>NC_062544.1:216107838-217320789 GCF_016906955.1 Phacochoerus africanus | reverse complement strand
AATGAAAGCCAGTTAGGAATTGGGGGCTCAAAAATGAACTTTCCCTACTGCCTCGGAGAGCCCCGCCTGGTAATGAGTTCTTCACAGGGAATTAAAGCACGCTAAGAACCCTAGGCTCCCTCAAGGGTGAAAGAATCTTCAAGATCATCCAGTTCCCAAAGGTGTGTCAACCTCCCCTGATATTGGCATTCTGAGAGCAAGCCCATGCCGCAAACTCGATAACTTACCTTTCCTTTGAAGAACTGATATCCCCGAGACAGAGAAAAGCTAACAGGACGGCATGGGCATCTTGAAGGTAGGTCATCCTCGGAGGCTTTTCCACTCCAGCGCATCCCCACTAGGATCTCTGAGGAGGAACCAAGGACATTTGTGTTTTTTTTGTTGTTGGGTTTTTTTTGTTTGTTTGTTTGTTTTTCTTTTTAGGGCTGCACTTGCAGCATATGGAGGTTCCCAGGCTAGGGGTTGAATCAGAGCTGTAGCCTTCCGCCTACACCACAGCCGTAGCAACCTGCGATCCGAACCATGTCTGCAGCCTACACCACAGCTCACGGCAATGCCGGATCCTTAACCCACTGAGCTTGGCCAGGGATCGAACACCGATCCTCATGGATCCTAGTCGGGTTCATTTCCCCTGCGCCACAATGGGAACTCCAGAACCGAGGACATCTTCCTCTTGATCTCTGGGTTCCTTGGCTGGGAAATCAAGGATGATAGGAAGTTTGCAATTGGCCAGAGGGAACCAGGCCCTAGGTTTTTCCAGACAATTCTCTCACCTCCAGGCCTCTGGGCCTCAGGGAACAGGGAAACATTCAAAGAGCTCAGATTGTAGCTGAGTAGGAAATGGCTGATAATAGCTCGATCTGCCGCTCTCCCAGGTGTTGACATTTGCATTTTAATGGAGGCGGTTAATGCCTTCAGCTGAAGGAGTGACGAACCCGTTCTCTCAATTGCTGCTGGAGGTAATGGGAGACCTGTGGTGGCCCAGGGCTTTTTAATGCCCTCTGGCACACCATGAGGAGATCATGCCTGCTCTGCAGCTGCCAATCCTTTGGATTCTAATGCCTGCATTCCATGATTTATCTTCGTTCATTTTTTTTGTTTTGCTTTCTTGCACTTTCTCCTGCATCCTTTTTTTCCTAAAAATATGGGAACATCCCCATGAGTCATTTATTCTTTCAACACACATAAACAGATTACCCATTTCAAGCAGAAAACTATGTTGGCCAGGGTTGAGTGGAGTGAACCCAGGAAGTATGCCAGCAAGAGGCCACCTCCAAGAAGTCAGAGGTGAGGAAATCACAGAACGAGCTGGAGAACAGTCCCCTGTCAGCAGAGATGGGCCATGCAGCTTATCCTGAACGCTTCTTGAACAAATAAGAGGCTGAGAACGAGTAGGAGAAAATATTCCTCTAGGCTGAGGAGCAAGCAAGACTTCTAGGAGAGGTGAGACGGCAACAGAGGTATATGTAGGAGTTGGATATGCAACAACTAGATGGAGTTTTGAGGTTTTGAAACAGTCTTCTAGTCATAGAAGACCACGTAGTGTGTGATCCTATTTATAGGAAATGTCCAGAGGGGGCAGAGCTATAGAAACGAAAAAGACAGTCATGATTGCCTGGAGCTTGGGGACAGAGGCGGGGAGATGGGGATTAAGTGCTGAGGAGTACAAGGAAATTGTGACAGTTGTTCTAAGATTTGAGTTGGTCCCACAACTTAAAGTATACTAAAAAGCTAAAAAACAAAACAAAAACACCTAATTTCGCACTTTGTAAATTATGTAATTTACAAAGATGAGATATAATGTAAGTTATATCTTCATAAAGCTGGGGAAAATGGGGGAACGTGGTGTCCAAAAAGACCATTCCTGTAGTAATCCTGCTTAAGTTAGAGAAGGGATATCCTAGTCTTAAGTTCTTAGTATGAAGGCTCATATTTAAGGTAAAAAATTTTCAAGGACCCCAACAATGTACCTTTGGTTAAGAAAAATACATAATGGTAAAAAGCTACTACAAATTTAGTAATTGATTTTCATTTAGCAGATGAATTAGTACTTTACTAATCCCAGTAGTATCTAGACATGCTAGAAAAATGATTCTGCATTTGTAGGGGAGCATTTTATTATGCCTAGAGACAAGGCTTAGTGGCTCTCTCAAAATCTTCCTTGGCCCTTTGGGGTCTTCAATCCACAGGTTCAGGATTTTCATCCATGCTCTACTAAGGCATGTTTGTTTTAGCTTCTCTGCCAGGCGAATGCCAATGGGTGGGGATCCATCAGCACAAAAACAAACAGACAAACAATAAACAAAAAACATGATACCACCTCCCATGATGTTTCTGCCCCTTCAGCTGTTCAGGCAAAATGGCACCCTTTCTCCTCCCAGACCAGTGAGTTTGCTGAGAGCAGATCCAGCACAGAAGACAGCCCGGGCCATGCCGTTGGCAGACACTTGCCTCTAGCAAATGTGATTAAAGGCAGCAGCAAGTAAGTGCCTATTAATTTTTCATTTGAAAAGTCAAAGGCAACCTTCTTGGAAAGCAGCATCATTGAACTTCAGCTTTGGTGTTAAAGCCAGGCTTTGCCCCCAGCCATGTATGCCTTCTTCCACGAGTAGACACCCACACACAGACAGACACACACATACCGGAGTCCATAACCTCTTTATTGAACAGGGGAGAGAAAGAGTCAGAGACCAGCAGCCCTGTATGTCTCAGAGGGTATTTTGTCCTATCCACTGTCTCAAATTACCTTAATGACAATCTGTTCATGTATCTACCTATACATATGAACCTTATACAATATATTGCTCTCTCCCCCGAACTGTTTACATACCATTTGTGTAGTTTGAACCCGATTTTAGATGCCCTTGGGGAGATGGCTAGCCAAAGCTCTCTGCGACATGTTCTTTTATAAAGAAAACATAATGCTTACACACTAACCTGTTTGTTTTGTAAACCAGAGGCAACATGACGCATCAAGAACAGAGGGTAGGGGGATTCCCGTCTGGCGCAGCAGAAATGAATCCGACTAGAACCATGAGGTTGCTGGTTTGATCCCTGGCCTCGCTCAGTGGGTTACTGATCTGGCGTTGCCGTGAGCTGTGGTGTAGGTCGAAGACAAGGCTCAGATGTGGCATTGCTGTGGCTCTGGCATAGGCTGGCGGCTATCGCTCCAATTAGACCCCTAACCTGGGAACCTCCATATGCCGCTGGTGCAGCACTAAAAGGACAAAAGACAAAAAAAAAAAAAAAAAAAGAGTAGGGGGCAGGGGGCCAATATGGTCCTATCATCTGTTTTCCTCTTGGTAGGCAGAACAAATTCAGCTGGCTTTAGGCATCAATTACTTCCTCTCTTTCTTTTCTTCCTTGTGCTTCCTTACTAAGGCATCCCATCTGATGAGAAAATAATCTTTTCCACTCAACAATGAGGAGGATTGAGAGAAGGGTGCTAAGCCTGGAGTCAGAATACCTGAAGGCTCTACACCAGCCCTACCACTCTTTGGCTATGTGATAGCCAACAAATCACTTCACCTCTCTGAACTGCGGTCCCCCAGCAAGGGTAACTGCACTCCTACACACGCTGATGACTTGTTATTAGGATCTGGACAATGATGTGAAATTCCTTTTCAAATTATTCACCCTTATATACAATAGGAATCAGTCTTAATAAAAGCAAATTTATAAATTCATTCTCAACAGATCCAGATGTTCGTTTAAGAGGTTAGCGTGGGATGAGGTACCTCTCTGGGTCTCAGGCTCTTGCATACATTTATAGATGACTGTGAAAAATATTTTTATGTCTGTGCTGCATGTGTCCCAGCTTGTCTAGTAGTCTGGACGATCTGATCTACTCTTTCATCTCTGCTGTGTTCAGAGCAGGGCCCCCAGGGCCATGCAGATGAGGTCTCTGTTCGCCAAGACTTTCCCTTTCGCAGGATTCTGACAGACAGCAGCCTGTCTGCTGTGCAGCCTGGGGAGCTGCGCCCTCCCGCAGGCGTGGGTGGTGATTAGAGTGGCCTGTGAGCAGCTCGAGTGGTGCTGAGTGTTGTGTCCCCTCTCACTGGCCACTCTGCTTGGCCTTGGAGAGGTTTTGTCCAGTCTCTGTATCACTGACTCTGACTCTCTGGGGGTGGCAAGCCAAGCCGTGTTAGTGATCGTGCTGGGGCTGGCTGACCTTCCCCAAACTGGGATAATCTCTTTCCCTGGCAACAGGCAGAGGCACCAAGGGACAGTGACAGATTGTGAAATCCTAGGGCTGGGCTTTCTAGAATTACTTAAAAAGAGAAAATTCTAACAGTACCTTGCATTTGCAGAGTCCTTTTAAAAAGAAAGAAAGCGTCCTTTAAAAGCTGTTCCTGGAGAAGGCAGCTTTGGGAGTGTCTGTTAGAGAGTAAACAAGATTGGGTAAGAAATGTATTGTCTTATTCTTATCAACTCAGTAGCAATGAGAGTGTTAGGAGAAAGACCCGAGCAGCTTCCCCCCTGCCCCTTCCCCCCCACCCCCCCCACACAGGTGGGGATACAGAAGAAGAAAGAAGCAGAGTGACTTGATCAACATTACACAGCATGAGGGGCAGAACTGGACCTAGCCTTCGTGACTTTTATTGTCAGCCCAAAGCAGGCAGAGAGGACAAAGAAGCCAAAGGACCTAATAGTTTGCTTTGTCCACCTGAGATTCTGGCATGTAGACAGCTCTTCCTGAGCCAGACTTTGGGCTTGGTCCTCTGGGGCATACAAGAATATGCTTCATTGCTTACATGTCTGAAAGCAGAGGAGAAATGCAGGGGTGGCACCTGAGAAAAATTGCCATCCTCTTGCCAGTTTCCCACTAAGGATCTTTAAGCAAGGTAGGAGCAGACCTAACAGACAGGGATGGATGGGGCTGCTTGTGTTGCCTAGGGAGTTTCAGGGGTGGAAATGGAAAACAAAACTGTAAGAAGAGGAGTTCCTGCTGTGGCACAATGGGTTAGGCGCTATCAACTGCAACTCAGATCTGATCCTTGGCCTGGGAACTCCATATGCCACCAGGCGGCCAGAAGGAGAAAACAAACAAAAAACTGTAAGAAGAGTACACAGAAGAACACTTTTGTGATCTTGGCTTACAAAGATTTCTTTGCCATGACACCAAAAATACAATTCATTATTTTTAAAATTATTCACAAAGCTTTTTTATAAATCGGACTTCACCGAAATTAAGTACTTTTCAGAAGACATTGTTAAATGAATGGAAAGACAAGCCACAGACCGAGAGAAGTTATTTGCAGATAAATACATCTGATAAAAAAATTGTAGGCAGCATCTACAAAAGCATTCTAAACTTGATAAGGAGAAAACATCTCAACAAAAACAGACAAAAGATTTGAACAAACACTTGACCCAAACTGGGTGAAAATATACAGATAAAGGACATGAAAATATGCCAACATCATTCGTCGTCATGAAAAGCAAATTAAAAATCACAGTGAGACACCACCACAAACCATTAGAATGGCTAAAATTAAAGAATGACCATACCAAGTGGTGGACAGCATACGGAGCAACTACAACTCTCATATGTTGCTGGTAGAACTAGCAAATGCACAACTCCTGTGAAATTGCTTGGCGGTTTCTTAAAACGTTAAACATACACATACCGTATAATCCATCAATTTCAATCCTAAATATTTACCCCCCAAAATGAAAGCATGTACGAATATGTCCACACAAAGACCTGTATGCTAATATACATAGCAACTTTACTCATATTGAAAAACAACCCAAATAGCCATTAACAAGTGACTAGATAAACGCATTTGGCATATCCATGTAATGGAATACTGTTCAGCAATAAAAAGGGATGAACTATTGATTTATTCGAAGACATGAATAAACCTCAAAATGATTATAGTAATTATCTTGAGTGGAAGAAGCCAGACAAAGAGCATACATATGGTATGGTTTCATTTATAAAAAATTCTAGAAAATGCAAACTAATCTATAGTGATAGAAAGCAGCTCATTTTGCCTGGGAATAGCAGGAAGGCACAGAAGAGCAGGAGGGTTGATTGAAAGGGAAACTTGGGGCAAGAGGGCTGAGGGGTAATTGATGTTCCTTGTCTCAATCGGGGTGACGGTTTCATAGGTGTGTATGTGTTTGTATACATATATTTGTCAAAATATTAAGTTATAGGCTATTTTGGCTCAGTGGTAACGAACCTGACTAGTAGCCATGAAGATGCAGGTTCAATCCCTGGCCTCTCTCAGTGGGTTAAGGATCCGGTGTTACTCTGAGCTGTGGTATAGGTTGCAGATGTGGCTCAGATCTGTCATTGCTGTGGCTGTGGTATAGCCCGGTGGCTGCAGCTCTGATTTGACCCCTAGCCTGAGAACTTCCATATACTTTGGGTGGGGGTCCAAAAAAGCCAAAAAAAAAAATTACACACTTTAAATATGTGCAGTTTATTGTATGTCAATATACATAACTAAATTGACAATAAAGCTATTTTTAAAATTGAGGTAAAATTGATATATAACATTATATATAAAACTGGTTTTGTCCATGCCCATGGCATGTGGAAGTTCCTGGGCCAGGGATTGAACATCCACCCCAGCAGTGACAATGTCAGAAGCTTAACTCACTGAGCCACATGGGAACTTCCTAAAGCTATTTTTTTTTAAGGGAAAAGAAAACCCCAAGGTTATTATTTTTCTTTAAACACTCCAGCCTACTCCCCAGGTTTATATTCCTTACTCTCACCGAGTGGTTTATCTCATCAGCAACCCTGTCCTCCAAAGCCTTACTTCAGCCTAGGTGACCACAGGTGATGGCTGTCTTGCCATGATGTGGTAAGGACCACCAGAATACTTTCGCCTCATCTTAATAGGATCCTTATTGCCTTTGAATCCAACTAAGTCGAATATCCAACCTCAGATCTTCATTTCCTTGAGAGTCTATTGCTTGCTACCATCCTGGAATCAATCACTTGATTGATGAAGGTTAATTACAGAGACCTGAATTCACTCTAATTGAAGCAGAAAGGAATGTCTTAAAAGAGGCTGGGGACAAGTTCAAGGAGGACCGTCTCAGCCATTTCTGCAAATGGGAATTACCTCAGTATGTGGGGAATGATTTGATTGTAGAATAATCAAATCTACATTACAGAAGTACCTTTTTAATGGTGTTTTCTCCCAACACAACATAATTTCCCAAGCCAATTCTTGTGAAATTTCTAGTAAAACTCAACTTAGAACCAGAGAGAAATGGCTTATTCCAGGGATAACTCCCTAGGGGAGGGAAAGAACAAGGTGAACCTGAGATGCCTTGTTGGGCTAGAAAGGAAAGATGCCCTCAAAGATTAATGAGGACGTGTCAAAAGAACACAGGACACTGCACATCTATAACAATGGCTACAACGAAACAACAACAAAAATTTAAGTTCCCAAGAGGGGATTCTGGCCCGCTCTAGGATAGCTCAGAGACCCAGCCTCCTGCTGTGCAGGAAGATACCTCGCCAGGTGGCATTTGGATATGGACAGAAGGTCCAGCCTCACCCTCCTTGGGAAATCTTGGAGAAAACCAAAGAAGCTATCCTAGTAGAAGTCAGGAGCCCTGGGTTCTAGTCCAGTTTTGCTGCTCACCTGCCTCATACCTGCCCAAGAGGTACATCTTTTCCTCTTCTCAGCCTCTGAGTCCTGGATATTCAATAGCAGGAGGGGGGACCCTAAGTGTTTGCAAATAAGTTTCCTAAGCTCTAGGACTCCTTGGATTGCCTTGGGACACTGCCTGGGGAGTCGGGGTTGGGATGAGCTCGACCGAGAACAGTCCTGATTTTACCTGCCTTTTTTAAAAAATTATTATTATTATTATTAATTTGGCTTTTTAGGGCCACACCCACAGCAAATGGAGGCTCCCAGGCTAGGGGTCAAATTGGAGCTACAGCTACCAGCCTACGCCACAGCCACAGCAACGTGGGATCCAAGCCAAGTTTGCGACCTACACCACAGCTCACGGCAACGCCGGATCCTTAATCCACTGAGCGAGGCCAGGGATCGAACCTGCAACCTCATGGTTCCTGGTCAGGTTTGTTAACTGCTGAGCCACTGCTGAGCCACAAAGGGAACTACTTTTTTTTTTTTTTTTAAATGTTTGGCAGATATAACTCTCAGCTGACAAACACAGGAGATGCAGAAAATATCAATTCCTCTATTTTCTGTTTCTAAATTAATTTCTGAATTCCATGATCCATTCTCAGAAACTGGATGAAACATTCACCCCAAATATTCTTGCATTCTTCTCTCAGGTGGTTCCTTATTTCTGGGTCAGGCCACATCTCTGTCCAGGGGTCTCTGTGGATCCAGCTGACTGCTGATTTGTGCCACTCCTGGGACATGATGCCTTTTGGGAGCTGACTAAGGTCCCCCCTGTCTTTCTCTTCCTCATCCCACAGACCCTTCTCTATAGCCCACCCTCCACCCTAGGAAAACTCTTCCTAGTCTGGTGGGCGGGGAGTATTCCCTTTAGTGTTTCTTTTAGGCATTCAGTCTCTGCCAGTAAGTCCCTGTAATATAGTCCCTGTGCCCCCCAGAAAAGATATGTTGGAGTCCTAACATCTAATGTCTCAGAATGTGACCCTATTTGGAGAAAGGGCCTTTAAAGCAGTGATTCAGTTAAAAGGAGGCTATTAGGGTAGACTGTGGTCCACCATGACTGGTGTCATTATAAGAAGAGGAAATGTGGAGTTCCTTTTGTGGCTCAGAACCCAACTGGTATCCACGAGGATGCAGGTTTGATCCCTGGCCTCGCTCAGTGGGCTAAGCATCTGGCATTGCCATGAGCTGTGGTGTAGGTTGCAGATGTGGCTCGGATCTGGCGTTGCTGTGGCTGTGGTGTAGGCTGGCAGCTGTAGCTCTGATTCAGCCCCTAGCCTGGGAACCTCCATATGCCACAGGTATGGCCCTATGAAGCAAAAAACAAAACAAAATGAAACAAAAAACAGGAAATCTGGACCCAGGTAGGCAGGGGGGAAGGTGATGTGAAGAGACAGAGAGCGGATGGCCATCTACAAGCCAAGGACAGAGGCCTGGAACAGAGTTCCCGCGTGGCCCTCAGAAAGAACTGACACTGCGGTCACCTTGGGCGCAGACCTCCAGCCTCCAGAACTGTACAATACATTTCTGTTGTTTAAGCCACTCTGGTATTTTGTTTGCAGCCCTAGCAAACTAATGTGGATTCCTTCTCCCCTCTTTTACCTCCCTTGCAAACCCTTTAAGTTCCCCTGGGCATTGCTAGTTCTCCTAACATCGGTTTGAATGGGAGATGGGGAGAGGAAGAAAAACATAAGTAAACATTTCATAATTTCCTTCAGCTACACATACATAACAAGAGCAGAGAACCAGAGGTGAAAAACAGCTTAAGAATCACTGGGCTGATGAGTTGATGATTGACACTGGCTGACAGGTCCATGGGGATTCGTTGTACTATACTCTCTGCTTTTGCGTATATTAGAAATTTTCTATAATTATAAACCATTAAAAAGGGAAAAGAAGAAGAAGAAAGCATCACCTCATATCACTGGGCTTATGATGATGCAGGCACTTCCACATCTAGCCTTCCTCACAGGAGCAACCATCCCTCTCCCCTTCCCTACCAGCCAGACTCTGCAGATAAATCAAGAGTTACCCCTCACCGGAGTTCCTGTCGTGGTGCAGTGGAAACAAATCTGACTAGGAAACACGAGGTTGTGGGTTCAAACCCTGGCCTTGCTCAGTGGGTTAAGGATCCGGCCTTGCTGTGAGCTGTGATGTAGGTCACAGACACGGCCTGAATCTGGCCGTTGCTCTGGCTCTGGTGTAGGCTGGAGGCAACAGCTCCAATTGGACCCTTAGCCTGGGAACTTCCATAGGCCATGGGTTCAGCCCTAAAAAGAAAAAAAAAAAAAAAAAGTTACCCCTCACCCCATCCCAAACGGAAGTCACTGTCGCCAGAGCCCACACCCAACTTTTAACCCAGAGATCTTCTTCCCCAATCAGGCTGCAACACCAAGGCCTTTGCAGTAGTGGTGCAGCTGCAGCTGAGCAGAGCAAGAATGGCAGAAAGACCCACCTGAATCCAAGATACCCAGCAAACCTCATCACCACCCGGGCTGCCTCGCCGGGTCCTCTCTGCTCGCTCCTTGTTCTCCTCTCAGGAGTTATTTCCCCTGCATGCTGTTATTACCATTTATAATACCACGTAACTACCCCAGAATTACTAATGATCACTCCAACTGTATTCTGAGAGACATCTACAGAGCCTCCTGCCCAACACTTCCCATCATCAAAAGCTCTCCAACTCTGGGTCAGGGTGAAAAAACCCATAGAAACAACATTACTTGTGGCATTTTAAATGAGTTCAGGATGCCGCCGACACCAGGGTCATGTTCCTTCTGGTATTGTGGTTAAATGATCAATAAAAGGCAGCCCAGGAGTTCCTGTTGTGGCTCAGTGGGTTAAGGATCTAGCGTTGCTGCAAGCTGTGACGTAGGTCACAGTTGCAGCTCACATCTGGTGTGGCTGTGGCATAGGCTTCAGCTGCAGCTCCAACTTGACCCCTGGCCTGGGAACTTCCATATGCTGCAGGTGCAGCTGTAAAAAGAAAAAGAGAAAAAAGGCAGCCCAACAGTTCTCAGCTTCCTTATGTCCCATTTCAGGGTCCATTCTTTATGTTTTCCCTTGTGATTCCTTTTCTAAACTCACTCCTTCCTTTAGAGCCCACTAGTGCTGAAATTTCCACTGCCAAAATGAGAAAAGGAAAATGGGCTTTTCGTGGAATTGATTTAATGAAATTTAAGAAAACTGTCCTTTGGTTTCAGGATTATGTTCTTCCTATTTTCTGGTTGTAAAATATCTTTTCTTCCATGAAATGGTGGTATCCATGTACTGCCATTTAGCAGTCGGGGTTTAATTGCAAGTATAGCAATCGCTCTAGCTATTTGAAGCAGAAAATCATTTAATACGGGAATTCAGGACTTCAAAAATCATTGGAGGGGCTGGAGGAACAACAATAGGCTGGGCTTCTGGGAGTGCATCCCAGAATTGGCCTGCCAAGAGCTCTGCCAGCTCTGCCATGATCAGGAATCTGGGGGGTCGGGAAGTCTCTGGCCCCAATCTGATGGCTCTAGAATCACATCACCACAGCAGTGGTTCATGTGATCCACATCGGCAAAAGGGATGCTCTGTGTCTAGCCCTTGAGCCTGGGCCTGGGATCTCTTCTACCAGCACTCCGGGAGAACCAAACATCTTTGTCTCTGGGCTAGCCAGGAGAAATAGTGGCAGCAGCAAAATCACACAGTTGGCCACGGTCTGCCTTCCCCATCTCACCCCAGTGCACCTGCTAGGCAGAGGGCAGGTCATGTGCGCACCTGGGGCCTTAAGGCCTGCTGCATGGGGTGGGGCTGCTTGAACCAATCTGCGAGTCTGTAGCTCAATGTTCACACTTTACTCACATGTGAGATCCAAACACCCCAGTGAGCAGAGGTGGGAGTGGGGTGGGTGTGGGGTCAACCCCCCAGAGCAGCCCCATCAAGGACAGAAATTAAACCACTTAGGTTCATACCAATCAACAATGGGAAGGGGTGTTTCTCCTCATTAGTCATTAAGAGGATAGAAATTTAAATCACAATTAACATCACCGGAGTTCCCATCATGGCGCATTGGAAATGAATCCAACTAGGAACTATGAGGTTGTGAGTTTGATCCCTGGTCTTGCTCAGTGGGTTAAGGATCCATCATTGCCCTCAGCTGTGGTGTAGGTCGAAGACATGGCTCAGATCTGGCGTTGCTGTGGCTCTGGCGTAGGCTGGCAGTTGTAGTTCCAATGAGACCCCTAGCCTGGGAGCATCCACATGCCGTGGGGGCGGCCCTAAAAAGACAAAAAGACCAAAAAAAAAAAATCATCATTACACACCCCTAGAATGACTAAAAAGCAAAAGGGACAACACCAAGTGAGGACAAGGATGCAGATGGAGAAGCGGTCCTGTTCGCTGCTAGCAGGAGTGCTTTGTGTTAGCACAGACACTCGGATAACTGTGTAGTTGTACCTACTGATGCTGAAAGTACAGGCGACCTCAACACCAGTAATTACAGCCTAAATCCATATCAAATAAAAACAGGCATGAGAATGATCATGGCACCACTATTTTTAAGAGCCTCAAACTGAAGACAGGCCAAAAGAACAGACAGACCACAATCACGTGGAGCAGCAGGGGACGGGGGTAAGCTAAAAAAGAGACAAAAGAGGGCATTCCAGGTGTTTCCATTTTAACAAAGGGCAGAAGCAGGTCTTGAGAGCATTGTGGGTCTCCTTGTGGAGGGATAGAAACTGGAAGCAAACACAAAGCGGGTTTCTGGGGTGTCAATCATGTTTTGTTTCTTGACCGGGATGCTGGTTACACATGTGTATCTCGATGTGAATTTTCATCTGGCTGGTACATTTACGATACACGCACCTTTTAATAGGTATACATATATACCTTAATGAAATTTACAAAATGAAACAGACAACCTAGCTTTCAATCTTTCTCTAAACACCCTCCCACTGTGATAATAAGGACCGTTCTCCTTACAGAGCACCTACTGCAAGCCAGGCATTGCGCATGCTGCAGCTGATTCGCATGACCTCTGGGCAAGGTGGAAGGTCATTTCGTGGATGGGGCACCAGAAGTGAGGTCATGGAAACAGGCAAAAGAGGAAAAAGAAAAAAAGAAACAAAGTTACGCAGCCTGTCCAAAGCCAGATCGAGACAAGCGGTTGAGTCATGAGTCAAACCCATGACTCCAGAGCTTGTGCCTTTCCCGTTCAGAAACCCATTGCTTCTCTGCTGTGCTTGGTCATTTTCCTGGTCTCCAGCCTGGCTGGGTATGTGATTCTTTGCCAAGGATTTGTCTCTGTCCCTGGCCCCTCCCCTCTGCCCCTTTCTCCGAGCTCCGAGCTCTGGGTGGGAAATGCCAACAGTTGCCACTATCAGCAAGCACCCTAGAGGGCAACATGCTGTCCCTTGGTGACAAGCCTCAGGGAGCTACCAACAGTTACTGTCGCCACACACGGGTGGTCTTGCATCCTGGAATTTGTCCTTGCCCTTGTATCAGCCTCTCCTGGGAGCAGTCTGGGCTGTGTTTGAGGGCTCTGCCAAACCATGGGCCTACAGCAGCAGGCTGGCAGATATGCACCCAGAACCAGCCCCCTGTGGTACCTGCTTTGCTTGGCCACCTCTGGATAGAGTCGGCAGAGGGCCAGGAGCAGCTGGAGCCCCTGGACACTCTTAGAGGTCGTTCCTGATGCTCTGGGGAGGCCCCTCCCACAGGCCTTGGGAGTGGCATGGAGGGCGTGTTCCTCCTTCTTCTCCCTCCTGCACTGGGGCCGTCTGTGCCTTATGTCTGTGCAGTGAGAGGAAGTGCTGGAGCTGAGCAAGGCGGGCACTAAAGGGTCAGATGGGATGGAGAAAGATGCAGTGTCCCGGCCCACAAGGAGCTACAGCCTTGGTGGTGACAGCACCTAACATTTACGGAGCACTCACAGTGTGCCACTGTTGTTTTGATCTCTTCATCGGCATTTGATCTCTTCGTGAGGACTTAACTCTTTGAGGCCAGTACTCTGATTCCCATTTTACAGGTGGGGAAACTGAGGCTCAGGTGTGTAACTAGCTTGCATGGTAGGCCCTCTAAGCTGGTCCAGTCTTCCCCTCCTTCTCCAGTTCACCATCAAGGAACTCACCACCTCCCTGCTAATGACTGGAGTAGGGGAGACGTGATGAATGCTCTTCTAAGATTGGGCGATAAAGAGTCTGTGGCTTCCATCTGGAGGGCTTTCTCTCACTTTCTGGATTCGATCGCCCTGGGGGAAGCCAGCTGGGGGTGAGGCGGTTCTGTGGAGAGGCATCCGCAAGTAAACTTGGAAGAGAGCAGCTCCTTGCCCAGGTGAGCCTGGAGGTGACTTTTTTTCTTTTTAGGGCCCCACGTGTAGCACATGGAAGTCCCCAGGCTAGGGGTCGAATCAGAGCCGCAGCGGCCAGCCTATGCCGCAGCCATAGCAGCGCCAGATCGGAGCTGCATCAATGACCTATGCTACAGCTTGTGGCAATGCTGGCTCCTTAACCCACTGAACGAGGCCAGGGATTGAGCCCGCATCCTCCCAGAGACAACATGGGGTCCTTAACCTGCTGAGCTACAACAGGAATCCCCTGATGACGTCTTGATGATCACCTCATGAGAGACCCCAAACCAGAACCACCCAGGAAGCTGTTCTCCCATCTCTGAATCATGACAGAATAAATGTTTGTGGTGTTTTTTGGTTTGTTTGTTTTTTGTCTTTTTTGTCTTTTTGTCTTTTTGAGGGCCACACCCTCGACACATGGAGGTTCCCAGAATAGGGGTCTAATCGGAGCTGTAGCCTCTGGCCTACACCACAGCCACAGCAATGCGGGATCCGAGCCACATCTGCAACCTACATCACAGCTCACGGCAATGCCAGATCCTTAACCCACTGAGCAGAGCCAGGGATTGAACCCGCAACCTCATGGTTCCTTGTCTGATTCGTTTCCTCTGTGCCATGACAGGATCCTGTTTGTGGTTTTAAGCAGCCAAATGCTGGGGTGATTTGTTATGTAGCAATAGATAGTGAACCACTTGCCCATACTCTCAGAGACAGAACTGGAATTGGGACCCAGGTATGTCCGATCCCAAAGTCCACACTCTTAACCGCTCCAGGTACCCTTTCCCCTGAATCTTATAGCGAGCACATCAATGCTTGAACTGAATTGAGACTACCTAGAACTGATGATGAGGCTGAGAGCTGAGGAACTAATCTTGGGTGAGATTCTTAACCTTTCTGTGCCTCAATTTTCTCATATATAAATTGGGGATGATGATAATACTCAATTTCATAGGACTGAGGATTAAATTCACTTATACATGTGAAGCTCTTAGAACATAGTTGAAAAAGAGTTAACCACTGTTAGTATGCGAGGAAATGATGTGTGCAAATATTAAATGAAATAAGATTGGGCTCAGCTCAAGCTCCTCTGAAAAATCAGTGTTCTGGTTTGCCAAAGAGAGGTGACAATATTGTCATTCCTTGTTGTCAGGATTAGGGGAACTAGCACATCCTAGTAACTTAATAAATGGCATCTGAAGTGTGATTTTTTTATTATTTTTATTCTTTTATTTATTTATTTATTTATTTGTCTTTCCTAGGGCCACACCCATGGCACATGGAGGTTCCCAGACCAGGGATCGAATCAGAGCTGTAGCTGCCAGCCTACGCCACAGCCACAGAAAGGCCAGATCCGAGCTGTGTCTGCGACCTACACCACAGCTCGAGGCATTGCCAGATCCTTAACCCACTGATCGAGGCCAGAGATGGAACCTGCAATCTCATGGTTCCCAGTCGGATTTGTTAACCACTGAGCCACAACGGGAACTCCTGCAGGATGATTACATTAACTAATGTTCTAAGGTGGCACATGAGGGATGGGTGACCAGTGCGTACTGTTACCGTCCAGCCCCTGTGGACCGTGCTCACCTGAGACACTTCACACTTGCCTGTGCCGGGGACTGGGAGCCCACTGGGTGAGTGTGTTGGGCAGAGAGCCTGTGGTCATGGGAAATCCAACAAGAGGTCTAGACCTTCCTCCTGGTCCTTGGGAATGTGCTCCCTTAGGGCACCAAGCTGGCAGCTAAAAGGTCCCTCAGTGCTCCAATTAGGGGATTAGGTTAACAATCCCAAGAAGGAAATTGGTTCCATGAAAATCCCCAGGTCCCTGGGGCTGAAAGGCTTAACGTCCCAGCCCAAAAGACTCCACCCTTTCTCATTCCAGTTGGATTTCTCTTGCGATCTCTTG
Organism: Phacochoerus africanus; assembly: GCF_016906955.1. Lineage (NCBI taxonomy): Eukaryota > Metazoa > Chordata > Mammalia > Artiodactyla > Suidae > Phacochoerus > Phacochoerus africanus. The sequence goes on along the minus strand of NC_062544.1, from coordinate 217,304,939 downwards.
GTTTGTGCTCAAAATGCACTCCAAAAGAAATAAATAAGTAAATAGTATAAACAAGATGGGCCTGACTCGGCAGCCTATGTGGAAATGTTTGAAAAAAAATGTGGTGACCGTCTTTGTTCAAAGATTGGGAGATTTGAGAAACATGTTTGTATAATTTTCTCTACCAATTTCTCATTGAGTTTTTTTGGTATAGCAAAATACCAGATACCATAAAGGGGAAAACACAAAACAAATAGCCCCCAGATGATACCAGAATATACTTTTTAAAACATATGACTGCAGGAGTTCCCTGGCGGCTCAGTGGGTTAAGGATCTGGCATTGTCACTGCTATGGCTCAGGTCATTTCTGTGGCAGGGTTTTGATCCCTGGTCCTGGAACTTCATTGTACCATGGGCACAGCCAAGTAAATAAATAATAAGAAGCGCAACTGCAGAGTCCCTCAGCAGAGCACTGAGGTCTGACAGTGTTGGCAGGAAAAGCTGAGGTTGTGGGTCTGGCTGGGACAGATCACTTCTTGTCACTGAATTTGTCTTGTCCACAAAGTGTCAGGCTTGACTCTATCACTGGTTTTCAAGTTGGGCTCCTTGGAGGTCCTGGGGGGTGGCCTGGTAGGACTTCCACCTATAAATTAATCAGAGCTGCTCCCCTTTGGTTGGCCTCATGTTTTAGGATTCAGATTCTGATCTTTTCCTGCTTAGGAAAAAAAAAAGTCTTGAAAGCTGCTTCCTTTGGTTATGTCTAAGCTCCTGTATAGTTCTGATACTGTTAGGGTCTGTGTTCAAGAGGAGAGAGAAAGGGAGATAAAGATGGCATAGTAGGGAGTTCCCTTTGTGGCTCAGGGGTTAACAAACCCGACTAGAATCCATGAGGATGCGGGTTTGATCCCTGGCCTTGCTCAGTGGGTTAAGGATCCAGTGTTGCCATGAGCTGTGGTGTAGGTGGCAGACACGGCTCAGATCCCACGTTGCTGTGGCTGTGGCATAGGCCAGCAGGTGTAGCTTTGATTCAACCTCTAGCCTGGGAACTTCCATTTGCCATGAGTGTGGCCTTAAAAAGCAAAAAAAAAAAAAAAAAATAGGAATCAAACTTAAGAAAAACTTCGCTAACAGCAGAGTGCATCTATCACTGTCCCTGGTAACTCTGGAGGAGAGCTGAGGAGCTTTTGTTTGCAGGCAGCTTTGAGGACAGCAGCAGGGCTTAGCTGCAGGGAGAAACTGTCTCCCTGGGGCTGGGAGTAGATGAGATGATTCCATGGCAGGAGGGTTCCACAGCCCTGTGAAATTCCTACGTGGGCTGAGCAATTCCTGAATGGGGAAAGGCCAAGCGGACGGCAAGGCAGTCTACCGTCCACATTTCTTCCCTTCTACTTGCACTTACTCCTCCCAGCTCTGCAACCCAAATCTTGCATTCAACAAACATCCAGGAATGCCTACTATGTGCCAAACACAATTCAAGTTCTGGGGACACAAGCATGAACAAGGTGAGAGAGAAAGCCTGCCCTCTCGGAGCCTACGTTCCAGAGTGTGGCACAGAACCTGACTGCAAACTGCAGCTACTTAGTGCCACCTATACTAGGTCCCAGAGAAAGAAATAAGAGCAGAAAGAGTGACTACAGGGAACTGGGATCCAGGGGTTACTGGGGTAGGGGTTCCTGGAACAGTGATGTTTGAGAGAAACCTGAGAGCAGAGAATTAACCAGGTGGAGAGGGAAGGAGGACCCCCACCCCATGGGGTGGGGGGGGGGGGTTGGGGAGGGGCTCAGGGACAGCCCTTCCTCTGATGCGGTTGAGGATGCGGGTTTAGCCCATTTCCACCTTGTGTCACTGTCTGGATTAGCTTCCCACCAGCTCCTGGCTCATGCTTCTCAAACCTGAGTGCATCAGAATCCGCTGGGCGCTTGTGAAAACCACACTCCTGGGCCCCAAATCCTCAATCAGCGTTGGTGAGGTGGAAGCTGCTCCAAACCACCCTTGAGAAGATCTGCCGACTCAGGGGTTTCCTCCCATCAGAGCCTTGCCAGACACCCACATTTCAGAGGGAGTGCGACTGAGGTTTGGGGGAGAACCTCCTGGCGAGCAGAGAGGTCCCCATCGTGGGGGTGGTGGCAGGCTTGGAATGTGATGGGAGGGGATGCTCTCATCTCGCACTCAGGATATTTGTGGGGAAGGTTGGGGAAAGGCAGCGGGGTTGACCACACAGCTATATAGGGAGCACAGCATCTTGGTACATACAGGTTTTTTTTCCTCTTTTCTCTAAGGGGTGGGGAAGCCTCTGGTCCTGGCTTCGAAAGGAGGCTATGCTTGTGGTGGAAAGGGCATCAGATTTGGAGCTGGACATATTAGAAGAACTGTTTACTTACTCTGTGACCTCAATAAAATTACTTAACCTCTCTGAGATCTAGTCTCCTTCTCATGGAAGGAAAACATCTCTTCTCCCAGGATATGTCAAGGTCCTGATACACGCTACTTGCTCCAGGAAAGGCCATCTTTTCCCTGGTTAAATCCTCACCGCTCTGGGCAGGGGGCCCTCTGGAGAGGGTTCCAGCCCAGAGCGGTGCTTCTCTTCCCTCTTCTCCCAGGGTGGCCCCCCGGCTGGGTCTGCAGAGAGAGAGAGAGCTCCTCCTGCCTTCCTGGGGGAGCCCCAGCTCTCAGGGGGCAGTGGCAACCCTTCCCCCTGCCACAGGCCCCTCAGCTGTTCTGTGAGGAGGGATGTCAGTTTCAAGCCCTCAACCACCAGTATTTCCATCTGCCTTTCACTAGCTCAGAGATGCAGCTGCGTGGACCAGCGAGGTTCCCCTAAGGTGGGACAGCGGCAGGTTAGGGGCATTGGTCAGCTTCTCAGGCTCCTTTGCTTTGCTTTGCTTTGCTTTCTTTCTTGCTTGCTTGCTTGCTTGCTTTCTTCCTTCCTTCCTTTCTTTCCTTCTTTCTTTCCTTCTCTCTTTCCCTCTCTCTCTCTTGCTCTCTCCCTCCCTTCCTTCCTTGCCTTTTTTTCTTTTTAGAGCCACACTGGAGGCACATGGAGGTGTCTAGCCTAGGGGTCAAATCGGAGCTATAGCTGCCAGCCTACACCACAGCCACAGCAATGTCAGACCTGAGATGCACCTGTGACCTACACCACAGCTCATGGCAACGCCGAATCCTTAACCCACTGAGCAAGGCCAGGAATCCAACCTGCGTCCTCATGGATACTAATCAGATTCATTTCTGCTGAGCCATGATGGGAATTCCTGCAGACTCATTTTCTAGCTGGATCAGTGTCTGGTGGAGGGAGCCCAAGGGAAGGATGTTGGGGGAAGACTTCCTCCCAGGAGGGCCAACCCAGCAGGAGGAAGGCCCAGCTGGTATTCAAGCTTAGGGTATGGAAGAGCCCCCTCTCCACAAGAAGGCCTTTAGACCCAGCACCAGCAGCTGCCCCAAACTTACTCTGCGATGTGCTGCTTATCTCCAATCAGGTACCTCTTCTTCTGGGAACAGAGTCAGCACCACTGATTCCCACCTGGCAGGCCTCCTGGAGGCCCAGGAGAGTAAGTGCTTCTGTGTGTCCATCCTCAGCACCCAGCACAGGGTCTGTCCTGGAAGAGATGCTTCCCCAGACATGGCGAGTGATGTAGGAGAGGAAGGGCTATAAAGCAGCAGTTAAGAGCATGGGATCTAGAGCAGAACAAGCCGGCTTTTAAGTTCTAGCCCTTAACTTCCTGGCTGTGTGTCATGGACAAGTTCCCAGCCCATCAGATCCTCATTCTCTTTGTCTGTGGATCAGTGATGGTGATGGGGGAACCTGCTTCTTGGGGCCCCAGAAGAGCAAGTGAGAGCAGGTTCTGGAGGTGTCAGGACAGACAGGGGCCACAGTGCCCAGGGAGTGTCAGCTACTTGTGGTGCCAGGGAAGGGAACCGGGTGTGCTGTCTTCTGAAGGCCTTGGCATGTGGGGCCAGGGCTGGGCGGGGAAGGGGATCAAGAGTCCAGGGCTCCAGAGGGGCTTCCTCAAAGGAGGCTGACCGGTGGTGGTGTAACCTCCTTGAGATGAGACACCAAGGCGGCTGCCGTACAATATGAGACCAGAGAATGAGGCTGGACCCAAGGGCAGGTGGACCCTTTGGAGGTCTTATGGGGGTCCCTCAGGGATCCTCTGTCTCCTGGAAGTGTCAGCATCACAGCTTTGGGGCACACCTTGCCTGGCTTTTCTCTCTGGCTCCCTGCCTCCTCCCAGCTTGGCTCTCCGGCTGGAACTGAAGAGCCATCAGCATTTCACTGGTGCTTGTCACAGCAGAAACCAGGGACAAGAGAGACAGAGGGAACAAGAGAACTGAGGAAGATGGAGGTGGGGGGCAGGAGCATGTGGGCTAGGGACCAAGCTGCTGGCTGGAGCTGGGGGTGGGGGTGGGGAGGGGTGGGAGCATGATGGATGCCCTTGGAATGAACTCAGGCTCTGAGGTCATCCCAGCCATCCCCCAGCCCAGGCAGATAGAGGGGACTGACCCCATCTGAGGCTTTTAGAACCTTATGCAGTTTGCACGTTAAATGGGCATCATCAGGGAGTTCTCCTGGTGGCTCGAACCTGACCAGTATCCATGAGGACGGGATTCGATCCCTGGCCCCACTCAGTGGGTTAAGGGTCCACTGTTGCCTTGAGCTGCAGTGTAGGCTGCAGACGCAGCTCGGATCCCATGTTGCTGTGGCTGTGGCGTAGGCTGGCAGCTGTAGCTCTAATTCGACCCCTAGCCTGGGAACCTCCATATGCCACACCCATGGCCCTAAAATAAATAAAAATAAATAAATAAATAAATAAATGGGCATCAGCAGGGTTGCTGTGCTATGCGAGGGGATTTGTAGGAGACCCCTAGCCCAGTACAGCCGCGCCCTGGACAAGATGGTTCTTAGCAGCAGCTGCCAGAGTGACTCTGGCCAGAGATCTGCTTCCATCGCGGAGTGGAACGCGTCCCACCTGCCTCCGCCAACTGCGGAAGCAGATGTGAGCAATAGGCCTCCACAATTTTTTGTTTTGTTTTTTTGTTTGGGGGTAGTGGAGACTTAGCACAGAGAGTTCAGCAGTATAATTAAGTGAAGCTAATAACAAAATTAATCTGCCACCTAATTATATACATACTGCTATTATGCTAAATGGTAATTAGTCATAAATAGTAAACAGGCCACGGGAACAAAGGTAACTGATGTGCCTTTTCCACAGCCAAGCCGGCGGTTCTGGCGGGCTTCTTTTGGCCTGGTTAGTTTTCCAGGATGTGTCACGGCCCTGCGCCGAGAGCTTACCTTGAAGCAGGTGCTGTTCCATCACACATGATTGCCGACACGCAGCAATTGTGCCCCCAGACCAGGACCTGCCAGTGTCCTCTCAAGCGAGGGGTCCTCAGCCATAGTTTCAGCTGCTCCTCATTTCTGTTTTTTATTTTTGTCTTTTGTCTTTTTAGGGCTGCACTTGCGGCACATGGAGGTTCTCAGGCTAGGGGTCTAATTGGAGCTGTAGCTGCTGACCTACGCCACAGCCACAGCAACGTGGGATCCTTAACCCACTGAGCAAGGCCAGGGATTGAACCTGCAACCCCATGGTTCCTAGTCGGATTCGTTTCCGCTGTGCCATGATGGGAACTCCTGCTCCTTTATTTCTGCTCTGACCTTCAGGCTACCTTCCTCCATCCATTTATCAACAAATATCTGTGCCCCGCCCCCCCATGGGGCAGGCTTTGTGCGGATGCTGGAGAGACAAAGGTGAAGGGCCCCAGCTAAGTTATCAGGAGAAAACTGAAACTTGTGGGCCTATGATGATGACATACGTTTGCTCTATGATATCTGCACATGCATATTATTGCTCCCAACCAAGATAGTTTTGTTTGACTCAAAAATCATTATTTTTTTAGAAAGAGATGAATAAGATCTAGTTTTCTGGGTTTTTTTTTTTAAATCTAGCTTTTTTAAAGGCACCAGCGGGTTGGTGGAGGAAACCAGCCTCCATCCTGCTGGGTACAAGGCCCTGGGATAATGCTGAAGGGTTCTGCAGAGGCTGTGGAATAGCAATAGCCCTTGTTTCTGGAGGGGAGAGGGGCTGGGCCCAGCTCAGACCAAGTTTTACCGAGTGGCATCTGGAAGGATGAGGAATGATAATAACAGCCAGCCTTTTTTGAGCACTTGCGGTGTGCCAGGCACTGCTCTGAGTGCTGTGCGGGCCTGAACCCACGTGATCTTCACAGCCTTGGGGGCAGGTCTACCACGGTCCCATTTTAGAGAGGAGGCAACTGAGGGAGGCAGATTGACATGTCCCCCAGCAAGACAGGTCCAAGTATTAACCCCTGGTCCCTGCGAACGGGGGCCTTATTTGGAAACTTGAGGGCTGCAAATATAATTAAGGATTAAGATACTTTAAGAACAAAATGAGATTACGATCTCATCTGGAGATGAGATCATTTGGGATTTGGGGTGGGCTCTCAATCCAATGACTGGTGTTCCTAAGGAGAGAAAGGAGAGAGGAGAGGCTTGGGATGGAAACGAGGGGAGAAGGCTATGTGAAGACAGAGGCAGAGACGGGGCTTACGTGGGGAGACTGGGCCCACAGAAGCCAGAAGGGACAAGTGGGCTTTCTCCCCTAGGGCCTCCAGAGGGAGCACAGACCCTGGCCAGAGCTTGATTCCAGCCTGTTCTGTAACAAGCTCTCCTCGGAAGAACAACTGGCTTGGGTCACTGTGAGTGATGTCTGCCATCTCCCCGCCCCTCAAAGTCCTTCCAATCCACGATCCACGTCAAAGAAGGGTAAGCGACCTCCCTTCACCGGGGTAGCAATCAACTGACCCAGGGGGCCTGGTCCCAGACTTGCTTCCCCACCCCCATCCCCCATCAGCAGCAAACCTGGCTGCTCAGCCCGCCAGAAAGATCCTGGCTTCAAGAGTGAGCAGAGCCTGTGGTCACGGTGTGGGGAGTCCTGCAGGCCAACAGAGCCCCTCAGGGGAGAGGATGGACTCCTGCTTTGGGGAGGGGGCCTCACTGCTCCCCCTCGTAAGCAGCAGCAAACCTGGATGCCCGTCCTGTGGGGGAGAAGAGAGAGGCTCACTGATCAGGCTTATGCAGCCCTAACACCAGCGCTCAGGGGATGCCTGGGCCCCTCAGATGGACAGGGCTTCCAGCGGGGCAGGCCAAGCCTCCAGGGGGCTTGGCAAGGGGTGCAGTTCTGCGGCTCCACCGGGTCCTCGCTCCTTTATCTCGATTCTCACAGAGGGCTGGGGACTGGTCTGTTTCTCCTGGGGAAGCCAGGTCTTACTGCAGCAGGAAAGGGACTTTGGTGCTGGCATGGGACACAGGAGCAGTGACCAAGCTTGGGGAACTCAAGGATGGGGGAGGGGGTGGGGGGCAAGCGGTGATTTCTAGCCGACAGGCCCTGGGCCAGTTACTTGACCTCTCTGTGCCTCAGTTCCAACATCTGTGAAATTGGAGTCTAGCAGTATTGACGTCATAGAATTGTTGGGGAACATACATGAGTTAAAACACTTGAAAGAAAAGAGCAGTGCTTGACACATAGTAAGTGCTCAATAGTATTAGCTACTGTTACTCTTGTCCGGACACCCTTGCGTTAGGGGTCTGCACATGGGTGAGTCACTCGTTGGGAGGAAGTGCCTCTGGGTTTCCATAATCTTAGGTCCCCTGGCAACACTGTTGACATAAAAATGCCAACAGAGGAGTTCCAGTCATGGTGCAGTGGAAACGAATCGGACTAGGAACTATGAGGTTGCAGGTTCGATCCCTGGCTCTGCTCAGTGGGTTAAGGATCTGGCATGGCCATGAGCTGTGGTGTAGGTCGTAGACTTGCTTGGATCTGGCGTTGCTGTGGCTGTGGCGTAGGCCGGCGGCCACAGCTCTGATTAGACTCCTAGCCTGGGAACCTCCATACGCCGCAGGTGCAGCCCTAAAAAGACAAAAAATAAAATAAAATTAAAAATAAAATAAAATGCAAATGAATGCACAGCCTGGTTGGGTAACCTGACCATCCAAAGGCAGCGCCTCCACCCATCCCTGCCCCCACATGTGAATGGCAGGACTAGATCCCAGAGTTGCCAGAACTCCAGGTCTTTTTTTTTTTTCTTTTTTTTTTTTTTAAGAGAAGCAGGAACGCTGCGGGAACCTCAGCCACTTCCCCACCTCATGGGCCCAGGAAATAGTCCAAGTGCACAGGCTGCTCCCCGGAGTGGCCCAGAGGGGGCAGTGCCCATGACCCTTGAGGACAAGAGCTCCATTAAATGACGAGACTCATCTGCTTGAAGGACACTGGTCAGGAATGTGAATGCTCTTAATTTTAACATGTTAGTAACCAAAACAGTTTAGAATATCATTCTAGAAAAAGAAAAGAATGAGCAGCCGTGTTCAGCTCACAAATTGCCAGGATGCGACCTGGGCTTTACTGCACTTGTTTCCATGAGGGTCTCACCATGAGACCGTGAGCTTCTGCAGGGCTTCTGCAGACCACAGGAGGAGACTTGTGGGCTGGGGGACTGAGAATGGAGGGCTGTGAGGTTGTGAGAAAGAAGCACCCATATTTCCAGAAGGGAACCAGGCTAAGTAAGACCATGCATTGCCCAAAAGATGCAAAAGAGCCATTCTGCCTTTGACCACGGAGGTGCCTTCTACCTGTTCTCCGTTGCCACGGCGTTGCCAGAGCCTCAGCAGCTATGGATGCAGGAGGGCTGAGTGGGGCAGAGAGGGAGGGTTGCTCGGAGGCGGCGGGAAGCAGCTCAGCCTGGTTGCTGAGAAGTGAATCACATTTCCATGTGATGGGTGCAGTTCACACTTTGTAAGGGAGCCTGACTTTTCTAAATATACCAGGCAAGCCGACTTGCCTGGCTCCGAATTGAGATTCCTGACAGGAGGCTGGGCGAACCTTTGGATCCCACGTTTGCAGGCTGCATCCCAGCCTGTGCATCCCTGACAGGGGCAGAGGGGCTGAGGCTGGGCTGGGACTTCCAGAAGGAGCCCGCAAACTTCCATGTTGGGTAAATACCTGTAGTAACTCTGGGAAACCCTCATAGGCCTGGATTAAGTTGTACAACCACTGGGCTTCCTTGGCCAGAGGGGGCCGCTGGAATGCCACGGCAGGACTTGCCTCCTCCCGTGACCCTCAGGGCTCACTGGGCCACCTGGCACACACCCCTGCTAGTTGTGTCCTCCAAGCTTCCAGGTGTTTCCCATGCCCATGACGTCTTCTTCAGGGCCTGGGAGGGTCACTCTCCGATTCTCCAATCTCCTTATAAGTCTATGCCTGAAATCACGATGTGGGCAGTTGAGGCTCTGCCTCCCTTGGTAGGAAGCTCAGGTCCCTGGAGGAGCACGAAATCCCTTCACTGCACACCCAGAGGTGGCCTGAGGGCCATGCTGCAGGCTGGGAACTCTGGGATGAGGAGTGGTCCAGCTCCGCCACTGATCACCTGTGTCTCTTTCTCTCCTTGGCATCAGTTTCAAACTCCAGACAAGTGAAGCCTGGAGGTGATGATGCTAGTCTGAGGCCCCTTCCCATTCTGATATGTCATGGTTCCCTCATGCACAATGTGGGCTGGAGGTTTAGGAAGGTACCAGGTGGGTGGTGTTCAGTGACAGTTCTCCATGCGGCAGGTGGGGCTGCTCATTTTCTTCTTACTTTGGATATGAACTGAAGCAGCCCCAAGTTGCTGCCAGGCTATGATCATTGCCTGGAGCTTTCTGGGAGAGCTGGGGCTTGATTTGTTGTCCTAATGCTGGGGAGAAGAGGCAGAGACTATCAGAAATGTAGGCTTTAGACGTGACAGAGATGCCCATGGCATGCGGGCACACCTCTGTGTGCCACAGGTGCTGTGAGCCTGGCCCAGCTCAGCCTTGCAGAGGGGCTCTGGTCCTGAGCTGCTCAGATAAACAACCATCAGGCCTGTGAGAATTCCTGTAACCAGACTCAGCTGTCAGCAGCTTGGCTAATGAGAAGTGAGGAGGAGTTCCTGTTGTGTTAGTGGGTTAAGAACCTGAGTAGTATATATGAGGATGAGGGTTCGATCCCTGGCCTCGTCCAGTGGGTTAAGGCTCTGGTGTTGCTGTGAGCTGTGGTGTAGGTCACAGATGTAGCTTGGATCTGGCGTTGCTGTGGCTGGGACATAGGCTGGCAGCTGTGGCTCCAATTCGACCCCTAGCCTGGGAAATCCCATATGCCGCAGACATGGCCCTAAAAAAAAAAAAAAAAAGCAAGAAGTACAGGAGGAAAAGGCTGAGTTGGGGGATTGAGGGGTGGGGGAGGCAGTTTTAAGCTCAGATCTCATGCTCAGAATAGAGGTGCCACAGCCTGGAATCCGGGAGGTAGGGCCCTCCTTGGACCTCAACCCCCCACCGCATCCACTGGGTTTCTCCGGCAGCCAGGTCCAAAAGGGTCCAAGGGGACCAAGGGCACCAGGAGGGCTAAAGTCTCTAAGGAGCTGGCTGCTATGCACCCCCATGGCAGTCACCCTAAAGGAACCCCCTGTCCCCCGCTCCCACTGCCCCTCTGCTCCAGGGAGCAGGGAGGCAGCAGGGCAGATGAAAACCATTGCGGGCTTTGGGACCTGCGGGATCTGGATCAAATCATGCATCTATCACTGTTCAGAGGTCAAGTCTGAGCACAGGAGCCGCAGCTGCAGGCCCAGTCCCTTCCCAATACATTGTGTCTCTAAGTTTCTTTAAAGAGCTTATTGTATCTGAAAAGACCCCATTTCATCATTTGTAAGTTTCCTGTCAGTCCCCCAAACCCTAATGGAAAGCTAGGCACCAAGAATAGGGTGGTACACAAGCTGGGAGGGGTCCCCACCCTGGTGGAGTTCGCAGTCTTGGCGGGGAAACAGGGGAGAAAAGGTGGCAGTGAGACCAGGGAGGGGAAACACAGGCGCTATCACCATGGCTTGACAAATTAAAATATTTCATGAGACATACTGCACCTGAAATTCTAATTTAATGGGTTTCCTGTTTTTTTTTCTGGTACCCCTAGCACTGGCGGTGGGCGGGGGGGCATTCAGGGGCGCACCTGAGCCAGTCCTCGGACCTGAAGGATAGAAGGAATTCACCAGGTGGAGAGGGATGAGCCTCCCAAGAGCGGGACGGTGCTGGACAAAGGCCAGGAGGTGAGAGCCAAGGGCCCCGAGGGCCTGGTAGGCCTTCTCGAACTTGGGGTACAGACAGAGCAGGCATGGGATGGGACACCGAAGGTCACTGTTCAGGGGTCTGGACTTGACACCAAGAACAAAAGACAGTTGCTGAAGGCTTAAACAGAGAATGACATGATAATGTTTGCATTTTAAAAAGGCCTATTTTGCCTGCTGTCTAGAGAGTGGATTTGTGGGGAGGGCAAGCGTGGATGACGAGAGCCCGTTAGGAGATGGTCTGGCTGAGATAAGAGCAGAGGCAATGTGGGAGGGAAGCTGATAGTTTCTATTGATCCTCAGGAGATAGAATCAACAGGATTTAGCAATTGATTGAATACTAGGTGAGGTCAGAGTTCCCGCAGTGGTGCCACAGGTCAAAGATTTGGCAGTGTCTTTGCAGCGCCTTGGATTGTACTTGCAGCTCGGATTCAACTCCTGGCCCAGGAACTTCCCTATATTCTGGATGCGGCCAACCCCCCCCCCCCCCCACAACAACAACAACTACGTGAGGGTCAGTGAGGGAGCAGAAGAGGGAAGAGGACTCTCGGGTCCTTGGCTTGAACAAGAGCCCTTAGTGGGGTGCCATCTAGTGAGGTGGTTGAGAATTTGGGGAGGAGGGAGAGATTTGTGGTGGGGGATGAGGAGGGGATGCTGAGCTTCCTTGCCGACAGGCTGAGCTCAGAGTGCTTATGGGATGCCCGGGTGAAGGTGTCTAGGAGCTGTGAGATGGATGCAGGCTCAAGTCAGAGGCCTGGAGTCATCAGCACAGAGGGGGACCGCAAAGCCCTGGCAGCCCAGCTTCTCCCTCCAGCTCCTCCATCAGATGCCCGAGGGCCCTGGCTGGGCAGGGACAGGTGGCACCAGGGCCTGAGCCCAATCCCTTCCTGGTTCTAAGGCAATATGTGGAATGTGGACTCCTGTTCCTCATCTTCTGCCATCCCCTAGATGGTTCCAGGGCATCTCTTGGTTTTAAAGTGTTGATGACAACCGATTCAATGTCGAAAAGTAACATGTCCAAGGGCCAGATCTGCTCTGGGAGCTGGCGGTCAGGGGCCTTGGGTCTGAAGCGAGAAGAGGAGTTGGGATAGAACCCTCGGGATCAGGAACCCGGAGGCGATGTTCTTCAAAATAAGCCCCTGCACCAGAATCACCCAGGGGGCTGGTGGAAAAACACATCCCCGGGCTCTACTGCCAGCGAATCAGGTTCAGCAGGTCTGAGGGAGTCAGGAACCTGATGTTTGTCAAGCACCCTGGGTGCTTTTTGATGCACTCGAGTGTGAGAAGCTCTGAGTCAGGGGGTCGGCAGAGGAGACCGAGCACGTGGGGCTGAGGAGGCAGAAGGAAACCAGAAGGGCAGGCTGTTCGGAGCAAAGATCATTGCAAGAATGATGTTGGCTTCCTGGGAGGGGTTCCAAGGCCCCCTCTTGGTTCTCTCCAGCAGGTCTTGGCTTCTTCCCAAGGAAGAGGAATGACAATCTTCCTGCTTGTTTTGAGACTCTGATGGAGTTCCATCTGCTCGTGAGAGCGAGTGGGATCAATGGGCATTAAGAGGCTGGTGTACAGGGTGTGGCTCTCTCTGCTGCCTCTTCTAGACATCAAGTGGCAAGCAGAGCTGATCGGCTCTCTTTCTCTCTGGTTGCTTTTCTGTCCTTCCCAGCCTAGGCCAGTCTGGAGCCAAGCACTCAATCTTGAGTCTTTTTTCCCTGGAGCTGGTGGTGTGTGGGGTCGGACTTTTCTCCCTACCACAGTGGTAGGACCTAAGAGCTGGGGTGGATAAGAATAGGGTGGGAGGTAAGCTGAGCAGGCCTCCCCATTTCCTCTTGTCTGAGCTACTACCTCTTACCAGTTTAGGAAGTGTGCGAGTTCTAGGAGGAGCTTCCCAGAACGCTCCCCTGGGGCTCGAGCCACGCTTGCCCATTTCGTGTGTTGTTGGCTGGTTCCCCATCGTTTCTCTTACATACGCCTCCATGAGAGAGGCAGGGGGGAAAAATGAGAGCTCTGGGCCAGGAGTGGTTATTGCTGCCCCCTTCCCCCAGGCAACTCCAAAACCATATCATTATTTCTAACACTCAGCAGGGAGTACCCCGATTTTAACCAGAAAACAAGGACCACAAAGCACGCACTGGATTTCAAAACAAGGAGGTCACTAGTGACCTGGAACAGAGCCACGTCACGTCGGTGGCATGATAGGAAGAGCCAGGCTGAGACGGGAAGAGTGGGAGGTGAGAAGCCGAGGAGCACTGGCAGTACCTTCCCCAGAGAACAGGAGGAGAGAGGGTGGAGTGCTGGGGTCAAAGCCAAGACGGGAAGGGATGGCAAAGAGGAAGCAGAGAGAGGCTGGGATGACTGGAGTGAGGTCCCTCCCAGGTAGGGGCTGGAAACACAGAAGGGGCTGACTTTAAACAGAGGGTCACCCCTTCCATTCTAACAGGGGGAAGAGAAGAGGGCGCGATTAGTGTAGGCAAGTCTATGGATCTGGTGACAGGAAAATGAAGGAATTGCTAACTGACGGATTTCTCTGAAATGGGAGGTGTTATCCCAGGCTGGAGTGAGTCAGAAGTTCAAAGAGGTTGGAGTGTAAAGGGAATCATGGGCTGGGTGCCAGGCGGGCAGCCCCAAGGGTGAGACACAGGCAAGAGTAGCAGCTGGATGGACCCCAGCTTGGGATTTTGCCAAGAGGGCACAATGGGAGGGCGGGGGGGGGGTGCAGAGGTTTGTGACAACAGTGAGAAGAACATGGAGTCTGGCAGGAGGGTCTGATGGGATGGTTGAGGGATAGTGGGCAGGAGAGGTCGGGGAAACAGGGAAAGAGCTGAGAGCTTCAGCAAAGCCAGGGATGGGTGTGGCAGGGCACAGCCCTGGAGCTGCCCTGGTAGGGGGCTCAGCACTGGTCCCAGCTGTCTCACTGGACAGCCTCCTGAGTCTCGTGCCCTCTTGAGACCTCAGTCTCCTCTGTGCAGGGCAAGTGATGTCTTCTCTGGTTCCTAAGGATCTCCGTGGTGAGCTGCTGTGGGAAAGGAACTTGAAGGCCTTGTCAGATAACAGGGCACACCAGAACAAAGCAGCCATCACCCAGGGAGAGCCAGGTATGAGGTCAAGTGTGGGACAGGGCTTCCTGACACCAGGAGCCTCAAGGACGTGAGCCCGAGAGGCTCTGACAGCCAGCACCTAAGTCCGTGCTTAGAACTGGGTGGGCACAGGGCAGTTTGGACGGATCCAGATTGGGGTTTTAAGCCTGTGAAGCAGCATCAGGGGCTGCCGGTCCTAGCCGGGTCTTTTCAGACAGACAAGTTCACATCCAGTGGTAGACTCCCTTACAGATGCACCAGAAAGTAGCGAATGGTAGACTCCATCGAGGGTTGATGACACCCGGGTCCTTCATCTAAAACATAATTCATTTACCTATTTGATGATGGTGGTTTATTAAAAATAAAAAACAAGGAAAGTATGTCCAGATCCAAGGCTAAGCCCCCACCCATTTCTTTTCTTACTTTCTTTTATTCCCCCCTCGGGATGGGTAAACATTCTCTAATGGGGAAAGCTGCCACCACCAGATTCGTCATTTTCATGGTGTTCAAGGAGCTTTAGCCCTGAAGAATGTTTCAAGGATCAAGGTTGAAAATAGTTTTGGAAGAGCCTGCATTAGCACCCCCTCTCCTGGGGACTCACAAACTGCATTCACATGCAGAAAGATCTGAGAAGATCAGCAGGAGAGAAAACTTTTTCTTTCAACCCTTTAAAGCTCTGAACCTTCCTCCCTAACACACCCACGCTCCCATGCTCCTCTGAACATGTGGATTTCACTATGACACACACCCGCTCAATAAACAAACCACCTGCAGGCAACTATGACGATCCGCCCCCGGCACAATCACCTAGTGTGGTTGTGGAGGGATTACATGTGCCCTCGGTTATCTATGTGGCATGTCCAAAACTGGTGTCATTTAAACAGCTCTCTCTTGAGGAAGACTTTAAGCCTGTTAGAGAGAGAATAATCCGTGGCATGAATAGAAGTATTTTAAATCTGTGAGAAAACTCACAGACCAAGAGTCAAGTTAACTCACACCCACAGAGTGTACTGGACAAGCTGCAGACAAGCATTCTCGGGGCCAGATGCGGCCTTATAAGGTGGCCTGACATTTTCTCATGGCCCAAGCCACTCTCCAAAAATATCCAGAGACAAGAGAAGAGTGGGAACTGACCTCCCTGAACGTTTCAAAGATTAACAAGCAGGCTCTCCATTAAACAGGAGCACTAACACCTGCTTTACGAACAGCTCCAAAATCCCTCCACACTGCGAAACCAAACCACCTGCAGGGTCCCAGCTGGGGAGGTCTCCGCGGCAGGAAGGGAACAGATGCACACATCCAAGCTGTTTTTTGCTCTAGAGAAAAGTGTTACTTACTGTACCCCTCTAGAATATGCTTTAAGATTGGACTGCCTTTGTTTTATAGGGTCAGGACAAATCTGTGACTCATTTTCACTAGTGTGCCTTTCTGCCCCTTCTGCCTGCGACCTTGGGCCAAAGCTGTCTGTTTCAAAAGGCCTTGGACTCCCAAGGCCCTGATGGCCTGTGAAGTGCTGCCCCCCAGTGGAGCAGCCTGGCCATGACAACATGGAAGCAGAAATGGCCTTTGGGCTTTAACCTGAAGTGCAGCATCTGGATTGCATCCACGAAGGTCGGAGACAGATGTGGAAGTGCTGTCGTGGTAGTTAAGTCCATGTGGAATTAGTGACCAGAAAACAATTCCCAAATGTAAACAAGTTTATGATATTGGCACTAGATGCTTAAGTACACAGCCTCTCACACATTTTATTTTTGTTCATTCAAAGACCTTTAGTGTAGGAGTTCCCCAGCAGCTCATCGGGTTAAGAACACGACTTGTATCCATGAGAATGCGGGTTTGATCTCCAGCCTCGCTCAGTGGATTAAGGATCTGGCATTACGGTGGCTGTGGCAGCTGCAGCTTTGAATCAACCCCTAGCTCTGGAACTTCCACATAGCAGGTGCGGCCCTAGAAAGACAAAAAAAAGGACTTTTAGGGTGAATTGGCTTTTTGTTGGAAAAAAGATTATTTCTGGTAATGAGGCCTACCTTTATAACACTAGGTATATCTTTTTAAATTTGAAAAAAAAAGAAAAGATTAGTCACATGTTTAAAATGAAAGTATTGGTCAAAATACCGCGCAGCTCTCTCTTTCAACTCTGGTTCTCACTTGCAGGCAGAGAATGTTAATAGGTATGGCTATTTTTGGTAATAGTTGTTTAGAATGGTTTTTCACCACTAAACTGCATGACAATGAACCAGTCTATTTGTAAGGCTGGGATTAAAAAAAAATAACATGAGGAATTGCAAAGCCAGTCTTCATTCTTGTTAAAGGGAACAGAACAACACAGCAGTATTTTCGGAATGCTGTGTGTGTAACAGTAGGTCTCTTAATTATACCAACGGTAATTCCTCAGGCTAGGGCTTGTGTTAACTTGGTACATATAATTGCCACAAAATATGACAATGACAAATTACAAAGCCCTGGCTGGTTTCCCATTACCACCCTAAGATTGTAAAGGTTGTATTTTCTGGGTAGCCTGGACTATTAACTTTACCATCTGTTCCTCAGTTTCAGTTGAAATAGTTTTCTTTCTTTTCATAAATGAAAGACTCTATGTGGGAAGGAAAGTGATCCTAACCATTGTGCTGGTAATGTCTAGGATGTGACCAGGCAGCATTTAGGGGGAAAAAAAAAAAAAAGCTCCTCTTTGGAACAAAGACCACACCCCTGGGCAAGGGTGACAGTCAACTCCGAGAAAGACCTGGCAGACTCAGGCAGGGGGGCATGTTCCCGCTGGGAGTGCCTTGAGAGAGGTCACCACAGAAATAACCGGCACAGGGACACATCCGCACTTTCTTGGAGGTGAAGGAATTTGGGGTGGAGAACCAGCATGTCCGAAGTGGCCGAGCCGAGTACCAGCTCAGGGTCTTTCTGGCCATGTCTTACTGTGAACATCAGTGTCTTTGTGTTTGGAAGTGTTTTCGGGAGGAGGTGCTTGACCACGTGACCAAGTCCTTGTTTTACTGTGAGAGGAACACTGCTGGGCAACAGTATTTCCCCTCTCGACTTAGATTAGAAAAGTTAGATTAAAACATTGTAAGACAAGGGCCCTCAATCTCTTACTCGTTTTCTATTTTTCCTGGTCACTGTCTTGTCCTGCAGCCATGCTGGGGACTGGCTCGGTAAGCTTGAAGACGGACTGGCAGGAAGAATGACTTTTTGAAAACCTCTTGATATAAATCTGTCTATTTTTCCTGTAAGTATAGAGCCACTATGAGTAGCAGAATTAGGTTTTAAAACTGTAAAGAAAGAGCTGGAATCCCTAACAGAAGGGAAACTCTTCCAGAATCCTACACCACCACTTTGAGGACAATTGATGCGAAAAATCACTAGACCCACTAGTCTGTACTTCAAATCCAGGCAGAGCACATACCAGTTTATTTTGAAATGCAACACAGATCAGTATTTTATGAATACAACTTATTACTACGTTAACATTATCAGGTAAAAACAGCTTCCAAATGCATGCATAGAAAGTTAAGCATAGTCTTTGAACTCCTTATTTCTAAATATACAAAAAATACATTTAAATTATATAATTTTAGTGAATCAAAGACTTATAAAATTACAATTTTGGTTTTCACAACATAGAAAAAATATAAAAATGACTATATATACGGTTGTATAATTTTTTACCCAAATTTCAAAGGAGCAGTATGTACTGATTTTTGTCTTAAAATGTTTTATCTGAAACTCAGAACTGAAAATAATTTGCAGGTTGTACCACATCACTGCCAACCTTTCATTACAAGTGAATAACCAAAAACACAAGTGGAAGTGAGGGCACAATCTCTTCACATGCCTCAATGCTACATCTTCTAAACCCTTCCTGCCGGAAGCTGGCTCCAGAGGAACGTTTCCGTCAGGGAGGATGTGCTTTTATTCCATGACTAACTCTCCATGGTGCCTTTCATAATCGTCAGTATGTGTTAAATGAATGACCCCAACCTTAGCAAACAGAACACAGCAAGATGCAAATGAGCAGCTTGTGTCTACAAAGCACTACCTCGTACCTCAAAGAATTCTGTCAGAAGGTGGTCCCCGGAGGGGGGGGATCTGAAACACCCAATCAGGTGGGGGTGGGAGGTGGGCCGAGGATGCCTTTGACTGTGCCCTGAAATGAAAACAGTCAATCTGACAAAATACCCACCCTGACACCACCCTCTTCATTCATACTTCATAAGAAGCTGTGGCACCTGGTGGGGTTGGATGTTCTCAATTCATCAAAGAACGCCACCACTTCCAAAGAGAAATGAATCCACGTTAAGAGATAAAGAAACCAGTTACCGAGAGAGATGACTAGAGGACAGGGCGACATGCCTTCTTTATCTGCAATGAGCATTTTAAACGTTGATGGACCAAAATGCACACCGGTTGAGACCCTTTTTAAGAGGGGAGTTGTTCACCGCATTCTTGTTGCCGAAGTTCAAGGTGATGCAATCCCACTATTTGGGACACTGTTTTCCATAAACAGGGACAAATTATAATACAGACGGCTGAATAAAACCCCCAATCCAGCAATCCTGGCAAGCCTGTATTTCTCATCCTATCTTCTATAACTATTCCCCAAACAAATGAAAAAAAATCTTACCCAAATTAAGTAATAAGGCTACTATCACCCAAATCGATTCTATTTTATAGTAGAAATACATTTTGGAAAAATAAAAAGAGAAAAAGCACGAAAAATAATCTTTCCCTCACATTTTGTTTATCAAGTACAAGAATACTCTAATCTTAACATGCCCAAGTTAAGAGTGCTGACTTTAAGAAGCAGAATTTTCATGTTCAATTCAAAAATAATCTATTACGTATCTGTCTGCATTAAATTTTAGGCTACGTATTTTCTTCATTTTTTTCTTAATTTTCAAGCTTCCATGAAAATAAACATTTCAAAATTAGTTTTCCATATGATACTCTTCTAATATTAGCAATTATATTTTAATTGATAACCAGTCAGTAAGGTAGTAAGCTAGACTTTTAAAGAGCAACCAATTAAAAAAAAAAAAAAGGGATGATCTTTCCACAAAGAACATTGTGTGTTTAAGATCTAAAGCAGGCCTGAACTTGGGCTTTATATTTTCATCCAACCCTTTCTTAAAGAGTCTTAAATGCACATTTAGCAATTAACATATGAAAACATGATGTTAATTAGACAATGTCCATATGACCAAAGTGTTTCTTGGCTGCTCCAAAATGTGGGGACGATACTACTTTTAGCTCATGACTGCCCAACTGGAACATTTCACTGCCTCTGGACTTCCAACTTGGTGGGGATTACATAGAGCCATAATTAGGAAATGGAGTCAAACAGAAGAGTTGAATGAAAATGTAAAAATAAAATAATAAGGGTGTCTAAGCCTATTCTCCAATGTCCGTCCAGGTTCCACTTCTCAAGTAATGCCTTCCATGTGCTTTCAACAACCGAAGTCTCTACTCCCATGCAATTAGATTGGCTTCAGGTCCCTAAGTGAGAACAGCTCTTGGCAAACACCTTACTCGGTGGTGTTCTGGGAATTGTCTTGTCATTAACTGGTGACTGAGCTTTCCCTTTCTGAGGACTGCCATTCTGTTAAAATGTGATGGAGGCTGAGCCCCAGATAAGGTAGCTTTTCTCTACGATATACACATACTTAGTAAACTCAAGCATATTTCCTAGTGGCAGGCAGTAATGACTCAACTGAAAACAAACGAAAGGGGTTCTAGTTGTTTTCTGATTACAGGCACTATCCCAGAGTTTCACGGACATATACATTGTATAATTCATCCACTAGACAGGAGGGGGAAGGGCCCAGCCATAACTTCAGGGCATTCCAGAGAACAAATGGCTTCCAGCATGCGGTCAAGCACTTGGAGAGGGAATGCGAAACACACTGCAGACTGAAACGTAACTGCTGCAAGCTGGGCATTCAGTGGGTACAACTTCATCACTCAGACTGTAACGCGCAAGTATTTAGTGTTACGGATCTTTACTTATCAGACACAGGAAGGAAACAGGAGGATATAAAATGCCAAATCCCTTTCCAGCGCCATCATAAATATTGGGAACCTCTGGTTGAAAGAGCATGCTGAAATGGACCGGCCAGGATGTTTTATGTTAACAGCTTTTGTTTTTCGTGTTTTATAAAATCCCAGGCCCATGTGACACTGGATTTTGGTTTTTGTTTTTTTTTTAGTATTTTAAAAATAGTTCTTACTCATATTTTATGAAACGTATTGGGAACTGAAAAAGTTTGCAGCATTTTTTTTTTTTTTTTATCATTGGAAAGTTTGTTGCTGGGGGTGGTGGTGCAGGAAGCAAGAGCTACTCAAATTTCTTGTGTTCTTCGGTATGAGAAAGGACCTTTCTTCTCTGGTGTATCATGTGGAAGTATAACTGGGGGAAAACTGGAAGGAAAAGAAAGAACTGGTTAAGGAGATGCTTTAAAATCACATGTTCTACAAATGATGCTTAGGTTTCTCCTAACTTGAAAATGCAAATGACAAACAACCAAACAAAAATCCTTCTACTGATTCTTCACCCAACTACCTCAGCTCTGTCTTTTCCTTCATGGTTAAGCTTATGAAAAGAAAATTTTCCTCTTTATTCTCTCACCAGTGAAGTTCTCAACTTACAGCAAACATTTTATCACCACTGAAACTGTTTTTATCAACTGTGCTTATGACCAATGTGACTATACCTTATCATCCAACCCAGGATGAGAGTCAAAAAAGAAACTACTCATACTTGATCATCAAATGGATAAAGAAGATGTGGTACATATACACAATGGAATACTACTCAGCTATAAAGAAGAATGAAATAATGCCATTTGCAGCAACACGGATACAACTGGAGAGTATCATACTAAGTGAAGTAAGTTGGACAGAGAAAGACAAGTACCCTATGATATTACTTATATGTAGAATCTGAAACACAAGTGAATCTATCCGCAAAGTAGACTCACAGACAAGGAGAACAGACTTGTGGTTGCCAAGGGGGAGGAGGTTGGGGTTAGCTGAGGTAAGCTATTGTACATGGAGGGGATAAACAATAAAGTCCTACCATATAGCACAGAGAACTATGTTCAGTGACCTGTGATAAACCATAATGGAAAATAGTATTAAAAAAAGATTTTTTATATATACGTATAACTGAATCACTCTGCTGTACAGCATAAATTAACACAACATTGTAAATCAACTATGCTTTAATTTAAATTAAAAAAAAGGAAAGCAAAAAAATAAAATAAAAATCGCATGCTCTATGCAAAGCACACGGTCCTCCCTCTGACTCTGACTACTTTATCATCCAGCCACCAAGGAAGGTGACATGGTGGGTGTGGGGAGAGAGAAAAAACAGAGAGACTTGCTTCCTGCTTTAGTCGAGGGGAAGGAGAACTGGATGACAGATACTGCTCACTACTGTCAATACCATTACCAATCAAGATGCCCCGGGGCCGCCAAAAACACTCTTTACACACTCATGTTATCTTCTCTCATTTCCCAACAACTAGGGGAAGAATTCCAGTGATGGGGTTGTTATTCCTGCTCACAGAGGAGGAACTCAAGCCTCAGAGAGAGTAGGCACTTGCCTGGGTCTCAGAGCAGATCACTGCCAGACTGGGGCCAGGCTTGCCCTGTCACTGTCCTGTCATCTGGGAGGATCTTCCAAAAGTACCTCCCAAGAAAGGCTGTTCTTTGGTTAGGAAGGCTGAGGAGGGAACCTGAACTAAGCCAGGTCTGGATAGAGAAAAAGTCCATAGGAAAAGCCAGCCCTTAGGCACTGGAGAGTCTGTTTTTGGTTATTTCATAGACTTCTTTAAAAAGGACTGGTTCTCAAATGAAAAGGGTAGTCCTGCCTTCCCGGGGGAGCATTTGGAAATGGGGGCTGGGATCACTGGCATTCAGGATGACACCGGCAATGTGCGACAGTCCCTCAGGAATAAGAGTTGTCCCATCCCAAATGTCCACAGTGTCCCTGCTGGGAGAGGCCACCAAGCTACTTGACCTTCACAAGGTCACCATAAACCAGGGGTTCAAAAATCATGCAAAGACTCTAGTGAGAAGGTCTTGGGGGTACACTATGCTTCCTTCCCTTCCCGACAGCTCCAATCGTTATTTTTTTTGGACAGTAACCTGTGTTTGGGGGGAGGTAATTTCCACTACTGCCAACTCTGCTCTGACAGTTTCTTCCTTCTTCAATGGGTTCCAAGTTGGCCAAATGTCAAATGATCCTCCCAAAGTATTCCAAGACATCAGTGGGTGTGCGCACACAGATCGGATAAGCTGCAGAGGAGGCCCTCATGCTGAACAAGGCTGCCATCCACTCCACTCGCTATTTGCAGGCAGGAAGTTATTCACAGCAAAGCCTCGGCTTGTGCATAAAATTCAACAGTGAGAGAACTATTTTGGTATGAAAGCCAGAAAATGTGACAAGCTCTATAATCTAAAAACTGGAAGTAACGATATAATTAAGCCCTAAGGAATGCTAATTGTAATCATTTAAAAATGTGGGGCCGGCTGCAGTTCCATAGGTATACTTTAGTGAAGGGAAACTGTGGGAAAGTATACTAAGGGCTCTTCCACTGGTTGCATTCGTGACCACACCACCCATATAGGGCGGCTATAGCCCTGTGGAGTCTGAGGGAAGACAGCAATCCAGAAGCCATTCGTTTTGCCCTAGTGGCAGGCCAGACAGCTGAGTTTATCTTCATGCTCTAGGCAAGGGCCTGCGGCAACCGAGTGTCAGGGGTCAGAACGGGAGAACAGATATGGCGCTTGCATTTCTTGACATCTTTCATAGGTTTCTCAGTGTCCAAGAGAAAGGAATGTGCGGGGAGGCCAGGAGAATGGGATACTTGGGCTGAAGATTCTCTACTGCTCCCGCAGTGACTTCCTGGCAACCAGAGCTTGGGTGACACTGTCTCCATCTCAATGATCCACACGTTCCCACTGAATCCAACTATAGTGGTTGGATCAATTCCAGATGCATGACTACTGCTTTTAACCACACTGAAAATCTCAATCTGACATCAGGCTATCTAGAATTCTGCTCTGACAGTTCAGGACACGCAGGATGGAGATGGTGACTACGCGTGCGTGTGTGTCTGTCTTGGTGTGTCGGGGTGGGGTTGGGGGGTATGGGTGACACTGGGCCCACCTTCCTGTAAGGAGATGACCTCTCTTAGGACCAGAAGGCTGAGAGCAACTGCAAATGCTCTGCCTGGGGCAAGTTTCTTCTATTTCTCTAAAAATCTGAGGTGTGGCTATGGTTACTGACAATGCAGAGTGCCCTGCTTCTTGGTACTCTTGCTCTCCATCAATGTTTCTCATTTCTTGGAGTTCCCGTCTTGGCGCAGTGGAAACGAATCCCACTAGGAACCATGAGGTTGCGGGTTTGACCCCTGGCCTCACTCAGTGGGTTAAGTATCTGGTGTTGCTGTGAGCTGTGGTGTAGGTCACAGATGTGGTTCGGATCTGGTGTGCTGTGGCTATGGCGAAGGCCGGCAGCAACGGTTCTGATTAGACCTCTACCCTGGGAACCTCCACATGCTGTGGGTGAGACCCTAAAAAGACAAGAGACAAAAATAAATAAATAAATAAATAAATAAAAAGTTTCTCATTTCTCAGCCTTTTTAAACCCCACTCCTAGAGCCAATTTTCACCAATTTGTGCCAGGGTAGGGAGTGGAGGTAATCGGGGCTTGGATACCTTGTGGGTCCTGCAGATCTGTTCATACTCATACTGCAGCTGCAGCAGAACAGGAGAGGAGTAGCTCACAAGGGACTCCAAAGTACCCCTGTAAGGGAAAGCTTCCAGGGCTGTGGCTCATAGGCCACACACAATATGGGCTACATGTGCAACAATCCAACAGCAGGACCATAACGAAGAGGTGCTGCTTTACATGAGATATGCATATCATCAACTTCCCATTCAAGAAGATTAAAAGAAACTGAAGTTGTAGAAAGGACACCAAATTTGGTAATGAAGACTGCATGTCAACAGCAGCCTCTCCTAACTCTGCATTTTCTTCTTATAAATACAAAGTTTTGGAAAGTTGGAAATGTGCAGTTGGCTGGAATGAACTGGACAAACTGGTCTCAATACTAACAAACTACTGAAAACATCCAAGGCGAGGGGCTCAGGCCAAGGGCAGGGTGAGTGCCAGTAGATGCAGTGATTTGTAGCAGGAGATACGGTCTGGGCTGCCATCTTGAGCCTGGGATTTGGAAGGAACCCTTTAATCCTTGTTCTTGAAATTAATCCCTTTTCTTGTTCTACAAGAGCTAAGCTGCCTTAAAAAAAAAAAGAATACAGACTTTAACCAAGCCAAGTTCTCTTACCAAAAAGAGGCTGAGAATGTAAGAAGGGGGGAGGACTGAGGTAGAGAAAGTGGTTGTCTGCTGAGAGGAGAGCGTTGCTCTACTCTCCCCAAGACAGCTGGTCCTGAGGTCTGTGTTTTCTCTCTTTTTCTCTTTTCAGGCCAAGAAGGAAAATCCCACAGGACTGGGTGTGTTTTACTTCAGGGATCCTATCATCAGGGACGGCTGCCGGTGCTTGACTGGGCCCCTTCTCTGCACTGAGAGGTCGGCAGGCAGAGGAGAAAGACCGGGCGCCAGTCTGTCACCGGAGCACAGAACAGACTAGGAGGTGCAGACAGACTCAGGTGGCTCTGGTCTGGAATAAAGCCCCTCCTTCTTCAACAGACCGGAAATCTCACAGCAGCTCTGAGGGAGGGGCCCCAGATTCGTGTCAGTGGGGCAGCACCTTGTTACTGGTTTGATTTTATGATAGTCTCCTCACCCTTTCCCCAGTTACCTAAATCCTACGCGTTCAGAGACTTCTATTGAATTATAATAAATAAACCCTGTCTGGATAGTATTTGCTACTCTGGCGAACAAAATTAGAAAGGTGAAAAGCTCTAAGCTAATTTTTGTTGCTTACATTTTTACACTCTTCCATATTTATCTTTTGTTTGAAAATCAAGTACTTCTTATATCTGAAGAGAGATGGCTTTTAGCCACCATGGTTCCAGCACCAGAACCATTATCATTAATAAAGAGTGGAAAATGAATCATGAAGCAGAACTGCATCCAAGGACTTCTTCAAGATAAACATTCACATGAAATCGGGATGTAGTTTTTTTTCCCCTCACAACATATGAAATGTAATCTTCCACAGGGGGACACAAACATGTCACCTATTACTGTTAAGATGATTCATTTAGTTAATGCTGTGGGCTAAAGAAAGATCCAACCCTCCAGTCTGAATAACCTGAGGGTTAGGGGAGAATATAGCATCTTACAGACCAAAATAAGATGCAGAGTCGCAATGCCTACGGAAGTGGCGAAACATTAACTTTACATGCCCTTGGGTAAAACACGATCCTTCTGGATATGCAGAAATCAATCATAGGGTTGTAACTGAACATCATAATTTGAGAAAAGGAGTAAACAGCTCTTCCTCAGCAAACAGGACTCACTTCGCAGAAGCCTCAAACACGGCCTTTTCTTCTGTTAGCAAGTATACCGATGGGCACATTTGATTACCCATATATTTAAGCCTTCAGGCGTGCTATTAAAATAACTGGAAACCATCCTGAAGAGAACACTATGTCCTGTTCAGATGATTTTAAGTGCTTATTTCCAAACCAGAAAAGAAGAAATATAGAAAAAAATAAATCTATTTTTTATTTTGTTACTTGTTTCTAGTTAACTACCGATTCCTTAAAAGTAAAGTAACTGTCTATTTTGATATAATAAAAATGTAAAAACCTCTTTACAGTGTTTTTCAAATACCATAACAAGCAGTTCTCAAGAGAGAGAAAAAGTCAAGGTAAGGTCTTTAATGGCTTCTCTTTGCTTTCTGCTCGCTACTTTCCTCCAATAGACAGTTAACCTATCCCGGCATTCACTGCTTCAAACCCACACACTGAGAAGGGCTGCATTTTGGCAGCTGTATTGAGAAGGGTTCATCTTTATTCAATTACTACCAGAGAAAATTCCCTCTGACAGTCGGCATTCAACAAAAACCAAAGCGTTCCCAATAAATTAGATTTATGGTGTAAAAACAACCCAAAGCATTTAACTCTAGTTATTGTGTGGAGCCAATTTTAAAAGCATAAATAAATATATGCATAAGTGTTTACTTACTTGGAATGTAGGAGATCATCATCAGAATCAGGAATGTGTAATAGTCAAAGGAGAAATTGTATTTGTTCGGCAAACTGATGGAGTACAGGCCAGCCTGTCTGACAAAGGGCAGAGCAGCATATACTGTGAGCAACTCTCCCGACACTCCCATTGGGTACAGCACAATGAAAAGTGTGTACCTGAAACAAAACAAAACATCCGTTACTGAGGTTCCAAGGCAGCTTTAGCAGAGAGGTGCACCCCTACCTCTCTCATCACCCCTGGTTTGGTAGAAAGCTATCGTTTATACATTTTCTTATTTACCCAACTGCTTAAATTCAGGTTTTACAAGCCCGTTTTTGAAAGGGATTTCTGAAGGTTCTAAAATAAAATAAAATAAAATAAAATAAAATAAAATAAAATGTGTTTGGTTAGCTTCACAATTTGGCCTAAATAAACAACTCTTCAAAACAACTCCCTAAAATAACTATGATGATGCCAGATAAATAATGGCAAAGCAGGGTCACTGAATCATGGTTTATGCTGAAGGGTCCTGTCCCATGGGGGTGGGGGGTGGGTTTGGGGGAAGGTATTGGAACACGGTGTCCAGGAATCCCTACAACGTGTATATACTGCTACAGTTTTTCAGATGTCTGTACATGCTATTGTGAAAAATAAAATACATGCCAATTTAAAATCATTGAAAATTCATAATAGCTTTTGGTCATTCTGCAATTTTTTGGTCAGAAAAACTCCAGTTACTGTCACATGAGTGACTCCTCCCAATTATCTTCTCTTTAAAAAGGAGTTCTTTATGTTTCAAAAAGAATTCGGAGAGGCTCACCCTATGGAACTAACTGGAAGCCACTGTGAGGTATAAGCATTGCTACAGAAGTCATCGGCCCAGACTTTAAAAAGCCTTTGGGGAGTTCCCGTCGTGGCGCAGTGGTTAACGAATCCGACTAGGAACCATGAGGTTGCGGGTTCGGTCCCTGCCCTTGCTCAGTGGGTTAACGATCTGGCGTTGCCATGGGCTGTGGTGTAGGTTGCAGACGCGGCTCGGATCCCGTGTTGCTGTGGCTCTGGCGTAGGCCAGTGGCTACAGCTCTGATTCGACCCCTAGCCTGGGAACCTCTATATGCCATGGGAGCGACCCAAAGAAATAGCAAAAAGACAAAAATAAATAAATAAATAAATAAATAGTCTTTGGCTGTCTATGGCTGACTTGAATCACTGGGCTCTAAACCTTCAGTACGGGAAATGTGCTGAGAAGTCTGTGATGAAAGGAAGACACGTTCTCCATTGCCAACTTCAGCCACGCTGAGAAGGATGATGGAAAAGGAAGTCTCTTCCATGGGCCACAGAAGACAATGGACAAAAGAATCTTTCTCCAATAGCAACATCTGGGCTTAGTCAATGAATTTCCCCTAGAACCAGGATCGACAACTTTCATAAGTCTGCCCAGCTTGGTTAGGAACTGCTATGTATTTCCTATTCTTCCCTTTTCCTAATACAAATGTTTATTGACAAAAAGAGAAAAGAAAAAGAAAGGAGAAGTTCGCATGCTTGAGATGTTGGAAACATTTGGTTTATGTCTCTGTTTAACCACTAAACTCAAAGTGTCTAGGAACCATAGTTTTCCTTTTATAAAGTGAGGCAGTTTGGCCCCAAGGACAATTCTGATCCTTTGGCTTTGTCACTCCTTCCTGTAGTCTTTTCTAACTCAGAAACTGCTCACAAATATGTCACAGATTAGCTCAGATAAGTAGATGAACTATCAGCCTTTCACCCAATTCATAACAAATATTTCTACTAAAAATAAACAAAGCAAAACAAACTGATAACAGGCTAAACTGCCATGTCACACTCGCTGTTAATTAAAATTTAATTTAAGAGTTATATTGTGAGCAAAATTGAGACGAGAACTAAACTTGGTCCAAAAAACTCTCATAATCCAGAAGTTCTTTAGTACAATTTTATGATTTAGCTTTTTTTTTTTTTTTTTTTTTTCCAGGGCTGCAGCTGCAGCATATGGAGGTTCCTAGGCTAGAGGTTGAATCAGAACTACAGCTACTGGCCTACACCACAGCCATAGCAATGTGGGATCTGAGCCGCGTATTCGATCTACACACCATAGCTCACAGTAATGACAGATCCTTAACCCAATGAGTGAGGCTGGGGATCGAACCCGCATCATCATGGATCCTAGCTGGGTTTGTTAACTGCTGAGCCATGAGGGGAACTCCTCATCAGTACAATGTTAAATGGACAAAAAGGATGGTATATCAAATCTCTATTGAACAACTTAACTAAAAAGAATTGATCCCACATAAATAACTTAAGTAGAGATAAAAAATTCTGGAGTTCTCTTGTGGCTCAGTAGATTAAGGATCTAACATTGTCACTGCAGTGGCTTGGGTCATGACTGTGGTGCAAGTTCATTCCCTGGCCTGGGGACCTGCACATGCCTCGGGTGCGGCCAAAAGAAATTTTTAAAAGTGTTTCTATTAATCAGAGTTAGGTAGAGTCACTTACATTGATGAAATCTACAGACTAGATTTCTACCTTACCTGTCTCACGCAATTTTATTTTTAGAAATAAAAGTGGTATTTAGGCAATAAAGGAAAAATACGGTGATACATCACTTCAAATGTTAGTCTTTGTTCCATGTACTTCTTTACCTGGCCCATTTGATGAGGTAAGGCAGATGGTTTAAAAGACTGAATGTGTAAAAGGAGTAACGGATAATTTCTGTGATTGTCCAGGCGACAACAAACAGGAGGACACTGTCTTCACTCTGTACCTGAAGGAAAAGAAGACAAAAGCAAAGGCAAACACATAAAACATCTAACGAAGAAGCACTCAAAAAGTGGGCAGCAGAGTGCCAACCCCCCTTGTGTTGAAGAAGTTGGCACAGCCCCTGGTCTCTAACCTCAGTGGTCATAGCACAGCACAGAGAGAGCCTGCCACGTAAAGGAACACAGGCACCTATGACAATATCTGTGTGGAGCCAAGTGATGAGGGGCAAGTGAGAAGGAACTGGGCTTACTTGAGTAAGAGGGACAGGGGAGGAATGATAAGCTGTGGTCAACAGGGAGAAGCAAACATGATGAGTGAGTTTCTGCATGTTCACTTGCTGACCTGATGTGGGGAATGTGAACTGGTGTTAATAGGAGCCAAGAATAGTTAGGTAAGATGGTACATGAGCAAACTGGTGGAAAGTTTGGGTGCCATTAACAACAATTTTAATTTGATTTGCATGACAGCCTGGAATCCAAGGAAATTTCAAAGAAGGGCAAAATAATGATTAAAACACGACTGAAGGTGCAGTTAATTCACTAGGTGGGATGAATTCATGTGAGGTGTGCTGGAGACCATCTATAAGGCACAGCCCGTTTATTCTCTCCCACTGGTGACTTCTGCCCCAGACAAGGCCTGGTTTAGCTCAAGGATTACAGAGGCTTCCATGCTGATCACAGGAGGAGCTCTGGAATTCCCAGCATCCGCTGAAGTTTTGTTTTCATGCTGAAAAAGCAATACATTTTTTTTTTTTTTGAGCTTTTTAGGGCCACAGCTGTGGCATATGGAAGTTTTCAGGCTAGGGGTAGAATCGGAGCTACAGCTGCCAGCCTATGCCAGTCACAGCTATGCAGGATCTGAGCTGTGTCTGTGACCTACACCACAGCTCACAGGCACCACAACGGGAACTCCACAATACACTTTTAAAAGAGCTCCTTAGGTATTTTTTTTAAAAAGGATGTTCTCATGAGATGCCTTAGACTGCAAATCTATATGGAAATTTATCACTGTGGTATTAACTTTCAGCATCTCCCCCTTCCCACCCCGGCTAGGTTTATGGTGATCCTTGGCGCCTGAAATCCAATAATAAGAAACAACCTTGCTCCCAATTCACTTATATTTTCTTATATCCAAAAAGGGCAGTTAGAGAGTTGGATATGAATAAGAAATTGAGCAAATCGAACAAATTTCAATTACAAGATGGATCTTCTCTTACTCCTAATATCTAACACAACCAAAGTATGGCATTCTAACCTTGACTTTTGCTTCTCTGCATTTGCAATGTTAATTTAGCACTTATATTCTTCTTCAGAAAGTGTACATGGAGTGATCCACCTACACAATGAAATAAGTAGTCATTTACATACCTATTAACTAAATTGCTCTGACAAAGAATTTCATAAATCCATAGTTACTATTCTCCAAAAATAATAAGAATTTTATACTGTCAAGAGCAAGAGTGCTTTTTGTTTTCCTGGTGCTCTTATATTAGCCAAAGTAAAGCAAAAGCTAAACCCTTCTAAAGCTTTTATGTTTCATTTTTCAGTCTGTCCCCAAATCCTTGCTTAAAACCCATCTATTCTAAAATGTAATTTCAGAGCGCACTTTGCTTTTTGATATATTTTGTAATCCTCCTCATCTTAAGGAGATATGTTTTTACAGCTATGGGCTGAAGCTTTCCTTAAAGATCTTTGGGTTATAATAGGAAGTTCTTCTAATATTTTTGCATTGTAATCATCTTGAAAGCAGGGAGCGTGTTTTATTCATCTTTTGATTCCCAAAAGCATTTCGTGCTTTTCACAAGTAGAGAACCTCAACAGATATTTGTGGAGCAAAACAATTCAATCCTAATCAGTTCCCTGCTTTTTGATACCTGACATTAGTTTCTGCGCAGCCTTAGAGGTCTTCAAATACCCACTCTGACCCAGCCTAGAGGTTATCTGTTCACATACCCCTTAGTTAGACTTTAACCAAAACGGCTTTAACAAACCCAGCCTCAGGATACATGTGAAAACAGCTCCAGAATCCAGCTGTGAAGACCATGGTTCATAATTTAAAAAAGACTAAGGATGGGGGAAATGACCATTTTGTACAAATGATACCTTTAGACTAAGAGGAAGCACAAGGTGTTATTAAGACGGGGCTTGGGTAAAGTCGAGAGATCAAGCTTACCTAAGTTGCAGATAACTATCCAGTAACACAAAATGGGGGTAGAATGTAATGAGTTTAAACCAGTAAGATCAAGGAGACTTGGACAGATATTTGTACATCCACATTTCACAGCAGCATTATAATAGCAAAAAGGTGGAAAGAACCCAAAAGTCCCTTAACGGTTGAATCCATAAACAAAATGTGGCATATACATACAATAGAGTATTATTCAGCCTTAAAAAGGAATGAAATTCTGACACATACTACAACCTGGATGCATCTTGCACATACTACAGTAAGTAAAATAAGCCATTCAAAAAAGAACAAATACTGTATGATTTCACTCAAGTGGTACCCAAAGATGTCAAATTCAGAGACAGAAAGTAGAGACAGAAGGTTGCCAAGGGCTGGGAGTTCGAGTAAATAGGGAATAATTACTTAATGGGTATGGAGTTCCATTTGGAAAGATGAAAAAACTTCTGGAGATGGATGGTAGCGATGGTTACACAAAAATGGGAAATATTTAAATGCAACTGAACTTAAAAATGGTTAAAATGGTAAATTTTGTTACATATATTGAACCACAATAAGAGGTTTTTAAAAAAACCCAGCAAGATAAAATTTAACAAGGCTAAATGTATAGTAATATGATTCAGTGATAATAAAACAACTTTAGTACTGAATGGAGGAGATCCAGCTTATGAATCCGAGAGATTTGGAGGTTTTGGTGAACCACAAGCTTCATATAGGAGCCAAGAGGGTACAGGTGGCTGTTTAAGCCAACCAACCAACCAACCAACCAACCAATCAGTATTTGGCTAAACTAACATTCTCTATCCCCATTGTTCTGAATGGACTAGACCCCACCTAGGGATCAGAGTCAGTTACAAGAACCCCTGAACTAGCAGAGGCTATCTTGGAAAAGGAAAATGGGTTAACTACTCCAAACTACGGAAAAGGATATAAAGTACAAGAGGCACACAGACATGAGACCAGGGAAAAATTAAAGAGTGAAATAAGTGGTTCAAAATAAGAAAAACTATGTAACAAACAAGCTGACTAATAAAACAGGCCCCCTCAGGAAGCTCCAAGGCTCTGGTCATATCCCAACTGAGACTTCTCAGGAACAAAGGGTGGAAAGCTGACCTGGATTGGATGAAGGCCCGTGAGGGCTTCTAGCTGCTGTTCTTTGGAAACCCGTACGTGAAAAAGGCATGAAACTCTGCCTATTACTAACTTGCTGGCATGAGCTTAGTTTTTTTTCAGTTGGTAGAAATTTTTTTTGTTTGTTTGTTTGTTTTGTTTTGTCTTTTTGCCTTTTCTAGGGCCGCTTCCTGTGGCATATGGAGGTTCCCAGGCCAGGAGTCTAATCGGAGCTGTAGCTGCTGGCCTACGCCACAGCCACAGCAACTTGGGATCCGAGCCGAGTCTGCGACCTACACCACAGCTCACGGCAATGCCAGATCCTTAACCCACTGAGCAAGGCCAAGGATCGAACCCAGAACCTCATGGTTCCTAGTTGGATTTGTTAACCACTGCGCCACGACAGGAACTCCCTCAGTTGGTAGAATTTTTTTTTTGTCTTTTTTTTTTTGCTATTTCTTGGGCCGCTCCCTTGGCATATGGAGGTTCCCAGGCTAGGGGTCGAATCGGAGCTATAGCCGCCGGCCTACGCCAGAGCCACAGCAACGCAGGATCCGAGCCGCGTCTGCAACCTACACCACAGCTCACGGCAACGCCGGATCATTAACCCACTGAGCAAGGGCAGGGACCGAACCCGAAACCTCATGGTTCCTAGTCGGATTCGTTAACCACTGCACCAAGATGGGAACTCCCAGTTGGTAGAAATTTTAACAGGACTTCTTTAAAATAATTTTCCTTTCTCAAAGAGGGCAAGAGACAGAGGTCCCATCATGGCTCAGTGATTAACGAATCTGACTAGGAACCATGAGGTTGCGGGTTCGATCCCTGGCCTCGCTCAGTGGGTTAAGGATCCAGTGTTGCTGTGAGCTGTGGTGTAGGTCACAGACGCAGCTCGGATCCCACACTGCTGTGGCTCTGGTGTAGGCCGGTGGCTACAGCTCTGATTAGAACCCTAGCCTGGGAAGCTCCACATGCCACGGGAATAGCCCTAGAAAAGGCAAACAAACAAACAAACAAAAGAGGGCAGGAGAGGAGAGAATGACTTAAAAGGGCCTGCTTTTCTCTGTGGATTGCTGAGTGTGTAGAATGGAAATAGTTCCCTGGCTCTTAACTGCCTCCCCACTCCCACCCCTGCAGCGACTGGACAGCAAGGTCTTTGGGGGTCTCACGCCGACTGGCATCCTCAGCCCTTCACACAGGTCTGGACATGAGGAATGGGTGCAATCAATACTCCTTAACCTGAACGATACCTTCTATTTTCTTGCTTTCTTTTTTGGAAACCAGGAGTTTGGAACATTTTTCTAACAAGTGGGGAGCGCCTCTTTTCTAGGAAGGGTCAGTAACTCAGAGAAAAAAATTACCTGATAGTCTCACATAAGTTTGTTGTTGTTGTTGTTGTTGTTGTTTTTTTTTTGTCTTTCTGCTATTTCTTGGACCGCTCCCGCGGCACATGGAGGTTCCCAGGCTAGGGGTCGAATCGGAGCTATAGCCGCCGGCCTACGCCAGAGCCACAGCAACACGGGATCCGAGCCGCGTCTGCAACCTACACCACAGCTCACGGCAACGCCGGATCACTAACCCACTGAGCAAGGGCAGGGACCGAACCCGCAACCTCATGGTTCCTAGTCGGATTCGTTAACCACTGCGCCACGATGGGAACTCCTGTTTGTTGTTTTTTTTTTTTAAAGCCAGTTTAGCTTTGGAGGGTTTTTTGGAGGTACGAAGGACTAGGATGATTAAAAAGTTCAATTTACCTGCTTTTTAACTAAGAACTAGAAACATCATTTCATTAATTTTCAAGAATACAAGGTTTGGTACGTTCAAACAAAGATCTGCAAGCAAATATTCACTGCAGCATTATCCTTAAGGGCTGAAAAGTCAAAACTCAGATGTCCAGCTACGGGTGAATGGATAAACAAAATGTGATCTACAACTACACAATGGAATACTATTCAGTAAGACAAAGGAAAGGGATATTGATACTTGCTAGAACACAGATGAACCTCGAAAACATGATGCTGAGCAAAAGAAGCCAAATGTAAATATTACCCACTGTACGATTTGGTTTATATGAAATATCCAGAAAAGGAACATCTAGAGACAGAAAGCACATTAGTGATTACCAGGAGCTGGGGGTGTGAAGGGGAGTGAGCTTTTAAAGGGTGTGACGGATCACACTGTGCTGATGGAAAAGTTCTAAAACTAGATTATGGTGATGGTTGCACAATTTGTTAAATTTGTTAAGTTGTTAAATTGAAAAGCATAAAATGGGTGGGTTTTATGGTATATAAATCATACCTCCATAAAGTTGTTTTTAAAAGAAGAATAGGTGTTTACTTTGAATACATACAAATTATTGCCTTTTAAGGGAGAAAGGGGCATTTAGGGCAAGATGGGAGAAGGGAGATAAAGGGAATTTATCAAGGTTTACAAAGGAAAAGGAGAAAAAAGGGCAGATTTGGGCTAGATTGACCAAAAATGTTGTAAAGCCAGATTTCAAAGCAGCATGTTCACAATCATGGCACAACTGGGGGGCTGGCCAGGAAATCTTCCTTTGCCTGGTGAGGTGAGCTGGACCCTCTACACTGCAGGTTTTAGCCCCTTGCTCTATAGAGAAGGAGGAGGTGCGGGGTGTGGGTGGTTTGTGTAATTTCGCCAAGGGAGTTTACATAGAAATTCAAGCTGGAGAAACAAATGGGCGCAAGAGAAAAACCTTTACACACAGACAGCATCATATGTTTGACTTTAAAAGGCTCAGGGAGTATCAGTACATGAAAAGCTGTCATTTTTATTACATTCAAAGAAAAACAGATGGTGCCACCTAAGAAAACTGCTATTGTAGAAACCCTATTCTTCTTAGCATTTGGGGACCTACTGCTTACCACTCTGGTTATTTCAAAGAAATCCCCTGATCATGCTTTCTGGTAAGTGTTCTTTCCTCTTCTTGATACCTCTTTCATTTATGAAGAGAAGAGATGCTGTTAAAGCTAAGAGATGAGGACTAGAGTCCGTTCTTGCCAGAATTGTGCAAGTACGTTTATCTTAGTCTCCTCTGGTTGCCACAATAAAATACCACAGACTGGGTGGCTCAAAAGGCACAAGGGCATTTTCTCATCATTTCAAGCCCAAGATCAGGGTTCAAGCATGTTTGCTTCCTCGTAGGGACCCTCTTCCTGACTTGCAGGTAGCTGCTTTGTCACTGTTCTCACATGGCAAGGAGAAAGAGGAAATGCTCTCTCCAAATACGTAAAAGGTATCATGTGTAAGGAGATTAGTGTTAATGGGGCACCAACTGCATCGAGAAGATCCCACCCTCATGACTTCATCTAAACCTGACCACTTACCAAAGGCCCCGCCTCCAAATACCTCCACATGGGGGCTTGGGGTTTCCACACATGAATTTTGGGGGACACAATTCAGTATACAGCAATGTTTCAGACCAGGTGTTGGCAAACTTTTCCTGCAAAGGGCTAAAGAGCAAATATTTTAGGCTTTTAGAACACAGGTCAACCCTGTTCTAGATCCATTTGACTCCCAACTCTCCCTGTTTACCTCTATAAATACCATTCTTCAGCCTTCCTTTGCCGCTCTGTGTGTGTATTTTGCTGAGGGTGGGGAGGCAATATATATAAAACCAGTGGACGCTACGGAAAAAGGAAGTACTCTTAAATGAATACAACATAGGCAAGTTTTTCATGATATGGCATCTTAAATTCTCAGGAATCTCTTTACGTTTGAAATAAAATACACATAATTTAAAATTTGCCATTTGAACTATTTTAAGTGTATATTTCAGTGGCATTAAGTACAATCCAACCACGCTGTAAAACTATACCACTATCCATTTCCAAACTTTTTCATCATTCTAAACAAACTCTGTACCTATTACATATTACCTCTACCTTTCTCTCTCCTTCTAGCCCCTGGTAACCACTATTCTACTTTCAATCTTTAAGAACTTGCTTATTTGAGGTACCTCATTTAAATGGAATCATACGTGTCCTGTACCTGGTTTGTTTCGTTTAGCATAATGCATTCAATGTTCATCCATGTTGTAGCATGTATCAGAATTTCCCTCCTTTTAAAGGTTGAATATTAGATAGTATGTAAATATCACATTTTGTTTATTGATTCAACTTTTTTTTCTTTTTTGTCTTTTTAGGGCCACAGCTGCTGCATGTAGGAGTTCCCAGGCTAGGGGCTGAATCAGAGCTACAGCCGCTGGCCTACGCCACAGCCACAGCAACTCAGTCTCCAAGCCGCGTCTGTGACCTACACCACAGCTCCCCGCAATGCCAGATCCTTAACCCACTGAGCAATGCCAGGGATCGAACCCGAATCCTCATGGATCCTAGTCGGGTTCGATAACCCCCGAGCCATGAAGAGAACTCCCTATTGATTCAACTATTGCTGGACATTTGGGTTGCTTCCACCTTCTGGTTACTGTGAATAGTGCTGTTGTGAACATGGGTGTACAATATCTGAGTACCTGTTTTCCATTCTTCTGGGTATATACCCAGGAGTGGAACTGATAGATCATACGGTAATTCTATGCTTCGCTTTTTGAGGAACCGCCAAACTATTGGCGGAATCATTTTACATTCCTACCAACAGGGCAAAAGGGTTCCAATTTTTCCACCTTTTCACCAGTGCTTATTATTTTTCTTGTTTCTTCCTGACAGTGGCCCTCCTAATCAGTATGAAGTGGCATCTCATTGTGGTTTTGATATGCTTTCCCTAATGATTAGCGATGTTGAGCATTTTTTCATGTGCTTGTCTATCATTTGAGAAATGTCTTTTGCCCATTTTTAATTTTTTTAGGGGCAAAATTATCATAATTATGATGACAGTAGCAGTAAAAATAATCCTACCTAATAGCTACTGAACTCATTCTATATATCCAGCACTTTTTATTTATTTATTTTTAAATTTTTTTGGTCTCTTTAGGGCCACATCCATGGCATATGAAGGTTTCCAGGTTAGGGGTCGAATCGGAGCTGAAGCCGCCGGCCTACACCAGAGCCACAGCAATGTGGGATCCACACTGTGTCTGTGGCCTACACCACAGCTCACAGCAACGCCGGATCCTTAACCCATTGAGCAAGGCCAAGGATCAAACCCAGGTCCTCATGGATGCTAGTCAGTTTCGTTTCTGAGCCACTATGGGAACTCCTCAAGTACTTTTTAACATATATTACCTCTTCAAATCCCCTTATACAAATGAGGAAAGTGAGGCTTACAGAATTTGAACCCAGGTCAATGCTCCCAAACTCTAAACAGTTCTGACTTGTCTTCCTGCGCTTCACACACACAAACACACACACCTGCTGCTGTGGGGAGAACATCTCTCTTGCAGTTGAGGATAGAGAGGTGAGGGAGAGACAGAGAGGTGGCGAGTGGAAGAGATGGCTAGTGTAGTTGGAAAATCAGTTACATGTTACGAATAAATAAACTGAGCAAATAAATCAATATATTTTAAAAAATGGACATCTCGCTATTGGAGAAGGTATTTACAAACATGGATGGAAGAATACCAGAAAGAACACCAAGGTGTTGGATTTTAATTGGAGGAATTAGTACAAGCTCATGATCACACACACACACACACACACACACACACAGAGCTATACACTTTTAGATATACATGTGTATGAGTACATATGTATGTATATACATGTATGTATATAGCTTTCTCTACTGAGAGGACCAAGAAGCAACCACATTCCAGCAGCGAGTAGCACCTCAGCTACCAAGATCATATAGATTCTAATGTCTAAATATATCATCCTCCACTAAAAGGAACAGGACTCCTTGGCAAAATGGCTGATTCCAGGGCTAGGGCAGAGGAAACACAAGATGAATCTAGAAATCTTCTTGTCAGAAAGTAAGGAAATGCTCAACAATGATGAAGACAAGTCAAAAGGATAAGGAGATAGGGTTTCCTCATCCTGTGATAGGGCCAAATCACACATAATTTTAGCATCAAAATAAATAACAGATTTAATCCACTGGATTATATAGGAATTCATGAGTCAAAACTGATATAAATAAAATAAATAAATAGGAGAAAGGGAAAGCTCTTCTGTACAGTAGGGTGCCAACTAATACATGTAAAACAAATGACAGAAACACAGAATAACCATTTGGTAACCATCACAGGGTGTTTGACAGAGGAAGAAATCATCCCCACAAAAATAATGATCAATAAAACGGGGCAAGAGGAAAAGACAAAATAAATAAATAAATAAAACGGGGCACATGGTGCCCTGAAGGTGGAGAAAGCTGACAGGGACTAACAGAGGGAGGTGACTGAGGTCAGCATCACCAGAGGCCGGAGGGGTAGTCATGACACTGAAACCTCATGATGCCCTGAGAAGAGCATGGCACCGTTTCTGTGGTATTTCTGCCAAGAATGCATGGCTTGAAGTGGTTATAAGGGAATAATGGATGGATCTAGGTTGAAAGTCACCCTAGAGAAATGAAGGGCTATACTCTTTTTTTTTTCCTTTTTTTTGGTCTTTTGTCTTTTTAGGGCCGCACCTGTGGCATATGGAGGTTCCCAGGCTAGGGGTCTAGTCAGAGCTACAGCTGCCGGCCTACACCACAGCCACAGCAACACCAGATCCCAGCTGAGTCTCTGACCTACACCACAGCTCATGGCAACGATGGCCCTTAACCTGCTGAGTGAGGCCAGGGATCAAACCGGCCACCTCATGGTTCCTAGCCGGATTCGTTTACACCGCACCAAGATGGGAATTCCTGAAGGGCTGTACTCTTTACAACTGTCAAGGACATGAGAGACAGTGCAAGCCTTCTGAATGTTAGGCTGATGGGTCTGCAGAGACCTGACAACTCAAAAGTAACCACCACAACCATGTTTCTCCCTTCCTTGTGTATCCCTGTGCTTAACACACAGAAGATACTTAGTAAACATCTGCCCTTCCAGAAAGGGAAAAAAGGACACTATTTAGACAGTGAAGTCTGTGCATGGGATGACAGTATTGTTTCTGGGTTGGAGGGTGGTATGCAGGTATTGTAGGAGAGAGAAACACTGAGTATTTAGGGGTGAAAGGACATCATGAACACCTTGCTCTCAAGGTTCAGAAAAAAATATAATGGTTATATATATGCAGAGGAGTAGGTGATGGAACAAATGCAGTAAAATGCCAATAGTCCTGGAATTTGAATGAAGGAAATGAGAGTTCTTTGTACTGGCTTTTTTCAAATTTTCTGTAAATCTGAAGTTATTTCAAAGAAATTATTTTTATTTCTTTCTTTTTTTTTTTGGCTTTTTAGAGCCATAACCCATGGCATATGGAAGTTCCCAGGCTAGGGGTTGAATTGGAGCTACAGCTGCCGGCCTACACCATAGCCACAGCAAAGTGGCATCTGAGCCTCATCTTCGACCTACACCACAGCTCACAGCAACGCCGGATCCTTAACCCACTGAATGAGGCCAGGGGGAAAGAACCCTCATCCTCATGGATCCTAGTCAGGTTCGTTAACCGCTGAGCCACAAAGGGAACTCCCAAAAGAAATTATTTTAAAATATCACTGGAGTATTAAGCAACTACTTTGAGGACACAATTAGAAGCAAATACAGTATCATCTGGTTTCTATATATTGCTTTTGATATGAAGCCTCTGAATCTGCTAGAAGAGGCAGGCTACATAACCATAAAAGAAGACATAAAAACACTGATAACAAAAACTATCAATAAGAGCACACTTGAGAAGGAACAATAGATTTAATGCTGACCCTAAATTTGTATCAACATCAGTACTGTCTTACACTGTAGGTACCCCAAGGGCATGTCCAAAAACTTGCTTTGAAGAGGGGTTAGCTTACTAAAAAGGCAAAATCAGATTTTCAATATATGGTTTAGATTAGGATAATAATGATGATTAAGATAATGATAACTCCCATTAGCAGGGCTAATTATTCCTTAAGTATGCTACAGCAATTATGTACAAATTCTCACCAGCTAAGTGTGAAACTATTTTAATAAGTACAAAAGATTTCACTCGTATGTGAACAGTCAATTATATCTCTGCTTTAAAAGTCAATTATGTCGCTGCTTCAGGACATAGAAAAGAATTCAACATAGTTGTATAGAAATTCATCCCTAAAATTTTGGGAAAAGACTAGGTTACATTATAGTGAATGTGGAGCTAACATTTACTGAGCACTTACGAAGTGCCAGGCACTGTTCTAACTGCTTACTATGTATTTACTCCTTGCACCCCCAAGACCATGCCGTGAGGAGCAACAACTGTGCCTGGGAGGCTGGAACAGGTCCTCAGAAGCTGGACCAGGCTAGTGTACCCCTCAGCTGGGTGGCTGAGATGTGACGTGGTGGCAGCACCCTCCGCTTCCTGCCTTCTCAGTTATCCCACTCCACGTGCTGCTCATTCCTGCTCCTGTGTGTGCCCCGTGGAAGCCCTGTGAGGGCAGCACCCGTGATTTTTCTCTTTTCCAAGCATCCCAGTGCTTATTTATTAGCACGATACCCAGGGCAGAGAAGGTACTGAATACCTGTTTTCTGACCCCTCTGCAGCCTGGCCTGCATGTTCTCTCCCTTGGGTGAGGAGGGCAGCTCCCCAGGGAGAGGGAGACCACAAGGCTGCCGCCTGCTTGGTGACATCAGCAGGTTTGGCTAAGGAACACGACAATTCTGATGACAATCTCGGTCCTTCCCATAAATTAAAATTAAGCTTTTTGGAACAAAAATGTAACTCATTTAGTTATCTACTTAAGAGGAATTTCATCCTTGATACGAAAGAGATTGAAATGTAATAAATATTGACACGCGTGCTTAAAAAAAAGATGTTTGGATTAGTATTCGCCTTTTCACACAGCAATTTCATGTGTAAAGTGTCTTTCGTGAATTAATGTTTATTAAAAATCCAGGATACATGTTAAATAAACCAGAAAATACTATTCCTTTTTTGTGGAAAATGTGAGTTATAAATATTAATATTCTCCCCCTTCCCCTTTTTAGGCTGTGTCGGTGACATACAGAAGTTTCTGGGCTAGGGATCGATCAAACCTGCACCACAGCAGTGACAACGCTGGATCCTTAAGCCACTTAGCCTCCAGGGAACCCCGATATTCTTCCCCTTTAAAGGAGGGAAAAATGTATATCTACATAGATTTTTCTTAGCCTATAATGACCAAGGAAACTGGCTAAAAAATTATTTCTATTATAATGTAATAACTAAGGACTGGGAGTTCCCATTGTGGCTCAGTGGGTTAAGAATCCAACTAGCATCTGTGAGGATGTGGGTTCAATCCCTGGCCTCGCTCAGTGGGTTAAGGATCTGGTGTTGCCCCAAGCTGTGGAGTAGGCTGCAGATGCGGGTCAAATCTGGCATTGCTGTGGCTATGGCGTAGGCGGTCAGCTGTGGCTCTGATTTGACCTTTAGCCTGGAAACTTCCATATGCCACAGGTGTGGCCCTAAAAAAGAAAAATAAAAAACCAAACCAACCAACCAAACAAAAAAACTAAGGACTAAGGATGATGGCCTAGTTAAATGTTTTAACCTACCAAAACAACTCTTGGACATGAAACTAATTTTTTCTGTACATGCAGTGAGAAAAATGTATAAGCATGCAGTCAACAAACAATGTGCAATGAAGTTGGCATTTATGACAAAGTCAGACATGCAGGTCTGAATGCTAAAGTGTTCCCATGAGTCCAGCTTTGATACTACTATCTAATGAACCCATTTCCCAGGAAACACGAAGGAAGAGTGGTAGGTTTCTACAACTAGCCTCTTCTCCCATCACTGCAACTCTGGAATCAAACAGACTTCCAGGCTCCCAAGCTTCATGACCTAATCCTCTTCCAGCCTCAGCTTTTTCACCTGGAACCTGAGGTAATATTTGCCTTTTTATGGTTGAAATGGGGTTACAAAAACCTATCAAGTGCTTAGTAAAGTGCTAGCCATTTAATAAATAGCAATTATTATTATCATTCCATGAAAGAAAAATTCAATTCAACAAATATTTATTAAGTTTCTACTATCTATGCTAGCCACTGCTGGGACCCAATACAGGCTGGTGGCTGCCTCTTAGGCTTAATTACCAAGATAACATACTGTTTTCTTGTTGTTTTGCTTTTTGTTGTTTAAGAGATGTCATCTCTTCCTCCACTGGAAGGCTAACATACTTGTATCAACTCTGGGATGTCAAAAGATCTTGCCAGCTACTAGCCTTTCCCAGTGTTTTTCCTGAGTTCTGTTTAATTCTCTCACCTCCAAAGAGCCTGTTATTAACTGAAAAGTCTCATGCAATTATTTCCTTCAACCAAACTCAAGCACAGGGACTGCATCAGAATGGGGTCATAGTTAGTGCCACCTTGATCATATACAGCCAATATGGTCTATTGCTTTGAAGCAATTGTCCTTTAACTGCAGCAAGGCAGCTTGAGAACAGTGTTCCCATAGCAGGTTACTGTGGCCCCATGGGGAGAGCCTGGGCACACTCACTCCACAGTCTGCTCACAAACCTCTACAGGCATCATCCCAATGTGCCTACCAAACACTCCATGGGGCGGGGGGAACAGAGTTCATCATTGTCGGAAACCTAACAGATATGGTCTAAAGAACATGAAATTGGCAATATACGCCGTGAAATGTCATGGTTCTAAACTGTTCTGTGACAGTTTAACAACGGCAAAAATGGCAATAAGGCAGAAAATAAAAACAAAGGCTATGATACCATCTCCTGCAGTGTAAA
The DNA here is from genome assembly GCF_016906955.1 of Phacochoerus africanus. Classification (NCBI taxonomy): domain Eukaryota; kingdom Metazoa; phylum Chordata; class Mammalia; order Artiodactyla; family Suidae; genus Phacochoerus; species Phacochoerus africanus. Next base: position 217,261,762 of record NC_062544.1, on the reverse strand, counting down.
TATTAAAACAATGGCCCATGGTCCTGGTTAACAGATATTTGTTGGGCTTGTACAGTGTTTTCAAAAGTATTTGAGCTGGTTTTTAAAATGGAGAGATTTGACATTTAAAAAATCTGTATTTCTGCTTTTTTTTTCTTTAAAAAAAATTGTATAACACTAGGTAGATTTGCCAATCACAGCTGCGGTGAGTGCTGCCTTTCTTCGGAGATGATGTACACCCTCCAGTCATCATGTTCTTGAACTTTCTTTTAAAACCACCTGTGGGACAGACATCTGTCGCCAACTGAAAAGCTCTGCTACAGATGGCAAAGTGCCACACAGATGTAACAGGACTATTTGAAAAACTCTAAAATTCTAAAAACTATCAAGTCGTATATCAAAACTAGGTTAATTTGATTAATTTTTATTCTCCAGGCTCTCAACATACTTTTCTTAGAATCAGCGACCTCAACAAAAGATTCCTTAAACTTGACCTAACAAGACGATGCAGAATGCAAAAAGTAGATGCACAATTTTCAAGTTTTTTGTTATCCTGGTAATTTCTGGCCAAAGCAAAATACAGTAAAGGGGAGAAGATGCCAAAACTCACCCTGTTAAAGACAAACGTTTATGGTGGCACTCTAAAGACAACTTCAAAGTCTTTAACGCATCAAGCCTAATAATTAGTCTCCCGCCTCCCTCCCAAATGCAAGCACACTCTCAGCATGCTTCCACACATCCACCACACATGTATATCAAGTCACATCTTACAAATTCCTGAAGTGCACCAGGGTTTCACTTCAGACTTGAAAAGGGTCCTCTCTCTGAAAAATGCAGACGACTTAGTAATATGCTTTATTTCATCCATGATGCATCACAGCTTGTCCTAACTGTACAGGACCTCTTGATATGGCAGGTAGAGAAAAGTTATTGAACACTCTTCCTGGAAGAAATGGAAATACGCTTCATATATATTTCAGGGCAGCAGGGGGATGTGGACAATTTCTTCAGGTTCGCCTGTCATATTCAAGATTCCCACTGAGACCAGTTACCTGCGCAGGTCAACTGTCAGGAGGCTGAATGTACTGGTATTCTAGTCAATTTATGTATTTTTAATTAAACTATCTGATACTCCATATTCATGCTGAAAATAAAGTTTTACTGAAAAAGCTACAGTATATAAAGGACTGATTTGGCAAAAGAGCAGATAATTTAAGAGAGAGTTATTCCTCCTACATATTAAAAGTTTTCCAATGACTATTAAGCAATGCTTTAAAAATGCCACTCATTGTACTGTGGAGCACACCTGTTTAAAAGCAGTTTATAGCTAATAATTTTTAACTTTCCTTGACTTTGCTGACATATTTTAGCAGCGCTCACGATGCATGCCAATCATCTCACTTTTACAGTGTGACACGAGAATCTTTGAGCTCACTGGGATATTAATGCTGACTATACTTCTGCGGTACCTTCTACAGTATTTTTAACTCAAATAGGAGAGAAAAGGCCTGTAAAGTGGTTTTCAACAAGGGCAAACCTGGGACATGTTAGCGTGGGGAATCCACTGCAAAGGCCAAACTGCAGGCCTCTGGAGGGTGAGGCCTATACGGCCTATTGCCTCACCATTTAATCAACTGCTATCTCTGCAACAGATGACAATACTATCCACACTGGTTCCCACATCTGCGGTTAGGATTTTTATAACAATGTAATAGAGAGTACTAAAAAAAAAAAAAAAAAAAATGCCTGGATTTAAAGAACATAGCAGACCACGTACACCACATAAATTTCCTTTGGCTATTTGTTTTTTAAAAAATTTATACAGTCATGCACATATGAGATAAAATACCTAGAAACCTGACAGAAATCAAGAGAATGGTAAATAATATTATATTGAACAACTACCGCTACACTGTCCAATAAGTAACCTCCAGTCACTTGTGGTTATTTAAAATTAAATTGCATTAAAATTCAATTCCTCAGTCACTCTAACTTCATTTCAAGGGTTCAGTATGTGTTTACATACAGCTAGTAGCTGCTGTCATAAAGAGCACAGACACAGAACATTTCCGTCATTGCCAGAAGCTCCTTTGGACAGTCCTGGGATACAGGCAATATCCAGTCACTCTAGTTTCATTTCAAGAGTTCAATATGTGTTCACACACAGCTAGTAGCTGCTGTAATGAACAGCACAGACATGGGACATTTCTGTCATTGCCAAAAGTTCCTTTGGACAGTCCTGGGATAGAGGCAATATCCCAAAGAAAAATGTTGGTAACCAATATGTTTCTGTCACTACATGGTACCAAGAAGTTACCTGTTTTGGGCTTGACATAAACACCTGAATTTATTGCACTTTCATATCATGGATGAAAACTGGCTTGAGTGTCAGAATTCACTTATTGGTAACTCTCCAATGACAATACAACTTGACAGCATAGTTCTATGACATAGGCCTACTTCCCTGGATTATCCTTCAATTCAGGCTGATGACATATAACCAGAGCTGAAACCACTTAGGCTCCCAGCCTGTAAATCTCATCTCAAGTGCTTATTTGGGAAACTACTATTTTACATGCATGGTAACATTTTTTTTTTTCTTTCTTTACTCTCATTTGTTTTCGATGACAGTCTCCTACTGTCAAAAGTCAAGCATCTTTGTTAATCTGAGGGTTCCAAGTATCCAGATTTGGCTCTAGGCTTCCTACTATTTGTAAGTAGTGGCAAATGCACAGATTAAGACACTACCCAAAAGTATGGAAATATCTTATCCTTGGAAGAGGAAGCATTCCAACACTAAGCCTCCTTGTCAGAAATTTCTTTATCAAAAGAGGCGAAAAGTAGGGGACACCGATGCATCCAAACATTAATTAAATGGGGCACAGGGTTTTAGCATAATATTTAGAATGATTGAACTTGCATTGGAAAATTCAAGATCTGGAAGTTCTGGGGCAGAGGGAAAGTAGCCAAAAGTGCTCTGGCCTGAAAGACCTGGGCATCTGCCAGGGCAGCCTGGACCAGGCAGGCTGGGGCAGGTCTGGCTTTGGGTCCTAAAAGAACCTCATAACAGTGAGACACTTTCCTCTGGAGCTGACAGGTCAGCTGGCCCTTCCTGCAGTGAATGACATTCTCCCAAATGAAGATAACTGTGTAGCCTTCTGGGGAGTTGGCCTGGTGTAACCGCTCCCTCTCATGCTGCAATTGAGAAATGGGAACGGAGGATGTCAGATTTAGACCCTGAGGTAAGAGAGCAAAAGAAGAGAAACTGAGAAGCTTTAAGTGTGAGAGTGTTTGTGGGGCAAGGTGACCAACGGAGGAGAGTGCAAGGTACCCTAGAGGAGAGTCCAAAGGAAAAAGAAGACTAACACATTATACACAAATGAAACAAATTTCCTGATTTTGTTGAGCTTGTAACCTATTCAACTATTAATTGACAGAGGGGGCTTTGTTCTTGTAGAATATAGTGTTAATGCTGGCTTGCATGGTTTAAGATATATATATTTTTTTCTTTTCTTTTTTGGCCATTCCCACAGCATGTGGAATTTCCTGGGCCAGGGATTGAACCCGTGCCACAGCAGTGACCTGAGCCGCAGCATTGACAATGCTGGATCCTTAACTCGCTGGGCCACAAAAGAACTATTTTATTTTAAACATAACTGACTTAATTATCAAAGGACAGTACCAACAGAGTATAATATATTTTGAACAAAGGAGTTCCAGGGGACTTTATCAAGGGCTACAAAAGAACTAAGACAATGGGAGAAAGACACAACATGGGATGTCAGAAGTGAACCTATGCTGTTCCTCAAAGGATCTAAATATTTCGAAATAAGATTTTTATACTCGGTTCAAGAAAATGCTGGAAGGGTCAGAAAAACACTGAGAGAAAAACAGACAATCTGATGAGTGAACCATCCAGCCATGAGAAAAGTAACTCTATCTCCAAGTGTCCATTATTAACAGAGGCGGAAGTGGCATTAAAGCACTGCTACATCCGTGGAGGAGTTGTCTAAGGTCTGACAGTGTCTGATTAACAATCAAATGATTCGGTTTTCTACCTTTAGGAGAGGTGCTAATTTTAAAAGTGAAGGTGATGCCAATCCACCTACAGAAATATTTAAAATAGAAAGTAAGGGAATAGATGGAATAGGGTGGAGAATTTTAGACATTCAGCATTCAAGGGGCCAAAGACACTGAATGTATCTTGACATCCTTTGCTAACTGAGATGGAATGTCACCGTGGAAGGGTACTGGGCCAGAAGACAGTGGCATGGCTTCCGGTCGAAGCACAGTACCGGAGGAGGGAGCAATGCATCCCAGACCCGGCATCTTAGCTCCTTGTCTGAACGATAGGGATTAGAAGGTGCCCATCTTACCTCACTGAAAGGCCGTGTTTGTGGATGGGCAATGGGGACAATAGGAGCATGTGTGGCCAAAGGAAGTACCCTAACAAGAGAAGCAACCTCAAGAAGAGGCCAAGGGCTTTAGCACATTGCTAACCTAGCTGGAGGACCCAGCAGGGCGGGAAAACCTGTAATGCAACAAACACTACAGGCACGTGGTGAGTGTGGGAGTCAGAATACCACTTTCCTTGGTTCTTTAGCTTCCACTAGAGTGAAGAAGAGGAAAAGAGGACGAAAAAGACAACTGTGTTGCATCTATGAAGGAAGTAGGAGTCCTTCTGATGTGAAGCTGCTTTATAAGGGATTTTAGAAGCTGATCAGCAAAATCCTGCATGGTAGAGGCCTTGATTTCTAAACACTGCTGCCTCGTTTATATATTCCTCTCATTTAATCTTCACAAAAACTCTGTGACATAAGCAGGGTGGGTATTAGCATTACCATGTCACAGATAAGAAAAACAAGGCTCGGAAAGATAAATGTCGAAGTCCACACTCACCAACATCTCACATTAAGGTATGGCTCTAAGCCTCCATGTTCTAGAATATTAGGTTTGAATAATCTAGAAAATAAAGAAACTGTCCAAGGAAGGTGACTTTTTTGAGAAATGCCCAGAAGAGAGATGTTACACAGTATTTCCTTGGGTGGAAATGATGTCATCAGCGATCTACCTGGTGGTTTTGGCCAGGCAACCATCATATACTTCTTGGATAAAGCCCTCCCCCCCTCCAACCCCCTCCCTAACAAATAATAGCTGAGCTTCTTTAAGGCTGTGGTTTCATGTCTGCCTCTACCTTTAAGGTGGGCCCTCAAGTCTCTTACAGGCACCTGAGCCCCAGAGCAGACACTGGATTTCGGAGAAGGCACCAGAGACTCTAAACTCCTTCCACTTGGCTGGGCAAGGAAACTCTAGGTTGTCATGCTTCAAGGATGAGACCATGGCTGTTGGACTTGGAATAGAGGTGGTGAGATTTGGTTTGGCCTTAAGACAACTAAGCAGAAATGTGGTATCAAATCAAGAAAAGAGAAGGTAAAAAATTACAGCACATTAGTGTATCTTAGAGCATGTCCCAAACCTTAGAATTCATAAAATTATCCAAGGAGCTTAATAACAATGGTGATTCTGTCTCCACTCCCTCAAATTTTGTATCAAATGTGAGGTGGGATCTGGAAGCTGCATTTTTTTTTCTTTTTTTTTTTTTGTCTTTTGTCTTTTCTAGGGCTGCACCCACGGCATATAGAGGTTCCCAGGCTAGGGGTTGAATGGGAGCTATGGCTGCCAACCTACACCAGAGCCAGAGCAACGCCGGATCTGAGCCTCGTCTGTGACCTACACCACAGCTCATGACAATGCCAGATCCTTAACCCTTTGAGCGAGGCCAGGGATTGAACTCACAACCTCATGGTTCCTAGTCGGATTCATTTCTGCTGCACCATGACGGGAACTTCCTGGAAGGTGCATTTTTAAGAAGCTTTCTGGATAATTCTGTTCCAAACAGTCCATAAACCCCAGTATGAAAATAAGCCTTGGACTTTTTAAGGAGAAAGGCCAGTTAACTGCAGGGATTTATCAGAGAGCCCTAAAACGAGCACTGAAAAAGCAGAGATGTAAATGGGCCTACAACTGCTGTACGCATCTTACGTGTAAATGAGAGAGTTGTTTCTCAACATGTATGTGGTGTGAGAACTGCTAAAGAGGAACAGTGCTTCTGCATCTGAGATGGGGTTTCACCTCCACACTGGATACGGTATGGTTAGTGCACGAAAATAAGGCTGTGTTTACATCACATGTCTCATGCGTGAAAGGAAGCTCAGATGCAGTGGAAAGACTGAATTCGGAGGTCTATTTTCATCTCTGCCATCTGACAGACATTTGCCTCTCTAGCTTCCGAACTCTAAGCGGAGACTACAACCCACCTCAACAGACAGCTGTTCAGAGCAAATAATTATCAAGTATTTTAATAAAACCCTCTGTGAACTGTAATGCATCAACAACAAAAACCAGCATAATGCTAGAGAACTGGTGGTTACTAACTTTATTAAACACAAGCTTTTCATAGGCATCTTGCTGAGAACTTAGCAAGGATGGCAGATGACGCGTCACAAAGCCCAGCATCATGCCAGGAGAAGGTGGGAAACAGCTGACTGGCGGAATCAGGGAAATCCGCAGCATATTCCAGAGGAATGTGGGGAAAAATCCTTTGCTACAATGGTGGCAAAGGGTGAAGAAGAAAGGAAAGAAGGCTCAGCATTCCAGGGTATGGCTCTATTTTACATAAATTACCCCCAGTAAAGTGTCAAAGGTGTGTGCTGCGCTTGGGCTAAAGTCACAGTGAGAGTCCAGCAACTTCTTAATCAACTACTGCCCGCGGAGGTGGCCTGGGACTCCTGCTCCAAGAACACACTGATCTTACGCTAAGAACTCAGGAGAGGATGTGTGGTGGCTTCTCCAGAGCGGGCTGGGCCAGGGAATGGGACAGTAGCCTATTTGTGTGTCCAGGAATCTGGGGGTCTGCTTAGCTGCTTGTGGACAAGGAAGTGCCCTGTGGACTTGCCTATTTCTGAAAGGTCATTGTGAGGGATAAAAGGTGGCATTTCCCATGGCAGTTCACTCTGAAAAATGTCAATCTTGGTTCTGTTCCCTAAGGAGACAAAGACACAGACCCGAACAGAGGGTGAGGGGAACAAAGGCCTGTAGAGGTATGATGTGGCAGTGCTGAGCAGTGGCCAGCCTGGCTAAGGGACAGGGAAGGAGCCAGTTGAGGCCTGGGAGTCAGCTGGGAAAACTGTAAAGGAAACAATTCAGGTAGAATTTCTGATTCCCTCTTGTTTCCCCCAAGTTCTACCTCCTACCCTGAGTTCTTGTTTGTTTTATCAGAAGCTTTACTTTGCATCAATTGTTCCTTTAAAAGGAAAGAAGAGGGGAGGTTATTTGCTGTGATAGATCAAGAAAAGGCTTTAATATCCTGCCAATCAAGGGGTCCACACTAGAGATGCTGGATCCTTAAACATCATAAAAGAAAACCATCTGATCACCTTTTAGTTCTACGATGTGCATGGCAACACTTATGTGACTAGCATACCATGAGGTAGAGAATTAAAGTGACAGGTAAGGATGCATGCCCTATAAGGCCTCTTAAAAGGAAATACACCACAAATGTGAAAAAAGTAGCCTCTAGTCTTAAAAGGTATACAGGCTATAGCTTAGTACATCATGTATAATTACAGAAAACAAGGGGAATGAGCAGAGAAAACATAAGCAGGCCAAGGAAGGTGGGAACAAGCGTCCAAATCTAAATGTAATGCTATAAAAATGAAGAATTCGTGTCCACTTTAGAGGGAACTATGATGTAAAAAGAAACTGAGAATGAAAGCAAAGTAGTGTGAAAAGAATTTGAACATTACTATGAGAAACAGAGATGTATCTTATTAAGCAGTTATTTTGAGGTCAATTTCCTTATGCAGTTATGTGGTTCCCATCATTAAGATAAGCAAAGCTGATTATAAAGAGATTTTAAAGATGTTTCGGGAAACAGAAGAATGGACATTTAAGAGGGAAGCCATATGTAATTTTTTTTTTTCAGAAAACGACTAAATTATTGTAAGAAATTCACTCCAAGAAAAGTTCAAATAGAAAAAAAGGAATAATAACATTCATTTAAAAATATGTAAGTCTGCCTATAGCTTGAACATTATTCCTTAAATCGAGTACGTGAGATCTGGCAGCAGGCGCCGGCCGCCCTTTGCGCCGGGGCTGCGCGGGCAGCTGGGAGACGCGGTCACCTGGTAGAGGAGGCCCGAATCTTAAGGCTCTTCTCCGGGCCTCGGGCTCCCAGCTCGCCGCGCTCCCCACTGAAGCTGGAATGTGCCTCAGTCCAACAGTACCTTTTTTTCTTTCCTTAACGTCTGGCTGGCTCCAAAGTTTCGTCCGTTATTACGGAAAAGCCCCTCCTCTGGCCTCAGAGCCGAGCGGAGGTCCCGAAGCCTTCCTTCCAGCTTCTGGGCCCCTATAACCTTGGTTATAATTTCTCATCCTTTCTCTCCTCTTCCTTCTTTCTCGCTAGCTCGTTTCTGGTTTTTGTTTTTTGTTTTTTTTTTGTTTTTTTTAAACAGAGAACACCCCTCTCGAGTTTCTCGGCCCGCGTGAGGGGCCCGGGCGCAGTCGCGCATTTCACATCCACATCCTGGCGGCGGCGGCCCATATGTAATGTTTTATAGAACAAACAAACTGAATTACAGCTAATACGAAACTGTATCCAGGCGAAAATAGCCTTCGGCCAAGACAAAGGGCCGAGAGACAGGTAACAGCAGACTGGCTTCTGAAATGACATACCAACAGGTTTTCAAATCAGCTATCAGCAACCTGAGGTGGGCCAGGAGGGAAGCTACTGCTATGAACAACAAATCAATGAATGGGTTCTTTTCAGAGAAAAGGGGAATGATCCTGGAATAGCAGAAACATTGAATCCTATTTATAGGAAAAGAGTTAAGTCAACTAACCAATAGGGTGTATGTGAAAAAAAGAGGATTCCAAGAGGTGACAGAAAGAGAATAGAATTTACCACATTCCTAAGAAACTGATATGTTAACAACAGTAGAAATTGGGTAGGTTGGCTGCAGAGAAACAGTTTTGAACATGCAACTATGACAAGCATACAACTTAAATTACTACAGGGCTCAAATAGGACACTACATGTGACACCATAAATGTCAAGTCTGTGCATCTGCCACGTGGGTGGTTACTGAGGGCAATGGCCAGAGCCAAATACCTGTAATCCACAGAGATATTTAACAGCATTTTAAGCCAAGCTGTCTTACTGCTCTGCCCAGGAAATCCTGGCAAACGTTGGTAACAGCAATATGGTAAGAGAACTGCTTACTTGAATTGTAAGCATTTTTGATTTGCCTGTCTACTCCCTTTGCCAGAGGTGCTAATAAGCAGAGTAGTGGTTATCGAAGCACAAGAGATGAGAGGCAGAAGCCATAAATAACCTATCATTATTAACACCTGGACACTTAATATCTGACTCTATTGGCGAATTGATTAAACACTCTATAGTTGACAATACTGTCTTCATGTACCTAATATTTACTTATTGAAAGTACATAACTACCTTTTTAAGAATATGGATTAGTTACTACTAGGAAGAAATTTTATGTTACTTGAGACTATTGGGAAGTTAAAATCATGAGTTTTTGGTTAAAGTGGAAAGGAAAAAGGGCATCCACAAAAGTAAAGGAGGAAGAAATACAGGTTAAAAATGATGTAAAGAAAGGACTTTGAAATCAACAAAGAGTCCTTACTCCATAAACAATTATGAATAATGCCCCCCCCAAAAGAGTTCCCTTGTGACACAGTGGGTTAAGTATCTGGTGTGTTGTTACTGTAGTGGCTTGGGTCGATGCCATGGTTAGGGTTTGATCCCTGAGCCGGGAACTTCTACATGCTATAGGTGCACCCTGCCCCCTGCCCAATCCCGTCCTAAAAAGAAGGACAAGGGGTAATATGCATATGCTACATTAGGATTTACTTATCTGTTTAACTTTTCTTTAAAGAAATGTGGTCACTTTAAAAAGTGATCATGTAAAAGTTTGAGATTTTTTTAACATTCTTCTACACAGAACATGTAGACAAACATTTTTAAGGAATGAGAGGGACTAAAAGGAAAATGTCTATAGCTCTGTGACAAAAACAATTAACTTAGTTTAATTAATTTTGGTTAAAAATTCATTAGTTATGTGCATTTTTCTGTATGTATATCATAGGCCAACAAAAAGCCTAAAAAATCGTTTGTTAAAATACAAATGAAACTGTCAAAATAAATCCTGAAAAACAAAATGTTTTGACAGGGATTTCACAGTAATAGAAGACAAAGAAAACACCAGACTAATGCTAATGGATTAGCACATTTCATGAGGCTAAAGACTCCAATAATACTGGTGATAAGTTACTGGGAGTGGAAGACTGAAAATGAATCTCCCTGGTGGCTACCTCATGGTGACATTAGCAAGTAATAACTGACTTTTTTTTTTTTTCTCTCTCGGGGCCACACCCACAGCATATGGAAGTTCCCAGGCTAGGGGTCGAATCAGAGCTGCAGTTGCTGGCCACAGCCACAGCCACAGGGGATCTGAGCTGCATCTGTGACCTACACCACAGCTCACAGCAACACTGGATCCCTAACCCACTGAGCAAGGCCAGGGATCAAACCTGCATCCTCATGGATACTAGTTGGGTTCACTTCCAGTGAGCCACAATGGGAACTCCAATGAATGACTTTTATAAAGCAAAAAAACATACTGGAAAATAACTCCCTTCCTCGAAACCAGAAAAGGAAAGCTCAGTTGTAGGTTTATACCCATGGTACTGATGGGCTTCTCCCTCCAGTTCTCACAAGAATAACCCTGGGCCTGCCTGGGTGTCCACCACCCCAGCCCCCAGCACAGCACTCACCTCCCAGAACCACAAGACTCAGTAGTACACTTGGGAATTTCATTAATCCTGGTGGGCTGGGTGGAAGTTTGTTTCTCCTGGTCCTACAAAGATTGGACTGTTCTGGGAATGAATTAATGTCCCTCAATCCAACAGTTTCACTACAAGGATGAAGATGTTTAGAGTTTATGGTGCTGGATCCAAGCAAGAAACCAAAAAAATATAACTGAGGTGCAGATCACATCCACACCAGCCAAAACTCCACGGGAACTGAGATTTCATGATATTATTTAATCAGTCTTCTCTTTACAACGCTGCATATTTGGGGTAGAGTAACCCAATTACTATGGTACATGTGAATTTTATCTGGGCTATATTGAGACGACCCAGAATTCCATCTTTAGCCATAATACAACATGTGAGAAAGGAAACTTGATTAACGTTTGTTAATGCCGATATTATTTTATTTTTGTCTATATAAATGCTTACCTCTTTGACGCTATGTGTTACTGCCCAGATTAGAAAAACTCTTGACATCACCTGGAAAGAAGTCAGGACAACAGAAGATGGAACAATTCCTGAAAGAAATTTTAGGATGGGTAAATAAATGTACTACACTAAGTTTCAAAATGTAATAGATTTTCTAAAACATCCAGACTTTAATGTTTAGAGCCAAAACCATTTTGAGCAACTAAAACTTATCTACATTGCTATATAGTCTATGTTTTCAAGGCAGTCAATAGAAAAACTTTTTTCTTCCCTCAAAACAGTAATATTGGTAATGGCGAGAGCAAACAACAGAATCCAAGTCTTTCGAAATCACTGACAAAGTACAAAATACACAGGTAAAGAAAATAAAACCACTGCTTAATCTTTAAAATAAGACGTTGAAAGCTCATTTTACAATATAGGTTTCAAAAATGAATAGGCAACTATGGAAGAAAAATCAACTGTATTTGTGCCAATGGAATATTGGAAGCTCCTGGATATCAGACTTGATATAATATGCTACCCAATGGTTAAGTTGGCATCTCTTATAATCCACTTGAAGATTTTGCCAACAAGCATACAAAATCAAAGTCTATACATACCATTTCTTCTCACCTTGTTCATTACAGTAAGCACTGGTACAATTATCTTCCCACCGTCCCCAAATTTCTAACATTGGAATCACCTTCATTTATTTTAGATAACGGTCAAGTTCTGCTAAGTTTACATTTCTTTGGCTTCTCCCTTCAATCTGGCAACCACAGTCTCTATCTAGAGACTAGCCACCATCATTATAGAAAATCCTTGCCTTCTTTAATTCATCTTAAATCCAACAGTAAGTCATTATCTGAAAACCTTGAAAACCTTATCTTCTCTTTGTAACTTTACACTGGCGAGGAACTGCTATGAAAATAAAATCTGGAAGCAGAATTATAGACATTCAATCCAGTAGCCCCTCCACCATTTCTCTCTGGTCTTACTGCTACCGGCAACTAGATGAACCAACTTTCTGGACCTGTCAAGTTGCACATGGGCAACCTGACACCTGCCACGAACCCGTCATCATGGGTCAGATTCTTCTTCCACTTAAAAACTAAGCTTATCTTCAATACAAATGGTTGACCATCCCTGACCAATTTTTGTTCTCCTAAGCCCTCTAAAATACACTGAGACTTTTGAACATTCATGTAGCTGGACAAACAACAACTTGCCAAAAGACCATATGCAAATCATATAAAGCTAAAATTGCTTCCATAGATTTGGCTACGAAATAAAATCACTTTATAGCTCATTAAGAAAAAGAGATGCTATATCCTGCTAGAATTAGTTTTAAAGAAGATTAGGGCTTCGAAGAAGTATGGTTAGGTTCCCAAAAGCAAGTAAAATGGACTTGTCAGGTACAATGCTTGACATATGAAAATGCTCAATAATAATGCTTGATTTGACATAAAATAATGCTTATATGCTTGGCATATAATAATGCTTTTGTAGAATGAATAAAAGAAAAGTATAAATGCATGCACATATAAATCAATGGAATAGAACTGGGAGTCCAGTAGTAAACTCACATATTTACAGTCACTTGATTTTTAACATGGGTGCCAAGAAAAATAATTGTCTTTTCAACAAATGGTGCTGGGACAACTGGACAGCATGTGGCAAAGAATGGAGCTGGAACACTTACTTACACCATATACAAAAAATTATTCAAAATGGATCAAAATCTAAAGAGCTAAAATTGGAGTTCCTGTCATGGCGCAGTGGTTAACGAATCTGACTAGGAACCATGAGGTTGCAGGTTGGATCTCTGGCCTTGCTCAGTGGATTAAGGATCCAGCGTTGCCGTGAGCTGTGGTTTAGGTCGCAGACGTGGCTTGGATCCCGAATTGCTGTGGCTCTGGCGTAGGCCGGTGACTACAGCTCCAATTAGACCCCTAGCCTGGGAACCTCCACATGCCTCAGGAGCGGCCCTAAAAAAGGCAAAAAGACAAAAAATAAATAAAGAGCTAAAATTATAAAACTCTTGGAAGAAAACATAAATACAAATTTTCCTGACCTTGGATGAGGTGATAGTTTATTAAGGATGACACCAAAAGCACAAGAAAAAAAAAAAACTGGGCTTAATCAAAATTAAAAACTTATGTGCTTCAAAGGATACCATCAATAAAGTGAAAAGAGAACCCACAGATAGGAGAAAATATGTACAAATATATATGAGAAGGAACTTACAAAATATATAAGGGACTCATAATTCAATGATAAAAAAAACAAATAACCCAATTTATTTATTTATTTATTTTGGGTCTAATCGGAGCTGTAGCTGCTGGCCTGCACCAGAGCCACAGCAACGCAGGATCCAAGCCGCATCTACGACCTACACCACAGCTCACGGCAACGCCGGATAGGATCGTTAACCCACTGAGCAAGGGCAGGAATTGAACCCTCAACCACATGGTTCTTAGTCGGATTCGTTAACCACTGCACCACAACGGGAACTCCCAAATAACCCAATTTAAAAATGGGCAAAGGATTTGAATGGACATTTTCCAAGGAAAAGATGGTCAATAAACACACGAAAAGGTGTTCAACATCATTAGGGAAATGCAAATTAAAATCACAATGAGGAGTTCCCATCGTGGCTCAGTGGTTAACAAATCCGACTAAGAACCATGAGATTGCAGGTTCGATCCCTGGCCTTGCTCAGTGGGTTAAGGATCTGGCATTGCTGTGGCTGTGGGAACTTTCACATGCTGCACTTTTGGCCCAAAAAGGCAAAAAAAAAATGAGGCAGAATGTTTTTCGTAGGGCCTGCTCCATTTTCAAATCCCATCAGTAATGTACGAGGGTTCCATCTTGTCCACATCCTCACCAGCATTTGTTATTATCTGTCGTTTGAACGATAGCTATCCTAGTGGACATGAAGTGCATCTCATTGTGATTTTTTTTTTTTTTTGGTCTTTTCGCCATTTCTTGGGCCGCACTTGCGGCATATGAAGGTCCCCAGGCTAGGAGTATAATTGGAGCTGTAGCCACTGGCCTATGCCAGAGCCACAGCAATACCAGATCCGAGCCGTGTCTGCGACCTACACCACAGCTCACAGCAACGCCAGATCCTTAACCCACTGAGCAAGGCCAGGGATCGAACCTGCAATCTCATGGTTCTTAGTCGGATTTGTTAACCACTGAGCCACGATGGGAACTCCTCATTGTGATTTTAATTTGCATTTCCCTAATGATGTTGAACACCTTTTCGTGTGTTTATTGACCATCTTTTCCTTGGAAAATGTCCATTCAAATCCTTTGCCCATTTTTAAATTGGGTTATTTGGGAGTTCCCGTTGTGGTGCAGTGGTTAACGAATCCGACTAAGAACCATGTGGTTGAGGGTTCAATTCCTGCCCTTGCTCAGTGGGTTAACGATCCTATCCGGCGTTGCCGTGAGCTGTGGTGTAGGTCGTAGATGCGGCTTGGATCCCGCGTTGCTGTGGCTCTGGCGTAGGCCGGTGGCTACAGCTCCGATTCAACCCCTAGCCTGGGAACCTCCATATGCCGCGGGAGCAGCCCAAGAAATAGCAACAACAACAATAACAACAACAACAAAAAAAAGACAAAAAAAAAACAAAAAAAAACATGCTTCGTTAAGAAGCCAGTTACAATGATATGATTCAATTTATGTGAAACATTCAGAGTAGGCAAAATTACAGGGAAAGAAAGTAGATTAGTGGTGACCCGGGTGGGAATGGGAGGTTAGGAAGAAAATGTGGAGTGACTGCTAATACGTACGAGGTTTCTTTTTGAGGTGATGAAAATGTTATAAACTTGATTATGGTGATGGTTGCATAACTCTGTAAATACTATACACTTGAAATGAATGAATTGAATGATATGTGGCTAACCTTTCCATTTAAAAAAAAATAAGGGGAGTTCCCTGGTAGCCTAGTGACTCAGCATTGTCACTGCTGTGGCTTGGGTTCGAACCCTGGCCTGGGAACTTCTGTATGCCATGCGTGCAGCCAAAAATTAAAATGAAAAAAATTAAAAATGTATGAAGCTGGAGTTCCCGTCGTGGCGCAGTGGTTAACGAATCCGACTAGGAACCATGAGGTTGCGGGTTCGGTCCCTGCCCTTGCTCAGTGGGTTAACGATCCGGCGTTGCCGTGAGCTGTGGCGTAGGTTGAAGACGTGGCTTGGATCCCGAGTTGCTGTGGCTCTGGCGTAGGCCAGTGGCTACAGCTCCGATTCGACCCCTAGCCTGGGAACCTCCATATGCCGCGGGAGCAGCCCAAGAAATAGCTGAAAAAAAAAAAAAAAAAGACAAAAATGTATGAAGCGTGGAGCCTGATGATGTAATATGTAATACTGCTAAGGAAGCTAATTAGTGAGTTAAACATTAAGGGTATATACTTAGCCAGATCATACTTCAAAAAAAAAAAAAAAAAACCTGAAAAAAACCCCTGACAATCAAAAACTTACCTAAATGAGCAAGTACTTGTGCCACTTAAGGAAGACCACCACTATTTCTAGCTTCTTTTTTTAACTCAAAGACTCATTACATAAAAATATGATTTTTTTCCCTTTTCATTTCTGCTTTCTTCCTTTACCACTGAAACAATGGCCTGGACTGCTAATGGTTTGAGCAGTGCTCTAGGGTTGCTGCTATATTTGGTTAGGGATCAAAAAAGTCCAGGATCTGGACCTGATTTCCAAGTTTAAAAATCTAATTTTATCCCATTCATGAGCAAGAATTAGGCCCTTGGGAGACTGATGCACATTAATCACATCCATAGGAGACTAGCCAATAAGCCAAAATGTCAATGTATTCACTTGTAATAAAGGCACAGCCTTTGCGATAATGGAATGCACCCCTCATCTAGGGGTGCTTTTTTCTGCTGTCAAAATCAGACTGCTTAGTAAGTGTGACTTTAAACAGAGAGACTTGGGAGATCTAGGCATGAATGTCGCAGTTCAGCTGTAGACAGCTTTATTAACTATCCTTTCTCTACTATAAAGCTCCCTTTCCTAGGAAACATGAATATTTATTTATATATGTCTCCCTTTTGAAAGTGCCAAACAAAAATTATCTGATTGTTTTCCTTAAAAATAAGTTTTGGTAACTAAAACCAAAGATTTACTTTTCTGGTATATTTCCCACCAGTTTTTTCTTCTAAGTATATTTTAAATACAGTTCAACTTGCATTGTTTATATTCTTTGTGGTTTGCTTTTCAAATTTTCTATCTTACAACATATTCTTCAAAATATTTAAACTTGAGTCATCATATTCCTTTGAGTGGAATATATTTGTTTATCTATTCTCCTTCTGCGAGACATTTAAATTACTCCAATTTCTTCATACTATAAATGAAGTAATGAAGTACTACAAATAACATTTAAATTTTTTGAGGCTTAGACTTTTTTTTTTTTAAAAAAAGGATTATTTCTTTGGGACAGTTCCCAAAAGTGTAACTACTAGGTCAAATGGCTTGAATGCCTTTAAAGCTCTTGAAATATACTGCCAAATTGCTTTCCCAAGTTTGTACCAATATACATTCCCACCAGCAGCACATAAGCGTGCTTGCTTTAGCACAGCCTCGGCAGTAATTCAAATCTTAATAAGTTAGGGAATAAAAAGCCGATCAATGCTTTCTAATTTGATGCAGATGCAGAGATGTTTCTGGCTTTGCCTGTAGGTGCTCCTGAATTCTCTAAGCCAGGGAACTTGCTTAGTTAGGCACCTGATTTTTTTCCAAGTGATGCCATCCACCCCAACTCTCACTTAGTTTCTATAACATAGGAAACTTCTTCAGCTAGTCACCCCACAAATAGCACTTCTGGCCCTTGCCCGATAGCCCAATCTCAAAATGTGTCCTCTTATGGATTAGTAAAAAGGCCAGCAGGAAGAAGGGACCCTCACACAGGGAAGGCCATCCGAAGGCCAGGAACTCCAAGTTTATCCTTGGCTTCAAACCAGGCAAACACAGACGAAACATATTATTTTAGCTCTGAATAGAAGTGACATCACTGAGTTGGGCTTACTGTTATCAGACGGATTTCATAAGAAACGGTTAAAAATTATTGCCTTATTTGCTGTAGGACTGGTATATAATATCCACCCTATCACTCAATGCCCCTTATATAAAGCCCTAGGTGGGAAATTTGTTTTAAAACTTAATGTTAAGAATTGTTTGCTCCTCTCTAATGATAAGAGTTATATAACTCAGTTGCTCTTTCAACTTGGTAGTCAGAAAGTTTCAAGCCAAATATGAAGCATACTACATTATTATATTTCGTGTTGAAGTTAACACAAATTCTTGAGGAATGAGAAATACGGATAGATAAGACAGACCAAATCTTTCTTTTCTAGACTCCTTGCCGTCAATCCCACTGTGTTTACATTTGTTATATCATTACCCTTTATTTGAACACAATGTTCATTACTACAGCACGTTAAAACCACCCAAACCACACATTTGTTGTTGTTGATTGTTTCAATTGGTTGTTTCCAAATGACAAAGAGAGATTCTACAATCTTATCAGTAGGCTATTACTAGATCAAAATTATTCAAAAAAGATTACTAGGTATCTATTATTTGATAATGTAATTCAACAAATATTTTGGGGGTACCAACTCTTGCACCAGGTACTGCTCTCCATGCTGGAGATACAACAGTGAAGGAAATGTCCCTGCCTTTAAGGGACGTACACTCTTGGGCTGTAGCTAATTTGCTTTGGGATAGCTTTTATTTTTAGCACTTTTTTTCCCCTAAAGTTGATGCAAGGCTACTAAACATTTGTAAATAGGAGAATGCCATGATCACTTCTTGGTTTCGGAGTGGTATCTCTGTCAGCAGTGCAAATCTTTGGCAAGGCAAAGTTAATTCTTGAGAAATAATTATGAGAATTTATGTTGAAAGGGCAAGGACCTTTTGAAGCAAAACATGGCAGATAAAAGAAACACAGGCATGCGTGTGTGTCTGTATGTGTGTTAAGCAAAAGCTGTATAAAGGGGATCTGGCAGTTATTTTCTTGTTTCCTCAGAACCAGGGTGCTCTAAAGACTCTCCAAACAGCTGTGCCCTGAAAAGCTGAGTAACACTGTAAACTCTCCCTGCCTAGTACAATCCTCAGATGGGCCAGGTCAGTGGGACTGGGAGACTGGCAACATATGACCAAAACCAAGTTGAAAGTTAAGCACAGGAAAGGCAACACAGGCTGGGAGCAGAGTAGGATAGCGTTCAGACGGAGCCCACTACTAAAGTAAGACAGGAGACATAAAGTTGGTGTCAGAAATTAAACTAAATGATGGAAAGTATGAAATCACAATCTCCCTACCTAAATTCTAAATCCACTGAACGAAAAGTAATAAACATTAAATAATAACAACAAAACTCACTAGTGGCAACCAGAAAGGAATGGGGTAAAACTTGATACCATATATTTAAAAAAGTGCTAGCCAAGAAAGGAGAGATGACTGCATGCCTCCTGCTCTGTCCCTTACTCCCAAAAGTGCTATTGGTGAATCAACAAAATCATAGCGATTTTCACTAATAGGCCTAAATTTGAAGAGAAACACAAATTTCTGCCTGGAGTGTGACAGATATGAAGGCTGGAAAGTGATGGAGAAGTGACTAACAGGAAGTCACCTTATCAATGCTAAGCCTTTGGAGCCCACACAGAGTTGGAAGACTGGTATGACGTTCACTTTTGGGACAGAATATACTTCCTACAGGGTTGAGGAATCCCAGGATAGAGCAATTAAATTTCAGAAAAGAAAGACGAGCTCATGGTTTTGTTTTGCTTTTTTTTTTTTTGTCAAGGCCGCACGTGCAACACATGACAGTTCCCTGGCTAGGAGTTGATTCAGAGCTGCAGCTGCGAGACTACACCACAGCTACAGCAACATGGGATCGTACACCACGGTTTGTGGCATCACCAGATCCTTAACCCACTGAGTGAGGCCAAGGATCAAACCCAATACAAGTTAGGTTCATAACCTACTGAGCCACAATGGGATTTCCCGCTCATGTGTTTTTAAATAAGTAGTTTGTTTACATTGTTCAAAACTTTTAAAAGTATAAAAAGATACACAGAGAAAGGTCTCCCTCCCAATCCCATCCTACTGCCACTCAGGTGACTTTCCCACAGGTAACCAATCAATTCTTTGTCTATTATTCCAGAGACATATTTTAGATAAACAACAGCAAATATGTAAATGAATGTGTAAAGATACATTTACACAATTCTCTTTCCAGTTTTTTTCATAAAGGCAGTACATTACATACCGCCTGCTTTTCTTCTCTTAAAAAAAATCCTGAAGATCTTTTTATAGCAATATATGCATACACTGCTTTAATTACTGAGGCTGTATATTTTAATATCTATGCATTCTCCTAAGCCCTACCCTCAGGCCCTCAGCATGTAGAAAAAAAAATAAAACAGGAAAACCTCAACCCTTAAATTGTAGCTCAGAGGGGAAAACAACTGAATCTTAAATACTGTGGAAATGCAGCCAAGGAGGATTTAGTAACATCTGTATCAGAGCAAATAAAATGGCTGGACAGGGTTACTTGCACTTTAGCGAGATGAAAAGGCATGACAACCATACAAATATAATGCAGGGGGAAAAAAAAAAAAAAAAAGGAACGCATTGATGGCATGAGGAGATCTCAGAGTTTGAAGCCCAAGAAAGACCTGAGGTACCACTGCTGGCCTTGAAGATGGAGGGGTCATGTGCAAAGACTGGAGAACAACATCTAATTGCTGGCAGCAACTTCAGGCCAATAACCAGCAAGGAAATGGGACCTCAGCCCTATAACCACAAGGAACAACAAGCTGAATGAGTTTAGAAGCAGATACTTCCCAAGAGTCTCCAGCTGATACCTTGATTTTGACTTTGTG
Source organism: Phacochoerus africanus (assembly GCF_016906955.1). NCBI lineage: Eukaryota > Metazoa > Chordata > Mammalia > Artiodactyla > Suidae > Phacochoerus > Phacochoerus africanus. The sequence continues at coordinate 217,241,567 of NC_062544.1, read as the reverse complement.
AAATCCTAAGCAGAAAACACTGCTAAGCCCACCCAGACTTTTGACCCACAGTACTATGAGCTAATAAACAGATGCTATTTTAAGCCAATGAAATAAAATAAAGCATTACTGCATGTAGGGGAAAAGTTAAAGACTAAAGCAACTGGATCGAAAATAATAAAATTACAAAAACAAAGACAATCCAACACAAGGATAATTGTTATGCCCAAAGTAGAGAATCCAATATATGGAAGAGAAAATGTACTCAAGGGTATAATCTAAGAAATGAAATAATTAAATTTGTACTGAAAGAATACAGTGTATCCAAGAAAAAAACAACTGATAGTAAATGAGGAAAACCAAGCATTTTCTTGGTTACAAAAATAATACTTTGGGATCCAGGAAAAAAAACCAAGTTACCTATAAAGTGACAAGAAAATCAGCCTGGCTTCAGACTTCTCCATGGCAACATTCGGTGCTAAAAGACAATGATGCGACACTACAAAGGTCTGAGGGAAAGAAAGCATTTTTAAGAAGACTATACCCAACCAAGATATCATTCTAGTGTAGTGGCAAAATGTAGACATCACTAAATATGAAAGAACTTGTCACATAATGCCTATGTGACTGAATCTGAGAAACATATGTTGTCAGTAATGCAGCCAAATAAGATATAAATTAAAATAAATAACAGGAATGGAGAGGTCATGGTAAAAGGTGCCACAGTAAGCAACAAATCCATTCATACGCAACACTAGGACTAAACAATTATGGTAAATATGATCATAGAACATAGTATAAATGCTTATAATTCACAATAAATAAATCAGTAACATTGTAAAATGGAGTCAGGGAAGAAGAGAAGGAAGGAGGAATGACAATACTAATTTCTTTAATAGAATTAAGAGATGTTGCCTAAAATATAGCTACATGTAATTATAGTCCATATTTTTCAAAATCTTTTTGTTAAATTTTAGGGAACCTTTTGATAAACAACATATCTCTTGTGGTTAAAGGTTTTATAATGTATATATTTTTAACACACTCAATAATTTTAATGAAATATAGTATGTATATATAATATGAACTATATAACTTGACTCTTCCATTGATCTACCTTTCCCCCCTCATATTAATATATATGTGAAAGGAATGCTCCCTGGCGTTTATGCTGCTTATCTAGTATTAATGAAGATTAGTTCCATTGGTAGAATTTGAAGTCATTTTAAAATTTTATGTACTTTTACGCAGTGCTTGAACTCCTTATAAAAAACATGAATTAGTATCTCAAAATTAACAAAATCACCACTCTTGACAAGAAATGAAATATTTGGCACCAACAAAAGATAATTCTAAAATTGAACTAATTCCAATCTTAAACAGGAATTTTCTTAAATATTTTCACTTAGAGTACAATCTAATCTCAGGGGAACAGAAAATATTTTTGGCCAAAATGACGAGAAGAGTGGCAGTATGAAATGCAAGGAAGAAGACGACTTTTTTTTTTTTTTTTTAAAGAAGGACTTTTTTCCCCAGAACTTAGAAAACTGGCCATGTCTCTTGGGGCTGGAGCACCTGACCCCCTCAGAAAGCAATTTTCAATATATTTAACATAACCACACTTACTTTATTGAATTCTGACAAAAGAAATTTGTGTCTTACACTGAAATCAAAAGCAAAATTATGGTATTTATATGATAAGCTCTGGATTTATTTGAGACTGGCTTTTCTAAAAGATGTTCTTAACTGGAAGAGGGCATTACATTTTGTGTTAAAAGAATAATTTTACTGAAGTGCTTATTTTTTACTAAACTGAAATGGATATAAAGGAAAAAGCATAAGAAATCAGGTACAATGATACTTCATGTGTCTAGCCTTGGGAAGAACTATGTGATTAGAATGAATTCTTTTCTCTTTATGTGACAAAACTCTTTATGTGACAGAGGTGCTTCTCAAACTGGGGCATGTATACCCCAAAGATGTGTATCAGGGGCCAATACAGCAACATCCTACTAGCAGTCAACTCACTAAACTCAACTGGCTGAAGTCAATCAAAAGAATAAGATAGAAAAATAACTTTGTGTGGGCAACTTCACCTAGGATTTCAGTGTGAGTGTGTACACCAGAGTACGTGGTGGTCTCCAGTCTCCTGGCCACGTTGACTGTAATTTTACTGTTCAAAGATAATATAATATTCATGAGGCCCCCAAGTATTTCATTCAAATAAAGGAAGAGTAAACACTTTCAACACTGAAGGAAAAAGTGGCTCTGGTCTTTACTCTCAAACCCCTGGGGTAAAACTGTACTCCTCACAGATATTAGGAAAACCTGAGAAAAGCTGGAAAGCACAGTGATATATAATAAAAATATAAGGTAGGAATCTGGGCTTAGAGAAAGTGGGGGTAGAAAAAAAATATTGGAACCATGGCAGAAATTAATACCTAAATGGCTGTAGAGAAGGCTTGTGCACTTGCTTGGGGCAGAACACAAATCTGGCTTTGAGGTCTTTTATGACTAATATAACGAGAGAAAACAATCAACTTGTATAATCCAGGGTATATGAAAGAAAGAGTACCAAGGGGCTTGGTATTTTGAGCCATATAGTTATATGTTAAACGGCTTTGACTACAGTAGTAGTTTCAAGTTTGCTAGATGTCCTTACACACTTTTCTATTTGTTTTACTGTGTCTGCTCTGTTTCAGATGGCTGGCTGTCAGTGTCTGCTACTAGCAGCTTGCTCTTCCACTTATATGTAAGAAGTATCAATAAATTGTCTTCAAGAGAGGACCCAGAGGCCGCTGAAGGGAATGAGCTTTCTGAGGGCTTTATCAAATATCCAGAGGCTTTTCATTAGTTTATTTACTTCTGAGGTCTCCATTTTTTTTTTAATGAAGTTACTGAAAGTCTAATCTCTGAATGAGAGCAAAATACAAACATGAAAAACAAATGACACTTATTTCCAACCGTTCTGAAGATAGCAAAAAAGGGTGACACATTTTGAAAAAGATGAAATTATAAAAACATTAGAATCCAATCTCAAAGAGGACATATGTCAATAATAAGTCATGGAAACTCACTCAGATCTCTGTATTATAGTTAGAATTCCTATAGCAAATTGCCATCTGATTAGTTTTAGTGTGCACAGAATTCCAGGTGTTTTAGATTGGGCTGTTAGCTGCAGCCCTGAAATAGGGATTATTCATATATAGTTCACCAGCAAGACTACATCACGAGCTTTTCTTTAAAAAAAAAAAAAAGATTTATTAACATCTCTATTTTTAAATGTATTGTTTTGTCTCAATATACTTCTGAAAATTCTATTATGTAAAACTTGTTCAAAAGGCTGAACCCAATGTGACAGTCACTCGAAATAAACACAAGATCTAACAAGGTTGCGAGTACAATCATTTCTTTACTACTTGAAAAAACTAACAATCACAGGATTTCACTTAAGCAAACCAAGAACTATACCTCTACCAAACCATGTCCTTTCTCAGACTTCTACTATACCCTGTGGGCAGGGAAGGAAGACTCATGATGACCTTTAACTTTACTGTGAAAGAAAGGCTTTCTTGGGAGAGATCCTCTACTTAAAAGAGCAAGTAACCACAGGGTGATCTTTAGGTAAGAAAATCCTGGCTGTCGGAGCTGGAAAGGATCTAAGAGTTGAAGTTCAACCCAATACTTGATAAGATGAGGAAAGTGAGGTCTGAAGAGGTAAAGTGATTTGCCAAGCTGACATGATAGTTGAATACAACAAATTAATACCTATGTTTTAAAATTTGGTGGTTGCTCTCAAAGAAGTTAATTATTGGGAAATATATAACAGAATTAAAGTATTTGCACCCCACATGACAAAAGGTTAACATTCAAAGCATATAAAGATACAATTTTTTTCTTTTAAAAAATCAAGACTTTAATGGGCAAATAAGCAAAGGGCATAAATAGAGTATTCACATAATAAAGAATATAATAAACATGGAAGTATATACAATTTCATAATTAGCAAAAGTGTGATAAGAATAGCCTATGATTTTATATTATTAACTTAGTAAATATTAAAAATAATCCTCTACTATTCAATTTGGCAATATTTTGAAGAGTCAAAAGAATATTCATACTCCTTGAATTAGTAATTACATGTGAAAATGTATGCAAAAGGCATAATCCAATGACTAAAAAGTTCACATATCAATAGAGATATTGGTTGAATAATTATTAATATTGAAAAATGGGAACAACCTAAACAATTCTCCCCTGGGAGGCATGATGATATATCTAATTCAGTGAGATATTTTGTAGTAATTTAAAAATATCAGTAAATACAAGATGAGCCTGAAACACCTCGTAATATCAGAAAGCTAGGACATTATAAAGGTGATTGTGGTTCTGTCTTAGAGACTTGGAAGACAATTTGAAGATGCTCCCATTGGCCAAAGATGGCCAATTTGAGCATTAAAAAGAAGAGAGACAGTGGACTGAATCACATCAAAATGTTAAAATTCAGGAGTTCATGATGATAAAATAAGCAAAACCCTTCCCTGTGACATCCTTTGATTAGTGTTGATGGAGGAGGGTGTGTGTGTGTGTGTGTGTGTGTGTGTGTGTGTGTGTGTGCGCGCGCTCGTGCATGCTCCTATATGTGCAGCGACCATTAGTACTGAGTTAGGAAAATGACATTTCTGGTTCTGTGTGAGGATAAAGATGTATAAAGCAATATGAAACACTAGTCCTCATTAGGTTTTAACTTATAGACTAATGTTAATAGGTCTCACAACAGGTTTTCTCCTCAAAATTGCAACTTTTTTCCCTTGGGATTTAATGAAGTATTGCTAGTTAAAGCCCGTTTGACATGGTGAGAGAGCTGTCAGACTAATGAGAAGTGTTGCTGCCTGATTTAAAACCAAACCCTAAATCCTCTTAAAGAATAAAAAGTATTGTAGATGAGGGAAAAAAACTTCACAAATTTGTACTGGTTTTCTTTAGAGGATTCTGGGAAACAAACACATTATTCTGAAAACTGGTAAATAAAGGGAAAGTATCAAGCTTGAAAAAAAGACATATATACATATACATATCGTTATGCCACACGAAACTAAAGAAAGCAGTTCCCTTTGGGAAAGGTGGAAGGGAATGGATACCTCGAGAAGCAGGGTAGGACAGGGGATCACTTTTCAGTGCATTCCTCTTAATGAATTACCATTTCAAAAAATAAACTCATCTAAGTATCACTATAGAGATTATGTAATAAAATGGAAAAATGGTTATATTAAAGAAAAAAACTCAGAAATCACAGGATAGCTACTCTGAGAGCAACAGTGTAAAAACTGCAGATGCATGCAGACCAGGCCTGGAAGGAAACACAGAAAAACAAAATTGTTGACTAGAATTGCAGAATTTAGGGGCATTTTTTTCTTTTCATTAAAATGACTTCTGCTGTTATATTTATAATGCTATTTGTCCAATAAATAATGTTAAGGTGGCATTTAAACAGAAAACAGTATTTTTCACTCTCTGTTACCCATACCTGTAGGAAAGCCCAGATCTTTGAATCTTGAGCCCATAATCAAGGTATTGAGAACCATTTGGGGGTAACTTGACTCTTATTGTAAGCAAGAGATCTAAGGAGAAAAGAAAGGGTCTACTGAGGGCTGTTCATGCAGTAGATGTTAAAAGTACAATGACTTTGCCCAGCTCTATTTCCCATCCCTGCACTAATGTGGGGATGGAGGCGGTGGTGGCATTCACTGAGTAGGAGGCCAGCAGAACATGGAAAGAGCCTGTCGACAGCACATAAAAGACACACACTGAAAACACTGCTTGCAGGAGGAGTGAAGCTTGTCAAAGTACTGCAGAGGCTGGGAGAGTGAAGAGAAGAGAAAGAGCAATTATAACCTGAACCTAACAATTCCTCAGCTAAATTTAACTAGAGAGGTGGAATATATCTGCAGCTTGAAAATGATAGGCAAATGAATGTTCAGGTACAAAAAGACCCAACCTACACAGAACTTTAAATGGTCATTGTAAAAAAAAAAATTCTATCTTCATATTAATCATCTGCTATTATTCTGAATATATTTCACTTGTGAACCCTCCAAATAAATAAGTGGCCTCAAGAAGGAATAAGGAAATCCTAGGCTCAGAGCAAAACCATTTTTTTTTGTTTGTTTAAGATAAGTCAAAATCAGTAAGGATTTATTAATGTCAAACTTTTCCAGAAACATTACTCTAAAAATTTCCAGCTATGAATAATGAAAATCAAATAGTAACTTTCATTTAAATTTTTAAGGCTGAAATAAAATTATTTATTCAGTCTTCTGAATTTTTATGTCTAGAGATGTCTCAGTTAATATACTTACTTATTTATGCTGAACTGTGTTCACAAACAATTCCCAAATACATTATCTAAATACCTAAAATAATTATCCTAAAATATGAATACTTTATATGTATAAAAATATCAAAAACAACAATTATTTCTGGGTAATTAAAATGATTTTTGCTTTATTCTTTGTCTTTTAGAATTAGCTGATTTTTTAAAAAAATATGCATGTACTGCTTTTATATAGAAATAAATTTATTTTAAAAATAATGTCTTTCCACTTAAAAATATCACCACTTATTTAATAGCCACCATATTACAAATTCTGTTAAAAATAAAAATGGGTACAATTTCAATCAAAACAATGTACAGTTATTTTCACACACAACTGATTTACAGTTATTTTAGCAAAAACATCACATATGATCAAAAATGTCAGTTGTAAACAGCTTTGGGAAGATTTATCTATTCAAGCACCCCCTATTCTAATGAAGATTTTTCTGGAAGGAGGTGATCATATACAAGATCATTACTGAGATTTATGGCCAAACAAATTATCTAGTGGTAACCCAATCTATAGTTTTGCTTTTCAAGTCCAACTTAAAAAACATAAAGCAAATTAATTATTCATATCAAGTACTCTAATATCACTATATTCTGTTGCCAAGTGTACGGACACATGGATTGCTTTACCAGCTCAAGACCTGAAGAACCATTCAAAATCCTTTATGGCTGCCACTACAAATTGCTTATTTACTGTACATTTTCCTCTCTTCCTCACTAACAGAGTACTAATCTTATATGGGACAGCAGTGTAACCTGACAAAACACTAGCTTCCTTGGAATCCACTACAGCTGGAGGAAGCCATGTGGCACAGTTCTGACCAACACTAAATAAACTGAGTTTCTGGAAAGCCTTGCTGTGCAGCTACTTTCTGTCTGTAATGTGATATGACACCACATAACTCAACATAGTCATAACTACATGCACCAAGACAAAAGTGACATATATCCATAAGTGGTAGAGCACAAAGACTGATTTCTTATTATGTGGGAAAAGAAACTCCTTTTTGGCTAGTGCACAGTAGTCAGAATTCTGGCATGTATGGCCAAATGCAATTCTACTTACATACTCTTTCTTTTACAGTTGAGAAAATGAACCTAAAATCTGAAGAGAATTTGAGTAGACTTAAGTCAAAGCATCAGACTGCAGGACTAGGTAACACTTTTATTTTTTATTTTTGTTTTTTTGCCTTTTGTCTTTTGAGGGCTATACCTGCAGCATATGGAGGTTCCCAGGCTAGGGGTCTAATCGGAGCTGTTGCCACCGGTCTACCCCACAGCCACAGCAACAGCTGATCCAAGCCATGTCTGTGACCTACACCACAGCTCACGGCAACGCCGGATCCCTAACTCACTGAGAAAGGCCAGGGATCGAACCTACAACCTCATGGTTCCTAGTCGGATTCATTTACCACTGTGCCATGACGGGAACTCCTTTTTTGTTGTTGTTGTTGGGTAACACTTTTAAAAACAAGGTATACCAAGTATATTATATATTCTAATTATATTTTCTAGTCACTGATGACTGATGGCATCAATAAGAAGGAAGATGGTGGAAACTTGGTGCCATATTTCCTTCTGGTTAACCATTTTCTAAATCATCTCTAAACCAGAGTTCATATTTCAAAAAAAAAAAAAAAAAAAGGACTAGTATTTTATGTCCAAAAACAAAGGCAAAAAAATCTGCTCTCTTTTGCAATTTTGACATGTGGTATTCATGAGCATCTTTTAAAAACATCTTTCTGGAGCCAAGAATGTGGCAACTCAATGCCAGGTCAAGATCTACCAGATATAAATGCAGTATTTACTGAAATATTTAACTATCATAAATACTTGATTGCCTTAAATAAATCATTTTTATTTAAAAGTGCTGGAAATGTGATTACCCCATTCCTCCTACATAAATTATCTTAAAGAAAAACTCCATCCATAAGCACCACATTCTATCTAAGCAAATCAGCCACAGACCTAAGATGAAAATGTAATTTGAAAGGAGATAAACTCTAGAGAGCTAGGAAATATATATCTTATTTGATAGTAAATAAAGTATTATGAAGAATCATTTTGCTTTGAACTCCAAAGAAGTTTAATAAATATTTATGGGAGGAATATGTGCATGAACCCTAAAAATAATGAACACAGGTCATACATTCCAGAGCAGGGTCAGTTTAGGAGAAAGCCCTTTTGAGGTTAGAGTTTCAGAGTGGAGAGGGATACAGTATCCCCATGGTGTGTCATTATGAAGCTAAGGCCCACACAGGCTATTCTACTACAGGTGGAAGCTACACTGAGCATCACTAGTTTCTTTTGCTCCTTCCATGTATCCCTAAAAGACTTGTCAAGATGACCAGAAATTCTGTATTAGGTGGTCCGTGTTAGACCAAGATTTACTTTAGATTATATAGAAGGGGAAACAAATTAGGCTATGTTGCTACAATAATAATACTAAATTCTGCTATTAATTGAAAGCATTCTATGCATCAACCATGGTTTTATAGCCTTTACTTGTATTAACTAATTTACTTCTCACAAGTCCTACGAGGTAGGTGCTATTATTTTCCTCATGGTATACATGAAGGAACAGAGGTCTACAGAAGGTAAGTAATTTGCACTAAATCACACAAGTAGACAGTAGAATCATAATCAAATCGAGGCAGTCTGGCTTCAGAGTCTGTGCTCTTAACCACTAAAGCTTTACTACCTCCAACTACAGGAAGGAAAAAAAAAAATCAAGCAAAACTGCCTGTGGATGGTTTTAAAATATGCCCATAAATTCTTTGATACTCTTCTCTTTAAGAGGTAGCTACTTCTCCGCCCCTTGAGTGTGGAAAGGACTTAGTGCCTTGCTTTGAACAAAGAGAAAAAGGTGAGAGTAAGGGTGTGAGATGTTAGGGGCTAGATCATAAAAAGCACTGTGGCTTCCTCTTTGTCCTCTCTCTTATATTACCTACTCTGGAGGATGCCAGCTGCCATGGCATAAGGGGTGTTTCAGCAGTGCTATATGGAGAAGACCAAGTGGTGAGGAACTGAGGTCTCCTGCCAAGAGTCATGGGAGAGAGTTATCTAAGAAGCACACCTTCCTGCTTGAGTGAAGTCTTTAGCCGAATGCAGTCCTGGCTGGCATCTGAGCCAGACCCACCCAACTCTGTTACTTCTGAATTCCAGACCCAAAAAAATGGAGATAGGAAACATGTGTGATTTTTAAGCCACTTAGTTTTGAGGTAATTTTTAAGGTATTGATAAACACAGAACCTTTAATCAGAACATTTTCATTATAAAATTATATTTTACTATATTTTGGGTAAAATATATAAAATTTGTATCATTAATATGTATAATTACATGAGTTATACAATTATGTAACTATCTATATGTAACTACACATATATGAAACTATATACAAGCATATAATTATATAACACACACAGATGTAACTCTATACACACATATATAACTATGTGTAATATGTAATTATATAACTATGAATTGCATAAATAATGATTTTGAGTGTCTGTTTATTTCCTGGGAGCAGTAACCATTTTAATCAGTGCAGAGGGTATCCCCAATGTCCCTTCAAAAGCTACCCTACTTGTTTAACGAAAAAATTAAACAACATATCTTAAACATATATACATGTAGAAAGATTACTTCTGCCTTAAATTGTCACATATGCTTTACCTTTCCTCTTTCAAGTCAATAAAAAAATAATATATTCCAGCTCCAAAAATCTATCCTAAGAACAAGCTGCCTATTTGATTCCTAACAGTCTATTCAAGGTGCTAATCTGCCATTATTTATAGACCCTTGATTCCTTTCTGAGCAGCTGTCATTAACAGAATAACTTAGGAGTTCAAAACACTCTTTATTCAACTCAACTGCCTTCTGGAATTGTTAGTCATGCATTTCAAGGTTACAACTGTGAGAAAAGCTAAAGACGAAACAAGTCTCAAGAAGGCTGTGAAAAAGAGCCACCATTACATACACCAAGACTGACGCTCACTGACTGATAACTCCTTTTTAGCCCTCATTCCTAATCATTCAGGTCTCTTTTATCAGACTGGAGACTTTCTGGGGGTGTTTCTGCACCACTGTTTCAACTGTTTATGGCTTTTAAAGCATTCCATAGCTGATGTGTGGAAACCCACGTGTGCCCAGAAGACAAACACTGGTGTACCTCTTGGTACAGAAGGGAAAGGGAAAAACAGTTGGCTTCCAGTCTAGAAGTATTTGATACTTTGTCCACCCCATCCTCCCTTGCCCCAGGCTTTAGAAATGGTTCTCTGGCCTCAAGCTGTCTCAACCTACTCAAATTCTCTATAGGAAGAAGAGCAGGGGCATGACCATACCTGGGGAGTGAGGGCTGAGAAGGTTGAGAACAGAAAATGCAGAGAGAACAAATGAGGAAGAAAGTAGAAAAAGAAATGGAGATGAGCAAAAATGAAGAGGTAGGAAAAATATGAAGAAGAAGAAATGGCAAGGAGAAGTAAAAAGAGGCGTAGAGAGATTTCAGAGTAGGAAAGGAGAGCAAAAAGAAAGAATAAAAACATGAAAAGGGAGTTCCCATCGTGGCGCAGTGGTTAACAAATCCGGCTAGGAACCATGAGGTTGCAGGTTCGATCCCTGGCCTTTCTCAGTGGGTTAAGGATCTGGCGTTGCTGTGAGCTGTGGTGTGGGTCGCAGATGTGGCTCTGGCGTAGGCCGGTGGCTACAGCTCCGATTCGACCCCTAGCCTGGGAACCTCCATATGCCACGGGATCGGCTCCGGAAAAGGCAAAAAAAAAAAAAAAAAAAAAAAAGACAAAAAAGAAGGGAATAAAGGAAGTAAGTGATCTAAAAAAAAAAACAAAAAAAAACATGAAAAGGCAGACAAACAATGTTTGCTCAAGGAAAAGAAAGTGAGTGAGTGAGAGAGGCAGGGGATAAATGGTGAAAAGGGCAAAGAAGAGGGAAGTCAAGGCTTACCCCCAGGTTTCTGATTAGGCAACCAGTAGAAATTGAGAATGCCACTAAAAGATCCAGAGAACAAGAGAAAAAGCAGGTCTGAGCTAAAATGATGAGCTAAGCTTTATACATGTTGAGTTTGTGACCTGCCAGTGTAACCAAGTGGCGATGTCCAAGCGGGAAGCTATGCTGGAAACACAGAAGATGGGTGTGGCCCAGAAAAGAGTATGTGGGAGTCAGTGAGGCTAAGGGGAAGGTGGGGTGAGGTCAAAGAGGGAAACTGTACAAGGGAAGAAGGCTAAGGACCCAAGCCCAGGGAACACCAATATTTGAGGGACACAGGAACAAAGAAGAGCCCATGAAAGAATCTAAGGGCAGGTCCAGGTTACCTAAGGCATATGAAGAGATCTAGGAGAGGGAATGGACAGGTGGAAGTATGAAAAGCCCCACTCTGAAGGGCAGCAAAGGAAATACTATCTTTAGGGAGAGTGAAATTCCCATTAAGGTAAGAAAGCTGATGAATTATTCTGTGAAGACAGAGGTGAATTTGTTTCCAATGGAAAAGGGTTCCAAAAAGCACTGTCACCTCTCCTCTGTGCTCCTATACTCCTGTGAACTTATCCTTTGGCTAAAACTTTTGTCACAAACTTTTTTATGTGCCTCTAGCTTGATAGCAGGACGGGGTCTGCTGATACATGTATTCTCGGGGCCTAGTTAATGCAGAGTCTATCATACAGAAGAAACTCAATAAATGGCTGGACGTTTTCTGAAGGGCAATGAAAGTATGCATTGGTAAAAGCCTTAAAATACAATATCACTTTTGACTAATTTCTATAAGTTTATCCATAGAGGACAGTCACAGCTATACATAGATATAGTTACAGATACAGTTGTAATCTGCACATTTTAAAGCTACCTAAATATCAACAAAGAGAGCACTAGTTAAAAAAACAATGGGAGTTCCCATTGTGGCTCAGCGGTAACGAACCTGACTAGTATCCACGAGGACGTGGGTTTGATCCCTGGCCCTTCTCAGTGGGTTAAGGATCTGGTATTGCCGTGAGCTGTGGTGTAGGTTGCAGAGGTAGCTTAGATTTGCACTGTTGTGGCTGTGGCATAGGCTGGCAGCTGCAGCTCCGATGTGACCCCTAGCCCAGGAACTTCCATGTGCCAGCAGGTGAGGCCCTAAAAAGCAACAAAACAAAACAAAAAAACCCACAATGTATCTATATAATGAAAAATATACATCTTCCCAAAATCCATATGGGCCACCAATAACAAATAAAGCTATATAAAAACCTAAACCCTCAGTACAACTAAAAGATATAGATGACTACAGACTCAAATCACATATAAGTAGAAATATGAACACCAAATTCCAGCAGAACCATGTCATGAAGCCCCATTGCAAATATTTAAGGAAAGCAAGAGTTTGGAAAAATGGTATATTAGCAAGAAGAGAGGAACAGACGACCTAAATTTGAGCTAAAAAATTACCCTAGGAAGAGGCAGTCACCAAGTACAAAAACATTGAGAAAAACATCTTGTCAATTAGAGCACTAATGACAGAGAAGAGAATTACTTAAGTCTGTAGGACTCAAGTGGGAATCTCAAAACAGCACTATTTTTGGGGAAGAAATGGATAAAAAGGGAAGGGAGCAATGCCTTCTGGTTGAGTGACTGGTGATGGAAAAAAGAGACAAGAGGAAATTTACATTTCTGTAACACAAATGAGAACTCAAAAAAATTGATACACAAACAATTCCTATTCCTACTGACCTCCCCAAACAAAAAGCTATCCTTTGAAGAGACCATGTTCACTCTGTTTACAGTGTTCTCAAGATAGTAAGCTCATAAACAAACCCAAACTTCCAATTCTATCTGCAAAATGAATACATGAAAATGACTTACAATTAATTGTACAAAACTACTATCAGAAGAAAAAAAAAATAGGATCAAACATTTCAACTACTGAAAATGCACTTCAAAAGAAAAAAAAATCACAAAGGAAACTTTAACACAACACTCCAAACTGAATATCCTTAAATAAGCATTTGAGTATATTAAAAATTATTTTAAATTAGAATTTCAAAAACTAAGAACAGAAATTGGAGTTCCCTGGTGGCTTAGTGGGTTAAGAATGGGCATTGCCACTGCTGTGGCTCAGGTTGTTGCTGTGGTGCAGGTTTGATCCATGGCCTGGGAACTTCAACATGTCATGGTTGTGGCCAAAAAACAAACAAACCAACAAAAAAACCCCAAGCAAACGAAGAACAGAAATGGAGAACACCAAGCAGAAATGAAAAAAAGATTGCACTCAGGACAGAAATGGAAGAGAAAGGCAAAATTATATCTAAACTAAAGACAAATTAAACTTCCAGGTGATCAAAGAAGAATAGATTCCTATTTTATTTAACAAAGAAAATTTAACAGAGGACTTTGAAGGAAGGAAGCAAAACAAGCAAAATTATAAAAATGAAATTAAGGAAGTAAAAGGAATCAGAGAAAAAGTGGCTGAAAAAGAAGGGAGGCAAATATGATCTAATATACCTATATTTGGAGTATGTAAAAAAGAAAAATAGAATAATGAAACAGAACTAAAATTTAATGGGATAGTCCAATAAAACTTTCCAGATAGAAAAGAAGGCCTGAATCTCCATACTGAAAGAGAGGCTACTAGGTACCTGGGAAACTGCCTTGCAGCGGTCAACTCTAAGGCATATCTGAGTAAAGCTATTAGCCTTTTAAAGATGAAGAAAAAAATCCTCAGTGAGGTCAAGAAGATGGCAGAATAGGATTTTTCAGCACTCATCCTCTATCACAGAAACATCAGTGTAAACAACTATCCATGCATGAACACATTTTCACAAGAGCTAAGGATTCTAGGTGAGAAATTACAGCACCCACGTGAAGCACAGAAATAAGAAAAGACTCAGTGAAGATCAGAGTAGGAAGGATAATTTCACATGATGGGCATCATACCTCTCCCTCAAGCCTGGGTAGCACAGTACAGAGAAGATACCCTTTGATGGGGGAAGGATAGTGAAGTAAACACCCAAATTCACCAGACTGCAGCACCAAGCCCGTCCCTGCAGCCCCTGGTTCCAGTCCAGCCCTCAGGGCCCCAGGCTCCAGGCAGGCCCTAGTGCCAAGCAAACCTCAATGGTCACAAGGTCCAGACAGGCTTCTATGAATCTAGGACTCAGGCCTATGACCACAAACCCAAACTCATTCCAGTGCCAGACTGGCTGTTGTGGACCCAGGCTTCAAGACTGATATACAGTCACAAGCACCAAGTCTGCCTCTGTGAACCCAAGTGCCAGGCTTGCCCCGTGGACCCAGGATTCAGACACACCCCAGTGGACTCAGGTACCAAGTTCACCAATCTGCTGACCCAGGCACAAGGACAGTCTGACTCACATATTTCAACAGACAGCCTGCACAGAATTCCTGGCTGGGCTGACTGGTGAAGAGCTTTTTGAGCTGAAGCCAGTTTATAAAAAATGGAAGAGGTGCCTTCTTCTTCAAATGTGCAAACAGCAATGCAAGGACATAAAGCTATGAATAAACAGGGAAAGATGACAACACAAAGGAATGAATAAAGTAACTGTAACTGACTCTAAATAAATGGAGATCTACAAACTGTTTAAGAATTCAAGATAGTCATCTTGAAGAAGCTCAGTTAGCTACAAGAAAATTCAATTAGATAACAAAATGAAAATGGGAAAAACAACATATGAACAAGGTGAAAAGCTCAACAAAGAAAGAGAGAGAACCAAAAAGAAATTCTGAAGCTGAAAATCATAATGACTGAACTGAAAAATACCACAGAGAACTTCAACATCAGACTTGATCAAGCAGAAGAATCAGTGAGCTTGAAGACAGGTCAATTGACACTACCCAAACTAAAAACAAAAAGAAAGAAGATGAGTGAAAAAGGCCTTTGGGACACCATAAAGGAACCAATATACACAATATGCAAGTCCCACTAGAGAAAAGGGAAAGGGGCAGGAAGAGAAAGAAATTATGTCATTAATGTCATTAATTATTTAAAGAAATGGTAGGAAATTTCTCTAATCTGGAAAAGCAAATGAACATCCAGATCCATGAAATTTAAAAGACAAATGTATTAAATATAACTATGGTGAGAGTTCCTGCTGTGGCACAGCAGAAACGAATCTGACGAGTAATCATGAGGTTTCGGTTTTGATCCCTGGTTTTGCTCAGGGGGTTAAGGATTCAGCGTTGCCATGAGCTGTGGTGTCGGTCTCAGACACGGCTAGGATCCTGAGTTGCTGTGGCTGTGGTGTAGGCTGGCAGCTGTAGTTCCACCTAGGAACTTCCATATGTCATGGGTGTGGCCCTAAAAAGCAAGCAAACAAACAAACAAATGAAAAACACCTATGGCTACAACAATTTGTTAAAGGATACAGAACACCTAAAAGATGTAAATCAATAACAAAAACGTAGGGAAGTTAAAGTGTGTAAGGGGTCAATATTAAGTGGTTAACAGCTTAAAAAAGACTATTATAACTATAAGATACTTCACGTAAGTCTTATGGTAACTACCAAGAAAAAAGCTATAGTAAATATAAAAAAGATAAACAGAAAAAAAAAAAAGATACCACTACAAAAAACAAATCACAAAGGAAGACAACAAGAGAGGAAGAAAGGAACAAGAGAACCACAAAAGGGGGGGAAAAAGCAACTATAGTACCAATAATTACCTTTTTTTTGGGGGGGGGGTCTTTTCTAGGGCCACACTTGTGGCACATGGAGGTTCCCAGGCTAGAGGTCTAGTCTAATGGGAGCTGCAGCTGCCGGCCTATGCCACAGCCACAGCAACGTGGGATACGAGCTGTGTCTGCAAACTACACCACAGCTCATGGAATGCCAGATCCTCAACCCACTGAGCAAGGCCAGGGATCAAACCTGCAACCTCATGGTTCCTAGGCAGATTCATTAACCTCTGAGCCATGACAGGAACTCCCCCAATAATTACTTCAAATGTAAATGGATTAAATTCTCCAATAAAAAGACACAGCGACTGAATGGCTAAAAAAAAAAAAAAAGATCCAACAATATGCTGCCTACAAGAGAAGCACTTTAGACTGAATGTGAAGTGATGTAAAAAGATAGTCCATGTAAATGATAATCAAAAGGGATCAGAGGTGGCTAAATTATATGAGACTTTAAGCCAAAAATTGTCACAAGAGACAAAGAAGATCATTACACAGTGATAAAAGAGTCAGCTCATCAAGAGGATGCAACAATTTTGAATATATACACACCCAATATTGGAGAACCTAAATATATAAAGCTAATAGTAACAAAACTGAATGAAAAAATAGCCAGCAGTACAAAATTAGTAGGATACTTGAATGCCCCACTTCCAACAATGGACAGATCATCAATAGGAGGCAGCAGATTTGAACAAGAGTACAGACCCAAAGGACCTAATAGACCTATATAGAACTTTCCATCCAATAGCAGCAGAATATACATCCTTTTTTCAAGTGAGCATGGAACATTCTCTAGGATAGATCATATGTTAGGCCACAAGATAAGTCTTGACAAGTTTAAAACTAAAATCATATTAAGTATCTTTTCTAGCCACAATGGTATCAAACTAGAAACCAATAATAGAAATAAAATTGGAAAATTAGATATCAAAAGGGAAATAAAAAAAAATCTTGAGGAGTTCCCTTGTGGCTCAGTAAGTCAAAAATCTGGCATATCACTGCTGTGGTTCTGGTTACAGCTGTGGTGTAAGTTCAATCCCTGGCCTAGGAACTTCTGCATGCCACTGGTGAGGCCAAAAACAAACAAACAAAATATCTTGAGATAAATGAAAACAAAACATAACAAAACTTAAGGGATGCAGCAAGAGTAGTACTAAGAGGGAAGTTTATAGCAACAATGCTTATATTAAGAAAGATCTCACATAAATAACCTAACTTTACACCTTAAGGAATTAGAAAAGGAAGAACAAACAAAGTCCAAAGTTAGTAAAAGTAAGGAAATAATAAAAATCAAAGCAGAAATAAATAAAATAGAGACTAGACAAACAACAGAAATGATGAGTGAAACTACAAATTGGGGTTTTTTTCTTTAAAGGTAAAATTGACAAATCTTTAGCTAGATAAGAAAAAAAGAAAGAAGACAAAATTACAAATGAAAAAAGAGACATTATCATTGATATCTCAGAAATACAAAGGATCATAAGAGACTACTACAAACATTTATATGTCAACAACTAGCTATCCTAGAAGAAATGGATAAATTCCTAGAAATACAAGACAGAATCAAGAAGAAAAAGAAAACTCTATAGATCAATAATGAGTAAGGAGATTGAATCAGTAATCTAAAACCTTCCAATGAGAAAAGCCCAGGATCTGAATGGCTTTACTAGTGAATTCTACCAAATATTTAAAGAAGAATTAATGTGCATCTTTCTCAAACTCTTCCAAAAAATTGAAGAGAGGAGAGAACACTTCTAAACCCAGAAAATGAAATAACCAGGCCAATATTTCTGATGTACACAAATGCAAAAATCATCAATAATTACTAGAAAACCAAATTCAAAAGAAAAATAAAAGACTCACATGCCACGATCAAGTGAAATTTATCCCTGCAAGGTAAGAATGGTTCAATATATACAAATCAATAAATGGGATATACCACATAACCAAAATGAAGTATAAAAATCATATCATAATCTGAATAGATGCAAAAAAGCATCTGACAAAACTGAAAACCTTTTTCAGGACAAAAACTCTCAACAAATTAGGTATAGAAAGAATGTATCTCAACATAGTACAAGTCACATATGACAACCTCATAGCTAACATCATATTCCATGGTGAAAAGCTAAAAGTTTTTCCTCTAAGATAAAGAACAAGACAAAAATGCAAACTTTCACTACTTCCATTCAAAACAGTATTGGAAGTCCTAGTCAGAGCAATTATGCAAGAAAAAGTCATCCAAATCAGAAAGGAAGAAGGAAAATTGTTTTTGTTTGCAAACGATATGATCTTGTATGTAGAAAACTCTAAACTACACCCCCCAAAAAAAAAACTGTTTAGTAAAGTTGCATGACACAAAATCAACATTAAAAAATCAGTTCTTGTGTCTATATTAACAATTAACTATATAAAAAATTAACTATCCAATAAAGAAATTAAGGAAAAAATCCCATTTACAATAGCATAAACTATGTCAGAATAAATTTAACTAAGGGGATAAAAGATCTGTACACCGAAAACTAAAAGCACTGATAAAAGAAATTGAAGACACAAATAAATGGAAAGACATCCTATGTTCATGGACTGAAATAGTTAATACATTAAAATGTCCATACTATTCAAAGTGATCTATAGATTCAATGTAATCCCTTTAAAATTTCAATGGCATTTTTTACAGAAATAGAAAAAAAAATCTTAAGATTCATATGGAACCACAAAGGACCATGAAAAGCCAAAGCAATCTTAAGCAAACAACAACAAAACCCAAACAAATAAAACCCAAAGCTAGAGGCATCACATTGCCTGATTTCAAAATATACTATAAAGCTACAGTATCCAAAACAACATGGTAGTGGCAATAAAAAAAAACATATAGACCAATGGAACAGAATAGGGAGCCTAAAAATAAATCCACATATTTATGGTCAGCTGATCTTTGAAAAAGTTGCCAAAAACACATAATGGGGAAAGGAGAGTCTCTCCAAAGATGATGCTGGGAAAACTGTATATCCACTTGTAGAAGAATGAAACTGGACCCTTATCTCATGCCATGTAAAAAATCAACTCAAAAAGGATTAAAGACTTAAAACATAAGATCTGAAACGGTAAAACTACTAGAAGAAAACATAAGGAAAAAGCTTCCTGACATTAGTCTAGGCAAATTTTTTTGGATGTAACCCCTAAAGTAAAGGGAAAATGATTAAAAAAAAAAAAAAAGACAAATGGAATTGCATCAAACTAAAAATCTCCTGCAAAGCAAAGGAAATAATTAACAGAATAAAAAGACAACTTAAGTAATGGGAGAAAATATCTGCAAATAATATATTTGGTAAGGAGTTAATATCCAAAATATACAAGGAACTTAAACAACTCAACGGCAAGAAAACAAATACCCAAACAGAAAGTAGACAATGAAGCTGAATAGGCATTTCTTGAAATAAGACATACAAATGGCCAATAGGGTATTTGAAAAAAAGATCAATATCGCTAATCATCAGGGAAAGGCAAATCAAAACTACAATGATACCACCTCACATCTATTAGAATGCCTATTATAAAAATGCCAAAAGGTAACAAGGGTTGGCAAGGATGTGGAAAAATGAGAACTCATACACTCTGGGTAGGAATATAAATTGGCGCAGCTCTTAGAGAAGATAGCATGGAGGTTCCTCAAAATATTTAAAATAGAATCAACATATGATCCAGCTATGCCACTTTTGGGTACATATCCAAAGGAAATGAAATCAGTATCTCAAAGAGATGTCTGTATTCCCCTGTTCATAGCAGCATCATTCATGATAGCTAGGATAAGTAATCAACTTAAGCATCTATCAAAGGATGAATAAAGCGAATGTGATGCACAAACATATATTATTCAGCCTCAAAAAAATGAAATCCTGTTATTTGCAACAACATGGGTAAATCTGGTGAACATTATGGTAAGTGGAATAAGCCAGGCAAGAAAGAAAAATACTCCACGACCTTACTCATACGTAGAATCTAAAAAAGTCAAACTCATAGAAGCAAAGAAAAGAATGGTGGTTGCCAAGAGCTGTGAGATGGAGAAAAAGTGGAGATGTTGGTCAAATATACAAAGATTCAGTTGTGCAGGATGAGTAAGTTCTGAAGAACTCATGTACAGTATGGTGATTATAGTTAATAATATTATATTGCATATTGGAAATCTGCTAAGAAAGTAATCTTAAATGTTTTCACTACCAAAAAAAAAAAAAAGACAACTGTGTAATAGACATGTTAATATTTAGCTTGAGTGTGGCAATAGTTTAACAATGTATATTTATATTGAAACATTACACTGTGTACCGTAAATATGTATATAATTTTTATATCTCAATAAAGGTGGGGAAAAAAAGGAAAAACTCCTATGGTTTTGAGGTAAAAAAGACAAAGTATCCTAAAAAAGGCAAGATAATTAGGTTAGCATCAGACATCTCAGGAGAAACATAAGTAAGGCAATAATAGAACAGCATTTTCAAGAAATTCAAGGAAAGAAAGTGTGAACTAAGGATTTTATATCTAGCAAATCAGCCTTTTAAATATCAAGGTTATATAAAAAGCCTTAAACATATATGAACCAGGGAAATACTCTGCCCACAAGCTCTTCTTAAGAATCCACTTTTTGGGAGAGGCAATTTGTCATGGGCCCTCAGCATCCTTACATATCTCTGCTTAGTATGCCAAAACGGCAAAGCCTGACTGCTTTTTACCCAAGTCATTTCTTTGGTTTGTGTTTGAATGGACTAACCTTGAGGGGTATGGTAGCATCTACCACTAAAACAAAGAGCTAGTCTGCTTTCGCTTACCATAAAAGCAATAAGCTCCCCAAGTTCCCACGTTCCTCTCCTATAATACAAACCACACTACATGCTGCCAGCATCCATGAAATAGAATCACCTAATTTGTTAACTTACAAGGAGGGTAAAATCTCAGACCCTTCTTAGTCACTGACACTACAAGAGAGGAAGTTTCATCCAATTAAAAGGAAACAGGAAACTTCAGTAAAAAGGCTGACCAAAACATTTAATATTTTAAATGTGGACTAAAACAAAGATGGGGACAGGGAGAAAAATATGTAAATCTTATATGTTCTGACAAAGCAGAAACAACACAAGTTAAAAAACAGGAGGAGAAGGGAGTGGGAAATAAGGTACAATAAAATCACTAATTGGGCTCTAGGTGAGAGTCAAAAGAAAACTTAAAATCTGACAAACTAGACAGTAACACATTAAATTAGAAAACAGAGGACTGAGGGCCTTTAAAAAGGTATAAAGGTACAAAGGTAATCACTAGAACAACAGCAAAACCTTCTAAGTACCAAAATAAGTATTTTTAAGAGTAAAAACAAACAAACAAACCCCCCAAACCCCAAACATATCACACAGGTAAACATGGCAATAATAATATATATAGCAATTGTAATAAAAATGTGACAAAGTAAGACCAAACATGTTGTTATATCAACAATTGCAAATGCACTTAATTCACCTACTAAAGGAAAGAGATTTTCAAATTGGGTCGCAAAACAAAAACTCAACTCAGTGATGATGCAAAAGTGATTCAGAAAGGCCACAAATAAAAGACGATCTTTTTTTTTTTTAGTGCTAAAAGCCATAATTCACAATGAAGACATAACAGTTATAGATATCTATTACCAAATAACACAGCAACTATCTTTGTTAAAGCAGAAACTATAGAAGGAAGGAAAATTGGAAACACATTAATAATTGGAGACTTTAACATTATCTTCTCAGTGCAAGATAGATCAAGAAGACAAAACTTAAATAAGGATACAGATGATTTAAAAAAAAATCTAGAACAATGTTATGGATAAATATTAGATTTTATACCCTGATAGTAAATATGAAGTAGGAAGTGATATACCTTCAAAATTCATTGGGGAGAAGAATTGATCTGGGAAGAATGCTATCATACCAAGTAAAGAACGTAATGAACTGGAAGTCCTAGCTAGTGCAGGAAGTCAAGAAAAAGAAATAAAATATATAAGTGGGAAAGGAAGAAATAAAACTACCTTTAAAAATGGGCAAAAGGAGTTCCCGCATGGGGCAATGGGATGGGTGGCATCTCTAGAGCACTGGGATGCAGGTTTGATTGCCAGCCCAGCACAGTGGGATAAAGGTGCGGTGTTGCTGCAGCTGTGGGACAGGTCCCAACCGCGGCTCGGATCTGATCCCTGGCCCAGGAATTCTATATGCTGCGGGGCAGCCCAAGAAGAAAAAATATATCAAAAATTTAAAAATTTTAAAAATGGGCAGAAGATCTGAATAGAAACAAAGAAGGTACACAAATGGCAAATAAGAATATGAAAAAAAGTGTACATCATTTGCCATTTGAGAAATGAAAATTAAAATAAAGGAAACCACAGCACACTTATTAGAATGGCTAAAACCCAAGACACCAACTGCTGATGAGGATGTAGGCAACTGGAATTCCCATTCACTATTGATGGGAAAGCAAAATGGTACAGCTACTTGGAACAGTTTGACAGATTTTTTTTTTTAAATAACGATTTTTATTTTTTCCATTATAGCTGATTTACAGTGTTCTGTCAGTTTTCTGCTGCACAGCAAGGTGACCCAGTCACACATACATGTATACATTCTTTTCTCTCACATTATTGTGCTAGTTTGACAGATTCTTGCAAAGGTAAATAGTCTTGACATATGACCCAAAAATCATGCTACTAGGTATATATTCAACTGAGCTGAAAATGCAAATAGCAAATTTTATTCATACAAAACCAGCACACGACTATTTACAGAATCTTCATTCATAACCATCCCAAACTAGAAGCAACCAAGATGTCCTTCAACAGGTGAACTGACAAACTGTACATTCATATGATAGAATACTATTCACAAATAGAAAAGAATAAACTTTCAAACCATGTAAAGATATGGATGAATCTCCAATGCAGATTGCTAACTGAAAGAACACAGTGAGGTAGGAACTATTCTTAAAAGAAAAATATTAGTGGAAAATGTTCACTATGAATGGAAAAAAAAAAATTCCTTTCCCAGGAAAGCTGTTCAAAACTATAAAAGACACACTATGGAGTTCCCACTGTGGCACAGTGCATTAAGAATATGACCGTAATGGCTCAGATCACTGTGGAGGTTCAGGTTTGATCCCCAGCCAAGTGCAGTTGGTTAAAGGATCTGGCATTGCAGCAGCTGTGGGGTAGGCTGCAGCTGTGGCTCGAATTCAATCCCTGGTCCAGGAACTTCCATATGCCCATGGGTGTGGCCATTAAAAAAAAAAAAGAAATTTAAATAAAGACAAACTACGTCATACAGATATTCCAAAGTGTTCTTGCTTCCTTCATTAATACATTATTTAACCATTCAACTCCTGCCAAAGAATCATAAATCAAAGAATTACTTTGCTAAAAGATGACTCAAACTTGTACTTCTTGGTTCAATGGAAATAACTTGGTTACTAGATGGTGTTTCCAGCTTTGTTGGACTAACCTTGCTTTTGAAGCTAAGAACATAAATGGAAGGTTTATTGATGTCAGACTGTCATAAACCACCTGACCAATGAACTTCTGAAATACTTTCTTTGCCTCCAGCTTTTTAATTAAGCAAATTAAGTGAATTTTTAATTTTATAGTTATCTTGTGCCTAAAGTTAAGAAACATATATAAGATAATCTCCAGAGCAATGCAGGAAGTTTTAGGTTTTTGTTACCTAAAATATTAATTATTAAGTCATGAGAGTGATGGAAAAACATCCACTTCTCTTGTCTCTGGGTACTTGTTCATTCCTCAGTTTCAGCTATTGATTCACTACTGTCTATTTTTATTAGACATCCTCCAGAAGGCCTTAAGGAAGAGAGCATCTCCTTACTAATACAAGAGTGCCATCTAGTGATGATCATGGGTAAATGTAAGCCATTGAAAGTGTTTATGCCAACCTCCCATCACAATTCTGCTTTCTGATGGGGCTTTTAAAATGCACTAAGAAAGCAAAATAAACAAGTGGGATCTAATCAAATCTAAATGCTTTTGCACAGCAAAGTAAACCATTGACAAAACAAAAAGAAAACCTACTGAATGGGAGAAAATATGTGCAAATGATATGACTGATAAGTAATTAACATCCAAAATATATAAACAGGGAGTTCTGGTTGATTGTGGCGCAGTGGAAATGAATCCGACTAGTATCCATGAAGATGCGGGTTCAATCCCTGGCCTCTCTCAGTGCATTAAAGGATCCACTGTTGCTGTGAGCTGTGTGTGGTGTAGGTTGCAGATGCGGCTTGGATCCCACGTTGCTGTGTCTGTGGCCTAGGCCAGCAGCCGTAGCTCCAATTGGACCCCTAGCCTGGCAAGTTCCATATGCCTCAGGAGCAGCCCTAAAAAAGCCAAAAAAACCCCACCAAAAAGCCAAAACATATAAACAGCTCGTACAACTCGAAATAAAAACAAACAACCTGATTTAAAAATCTTCAGAAGACTTTAACAGACATTTCTCTAAAGATGGCAAACAGGCACATAAAAAGATGCTCAACATCGCTAATCATCAGGAAAACACAAATCAAAAACCACAGTGAGATTATTACCTTAAACCTGTCTGATGGCTATTGTTAAAAAGAGCACAAATAGCAAATGTTGGTGAGCATGTGGAGAAAAGAGGATCCCTGAACACTGCTGGTAGGAATGTAAAATGATGTAGCCACTATGGAAAACAGTATGGATGTTTCTCAGAAAACTAAAAATGGAATACCATATGACCCAGCAATCCTACTCCTGGGTATATATCCACCCCCCCCCCCCCCCAAAAAAAGAAAGAAACAAAAAACACTCATTTGAAGAGAAACATGAACCCCAGTGTTCATAGCTGCATTGTTAACAATTGCTAAGATATGAAAGCAACCTAGGTGTCCATCAACAGATGAATGGATAAAGAAGATGTGGCATATACATACAAAGGGGTACTACTACTCAGCGACTAAAAAATGATATTTTTGTCATTTGCAGCAACATAGATGGACTTGTAAGGCATTATGCTAAGTGAAATAAGTTATACAGAAAAAGACAAATAATGTATGATATCACTTACATGTGAGCCTAAAAAATGCAACAAACGAGTGAATTTAACAAAAAAGAAACAGACTCACAGATATAGAGAACAAACTAGTAGTTACCAGTGGGGAGAGGGATGGGGGTAGGCACAGGGTTGGGGTAGGGGCTTAAGAGGTACAATCTACTAAGCATAAAACAAATAAGCTAGAATGGTACACCACACAGCATGGTGAATATAGCCAATATTTTATAATAACACTAAATGGAGTATAACTTTTAAAATTGTGAATCAGCACATTGTATACCTGCAACTTACATATTATAAATCAACTATACTTCAGTAAAAAAAAAAGCATTGAGAATGAAAATGTACTAATATTACTACACTTGAAACAAGTTTCCTAATACTCATATACAGATATATTTAAACATACTGCGTATCCTCTTTTGCTTTTTTTTTTTTAAATAGAGGTTCCCAGGCTCCGAGTCAAATGAAAGGTACAGGTGCCGACAGCTACACCACAGCTCACAGCAATGTCAGATCCTTAACCTACTGAGCGAGGCCAGGGATGGAACCCATAATCCTATGGTTACTAGTTGGATTGTTTCCACTGCGCCACAATGGGAACTCCATAGCATATCCTCCTTTTTTATATCACTACTTATAAATGACCTTCATCTCTGAAGTTACATCATAGTTAGTTTCATGGAAATTCAGATCATCCAGCAGCAAGGAATGTTAGAAATCATCTATTATGAAGCCTAGCTGTTCAGATGTGGAAACTAACGCCCAGAGCTGCCTGACTTGTCACGCAGCTGGTAGTGTTTCCAATGGGGTTGGTTTGCCTTAGCTTGGTTCCCGATGGACTGGAAAACAAGAAGGTATTACTGTACAGAGGAGGTATTTTAAATATCTCAATAACAGGTTTCCATTCAAATAAAATGACTAGCTGTTCCTGCAAGGACAGAGAGGGTAAAATTCCATGGTCTAGGCTCTCTTCATGGCTTTCCCATTTGAACTCCAACTGGGCTCAGAAATGCTCAGGGATTATGTCTGTCCACTAATATCCAGTGGAAGAGCTGTTACAGCTTACTGGGTGCTGCTGGGTGCCAGGCAATGTGCATGAGCCTTCAGTAGGTCCCCCACCTTTCCTACTCAGGCACTTTGCTGACAAGCATGCTCAATTTCTCCCTTCATCTCGGTACATTCACACAGAACTGGGAACAACTTACGGAGCTGCGTGTTCCAGGCAAAGGACATTTTACGTACAAAATTATGGAGTGTGAAAACACCAAGTTTATTCAGAGAACAGTGGCTGAAGCTTTTGGCATCACGAGCAAAAGATGCAGGTGCTGAAACTATCTTTCTTGCCTCTCCTCTCCCTGTTTAGAGGGCAGGAGGCAAAATGTGATCAGGGGCCAACAGGATGATCAAGAAGCCAAAGCGGGGATTAAGCTAGGCTGGTCTGAAGGGCTTGACTGATTTAGGAAAGAATATGGTTTGAACATGGTCATATAGTCTTGGTAGAGCTTTGGAAGTAGGATGCTGGAAAATGACTCTATTTAAAAAATGACGAAGACAGACTTGCAAGGAGCTGAAGGTTGACTTTGGCAACTCCTACCAGTCTCTAACCTTCCCACTGCACCCAGGCAGCTCTTACGGAGGGAAGTGGTCCTTAGAGGCAGCAGGCACAGACTGACCTGCTGGGAAAGGTTAAGTCCATTTCTCCAGCTCAAAGGGCTTCTCCTTCCCCTGTCAGTACTACCACTAAACATGCCCCCAGGCAGAAAACAACTTCTGAATCTAAATGTGAACCATTTTTTATTCCCAAGCAAGAAAAACAGGCAGTCCCAGGGCTGAGCACACTAAGAACAGGGCAGAAGAGAGCCAGCAAGGTCCGTGCGCCCTGTATCAGCTCCCGGTAACAAAAGGGGAGATAGCTCTCAGGATCAGAAACTTGTACTTTCGAGGTATTTTTATACTGTTTGTATTTTTGATACTCATTCCATTTTGTTCTTCCTCACTATTTGGTAATAGCTCATTTAAAAAATGTCAACTAAGAGGAAACAAAGAAAAAAGTTTCCTTTTTGTGCCCAGCCATATCCCTCAGGGCTGGGGGCAGGGTGAGAGCAGAATTCCAGGTATGCAAATGGGGACGGTTACCCCTTCCCTCCAGGATGTCTTCCCTTCAAAGTTTTCTTCTGCTGCAACACAGAGGTTTCTGGGTCTGGTTTTCATAATATGTGATGGTGGTTCCTTCATAATATTCTGGTAGGAGGAGAGAGGGTCTTCTCCTTGGTGCTCCTTTCCCCAGCAGCTGCCCCCTTTCTCACTGGCACCATTTATTATTTAACATCAGTTTGAAGCCACGTGCTACCTACTAATATTAAGGTGATTGCAAATTTCTTAAAATTCACTTTAATTTTTTTTAAGGGCCACACCTGTGGCATACAGAAGGTCCTGGGCTAGGGGTCAAATTGGAGCTGCAGCTGCTGACCCATGCCTTAGCCACCACAACTCAGGATCTGAGCCACATCTACAAGCTATGCTGTAGCAGCCTGCAGCAATGTCAGATCCATAATCACTGAGTGAGGCCAGGGATCAAACCCACATCCTCGCAGACACGATGTTGGGTTCTTAACCCACGGAGCCACAATAGGAACTCCAACATTCACTTTTTAGAAATAATTAGATAAAAGCTGTCATCAGTTTATGAGAAGAGTGCAAGCTGGAACATACAGCAAGTATCTGAAACCACAAATTTGGGATATCTAATGGAAAAGGTTTCTGTCATTAACTGTTGATATCAAAAAGCTAATACTCAACTTTAGACATAATACTGTTTGGGCTATAACTGAGCTCCTCTTGCACAGTTTTCAATCAAGAGAAGTTCCAAAGTTACTTATATTGACAGTATAATTTCCAACACAAAGGCTCACCAAATGCACAATGTCACACCTTACCAAGAATATCATTAGTTCCAGCTCTTCTACCTCTAATTTCCATTCCAACAAAGTGGGGTAACCATGTAGTTAGCTCAGAACCACCCATATCCAACATGCCTCTTCCATAATCTAATCTTGAGCACAACACAGAAAAACAGATACTACTTCTTTCAATACAAACTGTACCACATGATTAAGGAAAGCACAACTCTTCTTTGTAGTCTTATAAAAAACACATCCCAACTGTTTTTTTTTTTTTTTTAATATATTTCCAAAAGAAAAACACTGTGCAAATAGCACTACAAATCTTGGATTGAGGGCTGCAATCACAGCACTTAAGAAATCCTATCCCAGAAAAAGATAAATACTACATGATCTCATATGTGAAATCTAAAAAAAAAAAACCAGAAACAAAAAAACAAAAAACAAAACAAAACAAACCCCCCCCCCCCCTTTTTTTTTTCTCTTTTGGGGGCTGCACCTGCGGCATATGGAGGTTCCTAGGCTAAGGATCCAATAGGAGCTGTAGCCAATGGCCTACACCAGGGCCACAGCAACGAGGGATCCAAGCCTCATCTTCGACCTGCACCACAGCTCACGGCAATGCCAGATCCTTAACCCACCGAGCAAGGCCAGGGATTGAACCCGTGTCCTCATGGAAACGAGTCAGGTTCATTAACCGCTGAGCCACGACGGGAACTCCTAAAAAAACCCCAAATTAATAGATACAGGGAATAGGCTGGTGGTTGTTAGAGGCAGGGAGTAAGGAGAATGGGTGAAGGTGATTGTAAGGTACAAATTCCTAGTGATAATACAAATCAGTCCTGGGGATGCAATGCACAACATGATGACTATAGTTAACAATACTGCATTGCATATTTGAAAGTTGCTAAGAGAGATCTTAAAAGTCCTTATCACAAGAAAGATAAATTATAACTCTATAAGGTAATGGATGTTAACTAAACTTATTTTGGTGATCATTTTACAATCTATACATATAACAAATCATTATGATGTACACCTGAAATGAATATGTTACATGTCAATTATACCATATATTAATTTTTTTAAAATGTCAACACATATTCAAAAGGGCTATCCCTTGCCTCACCCCCACACCAGAAATCTTGTTCTTGAATCAACAGAGAGCAAACAACCCACTTTAAAGAAGTTGGGACATGGAAACTGATTTGGAAGGACCAAGGCTAGACTCTCACAGAAATGAATCCCTCATGTGGAATTTTTTGGGGGGCCACACCTGCAGCATGTGTGAGTTCCTGGGCCAGGGATTAAACCTGTGCCCCAGCAGTGACCCAAGCCACAATAGTGGCAATGCCAGATCCTTAACCCGCTGAGCCACCAGAGGACTCCTGGAATTTTAGTTTATTGTTTCTGGAGGCTAAGAAACAATAAAAACTTTTTGCCAAGTTGCATTGTGACAACCATGAACAAGAAGCAATTCCAACCCATGCTAAGAACCAGGGGCTCTGAAGCACTCACTCACAAAGAAATGCAATTTAAGAAAAAAAAAAAAAAAGAATATGGAAGAGTTATAGTTATATAAATCTAAAAAAGGAATATTACACTAGGGATAGAATAAAACTTTTAACATTCTATGACATTATTATTGTTAATAATAAAGCTACCATTTTATTGGGCAATTTTCAATATCGTCATGTCTCAGGCATTAAGCCAAGTATTTCTCAGGCATGTCCTATTTCATTTTCACAGTAACTCTAGAAGTAGGTATTATTATCCCCCCCTTTAATTGACGTAGAAACAAAGGCATCCACAAGTTCAGTTATTTCCTGAAAGTCACAGCCAGTCAAAAACCCAGGTCTGACTGAGGTCTAGACTTCTCATCAACAATGTATAACCCAAAGACATCTCAAGGCTCTAATAAGTTTCTAAAGGACCAAGTTGTTAGAGTGAAAAGTTTCAGAAAGCCACAGGAAAATAAACCATCATTCCAAAAGTAAACATAAGTATGAGTAAAAAAAATAGAGCACTGCCTTTAGGCAAATGCTAGAAACAACTTCTTGATTATTACTGATTTTTTTTTTTAAGGAACTGAAAACTTTTTTTTTTTTTTTGGTCTTTTGTCTTTTTAGGGCCACACTCGTGGCATATGGAGGTTCCCAGATCCAAGCTGTGTCTGCAACCTATACCACAGCTCACAGCAATGCCGCATCCTTAACCCACTGAACCAGGCCAGAGATAAGACCTGTAACCTCATGGTTACTAGTCAGGTTCATTAACCACTGAACCACGACGGGAACTCTGAAACTAAAGACATTTTGAAAGAAGTTTTGGAAATTTTCACCAGAATTTGGTAAGATTATGATCAAATGTTCACTAGTTCCCAACTAGTAGTCCATGAACTGTCAGGTGCTGGGATTCAAAAATCAATAGGAAACAGTTCTTGTCCTCAAAAAATTCAGTGGTGTTGGTGGGAAATATAGGTAGAGTGACAGTGCATAATACAGTCTGCAAAGTGTAACGGCAGACTGAGTGGCAGGGCATGACAGAGAAGTGAGGAAGGCATGTCATCAAGCCAATGGGGGATAGGAAAGTTTACTGGGGAAAGCTGTCACCTGAAGGGGGTGGGCTACCATTCCAGGCAGAGCACAAAGCGTGGGCACAGACCAGAGGCAGGAAGTAGTGCAGGAACACGGTATATAGGGGGTGGAGTACGACCCACAAGAAGGTCAAGGTTACTGAAGTGTGGAGTGGGAGGCAGGGAAGGGACTTGTGTAAGGCTGGGGAAGTGGGGAGGGTCCAAATCACAAAGAAGTTGAAACTAGTGAAAAGGTTTAAGCACAGAAGTGACATGCTCAGAATTATCATTTAACTAAATCCCTCAAGGGTTAAGAAGCATGGACTTGGAACCACACAGCCATAGGTTCAACTTCTGGCTCTAGGGCTTATTTGCTGTGTGAACCTTGGCAAGATACAAAACCTTCTAAGCCTCAGTCTTGTCAACTATAAGTAAACAGACAATAAATGTGAAGCACTGGAACACAGTAAATGCACACATTATAATGACTGCTCTTACTATTATTAATATTACAAGTCGACACGTCCAGGGAGACCCATATGGGAGTCCAGATGAGACATATTCAGGCCCCGAATAAGGATGGGGAAAAAAACCCAAAACAAAAACAGGACAATCTGAGAACTCTTGAGGAAACAGAACTGAGAAGACCTGATAACCACCTGGTTAAGGGCGAGTGGGTAAGAGACAGGGAGAGGAAACCACGGATGAGCCTGGGTGACTGAATGGATGGTGGTTGGAAGCTGGTGGAGCACCGGACAAGAAAAATGTCGGAGGCAGAATAAGTGAGGAAGTGTGAGTCATGCTGCGGAGGACATGTACATCCAGGAGGCCACTGGATGAGACTGGAGTCTGGGGTACAGGTGTGACTTGGAGCTAAAGAAGTGGATGTCGTGCGTATTTCAACTCACAAGAAGGGAAGAGGTCACCCACAGAGGGTCTGTTCAGTTAGAAGAGCAAAGAGCTAGGCCAGATGCTGGTAATACCCACAATTAAGGGGGCAAGGAGAGAGAGTCCCCCAAAGAAGGGGACCACAGAGGACCAGACAAGGCAGGGGGGCTCAGCATAACATAAGCTAAAAGAGCAGGATGTCACAGAGGGAGCCATCAGTGGTGCCCAATGGAGTTGACAGGTTCAGTAAACTCCAAACATGTCTTTGAAATTTTATAGAAACTGATGCTAGGTTTTAGACCAGAGGCAATTTTAGTAGAACAAGAGGGACAGAAGCACTACTGCTGTGTTAAGGTATAAATAGGAGTATGGAAGTGGAAAGAACATACCAGAAATCTGATAAAAGAGATGCGGAGGAATTATGCAGAAATACAGGAGGAAGGTAGGGACAAAGGTTAGGTTAATAATATTTTTTAGGGAGTTCCCACTGTGGCTCAGCAGGTTAATAACTTGACATGGTGTCTCTGAGGATGCAGGTTCAATTCCTGGCCTTGCTCAGTGGGTTAAGGACCCGGTGTTCCCACAAGCTGTAGCATAGGCTGCAGTTACGGCGTTGCTGTGGCTGTGGCATAGGCTGGCAGTTGCAGCTCCGATTCAACCCCTAGCCTGGGAACCTCCATATGCTGCAGGTGTGACCCACCCCTGAAAAAAAAAGGGAAAAAATATTTTTGGAACACTCTGAGCATTTTCTGAGCTGCGGAAAAGGCAGATGACCCAGGATGATGAAGCAAGGGAGAGAATCATTGACGCAACAAGGTTCTTAAGAAAATAGGAAGGGGATTTCCCTTGGTGGCTCAGTGGTTAACGAATCTGACTAGGAACCATGAGTTTGCAGGTTTGATCCTAGCCCCACTCAGTGGGTTATGGATCCGGTGTTGCCGTGAGCTGTGGTGCAGGTTACAGATGCGGCTCAGATCCCTAGTTGCTGTGGCTGTGATGCAGGCCAGAGGCTACAGCACCGATTAGACCCCAAGCCTGGGAACCTCCATATGCCTCAGGTACAGCCTAGAAAAGACAAAAAAAAAAAAAAAAAAAAAAAAGGAAAGAAAAGAAAATAGGAAGGAATTTTCAAGTATCTCCTGTGTGTCAGGCATCACACTAAGGCCTAGGGACACCTGTGGACAAGCCATCGGAGCAGAGTGGGATGGGGATATCAGTCCTCAGAGGCCTCCCGCCAGAGGAGCGCCCATCTGAAGGCGGGTCTCTTGAGCCTATGCCTGTTCACCTCTCTACCCCCACTGCCCAACAGTGTCTGGCCCCACCTGGTGGGCATTCAATCATGTTCTTGGTTTGAAGGAATAAATACACTTGTCAGAAACTTTATTTCCAGCGGTAGAAATTTTATAAACAGGAATGAGAATATATTCTAAGACAGATAAAAGAAATTTTAGGTATTAAAATGCAATGAAATATTAATTAAAATAATAATACATATGCTCAGAAAACATGCATCTGAGAGCTTTGTACAGAGGCAGCTGAAAGTTAGGAGGTGGGGGAGTCTGGGGGTACAGGGCTCAGTCACGTGGAAAAGGCCAGGTTCCAGAACTCTCTCTGGCTGAATATATCCCTCCAATTCAGAAATTTAAGCACTTAAGAAGGGACACAATTTTTCATCTCAAAACTATAGATAAAGTACTAAAAAGGAGATGTGAGACTGACTATATGTTAGCTGAGACCCATTTGCCATAAAGTACAGTCAATCCAGTTAGGCTCTGGCACAGATTGCCCAGGATCCAAGTAAGGGTGCACCATTTACTGGCTGTGTAACCTGGTCCAGGTCCCTTAACCTTCTTTGGGAAAGCAGACCATGTGATATATCAGTCTCCAAGCTCCTTTCGAATCTCTTGCTTAAAGGTGTGAAAGCAGTTTCTTCACCTTCTGAATCACACATTCCTCTGAGAATCTGAAAGCTATGAATTCTACCCACCTTCTCAAATAAACACATGCATACCCAATTCTGCAAATCATCTGAGAAATCCCCAATTGTAGACCTCCTTCTAGTGGGAAAATAGCCCAGGTGCAATTCTCTATAAGGAAGATGTTTTTCTTCCTTAAAAGTAATGAAGCCCAAGTATCACAATGACCCCTTTAAGGCCTATGGTGGAGTGTCTGCTGTGTGCCCACCTGAGCTGTTAAGTCTCCTCATCCCTGAACTTCCCAGTGTCTTAAATAATGGAAGTACCCACCTGATTTATCAGTTACACCAGTCAGGGCCATAACAGTTTGAATGCAGAGTTCTGGAGTTTTCAGACCTTCAGTGCTTCTCAATGAATATCCACTTCGAATCTACTCTTTGAGAGACACACTAGGATGCACAGCAACCACTGTGGGGTTACTCCACAGGGTCTGTCAATCTCCCCAAACTGATTTCTGCTTACTGGAGTCTAGCTGCCCCAGACTTGAAGCTATGCCTCAGTTCCAGAGGGAATTTGATGATCTTCCCCTTCCCCCCAAAAGGAAACACACTGCACCTGCTTTTAGTAGAAATCCCTCGCATTTATACAACCTTTTGTACTTGTACTTTCTATAATCCCTCTCACATATATTAAATATTCATCTGAGAGGTAGGCAATATAAGCAGCATTCTATTTTAAAGATAAGAAAAGGGGGAAAAAAAAAGATAAGGAAAGGGAATATAACATTTAAGTGACCAGAGAGGGCTTTCAACATAGCCGAGCACTCCAAGTCTCATTCACACACACGTTTCTCTCTTTATCCTTATACCTAGAAGATCAGAGAGGCCTCTTTAAATTGATAGCGCAAAAGAGCTATAGCATTTAGTAAAGTGTTCAGTGATATCAACTAAATAGTATCTATGATTTTAGAAACCAAAAGCCTAAGCAATTTTATATTTAACGATTAATTTTTTCAATATTCAATAAGAATATAATCAACCTATCATTTATGACTTTAAAAAGCAGAATCTATCGAACACAAGAATTCCAGGAGTTCCTGTATGGCTCAGTGGTAACAAACCCTCCTATTAGCCAGGAGGACATGGGTTCGATTCCCGGCCCTGATCAGTGGGTCAGGGATCTGGCGTTACCATGAACTGTGGTGTAGGTCACAGACATGGCTTGGATCCTGTGTTGCTGTGCCTGTGGCGTAGACCAGCAGTTGCAGCTCCAATTCGACCCCTAGCCTGCGAACTTCCATATGCTGCACCTTCAGCCCTTACAAGTAAAAAATAAAATAAAAAAGAATTCCATACTTACCTATTGCACAATGTAAAATCTAGAGAGAAAAAAGCGGGAAAAAAAGAATTAGTAAAGATCAATAATATTATAGCTTTATTTCATACAAACTAGCCTTTTAGTAAGAATAGAGCAGTGTCTGCCAATAGTATTGAAGTTGAAAAATGAACATCCCATTTTTAAACTTGGCTACAAACTATTTAATAAAATGCAAATTCTCATTTAGCTTTTTGTTTGTTCATTTTTAGTTTATGTATCTATGGAAGACTTCCTAAGGAGTAACTCTCACCCAGTAGTTTATCAGATGTCAAGGACCTCTTTTTAATACATACACTGGCAAAAGCAGTTAAGTGCACTACTCCCATATCCCATATTTTACATAACGGAACTGTCACAAACTATGGAACACAGGGTCAGAAGAGCCTTTTCTTGCCCCGCAGGCCCTTTAAGGCCGCTATTCATTCTAACAAGCTCCGCCTTTGGATGCCATCTTATCTCATTCTATGACCTCATTACAGGGGTATCCAGACCTCTTTGAGCTCCATACCCACATTCCCTTGGACATCTCCCTCTAGGTGTACTAGCAGCACCTCAAAGACAGCATGTCTCAATAGGAAGCTCACTCTTTCCCTTCTTCATACATACCACGCCCCTTGATTACCAACCGCCCACTCTCAGATTCAACTGTTCTTTCCTCTTCCTCACCCCACAAACAGGTTTCCAAGTCCTGCTAATGCTTCTGGCATGTCCTTCCTGTTTTTTTTGTTTGTTTGTTTGTTTTTAATTTCCAGTGCATGGGTGAGATTGCTATCTCCTCTCCATCTCAATGGCCATCGAACCAGCTAATTAGGTTCTTTCAAATTCCCTTGCAATTCATCCTTTATGTGGCACTGCTTTAACCCGGGTGGTGGTGGTAAAGAAGTAATTTGATTTAATGACCAAGGCTTTTTTGGATGAAAACTCCTAACAGCACTGCAGTGCATTTTAGCGTTTACATTTCGCTAATCATTATGATGTTGATCAAACAAAAACCCAAGACAGTTATCTCTACCTGCAGATGAGAAAACTAGTCTTGGAGAAACTGCTTCAACTTAAGATAAGTGATGTCTAGAATCAAGAACCCAGGTTTTATTTCTTCTCTACTGCTTTTTCTATCATATTATTTCACTTTAACTAATGTTATAAGATATATGCAGAAGCCACAACTTGATGAAGGCTTTATCTTGACTTTAGCTTTATCTAAAACATGCCTAATAAGGAGTTCTCGTTACGACTCAGTGGGTTAAGAATCCAATTAGTATCTATGAAGATGCTGTCTCAATCCCTGGCCTTGCTTAATGGATTAAACATCTGGAGTTGCGATCAACTCTGGTGTATGTGGCACATGGGGCTTGGATCCCGAGTTGCTATGGTGTAGGCTGGCAGCTGCAGCTCCGGTTCAACCCCTAGCCTGGGAATTTCCATATGCTGCAGGTGCAGCTCTAAAAAGAAAAAAAAAAAAAGTCTAATAAGACTGTCTGCTCAAGTCTGTTTCATTAAGTTTTTTTTTTTTTTTTTTTTTGAAGAGAGGAGGGGACAGAGCATGGGTTGGAGTGAAAAAAATCAAGCTGCACAAATTTGTTGAGAACAAAAGAATTACTAGCCTGCAATCTTACATTTTTCAAAAGAAAACACTGCTGAAAATCTCAAATATGTGAATATTACAAAATAAGCTGAACCTCCTGCTGCAAAGTTGAGAAAAACTAAGATACGTGTTGATTAAAATGAAATGGAATGAAAGATGAGTGATGAGCATCCTTTGAGACAAACCTACTCTAATCATGTATGCGGCAAGACATTCAGGGTGTTGATTTACAATATGATACTCCAGAAAAGGATATATGACACTTTAGACCTATCATGTCTTTGTGTGACAGAACAAATCTTAGTATTAGACCCAATCTCCCCCCACCCCACCCCCTTTTGTTTTTTTTTTTTTGGCTGCCCCACAGCACATGGAATTTCCAAGGCCAGGGATTGAACCTATGCCGTTGCAGGGGTCTGAGGTGCTTTGGAGACAATGCTGATCCCGTTGTGCCATAGCAGGAAGTCCCCAATCTCCCCTTTTTAATCGTATATTTTACAATGGCTCCTTTACTATACTGAATTAAAATTCATAGATGATACAACTTACAAACACAAAATTTAAAACAAATACTGGAGTTCCCATTGTGGTGCAGTGGTTAACGAATCCGACTAGGAACCATGAGGATGCTCAGTGAGTTAAGGATCTGGCATTGCCCTGAGCTGTGGTATAGGTTGCAAACATGGCTCAAATCCCTCGTTGCTGTGGCTCTGGTGTAGGCCGGTGGTTTACAGCTCCGATTCCACCCCTAGCCTGGGAACCTCCATATGCCGTGGGAGTGGCCCTAGAAAAAGACAAAAACAAACAAACAAACAAATAAACATCCTAATCTATATGTAGAGAATAATATGTATTTCCACATATAAATGCTTGGGGACATAATGACATAATGAAGTAGTCAGATACATGTATCACCTTATGATGAATAAGTTGGGATTTAAAAATATCAGAAGCACTTTGGATAAGTATAGAAAAATAAAAGCAGAGATATAGACCAACAGTAGAGTAAAAACAGTATTAAAATAGTAATGGACATATGGAAGTAATCTTAACTGAAATTAAAATAATATGGCAAGTAAATAACAAAGCAGAGAAAATGAAAAATTACAATCTTCTGAAGCTACTAGGTCTGATTTATTTGCAACTATGGTATCAAAATAATCCCCTAGATTGTACCATGGGATAGGGTAGGAAGAAAGTATCAGAGAAAGCTAATTCTTCTGTCTTGAGATTCCATTGAGAAAAATAATCTGTGTCTGGTTGGTAAAAAGAACTTGGAGACGGTATTCTTTAAGTGGTGTGA
Source organism: Phacochoerus africanus (assembly GCF_016906955.1). Classification (NCBI taxonomy): domain Eukaryota; kingdom Metazoa; phylum Chordata; class Mammalia; order Artiodactyla; family Suidae; genus Phacochoerus; species Phacochoerus africanus. The sequence goes on along the minus strand of NC_062544.1, from coordinate 217,203,881 downwards.
CAAGGAAAAAGAAGATGGATTAGACAAAAAACAGTAATTAATGCAAGGGGTGATAAAGGAGTTGTGTACTGGGTTACTGGGGATAGTTTTAGGATAAAACTGAAAAACTGCAGTGATTCAAAAAAAGGCAAAATCAAATATTACTAAAATAGTTAAAGAAATCAAATGAGATCTCTGCATTTCCCATGTCTCCATTAATTTAAAGTCTGAATAGGAATCTCAAACTTGTTTCATGTTTTCAATCAGTTTCATTGGTTTTGCAGTTATAACACTATTGCACTGAAATCCTTCTCAACTAAATGTGCAAACTAGAAATGTTTACAGAACAGAATGTGCAGGATGAACAAATTATTCAATTACTTTGAGATATCTTTATTTAACTCATTAGGTTCCCTCTTCATGGTTATCTCAGCTAGGCAGAATCCTAAAGATGATTCCCTAAGATTCTTGTTTCTTGGTTATCCAATAAAATAATAACTAGGTGCCACAGGATAGGAACTCTGCAAATTAACTAAAGTCCGAAGTCAGCTGTAATCAGGTCAGCCTTTTTAAAGTGGACAATTTTCTCCGGCCAGATGCAGAAGGAGAAGTCAGAGATATTCAAAGAACAAAAGTTATTCAATGTGCCATATTTGGCTTTGAAGATGAAGGAGGCCATGTGAAGGGGCTGGAGGGTGACCTCCAGCTGACAGACAGCAAGGAAATGGGATGTCAGACCTACAACCCACAAATAAGTGGATTGTGTCAACAAGCTGAATAAGCTTAGAAACAGATTCTTTCCCAGAGCCCCCAGAGAGAAGTCAGCCCAGCCGACACCTTGATTTCAGTCTTATGAGACGCTGAGCAGGGAACCCACCCAAGCCAGGGCTGAATTAGACAACTGTGAGCTAATAAATGAGCGTTGTTTTAAGCTGCAGCAGAGAAAACTAAGACAACAACCTTCTTCTAACCTAATAATCTTTTTGTTTAATTTCTCATGAAGATTTTTTAGTATGAATCTATACTATAAAACTATCAATTTGTATTTGTAGAGAGGTTAGCCCATGGTGCATACAAAAGTCAGTGGAGATACAGAACAAATCTTCATTAAGTTGGACTGTCTCAGACATCGTAGGACATCTAGGTATAGCCCCCTCATTCACTGTGGCAATCAAAATACCCTCACAGTTTTCCAAAGCACACACTAGAGGGGTCATGCTGCTCTTGTTGACATCTACTGAGAATCACTGGACTAAAATAAGCACATTTGAAAAAATTTAGAAGACTTGTCATATTCAAAGTCTCCCTTGAAAATATGTCATAGCAGTGACGATCCAATGTTAGCTGCTGGGAGTGTTCACGTAAGGTTCCCCCATGTATCTGACACCAGTGTCTATGTTCCCCCGATGAGCCACAATCCCCCACCCCCACCCCAATCTTTCCAGGAGACTCTCCAAGACCAGCAGAAGACTAGGGCATGAATGAAACTGGTAGAAACTGTATACAGGTAGCCAGGCTCCAGAGATAGTATACTACATATATTACTGATTTTGAGATCTGTACCTTACCAACCATAAATATTCAGAACTTTGAGCAGTACATTTGGTTCTCCACTGTGTCTGGAATGAGAGATAACCAGAAGTACAGATTTATTCATTCATGAGCAGTTGCTAATGGGTTAGCTGGATGCTCAGGGACTTGGAAGAAACAGGATTGGAAGATAGTGACAAGGAGAGTGGGGGAAGAAGTATGTGGATGGATCGCTTAGAATGGGCACAGACTTTGAAGATACCTGTCTCAGAGTTCCCAATGTGGCACAGCAGAAATGAATCTGACTAGAGCCATGAGGATGCAGGTTTGATCCCCGGCCTCGCTCAGTGGGTTAAGGAGCTGATGCTGCCATGAGCTGTGGTGTAGGCCGGTGGCTGTAGCTCCATTCAACCCCTATTTTGGGAAACTCCATATGTCTCGGGTGAGGCCCTAAAAAGCAAAAAAAAAGGAAGAAAGAAAATATTTGTCTCATGTAAATGCTCACCACAAGGCATCCACTGTAAAGGAGACCCTTAATTATGGTGGACAAAATGATACACTCTGTTCATGTCACTTAGCCTCTTTTCCGGCCACTCCAGTGTTTCCTCTATAGATCATGAACAATTGTGGCAAGAATGGAGGCTGTGAATGGGCTCAAGAGCATGAACTATGTCTTAGCATGGCTGACCTGGTTAACCTTTTTGCTGAGTGCCTAATTTGCAAATAGCACAGATCAACGCTAAATGCCCCATAAAGCACCATCCCCCAGGGGAACAATACACTGCCTGAAGGTAGGTTGATAACGCTGGATTTCTTCCATCAAGGAGGGAGCAGTTTGTCCTTGCTGGAATAAACACATAGCTAGATATTGTTTGCCTTTTTTGCCCATAATGTCTCTGTCAGCATTACCATCTATGAACTCATAGAGTGCCTTATCCATCATCATGGCATTCCACACAATATTGTGTCTGATGAAAGAACTCACTTCATAAACCAACTATAATAGAAAAAATAAAAATCATTATAAAAAATATGCAATGAAGCAAAGCCTGGAAAAAAAACAAAAAACAAAAACTCACTTCACAGCAAAAACACATACATTAAAGGGCTCAGGCCTACTGAATCAACTGATCTTACCACACATCCTAACTCACAAATCCCTGGCTTAGTCAAAAGGCACAATGATTTACTGAAGACTCTGAAAGAATGGGGTTCTGCTTTGTAGGATGCTGTTTATACTCTGAATTAAAGATGTAGTATTCTTCATAACCAGAATACACAGGTCCAAGAATCAAGGGGAAGAAGTAGGAGTGGCTACTCTATTATACCTATTAACTCAACTGAAGAATTTTTGCTTCCCATCCTGGCAACTTTGAGCTCTAATGGTTTGGAGCATTTTGGTCTCCACAAGGTTATTGGTTCCACCAGGTGACACAACAATGGTTCCACTCTACTGTAAGATGAGGCTACCACCTGGCCATTTTGGGCTCCTTACTTATGCTACTGAACCAATAGGCAAAAAGGGGGCGAGGTTACCTGTGGTTGGAGTGGTCAATCCTGAATGCCAAGGGGATATCATGTTGCCATACCCAAATGGAGGCAAGGTGGACTATGTACGGAACCCAGGATATTCTGAGGCACCTCTTGGTATTTCCAATAATAAAGGTTAATGGAAAACTATAGCAATCAAAAAGAGGGAGAATGCCTAAGGACTCAGACTCCTTGGGAATGAAGGTTTGGGTCATTCCACACTTACTGCCCTGGGTAAGGGCAATACAGAATGTCTAGTTGAAGAAGGAAGCCATAGATATCAACTATAACCTCACAACCAATTACAGAAACAAATACTAAAAAAAAAAAAAAAAAGTCATAAACATCTCTTTCCTCTTGAACCCTTTCCATTTCATCTGGCAATAAGTTCATTTTATTTAAATCTTTAAATAAATTAAATATTTATTTAATCTTTTTTTAGGGCTGTGCCTGTGGCATATGGAAGTTCCCAAGCTAGGGGTTGAACTGGAGCTGCAGCTGCTGGCCTACACCACAGTCACAGCAATGCCAGATCCCCAACCTACTAAGCGAGGCCAGGGATCAAACCCTCATCCTCATGGATGCTAGTCGGGTTTATTAGCCACTGAGCCATGACAGGAACTCCAACACTTTACTTTTTAAAGAGTAGTTTTAGGTTCACAGTAAAATTGAGAGGAAGGTACACAGATTTCCCATACACTCGGTGCACAGCCTCCCCCACAGTTTGTTACAATCGATGAACCTGCACTGACACATCATTATCACTAAAAGTCCATAGCTGAGGGTTCAGTGTTGCTGTTGTACATTCCATGGGCTTAGACAAATGTATAATGCTATGTACCCACTATTATCGTTTCATAGAGTAGTTTTCACACTGCCCTCAAAATCCTCCACATTCTGTCTAGTCACCTTTTATTTTCAATCCAAGGTAAAATAACAACCACAAAATCCAAAAAAAAAGTTTAGCAAGTCTCAAAAGGAATAGGAACCCAAGCAGCTTTAGTTCATGGATTTAATGTCACTCAGCTACAGGGAGTCCCAATTTCTTTCTTTCAACTCAAAGTTCAAAACTCTTGGGGGAGAAAAGTCTGGCCAGCCTAGTTTGGGCCAGGTGTGCACCCCTGGAGCAATCAGCTATGGCCTTGAGAGGCAGAGTGAGGGGTAGAGATGCAGCTACTATGGGTAGTGATAGAATTGGGAAAACTTCCAGAGAGGATAAAATCCACTGAGCTGGGCAGCTCCACAGGCATGTCTACCACACTCATGTTATTGTGGAGAGGTCCAGAACTGATTTGGGTTATGTTTACCCGTATTTGGTTCGTTTTCAAAACCGTCACACTAACATATGATTTCATTTTTCCTTAAAACTTATCTATATAATAACAGGTAGCTTTGAAAGACAGACATAAATATGTTAACTGTGGTTATCTTTAGGTAGTGAGTTTATGACTGAAATGCTTTTTCTTCTTTTGCAGCTGTGTTTTGCTACAAAGAACATAGAGCATTGATGATTACAGACGATTATGATTAGAGGAAAACACCTTTCCCATCTCCTCTGGCTTCATGAAAAGGCTTTTCTCCCAAATATTTCTGGTCTCTCTCCAACCGTTAATCATATTACTTGGGAAAGGAAGGATGACTCATTTGAACAGTAAATTTGGGAAGAATAAATGAGGCATGCTCAACACAGCTCCACCCTAGGGTTTGCACAGAGAACCCTAAATTCTCTGGTTTCATTCATGCTGCCCTGGTGCCTGGAACAGGTGAAGCAGTGAGTCTAATTCTAGAGTTCAATTAGCAAACTTGTTTGGCTTGCACACTCTAATGCAAAGCCTCCCGCAAGGCCCTTATCACTCATAAGGGTGACTTTTAGGACCCTATGCAATTCGAGTTGTTTCCCAACATTCAGAAGATAAGCAAGAAAAAGAAGGTATTTAATGGGCTTCCTCAAAGGTTTCAGTCCAAACCTATTTTCAAAATCCTTTTATATCCATTTTTAAAGGAGGAAACAGGTGACATTTCCTTAATTACCATTACTTTTTCTGTTGCTTAATTTTGCCTTTCTTGCTATATTTGGATCTATAATTTATTAATTCATTATCTGCTTTACTTTCATATTCTGATAGTGAAATGTTGAAGCCTCACAGAAGTTAAAACTGGGGGGAAAAAAAAAAGCCAATGTCACCTAATCCAGTGTATTAATTGCAGAGAGGTTGAGACCAAGTGGCAAAACCAAGTCTTAGTACCTGAATTTCTTGTCTCCAGTGTTCTTTTACATGTATTATGACACTTCTCAAGTACAATTCTGTTTTTACTTTAGCCATTTCTGCCAGCTTTTCTATTATAATCACTCACTCTTCAACAAATTCCACCAACACATGTCTCCCATGTTCCTTCTGTATGACAAATTGCAAACTTGGCCAGTTTTTCTTTGGCTTCTGCTCCAAAATCAACTTTATCTAATGCTGTGACTGGACCATCCTGCTTTTCTTATATGCTTGGTCATGGGAGGTTGGTTTGTTCTTTAGGAAGCCTAAGTCAGTATTTTATAGGCAACAGATTGTTGAATTTTGCTTTTTAAAAAACCACTACACTTTTTGTTGATAAAGTGTCTCTTTACATACACATTAGAAACAATGCACTTGTGCTATACTCAATTATCCTATAAGTTTATTGTCATTGCTAGTCTTTCTCTTTTTTTTTTTAACAGCAGATGTAAAATTCTGTACTTAACCTAAGCTGTCTATTCTCCTTTTCCAAAACACTTTTAAATCTTATTTTCCTCACACATGGTTTTGTATTATATTTTGTCACATACTCATACATATTTCTTTAATTTTAAGATTCACAAACTGATATGTAAATGCCTACCAAAATACATAGAATAAAAAGCAGAAATTCCTTTTTATTCCCCCCAAATACCACATCCCTCCACAGACGTAAGAATTTTGCAACAGTTTGATAGGTATCCGTTCATACCTTCTCCAGTACCTGCAATTTGCTTTTTTTCCTACTGATTTCCCTAACCTGAAAACATCACTGTATTTTAATAATTACTCTCGTTAATGTTGACTTATGAATTAAGAAGTTTATAAACTCTGTTGTGATACGAAACTTCTACCACTAGGTTTGTGTTCCTTTGCTTATCTTCCTTCTCACTTTGTTCTACCTTGGGAAAATCTGAAATCTCTTATGAAATTCCACATGGAAACTCTGCAATTTGTATCATGGTCTAAAGCTAAGCTGTCAGTGCAGCCGTCCCTAGCCACATGTCCCTATTTAAATTTAAGTTAAAAGTAACTAACTCAAGTCTCTCGGATTCACCTGCCCCATATCAAAGTCTCCACAGCCACATGGCTACTGTGACCAGTGGCTGCTGTAGACAGGCAGCACACATTTGGAACATCATCACTGCAGAAAGTTATTCTGGATAGTGCTAAAGATCTAGTTAATTTTATTTATCTATACAAAGCCCTTTGATCAGGTTCTCTCAAGGTTCTATTATTTTTTGTAGGTGCTTTCAAAATGTCTCCATCTATAAGAAATTGTATGGTCTGTTATTAAGAGCCTAATGCTTTCTCTTAGCTTCACGAAAAAAAAATTTTTTTTTTTAATTTTCCAAGTCCAAGGTTCCAAGTTGTTTTACTACTATATTTTAAGATCTTATCAGAGTTCCCAATGTGGTGCAACGGGATTGGCGGCGTCTCTGCAGTGCCAGGGTGCAGGTTCAACCCCTAACCCAGCACAGTGCGGTTAAAGGATCCAGAGGCTCAAGGAATTCCTGACTTTCTTGACGCTTTATGTACCACCTATTTCTCCTCACCGTGGCCTCCTTCCTGCCCTGAACTGCGTCCACTGATGTTTTTAGTTCTCTTTTAATGAGAAACCTCAGCATATGCCTTTCTACAGTCACCACCTACCCTTTCTGAGTTGTATATCAATTTGCTTCCATTTGCTTGAATTGTCAAGCAGTGAGGCCTGTGTGGGTGGACTCCTGTTTCCCAGTCTCCCTCTTCCCTTCTAATGTTGTGACACATTAATTACACCCAAGTTCTGTTTCTCTCTGGTTTTCACATTGTTTCTGGAGCAGGTTTGTCTGGGTTTGTTGTCATTCCTATTGGTGTTAGATCCTTCTACTATGACTTGCTCAGCTAGCTTTTCAGAAGTCTCTTTTAGAAGTCTGTTTTCTCAAAGCAAGTCTTCAGAATAAAGGTAGTTTAAAACGTGCATAGAGTTTGTGTTGCGAAAGTTCCTTTTTAAAGTTATTGAGAAATCAGCATGTTTCCACAAGGAGAAAAAAATATGACAGGGGGTGGGTATGTTTCCAGATGAGTTCAGAAAAGCAAACTTAACATACGACTAAAAGTATACGACTATATTACTAACACCACAGAACCCAAGCACCTAGTACCTGTGTGGGAAAAAAATTCTCCAGTATTTGAGGCAAAAAGATAAAAACTGGCAGGGAGGCAGGATGGGAGCTGCCTTCTTTTTTTTTTTTTCCTTTGGTATATGGAAGTTCCCAGGCAAAGGGTCGAATCAGAGCTGCAGCTGCTGGCCTCCACTACAGCCACAGCAACGCAGGATGAAAGTGGCATCTGTGACTTACACCACAGCTCTCAGCAATGCTGGATCCTTAACCCACTGAGCAAGACCAGGGATGGAACCTGCATCCTCATGGATACTAGTTGCGAACTCCTGGACACTCCAAGTTCTTAAGATCTTGCTATATTTTAGAGAAATATCCAAAATCAGTTTCCTAAATATTTCATTAAAGGATCTGAAGAGAGTTGTGAGGTGAGGAATGAGTCAAACCAGACTCTTCACTGCTTCTCCAGAACCAGTTCTGCCGTTTCAGACCCAGCCCTAAATCAATTCTAGGAAAAGATAACAAATGAAACTTTCTTTCTTTCTGTAGATAAGAGGATTCCAAACATCACAAGAACTTGGAAAAGAATGAGAAGGAAAGGGAGTGCCTGTGATCCATTAGATAATCCAAGATTCATAGCAGCAGGTAAGAGACAGAGTAATGCACACAGGTTGAAGATGGGCTGTATCAGTCTCAACAAGTAGTGTCTTTGCAGAGCAGTCCTTAAGCTGCTGACACCCTCACTATCAAGCACAGAGGCACATTCCAATTACATGTATTTGAAAGTGTTTTCCCTATAATTATAATCTTATGCTAACTAAATATATTTAGAAATCCAACTTCTCTTAGAAATAATTTTATAGTGGCATAATGTCAGTCTACTAATTTCTAATCTTTAGGTCAACTCTTAACAAAGCTGGAAAGATGAGTCTGTCTTTACTCATGAATATCATGGACCCCCCAAAAAAGAATGAACTAAAAAGAAAAACTTATCCACAGCTCATTACAGATTAATAGCATAAAAAAAAGAGAGAGATAATTCACGTATCACAAAAATCACTTATTTAAAGTGCTCAATTCAGTGATTTTTAGTTATGCTCCCAAGGTTGTACAACCACACCAGCATCCAATTCAAGAACATCTTTGTCACCTTAAAAAGAAATCCTGTACCCATTAGCAGTCACTCCCCATTCTTTCTTCCCCACAACCCCTGGCAACCATTAATCTACTTTCTATCTCTGAATTTGCTTATTCTGATATTTCATACAAATGAAATCAAACAACACGTGGCTTTCTGTTCCTGGCTTCTTTCATAAAGCATGTTTCCAAGATTCATCCACGCTAGAACAAGTACCAGTAATTCATTCATTTTACGGTGTAGAGATATATAGTTTATCTATCTATGAATGGTATTTTAAAAATATGCTTTCGCTACCTACATTAATTAGCTCTCAGGATCACTCAAGATCCAACTCAGGACACGCTATTTATTCACACCCTGATCTGCTGGCCCACAAAGTTATCAGTATTTTACTTCCTATCAATTTATAAATCATCTCATAGGTTATCATCTTCACTGTACTGCATTTCAATACTTTGGAAAATATTTCTTGGGATTGCTGCCTAGCACCACTTTTCTAGAAGTTGTCCCTTCCCTCCAATGTTTACACAGGTAATGTGACCCTGCTCTTATCTATAGGTTACTGGTCCAGGAACAGGCACCTGACTCAAGCTGGACAAATGAGCCTCTTCACCAGGAATATGGAAACAGAAATAAAGAATGTTTTTAATTAGCTGCTCTGCTCACTGCAGGAACTACAATCTTAGGAGTATTCTGTACCACTGTCTGCCATGTGGACTAAGAAACCAAAATACCCCATTCTGTAAGAGAAGAATCAGAGAAATAGAGAGAGCATAGTAGAGATAAGAGAAAGAGCAAGTACTCCAGGGTTCCCTATGGTGCTCCAGTTCTGGATTCCAGGCTGTTCCTAAGGCCCAGAAGTGACCCTACCTTTGGATTCCATGGGACATACTATATACTTATAATAAATTCCCCTCACAGTTTAAGTCAGTTAAGGAGATTTTTATAATTTCCAGCCAAGAGTCCTAGGATAAGATATATAACCTTAATATCTACCCAATAGGATTTTAATATCTTTATTAGCAAGGGCTCAACCTCCACAGCACCCATTACAGAGACTCAAACACATACTTATTTAATTATCATCTGTGGAATATTTTGAAAAATTATCTATAAAAAATACTCAAGACACTCTTGGATGAGTATGTGGAAGAAGTTAGGATTTCTAGTTTATTAAAAAGCTGTATTATTGTAGCATCACAAACTCAATATATCTGTACACCCATTTTGCAAAAGGATCATTTCAATTCCTCAGAAACTAAATTATCTTCATGTGTTACACTATGGCATGTCCACTTACACTTGCTTAGTGAATGTTTTTAATTTTTTTTAAGAGCAAAGTGTTATATTTCCATAAGAAGATCGAACTTTCTTGAGAACAAGAATCTTTCTTTTTAAAGCAAACTCCCGCAGAACCTACTAAACAATAACCAGTAAGACCATTCTTCAGGATATTCAGACAGAGATATGTGACTAGCTGACCTCCCTGGACTCATTTTTCCCTCCTATAAACAAGGTTTATCATCAAGCACTAATAACTCCCACAAGGACAACCAACCGATCCGCGGTGAAACAATACTAAGCACATATAAGTATTATACCATGTAGGTTAGCCAAGGCAATAAAACATTCCTTAACAGACAGCTCAGGAAATGCAGTTCTAGTACATCTCCTCTCTCGTCCCAGGTTGAGGGATCCGCCACCATCACTACTATCTGCAAAGCTAATTCCCTGCATATTCTGTGGAGTCCTCATTCATTTTTGCAAAGTTCTTTTCCCAAAAATCAATCCAGGTTTTGTCACCTAATTGGTTCTTAATGGGGATAATAGAGATAAAACCAAAACTCCAAAACATTTTCTTAAAGGCCTAGTAGAAATTCTATAGGGAAAAATGGGCTCATCCCTCCAAGTCCAAGATTTGGTTCTTGAGTGGATTTTGGATCACACTATTTAATGTCATTACCTTCCCTAAGATATCCTTAAATTTTAAAAATTATCCCTCTAATATCACCAAGTCTTACAGAGACAGAATCCCCTTCAAATTATTAAATTATGCCAAGCACTGAGGCAGTTTCTGATGGTCTTGACCCCAAACTCGCTTTGCTATAGCTTGACAGAACTGTGTTGGCCAAAGGTCTGAGAGATAAGGGCTACTTATTTATTACTACTCCTTTCAAAAAAAAAAAAAAATTTAAGCCTTTAAATTTAAAGTATGGCCTACATTAGGATTTGCTAAAGTTTCCTCAAACTCAAACTGTTATGGCAGAAAGGGGCTTTACAAATCTACTTTAACCTGGTTATTTTACAAATGAGAAAATGAAGTGGACAAGAGATAAATCATGTCCAAATTCACAAAGTAAGTTGTGCTTAGAATAAAGGCACTCAGACTCCACTCTCCACCTGGAAGCTCATTTCATCATACCATCTGCCTTAAACGTGTAAGTATAGACCGTATTGAAATCTCTGCTTTCTGAGAGAAAAAACACCCCTAAAACTACAACTCTCTGCTTTTAAAAATGAAAAGTGAGAGGGTGAGGTAACACATCTTATTTCATGAACATAAATGGCTTTTTTTTGGCTGCAGCTGTGGCACGCAGAAGTTCCTGGGCCAGGGGTCGAACCCCATGCCACAGCAGTGACAATGCCAGACTCTTAAACCACTGCATCACCATGGAACTCCTAAATGTTTTCTTAACTTGTTCTTCCAAATGTCATGAGGGGCCTGGTCTAGAGGCTAAGTGAAATGACGCTGAATACCAGATCTTTTGTGCAACCTGAAGATTTTTCACCATAATGAACCATGGCAGCTACTGTGTGTGCCCAAAGGAGGAAAGCTATCCCATTCCTCCTTTTCCATTAACGAAGTCTAAATAGTCCCTTGGCAGGAAGGATGGGTATGTGCCCCAGACCTGGCTAATCAAGTATCTCACATCACTGGCAAGAGTGATTGCTTAAAGTAAGGCCACCCAGAATCCTTCTCTGATGCTGAGAAAAATCAGCTCTCTCCTGGTTTCCCACCATGTGGAGAAGGCAATCTGCAGTAGGAGAGCCTAAGACCAACATTCAAAGAGAAATGGAGAGAAAAAATGATGACAGATGGAAAGAGATCTGGCAATGTCAAATCCTTGGTTCTCATTCCTAAGCTGGCTTCTCTGACTTTGTAAGTTAACTCTATAGCTTTTTATCAACTACAGAAGACAGAAAATTCCTTTTTGCTTAAAATAATTTGAAGGGTTTCTGTCACTTGCAACTCAAAAATTCTAATATATACTTAATCCAGGAGGCAGGACTGGATTTATACTTTACTCTTAATGCAGGGAAATTAATAAGCTATTGTTTAAAAAAATTTTTGGAGGCTCTTAGATTTCTTGTATCTATCACTCCTGATACCCTCCATTCACCAATTTTACTGTTTCCATTAATGACTGGCCCCTGGGAATATCTGAGTTTGCTATCACATCCTTAGGATGTCCCTAGAATTTTTTTTTAATCCTAATATAAGCTTGTTTCATTTGATTTCCAATAAAAGTTGAATGGAAAATATATTCCAAGTTAAATGAGATCTTATTTACCTAGAATGTCAAAAAGATAAACCAGGTGTCAACATTACACATAGCATGCTATGAGGCAAGTTTTCAACATTTAAAGCAAATCCAACAGAAACATGGCTATTTCAATATAATTTAGCAGCTTTTCATTTTACAATAGAAATTAGTAACAACAACCAATGTCAGGACCCACCTCCAACAAGGCTCCAGTTTGGAAGAATTTCAAAGGCTTTTCAATGGAATAATAAAGGCTATGATAGCTACCCTTAGCCAGGTATGCTCTGACCAGGCCAACTGCTATAACGAGCCACCTAAGAAAAAGAGCAATCAGGAAAGAAAAAAAAAAGTTAAGTAGGGTTATAACAGAAAGATTGGGCAACAAGAGATATTGCTAATGGTGCTAAAGGAGATATTGCTAGATTTATCAACTATCACCGTCAGATGCCAAGCTGTATATAAGGCACTGAAACATTGCACCATCAAAGCACCCTACCCAGAGGAATTTTTGCAAAAGCACAAGTGGCACCTCACCCATCTGGAGCTAGGCTTTTTGGCAACCTTGCCTGTTGAGAACAAGGCCAAAAAGAAGGGAATAAGCTAAATTGATCCTTGAGCAGTTAGGTGCCAGAAAGTCCAAGACAAGAGGGGGAAAAAAAAAAGAAAACTATTAAAGGAAAAGTTTAAATGGCCTGTGTGGTTAAAGGGTCTGTAATAATAACAAGGTGGCGAGAAGATTTTAAACGATATGAGTATCTCACTGGAACAGACTCATACTTTAAAAATCTATTCTTTTAAAAGACTGAAAATGACATATGAATAAACGGCTATTTTTTAAAAAAAGAACAAAAGGGTTTTTAGCTGAGTTTCCCAAAATCAATTCAGTAAAGAAAGCCAGACCAATATAAAACACAAAACAGGGAAGCATTTAGGCATGACTCTGAACATTACATTTCTGTTCTGTCTTCCAAAGTAAATGTCTCAGGCCTTGTAATTTTTTATTTGTAAGTTTCTTAATGAAATGAATGGGCCTTTATTAATGTATGTCTCTATGAAGGCAGTAATAGATTTACTTATGTGTGTGTACTAGGCAATGGGGTATGCTGTGGTCTGCTATTTCTACAAACTGTCATACGAAGATATCAAACGAAGGTTTGCAAAGCAAGAGATGAATTCCTTCATGGTGTAACCGGTTCAGCACTAGCGCCAAGAAAAAAAGCTTACTTTACTCTCACAACCCCAACTTCTCTTCTTTGCCTGCACCCTATTCTCTATGTCCATGGCTCAGGAATAAGGACTTCTTTTCCTCTTTCCCAATGTACCTTAAAATTCTTCTCCCACACAGTGTTCTCATCAATGCCCTTGATAAATGACAAGAATTTTACATATAAATATAAATACACACACACTCTTGAATATTCTCTTAAACTCACTCTGTAACCATTTGTGTGATACAGAGAACTTGCATCTGTAATATTTTTTATTGGCCTTTAAGAGAAATGTGTTCTAGATCTACATCTCCTACTAACAAGTTCTGTGAGCTCAAACAAGTCAAGCAAGTCACAGTTTCTCTGAGCCTAGGTTGCAATACCGGCTATTTCTAATACTAGCAATAAAGCCTATGATCCTCTCAAGATGTTTTGTGTGTGTGTGAAAAGGTGGTGAAACGCTAAAACATGACATTAGCATTTGTTTTTTTTTTTTAAGTGTGTGCAGGTAATGTATACAGAAATTTGCTTGGTATGAGTAAGAGATACAAAAAACGATCCGCCTTCCAGGGAGGTATTCTGGGTGGAAGGGAAGGTGAGAGGGAAGATTTTCACTGTATGCCCTTGCATATATTTTGAATTTTGCACTTGGCCAATGTATTACCTAGTTTTAAAATAAAACTGGATGGTCATTATACAGTTCTTTCAATTTTGACATTTTTCATAATAAATGTTTAAAAATTTTTACAAATGAATACAATTTAAAAATACATAATAAACAGTCTGATTCTGTGAATCTCCTCACAGAAAATCATGAGATCAAAGAATTGGAGGAACCCTGGAGATCATTTAGCTCAAGTCTTTATACAGATGAAAAAACAGAGGCCAAGAGAAATAAAATTATTTATCCAAAGTCACACAGCTAGTTGGTGCCATAACTAGAACTAAAAACTCGCTGTGACAGGGGACGTACTGAAATGAGAGAGAAACAGTAAAAGGGGTAAAATCGGTTTCCAGAGTCTATTCCCCTCCTTCCCAGTACCACTGCCTTCCAGTGTCTTTCCCACCTCAGTCCATCCCAAAAAGTCTAAACTCATCTAAAGCAGGTCTACTCAAGTCACTGGGCAAAAACTTTGAACTCTTTTCCACCACCTTTCTTTCACATTAAAGCTCAGCCTGGATTTTGAAAACAGCCGCCTCAGTAAATGGTCACTCTGCAGCCAGAGCTCCCTCCACCCACTTTAGGGGGAACGCTAGACATTCGTGAGTTGCCGCCTGGGCTCTCCGCGCTGCAGGATAGCTGGGCACACAGCCCCCCAAACCTTGCCGTGTGGCCAGCCCACCCGTCCTCCCAAGGCCCTACTGACCAGCGCCTGGGAAACCTCTCTATCCCCCAAGAAGCCCCGGAACTCCAGCTCAGGGCACGCCCGGTGGCTGGGAACTTGCTCGGCCCCTGGCCCAGGCAAGAGTCCGGGGCAGGCACTCGGGCGGGTTCAGCCTCGGCTGCCCTTAGCGCCCAGGTGTCTGTACTCGGACATCCGCTACCGGAGACACCCTGCGCGCTGCGGACCGAGCCGCGCCGCTCAGCCTGCCGGCCGCAGAGCCCCCTCCCCGGCCAGGCTCTCTCCCGCCTTCCTGAGCCCCAGCCTCACCCCGCGGTCATCACCACATTGTAGATGACCAGATACGCCGTGGCCAGAGGCCCCGGGCCCTTCTTCTTCCGTGAGCCGCTGGCTTCGCCGGCCCCGGCCCGGCCCCCGCCGGCCCCATTCCCTCTCGTCGCTGCAGTCACCGCCGCTGCCGCCATGTCAAGTGCCGAGAGCCGACTCTCCTCGCGCGAGCACCACCTCCAGGAGTGGGCACTGCGAGTGGGTGGAGGGAGGGATGAGGGAAAGGCGGGGCCGTGGCCGCGGGGCGGGGCCAGGGACAGCGCCCACGACGACCGCCATCTTGGAGGAGGGCAAAGATGCTCCTGGCGTTCCCCGCCCCGCAGCTCTCTTCAGCCACCCCCGCCATCTTGGATCAGGGTAATCGCCCGCTCTTTTGCGCTCCCGGTAATAACCTCAGGGGCCATCTTGGGTTAGGTCAGTGCAGCCTTTGGCCTCCCTTGCGCACGCTGGAAGTTACCGCCTTTTAGCTGCTTGGTGGTCCAGGGTTATTGTCTCCCGTAATTTCCCACTTTAAGTTAGATTAAGAAAATGATGTTTTCATTCTCCTTTCTTGCCTCCTCGCGATAGCCGTATGTTCACCCCTCTGCTTGCGGTTTGAATAACCTGACATTATGGGTCAGGGCTATTGAGGCTGATTTGACTTCCCATCATTCCTAGAAGTCGGCGAGGGGACCGATCCTTCTTAACCTTGTGGCCAGGTTGAAGATAGAGGCTCCGCAGGTTTATTCCCTGGCTTTTTAAAGCTACTTGTGCGGTGCAGAAGGTCAATGAGAAGTATGGTCTCTTTCCCATCCAATTAAAGTCGCCCGTGAGGCCTAGGATCCAGTATCATCCATGAAGGCCTCGAGGGTCCCCCAGTGCGCCTTCCAACCTGAAGCTGCGCGGGCTCGCCCATAGCCAGGTAGGACAAGGGTGAGGTTGGCTAAGGGTGAGTTGCAGAGTGAAGAGAGAGGCTTTCCACACACAGTGACCCAAAATAGTGGGATGTTGGCTTATACGGAAAACCTGTCTGCATACGGAAATTGGGACAGCTTATGGAAACTGCTTCAAGCAGCTGACCCCACTTTCCTGGATCACTGCTTTGTTCTGGGGCCTTGGGGTTGTAAAAGTCTCCTAATCACCGATTTTCACATAGTCAAACAACTCTTTAAATTACTTATTGAGCATATAGTGGTATAAAACACATGTCTATGCTTTCCAGCAAGTATTTATGGAGCATATACAAGGTTGCACCTGGGGTTCATGGCACTAAAAGACTTCAAAAATCCTGGCTCTCTCAGAGGTTATCTAGAGAGAGCCAGATGAAAATAATTATGTATTAGTTGGTGAAGAGTGTTAGCAGTTAGGAGGTTGTTGCGGTAATCCAGGCCCTAGTCATAGTGGTTTGGACCAGAGTGGTCGCAATTGAGGTAATGAAAATGGAAACTAATTCTGGACCTATTTTAGAAGTTGAGCTGACAAGATTTGTTGATATATTGTGGAGTTTGACGTAAAAGACATTATCAGTAAGTTGGAATAATTGAGTTGTAGAAGAATCTATTTTGAAGGTAGAAATTAGGAATTTCGTTTTTATTTGTTGAGTTTGAAATCTATTAGACGTCCAAATGGAAAGGTTGAGTAGACAATTAGATTTAGAGACTGAGGTTCCAGGAAGAAGTGTGGACTAGAAGTATAAATTTGAGCGTCATCGGGGTGGTGATGGTATTTAGAACCATGAGACTGAAATGTAGCAACTAAACAGTTGTCAGGGGAGTTCCCATTATGGCGCAGCAGAAACGAACGAATCTGACTAGGAACCATGAGGCTGCGGGTTCCATCCCTGGCCTCACTTAGTGGGTTAAGGATCTGGCGTTGCTCTGAGCTGTGGTGTAGGTTGCAGATGCGGCTAGTGTCTGGAGTTGCTGTGGCTGTGGTGTCAACAGCTCAGATTAGACCCCTAGCCCGGGAACCTCCATATGCGGCAGGTGTGGCCCTAAAAAAGACAAAAATAAACAAACAGTTGTCAAGGTCTCATCCTTAAAGCCCCACGGATTGTTCAGAGACCTTGTTGCCTGCTTTTTCTGACTTCTTTAAAGAGCAAGTTGGTGTACTCGAGTTGCAGACTGATCAGAGGGAAAAATTTTTGCATAGGAAAGAAGTGAGCCATTTTGCAGAGCAAATCATCGCTCATTTAAAAGCTGCTTCATTCATTTAACTGATTTTTTCCCCCTAATATAACCTACTTAGTGGGAAAGCAGAGGCAGGAATGCATAAAGCTCTGTCTGTTGGAAATCAATTTAAAACTCAGCATATCTTCTTACACCCTTAGGCCCAACTCCAATCTCTTCTCTCCAGTATAGTCACAGCGATCTTTTCCAAATACAAACTTGTTCACGTCTGCTACCTTCCTCCCCACAACCCTCTTAAGATATTGAAATGGCTTTTAATGGTACTTAAGATAAATAGTAAAATTGTAATGTGACTTAGACTAATATGTGTGGTCTTGCCCCTACCTACTTCAGTCTCAGATCACACCATGCTCTCCCTAGACATCCTAGCTTTATCTTAGGTCTTCCAGTGAGTGATGAGCCTTTCTGCCACAGGGACTTTGAACATGTTATTCCCTCTGCCTATGATCTCCATCCTACCTTCCTCCTTATGATCTAAATTCTCCGTCATTTTCCTTGAATTTCTGGAATTATACCCCTTTGTGTGGTCTCAGTGTACTTCCTCTCATGACATAGACCATAGTAATTTTATATTTATTTGTGCGCTTTCTCTCCCCCATTAGACTACAGGCTTTATAAGACAAGAACAGTATTTTCTTGGTGGTAATGATTTGTTTGAATTGTTTGTGTTTTTCACCCTCATTGCCTGACACATTGCTTAACAGTATGATTCAGTCTAGATCAAACATGGTTTCTCTAGCAAAAGTAATTATTTCAGAACTTAGGACTGTCATGACACAAGCAGAGTTCATTAGAGTCCTGTGAAATTGAAAAACTTGAAAAATGATAAGCATTCTTTTTTAAAACCATTGCTGAATTTGCAGGAAAGTAAAGGGTATCTCCAAAGTGGGAACCAGAAATGGAGAGCGGGCTTATGCTGGTAATGGTAAAGAATAGTACATTGAAACTAGAACAATGATCAGTTAGTAAAAGTAAAAGCCAGGATTTCTCTGAAGTAAATGCTGATGCCAGTGCTGGACTGAGAGACTAATCCAGTGAGTTTTCCAGGGCCCTTTTTATTTGGGCACTAATGCCACTGATTTCAAGATATGAATTTGGTGGGGGGGGGTGGTCATGGAACATTTAGGCCATAGAAGTTACCTTCCATGCTAAAGAGATTTGCAGACATGATTAAATCAGGGACCCAGAGATGAGATCTTCTTGGATTATCCGGGTGGGTTCCCTGTAATTTAAAAGGGAGGCAGAGAAAGAATCAAACCAAATGGAGTTAGTCAGAAGGGGTGTGACTACAGAAGAAAGAGTGAGATACGGTGGTCCTGGCTTTGAGGATGGAGGAAGGGGGCTTCCAAAATCTGGAGAGCACAAGGAAATGGATTCTTCTCTAGAGCCTTCAGAAAGAAATGTAGCCCTGCTAACATCTTGGTTTTAGCCCAGTGAGACCTGTATCAGACTGCTGAACTGTAAGTTAATAAAACTGTGTTATTTTAAGCCACTAAGTTCACGGTAGTGAGTTACAGCAGCAATTGAAAACTCATATAGCTAATAGATCCATATTATAACCAGCCAAAAGCATTTCTAGAGAGGAAGTCTTTCATAATGATGAATGGATCTGTTTACCAGGAAAACAACAATTTTAAACATGTATGCATAATTACATGGCCTCTGTGCTGATATCCCAATCTCTGTAGAGAAAAACATGATTGGATGATGTTAAGAAAGACCTAAATAAATGGGGAGATACTACGTTCGTAGGTTGAAAGACAAAAAGCTAAAGACGGCAGTTTTCCCCAAATTAATTTATAAGTTGCATGCAATCTCAATCAGAATTTCACTAAGTTGTTTTTGTTGTTTGTTTGGATTTTTTGTCAAATTTGAGAAGCAGATTGAGATGTTATGTGGACATGTAAAGGTCCAGAAACTGCCAAGATATTAGAAGAACTTGCTCTACAAGATATCAAGGTTTATTATAAATTATAGTAATTAGGACAGCATAGTATTAGCATAGGGGTGGCAGATGGACGGATGGAACAGAATAGAGAGCCTGGGAACAGACCCACACATATATAGTGACGTTATGTATGACAGTAGAGAAAAGATGGACATTCCAAGAAATAATGCTGAATCAAGTAGATATTCATACGGGAAAAAAATTCTCAACTTCATACTATGTGCAAAAATTATTTCTAGACTTAAAATGTGAAAGTCAACATTTAAAACTTTTAGAATTAGTATAGGAGAATATCTTCATGACCTCAAAGTTATGGACAGAATTTTAAAGCAAGATATAAAAAGTACCAACTATAAATGAAAAGATTGCTACATTTGACTGTATCAAAATAAAGGACTTTTGCTGTATCAAAATAAAGGACTTTTAGCATAAAACAAGCCAAAAAAACAGCAAGGTACAGAGTGGGAGAAGATACTTGCCACACATGTAATTAATAAAGGACTAGTCTTTACAACATATGAAAACTTCAGATCTGTAAGAGATAATCGCATTGAAAAAATGGGTAAAAGACTTGAATGGGAACCTTACCAAAGAAAAAGTATAAATGATCAGCAAGTGTATGCAAATTGACATATAAAGTATATCTAACATATAAAGTATAAGCAAAAAGTACCCAACCTCTTATTAATCAGGGAAATGAAAATTATAACCAAAGTGAGATACCATTAGCCATCCTCCAGAATAGGCTGAAATGAAACAATCTGATAACACCAGTTGATGGTGGAGGTGTTGTATGGAGAAACAGAAAGACTCCAGGTGAGTTGGCACATTCATGTTGCAAAACAGTTTGGCATTATCTAGGAAAGTCAAAGCTGCACATACCCCATGACTGTTTTTCTAATGCCAGGTTGATGTCCTTAAAGAGCTCCTAGGATACAAATACCGGAATATTCAAAGCAGTATTGTTAGTTATAATTCCACACTGAATACAACACAACATCTATCTATGGTAGAATAATTAAATAAATTGTGAGATATCTTAAAATGGAATACTTTACAGTAATGTAAATGAACAAATTGCAGCTCTATTTAGTTGTAACATGGAGAAATCTCAAACAATATTGAGTAAAAGAAGTAAGGCACAGGCTGTATACAGTATGATTCACTCATTTCAAGTTCATAATCAGGCTAAATGAAATTATATTGTTTAAGAGATTCATACACAAGTGGTAAAACAAATGAAGAAGAGCAAAAAATTATTATCACAAAAGTCAGGATAGTGGTTACTTGATAGTGGGGAGGGAAGAGTTTATGACCAAGAGGGGACAAGTAGCAGGGATTGGGAGATGGCAGGGGAAGAAGTTAGGGGAGTAATGGAAATACTTTATTTTTTTACCTGAATGGTGGTTATTATAGGTTTTCCCTTAGTGATAATTCGTTAAGATGTATATTTATGTTTTGGGCATTTTTGCTTATACTTTATATGTTAGATATGCTTGATATGCCAAATGCATGTTCATGACATAAAATAAAAATAAGTAGTAATCCCGATAGCAGGAAATATGATGGTCTGCATCAGGATGATCATCGAAGAATCTGCTGTAATTAATCTGGGTATAATAAAGATGTTAAGGGAAGCTGCTGAGGCAAAGCCCTGGTGACCTATAGTGGCTGTATTTGTATCCTATGATCCTCATCCCTCTGACTACAGAAAGGAATGCCTAGATGGATGGTAAGACTATACAACAAAGCAGTGACAAGTTTGTCACACATTCAGGATAGTGGATACTTCTGGACTGGAGCTAGGCACCTGACCCAGGAACAATTGATGGCGAGGCACCTCTCTCCGTCACCTTTTCATCTCTGTAAAAAAGGCATCTTCCATACAAAAAGGTTATGTACTAATTAGATTTCCAGCTTCCTGAACAGTGGAGACTAATACTGGCTAGTTAGGGAGAAAAGGAGTCAGTTGAAAGGACATTGGCTAGCTCACAAAACTGATGGAAAAGCTGAAGAATAAGGCTTGGAACATTGACAGGAGCCAAGGGAAATAATGCATCTAAAAATAAAGACTAAATCAATACACAGGAAGAATCTGGTTGGTATCCAACAACTTCTGTCATCAGCATAGCCACCATTGGACATTGGAGGCTGCCGTTATTGCTTCTCTACCAGTTCTGGAAAGATTCTGAACTGCCATTAACTTCTCTGTGTTATGCTAGAGTCAAGGTCTTAAGTAGGAGTATATAGTTGGAAGTTCCCACACCCAGATTCTAGAGTTAAGGGAGCTGGGAAAGGGGCTATTTGCCCACACGTGGCTTCTTTATTGAAATTCCCTCCAAATAGTCAGTGTGTTTAGATACCGAGTGGCCAAAAATGAAAAACACCTATCACAAGGTATATCAGAAATAAACATATCTGGCCCCTCGAGGAGGAGGAAAGAGTAATGTGACTCAGATCTGTGAAATTCTTTGTGCCGTATTTTAACTATAGGATGAGAGTTTGTGCACAGAGTCATTGACTTGAAAGGCAGCCAGGCCGACTCTTCCTTCTGCCCTGTAGTGCGTCATTCTCTCTTTTTTAGTTTCTCTGCCCTTAATTGGGAATGGGGGCAGGGATGTAACTCTGATCAGCCCTGTGCTACTGGCCAGGCTGTCTTCAATTCAGGAAGGTGGGTATCCACATGTTAGCAGACTTCATGAGTGGCCATGCACCTGAAAACATACCCTTATAGGGCTCTGTGTTAATGGCCAGATGGGAGATGATGGTGAGGTCATTCCCAGCCTTCCTGAATTGACCTAGTTTCATTATCATACAAAAACCTGGAGAAAAGGAGCAGCGGTGGGTGTTAGGATTCAAAGTGTAAGTTCCACTCTAAACT
Organism: Phacochoerus africanus; assembly: GCF_016906955.1. Taxonomy (NCBI): domain Eukaryota; kingdom Metazoa; phylum Chordata; class Mammalia; order Artiodactyla; family Suidae; genus Phacochoerus; species Phacochoerus africanus. The sequence continues at coordinate 217,181,912 of NC_062544.1, read as the reverse complement.
TCAAGTTATCCCATGGAATGGCCAGTGATGTGACCTAACATGAAAAGGTTGTATCACATTATTCTTTTGAGAGTTTGAGTTTGGGGAAACTGAGACCTGAGCTGATGTGGAGAGAGGAGACCCTCTGAGAGACTGTGAGTAGCTGCCTTAGTACTTGATGACTCTGTAACCAGCTTCAGGCCATTCATTTCCTGTTTCTGAACACACCAATGACGATCAGTCATATTTATGAACAAATGATGGTTAAAATAATGAGATAGGATGCCTTCTTTTTTCTTCTTCATAATGTCAGAGATAAAAATAATAACTGTTGGCAAGGCTGTAAGGACATGGGTATTCTTTTTTTATGGCTGCACCCATGGCATATGGAAGTTCTTGAGCCAGGGATTGAATCTGAGCTGCAGCTGAGGCAACATCAGATGAACCCACTGTACAGGCCCAGGGGTCAAACCCATACCTCTGCAGTGACCTGAGCCACTGCAGTTGGTTTCTTAACCCACTGCAACACGGGAGCTCCAGGACATGGGTAATCTTAAACTTTGCTACTGAACGTGTAGGCTGATAGATACACTGTCTGGAAGGCAGCTTGGCAATACATACTAAACCTTCAAACTATGAATGTCCTTTGACCCAACAGTTACACTTCTTTGGACTTTATCTTCAGGAATTTAGGATGTGAAAAAAGATTTAGTTACAAATGCTCATCACAATGCTATTATAATATCAAACAGTTATAAACAGTCTAAGGGTCCAGCAGTACAGATTGGTTAAATTATGATAGAGGTTTAAAACAGTAAAGCATTCAGACATGAAAAATGATTTTGCAGAAGCTTAAAATGTGTGTGTGTACTTGTAATAGTACAAGCATGAGAGAAATTGTAAGCAAAGAACAAATGTGGTAAAACGATGTCACTATTAAGTCAGAAACCATGAAAGATCTGATTTTTTTTTTTTTGTACTTGCAAGCTAACATGGTAGTCTGCCACACACACATGCACACACGTACGCACACATGTTTTTCATATATATTTTTCTTTTAGGGGTCAGCAGCAGCAAGGGGCCCCCCAGATTTTCATCCCTGGAGACCATTAGTGCCAATTCTTGGAGCCTTCCTCCCAAAGAACAGCCTCAAGGCATTGCTCTCTCTTCTTGAACCAACCCAAGTGTCAGTACCCTGTGGTGAGGGAACTGGCCTCTCCACCCAAGTCCCTCAGTGGGAAACACACATGGGCTGGAGTTTGGTCCAGGTGGGTGGAGTTTAGGGTTTCTTAGGAAGGAAAGCAGGGCAGAGCTTGATCCTTCAGGGTACATTTTGTGACTTAAGGTATGTGTGTGGTGGTTAGTCTGGGGCAAGATGGAGGGGCAAGAAGAGAATGTGTATATGTATATGTTTATATGTATATAATGTACATGTTACTTATGTATATATATATTATTATATGTATATTTAAACAACAAGCCCTCTGAGTCAGAAACAAAAACAGTTTATCATTTGTGACAAAAGCAGCAGCCAGAACAACAGCTTATATTGGTTCCCAAGTCCCATCCACACAGGTCAACAAAGTGGGGGCCATACGGTACCTGCATTTGCAGGAGGGTGTATTTCAAGAGAGGAATCCTGAAATTAGGAAACTCTGATCTTATATATGGCTGCTAATGACCTGCCCATCCTGCCCTCCAAAAAGAGGGAAACTTCATCTTTATTCTAGAATGTAAGCCAGTCTTCTTTAAGAGGGGAAGGAAAGGTCTTTATCTTTACTATTCCGAACTATCTCTGGGGAGAGAAACACGTCTAAGCTTTACTATGCAGAAATATCTCTCTTTTTTTCCTCTGGGGGAGGAAAAAAATCTTTTATCCTGTACCCTCTTGGTCTCAGTGTTTGGGACCCTGTGAATTGAACTGAGAAAAGATTAACAGGAGAAAAAAGGCTTATTTCATATACATACGGGGGCATCACAGAAATAAAATGAAAACCCCAAAGAGGTAGTCAAATAGTATTATATACTGTTTTAACGAAGAGCAATAAATTTGTGGAGAAGTGACAAAACAAAAGAAAAGGCATTTAGGTTTTTATGGGCAGTAAATTTTGGTATGGGAAACACGTGGTGAAAACTAATAGAAGATAAAGTTTATTTTTAGTAAAGTTTGTTATGTAGCTGCCATCTCTGGCCTGACATAAGTTTAGCGTCCTGTCTGGTGATTAAGAGTTATTCTCCTCTTCCTTGTGTATGAGAGAGGAGACACATTAACAAAGGGAAATTTATGCCATGCTTTTAGGCAAAAAGGAGGATAGAGAGCTTTTCTGCATCTGCTGTTTTTTTACTTGCCTTCAGCTCAAAATAGTCTGTATGTCAAATTGGGGTATTTTGGGGTGGTACATTCTGATCCCCTTCAACTCCTTATACAAATATTCTTGACTTGATTGTAAATGCCATTGATCAGAAGACTCTGTGCTGAAAAGTGAGATGTTCAGAGTGAATCATTCCCCCTACAATATTCTACATGAAGGGTTTAAAGGTGTTTACTGAACTATTCATATCAAACATTCTCCAAATTTGAGAAAAATTAAAACAAAATTTGGGGAAATAATAATGCAGAGATGCATTTGATGTGGAAATTGTTTAGAATATATTAAGTAGAAATAATACATCATGTGTAGTAGGATCTCATTTTATAAAAAGTATATTTGTCTATAAAAAAAATCTGAAAGGAGATTTACCAATATATTTTTTTACATTTTAAAAATTATAGTTGATTTACAATGTTAGTCAATTTCTGCTATAAAGCAAAGTGACCCAGTCATACATACCATTATATTATTAGTGTTTATCTCTGGTTGAGTAAGGGCATTTGCTTCATTTTTTAAAAAAATTTATATGTATTTTACTTTTTTTCCAATGAGTGGCTTTTTTTTTTTCTTCTTCTTCTTCTTCTTTTTAGGGCCGCACCCGCGGGATATGGAGGTTCTCAGGCTAGGAGTCAAATTGGACCTGTAGCAGCTGGCCTATGCCATAGCCACAGCCATGCCAGATCGGAGCTGCGGCTGTGACCTACATCACAGATCACAGCAATGCCAGATCCTTAACCCACTGAGCAAGGCCAGGGGTGGAGCCTGCATCCTCATGGATGCTAGTCAGATTTGTGAACTGCTGAGCCACTATGGGAACTCCTCCAATCAGTGGTTTTTTGAGTAAATTTTTTATTTAACTTTATCAAAAATGAGTCCCTTTTTGTCTTTGTCTTTTTAAAAAAAATCGTATTGGTGTATTGGAGTTCCCACTGTGGTGCAACAGGATCAGCAGCATCTCTGTAGCACCAGGACACAGGTTTGATGTACAGTCCATCACAGTGAGTTAAAGGATCCAGCATTGTTGCAACTGTTGCTTAGGTCACAACTGTGGTTCAGATCTGATCTCTGGCTTGGAGATTCCCTATGTTGCAAGGCAGACAAATAACAAACAAAAATTTTATTGGCATATAATTGATTTACAATCTTGTATTAGCTTCAGATGAATCAGTTATACATATACACATATCCATTCTTTTTAATTGCTTTTCCTATATAGGCCATCACAGAGTATTGAGATTTCCCTGTGTTATGCAGTAGGTTCTTAGTACTTAGCAGTTTTGTACACAGCGGTGTGTGTGTGCCAATCCCAACCTCCCAATTTATCCCTCCACCATCCCCCATATTTCCCCTTTGGTAACCATAAATTTCGTTTCAAAATCTTTGAGTCTGTTTCTGTTTTGAGAAGTTCCTTTGTATCATTTTTATTAGATACTACATATTAGTGACCTCATATGACATTTGTCTTTCTCTTTGTCTAGGTCCATCCACGTTGCTGCAGATGGCATTATTTTGTTCTTTTTTATGGCCTAGTAACATTCTGTTGTATCTAAGTACCACAACTTTTTAATCCATTCCTCTGTTGATGGACATTAGGTTGCTTCCATGTCTTGACTATTGTAAACAATGCTGCTATGAACATTGTGGTGCTTGTGTCTTTTTGAATTAGAGTTTTTCTCCAGACATATGCCCAGGAGTGGGATTGCCGGATCATATGGTAGTTCTATTTAATTTTTTTAAGAAACCTCCATACTGTACTCCTTAGTGATTGCATCAATTTGTATTCCCATCAACAGTGTAGGAGGGTTCCCTTTTCTCTACACCCTCTATAGCATTTATTGTAGACTTTTTTTTTTTTGTCTTTTTGCCTTTTCTAGGGCTGTTACCATGGCATATGGAGGTTCCCAGACTAGGGGTCTAATTGGGGCTGTAGCCACCGGCCTATGCCAGAGCCACAGCAATGTGGGATCCGAGCCACGTCTGCAACCTACACCACAGCTCACTGCAACACCGGATCCTTAACCACCGAGCAAGGCCAAGGATCAAACCCAAAACCTCATGGTTCCTAGTCGGATTTGTTAACCACTACACCACGACAGGAAATCCTATTGTAGACTTTTTGATGATGGCCATTTTGACTGGTGTGAGATGAGACCTCGTTATAGTTTTAATTTGCATTTCTCTAATAGTGATGTTGAGCATCTTTTCATGTGCTCTTTTGCCATCTATATGTCTTCCTGGGAGAAATATCTATTTAGATGTTCTCATTTTTTGATTCAGTTGTTTCCTTTTTTGATATAAAGCTGTATAAAGTATATTTTTGAAATTAATCCCTTGTTGGTTGCTTCATTTGCAAAGTTTTTCTCCCATTCTGTGGGTTGTCTCTTTGGGGTTTTTTGTTTTTTTTATGGTTTCCTTTGCTGTGCAAAATCTTTTAAGTTTACTTAGCTCCCATTTGTTTATTTTTTTTTTTATTTTCATTACTCTGGGAGGTGGATACAAAAAAGTATTGCTGCTGTTTATGTCACAGGAGTGTTCTGCCTATATTTTCCTCTAAGAGTTTTATATATCTGGCCTTACATTTAGGTCTTTAATCCATTTTGAGTTTATTTTTGTGCATGGTGTAGGAGACTGTTCTAATTTTATTATTTTATGTATAGCAGTCCAGTTTTCCCAGCACCACTTATTGAAGAGGCTCTCTTTTCTCCACTGTATGCTCTTGCCTCTTTTGTCTTAGATTAATCGACCATAGATGTGTGGGTTTATTTCTGGGCTTTCTATCCTATTCCACTGATGTTTATTTCTGTTGTTGTGCCAGTACCATACTGTTTTGATAACTGCTTTCTAATATACCATGAAGTCAGGGAGCCTGATTCCTCCAGCCCTGTTTTTCTTTTTCAAGATTGCTTTGGCGATTCGGGGTCTGTTTCTGTCACCTGTGATTTCCTCCATCAATGTCTTACAGTTTTTGGAGTACAGATCTTTTGGGTCTTTTGCCTCTTTAGGTAGGTTTATTCCTATGTACTTTATTCTTTTTGATGTGAAGGTAAATGGGATTGTTTCCTTAATTTCTCTTTCTAATCTTTGTACTGTATAGAAATGCAAGAGATTTCTATGTATTAATTTTGTGTCCTGCAATTTTACTGAATTCATTGATGAGCTCTAGTGGTTTTCTGGTACCATCTTTAAGATTTTCTATGTGTAGTATCATGTCATGTCTTAGGCAAACAGTGACAGTATTACTTCTTCTTTTCCAATTGGTATTCTTTTTATTTCTTTTTCTTTTCTGATTCCTATGGCAAGGACTTCCAAATCTATGTTGCATAAAAGTGATGACAGTAGACATCTTTTATCTTGTTCCTGATCTTATTTGAAATGCTTTTGGATTTTTACCATTGAGAATGATGTTAGCTGTGAGTTTGTTATATATGGCCTTTATTATGTTGAGGAGGTTCTCTCTCTACTCACTTTCTGGAGAGCTTTTTTAATCAAAAATGGGTGTTGAATTTTGTCAGGAGCTTTTTCTGTATCCGGATGACCATATGATTTTTATTCAGTTTGTTAATGTCAAATCAAATTTTTATTCAGTTTGATTTGAGGATATTGAACAATCCTTGCATCCCTGGGATAAACCCCATTTGATCATGGCGTATGATCCTTTTAATGTATTGTTGGATTTGGTTTGCTAATATTTGGGGGATTTTTGGCGTCTATATTCATCAGTGTTATTGGTCTGTAATTTTCTTTTTTTGTGGTCTTTGGTTTTGGTATCAGGGTGATGGTGGCCTCATAGAATGAGCTTGGGAGTGTTTCTTCCTCTGAAATTTATCTCTTCAAAGAACCAGCATTTAGTTTCATTGATCTTTTCTGTTTTCTTCATGTCTATCTCATTTATTTCTGCTCTGATCTTTATGATTTCTTTCCTTCTACCAACTTTGGGTTTTGTTTGTTCTTCTTTCTCTAGTTGCTTTAGGTGTAAATTTATGTTGTTCATTTGGGATTTTTCTTTTCCTGAGGTGAGATTATATTGCTATAAAACTTCCCTCTTAAATGACATAATGCCATTTGCAGCAACATGGATGGAACTAGAGAATCTCATACTGAGTGAAATGAGCCAGAAAGACAAAGACAACTACCATATGATATCACTTATAACTGGAATCTAATATCCAGCACAAACGAACATCTCCTCAGAAAAGAAAATCATGGTCTTGGAGAAGAGACTTGTGGCTGCCTGATGGGAGGGGGAGGGAGTGGGAGGGATCGGGAGCTTGGGCTTATCAGACACAACTTAGAATAGATTTACAAGGAGATCCTGCTGAATAGCATTGAGAACTTTGTCTAAATACTCACGTTGCAACAGAAGAAAGGGTGGGGGAAAAATGTAATGTATACATGTAAGGATAACCTGACCCCCTTGCTGTACAGTGGGAAAATTAAAAAAAATTATAAAAAAAAATAAATAAAAAAGAATGGATATGTGTATACATATAACTGAATCACTTTGTTATACAGCAGAAATTATCACAACATTGTAAATCAATTATATGTCAATAAAACTTTTAAAAAATCACTGTAAAAAAAAAAAAAACGAAAAAACTTCTCTCTTAGAACTACTTTTGCTGCATCCCATACGTTTGGGATCATTGTGTCTTCATTGTCATTTGTCTCTAGATACTTTTTTTTTTTTTTTTGGTCTTTTGTTGTTGTTGTTGTTGTTGTTGCTATTTCTTGGGCCGCTCCCATGGCATATGGAGGTTCCCAGGCTAGGGGTCAAATCGGAGCTGTAGCCACTGGCCTACGCCAGAGCCACAGCAATGCGGGATCCGAGCCGCGTCTGCAACCTACACCACAGCTCACGGCAACGCCGGATCGTTAACCCACTGAGCAAGGGCAGGGACCGAACCCGCAACCTCATGGTTCCTAGTCAGATTCGTTAACCACTGCGCCACAACGGGAACTCCTCTAGATACTTTTTGATTTCTTCTTTGGTTTATTCAGTGAGCCATTGGCTGTTTAGTGGCATATTGTTTAGCTTCCACGTGTTTCTGGTTTTTTTTTTTTTTTTGCAGTTTTTTTCTTGTGGTTGATTTCTAATCTCATAGCATTATGGTCAGAAAACATTATTGACATGATTTCAATTTTCTTAAATTTACTGAGGCTTGATTTGTTGCCTAGGATGTGGTCTATCCTGAAGAATGTTCCATGTGCACTTGAGAAGAAAGTGTATTCTGTTGCCTTCAGATGAAATGTTATATAAATATCAATTAAGTCTGTCTAGTCTAATGTGTCATATAAGACATGTGTTCTTTTTTCTTTTTCCTTTATTTTTATGGCCGTGCCCATGGCATATGAAGGTTCCCAGGCTAGGGGTCAAATTAGAGCCATAGCTGCCAGCCTGTGCCACAGCCACAGCAGTGCAGGATCTGAGCTGTGTCTGTGACCCACACCACAGCCAATGTCAACACCAGATCCCCAACCCACTGAGCAAGCCCAGGGATCGAACCCACATCCTCATGGATGCTAGTCAGATTCGTTAACTGCTGAGCCACAATGGGAGCTCCATGTGTTTCTTCATTGATATTTCTGTCTGGATGATCTGTTCATTGCTGAAAGTGGGGTGTTAAAGTTCCCCACTATTATTGTATTATTGTCAATTTCTCCTTTTGAGGCTGTTAGCAGTTGCCTTATATGTTGAGGTTCTCCTATGTTGGGTGCATATATATTTGCAATTGTTACATCTTCATCTTAGATTGATCCCTTGATCATTAGATAGTGTCCTTCTTTGTCTTTTGTAACTTTTTTTTTTTTAAAGCCTATTTTGTCTGAAGGAGTATTGCTCCTTCAGCTTTCTTTTGATTTCCATTTGCATGCAATACCTTCTTCCATCCCCTCACTTTCAGTCTCTATGTGTCCCCTCACTTTTCAGTCTGTATGTGTCCACAGTGGGTCTCTTGTAGACAGCATATATACTGGTCTTATTTGTGTATCCATTCAGCTACTCTGTGTTTTTGGATTGCAGCATTTAATCCATTTACATTCAAGGTAATTATCAGTATGTATGTACTTATTGCAGTTTTGTTGTTCTGTCTTCTAATGAGGGTAGATATCAGTGATGTGTTGGTTTTTTCTCCCCCCAATCTTGGATATGCTTAAACATCCCAGAAAGGCAGGGGAGGGGAGAGAGTTAAAGAAAGATAAAGACAGCATGGGGGAGGTAAAGAGGAAGGAAATGTAGAAGAGACAGGGCTGGGAGGATTTTTTGAAATGAAATACTGATCAATATGAACTCCCTTATCTACCTCCATTACAGAATAAGTAAATCTTTTTATATTTTTGTATGAGTTGAATTTTTGGTTTGAGACTCAAATGGAAGAGAAGGGAATGGCAATATATGTTACATCTGGGGTGCTTCCTAGCATTTTCAAACTAAAGTGTAATGCCTAGCCATATTTAGGATTAAGTCATTACCTGGAGTAGTGATTTTCAAGCTCTTGAAGATTATTGAGGATCCTAAAAACGTTTTATTTGTGTGGCTTATAACTGTTTGTTATTATCCATATTAGAAATTAAAACTGAAAAAATTTAAATCACAAGAATATATAAGCTATTAGAGTGATGACATCACACATCGTGAAGCTTCTGGAAAACCCTATGAATGAATGAGAATAGAAAAAGCAAATAACAGGTTAATATTTCTATTAAAAGAGTTTTGTCCTCCTAGTCTTCCTGAAAGGGTCTTGGGAAGCCCCATGAGTTGTGAACCACACTTTGAGAACCACTGATCTAGAGAACTAATACTTTGTTAGGTACTATACAGATGTCCACTTCTGATCTGTTTTCTGTATTCTCTAGCATCCAGTTGTTGCATACTGAACCTCTTTTTTTTTTCTCTTCCATCATTCATTGTCTTTTTATTCTTTCTATAAGATTTCTATAATTTGTCTTCTGCTCTAGGTCTTTGAATGCTTCTTTAATTTTTAAAAAATATAAGCAGCATCCTTTTGTTTGTTTCTTGGATATAATTTTTTCTTGTATCTCTTTGAGTACAATATTAATAAAAGAATATTAATTATTTTTTCTTCTCCTCCCTGCAGAGTCTCAATTTTTTCCAAGTTTTTTTTTTTTTTTTTTTTTAATGGTTCTCGTCCTCTGCCTTTTTTGTTAGAGGTTTGTCTCAAATGTCTGATGGTATTTGGCTGTTTGCCTATATTTAAGAATTCCCTTGTGGGGCAGCTCATTAAGGATCTGGCATTGTCACTGCAGCAGCTTGGATTGCTGCTGTGGTGCAGGTTTGATCCCTGGCCCGGGAATTTCTATATGCTGCAGACGCAGGCAAAAAAAAAGCGGGGGGGTACTGAAAACTGAAGTTCATATCTGGGCAGAGCCTGCTAACTGTGAGCCTTTCTGTAAAGCACTCGGAGTCACTAGAATGACTGTAGAATGATCAGACAAATCCATAATTTGTATATCTGACAAGTATCATTTTAATACCTACAATGATGTGATCCTACTAGAAAGAAGGATATGAAACCATCTCGGGATTCTACTAAATCCAAAAAATGATTTATTAACACAGTGACGAATTCTAAGAATCCAAAAGACTGGCCTTAAGTATCCATAGGGGGAGTTCCTGTCGTGGCGCAGTGGTTAACGAATCCGATTAGGAACCATGAGGTTGTGGGTTCGGTCCCTGCTCTTGCTCAGTGGGTTAATGATCCGGTGTTGCCGTGAGCTGTGGTGTAGGTTGCAGATGCAGCTCGGATCCCGCGTTGCTGTGGCTCTGGCGTAGGCCAGTGGCTACAGCTCCGATTTGACCCCTAGCCTGGGAACCTCCATATGCCATGGGAGTGGCCCAAGAAATAGCAAAAAGACAAAAAAAAAAAAAAAAGAAAGTATCCATAGGGGTAGATGGGAAACATTTAGATATCCAAGGAAAGTCAAAGAATGTAAAACCAGTGAAGTCATGAAAGAAGTAAGCTACAATCTTTTGGGGCATGCAGACTTCTAGGAATAAAGGGACATTTAGGATTTAAACCCAAGGACTGGATTTTAGAGTTCCAAACATATTGACTACAGAAAGGGACTTAGCTTGGCAGTCAGAATCATGAGAAATATCACCAGAGTGTCTTGTAGCTTCAGGTCTTATGCCCCATTGAATTAAGCAAATTTAGCCAGCTGAGAAGGTAATGCTCCTCTGAGTGGGAAGGTGACATTCCTTCAAGCGAACAAATTTCTGTAATGTTATGGAATTTAGAATTTAGTGAAACAATGAAATAAATCAAATTTATAATAAAATAATAAAATCCTTTAATATTTCTAATGTTAAGAGATTTAGGCATACTAGATAAACGGGTTAATATGTGATTCCAATTTAAAGTATAGATTGTGTAATTTGGATTTGGGATTCAAAATTTGACCCCTTTACTAAATTTATTAATATTAAACATTTAAAAGAAGTCCTGTGGAGTTTATAAATTTTATTTATTTATGAGATTTTACTTGCAAAATATTTGCTGGGGGCTTTTTTGGGGAAGTCTTGTTATGAGACATTTGAAGAATTTGAAGTGAAAATGAAATGTGTTCATTACATTTATGAATGCAGCTTAAAATAGTTAAGGGGATTAATTACTAAAGTGCTAAAAGCCCCTTTAAAAGTAGGTACTGCATCTTGTTAAGTGTATAATTTTACCAAAATAGTTTTTTTTTTAATTTTTATTTTTTGTGAGTTTTAGAATTTATTCAAACTTAAGTTATAGGCTTAAGATAGGTTGTTATAGATATAAGTTGTTATATGTAAGCCTCATGGTAACCACAAAGCAAAAACCTATAGTTAAATACACAAAAGATAAAGAGGAAGGAATATAAGCATTCCACTAAAGAAAGTAATTAAACTACAAGGAAGAGCGCAAGAGAAGAAGAAACAGAGAGGTACCACCAAAAAAGCTCAAAACAATGAAGAAAAATTGTCAAGAAATGAATACCTGTTAATAATTACTTTAAATGTAAATAGACTAAATCTGCCAATCAAAAGACATAGGATAGCTGAATGGATAGAAAATAAGACCCATCTATATGCTACCTACAGGTGATTCACTTTCGATATAAGGGCATGCACATACTGAAAGTAAAGGGATGGAAAAAATATATGAAAATGGAAACCAGCATAAAACTGGGATAGCTATACTTATATTACATAAAATAGGTTTTAAAACAAAGACTATGGTAAGAGACAAACAGAGAGTTATATAATGATACATGGGTCAATCACAGAAGAGGAAAAAACATTTTTAGATATTTATGTACCCAATGTAGGAACATCTAAACATAGAAAGCAAATATGGACAGACCCAAATGGAGAAATAGACAGCAGCACAATAATAGTAGGGGACTTTGATATCCCACTTAACACCAATGGATAGATCATCCAGACAGAAAATCGATAAGGAAATATCAGCCTTATCCAATACATTAGACTAAATTATTTACCAGGTAGATACAGATATTCCATCCCCAAACAACAGAATACATTTTCAAGAGCAAATAGGACATCCTCCAGGATACATTATATGTTAGGTTACAAAGTAAATGTTAATAAATTTAAGATGATTGAAGTCTTAACAAGCATTTTTTTATGATAACAATAGTATGAAACTAGAAATCCACTACATGAAGAAAACTGGAAAATTCACACACATGTGGAGATTAAACAACATGCTGCAAAATAGATCAAAGAAGACATCAAAAGAGAGAGGAAGTGCCCATTGTGGCTCAGAGTGTTATGAACTTGACTCATATTCATGAGGACATGGGTTTGATACCTGGCCTTGCTCAGTGGATTAAGGATCCAACATTGCTCTGAGCTGTGGTGTAGGCCACAGATGTGGCTTGGATCCCGCATTGCTGTGGTTGAGGCATAGGCCAGCAGCTGCAGCTCTTGATTCAACCCATAGCCTGGGAACTTCCATATGCCACAGGTGTGGCCCTAAAAAAATATATACATACACACACACACACACACACACACACACACACACACACACATATACACATATATGTATATTTATATAAAAACTTTATATATATCTTGAGACAAAAGAAAATGGAAATACAACATAGAAAAATTTATGGGATGCAGCAAAAGCAGTTCTAAGAGTTTCATAGCAATAAATACCAAGAAACAAGAAAATTCTCAAATAAAAATCTAACTTACATCTCAAGGAACTAGAAAAAGAACAAAGCCCAAAGTTAATAAAAGGAAGGAAACAACAAAGATTAGAGCAGAAATAAATGAAATAGAGACTAAAAGACAATAGAAAAGATCAGTGAATTAAGGACTGGCTCTTTAAAGAAATAAAGTTGCTGTGGCTGTGGCATAGGCCAGCAGTGGTAGCTGCAATTGGACCCCTAGCCTGGGAACCTCCATATGCCCTAAATAAATAAATAAATAAATAAGGAATAAAGTTTGCAAGCTTTTAGCTTGATTCACCAAGAAAAAAAGAAGATTCAAGTAAAATCAGAAATGAAAGAGGAGCTTTTATAACTGATACCACAGAAATGCAAGGGATCATAGGAGACCATTATAAACAATTATATACCAACAGTTAAACTGGACAACCTAGAAGAAATGGATAGATTTCTAGAATCATAGAATTTACGATGACTGACTTATAAAGAAATAGAAAATCTGAACAGACAGATTACTAGTAAGGAGATTGAATGAACATTCAAAAACTTCCCAACCAACAGAGGTCCAGGACCAGATTGCTTCACTGCTGAATTCTGTCTCACATTCAAAGAATAATTAATACAAATCCTTCTCAAACTCTTCCAAAAACAGAAAAGGAGGGAACTCTTCCAAACCATTTTACAACCTGATAACAAACTAGACAAGCCACTGGAGAAGAAATTGATAGGCCAATGTCCCTGATGGACATAAATGTCAAAATCTTCAACAAATATTAGCAAATCAAATTCAACAGTACATTCAAAGGATAATACACTGTGATCAAGTGGGATTTTTTTCCCGGGAATCCAAGGCTGGTTCAACATCTGTGCATCAGTCTAATGCTGATAGACAAGATTAACCAAATGAAAGATAAAAATCATAAGATCATCTCAGTAGATGAAGAAAAAGCAGCTGACAAAATTCGGCATTCATTTAGGATAACTCTCAATAAGGCAGGAATAGAGGGAACATACTTCAACATAATGAAGTCCATACATGACAGGCCCACAGCTAACATCATACTTAATTGTGAAAAGCTGAAAGCTTTTCCCATAAGATTAGGAACAAGACAAAGATGCCCACTCTCTTCACTTTTTTCAACATAGTACTGGAAATCCTTCCCAGAGCAATTAGGCAAGAAAAAGAAAGGCATCCAAATTGGGAAGGAAGAAGTAAAACTGTCACTGTTAGAGATGACATGATATTATGTATCAAAACCCCTAAAGACTCCATCAGAAAACTATTAGGATAAATGACTTCAGTAATGTTACATAAAAATCTGTATTGTTTCTCTACACTTGTAACAAACTATCACAAAGAGAGATTAAGAAAACAATCCTGGGGGGCGTTCCCGTCGTGGCTCAGTGGATAACTAATCCGACTAGGAACCATGAGGTTTAGGGTTCGATCCCTGGCCTTGCTTAGTGGGTTAAGGATCCCGCGTTGCCACAGCTTTGGCATAGGCCGGCGGCTACATCTCTGATTGGACCCCTAGCCTGGGAACCTCCATATGCTGCAGAATCAGCCCAAGAAAATGGCAAAAAGACAAAAAAAAAGAAAGAAAAAAAAGAAAACAATCCTGTTTATAACTGCATCAAAAAGAATACCTAGGAATAAATTTAACCAAGGAGGTAAAAGAATCTGTATCTTAAAACTGTGAGGTATTAAGGAAAGAAATTGAAGAAGACACGGATAAATGGAAAGATATTCCTTGCTCATGGATTGCAAGAATTAATATTGTTAATATGTCTATACCACCCAAAGCAATCTACAGATTCAGTGCAATCCCTATCAAAATTCCAGTGGCATTTTCACAGAAATAGAACGAGCAATCCTAAAATTTGTATGGAATCACAAAAGGCCAGAATAGCCAAAGCAATTTTAGAAGAACCAAACTAGAGGCATCATGCTCCCTGCTTTCATACTCAGTACTAGAGTTTGGCATAAAAATAGACATGTAGATCAGGGAACAGAATAGAGACTAGGGAGTTTCCCTTGTGGTGGCTCAGCAGGTTAAGAATTTGATACAGTGCCTGTGACGGTGTGGGTTTGATCCCTGGGCTCAGTCAGTGGATTAAGGATCCAGTGTTGCCGTGAACCATAGTGTAGGTTGCAGATGTGGCTTGGATCCTGGGTTGCTGCGGCTATGGTGTAGGCTGGTAGCCACAGCTCTGATTTGACCCATAACCTGGGAACTTCCATATGCTGCAGATATGGCCCTAAAAAGCAAAAACAAACAAAAAACAACCTTGAGCAAACAAATGTCTTTCTAGGGTCAGACTCTTTTCTGTACTTTGACCATGGGTACTGTTAGTGTGTTTGTTCTGACTTCCTGGACTCTGGATCCTCATCTGTCCTAACTCCTAGGTATCCTATCCTACTTCTGCATTGATCTCCTGTCTGGACTTTTGACCTGAGTGAGTTGATACCTTACATTCCTTTCAAAGCTCCCTTTCATAGGTACGTTGTTCCTCCAGCCTCTGACCTTTAAGGGCTTCTTCAAGTCATAATTGACTTTCCTTCTTACTGGCTTTCTTCTCTGTAGGAAGTGAGCTTTCAGCTTCTGTGCTTTAAGTAAATCACCCACTCATCTATTTGCTTTCTATCTTCCAAAATTCTGATCGTTCGTCTCTCTTTTCCCATATTGTCTTTGAGGGGTTTATAGCTTTAAAAAAAATTATTCCTTTATGCTCAGTTTAATGGAGGTTCTTAAGAGAGCAGAGTTACTACTTGTCTTCAGGAGTTCATATTTGGTCTTTACTATAGTAGCTTCCCATTTCTAAACCCTTAGTCTCCTGGGATTTGTAGAAAATAGGAGCTTCTTAGAGAATTTTGAGCTTCTTAGACAATTTTTAAAAGTTACCTACCCAGCCTTTTCCTGGGACTGCCTAGCAGAACCCTGTTTGTTTTGTGGTTATGCAGTCAGACACAAATCAATGCGAATTAACTTTTATAAATAAAAATTAGAGAACTTTGGGGGATTAAATGTTAAGTGTAGGTTTAAGGTCAAGCTAACTTTGAGAAATTTCCTCTTGATGGAAAATAAAACTCCTAAGGTCAGATGAGCTTTTCTTCTTTGATTATGAAGAAGAGAGTATTTAGCAACTGGAAGTTAAAAGTTTTCCTGAGACCAAGAGGGAGGTTGTAGCATCTCTGAAACTCACAGCAATTGTTTTTTGTACAATTGTTTGGACACTTTCACTTTCAAAGATCTTTTTCTGGGAGGCGGGTAGAATTTAAATAATTCTTTCCATCTTTCATTGAGTTTATAACGTTTCCACTTGTTTGTTGCTACAGAAGTATAATCAGCTCCTTGAGGGTAGAGGATGTTTCTGACACGTCTCAGCATCTCCAGGTGCCGGAAGAATAGGGTTCACCATAAAGATAAGGTAGTATGCATGAGCTCTTTTCATTTTTATAACAATCTATGAGGGGGGAACTATCATTACTCTAATTTTATAAATGAGAAAACTGAGACCTGAGCTACACAGCTCCAGTGAGAAGTACAGCTGGAACTGACTCTACTTGGCTGATTAACCAAGTTAGCTAGATCCTACCCTTAGTAACCTGCAGCATTTGCCTTCAGTGCAGGTAAGGTGCTTTCTGGAGAGACAGATCTGGGAGTTCATGGAGCTTACAGAATAGATTGTGTGATAAATGTTGTTTGCTAATAAATGTTTGTTGAATTTGACCTACTATTCATTGTAGCATACCATCTGGAGCAAGATTGTAGAGAAGCCCTGTAGCTTAACCTGTTCTTAACTATTGGAAGCTACTGATGTCTGCCCCAAAGAAGGTTAATTTGACTTAGGTTAATTTGTAACATTGACTTAGGTTAATTTGTAACATTCTTCTTCCTTAGTTATCACCAATTGGAAGAAATCTAGTCCCAGAGAGTCAAATAATGACTTAGGAAGATTTATCATGGACTTCCCTGTGGTCACTGCTGGGGCTGTGGTCTCTGACCTGAAACCCTCTTTGCAATGTACAGGCATTTGGAATACCATCAAGGCCTATAAGCTAAAAATTTAAACAACCAGCCATCAGAAATTGCCTGGTGTCTCCAGGTGCTGTAGATCTCGTAGGTATTTCCAATTCTAATGGGAAGCGACTTATGATAAAGCTACATGGGTTAAAATGATGGTAGCTGTCAGGATGGCCCCTCCCCCTTCCTTTTGGGTTATTGTCAAGGAAACCTTGATCCAGCCACCCTGTCTAGCTCCTTTTCTATCTCATTCGTCCTTGTTGTATGCACCCCTATCCAGTTTCCAAAAACCCCAGAGAAACTTGGCTAGTTGCATCATATCATAAGTAGTCTGGTAATTGCTTGTGAATTGTAGATCTATTTAGGTAAGAAGCATAGAACTGGTACTTTTAAAATATCTTAAAAAGTGAAAAAGATATATGAGCATAAATAATAAAAAACAATAAATAATTGAGTTTGTATTATCCAGTACAACTGATGAAACTCTAGACCATACTCTCCAGACTGATTTCACACAAACTTTTGTTTTAGTTTCATAGTAATTTGAAAAGGGACATGCACAGTTAAGATAAAATTTGGCATTTCTCTTTTCTTCCTAGTCTATTAAGAACAGTGCTAGAATTCCCGTCGTGGCTCAGTGGTTAACGAATTTGACTAGGAACCATGAGGTTGCAGGTTCAATCCCTGCCCTCGCTCAGTGGGTTAAGGATCCAGTGTTGCCATGAACTGTGGTGTAGGTCGAAGAGGCGGCTCGGATCCCCTGTTGCTGTGGCTGTGGCCGGCAGCTGTAGCTCCGATTGGACCCCTGGCCTGGGGAACCTCCACATGCCTAAGGTGCAGCCCTAAAAAGCAATAAATAAGTAAATAAACAGCCACTAGTGACTTGTGGTTACTGTATTGGTCAGAACTGAGAATATGGTGATGACCCTCTGACAGACTAGTCTAGGCTATGTTGTAGCTACAAAGAATGCTAAAATCTTGGTGATTTATAAAAACAAAGATTTATTTCTTGCTTGTGATATGTAACTGTTTGGGATTGGCTGGGGATCCAGGTGGCTAAAGCAGCCACCATCTGACATGTTGCCAGTCATTACGGAGAGTCCTGTACCAGCACTTAAATTCTCTGGACCAGAGGCGGTGAACTTCTGCTTACACTGCACTGACCAGGGCTAGTCACACAGTCCCACCTGGCCAGGGAGCCAGGAATGTAGTCCTAATTGTGTGTATGGGAGCCGAGTCTCAGCAATGATTGCCATAGACATCAGCCTCCCTTTTGAAATACAGAGGGGTTCCCAGAGGGGTAAAGAAAGTTGTATTACTTGTGTTGTCTTGAAAAAAATGGACAGTTGAGTTTCTTTAGAAATCAGTTATCCTGCACCTCCGTGATACTCCTTAGCACAGATGTATTAAAAGCAGGTAAGATGTGGAAAGTTCAGTTCAAACATTTTGATGAAAAGGAGACTTCATATAAATAAAGTCAGAGCTGGCAACAATCAGCATGGAAATTCATGTAATGTGAATCTCTGCAATGTAAGGAATAATGTATTTTTTTCCATATTTGAGATGAAAACAAAATGAAAGAAGATGTGATTGTTATGTTCCAGAATATAAGGTACATTTTTCACTAGCAAGGACTAAAAAGTCCTTTTCTCTAAAAATAATTATCTCCTCATTAGGAGCATTTGTGGATTGTGGTTGCCTTTAAAAAAATGAAACAATTTATTGTTAAAAATATTGACAGTTTTTTTTTTTCTTCCCAGACTATGCTGTGGAATCATAGGATCGTCTGGTCCAGCATTTAATAGTACGTCTTGATTCTTTCTAGAATATCTACAATATAGTTTGAACACTCAGGACACGGGGCCCCCTCCGTTTAATATCTGATAACAGACTTCCTATGAAGCAGGAGCGATGGTCTCCTGAGAACCAAGGCTTCCATATCAAGATGTGGAAAGATAGTGCTTGGCTGCCAATAACAAATAGGCAGTTACAAATGCTAACCAAATGCTGGTAAGTAATATTAATGATGATGAAGATTTTGTCACATGCTGAAAGTGTCAGGTATTAGCATTATAAGGATGCTATAGATACTATGATACGTGAGAGAAATTTTGAAGTCAAGGTGAAAATTAGGCTACCTAGCATAAATGAGACCTGCCTAAGTAATCCTGTCTCAGAGTAAAACACAACCATATAAGCCATTATGCATCAGAGCATTTGCTTTTAGTTTCCGAGATCAAGGGGGTTTGTCTGCAGCTGGTAGTGTGGAAAGGAAGAGAAGGCTGCAAAGACTGAACAAACGGCATGCACTGTGGTATCTTTTATTTAAAAATTGTGAGCTAACTACAGTTGTAGTGTTCTCATTTACCATTCTGATGGCATAACAAACTAGAACATTAACAATTTCAAGAAGGCATCAAAACCTGTAAACAAACATACACACCACATATGCGCGCACATATACAACATAACACGCACAAAAAGATTATAGTCTAAACACAATTGAAAGTGGTGAGGAAAAGCTTTGACTGCTCTAAATCAAATTTAAAACACTTTATTATATTTAACTGTGGCAAATACTGTGGCTATTATGAAAAATATTGTAACTGTTTAAAAAGCAAAAGGAAAAATACTGGCAGTTTGAAACTAGCAGCAAAAAGCAGGTAAAAATAGAATGGAAAGTAACATAAGACTTAAGTAACACCAAAATTCTAATGTTGATACTGTGTAGAATTGCACTGAAGTCATTTAAAATTGGTTCTTAAGGAACTATTAAAAAGTCCCTTGAAATAGTAAACTGTTGCACTTTACAAACAGTGGAAAAGAAAAAAGTATTTGGAATGTTATACACACGCACACACACACGCAGAGGAAATGTATTAGGCATATCAGTTTATGGTCTTTGTTTATGACCTTCAAAAAGTTTCATAAAGGAAATTTTAAGTGCCAATGTAGTGAAAGTTAAAAATTCCTAAAGATGCAAGTCTGAGTGCATTTATCGGGTCTAAGAATATATTTCAGGGTTGGGGCAAGGCATGATTGATGTACGTTCAAGGAGAAAAAACCTCGTGGAACCCATAAGGTGGGTCAAGTTGTCTGGAATATGTTCAGAATGAAGGTATATTAAACCCAGACTGTCCTGAAGGAGATTCCAAAGGATGTGGACCTCTACAGCTCTTCAGTTGAAATCTCTCATAGTGGCCAATAAATAAAGACTAACTTTTCAGCAAACGGTTTTTCATACATTCAAACACAAAAATCTCTACCACACATGCAGAGCTGATATTCTAAAACAGCACAAATATGAATCCTGGTTTCAGAAAAAAAGCACATTAGCAAGGAATTTCTTTGTCATAGGTTCTTATAAAAATGTCTGAAGCTACTGGACATCTTAAGAGAGGGGCTAAGTTTAGATTCCCTACTAATTTTGGAAGAAAGGAGATTGTATTTGCCTAAGGAAGCCAGTCATCCATGAGCAGGGGAAGTGTCTTCGGACTCTGAGAAGTGTAATGTCCCTAGCCCTTAAACTCATGGCAAGTTCAGATCCAGAAAACTGGCAGGTAGAACAGGGCAGGGAAGTGAAAAGTTCGAATGTCTGCAGGATACTCTGGAATAAAATGTGCCTTGTAAGGGAAAATGGCTCGACTGCTTGCAGAATGAAGGGCTGCAGGGCTGGAGAAGACCCTGGTCTCTGGAGCAGGAGCGGGAGCTGGGAGAGACTCCCACCTCTAGGGACTCTCTGGGCAGAGCTGAGACCACAGGGCCTTATTTTTCACGAGTGCCTTCAGTTGGGGAATTTGACTTTGCCCAGATATATCTTCCTTTTGGTTACTTTTTCTCTAGTATCAACTGGTCAGGCAAGTTACTGGTGATTTCCCCAAATGAAATCTAGCTAGACTAGTATCTTAAGATGCCAGCTAATTCAAATTAATGCCCATCAGTAACGCTGCTGGGTATCAACCACTGTTGCTGAAGAGTCAACCCCCCAATGACCTAACTAAATAATCTATCAATCACACTAGGTGCTTTTACTACCTTGGATTTTTTTTTTTTTTCTTTTTGAGCTTTAGAGAAATAGTCTTTGTAATCTGACTTAGAAACTGCTTCTCTTTGCCTTTGGTTCACTCTTCCTCCTCTTCTTCTTCCCCTTCCCCTTCTCCTTCCTCCATGGTTTCCACAATGAGCTCTGCTGTGCAGGTGGCTTCTCCAAGACTGTTGACAGCCTTGCAGGTGTACTTGGCATCATCATCACCGCAGACATCGCTAATGATTAAAGAGCAGTTCCCATCCTCATCGTAGTCTATCTGGAAGTGGCGGGACTCCCTGATTGACTGGTCATCTTTGAACCAGACAACCTCAGGGTCTGGGTATCCTGCATCACAGGGAAGGAACACAAGTTGCAGAAACTGTTATTTAAGATTTCTTATCAGTTCATGCAAACTCATGAGCCATGTCTATTGATTAAGGGCGTAAAGGAAAAAAAATCATGATATTGGCTTTTGGCACCTGTTGTGATATTTACATTTGAATGTGGGCGTGTATTGTAAGTTCTGACATCTGAAACACTACATAAGGTACTGTACAGGCATCCCATTTCCCATCCGTGCAGGTCTTGTTCCACCTCCCACGGTAACACAGATACAGATTACTATGTGGAGCACCATCCCAACCCTAACCACATGCCCAAAGCTAAATACCTTTTGGATTCAAAGAAAATTTTTTATCCTGTACAAAAGTTGAACTTAAATTTAAATTAAAAAATGGGCACAAGGGCTCTTTTAGGGGTGATGGAGATGTTTTAAATTTGGATTGTGGTAATGACTGCACAATCCTGTAAATTTCTAAAAATAACTGTGTACTTAAAATGGGTGAATTTTATGGTATATAAATTCTAATTCAAAGGTGATAACAGATCTAAAAAAACATAAATTAGAGGAACTGAAAATACTAAGAAAATGAAAGCAATACTTGTCCTAGTCTGATCCAAAGACAGATCATCTCCCTGTAGACAACTGGAAACTGACTGCATTGATGAGCCTCATTTTATGCATTAGTCATGCTATTGCAAAGTTAAGCATTAAAAATATGTTTTATGCCTTTAAAAACATATAATAATTCTAACTGACTTGGTATAAAAAGCTTGGTTTTGTTTTTGGCTGTGCCTACAGCCAGGGATTGAACCCATTAGACCACCAGGGAACTCCATAACTGCTTTTAAATTTTGGAGTAGTTTTATCGGACAAAATTGTAGCCCAAACCAGAGTAAAAATTGCACATAAGAACTTAAGAATTCTGGAGTTCTCTTGTGGCACAGTGGGAGAAGGATCTGGCATTGTCAGTGCAGCAGCTTGGGTCGCTGCTGTGGTACAGTTCAGTCCCTAGATTGGGACCTTCCACTTGCCATGGGCATGGCCTAAAAGCAAACAAGCAAACAAACAGAAACAAAAGACAAACAAAAACAAAAACAAAAAAAACCCCAAAACTTAAGGATTCTAACATTCTTTTAAAGTAGAATTCTGTTTCTTATCTAAACAGCATCTCTATGCTTTACTTTCTGAGCAGTCCAGTTGAAGTAACACAAATACCAAGAAAATAATACCACAGAGAAAAGTAAGCCAAAGATGATAATTATTATAATATTTTCTAAAAACTAAAGGAAAACGTAAAGAACCTAAGAAGACCCAAAGGCAATAGTGATGGTGATAGCTACAAGTGGTGGCCCAGAACTCTCAGCAGAACCCCTAACCTGACCACATCCACGCTAGCAAAGGCAGCAATCCACTTTTTAAAAAATTTGAATGCAAAAAAAAAGAAAAACTATGGTAGATGAGGCATTTACAAGGCATCTTGATAATTAGTGATACAGGAGAAAAATTCCTACCTTAGGGTTACTTTACCCAAAAGACATTTATCCAGTCATAATGCTGGAGAATCTTACAAAGTGGGAGGTGTGGTTGTTGTGACTGCTGTCCTGTGCTGTGGTCTGCTGCCATGGGGCAGATGGTCCCAGCAAAATGGGAGACAGCCCTCCACTCTGGTTGGCACACGACAGTCACAAACTTGAAGCCAAGAGGCCTGTCTTATCTTGCCTTTGGTGTTTCTAGAATGTTGCAGTCTGTGGAAACTGAATACTGTGTGTCACCACCACCGCTAACTTCTCAGGTGCTATGCTAAGACCCCTTAGGGTCCCTTAAGCTCTAACAACTCACTATGGCTGCGTTATTTCTGGCAGGCAGAGAAGCATGGGGACGATGGCACAGGTGCCTGGATCCCAACTTCTCTCAGTTTGAAGTCACACTGTAGGTGCTCTCTGCTCTTAGCAATTGCACGACTTTTCTCTTGACTCCATGACATCTTTAAAAGACTTGAGAAGTTCCCCCTTTTCACATAAGTCATCTCACAGAGTCCCCAGTAGATACCACCTTACAGATGAGGGCCTGAAGAGTTAGGTCACTGCTCAAGGTCATATAGCCCACAGACAAAGTGGCAGAGTCTCTGCATCCTATGCTCTTTGTGCTAACCTTTGAGAGCCTCTTGTGGGCGCTTCACATGCTTCCCAGAAGCTCTCAAAGCTCATTTCATTCAGCACCTTCTATATCCAAATAGATCCATGATAAAGCACTTTTAACTTGGGTCTAGTGGCCAATGTAAGTAGGTGAAATATCAGACATGCCCTCAGTGAGTCACTGAATGGCACTAATCTTCAGCGGGTGGTGGTGGGGCAGTGGGTCACCTCCTCCTGACCCAGTTTTCCTCACAGTCACAGCCTGGCTGTTCCAGAACGGACATCTTGCTGAGGGCACACGGTAGGGGCCCACCAGCCAATCATACCCCTTTTGTAGTAAAGAGAGGAACAGCTACAACTTACCTTCAATCTTGCAGTCAAATCTAGCAGCGCTTCCCTCCACAACTTCTAAATCACGAATGGTCTTAGAAAAATAGGGTTTTACATGGGGCTTTTCCTCAGCGACGGCCTCAAGGAAAGCTTGGGAGACATCTTCTAGAAGACAGGGTACAGAACGTGGTCATTTCTTCATTCCTTGCTCTCTCCCCTTCCCTGGTTTAAAGACCAGCTTTAAAAAGTTGCTATAATTTAGCAAATAATAAAGCTTAGAGGGCTGAATCATATGCACACCTTTCTCTTGGGGACAGGCTGGCCTGCTGCCAAATGACTTTGGCAGAAGAGAGAACTGTGACCAAACTGGGGAAAGGTTTGGACTCCCCCCTCCTTTATGCTGACACATTGAAAAAGGAAACAATCTTTTAAAAGGATATTTGGCTGCATTTCATGCTGGTTCAGGACTCAGTTGAGGGTATCTAAGAAAGACAGAACCACATCAGCCCACCTGATCCTTGTACCCCCTCTGTCCTCCTCTGGCAGTAGCAGACCCTTCATCTGCTCCTTAGAAGGGAAGAGCCAGGTCCTAGAGGCATCTTCATTTGCCAGTAGTACTGTTCTCCACAGGGATACCGCCTTCACATTGTGCGGCTATGCACCAGGGTTTGGGATTGGTCCAGGAAAAAGCCATAACTTGGAAGGGCTCCTGACCCTCTCCATCCCCTTCAGGCTATTTCTGGGTCATCTGGGGAGTGGCAGGGGTGGTGAGGAGGGAGCAGGCCCATGTACAGCGGACACTGTCCCCAGCTACATCAGAGAAACTCAGAAAGCAGCCTTGCCAGTTACCCTGTCTTGTGCACAAAAGGGATCTAGACTCAGCTTCTCACCATTGGAGACCAGAAGCACCAGGCAGCGGGAAGTGTAGGGGTGTCTCTGGCAAGATGAGGCACCTCGAGATGAGAAAGGCCAGACTCTGCATGCGGGTGAAGCAGAAAGAGGCCGAGGCTTTCACTGGGGAAATGGATGGGGCAGCATCTCCAAAGATGTGGGCAAGTAACTAGCGCTTCTGATATCTAGGAGGGACCCTGCCGACCCCAGTCTACCCAGTTCAAATGACATGCTTCAGCATCATGAAGGATACCAAACAAATACAGCTATATGATGTTTGTTTACAAGAAAAACACAAAGTTTAAAAAAAAGGTTTTTTTTTAAAAAAAAGCACACTACTATATGTCATTTTTATTTTATGTTTGTCTATCGTTATAAAAGTGTTGCTTTTGTAATGAGAAAAAAGATTTTAATAAAGTCTTTGCTAATTCTTAACGTATAATATAGGAACTGGGTTAGCAGAGATCATCTAGTTCTATTAGACAAATAACTTTCCTTCTGAAAATAGTTAAAACTAAGATGAAACAATTAAACAGTAATTACTAGACTTAGCAGTTACTGTCAGAGAAACATAAAAGTAGTTCTGAATTTTTCCTTGTAGGTGGTATTATTAAAAAAAACAAAAAACAAAATCAACCCTCCCCCCAAAAACCCTCTAAATGCCCTTTCATCCCCCAACCCTTCCTTTCTCATCAGCTGGCTGCCGAAAATCTTCCTGGAGCTCCTTACCTTCAGATTCTAATTTTTCTGCATTCAGCGGGCTGGTTGGTGACCCTGTTGAGGATTTCCTGCCACTGAGCCCTGAGATCATTGCCATAGAGGACAGTCTTCCAATGGCTCTCACAGCATTGCCCGTTTTCTGGAAAATAGATACTGGCGTTGGACTCAGGCAGTGTCCCTGGTTCCAGCTGGGCAGCGGGGCTCGGAGAGAAGAGCCCAGCCCAGGAGAAGCAGCTGTCCCTGAAACGAGGGCCTCCCGAGTGCCGGGGCTCTGCCAGCAGAGTGAGCCCAACCTTGCTCTGCTCAGCACTATCAGCGTGCCAGAAGATGTTCGGAGAATGGAATGGGGCCTGGAACCGATGTGTGCGTTAATGTGACTAAACAAGGTCAACATGAGACAAAAACCCTTTTCATACTGTGCTTCAACTCCCATAAAAGGGATAGTTTATATAAAGCAACTGCAGGCTGAGACAGCTCCAAAGACTTATTGCTGACGGGACCCAGTGGGGCTGTTTCTCGTAAAACAATGCTAGTGATAGAATTTTAATTGGCCAAGAGAATAGTTACTATGGATCCCACAGGTCCTCTTGCAAAGAGAAAAAAAAAAAAAAAAAAGACATACCATTGACCACGGTCAAGTTGCTTAACCTCTCTGGGCTTCAGTTTCCTTCTCTGTATGAGGAAGGGGGTGGGCAAGATGATCTCCAAAGTCTCATTTAGTTCCGTTTATGACTCAGATACTTAAGAGATTTCGAGAGAGTTCCTGTTGTGGCTCAGCAGTAACGAACCTGATTAGTATCCATGAGGATGCCAGTTCGATCCCTAGCCTCGCTCAGTGGGTTAAGGATCCGGCGTTGCCGGGAGCTGTGGTGTAGGTCGCAGATTCGGCTCAGATCTGGTGTTGCTGTGACTGTGGCATAGGCCGGCAGCTACAGCTCCGATTGGACCCCTAGCGTGGGAACCTCCATATGCTGTGGGTGCGGCCCTAAAAAAGATAAAAAGATTTTGAGAAACACTCTGGCTGGCCTCAGCACAAGTCTACAGTGAAGTTCTGGAAGGGTGTTTTTCCCTGATGTACACCCAGGCATCAAAAAGAAGCACCCCAGGAAATGAAAAGGGCAGCACTTTGCTTTTCTGAGTCAAGATGCCTTGGGAGAGGACAGAATTTCTACTGAAAAAAATGCAAGGACTTGAGACGAAAGATTTTGTTTGTGTTGTGAAAATTCTACCAAGCACAGGATTTAGGTCAAGAAATCCCCAACAATACACAATTGTGTCTGTGTTTCTCACCTTCAAGTAAAGATTCTCACCCCTTTTCTAAGGTCAGTGGAATGACCGAAAAACGAAGGTGTAACCAACACTTTCCAGGCCCGCATCCAAAGCACTGTATCAGGCATCTAGATGCTGTGCATCCAGCGGGCAGATGTTGCCACAGACTGGCTGCTACAGAGAAAGGAAACAGCCTGTACACAGGCAAACGGCTGGCCCTCACCCCGGACCTAACCGTGCTGGCGGAGCCCCTGTCCTCCCAGGAACCGGTTAGTTCTCTAAACACTGATGACTCTGTGACTTTGTGCAAGTCAGTTTCCTTCTCTGGGCCTCATGTTGGACCAGAAGATTGGAATCTTCCTGCAGGTCTGGTCTTCTGCAGAAAGACTGCGATTCAGACATGAGCATGTGTAGCAGGGAACACCCCTGGAGCCCGTGCACTCCCTAATCCAAATACCCGGATTGTGACTGAGCTGAACTGCCTTCATTTGTATGGAGTGGAATAATGAAGCCTTTCCTCTTCTGTTAACAAAATGACTAATGAAACTACCAGAACAAGGCAAGTCAAAGTGTTAGAATATTTCAGAGGAGGTAGCAAACACACATTAACAAACAGACCGCATGTGAGGGGAAGTCTCCATCAGATGGAGCAATAGAACGTATAATTTCTAAAACAAGGAGAAATGTAAGCGCTTAGTAAGGAACATCTTAAAAATAACTGACATCAGAAGTCAATCTTTGGAAACTTACTTATGAAAAAAAAATTAGCAAGGAAGTTATTTGTCAGAACTGGAAAAGAAATCTATCTGTATGTTCTAGCCTTCCAGTTTCATGCCTTTGAATGGAAAATTAGTTGCTGCTTTACTCATCAAGACTTTTGGAAATTTTTAAAACATCAATAAAGAAAGTTCAGTTATTGGTAACTTCCATTCTTGTTTTCAGGAAGCCTTTTTCTTATTTGAGGGCAGTTGCCAAGGCTGGGTTCCTTGTTCCAGGCAGGCACGGTCTGTGACGGCTTTCCTGACACGACACGGACTCTCCCTTGGGAGAGCTGGCGAGGGTGACTAACCAGCTCGGTTCACCCAGGAATGAGGGAATTCCCAGGATGAGGGTCTTTTAGGGGTAAAGCTGAGACAGATCCTGGAAAACCTGGGCAGGGTGATGATCCTCGAGCCAGCCAGCCTTCATGGGCCTACATGCACACCAAGAGCCCAAGACTGCAGTTTCCCCTGAGAATGCATGTTTTCTAAATGTGATGGCCAAGAATACTCTGTGCTATACTGAGTCAAAAGCTTTCTTTCCCCAAGACTCTTTGGTCCACACTGCTGAAGTCTTTGTGGTTCTCAGAAAATAAAGATAGCTGCCCACAGGCCTTCAATTTCTAGTCTTTTGCTCCATTTTGCACACAGAAGCTCTCTCAGTGCCACTGTTCACCACCATGTCTTTAAAAAATTACTTTGATATACATGAAAATCAGAATACCCTCTTTCAGAATACCTTCATTCCAAGATCAATAATATGAGTAGTCATCTACACATTGCCTCACTCTTAAGGATTTGTTCCCATTTTACTTCATTCACCTTTTATGAAAATCACAGCAGGGAGTTCCCGTCGTGGCGCAGTGGTTAACGAATCCGACTAGAAACCATGAGGCTGCGGGTTCAATCCCTGGCCTTGCTCAGTGGGTTAAGGATCCGGCATTGCCCTGAGCTGTGGTGTAGGTTGCAAACACGGCTCAGATCCCGAGTTGCTGTGGCTCTGGCATAGGCCGGCAGCTACAGCTCCGATTAGACCCCTAGCCTGGGAACCTGCATGTGCTTCGGGAGCGGCCCTAGAAAAGCCAAAAAGCCAAAAGAAAAAGAAAAAAAAAAGAAAAGAGGAAACCAAAACAGAATGTTAACAGGTAACCTTTTCTCATGCAGCCATAGAGGGTTCTGGACCACCTGTGCCAGCCCTGGCCCTCTTCTTCACCACAGTGTACCCCACTCTTCCCCTCCACTCCACCCCACTACACAGAACCTCGGCTGCCCTAAGAGGGACCCAGGTGTGCTAAGGTCCTGGTATGTGGAGTCTAAAATGTGGACATTTCTAAGGAAGAAATGTAACCCAAGGTGGTCAGATGCAGCTGAACTATTACCAGTGAAACTACGCTTCAGGGATGTTATGTGTCGAGTGGGATTTTGTGGACTACTTTCCTGTAATTTTGTGAAACCTAACCACTGTTTCTGTGGAAAAATCATTTCCCAATACTGTTATTTATATTAGGAAATGAAGGTTCCTTCTATGAATTCTACCCCTTTTCCCCCCCCTCACATTCCCAGAAAACTGTGTGGCTAATAACATTGTAAGCAACAAGAAAGAGATCTACATGATTAAAATATTATCACAAATTATGGTTCCTACGTGATTAAAATATTATCACAAATTATGGTTCCCTGGCCCATCTGACTGAAAAATTCCATTTACTCCCTCTCTCATTTCCTTATATCCTTTCTGAGCCCATCCTCTGGGTTTAGGCCCTTCCTGGCTTTGGTTCACCAGCAGATGTGTGGATGCTCCCAGAAGCCTGAAGTGATAGGGCTGCCCCTTAACCCGTGGTCTCAGGCAAGCAATGAGACCTGGTGCTCTGAGAACTGATGCATCCCCACACCAGGCACCCTATCCACTCGAGAAATACTGCTATTCCTTTGAGATCTACTGGCCATGGGATCATTAATAGAGCCAACCTTTGATGTTACGGCTCCCTTTTTGTTTCCTTTTTTTGAAAGAATGTTTGCTACTCTGATTTCACTGGATCCTAATGGCACCAGAGGGAAAGGTAAGCAGCACACTTCATCAGGTACTTAATCGAGGGAGGCCAGGAGGTTCATCGAAACCTTCACGCGGGACCTACCAAGAACTGACTCCCGCTGTGGGGCAGTCTGCTGAGTTGTGCAGGGGACGGTCCCTCAGACCCACATACCCGAAGCCCCTTACTCAGCTCTGCTCCTCTCTACCTTTGTGTGAACTTGGGCTTTTCAGTGAACTGTAGTTTAGTTATCCTGGGTGGCAAATCACCAGTGTCCCAGTTGCCCCTAACAGAGTGATCTCCTTTGTCTCTGCCACAAAGGGCCTCAATGCCCTGGCCCTCTGAATGCCCAGCTAAAAAACTGTGCCTGCCAGGCCGGCATGACCAGGGTGAGGTCCAGTTCCCACCTCCGAGCTTTTCCGTCTGTGCTGTTGTCTCCTCCTCTCTGTGTGTTCTACTCATGTTCCATGGCCAACTTCAAACTCCTGCCCTTGGCAGCCTTTCCTCACAGCCACATCCAGCTCTGGTGGGACTGGCTCCATTCTCCGTCCACACTCACATATATGGGTATGGGGAGCTATACTGACAGTTTATATTTCTTGGCGTGTGTGTTATGTCCTTTTATGTCTATTTGCTTCAGGTCCCTGTTACACTATACATTCCTTGAGTATAGAAACCATGTACCCCCCAGTAGCCCAGGAATTTTATAATACTAGCAGTGATAATAAAAATAAAATAGAGGGAGGGATCGGGAGCTTGGGCTTATCAGACACAACTTAGAATAGATTTACAAGGAGATCCTGCTGAATAGCATTGAGAACTTTGTCTAGATACTCATGTTGCAACAGAAGAAAGGCTGGGGGAAAAATGTAATTGTAATGTATACATGTTAAGGATAACCTGACCCCCTTGCTGTACAGTGGGAAAATAAAAAAAATAAAATAAAATAAAATAGATAAGTTCTCTGTGGTTTTGGATGATAATTTTCTCCACCTTCTAACAATCAGAGGCAATTTGTGTTGTTAACCTGTGTCATTATTAAGACTGTGTACTTTGGAGCCAGGCTCTGGGTTTGAATCTTGGCTTCTCCACTTACTAACCATGTGATCCTGGGTGACTTTCCTAACCTTTCAATACCTTGTTTGTCTGAGAAGTGGGGATAATAATCTTGCCTCCCAGGATTAACAGACGAGTAGAAAGTGCTCTGAATGTTCCCCGACTCATGGCCAGCTCTCCATACATATTGGCTGCTGATCTTATTTTTATTTTTATTTTTTTTTTGCTTTTTAGGGCCGTGCTTGTGGCATATGGAGGTTCCCAGGCTAAGGGTCAAATGAGAGCTACAGCTGCTGGCTTACACCACAGCCACAGCAACATGGGAACCAAGTGCATCTGCAACCTACACCACAGCTCACGGCAATGCCAGATCCTTAACCACTGAGCAAGGCCGAGAATCAAACCTGCAACCTCATGGTTCCTAGTCGGATTCGTTTCCGTTGTGCCTCATTTTTGAATGCTTCTATGTGCAGGACAATATGCTAACAGCCAGATGAAAATCATCTCATATAATTCTCTCAACAGTGCTGCAATTTGGTACCACCATTAAACCCATTTTACAGATGAGAAAACAAAGGCACATCAAGGTTAGATAACTTACCTAAGGACACGTGGCTAGTAACATACACCCTCCCTAGAGGGCAGACACCATGTCTCTCTTTGCAGATCATGTGCCCTCCTTCACTATAAAGAAGTGTAAGGCCATCACACTACCTGTAAGGAGACTGCATTCTCCAGGGCTGCCAAATAGTCCTAAAGGTGACACAGCTCATCCTCAGGCACAAAGACATGAAATGGCCATCTTGGTCTCAGACGATTTCAGAAACCAACTTAAACACTTTTGGAGTGAGGCCAGGGCAAGGTGGGAATAAAGGTGGCTCGAATAAGCACTTAAATAAAGGTGGCTTGAATAAACCAACTTAAACACTTTTGGAGTGAGGCCAGGCAAGGTGGGAATAAAGGTGGCTTGTCATGAGTGGCAACATCCCAGGCCAAAGTGACCCCTCATTACCTGCCATTTCCTCCTTGCCATGTACTTCTTCATCCGGTCCTTGGAGAGCTTCTTGGCCTCCATGTTCTTGGTATCTTTCATTAGCCATGGGTGCTGGAGGCACTGGGTGCAGTCCAAGCGGTTTCTGATGGAGGCAGAGATCAGAGGATTTCTGAGCAGAAGGGGACCTCAGAGACTGCTGGTCAGATCAGAAATGGGAGGCCGCCTGTCCCTAGCTACACAGGGCAGAGGCCAGGGCTCTCCGTTCCCAGTCCACGCACCATGAGAATCACTGCGCTCCTGGCCTTTTTCTCCTCTTGATCTGGGTTGCACTGACTAGACCCATAAAAGTTAGTGTTAAGATGGCCTAAAGCCGTGTGAGCAACTGCAGGCTCATGACCTGCCCCCGGGGTCTAAAGGAAGGCAAGTAAATGCTAGAGGGCAGACATATCTGGGAATGGCTGATACCATATTCCAGGCTGGATCATTCTGCTGGTCACATGGAGGCTGGGGACTGTGGAGACCTGAGCCTTCTACCACCCTGATGGAGGGGCAGGTGAAATCTTAGGCCCAAATCTTCAAGAATCTCTAAACTTTCAAGTCTCACGGTGTGGTTAAGTATCAGGATTTTCCTGTTAAAACGCAGAAGGTTGTCCTACATACACCTATAAATTATGACTACCTTAACCGCACTGAAACTCATTTAATCTTCTGAAAGCTCTGGGAATCTAGAAATATTTCAGGGCTCTTACCTTAATTGTAATAGGATTAATAAAGCCCAAAGGACCAAGTGCTAACACATGTAGAAAGATGAGTAAATTTGCTAAATATAGCAAAATGTAGTGATGTTTAGATAAAGGGATATGGACTATTTTCATCTTCTTATATTCAATTTCGACACTTGACATGTATTACACATTTTATAACAGAAAAACATTTTTAAAAGTGCTGACAAATGGAGATTTCTGGTTGAAGAGATGTTGAATTTAAGAATTTATGGGAATCTAGTATCTTGATCTATTAGAAATCAATTCTTTGGTGAGTCCATTTTATGAGCTCAGAGGGGCCAACACAGCTCATTACTGAATAAATTCAAGGTCAGGCAAGAAACGGGATATGTACACAATACCTCACTAACCAAGTCTTCCGTGAGTGAAGCCTGGTTGACAAAAGCCATTGTGGGACCAGAATCACGAGGAAGGAGGTACATCTCCCTGGGGGGAATCTAGTCCCCCACCCCAACATCCAGATCCTCCTTGGGTCATGCCCACCTCTGATACAAAGAGTTGGACTGGAAAATGCTAAAATACCTCACTGTCAAGAAGTGTGGAATGTCTGCTCTGGAGGAACTTGGCCCCGAGCTGCTAAAAAGGGATGAAAGCTGGGTACATAACCAGAAAACCAGACAGAACCATTTCAGAGGGCCTCCCAGTCGGCTCTTTAGCAACTGCGCTCTCCTGTCCCAAAGAGGATTTTTCCCACAGGGACAGGATGACCGACAACCTCAGGGGCATCTGTGAGCCAGGCAGACAGGTCACAAAGTCGCCTGGTGAATGCAGAGCCTCCCGCCCGCCACTCTCATCCTCTGGCACACCGCCCGTTTCACCACCACATTCTGGGAAAAAGCTTATAGCTGTTCCCATTGCCAAATATGATTCCTTGGGGCACCTGGCGCCTGGCCCTGCCTCATCTGGCTGGTGAGGGGCCCAGTAGCCAGTTGTCACCATCTGACACCTCCACTGCTCCCTTCTCCTGGGGTGGACCAGCTCTCACTGCACGCACAGAGCCCCCCTCACCTTCCTGCTGTGATGAAGCTGGTTCCCCTCACCAGTGAGCCCTGTCTAGCCACACGCAAGACCTCAACCTCACCTCCTCCGCTCTCGTCTCCTGTATAGCCCCAGCCACCAGTTTTGTCTCACTGAAATACTTATCAAGGGCCTCCTGCGCCTGACCTTTCCTCACAGCCTCAGGCACCTGTCTGCCTCCCGCTGTTATAACTGTTTTATATGGTCCTCTACTGACCTCCTGGGTGGCTCCGGGCAGCCCCAGAAAGTGCAGCGGGGGGGAACCTCAGAGTCTGCACTGTAAGGGGGACAGAGACGAAGCTGGGCCCAGTGGTCTGGGATCACAGTCTAACGCCTGCATGGATAGAAGTGACCTGGCCATCTTCAGGCAGGCAGCATCTACATACTATAGACAGGAAGTAAGCATCAAGCAGAGGAGTCCCGGCGGATGGGCAGGAGCCACCACCACCTGGGAGCAGGAGCTGAGGTTCCAGCAGGGCTGCTGCAGGCCCCAGCAGTATATGGACGATAAAAGGGGCTCCTTCCTCACACACGAGCTGCCCCTCTCCCTCAACACTCAGTCAAGTGTTGCTTTTCAAGTGCAGTTTCTGTGCTTATAAAGACAGGACAGTGTCTGGCACCAGGGAGCAGGGGCGAAGGGAGACCCCTCTCCGGCCCTCACACTCCACTCGTAGTGCCCACCCACCGCTCCTCAGATGACGAGGGGCCCACGGCAGAATGGAAATCCCTGCCTCTGGACCCCAGTGCAGGGAGGCGGGAGGCCGAAAAGATTGAAATCTCAACTCATTACTTCATATCTTTCTTCAGTAAATTGCTGATGAAATCCTTAGCGTCGTCGGAGATCTCATCGAAGGCCTCATCGTCGAAGTCCCAGGTGGCTGAGGTAACGTTGGCTAAGGTCTCGTTATCATTGTCACCCATAAAGGGGGACAGTCCACTGACCCTGGGGGATACGAGAGGAGAGCAGTGAGTGGGGGAGGCTGTCAGGAAGGGTAGGGAGCATGGTCCCCCCGAGGGAGCGCTCTCTGAGGTCAGAGGTAAGGGCACCCCAAGTGTCCCTGTGCCTGCCTCTCCTCCCACCCAGGCAGAGAAGAGGCCATGGCTCCCAGGCTTTGGTGGCTCAGCCTCTTCTCTTCTCCGTTACTGTAGTTTGAGGGTGTTGACACCACCTGCCTGTCAAGCTGAGGCAGAAGAAATTTTCTTCCGATTCCAGTTCCACACAGTACAGCACGGCCCTCCTCCCTGTCTTCTGTTCTTCCCCAACACCCAGGCTAGGACTTTGCTCCACAGAACCTTCTCCAAGGAGCCCCTTCCTCCCCATGCTCCCGACTGCCATGGACGAGTCACGTGGTACAGCACTCACCACTGAGCCCACTGTCCCGCACCCTCCCACCCTCAGCACCAAGAAGAGGGCCAGCCCACAGCCTGCTCAGCAAGGGTGTGCCCACCAACAGGGGACCCGAGTCAGCAGTGTTGTTTGGTGATCCATCTACATTGGAGTTCAATGCTCCTAAGGCATTTAGGCCAAACCAGGAAATTCCCTAAGGGGAACCACAGCGTGTTCATTCGCTAGGTGACCTTGGACAACTGCTCTGATCCCTCGCTATCAGCTTCCTCCTCTGTAAGATAGAGAATCTGCTCACCAAGGCCCCGTCTCCCTGTTCTCCTTCTCCTGCTTTCTCACCGCCATGGCAGCAGCAGATGTCTATTAAACATTTACTATGTGCCATGCACTCAGCAGAGAGCTAAAGTAGGCTAATTCATTCAATTTTTTTTTTTTTTTTTTTTTTTAATGGCTGCACCCACGGCACATCAAAGTTCCAGGCCAGGGACTGAATCCCAGCTGTGGTTGTGACTTATGCTGCTGGGCAGTACCGCATCCTTTAACCCACTGCACCAGGCCGGGGACTGAACCTGCGCCTCCGCAGTGACCCAAGCCGCTGCAGCGATGACGCTGGATCCTTAAACTGCTGCACCACACAAAGGAATCTCAAGTTATTCAACCTTAACACCACCCTCTAAGGCAGGCAAATCATCAATTTGTTTAGCAGATAAGGAAACTGAGGCCCAAATGGGGTTAAGTAACCTGCCCACCGATTCGCAGCCAGTGAGCCTGTTTCTTAACTGCTACTTTGTATGATCATTTCTGTGAAGATGAAATAAATCACAGAGATCGGCACCAGCAGGAGGCCTGGGTGACAGTAAGGAGCTCCGTCCGTGACCAGAGCTATTCTATATTTTTTCTGTACACAGTTCACCCCCACTGCCTGGCCAATCTCTGATCTCAGGAATGACTAATTTACCAGTAGCTTAAGCTGAATAAAATTCGGAAGGTAAAGCCAAAGAGAACAGACTTCTAGCTTACTGGTCTCGCCTCTCACCTCTGGGCACCCCATCTTCACACCACCCACCCAGCTCACACTTACCCTGATCTAGGGCAGGGCTCACGGGACTCAGAAGGGCCCTATTCTTATTTAATGCTCTGCTGCCATCATCTCAAAATTCTCCATAGTATTGGCACAAGTCACCCTAGCTTTTTATGTTGCACTGGGCCCCCACAAATTATGTAGCTGGTCCTGCCCCCACCTGAGCCCCACGAGATGGATCTAGGGCCCTGGTGCCACCAACCTTCCAAGTTCAGGCTTCGCAAACATCCCTTTCCCCAAATCCATCATCATAAACAAGAACACAAACCTTTCGGGAGCTCTCTTGGTATTCAAGAGGCCTCAGGTTACAAAATACAGCCTTCCCTGAAAACTAAGTTTTGCAAAATAAAAGCCATTGAAATAGTGCAAGAAAAGCTTGCCATGAGAGGAGCTCTGGTGAAAATCTTCATTTAAAAAAAAAGACAAAGAAAGGGAGAGAGAAGCTTTTTCAGTCTGAATTATCTCCTCCTAATCAACATATTTGTGCTCTTGAATAAGAGCATTTTTATAGACGGCATTAAAATGTCTTAAAGCAAGACACCAGTTTATATTTCAAGAAGGCAGGGAGATCATCAATCTTGATCACATCACAATGAGGGGAGGTGGGGAGGATGGGACCTTACCAGCCCCCTATCTGTGCTTCTCTATGCTACACCTTTCTCCTTTCTGGGCCTCAGTTTCACCCCTTATACACCAAGGGTACCGGGCTAGAATTCCCAGCTTTCCATCTCTGCGATCCTGGGTGACCTAAACTAGACCCATCAAGAAGCAGCCTGACTCCCGCCTATCAGCTCGGTATTTCCTTCTGTCTTTGCATTTTCCCTTTGAAACAGGGCAATGTCCTGCAGTGCTTCAAAAGATTGCAGGGGTGAGGGGGTGGGGTGGGGGTGGGGCAGCGGAAGCAAACAACCCTGCTGTGGAATGCTGAAAAGTCCCCTTCTATAAACCTCCTTTCCTAATTAGGAACTGTAATCCTGCAAAGACAGGGCTTAATCTCGGTGAGGTTCACAGTGGGGAGAGCCTCCTGGCCCCTGGCCTCTGGCACTCCTCCTTCCTGGCAACCTATTCATGTGAAATACACCCCCCCACTGCCCCCACCCCCTATTTCTCTCTCCCCGCCCCACCCCCACCCCCCAGCCCTGCCTCTGCTGCCGCAACCCCCACTGGGCCTTGGCTGTTCCTGGCCTGCCAGAGCTCCTCCAGCAAAACTTGCAAAATATGCAGAACATGATGATGAAGAGAGTGTTCAAATTTTAGTTTCTTGGTGGTGGGATTTTGCAGAATTTTTTTCCAAACTTTCTTTCATGGACATTCTCTTTATGGCTATAATTTGCATAAGGATCCTGTATGGTTGGGTTGTTCAACCCAAACAACAAACTTAATAACTTTAGCATTAAAAGCACAACTATGCACCTCTTTTCCTAGTCTTATATGGTTTTTCACTAAGGGGGTCAGAGTATACCACCCCAAAATATGAATTTAAGCATAAGGATTGTCTTGAGCTGAAGTCAATTAGCTCTTTCAGCTCACTTTTTCTGTTTAAAAGCAGAACATATGGAGTTCCTGTCACGGCTCCGAGGAAACGAATCTGTCTAGTATGCATGAGGACTCAGGTTCAATCCCAGGCCTCACTCAGTGGGTTAAGGATCCGGTGTTGCTGTGAGCTGTGGTGTAGGTCACAGACGTGGCTCGGATCCTGCGTTGCTGTGGCTCTGGCGTAGGCCGGCAGTTATAGTTCCAATTTGACCTCTAGCCTGGGAACCTCCATATGCTGCGTGTGCAGCCCTGAAAAGACAAAAAAAAATTAAAAAATAAAAGCTGGACATACCCTTCTCTTTGTTAAGGGGCCATAAATTTCCATTTGTTTTATTTTTCCATTTTTCTCTTGCAGGGAAGAGCAGAAAGACTCTCACCTGCCTATCAGACCTTGCTAACAGTCCCTATTTACTATGCATTTCCTAGTCACCTTTCTCACAATTTACCTCCTCCAGAAGCTCCAACCCCCTTGTCCTTTGTGTAGTTATTCCTATACAATTTATCATTGTTAAAATAGTATATAAGCTCCAAATTCTAATTCACATCACATTCCTTTGTGAACTCTTGTGAACGTGTAAATAATCAGGTCTGTTTTCTTTTTGTTAATCTGCCTTTTGTTAGTTTGATTTGTAGGCCCCCCACGTACTGAACCTAAGAGGATAGAGAACAGTTTATTCCTCTCAATATAACCAATGAATTTGTTTGTTTTTCACAAAATTGTAATTGGTGCAGGCAAGTTCTTGGATGCTCTACTTTTTTTTCACTTGTCATTGTTTTCACAAATGTACAGAGTCTTCATGTTCTTTTTTTTTTTTTTTTTTTGTCTTTTTGCCATTTCTTGGGCCGCTCCCACAGCATATGGGAGGTTCCCAGGCTAGGGGTCCAAGCAAAACTGTAGCCGCCGGCCTACACCAGAGCCACAGCAACGCCAGATCTGAGCTGCATCTGCGACCTACACCACAGCTCACGGCAACGCCGGATCCTTAACCCACTAAGCAAGGCCAGGGATCGAACCCCCAACCCCATAGTTCCTAGTCGGATTCATTAACCACTGAGCCACAACGGGAACTCCTGTTCTGATTTCTTAATTCTTAATCTCTTACTGCCGCCAGACTTTACCAGGGAGTCTGATGCAGAGGCCTGTTCTCTATAGTGTTTTTCAAACAGCAGATGACCCTACTGCATGAATGGCCAGCAAACGGGACCACACATCTGCTTAGAAAGGGGTTTGTCTTTTATCCTATTTTAGCCTTGAGATACTCAATTCCCTGGTGTGGGGGAGAGGGCTGCGCAGGTCCCACAGGAAGGTCCCACTGGGCATCATTTTGCGCAGTGGCCTAGGAAACAGAGACCCAGGGGTTAGTCGTGTTAACTAAAGCCCAAGTCCCTGGACAGCAAATCCTGAAAGTAGTGTCTGGGCCTGTGGGCTACCTGGAGGTCACAGGAGCTGGAACCAGAGAGCAGGTCTGGGCTCAGCAGCTGAGTGGGCAGGCAGCCCAGGCAGAGCTCCCTGGATCCCTCTGAAGAGCCCTGCATCCGAACCGGAGTCTGAGTAGATGCCTGATGCTTGGGCACTGGGTCTTCCCCCCAGCTCACTAGGCTGCTGTCCCCAGAAGGTAGAATCCAGATGGGGATGGCCTGGCTCTGTGGACCACAGTGCGTGCTCACAGATGGGCTGAGATGGGAAGTTGGCTGCTGAGTGCAGCAGGAAGATGGCATGGAGGAGGAAGCCGAGGGGAGGTTTGGGGGAAAGAAAGAGGAGAGGGAATTCTGGAGTAGGGGTGACGGCAGGGCACAGAGAAGGGTTTTGGTGTCCCCACAGGCAGTAAGGGAACATCAAGTCCTTGGGAAAGGGAGGGTGGGAGATGGAGAGGGAGGGAGGTTTTGAAAAAGGAGGGGAGCTTAGACTGTCTTTATGGTTGAGCTGTGACCTAGAGCGCCATGTCCTCTCCGCAACCAAATGGGTACTGCTAACAGCAGAAGCTTCCGGCAGATTCACGAAACCTGCTATCTCCCCTCAGAATCAGGGGTGAGAGGGCAGGGGCCCCTCAACCCTGCCTAAGCACCCTGGGTAGGGATCGGGGCCAAGTCTCCTGTGCCAGGACAGGATCTGGCCTGCTCTCTCTGAGGGTTTGAGAAGGAGTTCCTTCAGCAAAGTCAGAACAACCTCTGGGGCAGAGCTGCCCACCAAATGTGTGCTGAGTGATAAATCTGTTATCATCCACCCCCTCCGCTCCCTACCTCTCACTAACCCAGAAAGGAGATGGGCGGTGGGGGGCCCACTGATACAAACACAGAAGGTGACCCTGACAAGGACTGCCAGTCAGACAACCAAGCTCCAAAGAGAGGGCCAGAGGGGGCACGAGGGCCGCCAGAGAACCTCTTCTGGGGGCTTCCAGCAGGGGCTCCAGAATTCTGTAAAGTGGGGATGACAGGAAGCAATCTGGCTGCTCCAACTTCTGTTTTCATACCACGTACTCTGCTGACAGCCCATGTTCAGGAGGGAGACTTCCAGACCTCAATCCCCACTGTGAGAGCCAGTGGGACAAGTCCCAGAGGGCACAGCAGCCCGCAGAGGGCCAGGATGCCGGGGAGGCTGCTGGAGACTGCACAGGGCTGAACCTTGTCCATCATCCCTGCTGCTCACCTGCTTCCCACCCATACACACCTCTCTGCCCTCCTCATCTCCATTCCAGATGCCTCAGGCTGGTGCCCCATGCATCAAAATTATTTTCTCCCGGTTTCAAAAAGCCCTTCCTTATTTCTAGATCTTAGCCTTAAAAATAACCCAGCAAACTGTGTAACATGTTACCCAAATTACTTGTCCACCTAAAAGAACTGTCTTTTCATTTTTCAATTAGGGCCGCACCTGCAACATATGGAGGTTCCCAGGCTAGGGACTGAATCGGAGCTGCAGCTGCCAGCCTACACCACAGCCACAGCAACGCGGGATCCGAGCCACAT
Source organism: Phacochoerus africanus (assembly GCF_016906955.1). Classification (NCBI taxonomy): domain Eukaryota; kingdom Metazoa; phylum Chordata; class Mammalia; order Artiodactyla; family Suidae; genus Phacochoerus; species Phacochoerus africanus. Next base: position 217,142,070 of record NC_062544.1, on the reverse strand, counting down.
CTGCAACCTATGCCACAGCTCACGGCAATGCCAGATCCTTAACCCACCGTGCAAGGCCGGAGATCGAACCTATGTCATCATGGATACTAGTCAGGTTCATTTCCACTGAGCCACAACAGGAACTCCAGAATTTGCATTTTAAAATAAAGTGCTCTTATGACCCAGTAATTCTAGTTCTTAGATTATATACCCAACAGAAATGAATGAAGTTAGTCACTAAAACACATGTATCAGAACTGGAATCTAGTCAAAAGCCCATCAGCAGAAGAATGGATGAGTAAACTGGGTGAGCTGCACAGCGGAGAACATAGCACTGACAATGAAAACCCTCCCACTACACACCATAATGCCAATGGGGCTCGCAAACAATGTGGGAAGAAGCAGCCCGTCAGGTTTTTCCACGCGCCTTTGTTTATCTAAAGTTCAAGAACAGGCAAATGTAATGCACAGCCTTAGATGTGGGGATCGGATTACCCTGGGTGGGGGCCCTGGGAGGGCTGCAGGCCCCGGGCAGATTCACTGAGGGGCTAGTCACTGCTCTGGCCCTGACCCCTAGGGCCTGAGAAAGCAGAGGGGAGGTTTGGGGAAGCTGTCAAACTAGTTTGCCCAGGATGGGCCTCGCTTCAGCATGGAAGAGTCCCACAGCCTGGGAAACCCATCAGTGCTGAATGAACTAGACAGCCGGCTGCCCTCTAGGACGGTGGGGTGGGCAGCCCTGTGGGCTCCCCTGGCCCCAGTGATCTCAGTGCCAAGTGACGATCGAATCCCTGCCACGCCCCACGCCCAGGTTTGTTCTGACGATCCAGATGGCCCCCGTCCACCAGTGGTGGGAAAACTGATGAAGACAGTGACCAGGTCTCCTTAATGGCTGTGGGGGATCCTGGACCAAGTCAGGCCACAGGGCAGCTGGGTCTGAACAGAGGGAGCTGGCCAAAGACTGTCTCTCCCAGGGAAAGAGCCAGCGTGAGTGGGCAGGCGCTCCCCACCCCCACCCCGGCTCTCCCTTATTTACCCAGAGGCCGGCACTGCAGCTTCTGGCACAGTTTTCTCCACTCCTCAGCTCCCTTTCTTCCAGAGGGGATGGGGGAGGGAGAGGCAGGGAGATGCTCTCCTGGCCAGAGATGCTTCTCCACTGCTCTGGGGGAAGCTGTGCTGGTGGGGGAGAACCCAGGCAGGAACATGACTCTCCGGGTCACAGAACTTGTCACACAGGTTCAACCGAGGGAGGCTGTCCTAATAGACCACAGGGAGAGTTGGTCTCCTGAGTATATGAAAAAGCCACATTGTGTAAAATCACTCCCCTCCCCTCTTTTATTTGACTGTGCCTGTGGCATGTCGAAATTCCTGGGCCTGGGGTTGAACCTATGCCACAGCAGTGACCCAGGGAGCTGCAGTGATGGTGCTAGATCCTTAGCTGTCTGTGCCACAAGAGAATTCCTACTCTACTTCCGCTAAGGCTTTTGTTACAGTGGCTCCTAAACCTGGCTGTGCAGCACAATCACCTAAAGCCATTTCTCCCACTGGGGTCTGAAGGGATCTAAGACAGAATGCTTAGAGGTCCCTCTCAAGCTTTCCATGAAAACATTTCATTGGTCCTTTTGCTTGCCCAACAAAAACTTGTTTTCAGAATGAAACCATGCATGTCTGCATCTTCAAGGAGACTGTCCCATAACTGTGCCGCCACCCAAGTTCAGGGGCTGCCTCTGAGGCTACTGCCTGCCTGTGCCTGGGGGGCTCCGGAGACTAAACCAGCTAGATGGCAACAAAAGGGTATATTCTAGGGCCTGGTATGCAAAATGTGGTCCTCAGAGCAGCAGCATCGGCAACCTGCAACCTGTTAGAGGTGGATTCTCAAGTCTCCCGGGCCCTTTGAATCAGAACCAGCAGTCTAAGGAGAAGCCCAGGTGACTGGTGCCTGGTACCCCCTGTGAAGCGCTCCTCCTGGTACTGTTCTCTCCTTTTTCTCCAGCATTGTTAACTGGAATGGCTTCCTGTTTCTCACCTCCTTTTCCCATTCTAATTGCCACTCAGTAGCTTTCTGTTATCTATTGGCCCCGGTAAAGGCTCTATCATCGAAGATGCTTATTAATCAGTTCATGTGCTGGATTCAGAGATGAGGCTGGCAGGGCGGGTCCCCCTACCATAAGGATGGGATGCTGTCCTCTGAAGACAGTGACGATGCCCACAGGCAATGTGTCCCTGGGCTCCCACTGTATTTCTCTAGGGACCCACGTACATGAGCAAAGGTTACACACTGCACACGCCTGCTCTCCTGACCAAGATGCCCAGGCTGACCAGCGTCAGGGATGGTGAGGGGCCCTGAATGGGGATCTTGGTGTGTGGAGCTAGATGCTCAAAGTCTGACGTAGGCTGCGGACTCACCCGGAGCACAGGGTCAGCGGGGAGGGCATGGGAGCCTGCTGCCCTCCTGACTCCGGGGCGGACTTCCCATCAGAACCCGCCCTGGCCCCTTTAACATCAGGGCAGCCCAAGGACCCTCCCCTGTGTGCCCGTGACTCACAGGATGTAGCAGATGACCCCGATGCTCCACATGTCCGTGGCATAGCCAATGGGCTCATAGTTGATCACTTCAGGCGCCACAAACTCCGGGGTGCCAAAGAGGACCTTCAGAGACCCCGCATTCTCTGCAACCAGGATGGAGAGGGGTCAATGGCCAGAACATCTGGAGCCAACCCGAGGTCAGTGGAAGCCCAAAAGGGACACAGGCAAGGCTGGTCGCCAGCTGCTCTCCCCTCAAGGGACAGCACAGAGACACCAGCCTCCTCTTGCAACAACCTCATCCACACCAGCGAAACCAGCAAACGGCATGCTCACCTCCAATGTCCTGGGTGGGGTCAGGGGTCGGGGGTTGGGGGGGAAGAGCCCCTTACAGCTCTGCCCCCAAAGGCCTTCCATGTGTCCCTGTCTCCCATGATTTCCCTGAGGCAGGGGTTGGGACTTGTGCTTGCGAATACTCTCTACCGTTCCCTCCGTCCTTTGTGCCTCAGAGCCCGCCCTGACCTAGGCCGAGGCCCTCATGGTGGGACTGGCTCGGCAAAGCTACTGTGAACCTCGGTTTCCGGATCTGCATGTTGAGGCTCCTAAAATCTGGCCTGCCCACCTCAACAGGGCTGCTGTGAGAACCCGATGAGAGGAAGCACGCGGACGCGCTCTCTCTGCAAAGGGCATGGCAGGCAGGAGGCAAAGGGGACGAAGCACCATCACTGAAATGTTTGGCCGCTGAAGGCACCAGAGGGAACAAAAAGGGAAAAAAAGCTAATACTATATACACAGTGCTTGCTGTGTGCAAGGCACGGCTCTCATCCCTCCACCAGTACCAACTCATGTGCTCCCCCAACCACTCGATGGGGTGGGTACGACTGTTATCCCATTTTACAGATAAGGTGTTTGAGAGGGAGGTTCCCACCTTGGGCGAGTGGCCGGGGCCGTCTCCACGCTCTCCGATTTCAGAGCCAATCCAGTGCCTCCCCTCTAACACCCAGTGCCTGGAACACCAACTGCCACAGCCACTGCCACTGCCTTCTGGGGAACCCCGGGGAGGTGGATGGGCCTTACCCAGCCGCCGGGCCAGACCGAAGTCGATGAGCTTGATCCGGGTGCCCGTCTTGTTGACACACATGATGTTCTCAGGCTTGAGGTCCAGGTGGACGATGCCCTGCTTGTGGATGTACTCCACCCCCTCCGAGATCTGCCGCATGTACTTGATGCACTCGCGCTCCGTCAACTCAAAGTCCTCGTCAATGATGCGCTCGAACAGCTCGCCCCCGGACACGCTGTGGGTACAGAAGAGGGCACCCAGACCGCAAGATCAGGGAGCCTGGCTGGCAGCGGGTCTGCCCAGGGCAGGCTGCGGGCGGGCAGGAAAGCCCAGGGTATGGGGGTGCCGGGCACTTACTGTAGCTTCCTGCCACGGCCCCGTTATGCTGGTCCCAACTTTTCATTGTGTGAAACCTCCTGGTTTCCTGCTTGGGGGTGACCCTGCCTCTGTCCACTCAGCTTTGGGGGGATGCAGGGAAGCATCTAGCCTGGGCGGTTTCAGAGGTGCTCATGAACTGAGAGATCCAGAATGAACCTTAGCCAAAAGGGTGATGGACTATAGATGTCATCCTGTTCTCCAGCCAGGTCATTTAGTCATAAAGAATTGAAACATGAAGTAGTCATAGGACTAGTAAGCATTTGTTTTGCATAGACAGAAACAGAAAAATAATCTTCAATGATAAGGAACCTCAGCACATTTTCCAAAATTCATTGGCTATAACCCATTATACTTAGGACTACGATTGACTTGCTTCCTCTGGCTAGGCCTACAGCATCAGTTCACTCCTGCCCAACGCAATTAACTTGTCTCGCCTGCTCGCCTAGGCTGTGAGGGTAGTATATCCTTCCTGCCTGGATAGGCTTCAGATCCTGGCCACGGTGGCTCTGGGGCTCCAGTGGGCATTTCTTCTAAGGACTGCCCCAGAGGATCCGGCGGCTGGCATCCTGCCCTTCAGTGCAGATGCACAGCCTCGCTGCCTGAGTCACATGGGGCCTCTCTGGTCCTCTCTCCAACCCAACTTCCTTGCTCGCTGCTCAGGAAGTTTAAAGCATCTCCTTGCTAACTTATGTACCATCCAGACATCAGCAAGCCCTTTTCTACAACAGCCTGTAGATCCACTAGATGAACAAGGCTAGGGGGGCTTCATTCTGGGTCTGTCCTCTTCCAGGGGAAACATTACAAGAAAGGGAAAGAGTGGAGTTTGAATCCCGTCTCTGTGTGACCTTGGGAAAGTTACTTTTCTGAGCCTGTTTCCTCATTTGTCCCAACCTCCTTGTAGTTAGGGAAGAGGAACTTTCGTAAAGCATCGTGCCTAACACACAGTAGGTACTCAGCATTTATTAATTATCATTTGACAAACTGCAGTGTGCCAAGTAGATTTTGTTACTGCTCCCAGAGGGAGAGACAGACAGGGGCGCACTATGGGGCCCAGCACACCACAGCCTCTGTGGGCCTCCATCCATCACCACATGACACTGACTTCTGGGAGGGCTGAGCTGGGAAAGGTCAGTCTGTGCCTTTGGTCACTGGGGGGCGCTGGGACCAATGCTTTCAAACCAACCGAGGAGGTCCCTGCACGGCCAGCAGGTGGCGTCTCTGTCCTCAAGCCTTGCCTTTCTATTGCTCGCTACAGAGGCTCCAATCAAACTCTAATCTCCCTTCCAAGATCTCAGGACATTTTTAACATCTCTGAGCCCCAATTTCCTCATCTGTAAGGTACAGGTAAACACACTGCCACCTCACAGGCATGCTGTGAAGACTGAGCGGGTTAACACAGGTAAAGTGCTTAGAATAGTGTCTGGTACATGGTAGGTGCTCAATAATGTTAATTATCTTCTCTCTCTTTTTTTTTTTTTTTTTTTTTTTTTTTACAAAAGAATCCCTGAGAGCTCTTGTTGAAAATATAGACACCCAAGGAGTTCCCGTCGTGGCGAAGTGGTTAACGAATCTGACTAGGAACCATGAGGTTGCAGGTTTGATCCCTGGCCTTGCTCAGCGGGTTAAGGATCCGGCGTTGCCGTGAGCTGTGGTGTAGGTTGCAGACGTGGCTTGGATCCTGCATTGCTGTGGCTCTGGCGTAGGCCGGTGGCTACAGCTCCAATTTGACCCCTAGCCTGGGAACCTCCATGCGCCGTGAGAGCAGCCCCAGAAAAAACAAAAAGATGAAAAAAAAAATAAAGAAAAGAAAAAAGAAAATATAGACACCTAAGTTCTGAAGCTTCTCTGCTGGAGATTTTGATTTAGAAAATCACGGAAAGGTCTGTGATCCATATTTTTGAGTATCCCAGGTCATTCTTAAGATCAGACAAGTTCAAAAAATATTGGCTTATTCAATGACCACCCCTGGGAGGCCAGCTAAAATTCACATCCTCTGAGAAATCACTCCCAGTTTCTCATAGAATCCTTCCCTTCCTAGCTTCCCACAGTCTTGTCCTGCACTTTCTATATCAAGTCTGCTCATCTTAAGTAGTTTGTGAGCATGTCTGGAAAACATCTAGCTCATCTCCAGACCCTTATTTATACCTGGAAATATATGGCACAAAGAACCCCCAAATGTTTGGGTTTTAGTCTGAAAAATCAAGCAACCATTTTCTGTAGCACACTCAGGAACGCCGGAGGCAGCGTGTGGTAGAAATCGGAGCCACGGAGATAATTCCTGCTGCATTTCTAGAGGTAACCTATTCAGTCGAGGTTCAAAGGTTCAGATGGGTTCAAACCTATACAATCTAGTCTCTCTTGCTTTCTCTCTCTCTCTCTCTATATATATATAATTATGTATTTTCGCCACACCTGTGACATGCAGAACTTCCCTGGCCAGAACCCACACCACAGCTATCACCAGAGAGCCACAGCACTGACAACACTGGATTAACCCATTGAGCCACCAGGGAACACTCTCGACAGATTTTGAAAACTGTTCCCATGGTCCATTTTCTAGGATGGAGGGGGTTACACAAACAGGCTTCATGGTTCTATATAGGTTTCTCTTCAAAATGCTCAAGACTGTGGGTGGAAAGAAGCTGCCACCCATAGAGGGGATAAAGCCAAGCAGGCAAGATTGGGCCAGAGGAAATGTGTGCTTGATAAATTAACAGTGAAGAAGTGACTGAATGGATGAATACCTTCACCAAGGGATGGAATTTATCCCTGGACTATGGACATTAGCAGCCAGAAGGATGACACTTCAGGGGACTCCACACCCAGACCCTCTCCCTCCTTGTCTTGTGGCAGCTGGCTGCTTATTCTTTGATCAGTTTTGCCAATGGCAGCACAAAGGTGAGATGGGCCAGGGATGACAGCCTAGGCCACACATCTGCTTCAGTGCTCAGGGTCCCACCACCACTTGCAATGTCCCAAAAGGACCAGCCCTGACTCCAGACCAGGAGCCTGAAGGAACCTTGTATCAGAACAACACTGCCTCAACAATGGGGGCTTGTCCTGTAATCAGAGGGCAGAAAGGCTGGAGACACATGAAATCTGATTTCTCACTGTATCGAGGTAGCTGATCTGAAGCCTGGAACCCTAGAGTATATTTTTATTTTTGTCTCTTACCAGAGACTGTCCACTTAACCTCTCTCTCCAGTTTCTCTATCCAGCAAGAAAAATACCCAATTGCACCGCTGAGCCAAACTTGGCTCTCTCGGTGGTCAGGTCTGTTTAAGTTGGAAGGCGAGTACGGATGGGGTATGAATCTGCTCCCACTTAACCTCTTTTTTTTTGTCTTTTTAGGGCTGTACTCAGGGCATATGGAGGTTCCCAGGCTAGGGGTCGAATTGGAGCTGTAGCCGCTGGCCTACACCATAGCCACAGCCACGCCAGATCCGAGCCGCGTCTGAGACCTACACCACAGCTCACGGCAATGCCGGATCCTTAACCCACTGAGCGAGGCCAGGGATGGAACCTGCGTCCTCATGGATGTTAGTCAGATATGTTTCCACTGAGCCATGATGGGAACTCCCTTAACCTCTTAACCTCTCTATCCTGGTTTCTCTATCCAGTAAGAAGAATAGCAAATCGCACTGCTGAGCCAAATTCAGCCCTCTCAGTGGCCAGGTCTGTTTAAGCTGGAAGGCAAGTATGGATCGGCTATGAATCTGCTCCCTCTTGGGTGGAGTTCCTATCCAGGGGCAAGCTCCTAACCTCAAGCGAGGGAGAATCCTCTGGCTTCCGTGCATGTGAGACCCACTCCTGTTCACAGGGGGAGGGGCGGGAGTGGAGGGATAAAAGCCAGATCAACTGAAGCCTTCTTACGTTTTCTCCCAACATTTTCCGTCCAGCTTGCCAACTCCCAATTCCAAGCTAAGTATGGTATTCTGCCCACGGGTGCTGCTGCCCGGCCTTACCCCAGGCTTGGCTGCCTCCTACCCCCTCCTGCACCTTCTCACAAACTTGCTCAAGGTTTAACCTCTAAAGATAATACATTTCTTCACGCCCACACTGCCTGGACCAAGCAACCTGTTCCACGATAGATGTGAGCTGCTGCAGCCCACAGGGCCACTGCGAAGGGATGGTGAGAGGGGCCATGGACTTGGGTGAAATCTTTCCTAGAAGTGGGAGGTGAGTTTGAGCTGAGGGCTGGAAACTGCTTCCAACACATGGACGAAGATTTTCTTTGCATCTATGTAAAAGTTCCATGGAGTTTTAGAACTGAAAGGAAGTCTCATCTAAATACCTCTTCTTGCTAGAAGGAGTCATTAGGTATAAAATCATGGCTCATCTGTCATAGGAGTTGACCCCAGGTTTCCTGGATATTGGATTTGTTCCATACATTGAGTTGGGTGTTAACACTCACAAAATAATTTTAAATGGAAAAAAAACCAGGATACAGAAAAAGTCAAAGCATCCCAGTCCTAAGAATAACTCGCAATCATAAATCCCTGTGCCTGACACACGCTATTCCATCCATCCCCACATGACTCATGCTGAGGTTTACAGCTTCCCTTTCTAGATCATAAAACCAAGGATTGGCACCATCGAGTAATGTACTCAAGGTCATACAATGAGAGGCAGAGCAGGGGTGGAAGTGAGGTTTCTCAGACTCAAGTCTGGGCTTCTTAACCACCACTGCCCTTCCTGAGGAATAGCAATGGATGGGAAAGACACCGAAACACTCACGGAGTGAGTGGAGACGGACCCTCCTCTGGCTGGGGGTGCCTGCTGGCCTCACTCTTCCCCAGAAAGAATGGCAGGATGTGGACAGGGTCTCCTCCAAAGGACAGAGGCCCCCAAAGCCCGGGATGAGCCATTCAGGATGCCGAAGGCAGTTTCACAACAGCCCTAAAGCTTTCTGATACACACGCCCTTCAACCCAGCACTCCCACACCCCTGGGAGTTCATCCCACAGACCCACAGCGGCGCAAGTGAAAAGATACACCTACGAGGTGCCAAACACTACTTGTTTGTAAAAGCCGAAGCCGGAAAGCCATCCACGCCCCTGCCAAAGAGCACGGATTCCACCGTGGTCTGTGTCTGCGATGAAGTCCCAGGGAGCTGGGAGAACGAGGAAGCCCACTGGCTATTGACCCAGGACGAGCTCCAAGAGCAGCTACTGAATGGAGAGAAGCCAAGTGCAGAGTACAGAGTGTGACCTATCTTTGGGTTAAAAGGTGGGATGAATGTATTTATGATATGAATTATATATGTTGTATATGCTTGTATTTTCTGAGAGAAACTCTGAAGGATACAGACGAAACCAGCAAAACTGGTCCCCAGTGGTGGAGAGAGGGGGCAGGAACGAGGTAGATGAGGGACAGGGGCAGGAATGGGAGTTTTCATTGTGCATTTTCTTCTATTTTTTGATGTGATTGTATCACATATTTTAAAAATTCAGATTAAAAAAAGGAAATGCTTAAAAAACCATACCATGGAGGCTGCCTGGCTTACTGACTCCAGTATATGCATTTGTGCGTGTGTTTGTGTGTGTTGCATTTGTGTGTGGAGGGTGTCTGTGTGTATGTGTGTGCATTTGTGTATGTGTGTACATGCATTTGTGTATGTGTGTATGTGCATTTGTGTGTGCGTGTGCATTCGTATATGTGTTTGTGTGTATATATGCATTTGTGTGGGGGGGGTTGTGCATGTGTGTGTTGTGTGCACACGTGTGTGTGTTTGTGTGCATGCAGGCCAGCAGCTCAGAGGGGAGAGTGGTGGAGGCCTGGGACTAGAAGAGACAGTGGAGTCCAGGAGAGCCTTGGCTAGAGGTTACCTGATTATCCACCTGCCTCTGTACAGCCCAGCTCAGAAAGCACTTCTCTTTGGTGAGCAAATGGTCAAGAGAGAACAGACAAGCGTGGACTAGGGGCATGCAGAACGGACTGGGGGAGATGGGAGCCCTCGGAGCTCCCAGCCCTGGGCCCCATTCTCTCTGGCAGGCTGGAAGGGGAATTGCTCTGTCCCCTCCCCGTCTACTCTAAAGCCACCTCTGTGTTAGAAAACCCTGAATGAAACCAAGGACCCAGGGCCTTTCACACGGAGGGGAGGGTGAGAAGGGGTCAGGGTCCTTGAAGACCTGCCAGTTTGTTATGGAGACGAGCGAGGGCCCGGTGGGCAGTGGGTCTGGGGCGGGCACTGTGCACAGGCTGTTCCAAGCGTGTGTGCCTCAGCCGTGCCTGCAGAGGCGGCGTGGGACGTGGGGGCGGCACGCGTGGCGGGCCACTCACATCTCCAGGACCATGACGATGTTGGCCTTCTCTTCGAAGGCGTCCACACACTGGACCAGCTTGGGGTGGTGGAGACAGTTCATGATGCTGATCTCCTGCCGGATGTTCTCTTTCTCTTTTGCGGAATACGCCTTGAAGAATTTCCCTGCCCAGATTTTTCCAGTTTTCTTCTCTACAAGTCGGAAGACCTGTCCAAATTTTCCACTGCGAACCAAAAAGGAGGAGGAGAGAAGAAGCGATTTAGCCCAGCTTTCTACCGAAGGGAGACTGGCAAGCAATGGCCTGTGGGGGACATCTGGCCCCTCGTTTCATCAATAAATTTTCCTGGAACACAGCCCTGCCTGGGTGCCCAGGCTGTCTGTGCTTTGGTGCTTCCACAGCAGAGCCGCAGTTGTGGCGCAGATGCATTGGCATAAAAACCTAAACTCTCCATTCCTGATAGTGACAAACCCACTCTCACTGCTTGTCAACCTCAGCCCACGTCTGACTCTGGCACCCAAACACTGTCTAGTGCTGCTGTTTTTTTAGGACAGAGTCTTCTTGGCATAAGGCCTTAATTTTGGCAACAGAGTTCTCTTCCTTTCCCCCCACAGGGACCCATGACGGTGGTTTGAGGGAGGCTTCGCCAAATACAGAGGGTTTGTGAGTGGCCACCGGCCTTCCGCAACTTGGAGACAGCCCAGGAAGGCCCCTGCTTCCCACTGCGGGGAGGGGGTGGTGGCAGCCTTCCTCAGACACACAGCTCCCGCCACAGGGCAGGGTCCTTGTACAGGACTGTTATGAGGTTGGTGTCCCTCCTTTTTTTCCCAGGAGCCCGCTGGAAATCAGAGCTGAGCCCCGTTGCCCTCTCCTCCACCTCCGGTCCTCCTCCAGGGACCGAGGGTCCATGGGAGGCAGGCAGCCTTGGGTGCTACTGCTGGTGGGGACAGCCTGGCTGTGGCGAGGGGTCAGGGTTGGGTTCTGAGTCCTCTGGGGTCTCCGCAGCCCAGCAAAGCTTGTGGACCAAGTTCAAGAAGCAAGTGCTGATGACAGGAGCATGTCAGGGGGTGCGTTTTCCTGAAACACTACAGCTAGAACGGCTGAGCCATGTGCTCGCATCAGCCTTGACTGATTGATGTCTGTGGATCCTGCAGATGGGCCAAGCCAGAGCCAGACCTGGTCAGGTTTATTTGGGGGCCAGGGGCGCAGAGAAGGAAGGGCCTGCTCAAGCTGGCAGAGTGGAGCCTGGGGCTCAGCAGCTCCTCAGAGCCCTGGGTGGGTGATGCTTTTGTGTGTGCTGACAGGTCAGCCCCCCCCCCCCCGGTTCTGCGTGAATCTTGGTCTGGGGAGTTGGCAGAAGCCGGGGTAGAAGGGCGGGGGACAGGAAGATGGGGTGTGGGGTTTAACTGCGGAGCCTGCACCACCCTCACCCTGGGGGCTGGAAGGACGCCTCCCACTCCACTTACGATCCTAGTCTCTCTTCAATGTCGTAGAAGTCAGACACTTTTTGTTCCGTATTGACCGTGACGGTCCGGTAATCGACCTCAGGCTCCTTCTCATCTGCAGGGTGGGGGTTGGGGTGATAGTGAGCCATGAGATCCCTGGCTCACCCCCCTCCACCCCTGAGTCTGCCCCCAGGACGGGAGCCAGCACTCACCGTCATCTGACACCTCCACTTCATCCTTGGGCTCTGGGGGGAGAGAGGACACAGGGGATTAGCACTGAAGTCCCATTGACAGCAGAACATACGGGGGCCCTTGTCAGGCCTCAGCCTTCCCAGGCACAAAACCACCAAGCCCAGACCTCTGGGCAGCGCCATGGGGTCCATGGGTCCATGCGGCAACAGGGCCGTGTATACACTGGCAGGCACTGGCCCCCTCACTGGGGCCAGCCCGCCCCTCCACCAGCTCTCCCCTCTATTCCCCACCCCTCTAGCTTCGAGGTCCCCCAGACATACCCTCTTCACATCTTTTCTAGTGCATCTGACTTTCAGAACTTACGTACAACTGTGACACTCCCTTTCTGCTCCCACTCAAAAGTCAGCAACTTATAGCTGCTACTAGTGTCAAAACCCATTTATCCATTGACTGAGAACTTATTCTGGAATTCCGGCCATGTACCAAGTGTCTTGCCAGTGATTGTGGGTATCCGAAACAAAACAGATGGCATGACCTCTTCTCCTTTCTTGGAGTTCATAATTTAGTCGGAGAGGCGAAACACATATACTTGAAATATCCGTTACAAGTGTTATATAATCAAGCACTTGATAGCACAGTATCACCCAACAGACGATAGGGGAAGGCAACACAAAAGGGGGCAATTATAAAGTCAGAGCAATTATTCTAGGACGAAGGAGTCCTTGAGTTGTGTCTTAAAGGAAATGATGGAACACAGCGAGGAGGTGGGTGACGTCACCCAGGAAGCCAGCAGGCGTTTATGGGATGGCAAGGAGGGATGCAGCAGCCCACGCTGGCTGTTCACACAGATGTGTCGGGAGCGGATGGGGGGCATGAGGGGGCCCCAGGCCAGTGTCTAGAGCAACACACCCACTTCAGAAGTCCAGGCTTTCCTTTGCTTTGACATAATTTGTCCCTATAGGGCCGCTGTGGCTTCTGGACCTTGGCCAAGTGCCTTTCCCTTCCTGGGCCTCAGTTTCCTCATCTGTAAAAGGAAGGGGTTGTATTTCTGGGTGATTTCAAGGGGCCTTGGAGCTCTGGAGCCTGTGCTTTGTGACGAGCTTGGTGCTGCTCAGCCATGATGTGGGCTGTGTCCTGGGCTGATAGATGGAGCTAAGGGAGGCTTCCTCAAGAGGAAGAAGGACCTGAGGAAGTCAGAGAGGGAGACTGAGGATTTCTAGAGTGAGTGTGTTGTGTGTGTGTGTCTGTGTGTGAGTGAATAAGATTGGGGGAAAGGGTATAATTTGCTGAAGCTCCCAGCAGAGCAAGACTAAGGAAAGGAGGGAGACGGCACATGGAAGGAAAACAAGAGCAGAGGTGCTGGTGAGACACTGCCCAGTGGGGCAGTTGGTTGTGTGGGAGCAGGCTGAGGCGATGAAGGTGTGGGCTAGGGACTAGGTCCAGCTTGGAACCATAGACAGAGAGCTTCTCTGTTAGGCTGAGGGCAGAACAAATTACTGAAACCTAAGCAGACAACCTGAGAAAAGGAGTAGAATTCCCATACAAGATAAGTACTCCTTGCTGGAAAAGAGTTTTAAGAGAGTTTATAAGTGTGTGACCAGGGGCAAGAGAGGCTCTGATTTGTTTAGAGTTCTTAAAACACTGTTGACAATGTTTAATTAAAAACAAAACCAAACAAAACAAAAAAACTAAATGCAGGAGTTCCTGTCGTGGCACAGTGGTTAACGAATCCGACTAGGAACCATGAGGTTGCAGGTTTGATCCCTGGCCTTGCTTAGTGGGTTAAGGATCTGGCATTGCCGGATTGCAGATGTGGTGTAGCTCGCAGATGCGGCTCGGAGCCCATGTTGCTGTGGCTTTGGTGTAGGCTGGTAGCTACAGCTCTGATTGGACCCCTAGCCTGGGAACCTCCATATGCCATGGGAAGCGGCCCTAGAAAAGGTAACAAGACAAAAAAACAAAAAACAAAAAACAAAAACAAAAGCAAAAACAACCCAAAAAACCAAAAAAACTAAATGCAAGTGGGATTGGGAGAAATATTTATCACAGAAAGGAAAGGAAAATGCCTTAGAAAAATACAAAAGGGTAAAATCGGCAAGGACTCTCAGATTAGTGGCGGAGTTCACAGATTGCCAGGATGTGAGTTTAGCTGATCAAGTCTTCCAATTATACATATGAGAGTTGAGAGTGACACTGTCAAATTCATAGATGATATAGAATATACCTGAGAGCAACACACCTGGAAGGTAGCAATGGAGAATTGAATCATTTTACAGTGATAAGCCCTAGGGTATCTAGTTAGAACCAAACAGGGGAGCCTAGTTCCCCAACCAACTGCTCTAATCAACAGAATGCTGTCACAGGGCATATGTGCCCTGGCTGCAAACAGGTACTATTACACTGCCCTTGGTAGAGCCTGGGGTCATGTGATCCTGGACCTCTGGCTGTTGGCACTCTGAGAGCCTTAATGGAGCTGAGGAGGTATGGGCCACTGAAGGGCAGAGCTGCCATGTGAAGACAGAGAAGGCCAGGTCCCTCTGGTTGGGAAAGAAGTCTAAAGCAGACGTGATTTAAAAAAAACCCACAATAGCCAAGGGTGAGATGAGGGTTACAAACTTTCACCAACCAATGAATACTATAACTTGGGAGGTCTAATTTAGCATTACACCTCACACAGGAAGAAGGCTTCAGGCATAGGGAAAGCACATCTCAAGAGCTACCATAAGAACAATAAATAGGTTCAAGAGATGTTTAGGTTCGTTCAACAGTAGCATTCCAAACAGGGCTTTAAGGAAAGCAAGAGATTCGAGTCAATTCAACAATCGTTAACTGAGCACCTAGAAATGCCAGTCACTGGACAAAATACTTAGGATAATAATTGTATTTACTGTCAGGGAGACTCCATCATTCTGACCCTTGGTGCCCCGGCTGAGGCAGTGGTTTGACCTGTCTTGACCTTTTTGTTACCATGCCACACATCCTGGGGTGAAATGAGCAGCAGGACGAGAGAGGACAGAGAGGCAGGTTTTCTCGGTGTGGCATCTCTAGGAGGAACGGTCTGTCCTCTCCTAGTGAGAGAGGAGCAGCAGTGCTGGGAGCCCAGTGGGAGCTTTCCAATGACCTGTTCCCTGGAGGCATCTTCCAGGTGGCCCTGAAGGGCATGAAGTTCTAGAACTGCCCTCTCCCCCTCACTTTGACACCAGTTAGAAATACCAGCCTTCCTGGCTTCATCTCAAACACTACTCTCTCTCCTTAGCAGCCAAGTTCCAGAGTGCTTTCCTGGTACCATGGCAGTGGGGACTCAGCTTGACCTCAGGGAATCCATGCCCCTCTTTCTGGCTCACCACCACACAGCAACCTTCCCTCTGCATGGAAGGCTCCAGGCTGGGACAGTTCCCTTCCTCCTTTCCTTTCTCATCCTGCCTCCACTCTATTCAGAGGGGACATGGCCAGGAGAGGAGGTGCCCCAGAGGAGTGGGGGAAAAACCACAATTCAAGTACCCAAGCCCTCTGAGCATAAAGGGGTAGTAATGAGAGAGGTGGCAACTTAGCATCCATTTTTCCGATGAGGAAGGAGCTAAACTGTAGGAGGGACTACAAGGGAACTTAAAAAAAAAAAAGAAAAGAAAAGAAAAAAAAAGCTACTTAGGAAGAGCTGTGAGATCCAAGAGCAAAGTGGAAGACTATTTGGAAGATGGTCCTGAGATATTTCTTCAGACAGATGCGTCCCATCCCTCTGGTGTGGTGTTTGGGAGAAGACCAGCTGAGCGCCGGACCCCTCACAGAGCGGTCCCTTTGCTCGGCGGAGGGTGCAGCACACTCAGTGAACACTAGAGGGCGCGCCCGTTCCAGGGAAGGCGGAACGGAGGGCTCAGCTGCGGCAGCAGTAGAGTGAGCTGCAGATCTCCGGCCCCGCTGTCCCTAGGGGCTCTGCATCTCTAACTACCCTTGGGGTCCCAGGAAGCCCTAATTCTCTGCAAGAAGCCTCTATTACAGCTGTCGGGTAGCAACTATATGGACTAGAACGAATGAGGATTAGGGGCAAGGAGGGTTTTAAGAATTAGAGCTGAGTAGAGTAGGGGAGAAGATTCAGACTAGGCTGGGATGAGAGAGGGATTGTGTGTGTGTGTGTGTGTGTGTGTGTGTGTAGGTTAGGGAGTGGGGGGGGGGAGTTCCTTTACTCAGGTTTGGGAAGATGAGGAGGGAGGCTGCAGGTTAGGGGTCCTAGTCTGAGGGGTGGCTCTGGCATAAGGAGGCCACTGGAGCTGGGCAGGGAACCTCCAGGCTGTGCTGTGTCCTCCAGCTTATCCTCAGCTCCTGGAACTCAGGAGCAGGGACACACTGAGTGAGTGGATGCAGAGCGAGGGCTGGGAAGGAATGGAAGGATGATGCCCAAAACTAAAGCTGCTGAGGCGAGGCAGGAGGGGTGGTGGCAGTGGTGGGGAAGGAAACAGTAGCGGGGCTTAGAGAGCGGAGAGTTACGTGGCACTGTCTTTTTGAAGACCACCATAGCCCAGTGGCCTCAGAGAATGACCTCATAACCACTCATCCCATCCTTCTACACACACACACACACACACACACACACACACACACACTCTCCACTTTTCCTGGAGCCACTGCACTTTTAAAGTGGAGAGGGAACCCTGATTGAAGCTAGAACAAGCAGGCATCTGAGCAGCCCACAGAGAGCTTGGCTTGGAACCCTCACTCCCCTTGCCCCCTCCCCATCTTCCCATCCTCCTCTCCGCCCTCTGCCCCTCAGAGGATGTTTTGTGCTGTTCCCCCCACCCCCTACCCCAGGATAATCCAGCTGCACCTGGAGGTGGAGCAGCTTCCAGCCTGGAAGCTGTGGGTGGCTGGCCTGGACCCCTCCCCTGGATTGCTGGTGATTTCAACCTGTCCCTTTGCTGGCTCCCAGTCAGGCTGAGCCCTAGGGGGAGAATCTGAGGACCCCAGCGGGGTTCAGCGGGCCTCGGGGAAGAAGAGAGAGGCCACCTGCCTGAAATCAAGTGGTCCCAGCCCCTCCTTCCCAGAGACTGTCCCCACAGCCCTGGGAGCTGCTGGCCTGGCCTCCCAACAGCCACACGCTTGGCTCTGTGGCCTCTGCTCCTCTGGGCAGGGCTCATCAGGGACCCTACAGTTTATTCTGGAGTGTGTCATAAGGACCTGGAAACTTTCCTTTCCAGCTAATGCACATCTCACTGCCATGTTATCCCTTTTCTGTCACTTTTCCAAGGGATGGGGAGTCATCAGCTTAGACAAAGTAACATGCTAAAAACTTGCAGACTGGAACTTGGCTGCCTGTCCTGGCACCCCCACACTAACCCACCTGCTCCCAACTCTGCTCATGTCAAAGGAGGGGTGGTCAAAGGGCAGCCGATGGCGGTTTTGTCACCCTGTTTCTCCCAGTAGACTTTTGTGACTAGCTAATGACCAGGAGCCCCGTAAAAGCTGTAAAGAGGCCTGGATCCACCACCCATGCCCCCACGGTGCGCTATAGCTCTCAAGGAGCCCAGCTCTGTGGGGATCTCTAGACTCACTGGGCAAAGACCCCAAGACAGGGCTGCTCAGGCACAACTGTAAGTTTACTGTGTTTTCCATGGGCATCCTTCAAACATTTTTTCTGGAGCCCTCATTTAAAGTAAAATTTAGTGGGAGTTCCTGTCGTGGCTCAGTGGTTAACAAATCCGACTAGGAACCATGAGGTTGCGGGTTTGATCCCTGACCTCACTCAGTGGGTTAAGGATCCGGCGTTGCTGTGGGCTGTGGTGTAGGTTGCAGACGTGGCTCGGATCTGGGGTTGAGACCCCAGATTAGACCCCTATCCTGGGAACCTCCATATGCCATGGGAGTGGCCCTAGAAAAGGCACAAAAACAAATAAAAATAATAAAAAAAGTAAAATTTAGTATCTATTTTATACCTAAATTTTAAAACTAAAGAGGGCTATCAAACTGTAGTGACAGTTGCCACCCTCACGATGCCTCTGGCTACACAGTGATGGCAGGATCTGCCCCCTGTCCAGCTCCTGGCCCTTTGGTCTTCTCTCTGCCTCACGCCTTCCAGCTCTCTCCTCTCCTAGGGCTTTTCCCTCCATGTCCTCCCACCTTCCTTCCGGCCCCCAGCCTTTCCTCCATCTTAAATTCACAGCATGCTTTTTCTTCCCTTCACAGGAAACTTCTTGAAGCAACATTCCAGACCCCTGGCCTCTCTTTCTTGCGTTTATGCCTTAGCCCCAAGGCAACCGCTGTCCACCTGGTGGAAACACCACAGACTTTGCTCTCAAAGATGACTGCATATCAAAGGGCTAAATCCAAAGATCCTCCTAAGGTCTCATCTTTTTCCTCCTTGCTGCTCACTGCTTCGAGTCTCTGCAACTTGGCTCCAGCCTCCCCTTGGTTCTCTTCCCTCTCAGTCCTTTCTTCTGGTCGTGCAGGACTCCAGGACAAAGACACCACTTCATTTCTCTACTATGTTGCCTCTTTTCTGCCACCCTCCCTGTGACCTCATCCATGCCCAAGGCTTCAATTACCAATTAAATAGTCAAGACCTCCAAATCTGCAGCTCAGGCTTAAACCTTCTCCTGAGCTCTAGATGCAACCATCCAACAGCCTGAAGGCACCTCCCCTTGGATATCCCGAAACCTCAACTCAACAGGACTGAAGCCAGAACCTCCAACGTCTCTGGGACGCCCTGCTATCTAAGCTCAAGGCACCAGGAGGCAGCTTGACCTCCTCCATCAGTTTAACCAAAGGAGCTCAGGCTTGGGGCCAGACAGCTCTGAGGTCAACTCACCATTTCCAAGCTCTGTGACCCTGGGCAAGTAGCTTCCCGCCTCTGGACCTCATTTCCTCTATCTGTAGAATGGGGGTCATCACACTCTCTACTTCATTGAGTTAGATGTGTGAAATAAAGCATGTAAAGTGCTTAAGGTACAGTTAGCACAGAGCAAGAGCTTAATGTATGTTAGCCACCATGAATAATAATAATCGACCTCTAAATGGCTCTTGAACTTGTAGGATGCAGCCTATCTCATTACAATTATCTGACTACCTAGCTGTCCTCATTAGGTTTTAAGCTCACTGTTGTTGTTTTTTCGATGGAAGTTCCCAGAGACCAGGGATTGAATCTGAGCCCCAGCTTTGACCTACGCCACAGCTGTGGCTACACTGGATCCTTTAACCCACCATGGTGGGCAGGCCAGGGATTGAACCCAAACCTCCAAAGCAACCCGAGCTGCTGCAGTCGGATCCTTAACCAACTACGCCATGGCGGGAACTCCCAAACCTCCCTGTCTGATGGGTCTTCATGACCCAGGAACCTGATAGTTAGTAGACCCTCAAATATGAGTGCAAGAGGGAAGCAGGGGGAGGGATGTCAAAACTATAGGTCCGCCTGAGCCGCCTTCCAGGACTGTGCTCCTGATTAACACACCATCGCCCCCTGGTGGCAGTGTGCCAAAATTGCTGGTTCAGGGTTTTCAGAAAGATCGTATGTGTACCTCTCTTAAAAGTGGATCTGCCTCACAACCTTGGAAATCAAGAGTGCCAAAGACTCTGCCATCACCAGCGATGCCTTGTCAGTTCCCCTGTATCCCTCCCATACAGGCTTCTGACACACGAGGTCAGTCATGCACATTTCTCTCGTGCCAGTGATGAAGGGGAGGCCGCCTACCCTCAGGTTTCTCTCCCACCACTGTGAGTTCAGACTCCTGGCTCGGCTCACTGGTTCCATAGATGTTGATTGCACACACACGGAATTTATACTCCCGGTCAGGCAGCAGGTCCTGGACGTTAAAAGAGGTGCTGCGGCATGTGGCTAGTTCCTTCCACGTCTTGTCCACTGAGTCCCAGATCTCGACGCTGTAGGACTGTACGGCGCTGCCCCCATCGTAGGAGGAGCCATACCAGGACAGGGTCAGCGAGGAGCTGCGGATGTCAGAGGCACAAGGCGTGCCTGCAGGGGGGTCCGGCTTGTCTGGGGGAGAGAAAAGCATAGCATCACTCAGCTCTGCAGGGCTATAGAGAGAGGAGGTTTTTGAATTAGCTCTGTTGTGTGGGAGAAGCCTGGAGAACGGTCCCAGGTCCTGGCTCTCTTTCTCTCATCCACACGGTCACACCTATGCACCTACCTGCCTATATGGCAAACCCCATAAACACCAATTTGCTCAGAAAAATCTCCTTTTTGGCTAGTTTCTAGTCTGCACGTCATGATTTCCTGTGCTTTGCCCAAATCATAAACATATTTCTCAGAGTGAACAAATCTAGGAAGCTGCCTAGGAGGCGTGGACGGCTTCCCATCCAAAATACGTTTTGAGGGAGAGTTCAATGTGTGCATGTGTGTGTCCCCTTCAGGGCAGAGGCCAGTGACCTGGGACATTAACCAGAGGCCAGTCTCCACTTTCTCTGGGACCTGAGAAACACTTGCTCCACTGAGAGCCAGTACAGCACAGAGAGCTCTGAAGTCACATGTTGGGTTTGAATAGGGTTCTCTTCCCATTCACTACTTCCTAACCTCCTGTGCCTCAGTTTCCTGGGCTGTGAAATGGGATGATAACAGCAGTGGATCACGAGGTACTTGTGAGAAGTTCTTCGAAAAGTGGCTGGTGTGAGCAGCCTTTACTGTCATCATTATTGCAATTATTCTAATTTTATAATATATAAGCAGTTACTCCTACCCTACCTCTTTCATCCTCTTTCACAACTGGTATAAAAATGAGATAGAGAATTTTAAAAGCAAACCAGAGTAGCAAGTCCCAACCCATCCCTGACTAAAGGCTGGAAAATGAACTGAGGACATAGACTAGAAGTGTCCCCTTTGTCTGGCCACCTTCCCGCTCAGACCTGTAATGCTAAGAACCAGGAACACTGCCAAGTTCAAGGCAGATCACGGTAGCCAGGACCTCACTAATGAGGTTCCTGAGTTGTGCTGGTTTTATCAGTTGTTCATCTGAATAAAATTCCCCTATTTTTCAGATTTAACCTCTGCAGGTGGTTGGTTTAGTTACAGATACCAGCATTCAGTAATCCTTCATCTCCCCTAAGGCAGTTTGAGGTATAGGGCTCCCCAAATGAGCAATTAAAACTTCTGCCTTTCTGCTCTGTGAATTTATAAGCAATGTGAATTCCAGTGAATTCCTTCACTTCTAAGACTCGTTTGTTTGTCTTTTCCATTTGGAAAATGGGGCTAACATAGATCTACCTCTTCAGGGTTTTGCAAGCATCAAATAAACAAGCCCAGGCAAAGAACTTGACCTCTCCTCTCCTCAGCAAGGCAGAAAAGCCAAAGAAAATTCCTGCACATTTGCATATGACCTGAGCATATGGAGAAGAAAAAAAACATCCTGCCTCTGTATGTGTGTGTCTGTGTGTCCGCGTACACCTAAATAAACACATACATATATATACACACATTTACACACACACACACACATCTTCATTCTCCCAGCTCCCCAGCCCTGCTGCTTCTGCATTCCAGCCAAGAATGCACTGCCCGGAAGCCATCCATCCCCTGCAACCCAAGCCTGGGCTGACTCGTCCAGGAATGACTCTGGAGTTACGACAGCCACTCCCCAACGGCGGCAGTCACTCTGGAGGCCTCCCGTGATGGAACCACTTTCACTGATTGTTCCATATGTTCTCTTAGAAAAACTGTTTGTTCTGAAAGATATATTGGTCTTTTTAGAAATACTTTTAGTGTTGGCTAAGATGTTTGTTACTCTAAACGCTCTTACAGGCAAGTGGCTCAAGTCCTCTCAAGACCCAGCTAAGGAAGTAAAAAGGCCTAAAGAAAGATGAAAGACAGACTCCCGGCCTGCCTCCAAGGAAACGCCTGGAAAACGTCTGATTGGACATGTGTAGGGTCCTGTAGTTTGAGACAACGAATACAGGTGCATGCCTCTGACGGATACTCTCCCCTCCTGCTTTGGTCAAGAAAAGAAAACTTTGAGAAATGGGCATTTCAGAAGAAGTACTGTTAATCCCCTTCCTTGTTCCAGATGTCTCTAGGCTGAAAGAGAGAGAAGGACTGACATGGAACATACATGCCCGCAGCCCTGAAGAAGATGCAAAACTTGGGAGAGAGGCTTTTTTTTTTTTTTTTTGTCTTTTTAGGGCCACACCTGCAGCATATGGAGGTTCCCAGGCTAGGGGGCAAATCAGAGCTACAGCTGCCGGCCTACGCCACAGCCACAGCAGTGTGGTATCCGAGGGTGTCTGCGACCTACACCAGAGCTCACAGCAACACTGGATCCTTTACCCACTGAGCAAGGCCAGGGGTGGAACCCAAGTCCTCATGGAGACTAGTTGGATTCATTACTGCTGTGCCATGATGACTTTAATTCTAAGTGAAACTTCAATGCTTTCAAGGAATTTGCTGCCAAATTAAGGAGTTCAGAACAGATGTTAAGTCTGAAGTCAGGGGGGATTGGAAGCCCCCACCCCCACCGCCCACCCTTGGAGCCATAGGCTGGGTCTGATGTTTTCTGTTCTTTCTAACCTAAGGAGCCATAAGCAAAGGCTGCACAAGCTGGGGACAAAAACCCTCAGGAGAGAACAGAGCCTCCCCTCCATGCCAAAGACACAGACGCACTGGGGTTGGGAGGGAGGCCTGGGCATGGCCTGGCAGAGGCCAGGAGGGCTCGGTGTCTGGGGCCCTGAGCTCCACGTTTCCTTGGAATTCTCCCATGGCTCCCTGGAGACCTGACTAGCAGAGTGGGAAACACTGAGTCTAAGGGAAGGGCCTCCTGTGTCACCAGCGCCAGGATTTTCTCTTTTAGAAAACGCTCTCACTCCTGGGAAAACAGAGGCTCTCGCCTCTAATGCTTCTCTGGAGTAACCATCTCCACATGCCTGTGAACTTTGAGGATGGTTTGTGGCTGAGCCCAACCTTGCCTGGACTGGCACCTTTACTGGCACCACAGCAGCCGCGTGCAGCTTTTAGAGACTGGCAGAGCTGCAGGGGTCCCCAGGCTGTCTACCTGGGTAATCCCAGGCCTTGCAGGCTAAGGCATTTTGCTCACCAAAAATACCCACCTGGCCAGAGGAGAGCCAAAAGGGCATTTGAAAAAGACTCCAGACACTCACTCCAAGAGCCCGTGATTTTCCAAGCTATTGGGCCAAACAAGATCAAGAATACATCTTGCTTAAGCCCAAGCCAAGTGTTTCAAAAGGAAATCTCCTGCCCTTAAAAATCACGCAAGTTCCGGAGTTCCCATCGTGGCTCAGTGGTTAACGAATCCAACTAGCAACCATGAGGTTGCGGGTTCGATCCCCGGCCTTGCTCAGTGGGTTAAGGATCCAGCATTGCCGTAAGCTGTGGTATAGGTCACAGACGTGGCTCGGATCCCGCATTGCTGTGGCTCTGGTATAGGCTGGCGGCTACAGCTCCGCTTGGACCCCTAGCCTGGGAACCTCCATATGCTGTGGGAGTGGCCCTAGAAAAGGCCAAAAGACAAAAAAAAAAAAAAAACATGCAAGTTTCAAGCTTAGATAGTATTGGGGGATTTCTGGGTATCTGGGATTCTCTCTGCTTTGTTTTTCTCCTTTAAAGATATGCAAAGCAGCCTGTTTTTCTTGTGCTGGACTAGTGGCAGGAAGGAATCCACCTAGGTCCAGCTTCTCTCCTTCCAGGCTGAGGCCGGAGCCGCGGGGGTGGGCAGAGGCCCCGAGCATCACAGATCCCTGCACCGCCTTGGCAAATATAATAATAACAAGCCTTCAAAATAGCTACACATCACTCACTGAAACTAACTGAGGGGAAGGTTGGTTTTTATCCTTATTTTAAAAAAAGGAGTCACAGACTATCTGAAGAGAACGGGATCCTTTAAAGAACATCCAAGAAGAGAAGTTGACTGCTAATTAGTGGAAGGTGGGTTAAACCAGCCATATTTAATAGCTGGCTTAGAAATGGATGCTCGAAACTGTCCAGAGTAGGCCACACGATTCCTGTCTCACTCCCTTTCCATGTTACATCTACTTCATCAACCCCGATAAGACAGTAGACAGATGTCCCTAGAGACATGCAGGTAAATCTGGGCTTAATCCAGCTTGACTTTGGACTGATTCTAAATCCCCGGGTTCTGAATGAATGCGGCTTTGCCGTGTCCATCAATGCGAGTCCTCATTTTATTGAGCAGTTCTATTCTTAGCTCTCCGAGGGGGAGGCAGACAGAAAGCCCTGCCCCTCCATTCCATTCCCCTCCCAGGACGGCATTTAACATGCTGCTCCTGCCAGCTGGCGGGCAGCCACGCCAATGGCCCTGTCAGCACTGGCCGAGGAGAATGAGAAACTAAACCATAAAAGGCTACAAGTGCGGCCTGTGTAGTGGTGGTGGTGGTGGTGGAGGAGGGAGAGAGGGTGGCATCCTGCAGAGGGGCCCCAGTGGGGGCAGGGGGCACTGGACACAGAAAAGCAGCTCCAAGGAATTGACTCCTGATTTCCCCATGCGCGCGGGGGGGTTGGGGGAGCGGGGGGCTGATGAGAGAGAATGCCAGGGAAAACTGGAAACCGATACCCACAGGCAGGTGGGGGCATGGGGCCACATCGATACTTTGGGTACAGGCAAAGTGTAACAAGCTGGGTCACTAGCACCAACCCCCCACCCCCCAAAATGTTCCCGACTCCTCAGGGGAAAGGATTAAAATAAGAATCCCAAGTCACCAAAGAGAGAGTGAGATGCCTGTCTTTTGTAGGTGAGAAGCCTGTTCCCTGAGCACCTGGTCCACTGGCCTTCCCAGAGACAGAATGAACTCCTGACCTGGGGGAAAGGCTTTTGTGTACACCACCTACGAAGGCTCACAAGGTGCACAAGGCCCAGCTTTCCATCCACCGCCCCTTCGCTGTCCTGAATGCCTGCCACGTAGGGGGACAATGGACTGAGCAGGGCGGACAGCAGATGGCCAGGCAGAAAGCTAGTTTGAGATTTCAGGAGAGAGTTGCCCAAGACATGAGAAACATAGTGACTGAGTGAGATGGAGAGGAACAGGCAAATTTGACAATCGGGCTGGTGACAGGCTCTGAGCTCAGTACTGGGATGTAGGAGATAAGAAAAAGGGAGTGGATTTGGGATTAGGAGGGCACGGTGACCTCAGAAGGGCAGTCCCAGTAAGTAATGGGGCCTGGGCCCGAGGCTACAGGCAGCTGGAGATTGTTGCCAGGGAGGCAAAGAAGCAGACTCAGAGCCGAGACTGACCCTTTTAGAGGGTTTGGCTGTGTTGAGAGCAGGAGAGAGAGATGCGAGGGCAGCCAGAGCAAGAGGAGATACTGCAGGAGTTATACCTGCCTGTGTGCTTGGCCAAGACAGGAGAGCCCTGGGGAAGTGGAGAAGTGGAAGTGAATGAGTATGGGGGTTGGAGCCCTCGAGAGCCTGGGGTCCCAGAGCCCAGGGGAAAGGTGGGCCGTACGTAGAGCCTGGAGGGTGGAGTTAGCACAACGATGGAGAAAGAGACGCCTTTGGGGTTTTGCCCCCAAGTGGAGCAGGTCCGAGCCTGATTCCTCCTGCTGCTCAGAGAGGTGAGAGGCCAAGGCCTGCAGGGTGGAGGCGGGGGTGGGTCTTGAGCAAAGGCTGTGACGCTGACGCCTCTGCTGAGCACTGAGTCTGTGGGTTGATGCCATTCTCCTGCTGTGCCCCAAACTCAGGCACGGTGGCAGTAAAGTTGAAAGGCAGCATGGATTCAAGGTGAGGGTTTGCAAGGGGACCGGAGGTGGAGGGCAGGTGTGGACCTGGGGGAGTGGGATCACGAGCGCTGGCTGGAGAGCTGGAGTCCTAGAGCTCAGGGTCTCCAAAGGCTGGAGAGGGAGGCGCTGTGTGTGCAAGGCCTGCGAAGCCCTTCTTGACAAGCATGAAGGGCAGCAGCGGTGTGAGAGCAGGGGGTGGGAGAGCGGAGGGAACTCAAGCTGGAGGAGTGGCCCCGTGAGATAAGGCCCCAGGTCCAGCATCCCACCTGCCCTGTGCCCTGTCCCCCCACTCACCCACAACAGTGAGGTTGACCTGGGCCTGCCTGCTGCCCAGCTTGTTCTCCACCAGCAGAGTGTAGCAGCCACAGTGCTCCTGGCGCGCGGCCCGGATGGTGAGCTTGCTGCCGTTCTCACTGTTCTCCACCTTGATGTGCTCACTCTCCTGGATCTGGGGGCAGAGAGTGGGGCAGGTGCTGGAGACTTGAGCCAGGAAAGAAAGGGGGCCCCGACCCACACTCTGCACCCCCTAAGGGATGCAGCAGCACGAGCTGTGTGGTGGGGCTGGTCGAGGCTGGAGGGCCTCCCCCTAAGAGCCCTCCTGTCCTGCATGCAGCATCAAGGTGCCCCAATGGGGTCCAGATGGAGGCAGGCAGGCAGGCAGGGTGCTGAGCAGGGGCTGGGGGTCAGGGGATGAGCTATCGCTTGCCGCTCCCCACCGGAAGTGAGGTCTGGAATGGGATGGGTGGTGAGAGAACACGTTTGATCAAAGTCACCAAGCCCACCCGGTGGGTTCTGGCCTCTTCTCTGCTGCCTGATACCATAGCCACCAGCCACATGTGGCTTTTCAAAGTGTAGTTAATTGAGTCCACATCCCAGATGTCCACTGATGGATGAAAAGATACAGGAAATGTGGTAGATCCAAACCATGGAATATTACACGGCCATAAGAGGAATCAAGTATTGGTTCATGTTACAACAGGGGTGATCCCTGAAAGCATTATGCTAAGTAAAAAAGCCCAGATGCAAAAGAACACATATTATATGATCCCTTTTTTTGTTTTTTGTTTTTTTTTTTTTGCTTTTTAGGGCTGCACTTAATGTCATATGGAAGTTCTCAGGCTAGGGGTTGAATTGGAGCCATAACTTCTGGCCTTGGCCACAGCCACAGCAATGCCAGATCTGAGCCACATCTTTGACCTACACCACAGCTCATGATAACACTGGATCCTTAACCCACTGAGCGAGGCTAGGGATTGAACCCCCATCCTTGTGGATCCTAGTCAGTTTCTAAACCTACTGAGCCACAATGGGAACTCCTATATGATTCCATTTACATGAAATACCCAGATTAGGCAACCTCATAGAGACAGATAGTAGGTTAGAGGTTGCCAGGGTCTGGGGGAGGGGGAGAAATGACTGCAAATGAGTCCGGGGTTTGTTTTTTGAGGTGATAAAAATGTTCTGGAATTAGAAAACTGTTATGGCTGTACAACCTTGTGACTATATGCATATTCTAAAAGGGTAAATTTTATGGTGTTTGAATTATATTTCAAGAAAGCTGTTAGCACAGTTTTTAATTAACTGAAATTTAAAACTCACTTCCTCACTTGTGCTAGTCACATGTCACATGCTCAATGGCCACATACGGTTAGTGATTTACCATACTGGATAACAGAAACAGAAACTTTCACTGCAGAAAGCTCTGTTGGATGGAGCTGAGACTTGGCTAAATGTCTGTGAAAAGGGTTGAGATTTCAGAGTTCCTGTTGTTGGCTCAGGGGAAACGAATCTGACCAGTATCCGTGAGGATGCAGGTTCGATTCCTGGCCTCGCTCAGTGGGCTAAGGATCTGGTGTTGCTGTGAGCTGTGGTGTAGGTTGCAGATGTGGCTCGGATCCTGCGTGGCCGTGGCTGTGGTGTAGGCCGGCAGCTGTAGCTCTGATTCGACCCCTAGCCTGGGAACTTCCACATGTTGCAGGTATGGCCCTAAAAAGCAAGAAAAGGGTTGAGATTCCATCTTCCTTCAGACACCACTAGCCCAGACAGGACCCAAGCAGGCGTGGGAAAAGGCTGGCTCTCTTTATCTTGTGAGGCCAAGACCTCTCTCCTTCCCTGTACTAGCCTTAGGACGTCTCTGGGCCTTAGGACAATTTGAATGGGTTGGAAATACAGCAACAGAGGCCACAGAAGAAATCCTCACACCTTCTACGCAGTTCCCGAGGCAGTGCCAGCTCAATGTCCCGGGGCCTCTGCTGATCAGGCCCATGGGCACATGCTACCAAAGTGGGATTGGAGGAATGGCAAGGAACAGGCTCTAAAAACTGGCTGTTTGGAAATTCTAACATTTCCCCGTAGGGCTGTTGTTATAAAGGGTAGTTGGATTTCTGGGTCAGCGAGCCAAAAGGCTGTTTAATGGACAATTTATCAACTCATATCCTTGGCTTCACTTTTATCTCTCCAGCATGTGGTGAATTTAAGCGGTTACCACAGATAGGGTTCAGTGAGCTGGCATGGAATCACAGAAGGCTCCAGACTCTGAGAGGTCACTTAAGGTCCCTGGTTCCATTTTTCCTGACTCTGAGGAGAATTTCTAGATGGATCAAAATCAGGTGGGGGCCAAGGGTTGTTTCTATTTTTCCTGTCATACGTTCCTTGGTTGCACAAAGTATAAGGCAGGTGTTCTTGCCGGAGGAAAGGATACTTAGAACTCAGATTTGGTGGGTGGCCGCAGGTGGGTGTCACCTGTTTCTAAGGCGCCTGCAATGAACCCCTAGGATGCCACCTCTGTCACAGCATTTCCCATGCCTTTCCGCCCAGCGTGGCTCCGGAACTTGTACGGGTTGTTTTTGGGCCCCTCCCCTCTGTTACTGACCTGCTTTCGGAACTTCATCCAGGTACAGGTGATGGGCTGGGTACCGGCCACTTTACCAAACAGCTCCACAGACTCTCCCGCTCGCACCTTTTGGTCCTCGGGAAACTGGATGATCTGAGGGGGCATGGCTGGGGGAGAAGTGAGAGAGTGAGCTCTGACGGGGAGGGAGCCTCAGATATTCTGATCTCATCTGACGTGCCCATCCACGTTGGTCTGCTGCTCCTCTCTGGCCTTTCAGAACTTTTGGGGTAAGACTGAGGCCAGCGGCCACTGCTCCAAAACATCTGAGCAGATGCACCAGCTATGCGTGTTAGTCTCTTGATTCCGATTCCTTCAGAAGTGGCCTCCACAATTTACATGACCTAACCCTCCATTTGTTGGTTGCTCTGGAATTTGTGCCTAATTTTTTGAATCTACGTCTTAACTCCTTTATTTTTATTTTATTTTTTGCTTTTTAGGGCCACACCTGCAGCACATGGAGGTTCCCAGGCTAGGGTCAAATTGGAGCTGCAGCCACCGACCTACACCACAGCCAGAGCAACCTGGGATCCAAGCCACGTCTGTGACCCACAGCTCAAGCAATGCCAGATCCTTAACCGACTGAGCGAGGCCAGGGATCGAACCTGTGTCCTCATGGATACTAGTCAGGTTCGTTACTGCTGAGCCACAATGGGAGCTCCTAACTCCTTTATTAATTAAGCAGCACCTTGCCTTCTCACCTTCAGGTCACCCTGACGGACAGGCTCACTATGGTTCCCATCTTCAAATGACTTTCCATGGAAAACAGACAAAGCTCCCCGGGATCGGGACATACGGAGCAGAGCATTCAAAGAGCACAAAGTAGATCCTCTCCATAAGGGGCAGAATGAGGACAGAGGGTTAAGCAGAATTTTGCAGAAGGGAGGGGAAAGTCACCATTGCGGTGTGATGCTGTCAGAAAAGACAAATAGTGGAAGAAGGTGGAGGACCAAGGTGTGCGGAGGCTCTCGGAGAAAATGCAGCCTGAGTGATGCAGCGCTGGAATCAAGGCGGGGGTAGGGGTGGGGGACGCTCTCCAGGGCCCACATCCCAGTGGTCTCTAGCATAGCAAAGGAACAGCTCCTCATGGCAGTGGCTCCCTTGCCCCCAGTGCTGCTGTGACCATTACCTGCCTTCGGAGGTGTCTTGGGGGCAGGTTTCTTTTTCACAGTGGCATCACCTGAAACGACGAAGT
Source organism: Phacochoerus africanus (assembly GCF_016906955.1). Lineage (NCBI taxonomy): Eukaryota > Metazoa > Chordata > Mammalia > Artiodactyla > Suidae > Phacochoerus > Phacochoerus africanus. The sequence goes on along the minus strand of NC_062544.1, from coordinate 217,112,473 downwards.
TCACAGGTTATATTACCTGTCCGTTCAGTTTTCTCACAAAGCTCCTAAGTCCTAGTAGGATGCAGCCTTGCCCATGGGCCCCTCATCCAGAGAGAACCCTCTCCTGAATGTGTCTTTCTGGAGATCTTGCAGTCTTGCGTGGACAACCTCACCAGCGAATGAATATCCCTTCTCAGGGGAAGCTGGAGCCTCCATTGAGATAAAAACTCTCAAAAAGGCTTAAGCCTCCTTTGTCCATTTCAGTGACGATAACCCCAGACTCACTAGCTATTCTTTTACCCTGACTTTCAGGAAACTCAGAAGGGAAATTATGTCAGATAAACCAACTAAATTTAGCCTTTGCTGTGGATCCAAGGGTCTCAGGCTTCCTTTGGGTCACAGACTGAGGATGGGTGGCTTTCATTTTCTGATGTTTGTTGAATGGATCAATGAATGAATGATCAAATGAAGGAGCCAACCAGCGGTCTCCTCCATTCTCACCCTCATGTTCTCCAAATAACTTATAAGAAAAATGACTCACACAGACCCATTTTGCAGCACAAACCTATTTGTTTGTCTAAAAACCAATAGGGTGAGTATGCAAAAATATCTTTAGCCATCTTCATGGCTTATTTTCATATTTCTTTTGGGTCTCTGTTCAAGTTATCTAACCTATTTCTCCAAGTGCAATGAAAATCTACATGCACACAAGCAGCTGTATGTGAAGGTTTGTAGTGGGTTTACTTGTAATTGCCCCAAGCTAGAAGTTATGCAAATGTCCCTCAGCTGGAGAACACATGAACTGTGGTCATTCATACAACGAAACACCACTTATAAATAAAAGGACCGAACTTCTGATGTATATATGAATAAATCTCAATGATTCATTTTTCTCTTCTGCTAAGAGAAGCCAGACTCAGAGGCTAAGTCTATGCACTATATACATCTATTTATAGGATATTTTAGAAAAGACTAAACTATAGGGACAGAGAAAAGGTGGGTGGGGAGGAGTATTATCTACTAAGGGGCACAAGGACAAGATTCAAGGTGACAGAACCCTAGCTTACATGACTATGCACTGTCATGACTCATAGAATGGTGCACTAGAATGGGGGGATTTTACTGTACCTAACTTTTACCGTAACATGAAAAATGAAAAATTTAAGCAATGACATCCTCCCTATCCACACTATATCAAACAGCTACGGTTTCCCATAAGAGCAGAGAATCAGATGGTATTTGCCAGGGGTTGGGGGAAGGGAGACATGGGAAATTGTCTTCTAATGGACACAAAGTTTCTGTTATACAAGATGAATAAATACTAGAGATCTTCTGTATCATAAGGTACCCAGTGTTAACTATATGGTATCGTGGACTTTAAATTATGTTACGAGGACAGATCTCATGTTAAATCTTCTTAAACTTAAATGCACACAGGTATAGGAACCCAGGAAATATTCGGAGGTGAAGGACACTGTTTAGTACCCCGTTGTGATGGTGGTATCATGGATGTATGTCCATGTCCAAACTCATCAAGGCATTACATTAAATGTGTGCAATTTTTTATATATTATACCTCAATAAAGCAAAAAAGATGATGTTATCCATGAAGCTAAAGGAATAAATTTCAAAGGTTTCAATCCACACAAATTTTTTTTCCTGACAAGTGGAATTAAGCTAAAAATCAATGACAAAAATATACCCAGAAATTTTTCTCCTTGTTTAGAAATTCAGAAATCAATGTTTAAGTGCTCATACCCATGCATGCGTCGTGGCTTCCATGTTGTACAGACATAGAATGCTGCCGTGACCATAGAGAGTTGTACGGGACGGTGCTGGCCTAGCATGTTGAGTTTGGGAGTTAGATCTGTGTCCCGAGGAAACAGGGAGTCTGGACACAAACAGCAGTCCAGCTGGGCTGGAGGACCCCCTGGAGGGGCTTCCAGTTCTGGGGGACCAAGAACAGCCACTTAGGAGGCTATTGCCACACTCTTAGAAGAAACTGGTGGAGATCTGGCATGGGTAAAGGCAGCGGAAAAGAAAATACAAATAAGAGATGGGAGAACTGTTAAAAGAATTGAGGGGCTAAACAAGAGGGAAGTACAAAGATTCCTCAGGGGATTTCTTGCTTGGATAAATGAGAAAAATGGTATTGATGGAATACCGAATTTTGGAATGAAAGATGAGGCGTTTGACTTGGTCCAAGAGAATGTGGTAGATGACAAAGTTTAACCTGTAAGGCTAGAAACCCAGGATCAGAATTCTAGAGCTAGTTGCTGGAAGCTGAAAGTGAAAGACTTTAGGATCAAACATGTAATTGTAACGGAAACTGGAGGATGGGTCAGCTTCTGGGAAAAGAATACAATGAAGGATGAAAAAGTGACAGGGTCTGATCCTAGAGCTGGGAGGAAGGGCAGGGGCCTTGGAAGGACTGTCGCTGAAGCCCAGGGTGTTGGAGGATGGGCCCTGGGAAGACAGGAGCAGCATCGGGTGATGGGTGGAATCGGACAGGGCAGGTGGGCTCAGAAGTTGCTCTCGAGGAGATTCTCAAGGAAACAGGTAGGGAGTCAAGAATTCCGGAGGTGAAAGGGACACGGAGAAGCAGGGTGACAGGAGAGGAAATGTCAAGCTAAGCTTTCTTCCAAGGTCAGAGAGGAGAGGACAGGGGTAAAAGCAGAAAGTAAGGACTAGATGGAGAGGGAGGGTCCAGAGACGCCAGTGGGGAAGAGCCCTGGAAAGCGAGATCCTGCGGGAGTGGGTACTGGCTGGGCTAGGGAACCCTCCTGCCTGGCTGAGCCATGGAGCCCCTACCCCTCTGGATCCAGGGCAGCTGGGAAGGGAGAGGGCACAGCTGGAAGAGAGCGCCCTCCAGGGGAGGGAAAATTGCTCCTACCAGAGCCAGGATCTGACCTCTTGGGAGAAGGGAAGCGTCTATTCAGAGGAGTGGTATGGAGGGCTGTTCTTACGGGCTGAGTGGTGCCCCCCCCATTCATAGGTTGGTGCCCCAACTCCCGGGACCTCCAAATGTGACTGTATTTGGAGACAGGGACTTTAAAGGGGTGATTATATTAAAAGGAGGCTTTAGGGTGGCCCTAATCCAAACCAACTGGTGTCCCTATAAGAAGAGGAAGTTTAGGAGTTCCTGTTGTGGCTCAGTGGTTAACAAATCTAAGAACCATGAGATTTCGAGTTCAATCCCTGGCCTTGCTCAGTAGGTTAAGGATCCGGCGTAGCAGTGAGCTGTGGTGTAGGTCACAGACGAGGCTCGGATCCCACTTGGCTGTGGCTCTGGCGTAGGCTGGTGGCTACAGCTCTGATTAGACCCCTAGCGTGGGAACCTCCATGTGCCGCAGGTGTGGCCCTAGAAAAGGCAAAAAGACAAAAAAAAAAAAAAGGAAGTTTGGGCACACGGAGAGACACCAGGGGTGCACACACAGAGGGAAGGCCACATGAGGACACAGCAAGAAGGCCGCCACCTGTAAGCCAAGGGGAGAGACCTCCCGAGCAACCAGACCTGCCAGACCTTGGACTTCCAGCCTCCAGAACTGTGAGACCATACGCTTCTGGTGTTGAGGCCACCTGGTGTGTGGTACTTCGTTAGGGCAGCCCCAGGGAACCACTGCAGCTGTGGGTGGGCTCTGGGAGCCAGGAAGGAGGGCACCAGCCCCCAGAGTGCTGGGCCAGGAGCTAATGGGCAAGGGCACAGAATGAAAGCAGATGACACAACGTCCAGCCTGTACTATTCTTGGGGGTCCAATGTGGCCAGAAGTTGAGGCTAAACTATTATCTTTCTGAGTTACAGTCAAATAAGACTGAGGCCCAAAGTTTTATGTTTGTTATATAAATTTGAAGCATCTCCTGCTTGAATTGGTTAGCATTTGAAACTGGTTTGGGAGTTCCCATTGTGGCTCAGTGGAAACGAATCTGACTAGTATCCATGAGGATGCAGGTTCGATCCCTGGCCTCACTCAGTGGGTTAAGGATCCAGCATTACCATGAGCTGTGGTGTAGGTCGCAGATGAGGCTTGGATCTGGCGTGGCTGTGGCTGTGGTATAGGCCGGCAGCTGCAGCTCCAATTCAACCCCTAGCCTGGGAACCTCCATGTGCTGTGGGTGCGGCCCTAGGAAGAAAAAAAAAAAAAAAAAAAAGACAAAAAAACCAAGCAAACTGGTTTGGTTCCTATCAATAACAACAATTTTAAACATTAACAATGTTCTATATCCTATTCTATGTGGATTTTATAGAGCCATCTGCTGAAATGCATTCATTATGTTCTGGGTTTAGGAGAATGTAATGAATGGATTAGAAAGCAGAGTCACCAGATGCTAAAACCTGGTTTCTTGTAGCCAGCTGGACTCAGGAAGTTGAGTTTCTAACCCATGATCCTTTCATCCTTTTACTCACTGGGCTCTCACCCCAACCAAGCACAAGGGGTCACTTCACACTGTTTCCATCTCATGATGGACAGCGCCCTCCAGGGGAAGGAAAATAAAAGTCAGGTGACTTTCTGGGGCCATCAGACTACACGTGGTCCAGTTAGAAACAAGGCCTGAGGAGCCCCCTGCTGCCCAGCATATGGCTGCTTTCTTCCTGCTGCCTCTTCACTCCAGCTGACACCCTATCCCACCCTCAGATCCAGGTCCCTAAAATCCGTCTCTGTCCCTTTGCAGGCATGCAGTGGGCAGAGGCTCTGGCACTGGACTTGGCTTCAGATGTTCCCTCAGCTGTCTGACTTGAAGTACGTTATTTAACCTCTCAGAGCTTCCATTTCCTCATTGCAAAATGTGGAAAGAATAAATAAAATTTGTTGTTGTCATGAATGAAGCTGCGTCGCGGGGAAGGTACAGCATAAAGTGCATGCTCTATGCCTGCCCTGCCCCCACTCTCCTTCCCCAGGACTCAGGACTCAGTACGCAGTACCTTTCCTGCACCTGTTTAGTCCCTGCACTGTTGGCCAGGCCCGCTTTACACCGACACCACACGTCGCTCCCACTGCACCTGCAGCTCCTTCCCCAACTCAGGTCCTTGGTAGAGGGAACATTCTAGCCGCTCAGTCCAGATGCCCAGACTCTCAGCACTTCTTGGATCATGAACTACTTTTCCTTCCCCTGATGCACCTTCTTATCATCTTATTACTGCTGTCAGCCCTTTGTCCCTCACCCGCTTCTCCACCACCCTAAACGTCTTGCAGTAGCCATTGTCTGAGAGGAATATCACAGAAGGAAAATAAAATCCAAGCATCTTCACAAATCCCATGACAGCTTCCAGTCAGGCAAGCAGGGCAGAGGGTCCTCCCTTGCCTTGCCACCATGTATGTCCCTCTCCTGGTACAGCACGGCTCTCCAAACTCTCAAACTTTCCAAACTGCTCTGAGTCCCTCTTTTTATCCCTTCTGTGGCCCTTGTTTTCTCTGGAGCCCAGACTTCTCTCCTGAGCCCACCTATACATCCCACCCCCCAACCACCATCTCCTGTGGCACACGCTCTAAGCCCAACAACACCCAAAACCAAATCCAGGATCTTCTCCCCACACTGCTGCCTGTCCCATTTCTCCCAAGTCCCCTTTCCTGCCCATAACCAGTCTTTCAATTCAGCAACCAAGAAAGCTCTTTGGCTTGTCACTTCCCATATCCCCACTGTCACCATTCTCATCCTACCTGCACCTCCTCCTGGACCTCTGGTCCCCTGTCCCCACCCTAATACATCTATCACTCTGTGGTCAAAGTGGTTTCTCCAATGCAAATCTGATGCCCCTGCACTGTTTTGACCTCTCCAGTGGCTGCTCACTGCCTCTTAGGATCAAGCCCAACGCATCAGACAAGGGCCTTTGAGATCTGTCTCCAGTTTTCATCTGCAGTCTTCTTTCTAACTGTTCATCCTCACCCATGCCTCAATGCCCAGTATCAGTAGTTCTCAAAACCTAGCACGCATGACGATCACCTGGGAGACTTGCTAGGAATACCGATTCCTGGCCTTGCTGGGTGCTGATGCCGCTGGTCCCCGTGCCACCTTCTGGGGGCCACTGCTCTGTGCTCTATACCAGAGGCCTTTCCATTTCTGCAATGCCAGGCTTTTGTCTTTGCTGACTCTTGCACGTTCTTGGATACATCTCGGCTCACACATCACTGTTGCCAGGCTGGGATCCATGCCCCTCCTCCGAGGCAGTTCAATCTCAGCAGTCATCGCAATTACAGAAACCTGCCCCTAGCGCCCATATACCCAGCAAGTTCCCTGTGGACAGGAGCAGGGCCCACCCCATTCGCCTTCTGTATCCCCAGTCCTAGCACAGTACATGAACAGGCTTGACAACATCTCTTCAGGGCATGAGTGGAACCCCCAAGGCTCTCTGTTAACAGAAGAATTCCCAACAAGGTTCCATCCCATCCCTGGGCTCAGATGCTCAGAAATAAAGCCTGTTGGCTTGAATCCTTGTGCAGCTTCCCAGGAAAAGGAGAAATCCCCTTGCTTTGTCACCAACCAGATCAAAGCTGCCAGGTGCTGGGCCTTCCACCCCAGCCAGGACACTGAGGCTGGAAGAAGTGAAGCAGCCCAATAGAAACATCATGAATCAAAACACTGAATTTAGAAGCCTTCTGGGAAACCTGGGGCAGAGCTGGGAAGGCCAGCCCCTGGTTGTCTGGGTAATCCATCTTGTGCTTTTGCTGCAGGGTGTCCATAGCCACCGGGTCCTACCCCCATAAACCTTCCTTCTGCCCTGTGAGGGAGGAGGTTGGCACCCTACAGAAATTTCCAGACTGCTCAGTCCCTCTCTCCAGTGAATCAGTAGAGCCAAAACATCGGAGCCAGCAACTGGGTGATATTTACGGATCCTGAAGGCAGGACTTATGGCTTCAAAAGGCTCTGAGGTAACAAAAAGCCAAAGGGAATTGAAGAGATAGCCTGAAGGACCTTGGGTACAGGGAGGTCCCTGGATCTCTGCCTCTCTGGGGACATTTCCCTTTTGAGGTAGTTAGCCAAAAATAGACATCAAACCCCTCATGACTCCCCGAATCAGCATTACCTTTCCGCCACAGGCTTCTGAGAGGGACCCAGGTTTGGTGTGGAGGAGGCACCCACCCAGGGAGCACCTGGGAATGGAAGCTGAACCCCACCATCCTGCACAGGTCAGGCTCAGGGCTCCAAGTCACTTGAAACCCCCAACACTGCCCCCACCCCCACCTCGCACACGTCAGGCCCCATCCAGCACGTCCTTAACAAACTGGTGGAAAAATATTGGTCATTTTCCCAGAATGAATATCTCTGGGCAAATTTCCTGTACGCATCCCCTCATAGCAAAGGCTGTCACATAAGAAGATTCCAGGGGAACACTGCTCCTCTTGTTACAGCAAAGACCCACCTCTAAGCCCCCGGGACATAGAACATCAGGACAGTTGTCAAAAGGGCAGCCCAGCGCATGGCCCAGACAGCAGTGCCAGTGTTACGTGAGCGGCATCTTCCAGGCCCTCCCTGGGGAGACCCATCCTGCCATTTAACTGGCTTGTGGGAGACAACAGAAGAGCTGAACGCAGCAGCATGGGGTGGAAGCTCAGGGTCACATGCATGGTGTGACAGAGAAGGGCATGTGCGCCATCCCTCCTCAGACACCAGTACTTGGGTTGGGAGGAACTGGGTAATGGTGCCCGCTTTCAAAGACAGGGTCCCACATCTTTCCCTGTCAAGCAAGTCCTGATGCCAAGTCTTAGTCTTTGAATCCTATCAGCTATCAGGATTTAACATTCTTGACAACCTGGAGAGAATCTTTAAAAAGAAGGTTTGATCCTGGAGACACCTTTCAGGATAACTGGACACTGCTTTCAATATCCAAAGATGCTTCCGAGGTGATCAACTTTTGGTCTCAGAGAGATGCATACAAGAGACCAGGCAAAGGCATCCAAGAGTGTCATAGTCTGGGACAGTAGTGAGGTCAAAGTGACCGAGAGTAATGGTGACGCTCAGGCCAAGGGGTTTCCACCTGTATCACCCGCAGATCCCAGAAGCACAGGAGCTCATAAATGCATCCGAGGAGTTCCCGTCATGGCGCAGTGGTTAACGAATCCGACTAGGAACCATGAGGTTGCGGGTTCGGTCCCTGCCCTTGCTCAGTGGGTTAAGGATCTGGCGTTGCCGTGAGCTGTGGTGTAGGTTGCAGACGCGGCTCGGATCCTGTGTTGCTGTGGCTCTGGCGTAGGCGGGTGGCTACAGCTCCAATTCAACCCCTAGCCTGGGAACCTCCATATGCCGCGGAAGCGGCCCAAGAAATAGCAACAACAACAACAACAAAAGACAAAAAGACAAAAAAAAATGCATCCGAAAAGTGAAATGCTTCCTATATTCCTACTTTAGACCAGGAGCCAAAACTTCAGAGATGGACAGACCCTGGCTCTCTAGTAGTAAAAGCACCCTATGGATGTTTGATCTCTTTTCTAAAAGATCATCAGTTCTATAGACCGATGGGAGGGATCCCTGAGCCTGTAATGACACTGGCAGAGCCTCTCTGCATTTTCAAAAACCATTCCTTAAGCCCCATCAAGACCTCTCTCGCAATTCCAGGCAGATCCCCTCCAGCTGGAACCCCCTCAGTCTGGAGCCTATGCACAAGGCCTCCTTTCCATCAGGGTGTCTCTGCCACTGCATGTCCATGCTTGCTGGAGCCTTGACTCCTCACACACCAGAGGGTATGAAGCAAGAAAGCCACCCCCGCCACCCCCCGTCACGCCAAAGAAAAGCATTCTACTGAATGGCTTGATGTCAGAGCTAGAAAGGTCTGCGGTCAGTCAGAGAAGGTCCCCATTTGACAGGTGCAGAGGGAGCAAGGGCTCTGACCAAGCCCACGTGTTCAATTAGAGGCAGAACCAAGACTCTCATTCCCTGCTCTCTAGCCCTGGGGCTGGCTGGCTGTGCCCTGCGCCCGGAATGGGGCGTGGTAAGTGGGCACTTGAAGGGCCAACAAGAAAGGGTGTTGCTGCCTCCCCACCGCCCCCAAAGGCGGAGGGTGCACTTCCCCAGCCCAGGCACTTCACTTTTCTTTCTTCAAAGGTAGGAGACGACCCATTCTGCGTGGGAGGCATGCATAAAGTTTTCCAGGAGTGCTGACACTAACTCCCCATCGAGAGGGGGAAAAGCAGCCATAAAGATAGTGGGACAAATGACAAAAGCTGAATATGGGGCTGTGGATTAAACAGCAGTATTGGTTCATTGTTAAGTGTCCTGATTTTAATGATCGCATTGTGTTATGTTCTTAGGAGATACAACACAATAAGATATTCAGCGGTCAAGGGCATGGTGTCTCTATTCATAAATGGTATATATTTATAGAGATACATGTATATGTATGAATATGTATGATATATTATGAATAGACATAGTGTATATAGTATATATACAGTGTATATAGATACATAGGAGATGAATATTTGATGAATGGTGAATATATACGAGTTCATACATAGAAAATGACAAAACAATGGAACAAAGTGTAAATAATTGATGAACCTAAGTGAAGGGTATACAACAGTTTCTCATCGTATTCTTACACCTTTTCTGTAAATTTGAAATTTTATCCAAATAAAGTCATAAAAAAATTCCTGTTGCGAGGCATGTAGCAAATACCCTGAGAGGTCTCAAGATCCAGGGAAGCATGCCAGCTGGCACCCTCTTCTCCCCCCAGTGCTAATGGCAGCCAGACCTCCCCCTCACCCCAAGGCGGGCACTGCCCAGGCTGTGTGGACAGCACAACGGCTGGCTCTGAGACTGCGAGGGCACAGGGTGGTGTGGGAGGAGCGTAGAGCAGGGCTGCCCTCACAGTTCCACATCTTACGAGCTGTGAGACTCTGGGCAGGACGGTTTTGCTCATCTGTAAAATGGGAACAACTATTTGTAGTTCCATTAGGAGAGACTTGCCTGAAGCGACTTGGATTGAGTGCCTAAGATGACGCCTTCTGTGTAGGTGCTTCATAACTCTTGTGTTGTATCACGGGCAGATAGAGTCGGGGGCCCTCGCAATATTCACCCTAGTGTCTGTGCCTTTCTCCCTCCGGTCGCCCCTCATGAGAAGAAAGTTATCATCATTCCTCCTCAAACAAACCACAACCCTCTCCTCCTTCATAACCTGGCCCAGATTTTCTCTCATCCTGAAATCGCCCCAGACAACCGCCTCCTCACTCTTGTACTTGTGAGCTGGTGTCCAGCAGTCGGTTTTCTCTCATCCGGCTCCTGGGCGTGGGGCAGATGGACCTGGCTTTTCCCTCAAGCTTCCCAGGGCTTGGCGGGGGAGGGGTTGCCCAGGGCCCCTCAGGCACTGTCCGCTCTCTCTCTCACAGGATGGAACATCCGACCTGAGGAGGGCAGGGAATGCAGACGGGGATCTGGCCACTGTCTGTCTGACAAGGAAACTGCTCAGCCTTCCCTCGGCCACTGGAGGAAAGAGGGATTTCCGGGTTAGATTAGGTACTTCCCAGCCCCTGATGAAAATGAACACACATACACAGCCCACCACTCAGTGACATGAGAATCTGGGCTTTCTCATGGAATCAGAGTTGCCTGGGCCTGGGGACAGCAATGCTAAGAGAAAAAGGCAAGCTGCAGAGATGTACAGGCTGTGTATCCATTTCTGTAGGAAAAACATCCAACGGGCATATGTGCCCGAGTTATGTGTGAATATTCAGAAAAAAGTAATTGCAAATATCTTTGAGAAGGTGGGTGGAATCAGGGGTAAGACGAAAGAGGGCTTTCACGTTGTACTTGATATATTCCTGTACTGTTTAAAATGTTGAAGCAACAAGGCATGCATATTTAACATATGCATTTAAGAAGTATTACAAATTATCCACCGAAGGGAGGAAAGCACTGGGGGTGCAGACCCCAAAGACACCCCCCCTGCATCTCCTATCTCTGGGCAGCTACCTCCTTAGGGGCCTCCTGGGAAGGAAGCCCCACGGTGTATGCAGGCACCCGGGAATTCTGCAGGTTTCTGAAGGACACGAGCACATGTGTGTGCAGGGGGAGGGGCCGTGGGAAGCACTCTACTGATGCTCTCAGCGCACCCTGGGTGACAGTTGGGGTGATGGGGGCTGGGAGGGTGCATTGGCAGACAGATTCCATGTGGCCATTACTATACGTGGAGACGCACACTTCCACTCTTTCGGGAGTGAGACATCTGTCTGTAACTCCAGCTCGAAGGCTTTCTACACAGAATGAAATTCCCCTTCCACGACAAGCAGTGCCTACTGTTTACTACGGAGATGAAGCCTTTCAGCCAGCTCCACCCCTCCCCCAAGGGGCACTGCCCGCCGTGCCCGCTCCCTGAGCATCTGGAGGGGCAGAAACTATGGCCTCCAGCCTCGACCACAGAGTGTTTGCTCTGTCCCTAAAGGCAGATACCCTGAGGAGAGACCCTGAGGGGGTTCCGCATTTATCCGAGGCTGTGACCAGACCTGCTTCTCTTCCCAAGACTGACCGTGCATGGGCACCGGGCCTCCCTCTGGAACAGCTGGTGTCCAGCCTGACTGACAGCACCTTGGAAGGGCCCAGGGGCTTAAACAAATACTGAAGCCTGGATCCCACTGCCAGAGATCCCGCTCGACTTCGTCTGGGTGCAGCCAGGGCAGCCGGAATTTTAAAAGCTCCTCAGGTGAATCTAAGAGCCCAGCCCTAGAGCTGCATGTGGACAACTTGACTGGGGTTCTCTACAGCCTTCTCTTCTCCAGGCAATGACCCCAGGCCCCAGGTCTGCTCACTGTCTCCTGCTTGTTTTTCCCTTTCATGGCTCTCCTCTGACCCCACCTCACTTCCCTCAGGATTTCACTGGAATAGATGGGCCGGAGCTGAGGCCAGGAGGCAGGAGACCTCCCAGCTGCACTCCACGCAAGCCCGCTTCTGGCCCCAGGAGAGGAGACCAGCCCCATCAGACCATCACTTGGAGCTCATCTAAGAGCCCTTGTCTCTCCCACTGACATTTCCCATAACCAACAGAGCACGGGCCCAAGAAATCCATTTGGACAGGAGAATCATGAACTTATTCTCACTCAGTTCTTCTTAGACTTGTTTATGCATTTCCAACAACGTATGAAATGGCCACTCTCAACAACCTGAGGTTCCCCAGTGGTTAAACATCCAGGAGAAACTATCATTCCAATTTGGCTGCCCCGGCGTCCTGAGGGCCGAGCCTCCCCCTGCCAGCTTGGCTGTATGTGAAACAAGGAACCCGAGCTTCTCATTGGGAAGGTCAGTATGTTGCTTTGAAGAGATGAGAAGAAACCTAAGTTAAGGAGCACCACCTCATACCGGAAAAAGACAGGCAGCCTTTGAAATAATCTAGCTCCCTTTCCCTTATCAGTGTGGGTAATTAAGAGTTTGTTTTGTCTTTTTCTCTTTTAAAACACAGAAAGAGTGTGTTGGGGATGTCCAAGCAACCCCATACCTACTGCCAAAGTTAGAGGTTTCAAAGCATAGTTCCATCAAAATTTAACCAATAATTAATTGGTAGGGGAAGCCAGGGCTGCATTATGACCTTTGTGGACTCTAAGCACTTTTGCCTTTGGGAGCCCCTTCCTCCATTAAAGAAAAAATAAAATATATATATACACATATATATGTGTGTACCTACATATAAAAATCATATTTTATAACGGCATGGGTATAAAGATGAATATATTAATATTATGAATGAAAACATTTTCCTTGAACTAAAAGTGAATTTTTTTTCTAATTTTATAACATAACAAAATATTTTTGTGGGTCCATAAAAGCACCATGGACCTAAAAGACTAGGGGCCCTGGGGGAAGCCGAGATCCCCAAAAGAGGGAGACAGCCATGCAGGGTCCCAGGAGAAGCCCCTCCCCCCACTTGGCTGTTTAGACCACAGCTGCAAGTTGGTTCTGAGAGATGCTGGTCAGGTCACAGCCCCGTCATCCTGAAAGGTGCAGCCCTGAGTCCGCCCAGTTGGAGGCCCAGGGAACTTACAAAGGAAGAGGGAGGATGAGGCACAGACACGTCACCATGACCCTGGGAAGGAGACAGTCAATGGCAGAGGATGCTGAGTGATAGGGGAGCTCACGACAGGGAAGAGTTCTTTTCAGCTGGAGCGAGGAGGAACTCAGGATGAGCTGGCTTTTCCGTGGGAATCTGTCCCACGAGAGAGGTGCCAGAGCAAAGGCACAAAGGGAGGAGCACATGGATGGTTGGTGCACATGGAGGAGCTCAGTCTGGCTTGAGGATAAGATGGGAGTACAGGTGTTGGGGGGGCAGCGCTCAGAAAGAGAGGCTGAGGCTGGGTGTTAGAACATGTGCACACGTGTGGCAGGTGGGTCAGGGTGGCAACATGTGAAAAGATCACTTGCATGGGGTCAGTGGGCTCTGGGCACTGCTGGGCACTGCAACCGGGAGTGATCCTATTAGGGCCACCATGTAGCAAGCTCCGTCTGACAGGCAAGACTCAGTGGGAGAGATGAGGGGAAAGTCACCCAGGGGTCTTGGTGGGAAGCAGAAGGGGTCTGGGTGAGGTTGAGAGGGGGCAGAAATGGGTGAGGCCGCTCAGGCTGTGCAGAGATGGGAGGGCTGAGAAAAGGCCACAGGCAGCAGGGTGAGGGCAGCGCCAGGCTCCAAGGAGCACAGGCAAGGAAGCGGGGCCTCTGACACCAACCCTCAGTCCTGGGTCCTGCCTGAAAGAGCTGAGCAAGTACTTACTCTCTGTTCCTAGCACAGGAGGAAGAGAGCTCTTTGGCCTCCGGGCTTTCATCTCCGGGGCCTTGGCGTTCTCTCTGGTGGGGGCATCTGGAATAAAAACAGGTCACAACACACATGAGTTGGCAGCTGCCCAGGGAAATGAACAAGAGAGGCATCGAAATAAAAATCCCTCCTCACTCCACCCTGAGGGCCCTCAGTGCCTGCTGGGCAGATGGTGTCCATGGCTGGGCACCTTCCTTGCAAGAGCACCAAAGAAGGAGCTTCTGCTCCACTGGGCTGCTGAGTGCAGTTGCCCTGAAGATGGATGGACAGGCCATCCTGGGAACTAGTTAACGCCTTCCCTGCTACAGCACATGTGGGCTGCCAGGATCACATCACTGGCAGGGCTGGGGGTGTCGGAGCCCCTCTGCTCACCAACCCCCCTTACTCCTTTCATTGGGTTTTTTTTTTTTTTTCCCTCTCCCCATAGGGCCACAACTGTGGCACATGTTAAGTTCCCAGGCTAGGGGTCCAATTGGCGCTGCAGCTGCTGGTCTACACCACAGCCACAGCAAAGCAGGATGAGAGCTGCCACTGTGACCTACACCACAGCTCACAGCAACGCTGGATCCTTAATCCACGGAGGGAGGCCAGGGATCGAACCTGCATCCTATGGATACCAGTTGAGTTCTTAACCTACCGAGCCATGACCGGGAACTCTTTTGCTTAAATATTTATTTTTTATTTATTTATTTATCTTCAGGTATAGTTGATTTACAATGTTGAGTCAACTTCTGCTGTATAGCCCAGTGAGTTGGGTCTTAATTCACTGGGTTTCCAAAAGCTGGCTCTAAGGTCTCTTGAACAGAGGAAGCAGGGGACCGAGTCTCTGTCCTCGTGCTCAAGATCTGAGGGGGGGCTTGCAGCCTGTTTTCTTTGACTTTCTTGCACAGATGGGCACTGACAGTTGGATCTCCAGACCAGACAAAGGCCTCTGAGCAGGTAGCTGGCATGCCTCACCTGCTCTGGACTGAGCCCCAGACCCGTCGTGGGGTTTCTGCGCCCTCCCCAAAGTGGAACCGGTGAAGCCCAAGAGGCAGCCTCTGGGTAGAGCTGAAAGGCTGCAGGAATCAGCACACACATCCTCAGGCCTGTCCTATACTGTCTCTATGCTCATGCCAAGTGTGGACGATGCCAGGGGAAACCCTCTTTTGTCAGGGCAGCAGGGTTACATGGTGCTGGGCTGGGCAGAAAAGGCCCTCACCGGGCCCCGAGGAGGCGGGACCCCAGGAAGTTGTGAGGAAACCACCCAGGATAAGAAGGAGCTCACTGTACCGCTATCACTCCGCTCCAGCATTTTCCCTATAAGCAACTCCCTTCAGGGACCACGCTGGGAGGGAGCCTCCCCACTCAGGGCCCCTTCCTGTGCATCCTTTTCCTGCTCCTGAAGAGGAAGCGCCCAGGGAGAAAGGAGGGGGTGGGACTTTCCAGCGGAGCCTTGGCCGCATTCCTGTGGCTTGGCCAGGGAGGAAGGGCCAGCTCCCTGTCCCCGCCTCCAGGATGGAGCAACTGCTAACACGTGCTCTAGGGCCTGGGCTCCTGGGGCTTTGGGGGGTGGGCACATGAGCACGGAACCAGGAGCTGGGCATTTCCCTGGCATGCACACTCCTGGTACTCCCATGTGGGTGCACTGTTCTTTCTAGATGGCATTTGGGTCCCTTTCCTCTGCAGCATCTGGGGCTGTCCATACAAATTCCTCCACACCAGTCAGGCTTCCTTCCTAACCCAAGGCCTGCCCATTCTCCATGAGCAGGGTAATCTAGGTATGGAGAATTGGGGCAGGCCCCATGCAGGCTCAGGCAGGTGGCTCTGAGGGGCTCAGGCCTCCAGGGCTGTGGGGACCATCCCATACTGCAGGTAGCCAAAAGCTGTGCATGTGTCACCACAGGAACGATTCCAAGGAATCCCTAAGTAGAACTTCTTAGCAGTCTGTGCCAGGGGATGGGGCTGAGGTGACAGAGCAGGAAGAAATCTCTTTGAGCAGCACTTGACAACTCTGCCCCCTTCCCTGGTCCATTCCTCACTGCATTTACCCTTCTGCCACCCTCTGTAAGGACAAAAGAGCCCCAGAGGATGAGTCAGGGGTCCCCACCATCTGTAGCTGACATGACCTGTGTCCTGTTTCCTCAGTGGGCTGCCCGCACATCGGGTTCCGTGTGGACACGGCTGGAGGGGCAGCAAGTCCCATGGGGAAGGGGTGATTCCATTTTCTCACATTGGGAATTTTCCCCAGACAGCGTGGTCATTCCCGGCTACAGAAAAATCCTTAGCACATCTTTATCCACCTCTGTGGTCCTCAACCTTGGCTGCACTTTAGAAGCACTTGTACCCAGGTAACTCACTCCCCAGATCCTGGTTTAATTTGTCTGGGTGAAGGGCTGGGCGTCAATAATATGCCACCAGGTTGAAAACTCCTAGTCTCTCTCCTTGCGGCGGGGTGGGGTGGGGGGTGTGTGTGTGTGCATGCGTGTGTGTGCGTGTGTGTGTGTGAGAGAGAGGGTCTCAGGGACTATTGCTAGCGTCAGGAAAGCCTGTTCATGCTTCCCTTGATATTTGCTGGCCAGGCTGCCAGAAACCTGGGTCAGGAGTGAGTCTACACTCCCTGGTGCAGACCCTCCCTCTCCCCTTCCTTCAAGACCAGCACCGCCAATAGCACCACTGCCAATTTCAAGAAAGGCACACCCAGAAATCTGCTTGCTTCCCCCCTTTGAAGGAAGAGGAGGGGAGAACAGAGTCTGTACAGAGAGTCCTCTCTCCCGGGCATCAGCACCCTCCTCACGTCTTTCTCCTGGTGAGTTCCGGAGCATCAGGGGAAGAGATACACAAGAACTGAGAGTTTTTAAGTTGATGGGTAAACTGGGGCATAAACAGAGGATGAGAGGCCCGGTTTTCCTGGGTTTCTGAGAGAAGGGAGAGGGACCAAGATTCCTTCCCTCCTCGTGCGGTCATGCGGGCTTTGCTTCCAAGCATCATGAGAGGTGGGATGGAGAGAGGGGGGCTCTAGTTTCAGCTTTGTTGGCACCGATCCTGGGATGGTGGGCAAATAATTTCAACTGCCCCGGGTTTCCATTTCTACATTTGTACAAAGGGAATGACACTTCTTTTCTCTCTCTACCTCACAGCTTTACAAGGCTTGAAGAAAGATAGCAGAGCAGAAAAAATGGGCATTTACTCATTTCATTCATTTCTCCTGTTCGCCACATAGCCTCATCTCCTTCCCAAATCCGCTTTAAAATCCTCCATCTTCAGTTCCCGTTGTGGCTCAGCAGTTAATGAACCTGACTGGCATCCATGAGGACGCGGGTTCGATCCCTGGCCTTGCTCAGTGAGTTAAGGATCTGGTGTTGCCGTGAGCTACGGTGTAGGTCGCAGACATGGCTCGGATCTGGTGTTGCCCTGAGCTGTGGTGTGGGCCGGAAGCTGTAGCTCTGATTTGATCCCTAGTCTGGGAACCTCCATATGCCTCGGGTGCGGCCCTAAAAAGATAAAAAGACAAAAAAATAAAAATAAAAAAATTAAAATGCTCCATCTTCAGAAAGCCCTCCCCGATGGCCCTTTCCTGCGTGTCTCCTGCCTCTGCATCTGTCCTCAGCTCCTGGGTGTCTGCTTTACGCTGTCCTGTGAATCCACCATCCTGTCATGTGCTTTGAGCTCGTGTGTAGAAGTTCCCTGAGCCTTATCTTTCTATCTGGCCACTAGGAAAGGGGCTCAGGTTTTGCTGTCAAACCAGGCACACTCCTGGACTTGGAGCCCCGCTTCCCTCTGCAGCACCCCCGCCCCCTGGGGGCTGGGCCTGCACCATGAGCCACTAGCATCCGTGAGAACCCACTGCAAGGAGCCGGCTGGGAGGACCCTGTGCTTAATCAGAACCAGCTTTGAGCTCACATGGCTGCCTGGGGGATAAAAATAATAGTAATAAAAGTTTAAGAGCAGTGCGTATTTTCTGTCTATTTTAATCAGGTTGTGATGAAACTGAGCTCCATTTCGAGATCTGGGCCCTGGAGCGGGAGTCCTTTGCTGGCCTGCTTCTGCCCCCAAAGAAGCACAGGGAGGGAGGAAGGTGGTGCTGGGGGGAGATGGGGGGCCTCTACAGAGAGAGGAAAACGCGTCCTTATATGGACAAAGCCTCACCCCTTCCACTCCAGAGCTAGCTCAGGCTCAGCTCTCCAACACGGTGTTTCTCCTTCTGTCTCCCCCAAGAGAGGTCATTCCTGGAGCTATAACCCTAGGCAGGGGAAATGAGGTCTCGGGAGCCTTCTGGAAGGGGGTCTGAGCTTCCAGGAGCTGCATGAAGGGGCAGGGCGGAGGGGCCGGCCTCTCTCTCTGCCTAGGAGCAAGAGGCAGGCTGTCACAACTGAGAGTGAGACAAGCGTCTTCTTGGCTCTGCAGGTCGGTGACTGAACACTTGGGCAAGTGCCTGACCTTCCAGGAAAATGGGAATAATGACACCCCAACAGAGGAGTGAATGAGATATGGGGTCAGAGCTGGCATTTATTAGGTACTTCGCCTGTGCCCAGCACGATGTTAAGTGCTGCATACATTTGTTTCAGGTTGAACCACACCATGTGCCAAACTTCAAGAGTTTTTGACCTCCTAAAACAGCAGTTTTATTTAGTTCAACCTAGTATGTGTTAGCGGCCTGTGACGATGCAAAGAATAAATGTGACAGTGGGAGTAGACTGAGGCTAACAAAGACAGGTGTGTGGAAGTCAGCTCAGCCACAATCAGAAGGGCTCGGTGGCCAGGGGGGGAGTGGACCACAGTGGTTAGGGGCCAAAGCATGGGTTTAATTCCACCCAGCCAATGCTTAGTTGCATGGCCTTCGGCATGTCACTCAGCCTCTGTACACGTCAAATTAGGTCTTAAACCCCATTGTCATGGTTACAAATTACCCCTGAGTTGCCAAGTCCAAAGGCCAGTGCTCAGGCTCCTTTATTCTACTTGGCAGATCATTTGATGCCATGCTCTGCATCACTCCTGTCTTATTGCAATGATCACTCTCTGGCCTCTGGGACATTCCCTCCTGGATTTCTTCCTGTGTCCTTGTGGCCATCCCTTCCCAGTCTCCTTTTGCACATCTCCGTGCTGCCCTACTTCTCAATGTTGGACTCTCCTTCCCCCCTCCACCCACATCCATCCCTAGCGACCTTATTTAATCCCAGGACACTCAGTGACCTCACGCCAATGGCTCCTCATATCCTGCCTCCAGCCCCGACCTCCCTCAACTCCAGATCATCTAAATGCCTGCTCCTGGGACATGCCCACTTGGATGCTAAATGGACATCTTTAAACTTGACATACAGGAAGCTCTTGACTGTTCCCCTCCTGCCTGCAATTCTGATCTCAGCAGTTGGTACCACCAGGGACCTGCGCTCGCTCCCAAAAGCTAAGGGTCACCTTTGACATCCGCTTCTCTCTCTCTCCATTTCTAATTCATCAGCAAATACTATCAGTTCTACTGTCAAAGCATTAGCAACCTGATCACACCCCACCTCTCCATGGAGGCTCAGCTGTATCACCTCCTGTCTGGGCTATTGCGGCAACCCCCGTCTGCTCTCCCTCTTACCCCTCCTGGGTCTGGTCACGGCCTGAGTGATTCTTTACATGGCCGGTGTTGTCCCATCACATTTAGAATAAAATCCAGTGTCCCGGTCACAGTCCACCTGGCCTTGTGGATCTGGCTGCTGGTCCTCCTTAGTCTCGTTTCCCACCGCTCTGCTCTGGCCCAGGGCTCGGCCACCCTGGCCTCCTTACTTCTCCTCTGGGAGTGTCTCTGGTACAGTCTCAGCTCAGGGTCTGCTCCTGTTCCATACCCACTCCTTTCTTCGGCTGGGACTCCTTCCACAAGGCTTCAGGCCCCCTGGTCAAATGCCTCTGCCTCAGAGAGGCCTCACACCCACCCTCTCCAACAACGCATCCCTCCCCGTCACCAGCTTTGCATTCTTCACGTGTTGTTGCCTGAGATCATGTGACATCTCTGTTCATCTGTATTTTTGTCTCTCCCTCACTCCAATGTCAAGTCTCTGAGAAGAGGAACTTCTGTTTTGTTTATTGCTTTTAACTCTAGAGCAGTGCTGGGCAGAGTGGCTACTGACAATTCTGGTTGAATGAATGCCTACAAATGCCACCCCTTAACACATTCATGCACGGCCCTCCATGGTTACGAAGCCCTGGGTTTCATGGGTACCTGCAGCCCAAAGCCCTCAGCAGGGTGGCTGGGAAGGGTGGCCTGTGCTGCTCTGTCTGGGGGTGAGCCCACCTCACCTCTCACCTGGGACTGAATGGGAGGGAGTGGGCCAGTGCGGCCAGAGGTGCAGAAGGACTTCCCAGTAAAAAGGGGCCGTTACTCAGGGAGACCCAGATCTCTCGGACAGTGGACACTGCCATGTTAGTCACTAGATGGGGAGGCCACGCAGGCCGTGGAAAGTGCAGACTTTGGAAGCAGATACACCCAGGTTCGAGTCCTGCTCATGCTGTGAGCCCCCCCACTCCCATGCAGGTGGCTCAAAGGGCCTGGGCTCTGGGATCAGAGACACAGCATCTCCTGAATTCTGTCTGTGTGACCTGGGGAGGGTGTTGACCCTTGCAGAGCCTAGGTTTTCCCATTGGGAAAGCTGCCATGTCTAACCAATGCATAAACTAAAAATGCACAGGAGTCTCTGGCCACGGAAGGCCTAGAAGGTCAGCTTTTTCTCTTCCTGGGTGAGTTTTCTGGCAAGTCCTTACCCACTCCAGGCTCCAGCTGCCCTCTGTGGCACAAGTTTTCATGCCTGATGCTGCTCTTGGAAGGATCAGCCATATGACCACAATCAAGAAAGTGTACAAGAGCACCCTTTTTCTTACCGAAACAACCCCAACAGCAGGATTAAAAGAGCCAGATGGGCTGCATTACATTCTGTCTTCACTATAAGAGGGAAGCAGTAGTGTGGAAAATACAGAACAGTCAATGAGCCAAAGTCATTTTTATGAGCTCTTGAAATTCATCATTCTATTGGCCACAGATGAATAGTCTAAATGGTGTCTGGCGCAGGCTGCACGAGTGATAATGAGTGGCTGTCAGGGGCAGGGCCAGCCTGACATCAGCATCAGCTGCGGTCTCCACCCCAAGTGAGGAGGGACCTCGAACCCCCTGGGGAGGAAGGCAGGACAGGTCCTATCCAGAGTTCCAGTGGGCAGCGGCAGATGGACCATGATGGACGACTCTGCACAATGACTGGGCTTGAAAATTCAAAGTTATTTAGGACAAGCGGTTTTTCACTGTATTTTAATTCCTGACTGTTTAAAAAAACTTGATTAAAAACTATGGACCCTTTCTTCAGACAAACGCTCTAATCCACAAGCACACAAAATTTTGCCTCTCATACCAAAGGCTGCATGGACCCATTGGGATGTCTAAGCCAGGTACTGTCTGTCACCTTAGGGAGCAGGGAGCTGAGAGGATCAGGAAGCCTATTTAGGTGAGAGGAGCACAGGGGGGAGAGATGCTGAAAGGTGGTGGGAGAGCAGCCCGGGTTCTTACTATCCGCCCAGGGGTGGCTCTTGATGAAGAGATAAAGGTAAACGTGGCAAGAAGGCCACCCACACGCAGGAGAGGAACATAATGCCATGGGCAGCAGCAGGAAAAAGAGTGGGTGTAGAGGGAGCTGCCCTTTTTCTCTTTGGAAAAAAACAAAACCAAACCCAATTAACCCATAGTCAGCCCTGTTATCTCAGCTGGTCTCCCTCTGATCCCCTTCCACGCTCTTCTCCTAAGACTCAACTCCCAATCTGTAGCCTGAGGCCAAACCCTGCAGAGGTGCCTCTGACGGAACCATATAGCTACATTACAATGGCCGAGAACAGCGGAGAGAGCAAGGATGGCAACTAGAAAGGGACCAACTTAGGGGCAAAAAAGCCCTTTTCCTTTGCAGAATGAATTCCCCAAATGTTAAAAAAGAAAAGAAAAAAAAAAGAAGAAGAAGAAGAAAAAAAAAGAATCCCCAAATGTATTCCGTAGAGAAAACCAAGTTTGGTTTTCAAAATAAACCATTGGCTCTTTCTGGAAAAGGTGCTGACACTTTGCAGATAAGGAGAATGAATTGTGGTCCTGTCTTCAGTGAGCTGTGTAAATAGGACCCCGAGAGGCCAGGGATTCCAGATGCAGATAACCTCATTAGCAGGAGGGGCTGCCTTCTAGATTGCTGGGAACCAGCATGGGTCCCAAGTGTGGACTGTTGGAAAGAGGCTTCTGGGGTCAAGTTCCCAGCAACGCTGTGTTTTGAACTGCAGCACCTGTCTAGAAAGCAGCAGGACTCTGACCTGGGTCGGGGATAGGAGTAAATACCAGCAGCCTCCTCGCCTCAAAACATATGTTTCCAGCCCGCTTCCGAACCAGCCATGCACTGTGACCCATAAAATCTGTGGGTCAGACTCTGTGACAAACACATTCACAGAACTCCAGGGGGGAACACACGATATTCCTCAATTTCAGCTTTCCTGTTGAGTATTGACAGTTTACATTGTGTTGCCGCTGTGTGAAGTTAAAAACAAGCAAACAAACAAAACTTTTTCTTTCCAGACTCTTTCCTTTTCTCCCATTCCTTCCCTATCATGGATCTCAGCTTTTAGGATCAGGATCTCATCTTAGAAAATCCAGAAGGGAGACCAGGATTTCACCTCGTGCAGAATGCCAGTGACACTGGTTAGGGTTTTAGAAGCCAAGTGATCATATTTGCAGTCGGAAGAACAACGAAGCTGGTCTTCGAGATGCCTTATATGGGCACCAGCCTTTAACGTGTCACTGAGAGTTCCTCACCAGGCATTTCAAGGGCAAGAGATTGTTTTCCCCAAACCACCTTTTTAGAAAGTTAGTCCCAGGCAAGTAATGAAATATCAAAAAAGGCACTGGACCGGGAGTCCCAAAATGGGACCCTGGTCCCGGCTTGGCCTGAAGCCTTCCCTCTCTGAATGGCCAGGGCGTCCCAGGCTGTCAAGTGAGGGTGGCAGCCTAAACCATCACGGGGTTGTTCTGCTTCCAAGTCTCTATCCCCAGAGGAGAGTCACAAACACACTCCCTGCATTTCTTTAGGACAAGTGTCCTTTCCTCAGGGCCGAGACCCGCCCCTCCTCAGGAAACTCCACTGAGACCTGACAGGCCCCTCCGTGCCCGCATCTCTTCCTCTCCCTCTGCTGTATCACGGTTACATTTCTCTTCTTGCAGAGGCAGGCCTGGCCCCTCTACCCAACGACTCAGCCCTCACTCACCTCCTGGAGGAAGTGGCCCGACAGGGACCTCACTCTGCTCCCTCCTCCTCAAGGGTCTGTCCTGCCAGCACTGACACTTGTTTGTTGCGGCTTGTAAAATATTATGTAGTCATTTTCCTGTGGGTGTGTCTTTTCTCCTCCTGCCCTGTGTCCGGCTTCCCTGCCTGGCATGTAAGGGCAGGATGGAGTTTGGAGGGGGGGGCAACAAGGTGAGAAGCCCTCCCCCTAGCAGGGGTGGGGCCACAAGGCCACAGGGGACCATGAAAAGTAGAGCTCCCACTTCTCTTCCTGTCTCTGTTTTTTGCAGGACATGACTCGACACCCCAAGAGCTAATGCCATGGGTTGGGATGGCCGCTGGGGTGCAGTTCTGTTCAGATACGGTGGAAGGCAGTGGTGGGTGGGCAAAACCTACCGTCCACGGTGACTTGGCAGGAGCACTCAGCCTGGCCGGCGCTGTTCTTGGCCACACACTTGTACAAACCTCTGTCCTCGGGCAAGGCCTTCTCGATGGAGACGGAGCACAGTGAGCCTGGGATGATGGGGGGAGAGGAAGAATTGTTGAGTGGACCCGTTCTGAGTCCAATACCTGCCTGCATCTGCAGCATCACAGGCGACTGTTATTCATGCGGCCGCCTCGGGAGCCCAGAAGTCAGGGCCCTGTGGGAACCAAGGCCCTCTCCCCACCAAAGCCAAGGCACTTTCTGCTGATAACCCAGGTCCAAAATAACTGACCCCTAAATACGCTCCCTCCTGGTACCCAACTCTCACTTCCAGTGAGTCTCTCATGGGGATATAATGGGAAGGGAAGAAGAAGACTGAGAGATAGCCCCTACCCTTGGTGCTAACGTCAGCACAACAGCCTGGATGGATGGACCTAGGCCCTCACCCTGGACGTCACCAAGGGAGACAAGCAGTGGTCATGCTCAGGGCCTCGGACTACGGTAGGGACGGTGGCAGGTGGGGGTGCTCCGCCAGCTTCCAGCAATGATCCTGGGAGAGGGCATTTCAAGCAAAGAGCTGGGTGGGGGAGGGCAGGGCCTGAGCCCCTTGTCCAGCAGGGACACGGGCCTGTGGGAAGATCTGTTGGGAGGAGATGGTGGCCAGCTTGGGTCCCTGGAGCTGGCTTTTCAGGAATGGTGTCCGGGCTGAGACTCATGGCCAGTGAGGGGCTCTGGGCTGGGGGAGGGACGAGGAAAGGCTGCCTCCCTCAGTGCAGGGTCTTTTGTTTTTTGGGGTTTTTTTTTTTTTCATCTTTTTGCCTTTTCTAGGGCAGCACCCGTGGCATATGGAGGTTCCCAGGCTAGGGGTCTAATTGGAGCTGTAGCTGCCAAGCCTACGCCAAGGCCACAGTAACGCGGAATCCGAGCTGCGTCTGCGACCTACACCACAGCTCATGGCAACGCCGGATCCTTAACCCACTGAGCAAGGCCAGGGATCGAACTTGCAACTTCATGGCTCCTAGTCAGATTCGTTAACCACTGAGCCACGATGGGAACTCCAGTGCAGGGTCTTTTGGACCCCTGGGAGAGGGATGGGATGGCCTTCTCTCCCATGGGTCCACCCTTGGCCCAGTATACCTCTCCTGGCCTGGCCAGGGGAAAGCGAGGTCAGGCCGGGCAGCTGTAGGAGCCTGGTCCTCACCATCTTAGCTCTCTCATCCCAGGGCTGGCTCTTCTCTAGGGGACCCCTCAGGGTGTGGGGAGAGGCCAGCTGAGGACTGGGCCTGCTGGGCCAGGCAGGAGGGCAGCAGTACCCTAGCTCTGACCATCAGACACACAAACAAGCCAGCAGCATGGCATCCTGCCCAAAGCTGCCCTGTTGTCAGGGCAGCCGTCATCACACTGGAGGAGAAGAGAGCCAGAGCCCCGCGCATCCTGCCGCCTGGGGCCACTGCTCTGGCCACCTCCCTTTCCGCCACAGTGCCTGGCACAAGCCATCAGCCCTGAGCGGGCCGTGTGCGTCCTAGGTGTGCGTGGAGCACCGCAGCCAGAAGCGAGGCCATAGACCCTGCTCCCAGAGGGCCTTTGATCTCAAAAACATCCACGGCCACTTAGGCAGATGCTCAGACTCCACCAACAAATACAAAGATGTTCAGAGACAGGAAGGGTGACGTCACTTCTGCCCAGAGAGCCTCAGTGAGGCTGGAGGAGAAAGCAGAGACAGAATGGTTGTCTTTATTTCTTGGCACCTGGGGAAAGTCTTCAGCAGGGAGACCTCAGTTCTGCTGTCCCCCTGGGGCTGGATGGCTGTTCTGCACCTGCCCCCTGTGCTCTCCTTTAGACCCCACCTCAGTATGCTCTCCCATAGCAGAAGGCAATGGCTTCGGCTCTCTTCCTACCGTGCTTAGGAGACAGGATTTGCGGAAACTGCCACAGAAAGGATTTAGGTTGGGGTTTTAGGAAGTCTGTCATGAGAGCGAGAGCCGTGAGGTCCATGAATCAGGGAATGTAGGTAACTGTCTTCTAGAGAGAGAAGTTTCTGTTCATCTGGGAGGCCAGCAGGAGGCACAGATGAGGCTGAGAAGAAAAAGATCCCATCTTGCCATCTTCCCTCAGTCTGAGGCTAAGGCTTTGTGAACAGATACCCCAGACCCAACAAACATCCTGGTCAGACCCTTGACTGCTCCTCGGTTTCGGGCCCTCAGCTGCCTTCAGCCTTAAGCCAAACTGGCCTAAAACAGTAGTGAGACCACCTGGAGAGGTAGGACGTGGAGACCACAGCCCTCATCCTTCATGGGGTGGGGAGAGGGGGCAGAAAGCATCAGAGAGGCAGCTTTTCTAAGCTGCTCAGGGCCTGGACCCCTGGCCATGTGCGTGGGTTGGGGGGGGTGGGGAGCCCAGGCAGGCTTGGAGGCTGGGCTAGCCCAGATTGAAGAATCTGGTATTTCCTGTGGGACAGCTTATGCCTGACCTCCAGAAGAAAAACCATTTCCCAGAGTTGGTTTTTTTTTTTTTTTTTTCCCCTGGTAGGGAATTTTGAGAGGAAGGTGAGGGGGATGGGAGCTGTCACCACAGAACCAGGGATCCAATGAATGGCTCAGCTAGCAGGGACCCTGGGAGAGCCCCTCATGGCCATGGAGTCTGACGATCCCCCCACCCCAATCTCGCTCTCTGTGTGGGGAGAGGGGAGGTAGTGTTCGAGGTGGAGGGAGTGGTCCCGAGCCCCAGAGCAGGGGGGGACAGTGGGACTCGGCTCTGGTCACCTCCTTAGGAATGGTGCCTTCCATGCCACCTCTAAGCACCCCAGGCCATAGATGGGTCCCTTCTGTGCCCTGAGCTCACCTTGATCCGAGCACATTTCCCAGGGCGTGACTGAAATGCACACCTCTCTCCCACACTAGCTCTTGGAGGGAAGTGACTGTGTCTGTTAAGAATGTTTTTCCTGAGCCTGGAATTCAGTCACAGTAAGAAAAAAAAAAAAAAAATTACCATTCTGAGAATGACCAAGCTATATTTCTGTAGCAGGTGATCTGGTAGGATCGATGCAAGAGAAATTCACAAACATTTAATCAAACATAACCTACCATTGAAAAAGGTAATATAGTTTTTTTTTTTTTTTTTTGAGTAATAGAAAAATATAGTTTCTAAAAGGGGGAAAAAAGGCGTTCCCGTCGTGGCTCAGCAGTTAGTGAATCCGACTAGGAACCATGAGGTTGCAGGTTCGATCCCTGGCCTCGCTCAGTGGGTAAAGGATCTGGCATTGCCGGATCACAGATGCAGTGTAGGTCACAGATACAGCTCAGATCCCGCATTGCTGTGGCTGTGGTGTAGGCTGGCAGCTACAGCTCCAATTGGACCCCTAGCCTGGGAACCTCCATATGCCATGGCTGTGGCCCTAGAAAAGACAAAAAAGAGACAAAAAATAAATAAATAAATAAAGGGGGGGGGGACCCTTCCTATCTCAGAATTCTTTAAGTAGATAATGCATACAGCAATTATGCCTCACACATAGTAGGGGCTGTATACTTCCTTGTGTTTGATGGGATGGACTTACACAGGTTTTGAAAAAGCCTTTTGCAAGATCCCACCCTAGAGGCAATTAAAAATGAATCATCAGTCGACAATAGTAACAAAAATGAATCCTCATTACTAGATAGGGAGAAATGTTTGCCAGGGAGAGAAGCCTGGCCCGGGGACAGGAAACAAGATATAAAGATGAAAGCACTTTTCAGAAGCAGTGCAGTGCTCACTGGCCGGCCACGGGCCTCCTGGTCCTCAGCCAAGGCCTGAGCAGCCTTGCTGCAGGCCCAGAGAGGGCCTGGTGAGGCCACCCTGCAAGCCTGGAGGACAGGCCCACATGGGGAGCGAGAGCACCATCTGCCCTGCAGCTCTGCGGGATGCGGGAAAACCAGGGACACCTCCACAAGTCCCTCCAAGAATTGACAGTCAGCTCAGCTGATTGCCATCACGCCTCTTCTGCTTTCCTCCGTGCTAAATGGAGTGGACATAGTCATGTTTGGGGGGTCCTGGGGGCTATGAGCCCTAGTCGAGCTACAGGGTTCAGAGAGGGCCCCCTTAAAACCTACAAACAGGAGTTCCCGTCGTGGTGCAGTGGTTAACGAATCTGACTAGGAACCATGAGGTTGCGTGTTCGATCCCTGGCCTTGCTCAGTGGGTTAAGGATCGGGTGTTGCTGTGAGCTGTGGGGTAGATCGCAGATGCAGGTTGGATCCCCTGTTGTTGTGGCTCTGGAGTAGGCCAGTGGCTACGGCTCTGATTAGACCCCTGGGAGCCTAGGAACCTCCATATGCCGTGGGAATGGCCCTAGAAGAGGCAAAAAGACAAAAACAAACAAACAAAAAAACAAAACCTATAAACAGCACCCATTAGCAGTAGGTCATGCTGACAGAGGTGGGGTAGGGGGTTTGAGCACAAGAGGATGTCATGGCCAAGGGCCTGGGGACAACAGTCTGGGAAGGAGTCTTGGAGGAAGTGAATCTTGATCTTGGATGAGGTAACAGAATGGGGTTCAGTGCAGTGGAGCAAGAAGGGTTTCGAGTCAGGGAGGTGTGGGTGGAAGGGAAGCTCAGTGGTTGTGAAGGATGGGGAAACCTGCTGAGTGTCCCCTTCTCCCTACAAACCCCTCAAAACACCAGCATCCTTACCTCCCCTGATGCCGTCACTGTGACCCAGCCACCCACACCTGGACACTCAGGGGTCCCCCCACTCCTTCCTCTCCTTCCCCCTACCCCCACCCCTTCTAAGCCAGGTACCTGGTTCTGTCAATTCCACCCTTGCGTCTTAAACCAGCTACCTTGCTAGTCCAGGCCTCTCCACCTTTCTCCCTGACATCTTGGTAAGCTCCTACCTTGTCTTTAGGTACAGAATCAGTCAAAACCCCTAACCCCCAGCTTTGCTCGCACTGCTCCCCATTCCTGACTCTTTCAGGCCTCCCTACTGCCTTTAGAACTGGATTCCTTAGCACGAGAGGGGGTGGAATGGGACCATGCCTCCCTCTCCAGCCCAGATGATGCTGGAGCAGGCCTGCTACCCGTGCCCCTGCCCAGGAGGCCTATGCTCCTCCTCCCGGCCCAGCTACTTGCTGGGAGCCCAGCCTGCCTTCATGCTTCAGATCAAGGCCCAGTGCTGTCACCACCAGCCTTTCCCTGCAGCTTCAGCCCTCAGTTCCCTCTCCTCCTGCTCCCAGCAGCTCATCATGGGCACTTGGCTGGAAGAGTTTTATCACCTTGCGTGCATGTCCTCTCTCTCCAGGTCTGGTGAGAGCAGGTCCACTCACACCTCTTAGAGGGCCTGACTCCCTGTGGTGGGGCCTGCTGACATGGCCGCTGATAAGGCAGCTGTTTGATCTGGGCTCCTGAGGATTTGGAGAGTGAAGCACTAGAGCAGGGACAGGGGACAGAGCGTGGCTGCTGTTGTGAGCCTAGGCCGTCTCCCTATTGCGGCAAGGCGGATAGGCCTGCTTCAAGTTCTGCTTCCTTTACTGCAGTGAAAATATCAGAACTTACAAGCTCAGAGGGCACCAGTAGTCCTCCTGCCTCGTGACGGCTGCTGACAGTGTTGAGGGGTAAACAGCCATTCATCTCTTCCCTGGATGGGCAGTGCGGTCAGGGAGCCCATCAGGGAAGGACCAGTATGCTGACACTCTAACAGGGATTAACTGAGAGATGACACAGCTCAGTGGAATAGGCATTGGCACTCAACTGCCTGCAGTCCAGTTCCAGCTCTGTTACAACCTAGCTATGCAACCCTGGGCAAAGTTCTTAATGTCTCTGTTGGATGGTCAGTATAGGGGTTCTGAGGATTAAATGACGAAAAAGTGTAAGATGCCTGGGCCAGTGGGTGGCATGGTTTTCAGTTAGTGTGAGCTGTTCTTCTTTTTTAGGGCCATACCTATGGCCTATCACAGTCACAGCAACATCAGACCTGCGCCACATCCTTGACCTACAACAGCAGCTCATGGCCACACTGGATCCTTAACCCACTGAGCGAGGCCAGGGATTGAACTGCATCCTCATGGATACCAGTGGGTTCTTAACTCACGGAGCCACAATGGGAACTCCCAGTTCTTATTTTTTCAAAGGAGAATTGCAAATATTTAGAACATTTTTTTAAGTTTGGATTTGGGGCTATCTCCACAATTCCCCCCCTTCCCACCCTGAGTCTCTCGCTATCATCTCCTTGTACTGGCCTTTTTAAAATTATGTCTTCTTTCTCTTCTTTGGACCCAAACTGTCCTCCTGAGGTGGTTTCTGTGGGAAGTGATACTGGAGTGGCCAGTGTCAAAGGGTCTCGGTGCCCAGCAGATACGTCACATCAAGGCACTTCCTGGTGTGAGCAGCCAGTGTCTAAGGGCCCAGGTGCATTTCTGAGACCACGGCTGAGGTCTGCTCACACTGCTTCGTTGAGTGGATTGTTTAGAAGCAGCTCTTGGTGGGTCTGCAGGTTCCATGCAGGTCCCAGAGCAGCTGCACAGCTGTGGGCACTGCCCTCACCTGTCCCAGCATCAGCTTCCCCGAGGGTGGTACAGCCATGGACCTCACACTGTGCAGGCCTGTGGGACTGCACACATCCTGAGGATGCGGCTGCCCAGCCTCCATCCTGCCCTGAGAGGTCACCACAGGGAAACCTGGGCAGTGCTCCCAGCCAAGGTTTCAGGTCCATTTCACTCGAAATTTTCCAACTGAGAGGGGCCCACGGGGGTGG
Organism: Phacochoerus africanus; assembly: GCF_016906955.1. Classification (NCBI taxonomy): domain Eukaryota; kingdom Metazoa; phylum Chordata; class Mammalia; order Artiodactyla; family Suidae; genus Phacochoerus; species Phacochoerus africanus. Next base: position 217,082,364 of record NC_062544.1, on the reverse strand, counting down.
CAGGGGAAGCTGTGGCATCCACTTCCCTGGACATCTCACCCCTGAGGTGAGGCCCCCATGCTCTCCTGACTGTGGTCAGGCTAACCTGGCAGAGGCAGGGGGATGGCTGAGATGACCTCGGGAGGCCCCTACCAAGCTGAGGATTCTCAGCTGAAAAAGCTATCGGGTCAACACATTAGCAGAAAATCCATTATTTCTCTCTCTCTGGACCAGTTTCCCCTTGATGCCTTCAGCAGGGGTGTCAAAACCTCAAGCTGTTCCAGATTTGCTGTCTGCGCTGCAGAGTGAGGACAGAAACTTCATGGTGAGCTGAGAGGGATCATGATCTCTTCAAATGCTTCATTAGGGTTTTGAGGAGGAAGGAAGGGAGCCAGATGAGGGGTGAGGGCAGGGTGGGAAAGAGAGGGGTGCTGGCAGAGGGCAGTACAGCGGGGGGTTGTGGGGGTTGTGCTTCTGATATCTCAGCTGATCTGGATTTGACAGGACCTGGCCACCAGGGCCTCTGCTGGGGCTGCCCTCTCCCCCTCAAGGGTAAAATGCCACTTCCCCACCAGCTCTGTACCCTGCCCTGTCCAGAGCCACGAGCATCAGCCTGGAGCTCAGATCAGACTCTATTCCAGTGCTGGCCGCCAGAGTGGGCTGTGGGAGGTCTGCTGGCCTTGGAGCGCCCATCCAGGACTGGGATTTGCAAAAACATTTCAAACCAAGTTGAGGGTTCAGAGAAAAAATAAATGCCCACCCCCCTCCCCATCTCTTCTCTAGGTATAACTGGCCCATCTGAGAACTCTAAACCCTGAAAGGCCCCAGATGGCAGGATTTAGGCCCCCCCCCCGCCCCCCACGACCCAAGAATGTGAAATACCAGCAAACAAAAGTCTCATCCAAATTAGGAAGCGAACGGCTCTGCCTGACTGCGAGTGTGTACTGTGGGGCTGCTTGGGATTTTGGCGTCCCCCATGGGTCCCTTCAAACCCACAGTGATATTAAGACTTTGGTTGTTTTTGACCCCAGATCACAGCCTGACATGCATACCCTTCCCAGAACCTAAATGCTGCTCCAAAGGCAGCTCAGCCCTGAGCTCCTGGCCAGCCCCAGGTCCCCCACTTCCAGGCCTGTGATAAGAGCCCTCTTTGGGCCAGAGTTGGGGCATCAGCCTAGGCCCTGGGCTACTCTAGGGGTGCCAGACAGATGCCAAGACCTGGGAATGTGTCTCTGGACCAGGCTCCCACCCCTGCCCCCAACAGTGGAGCATGTGCCCAAAGCCCTGGATGGTACCAATTCTGTGAGTGAGGGGCACAGAGAGTGGTCTTTCCCATCCAGGCTTGGGCTACAAGCACCATCAACAGACCAGGGCTCCAGGAGCTGAAGGTGGATGGGCCCGCGCCCCCACTTCGTCCTGGCCCCGATTGTCTTACCTTCTTGGGAGAGGATGATGAACTTGGTGGTCTTGAGCGTCTTTCCATTCAATGTCCAGGTGATGGTGGCCGGGGGGTCGGAGGATACCTGGCACTGGAGCAGCAGCTTCTCACCCTCTGCCACACGGAGATCACGTAGCTTTTCCTTGAAGGTTGGGGCTGACCCTTGGCTCTCCGGGCTTTTTTCATTATCTGTGGCCCCTGCATAGCCCCTCTTGTAGTTCACATCATTCTTAACCTCCTTCTTAAGCTCTTCTTTCCCAGCTGGTTTAGGGGGTTCGGCTGGCTTGGCATTACCCAAGGGCTTGGGGGTCTCAGCTGGCTTGGCATTGCCCACGGGCTTTAGGGTCTCAGCTGGCTTGGCATTGCCCACAGGCTTTAGGGTCTCAGCTGGCTTGGTATTGGCCATGGGTTTGAGGGTCTCAGCTGGCTTGGCATTGCCCACGGTTTTGGGGGTCTCAGCTGGCCTGGTGTTGCCCATGGGTTTGGGGATCTCGGCTGGCTTGGCGTTGCCCACAGGTTTGGGGAGCTCGGCTGGCTTGGCATTACTCAAGTGTTTGGAGGTCTCGGCCAGCTTGGCATTGCCCATAGGTTTGAGAAAGCCTGAAGGCTGGGCATTGCCTACAGGCTTGGGACCTTCTGCTGCCTTGACATTCAAAGGCTCAGCATTGCTGCTACCATTCTCCGCTGGTAATTTTTTCTTACTGCCCAACACCGAGCGAAAATCTGGGGTGGCAGGTTTTGGAGGGGGCAGCTTCTCAGGTATGGGGGTCTTGGGCGTCCCCTTCTTGGCCAGGACCGAGCGGAAGTCCACCTGCTGGGGGCTATGCACCTTCCTCTCTTCCTCGGATACAGTCTTCGGCTTGACTTGCCGCTGCAGGTTGGCGCGGAAATCCATCTGCTCAGCAGGGATCTCCTTCAGGTCCTCTTCAGACAAGGTCTTGGTGCTCACCTTCTTGCCCAGGAGGTCACGGAAGTCCAGCTGCTCCACCTCCTGCTGGCGGATGGCCTCCTCGGTGTGCTGCCGCGTCTCCACACGCCTCTTGAGCACCCCGCGCACGTCCTCGCCGTCTTCGTCCTCGGGCCCACCCTGCCCTCTTGCTGGCCAGCCGGGCCTCAGGCTCCCGTAGCCGTCTCCACCAGCACCACCACCATCAGCACCAGCTCCTCGGCCCTCACAGCTGGCAGGCTCCCTCCCCCTGCAACCAGTGAAGGGAAAAAGGAAAGTAGCAGGAGCAAAAGGGGCCGGGTAAGAAAGAGACGTCAGGGGAGAGCAAATCCCAGAGGGAGGGAGGGAGGGCAGCGGGGAGGGGAAGGGGAGGGGGCTGGCCAGGCCATGTTTATAGAAGGGAACTTTGGGGAGAGGCGCTTTGCTTGCTCAGTTGGTTTGTTACATCGGTAATGACTTCAGTAGCCTTATAAGGGTGTGTGCAAAAAAAAAAAAAAAAAAAAATCCCCCCTCCCTGCTCTCCCTGCTCTCTTTCCCCTTCCAGTCTCTCCCTCTTGGCTCGGGCAGCCTTGGCTGGAGGACACAAACAATCTGGGGCTGCGGGGCTGGGCCTGCTGGGACCAGGAGGAAGGTGGGTGGGTGGTGGCACAGGGCCTGGCCGGGCAACCCCTGGGGGGCACTCACCGCAGGGGGGCTCTGGCAGGGCTGCTCTGTAGCACCAGGGACACCTGGCAGCTGCACTCGCCAACCCGGTTCCTGAAGGAGTCAAGGGATCAATACAGATCAGGAGGCTTTCTGGGCCAAGGGCCTACTCAGCTGAGGGCTGTGAGATGGGCAGGGCCAGCGGGAACTTGGCCACAGGCTGGCCGGCTCCAGGGAAGATGGAGCCATGGGCTTAGCCGTGACCCTGACACGCCCACACCGGACCTAGATTTAGGGCAGGATCCTCCCCCACCCTGATCATTATTTTTCCAGCTCTCATTTAAAAAGGGGAACAAAAATGGAGTTCCCATTGTGGCACAGTGGAAAAGAATCTGACTAGGAACCATGAGGTTGGGGGTTCAACCCCTGGCCTCGCTCAGTGGGCTAAGGATCTGGCATTACCCTGAGCTGTGATGTAGGTTGCAGATGCGGCTCGGACCCAGCGTTGCTGTGGCTGTGGTGTAGGCTGGCAGCTGTAGGTCCGACTGGACGCCTAGCTTGGGAACTTCCATGTGCTGCGTGTGTGGCCTTAAAAAGAAAAAAAAGGAGTATGGGGGGGAGAATTTTCTGGACAATAAATAGCTAAGGTAGGCATCCAAAAGTAGGAATACCTTTCAGTCAGTATATTACAAAAATAATGCAATCAATCAATCATCCACTCAATCAAGGAAAAGTAAAGACTAAACCTGCTGGAGGCTGTGATGGCACTGCTTGGTCTAGACTGTGCAGCCCTGGTCAGCCTGCCCAGTGACCTTGAGCCCTGCTCCTTTAATAGAGAGGTGGTTATTCCCTCTCCCCACAAGCTGCTCCAACTGCTAGGTCCCCTGCACCTGCTCACGAAGTAAAAACACCCTCCAATCCCTACCCATCAGCTAACACCCTTGGATGACAACTTTTGTATTAAGAACTTAACCAGTGTCTCCCTTCATGGGTGACTCCTTCTGTCAGGTGGGGAGGGCTCCGGATTCTTCAACCCATGGTTGAAACTGTTGACAATCAGCTGAGGGCCCTCTGCTGGGGAAGGGGGCTGTACCATGCTCCCTGCTGCCCTGGGCTGACAAGCAAGCACCACAGCCCTCCGACCCCCCGAGGCTGCCATCTGCTGGCGTTCTGGGGCTCTGACCAGCCAAGAGGGAAGTGGTGGGGGCAGATCTGAGAGCCAAAGGAGCTGGCCTGGAACTAACTACTTTTTATGTAGCACCCTCCAGCTTTCAGGACTCACATCTACTCTCCTGTTCCCACAACAGCCCAGGGAGGTCCAGAACACGATGGTAGGGGTGGAGGGGGAGTGCAGGTGTTTCTGGGATGCAGTGGATGTGTGTGTGTATGTGTGTGGGGGGTGTCTCCCACTCATTCCCTGCCCTTGGCCATCTTGCTGGAACTTCAGGGACTGACACGAGCCCCAGATCCTACCTCAGACATAACACAGCTCACATAATCCATCTACTTACTCTTGCAGCAGCTCTGAGAGGTTGGGGTAACACTGTTTTTATTTGTTTTTGTCTTTTTGCCATTTCTTGGGCTGTTGCCATGGCATATGGAGGTTCCCAGGCTAGAGGTCAAATGGGAGCTGTAGCCACAGGCCTACGCCAGAGCCACAGCAACACGGGATCCAAGCTGCATCTGCAACCCACACCACAGCTCAGGGCAACGCCAGATCCCTAACCCACTGAGCAAGGCCAGGGATCGAACCCGCAACCTCATGGTTCCTAGTTGGATTCATTAACCACTATGCCACGACAGGAACACCTATAAAAACAGATGTTTTTATAGGTAAGAAAAATGAGGCTTATAAAGTTTAAGGAATTTTGCCTAAAATCACAGAGCTGGCTAATAGGACCTGGGTCTACTTGAATCCAAGACCTGTAACTTTCCCATATCACCCTACAGAGCTCATCAGCACAAATCTAGTCTGGGAGGTGCATATCTGTGTGTGTGGGTATGTCAACCACATGTATCTGGGCTCTGCCTGATGGGCACCTGTGCCCACCGGTCTGTGTTTGGGAACATGTCCACACGAACGAGTCATTTTCACGTGGACAGAGAACTGAGTGTGTGTTCACATAGCTCTGCTGATGCATGTGGGTATCCGCCTGGCTTTGCCTGTCCCCCCTCCCAATGGAGGGCCAGCTCCCGTCAGAGGCTGGCAGCCCACAGTGTGACAGACAGTTCTCAAGGGTCCCAGGGGCTCCATGCTCACTCCAGGCCCTGGGACCCACTGGAGAGAAGGAGAGGTTGGTCTCTTGGGCTCTCCAGCCCTCCTCACCTGCTGGGGTCCCCTCCTGGCCACCTTCCCCACTCTCAGGCTCTCAGGGATGCAGATTCAAGGTTCAGGGAGCCTCATGTCTAGGGTGTTTGAGGGACCAGGGTGCTGCAAAGGAGCATAACCAGCAGGTAGGCACCTCCTCAGAGCCAGACCCTGCAAAGCTGGGAGGCCCTCAGGGCACCCCAAGAACTGAGCACAAAAGATAATGGGGCTGGGGTCAACTTGCTGAATAACCAACCATGGGCAGTCACTTGAGGGTGAGGGCCACCCCCGGCACCCCGCTTCTGCCAGGCTGATGGCCAATAGAGGCCACTCTGTTCCCCTGTTGCATTCAGGCAAGGTACAGGGCCCGGGGTTGGCGTTGAGCAGGAGGACGGGGTGCCCTAGGGCTGTGTTTTCCCAGGAGCCCTCTTTTCCTCAGCTGAGCTTCCTTCTGTCACAAGTAGAACACAGTCTGGGTGCAGAAAGCAGGAGCAGATGCTGGCCCGATGGTCCTCCTTTACCCCAGGCAAGCCCCTCAGAGGCTCGAAATGGTGGGGCCCTTTGAGCTCTGTCTTTCCATGGCAGAGGCAGGTTGGGGCTTCCGCTGTCTATGACCTGACTTGAAGGCGGTGGTGCAGGTAGCCTGCTGCTCAGTGCTTGCCAGCCTCACCCTGCAGTAGGTACCCAGGCAGTACAAGGGGTGGATGGGAGGCAGAGACCTTGGGATGCCCTCGCTGGCCTGCTAAGTAGATCAGCCCTTGCCCAGATTGAGAGGTCACTATTCCTGTAGCCACAGACTTAAATCTCTGCTGGGCCTTCAAGGTAAATCATGGGTTCATTTGGAGCCTGAAGTGGTCAGAGAGGCCTGTGGCCTGGGATCCACCCCAGTCATCAAACCAGCTCGACAGCCTCATGGGCCATCTTTGGTGTCTGCACAGACTTGGTTCCAAAGTCAGGCCTGCGGCAACAGAGGCCGCACCCACATGCCCAGCTCAGGTGATGCCACAGAGGATGAGGGCTGTCACCCTACAAGCTGTACCTTTTACAACTAACAGAATGCTTTGGGGTCCCTGCCTCCCAAGCCCTGAATAAGAAGCCCACTCTTTGGTTACGAAGCCTTGTACCCTGTCCCACTCTGATTCACCCACCCCTGGAATGGGTTTTATTTGCAAAAATGGTTATTTTAAAATTAGAAGAACTAACTTCCTGGCAAGTATCAATCTTTTAAATATTGCAGCTAGAATCTGGAGCTGACTTGTAGACACTGTTCCTTTTAGTTCAGGAGAGAAGAGCCAGGGAAGGGGAGGGGAGGGAGAAGTCACCCACCCATGCAGTTCCTGTCATAGCTCAGCAGTAATGAATTCAACTAGTATCCATGAGGACGTGGGTTCGATCCCTGGCCTCGCTCAGTGGGTTAAGGATCCAGTGCGGCTGTGAGCCTGTGGCATAGGTTGCAGACGTGGTTCGGATCCCGAGTTGCTGTGGCTGTGATGTAGGTTGGCAGCTGCAGCTCTAATTGGACCCCTAGCCTGGGAACCTCCATATGCCTCAGGTGTGGCCCTGAAAAAAAAAAAGAAGTCACCCACCCATATGTATCCCCCAACTTCAGTAGCGTCAGAGAGCACCCGATCCTGCCCCATCCTCCCCCTGGCATCCTCCCAGCCTCCCTGTCTCCCTCCTCAAAAGGGATTCTGTGCCAGGTCTAGGTCTGATTTCTGTCTAGGTCTGGGTCTGAGAAAAGGTGCAGGGCAGCAGGGTTGCTGGCAGGCCTGGACACACTCCCCAGGGCAACTTTCTGTGGACTTACTTGCTCCCTCTCACTGGGGACAAGGCCAAGGCCAGGGCAGCAGCCCCCCAAAGGAATGAAGAGGCTGGACTTGGGGGAGGGAAACAGGGCAAGGGCTACATGCATGGAGACCTTCGTGCAGTGTCCCAGCTCTCCCAAGCTCCCAGCGCACTGGGGAGAAACAAAGAGCGAAGCAGTATCTGATTTAAAGTCAGAGCCGAGGGCTTCAGTCTGGGTTCTGCCACTCACCTTTGGGTGGCCGTAAACAAACCCATGACCCCGAAGCCTCAGCTTCCCCTATTATTAAAGGAGCAGCAGCTAGATGGTTTCTGAAGTCCCTCCCAAAAGTTTTATGACTGTCCCCAGCTGGGCCCAGACAGTCTGCCTGCCAACCTCCCAGTGCAACCCTCTACTCCGGCCTGGCAGGCTTCCCGCAGCCTTGCTCTGCTCTTTCCTGCTCTCTTGTCCTCAGCCTATCCAACAAGACTCTACTCGTTTGCCTCAAAATGCCACAAAAAGCTCATCCTTTCTAGGATGTCTGGCTTGATTACTTGAGTATTGTCTCAAAGTACCACTCCTTCCAAACAGACAAGCTCTATTCTTTTTTTTTTTTTTTTTTTTTTTTTTTTTTAGGGCCACACCTGTGGCATATGGAGGTTCCCAGGTTAGGGGTGGAATCAGAGCTGTAGCTGCTGGCCTATGCCACAACCACAGCAATGCCAGATCCTTAACCCACTGAGCAGGGCCAGGGATCAAATCTGTGTCCTCATAGATACTAGTCAGATTCGTTACTTGACAGGAACTCCTCCAAGCTCTCCTCTAACATATGATCAGTTTTCATTATTTGCACTGGTCTAAAGGAAGAAGAATCTTTTCTCTATTTTAGAGGCAGATTGGCCTTCCTGATAATAACTGGTTTTGGTATAAGGTGAAGGCCACTGGTATGTTCTGAGCATATTGCTGATGGTGGTAGGATGACCAACCAGTCCAGGACCATCTCAACAGATGACCACAGATGTTTTATTAGCTCAGCTGAAGTTTTCTGAGCCTTACCCAGCTAAATAGAATTTCCTAGCAGATTCCAAAGATGCCTAATAAATAATAAATGGCTATTTTCTCAAAAGTAACAAGTATCGGGATGGTTTGTTACGCAGCAAAAGCTAACTGATACAAGTATAAAGCACATGCCCAAAAAGGACCCAAGTGGATGGAGCACACGCCAGGTTTTGTCATTACTGCAGGAACGATGCTCCATCATGGCAGTAGCTTTGGTGTATTGCTACAGAGCCTTAAAAATGATGGGCTTGGTACAGGGAAATGATTGATCTGGGAGAGCAAGTTCCTTGCAAGGCAGCCAGGCACCTGAGCCAGAGCAGTCCAACCATCTTTGGGATGCGGCATCACCTCTTTGCAGAGTCAAGGTGCAGACAAGTGCTCTTTTTCAATGGTAATACCAATCTTAGGGGTTGGTGTTCTATCTCCACCAAGCTAGGGTTGGCATGGGATTTTAAGAGAGCGTTTTAAAGGTAGAAGACCATTTCTAGCTCACATTCACTTAAGAAATAGTTCCCTAGTGTTGCCTATGGGCAGACACTATTCTAGGCACTGGGAACACAGCCGTGGGCCTTCATAGAGCTTACCCTCCCATGTTCCCTAGGAAGACCTTATAAGAGCAGGAAAAGGAATGGGGAGAGTTGACGTCCCTGTTGTGGCTTTAAAAATGTCTGCAAATTCTTTGATACCCCTCTGTCCAAGGGGTGGAACTTAATTCCCCTCCACTTGAGTATGGGTTGTACTTAGTGACTGACTTCTTACAAATAGAATGAGGCAGAAGTAGTGGCGTGTGACTTCCAAGGACAGGTCAGAGAAGACACTGCAGGATGCCCATGGTTCTCCCTCTTGGATCACTAGCTCTGGGGAAGCCAGCTGCCATGTCACGAAGACACTCAAGCAGCCCTAGGGAGAGGTCTACACAGCAAGGAGCTGAGGCCTCCAGCCAACAGCCCTGTCAGTGAGCCGTCATAGAAGTGGAGTCTCTAGACTTAGTTAAGCCTACAGAAACAGCAGCCCCCACTGACATCTTCCCTGAAACCTCATGTAAAACCCTGAGCTAAAAATTACTAGCTAAGCTGCTTCAAATTCCTGACCCATACAAACTGTGAGAATATCATTGTTGCCTTAAACGGCTAAGTACGGGGATAATTATTACTCTGCACTAGTAACTAATCCCTTGATCCTGCTCTTTTCCAATTTTTCATCCATCTGTCCTCCTCATATTCTTCCTGTACCAAACAATGGGAGACCACAAGCCAGGATGTAATAAGACGGAGGACTCTGGGGGACTGAGCACAGAATGGAAGGTTCTCTGTGAAGCTCTGTTGTTCTGAAGCAGAAGAAACATAAGCTTGTCAGCAGCACCAAGCCCACACTTTCTTGACCTTGGAGCCCAGCCCCACATTATTTTGTGGTTCCTCTAGCTTCCCAGACCTGGGTGGAGATTTTTCTGTGAGGTAGGAATTTGGGGGGCTGGGGTTAAAGGAGGGGGCAGGACATGCAGACTCACTTGAGCAGGATCTCATACTGGCCGGCGTGCCAGGGCTGCACGTTCTTGAGAACCAGGGTGAACACGTCCTCATTCTGCAGCACCTCGAAGTGGCCAGTGTCTTTGGAGAGGGCTTTGCCGTCTCGGAGCCAGTGCACAGTGGGGAAGGGGTCCCCAGCTATGGCACAGGAGATGAGGACACTCTGGCCCAGGCAGGCTGTCACAGAGCGGGGCTTGCTGATGAACCAAGGCTGGGTGCCGTCCTGAGGCTCTGGAAGTTAGCAAAGCTTTGAGTTAGAGGGAGGTCTTTGGGCCGAGAGCATCCACTCAGCTGTCCCTGGGGGTGCAGGTCAGAAGACAGCATGTCACCCAAGGAACAGCTTGTGCAGAGATGACTTTTGTTGGACCTACAGGTGGAGCACATTGTTCTCATGGCAAATCTGCCTTGGTTATTTCTCAGAGGATAAGATTCACATAAGTTTGCATTTCCAAAGCAAGGGGAGGTCACCGAGAAGGGACAGGGGCACTGGGATAGGTGCCGGGGATCTACCTGAGATGTGAAGGGTTGAAGGATGTCACTTGTTGCATGTGTGTTCACCTTGTCTCTCCTCCTAAGCAGAGGTCCTCATAGGCCACACCTCACCTCCCAAGCTATCACTGCCAAACTGTTAGTGCATTAGGAGAACTCTCTCCTAGCACTCTACGCAGCTTGTCACCACTACCGCAGAGAGGGCAGGGGCTTTAGAAGGCAGGGAAGGGTGGCTCCACCCAGCCAGGGCCTGAGATGGAGGGTGGTGAGCTGCACTGGGGTTGGGATGCGACCAAGGGAGGGAGGGGTCCCAGGTGGGAACAAAGGAAACTCATATGGTTTCCTGGCCTCCTGTCACCATTGGAGAGACTGTGGCAGCACCTCCTCCCCATCCCTGCCCCCAGCCCTGGTCAGCAGGTCAGCCTCACCTTGCACCGTGAGCACGGCCTGGGTGCGGACCTCTCCTGCGCTGTTCCAGGCTTCACAGGTGTATGTGCCTGTGTCTTCTGGGAACACTTCCTGGATACAGAGACTGTGCCGAGTGCCCCTCTGCTCAAAGTGGAAGTCCTCCGACTCCTGGATCTCATTCCCATCATGAAGCCAGATGACCTCAGGGGGTGGGTTCCCTGTAGGGCGAGGAGGCGGGGCAGGGGGCTGGTCAGGGAGGCGGGACTTCCCCAGGGCAACTCTACTGCTTCACGCTGGGACTTAAGTACTAAGCTCTCCACATTTCAGGTTTCCCGTCCTTAAAGTCCTTAAAACATTCTGACCCCGTCTACCTCCTAGGCTTACTGGGAGGAGTCAATAAAGTAGTAGTCTCCTCAGCCGTCCAGGAGAAAAGCAGATTAGAATAGCATCTGGCACAAAATAAGTACCCAATGCATGTTCATTATAATTATTTAACAACAGATTTGGGGAACCCAGAGATGAAAATATATCATTGCAGAGACGAAAAAGAAAACCCAGGAAGAATGATTTTTAAAATCAGAATTCATGCCGCATGAGAATACTGCGTGGCAGCCAGACCGCTGGGTTCTTAGCTCTGTCTCCTGCTTGGCACTGCCTCACACGGGGCACCCACGCCCAGGCAATGCTGATGTGACTTCGCAGAAACCCCCTTGTCAGTTTTCACCAGAAGGAAAGCTCCCTTGGCGCTTCGATTGGCTGCCCACACACGTGTTGTCCGAGGGTGAGGATGGACGCCAGGCTGGCTTTCTAAACGCAGCTCGTGGTGGGAAGCATTTTCAGTTTTTACCAGTCTACTTCCCCGAGTAGCTTCTAGAAATTGGTTGGGGCTTAAAACCACAGCCTCCTGGGAGGGTTTCCTCTGTGCTAAGAGCTGAGCCCTGATGCTCTGCTTCCTGGGGTACAAGGCCCCAGGAATGGCTGCTGGGGATGCTGTCGAGTGTTAGGCTCTCTTAAGGATAGAGGGGACCACCATCATCTCTGATGGGTCAGCCAGCACGTGTCTGGAGGGTGAGCACCTCTGATTTCTATCAACTCATGGAGTGTATGTAGGGGAGGGGACCCAGCCTTCTGCCTGTACGGTTCCAGGACGCCTCCAGCCTGTGGGAGCAGAGGATTTACTCAAGGATCCCTAAGAGAGTGAGCCACGGGTTCTCTCTCAGCTCATCTTTACTGTTCCTAAGAGCAAAAGGAACTGAAGAACCAGAGAGGACCTCCAGGCTGTCAGCGGGACTCATCTGAGGCCAACACGAGCCTGTGGCTCTAAGTCTGTGCCAGGAGACTCCCCAGGCTTCTCTTGCTGGCCTCCAGCAAGGACTGTGACATCTCACACTGGGCAGCTCATCCCATGCTCTTGTCACCTGTCTGTTTCAGAAGGCCCTCTGCTCCGTCTTCTTACCTTAACATTTGAATAGAGCAACTGAGACTCTCTTCTGAGAGTTGGGATGTTCTCACATCACCTAGTCTTAGACCAGTGTTCTCATCTCCCAGCTATATTGGCCATGCTATGTTTTCAATTAATCCCTTCCCCTGGACCACTCAACTTTCAATCCAGAAAATCCTGCCCAGAAAAGCAGAAAGAGGACCCACTTCTTTGGGCCCACGGTCTGACTTTCCCATGCTGATTTTCTGGTGGATCCGTGCTCTGAGCGGAATGTCGGGAAGTGATGCCATGTTGCCACCAAGCCTGTTTTCACATCTACCCTGAGGAGAAGGATGCAGGAACAGACCTGACACCTGGACTGTCATGGTGACCTGGCTCCCATCCATGACGCTGAGATCAGAGAGACCCTGCAGGAAGATGGGTGCCACAGGCTTGCTGGGGGCAGTGGGCAGGAGGTACTCACTCTTCCCATCACTCTTCTTTTCTGTGTGGCAAACAGAACGTGGGGTGAACTTTCATTCATTCATTTCAGAGACACAGACTAAAGGACCACTTTGCACATGGATGTGTCAGGGCTCTAGTTTCCACCAGAAACTGACCGCTGCCAGGTAAGGAGTGTGGGAAGCCCTGGAGATCCCTAGGAACAAGGTATGCCCATTTCCCTGCCTGGCATGACAGTGCTCCTGCCCTATAGCAGGGAAAGGATGAGGCCTCTGTGGAGCCATGCCCTGTCTAGGCTCTGCCTCTTCAGGAGAACTTCCAATGAGGAACAAATACTTGGCATCTTAGAGGTTTTTATTTTTCTTAAATTTAATTTACATTTATCTATTTATTTATTTATTTATTTTTTGGTTGCACCTGTGTCTTGCAGAACTTCCCAGGTCAGGGACTGAACCTGCACCAGAGCACTGACCATGCCAGATCCTTAACCCGTTGAGCCATCAGGGAACTCCAAATCTTTTGAATAAGTGATACATTCACAGGGCATAAAATCAAAAAGGTACAAAGAGTATGTGTAAGTCTCCCTTCTACCCCTGTCCTCTGACCAAGTGCCTCTCCCCAGATGCAACCAATTTTCTGTTTTTCATTCATCTTGCCAGCAACAGTCTATGTAAATAACACACTCAAGCAAATAGGCATACTCTTTTATTTTTCTTCTCTTAAAAAAAATGATAGCACAGTATAAGCAGTGATTGGCAGCTTGCCTTTTCATCTAATGATACAGTTGTCCCTGGGGATCTGCAGGGTATTGGTACCAGAACCCTTTGCAGATACCAAAATCCGCAGACACTCAAGTCTGTTACATAAAGTGGGGTAATATTTGCATATAACCCAAATTGGTTACCAGAACCCCTTGCAGATACCAAAATCCGCAGACATTCAAGTCTGTTATATAAAGTGGGGTAATATTTGCATATAACCAAATATTCCTCCTGTATACTTTACTCGTCTCTTAGAATACTTAAAATATCTAGTGCAACGTAAATACTATGCAAATAGATGCCAGTGCAGCCACCTCAAGTTTTGCTTTTTGAAACTTTCTGGACCTTTTCTTCCTCAAATATTTTCGATACGCGGTTGATTGAATCCATAGATGCAGGACCTGTGGCTACAGAGGGCCGACTGTCTACCTTGATGTTTCTTGTGAGACAGAAGGGAGAGCTTTCAAACTGTTTTCTAGGGTTGTGTGATACTCCATTACTGTCTCCTGAGATTTTAAGCACCTCGAAAAAGTCAAAGACACTACATCATTAAAATGACTAAAAGGAAAGACTGATCACCTAAGTACGGGTGCTGGGAAGGAATGTGGAGCAACTGGAACGCTCCTATGGTGCTGGCATGAGCGCAAAATAGTACAGACCCTTCTGAAAATTTTGGCTTTTAAGTTTAACTTCTTAAAAAGTTAAACATACATGGAGTTCCCATCGTGGTGCAGTTGCTGGCGAATCCGACTAGGAACCATGAGGTGGTGAGTTCGATCCCTGGCCTTGCTCAGTGGGTTGAGGGTCTGGCATTACCGTGAGCTGTGGAGTGGGTTGCAGACGCAGCTCAGATCCCACATTGCGTAGGCCAGTGGCTACAGCTCCAATTTGACCCCTAGCCTGGGAACCTCCATATACTGTGGGTGCAGCCCTAAAAAGACAAAAAAAAAAAAAAAAGTTAAGCATGTATTTACCATCTGATCTATTCATTCTACTCCTGGGTATTTACACACGAGAAACGAAAGCACACGTCCATGTAGAGATGTGTACACAAACCTTCATAGCAGCTTTGTTCCTAAGAGCCCCAAACTGGAAACAACCCAAATATCCACCAACAAATGAATCGAGACAAATTATGACGCATCTGTCCTATGGAATATTACTCAGCGCTAGTGGCAGGCACAAGAGGGACAGTCTCACAAAAATTAACCGAATGAGAGAAGCCAGGCACAGAAAGAGTGCACACTGGGTGATTCCCTTTATCTAAAAGTCTAAAAAAAATAAATAAATAAAAAAAATAAAATTAAAAAAATTAAAAAAAAAAAGGGAGTTTCCGTCATGGCGCAGTGGTTAACGAATCCGACTAGGAACCATGAGGTTGCCGGTTCGATCCTGCCCTTGCTCAGTGGGTTAACGATCCGGCGTTGCCGTGAGCTGTGGTGTAGGTTGCAGACGCGGCTCGGATCTCACGTTGCTGTGGCTCTGGCGTAGGCTGGTGGCTACAGCTCTGATTCAACCCCTAGACTGGGAACCTCCATATGCCGCGGGAGCAGCCCAAAGAAATAGCAAAAAGACAAAAAAATAAAAAAAATAAAATAAAAAAATAAAAAAAAATAAAAGTCTAGAAGAGGCAAACTACAGTGACAGGAAGGTCGTCGGGGAGAGGGGCTCAGGGAAGCATGTGGGGGTGATGGAGATGTTCATTTCCTAAAACCATGTGATGGTTTCGTCGGTGAAAGTTTCAAATTAAATGCCATAAATATATGCAGCATGCTGTATAAGTTGTTTGTATATTTTAGATAAGCAATGAGATCCTGCTGTGTAGCACTGGGAACTATATCTAGCCACTTATGACGGAGCCTGACAATGTGAGAAGAAAAAAGAAGGTACATATATGTATGGGTCACCTTGCTGTACAGCAGAAAATTGACAGGACACTGTAAACCAGCTGTAATGAAAAACATAAAAATCATTCTATAAAAAAATAAATAAAACCCAAGATATATAAAAACAGGTATATATGCAGTGTGCGGTAGCCAGATCATTTCACTAAAAACTGGGGGGTGGGGGGAGCTCTCTGGTAGAGGGAGGGGTTATACCAGCTGGCCACAGACAAAAACTAGAACAGCTCTCTGGGTTCAGGGCTGCTGGCCACCCATTCTGTTCTCTGGGGAGATGGGTTAAGCTGGCTTTCCCTCATCCTTGGGCTCCTCTGCAAGCCGGGCTCTGAGCTGCCTCACGTGAGCCAAAGCGGGAGGGGCAGCAAGGAGGCCAGGCTGGGGTCTGTCTCCCACCAGGACAGGCCTCCCTGCTGTCCTGTCTCTGACCGTGCCCTTGGTCCTGTAGGCCAGGTGGCTCTGACCAGCCATCATTCTTATTTAGCTTTTTTGTTTTTGTCTTTGGGGGTGAGGGCATGGTGGGGACCAAGAGGGCTATGGTATCTCTAGGCTAGGCTCTGCATTTGGGGGGAGGGACTGCCGTATTTGGAGTCCTTAGCGCAGGGGCCGCACAGCAAATCTTTTCCAGGAGGCCTGCAGCCAGTGGGATACATTTCCAGGCTGCTCTTTTCCTACCTGGAAAGGCCTGACTCCAAACTGGCCACTCAGTTGTTATCTGCTGGCACTGAGGGCAAAATATGGCCCACTGCGGAGCATGACCTGGGAGGCTAGGGGACAAGTTCCCCCAGTGCGGGGGCCGTGTGAAGGGCATGGGGCTGGAGAGCGAGGGGCGGCAGGGCCCAGGAGCGGAGGCTGGGCTCTCAGAGCCATCCTGCCCCAGGCCTCCATCTCACTGCCTTTGACAGAGGGGCCACAGGGCAGCCTTGGCCTTGACAGAAGGCCCTGGGCATGCGCTTGGGGAACCCGGTATTGGAAAGGCAGAGATCGCCTTGCTCTGCCTGGGCTGCAGTAGCCAGGAAAGCAGGCTGCCTCGGGAGAGTTGAGGAATTTCCTGTTGCACAGATTGAGAAGGCTTGAGGACAAAATGTTTTTGCCTGTCCTGAGCCCTTGCTGCTCCCTCCTCTGCTATCTCAGCCAGAGTCCCCAGTCTCTCAGAGCACTTTGCAGACAGGCCCTTATTGCAGGTGCTGCGGGAACATCAAACACCCCAGCTCCCTTTCCTTCGAGCCAACAACCACTCCTCTGCCCCCACACCAGGGTCTTCCTATGGCCCAGCTTCCTGACCTGGTCATGCCTCCCATGTGGTTCTCTGAAAGCCACTGAAATGTAGGATCTGAGGCCAGGTCCTGGTTGTGGACAGGTCACTGTCTCTCTCCAGCTCGACTTCCTTATCTGTATTTAGGGTAATAATAGTATCATCACAGAACCTGGGGTTTTTAAAAAGGTGAAAGGCGAAAAAACGTTGTCTGACCCTCTGTCATCAGTGGTGGCATGTGTGTGAGGCTGGCATGGGAGCTGACTCACACCTACCCATTGGGCTCAATTACCTGGTGGGTTTATCAGCAGTAAAAGGACAAACAGGGGGGTTCCCACCATGGCTCAGTGGGTTAAGTACCCAACTAGTAACCATGAGGACGTGGGTTCCATCACTGGCCTTGCTCAGTGGGTTAAGGATCCAGTGTTGCCATGAGGTGCAGTGTAGGTTGTAGACATGGCTTGGATCTGGCATTGCTGTGGCATAGGTAGGCAGCTACGGCTGCTCCAATTCAACCCCTAGACTGGGAACTTCCATATGCCGTGAGTGTGCTCCCCCTCCCCCCAAAAAGAACAAACAGGGCCTGGGCCCTCACCCCAGGATTATTGGTTTTTTTTTTTTTTCCCCGCATCCATGGCATATAGGAGTTACCAGGCCAGGGATCAAACCTGTACCACAGCAGCTACCCAAGCCACAGCAGTGAAAACGCTGGGTCCTTAACCCAGTGCGCCACAAAACTCCAAAGCAGACTTTTTTTTTTTCTTTTCTAGGGCCGCACCTGCAGCATATGGAAGTTCCCAGGCTAGGGATTTAATCGGAGCTGTAGCCTCCAGCCTATACCACAACCATAGCAACATGGGATCCAAGCCACATCTGCGACATACACCACAGCTCACAGCAATGCTGGATCCTTAACCCACTGAGCAAGGCCAGAGATCAAACCCATATCCTCAAGGTTCCTAGTCAGATTCGTCAACCACTGAGCCACGACGGGAACTCCCCTGACAGACTCATTTTTAAGTGACCCAAGGAAAATACTGTTAGGAATACAAACTTGTGGCTTAAAAATCTCATGGATAAATATAAAGTACATCTAAAGTAAGTTTAGAACAAACTTTTGCTGCCCTCCCTCCAGGAGAGGGATGAGGGAGAGTGCCTGAACCTGTGCGAACTGCCCCAGGCAGGCATTTACTTCCAAAGGCGCCTGTTGCCTCTGACCCTGTTCCTTCCTCCTGAGGCTCCACAGCAAGAACAGAGAGAAGAGAGAAGAGACTGGGAATAAATGTGCAGATGCACCTGTTCTCAGGCCTGCTGTTTTGGATCACAGGGACCAGAGCAGCTGTCACTTGGGCCAGCCAGTGGCTGAGTCGTCCATCCCCTGCATTCCATTGCCCCTGTGCCTTCGTGGGGTGAGCAAACAAGCGCTACAAACACATTCTGTGCTGGTGCTGGGATTCGGGAGCCAGTGAGGACGGTAGATTTGGGGCGAGCAGCTTCTTTTAGGCAACTTGAGACAGCAGCCCTCACTTGAATCCCAACACCCCAGTCCCAACCCCCTCACCCCACTTTACTGGTAGTGAGACCAGGGCACACTCATAAACAACTTGCTAAGGTCCCAGAGCTGACACCCAGGCCTCCTGATGGCAGGGCCAAGCTGTTCCAGAAGCTGCCTCTTCCACGGAAGCTAGCCACCTCCAGGGGCACCTAGGCCGAACTCTCCATGTGGACAAATGTCCTGTGCTGACCCCACCCTAGGCCCTTGATAAGGGGGAAAAGCTGAGGCAGAGCAGGGGAAGCCAGAGGAAAAGGGCAGGACACGTGTATTTCATTTAATTCCAAAGCCACAAGACGTACTCTGGCTCATCTGTGGCCGACAGACTGTGTGTCAATTTCTGTTCACTCTTACACGGACTTGATAAAATAAGAAGACACGGATGGAGACAGGCATTGTGAACTCATAACTCAAAGCTCAAACCCTGTGAGCTGAAGCAAGTTCCCCCACTTAAGCCTTGGTGTTGTTTCCTCTAAGCTGATAAGAACACAGTTATTGCCAACTCCTGACAGTCATGCAATAGCAATAAGGGTACTGCATACATCGTCAGTATAATGCACGACAGATACTGCAGGGTTTTCAGATGCGTAAGAGAAAGAACACTTGTAAAACAGCTATAAGAACATCTGGCACATCATAAACACAAGGATAAATGCTCTGCACCTTTCTTAATCCAACTGCCTGTTTTTCGGTTGGGCAAACTCATTCTGACAATCCCCAGGATAAGAAAAGTCTTCCAAACCAGGGGTTTCACAGCTAGTCAGGCAGAGATCTGAAAGGTCTCGGCTGCCACTGAGACAACATTGTAACAATTCCTTACCAAGTTCAGCACTTGGTGATTCTAAAGGATTCTAGGGAATGTCCGCGGCTCTCAGTGCTATTCTCAGCACCCCAGGAACGCAGACCGTGGCTTTATTTTACAGCGTTGGAACTTGAGGCTCAGAGGAAGAAGCGGGCCTGGCCTGAGTGCTGACATGGCCAACAGGGTCCTGGTCTGGACGTTCCCCGTCTCCTGTCACCTAGATTCCCCTAGGAGCTTTCTGTCATTGCTTGTGTCGGTGCCCAGGGTCACTGGTTCTCCTAGAGATTCTTCGGTTGTGCTTTAGCTGTCACCTGGCACAGCCCTGGTCTGAGCTAGGGTAGGAGGGCCGGGGTCTGAGGCGAGAGGCCCCCAGTGGCCACGGTGCCACAGGGAACCTGAGCCTCCCTCGTTTGGGGAGGGCAGGCACAGGCCCTGGTACATCAATAGCAAGGGAGGGGTCCCTGGGGCCCAGTGACAGACTTGCTACCCAGCTCAAATGGGGCCATACTAAATCTACCCCAGGTTTCCCTGCAGCTGTGCTTCCTCTGCTCTGCTGAGACCAAGCCTAGTCAGCTCCTTCCTTCAGGAATCCAGGACTCACTGAGCCGCCCCAATTTACTAGCCCAGGACTAAAGATCTGAAGTAGACGTGTCTGTGGCTCTAGTACTTTGTCAGTTGGCCACTCACTCACTGACTCAGTCTGCCATAAACTGAGCAGCCAGGTACTAGGGGCTCTGGTCCATTTTCAGAGAAAGGAAAAGGACCAGGCTTGTCCTCCAGTGGGAAAGACGAGAGCTCAGATTAAGCATGCTCATGGGGAGTTTCCATCGTGGCACAGCAGAAATGAATCCGACTAGGAACCACGAGGCTGTGGGTTCGACCCCTGGCCAAGATCAGTGGGTAAAGGATCTGGTGTTGCCGTGAGCTGTGGTATAGGCTGCAGACACAGCTCGGATCCTGCATTGCTGTGGCTGTGGTGTAGGCTGGAAGCTGTAGCTCCGATTGGACCCCTAGCCTGGGAACCTCCACATGCCACAGGTGGTAAAAACGATGCTACATAGTCTACAGCTGCAGCAGGACTTGAGGAGTGAGAGGAGAGAGGAGAGAGAGGATGGGAGAGAAGGGATATGGGAGAAGGATGAAGGCAAAAGGGAAGAGAGAGCAAGGGAGAAAGAGAGAGAGAGCTTTCTGACCGTGCAGACCCTCCAAGTTGTCCCTCCTTGGCCATTTTTGCTCTGATTTAACTCATCAGAAATGCTTTTTGAAGATAGTTCCTAGTCATGAATGTAAACATAAGATTCTTGCTCTGGGGAAGCAAAAGCATCAAACGAATGACTTCCCAGGGGCTCAGAGCAGTAAAGCAGAGAGCACGTGGGCTGCAGCAGCTGGAGGCCTAGAGCCGCTGCCTCTTAGCTGGGCTAATGTGGGAGCTGACCTGTCCTCGGAGCCTTGGTCTTCCTCCTCCATAAAGTGGACTGAATTCAAAAGTGGAAAGTGGAGTTGTTATGGGAATCAAATTAAAAAACCCCCAGCCTTTCTAACCAATTAGGATTTTGTCCATCAAAACAACGTTCCTCATTAAAAACACTAATTGATAGGGGTCTCAGTTTAAAACACTTACATGAACTGGTATTAACCCAATATTAGATTTTGAAAAGCTCTTATTTAGGGAGAGTTAAGAACCCACACGACAGGTGCTACTGCTTATCTTTCCCATTTATTTTCATACAATAACCAGTATAACTCCATTTCTCAACCCTGGAGACGTGAGGGAGGCCTTTGTCTTCTCTTAGGTTTGAATTTTTTTTTTCTTTCTTTCTACATCCACATCTGTGGCCTACAGAAGTTCCCAGGTTAGAGGTCAAATCAGAGCTGCAGGTATCAGCCTGCACCACAGTCACAGCAACACTGGATCCAATCCCTGTCTGTGACCTATGCCACAGCTTGCAGCAACACCAGATCCTTAACCCACTGAGCAAGGTCAGGGATCGTACCCTTATCCTCACGGACACAATGTTGGGTTCTTAACCCACTGAGCCATAATGGGAATTCCTGGGCTTGAATTTAAGAACCACTGTAGCCTTTGTGCAGGGCAGGTGTGATCTCAGTGTTTAGATTCCAATAACTCTCCAGGTCTTCCCTTTTGTGACCTTCTTTTCCTTCTATGGGTTTAGTAAGAAAAGCAAGTCTGAATTTCTCCATAGAAGCACTTCTCCCACCTGTCAACTGTTACCAGCCAACATGATGCTCTCTAAAGCACCCTCAAGTTTGTGCATCTGTATGTGCACTTAACACACGCGTTTATACATTGAGTAGTTTGCCAGAAAATGGCCCTCAGCAGGCTCCCAGCTCATTCAAAACTTGTGTCAGATTAAAATAAAAATTACGGAATGTTACCTTTAAACTGTTTAAACAGATGACACAAGTATAAAACAGAGATAGAAGGCTGGTATGGAATACCCTGCCATCTAAAGATGGGACCACCATCTGCTAAGAGAGACCACCGCCAACTGCTGTCACAGCCTTTTACTAAGTCCTGCTGTCAAAGTCTCAGGCCCTGTCTGTCAGCAGCTTCCCTGCTCTGACCCCAGCACCCCTGGATCCACAGGTGGTCACCAAAAAAAAAAAAAAAAAAAAAGATGGAAGGAACAGCCCTCCCCTACTTCCCGGCATTACCTCCCCAACACCTCTCAGGCACAGACACTCAGACCTCTTGACGATGCATAGTTAAGGGGATGGAAAACAATTGCCTTTATCTCAGATCTACTGAAGATTTTCCTTAAGCTTGGAACCTGAGCTATTTTGCTTAGTCATAAAAATGCAAAATACCGTTCCAACAACAAATGTGAGTCACTCAAACCCTGGGATACCATGGAAATTCAGTAAATCACCAACAAAAGGGACTTCTGGAGGCACAATCCTCCCTTCTTCCTTTATTTGGTGCTCACAATGCAGCAGGGTCCAGGGAACACGGTCCAGCCTCCTCCTCTCTTTCTAAGTTCTAGGACTGCTGACTCTAGAAGGCTCATCAAGGAAGGTGACCTTCACCCAGCCACCCCTGCCCACATCTGCAGGGCATTTATGTACAGTGTGTGTAAATCCCTCCCCAGGGGTGCATGGGAATTCTCTTCCAGCAAGTCCATCTCCCAACTCCAGAAACATACTTGGAGAGTTGGCAAAAAGTCTGCACAAAAAGAGATCCTATCCAGAGTCTTGCTCTCTCTTTTGGCTTTTCTTCTCCCCATTGGTTTCTCTAGAACCTAAGAAGCAAATGGGAAGAAGTGGAAAGGAAAAGAATGGAAGGAAATAATGACTTAGGACTTATCCCCAAATCTCCAACCAGTAATGATAGGGTTTCCGGATGGCAAGTAGGAATCATTGCCACCACCACCTTCTTGCTGCCTCAGAAGGTGTAATCAAACTCTAAACCCAAAGGTTTACCATCCAAACCAGCCCATGTTCCCTCCACAGGCGTGTCTGGAAACCACACTCTCCACCACACTGTCAAAGCCTGGATTGCATTTTGCCATTAGGAACACAAAGCTGTAATTCTGGACCGCATTCCTGACCAAGGACTCTGAGAAGATTGATGCCAGAGGTGACCTGCCACGGCTGAAGAAGTCGACAGTGACACAGCTCCCACTGTCCAGGGAGTAAAACGAGGCTCCGCTTTCACGACGTGGACATAAACACAGAAACATATACTCGGGAGTCCTTCTGTGACAGGAAGGGCCCATGTGGCCACAACACCATTTCTGCTGTATCGACTTACATCCAACTAAAATACTGGTTATAAAGTAAGTTAACATTTCTTTGCTGGCCTATCCTAGAATTTAGAAGACTATGGACAGATGTTGGAAGTGGACCAAGGTTCTTAAAAAACAGACAAAAAAGACAAGGTAAAACTCATGTTTATCTTTCTCTTTCAATAAATTTCTCTTTAGACGTTCCCATTGTGGCTCAGTGGGTTAAGAACCTGACATTGTGTCCATGAAGATGTGGGTTCGATCCTTGGCCTCGCTCAATAGGTTAACGATTCAGTGTTGCTGTAAGCTGTGGCATAGGTCACGGATGTGGCTCAGGTTGCAGATATGGCTTGAAGGTGGTGTTGCCTTAGGTCTGCAGATGCAGCTCTGTTTGGACCCTTGTCCTGGGAACTTCTGTATGGCACAGGTGTGGCCCTAAAAAGAAAAATAAAAAAAAGTTCTCTTTAATATAAGTCTTAAAAATATTTTTAGTGTTTTAAAAACAAACAACACAATTTAAAAAAATGGGCAAAAGATCTAAATAGATATTTCTCCAAAGACATACGGATGGCCAAAAGACACATGAAAAGACGCTCAACATCACTAAGTAGAGAAATGCAAATCAAAACCACTACAAGGTACCACCTTACTCCAGCCAGAATGGCCATCATCTAAAAGTCTACACATAATAAATGCTGGAGAGGGTGTGGAGAAAAGGGAACCCTATTACACTGCCAGAATGGCCATCATCAAAAAGTCTACACATAATAAATGCTGGAGAGGGTGGGAATGTAAGCTGATGCAACCACTATGGGGAACAGTATGGAGGTTTCCCAAAAAACTAAAAATAGAACTACTATATGATCTAGCAATCCTACTCCCAGGCATATATCCAGAGAAAACCATACTTTGAAAAGATGCATGCTCCCCAATGTTCACAGCAGCACTATTTTCAATAGCCAAGACATGGAAGCAACCTAAATGTCCATTGAGAGCGGAGTGGATAAAGATGTGGTACATATATACAATGGACTATTACTCAGCCATAAAAAAGGACAAAATAATGCCATTTGCAGCAACATGGATGGACCTAGAAACTATTATACTGAGTGAAGTTAGATGGTGAAAGACAAACATCACATGATATCATCTAAATGTGGAATCTGAAAAAGGATACAAATGAACTTATGTGCAGAATAGAATCAGACTCAAAGACTTTGAAAAATTTATGGTTATCAAAGGGGACAGGTTGGGGGGTAGAAGGGATGGACTGGGGCTTTGGGACTGATGATATATGCACACTGAGGTATACGGAATGACTGGCCAACAGGGACCTGCTGTATAGCACAGAGAACTCTACCCAGTATTCTGCGATAATCTATATGGGAAAAGAATCTGAAAGAGAATGGATACGCATGCCTGGATCACTTTGTTGCACAGCAGAAATTATTGCAACCTTGTAAATTAACTATACTTCAGGAAAACTTAAAAATATTTTCAGTGTTTTTAAACTCATGGAGGGGAAGGTCCATACTTGACACCAACTGGACAGACTGCATAGTGTCCAAAGCACCCGCCAGTGTCCTCCAGTCAAAACGGAGGGAGGCTTTCAGTGCCCAAAGCTGCCCCACAGAGGGCCCGTCACTCATCTGAAAACCAGTTGGGTTTCTACTGATGCTTTCATTTCCCTAACTTGGCTAACTTCCCTGGTGCCTGCTGTTTTCATTAGGGGCTCATTATCAAAACAAATACTCTAATAAATATACTCACTAAGTTTCATTTTTTCTTTCAGAAAAATCACATTTTGGTTTGCCTTTGTTTTAACTTACCCACATTTTATGTCCTTAGGTGCCTTTAAATGGCGCAGAAGGCCTTCAATTAAACAAACAAACCATTAGGCTAAGACACGAAGTCAAACAGGGAACAATTAGCAGGTTAATAAATCTAGTCACTTAAGAATTTTAGCCTTGACAAAGATACTCCAGGGGCAGATAAATGAAGATATTCTAGCCTAAGGAAGCCCCCGCACTGATGACTCAGTGCAAATACACTGAAATACACTCTACTTCAAGACCTTCTTAAATTCCTGGGTTCTGCAGGAATTTAGATTTATCATCCTTCAGGCTCTGTCCTGGGTCAGGAGGCCTGGTTAACTGTTGGGGACATTTTTCCTAGCGTGGGAGGAGGAAAGAAGGAATGTTTATTGGGGGGCTCTTGAGAGGTAGTCTGCGGGTTTTCGGCTCAGTCCCGTGAGCCTTGAGCCCCCAGACGTGGAAGGAGGTGGAGGGGGCCACCCTCCATGCTACCGAGGACACACATGCCTCTGTTTCTCTTTCATTCATTCACTGAACACACGCTCACATAACAGGCCCCATGCAACATGCAACAATGAATATGACACGGTCCCTACCTGCAGGGAGCTTCCAATCTGGCAAGGAAGACAAAGCAATGAGAGAGACTCCGTGAGAGTAAAAAACTTTCTCCTCTCCCCTGAGGCCTGCATGATGTACTCCTGCCCTCTCTCTGAACCCAGTCTCTACCACTTGGCGCCCACTCCCTTTGCTCCAGCCTCACCTTCCCTTGATTTGGCAGATTTTTTTTTTTTTTTTGTCTTTTTGCCTTTTCTAGGGCCGCTCCCGCAACATATGGAGGTTCCCAGGCTGCGGGTCGAATCAGAGCTGTAGCCGCCGGCCTATGCCGGAGCCACACGATGTGGGATCCAAGCCACGTCTGCGACCTACACCACAGCTCACAGCAACGCAGGATCCTTAACCCACTGAGCAAGACCAGGGATAGAGCCCACAACCCCATGGTTCCTAGTCCGATTCATTAACCACTGCACCACAATGGGAATGCCCGATTTGGCCGATCTTGTTCCCACTAGGGGCCTTTGAACTTGATGTGCCACCTGTGTGGAGCACCCTTTCTCCAGTGCATGAAGTCTCTGCTCCAAAGTCACCTCCCCTAAGAGGTGTCTTCCATGACCCGACTAAGAAAGGATCCCTTCCACCTCCTCTCTCTTCTTTTCTTTCTTTCTTTCTTTTTTCTTTTTTTGGTCTCTTTAGGGCCACTGCACCCACGGCATATGGAGGTTCCCAGGCTAGCAGTCCAGTTGGAGCTACAGCCGCCAGCCTACGCCACAGCCACAGCAACACCAGATCTGAGCTGCATCTGCAACCTACACACCAGCTCATGGCAACGTGGGATCCTTAACCCACTGAGAGAGGCCAGGGATCGAACCTGCAACCTCATGGTTCCTAGTCAAATTGTTTCCGCTGCGCCATGACAGCAATGCTCACTGTTCTCCTTTCTTAATGGCACGTGTCAGTATCGGTTTAAGCCAGGTGTGGATGATTGCCGTCAGAATGTAAAGGGCCTGAAGGCAGAACTTATCTGTCCTGCTCACACAGCTTCCCCGGGACAATGCCTGGCACCAAGGAGCTGCTCAGTAAAAATTTGCTGATAAGGAATCACACTGATAGAGGAGGTACAGCTGGCAAGAGAATTCATCCCGGGGGAAGGGACACGAGTGGAGGGAGTTAGATTTGGGGAGGAAGGGGTTATAGAGGAGAGAAGGCAGAGAAAACAGGGAGAAGAGGCTGCACAAATCACCTCAGCGTGCTGGGCCAGCAATTTCTGGATGATTACAAAACCCCAGCAAGAGCCTAAAGAGGTGAGAAAGAGCACCCATGCCTGGTCTTCAACAAAGCATCTGCCCAGCGCTCCTCTTGTAGAGCAGCTCTTGAGCAGGCTCCGCCCTGGAAACCAGACCAGGGGAGGGAGAGGCATTGCCAAATGGCACCCTCTTGTGGCCAGAGCCCCAGAACCGGGTGCTGGAGACCATGGCTTCAGCGTGTGGCTCTACGCCTCCCTCTTCTGACTCTCTCTTCCCCTTATCCAAGCCAAACAAGCAGGCAGACAGAGAAACAACCACCCACTGTGGCAAAGTCCATCCTTTGGTAAGAGTGCTCCTTAGATCTGGCATTTTGAATAGTTTCATCTCTTTCTCTCTTATTTTTTAGGGCTACACCCCGTGGCATATGGAGGTTCCCAGGCTAGCAGTCAAATCAGAGCTGCAGCTGCCAGCCTACATCACAGCCACCACAAGGCAGGATCCGAGCTGTGTCTGTGATCTACACCACAGCTCACGGCAACGCCAGATCCTTAACTCACTGAGTAAGGCCAGTCTACAGAACCTGCACCCTCATGGATCCCAGTCAGGTTCTTAACCCCCTGAGCCAAAGTGGGAACTCCTTATCTCGTCAGGGCCCTGTTGGACAGTTCTAACAGCGCACACTTACTGAGAACTTCTCAGTTCGGAGGTCATCAGCATGCTTGTTAATTTCACCCTCACAGCACTGGGGGTGACTATCAGTGTCCCGATCTCTCAAAAGAGGAAGGGGAGGCCCACAGACAAAGGAGCAGCCCTGTGACAAGGCTGGCGAGCGGTGGGCAGGACTCACACTGGGCAGTCTGCTCCACGTCCACACTCCAGCCGTGGCCTGGTGCCACACAGAGGGGACAGAAAAGCCAGGCCTGAGCAGCTGAGGGAGGGGCCAGGGTGGTGGTTGGTACAGCAGGGGACAAATGCGACAGTCATCTCCTCCCCCTGAGCTGCCTCAGAGACTGCAGCCAAAGAAGCTGCCAATAAAGTGAGAAAAACTCCACAGCTGGGGGTGCGGGACGTGGACTGGAGCCTCTGGGTTCCCTGGGGCGCGGAGCCAGCGGTGTCACTGTGCCAGGCTCGGCCTGCCCCGATCCTGTGCAGACAACCCCAGCGCTGCCTGTTCTCAGCCTCCTTCACCATTTATGGTATCTGAGCCTCTGTCTGGCCTTCACAGGCCAGTAAATCCCACACTGGGCTGTTCTCAGAGCAGACCCAAACGGCTCTGGCCGGGTTCTTGCTGGAGACCTGTTTCTACCTCAAAACACGCTTGGATGAGAATCCCACAGACCTGGGGGCAAGGAGGACAGCCCCAGAGTCTTCTTGATCCCTCATCTGGGGACCCCCACCTCCAGTGGAACCATCAGCTCAGCTGGGTCTCGCTACTCCAGTCTCAACGCGGGCAACCCAGGACAGGCTCTGGATGAGCAGGGCCATGGGCCGCAGACCCATCACACGCCCCTCTGGCCCTCTCTGCCATTACTAGACTTTGCAGGGGTGGGTGGGCACTCTTGGATCCCCAAGGAGAGCCCCAGTGGGAAGGTGGAAGTGGCTCCCTTGGCCTGGATCTGCTCCCCTTTCCCTTGAGTCTCATTACTACAACTTCCCGAGGCCCCTCAAAGAGCCATGAGTGAGATCTGTGGGGAGAGGGGGCATGGGATGTAAAGCCGACTGCAGCTGACAAGCTCCGGGCGCCAGAGTCAGGCTGTGACTCAAGTGGGAGTGGGAAGGGCCTCCGGGGAGGAAGCAGGGATGATCCCGAGTGGTGAATCCATGCTGGGCACTTCAGAGGCATCCTGGAGGAATTAGGCCGGGAGTGTGCTCCACCTGGCACAGCCCCACACGAACCTGGCCACAGCCATGTCAGGGCATCTGTGCCACGCCTTTATCCCCAGGGGGCGACATGGCCCAGCCCTGGGGGTGGGGGCCCTGTCCCTGGGGCCAGAGGACTCACACCCTGGAAAAGGGCAGGGAGTGAGCAGGGGCTTAGAGACCAAGGTTCAAAAGGTCCGCATGGCTCGTCAGCATGGGATGCTTAGATGAGTGACACTGACCTCTTGAGACCTCCCCATAGGAGATGGGAACAGCACTGCCCCCTGCCTCCTGAGGGGCTACTGAGAATCGAGAAACGCCAGGTGAGATGACAATGCCTAACGAGGTAATCAGCACATGGTCTTTCCTTTGGCCCTTTCAGTGAAACCACCTCCTGGGGCCTCCTGGAAAGCACTGCTCCACTACAGGGAGACTCTCCCCAAGGCGCAGAGCCATGGGGACGGCACCAGGAGGGCATGTCTCCAGCTAGTCTGCTGGCAAAGCAGGCACAGTGCACCTGCTCCAAGCTCCCAGGGCCCAGTGACTCAGGAGCTGGGGGCCCGGGCACAGCCGAGGGTGGAAAAAGCCCTTCCCCAGCACTGTCACCACGGCCGCTGATACCACAGACACCACAGCCCCAACAGCTGCCTTGAGCCTGTGTCCCCTACCCCGCCCCGTGACTTCCTGGGACTTAAGCACTTGGCACTGATCAATGTATGACCATGATAATCAGGTTACTGGACACCAGGCTGCTGAGGTACAAGAACAAGCCTGGGGTGGCAGAGCAGGGGTAGAAGGAAAAGGGGGACACACTGTGACACTCTGGAAGCCTCGGTACTGGTCCTTGGTACCCAGTGTCCCCCCAGTGCACGAGGGGCCATTTGCAAGAGCCTAAATCCTACGGAAACAACCATCGTTCAGTGTGCGCGGTTTGTTGCCCACCAGAGCAGGAGCTTCCCGAGCCAAAGGTGTCTTTGCCTTTTTCCCTGCATCTCCCCTCAGACCCAGTGAGTGACAGAGTGATCGCCTGGCCTTGCAGGCCCTGATCACAGCAAACTCCTAGAGGCCATCACCGCCCCCCGCCCGCCTTCAGGTACAGCTCCCCTCCTCCAAAGCAGATGTGTTGGCAGGAAAGATGCTTCTCCAGAGGTGCCCAGGGGTTCCTACCATGGACAGTGACACGGGCGCTGCAGGATACCCGCCCCAAGGTGTTCTCGGCCAGACAGGTATAGGTGCCGTTGTCCTCTGGGAGGGCATCCTGGATGTGGAGCTCGGCAACACCAGCCTCGCAGGTGGAGCGGGCGTACTGGATGGGCTGCCCTGTGGAGGGAAGCGCAGCAAGGCTCAGGCCAGGGAGCCCCTGGTGGTGGGGTGTGGGCCCTGTCCTTAGTGGGGCTGCTGTTGTCATGACGCCGACCCTCCCTGGACCCACTCAGGGTTAATGAAGTGTCAGGATCACGCCCAGCCAGCTGGACAGAGGCCGGAGGAGGGGAGAAAGAGGCAGGTGCTAGGAGGTGAAGGAGAGGGAGTGATTGCGTGGGTGGAGGAGCAAGACTGGGGCTGGTAGGACTCAGGGGAAAGATTCTGG
This sequence comes from Phacochoerus africanus, assembly GCF_016906955.1. Lineage (NCBI taxonomy): Eukaryota > Metazoa > Chordata > Mammalia > Artiodactyla > Suidae > Phacochoerus > Phacochoerus africanus. The sequence continues at coordinate 217,052,826 of NC_062544.1, read as the reverse complement.
AGGCATCTAGAATGCGGGAGGGAAAGGGGCCTAGCTAGCTCTGTGCATCCTGTTTAAATAAACAGTCCCCAGATCCACATGCTAGACTTCACAGAATTCTGAGCGTGGAAAGAATCTTTCAGGGTCATCTGGCCCAGAGCCCAGCCTCAGGCAGATCAGACCTCACCCAGACTGTATATGAGGCTGCTGGCTCCTTTGAGAGGACTCCAGAAACAATGACCCCAATTTCCCACTGCAGATATTTATCAGAAGCGATTCTGCACCCTCAGCCTAATGCGGCAATGAAACGCATTTTAGGATTTACAGAAATGATAAATACAGGGAACTAAAAACGACTCTGGTCCCTTCTGCTGAGAGTCTCTCGAAGGAGGGACCCTTTATGAAAGATCGTAGAAAGTCCTCCCTTGAGACAGAAGTGTGTGCTAGGAAATCCAGTGGTTTCGCTAATGCTATATGTTCCTGGGATTTTTATCATTCCAGGATGCAAGCTTTCATTTCCAGGGGGAAAAAAAGAATCTCACGACTGAAGGTTTTGGCCTTAGAGCAGGAATGTGTCCGTTCACCATATAGGAAGCAACTGTCAGTTGCTTCCTTTGTCAGCCCCAGGGTCCTGGTTTGCACTTCATAAAACTGGGGGTGGGCAATGGGAGAGGCAGAAAGCACAGGAAGAGGTCCTCTCCCTGCAATGCAATGTTTTCTGCACATAGCAACACTTCGCATCTCCATGACAGTCGAGCAGAGACTGCCAAGCAAGCCACAGGGCCAGAGGGAAGAGATTCCACTGGCCAGATTGCACCTCATAAAAATGGGGCTGGGGGCAGAGAGAGCCAGGCACCAGGATCATGCTACTGAGAGGAATGAACACTGCTGTGTGTGTGTGTGTGTGTGTGTGTGTGTGTGTGTGTGTGTGTGTGTGTGTGTGTGTGAGTGAGAGAGAGAGAGAGAGAACGAGGGCCCTAAAAGGGCTCTTCCTTGAGAACGCCAGTACATTCCATGACTGCCATCAAAATGCCTCTTTTGCTAAAACCTGTGCAGACAAGCTGCTTGAGAGCGCTCCTTTTACTGGAGCATAGCTCATTTTGGCTCCACAAGCAAAATGTGGAATGGTGGCCCCAGAAAGGAGTTGTTGGCTCAGGGCAGTCAGACCTGGGCAACACAGAACTCCCAGCTCCAAGACTGGTTAAGACCAGAGGTGGCCGCCAAGGGCCCTCCCACTTGTGCACTATTGCCCTCTAGTGGGAAGAATGTGGAAATGCCAAGTTCACCAAGAATAAGAAGGGGGTTGTGGAGGAAGTGGGGGGTGTGGGGGGTGTGTCGGGGTTGCTTTTCAGTCTGAAGGGGTACAGCAAACTCCCGCTTATGGGCCAGATCCCACCTGCAGGCTGTTTTTGTGTTGCCCCAGAGCTAAGAACAGTTTTTACATGTTTTCAATGGTGGGAAAAAGTCAGAGTATTTCATGACGTGTGTGAAAATTGTATGGAAATCCTATTTGTGTCCATAAATAAGATTTTATTGCAACACGCCCACACCCCTTCATTTATATTGTCACTTGCTGCCCTCTGTGCCATGACAACAGAGTTGAGTAGTTGTGACAGAGACTGGCTTGCAAAGCTAGACATATTTACTATCTGGCCCTTTATAGGTACTGTTTGCTGACTCCTGGTCTGGCCCATGAGCCAGACAGAAGGTAACCTCTCCTATTCAGATCCACCCCTGGTCCTTAACACCCATGCTCTGCTCCAGCTGCAAGGAGGCTGCTTCCATGCAGACATGTCTTGGGATCCGATAGGAGCTCTGTCCGTAGTAGGGATGAGGGGAGGCCCCAATTCTCATCTTCCTGCCCAAGAAGACTAGACCTAGGAGGACCCTAAGGCAGCTTCTCTCACTGACTAAAGACTGTTTCTAGCAAAGCCTAAGCAAACTGCACCAATGAGGTAGGTTCCCAGGCAACACGGCAATGACGTAGACATGACTGGAACTATTTGGTGACAGGCGACAGGCCACGGCTCCCTTAAGGAGCCTATTCCGTCAGTTGTGAGAGCTGATGAAGACTCTGAACCTTCCTATAGCCCACCTCCTCAGCAATAAAGGAGCTGAGGCCCAGAGAGGTAAAGTGGGGCGTCCAAGGCCACCCACCCTCTCAATATGGAGAAGGACGAGTGCCCTTGGCTCCTGACTCCTGGCAGGTATTTCTCCATCCTTCCTGTGGCTCCCCAAAGCAGACCCCGACCAATTTCATCACTGTTATGAACTGTTCTCGGTTGTAAAATTAAGAGTTCTCCCATGCTTTTGGAATTGAAAGGCTTATTTTTTTAAGAGAAGGGTTATAATATATAATAATTATTTTTTTCAAAGGACCTCATTTGGCAAAAAGAAAAAAGTTGGCATGTCTCATAGGAGTATAATGTTATAAAAAATTAATCACAGAGTTCCCTTCGTGGCTCAGTGGTTAACGAACCCTACTAGGATCCATGACGATGTGGGTTTGATCTCTGGCCTTGCCCAGTGGGTTAAGGATCCAGCATTGCCTTGAGCTGTGGTGTAGGTTGCAGATGTAGCGTGGATCCTGTGTTGCCGTGGCTGTGGGGTAGGCCAGCGGCTGCAGCTCCCATCTGATTTGACCCCTAGCCTGGGAACTTCCAAATGTGGCAGGTGTGGCCCTAAAAAGAAAAAAGAAAAAAGAATTAATCGTCCATGAACCCCAAAACCACCTGCCACTAAATAAAAAGCAAGATCCCATGAGCAATTGCTAGAGTGGTACATTCATCTGCTGGTGTATTTTTTAAATTTATTGACTTAACAAATATTTCTTGAGGGCCTACCATGAGCCTGGCCCTATGAAAAGGAACTAAATTGCTTGTGCAATTAACTGTTGACAGTTGTAGATAAAAGCTCTAATCTAACTTTAACCACCGCCACCCTGCAAGGTAGGTGGCATTATTCTCATCTTGCAGATGAGGGGCTCCAGGTTCAGATGGGAGTAAAACCTGTCCAGTGTCCCCAGCCAGGCACTGGCAGACTCCAGGTCCCAAGCACAGAAAGATCCTGTGCTTCCTTTTTCTGCATAAATGGCTCAGAGTGATGTGTGGGGAAGCCAAGCGAGAATAAGCTGGGGTGGGGGGCACTCACCATTGAGCAGCCAAGTGATCTGGGGCAGCGGGGTCCCCTGCACGGAGCATTGCAGCACGAAGTCCTGGCCCTCGACGACAGCACAGTCCTTCAGGACACTGGAGAAGGATGGGGGCGCCTCCGTCACAGCCAGCCCTGCCAGGGCAATGAACAGAGAAGCCATCTCAGATTACAGCCGGCCACTCTGTGGCTGATGTCTCACAGCACTCGGCACCCAGGGCTTCCTTGGTGGCCTGGCTTTGCCTTTGCTGTCATCGCACGGGGATGCAGGCAGTGCCACTAGGGGAGAGACTGGGAGCCTGAGGAAGAGTGACTGGCGGGACCCTTCCCACCATCACGAGACACCCCTGGTCTGGGAGCACTCAGGACCCGCTGGCCTCCTCATGGGCGCAGGCCCCTCTCCCTCATCTTGACTTTCACTCTCGTGGAGCGTCCTCAGAGCTCCTCCTTGCCCTTCCTCAGCCCTATTTTACTTTCCAGTATCTTTGATCATCTTTAACATGTCCCATTGCACCCCACACACTCGTGTGAGTATCTTTTTACTTGTAGAGACCACATGCCTGCTGGTGAGGACATTTCAATTTTAAATTGTTATAACTGTTTTTATAGAGTCACTTATGATGGAGCATGATAATGTGAGAAAAAAGAATGTATACATGTGTGTGTGACTGGGTCACCTTGCTGTATAGGAGAAAATTGACAGAACACTGTAAACCAGCTGTAATGGAAAAAAATAAAAATCATTAAAAAAAAAAACAAACCTATTTTTTTCCCCCCAATTCCAGGACAGAATCAAATGGCAAGGACTCATCATGGGTACCAGTTTTCCAGCCTAGGCCAGTGGTTCAGAAGCACAGGGGACCTGGGGCGACGCGTCACGAAATCCCCTTCATGATTCTGACACACACGGCCATTGGGAACCACGGGGCTGAACTTGCCAGAAGCCCCCGATGTCTGTCAATCGGGGAGAACTTTATAGTTTGGGGGCCATAATCCAGAACAACAGGGATGGACAATTTCTTTTACAAAAACCAGTTCGTGCTGCAGAAGAGTCAAGGTGGCTGACCGCTGAGAAAAGACAACTGGATTTGGTGGTGAGACAGCTCACTGGTGCTTTTTGAGAGAAGCTATTCAATACGGTGAGGAGGGGAAAACTGTATTACATTGCAAAAGTTTAAGAGCAAAGACTAACATTTGAGGGCTCACCAGGTACTTTTCCAGATGTGACTGTGACAATGCCATGAGCTCATTTTACAGATGAAGTTAATGATTTCCCACAGTCAAGTTCAATGGTAAAGCCAGGCTTCCCAGCCACCCCTTCGACTCTACATCCGCACTTCCTCCTCCAGCCCAGAGCCCTCCTAAGGGGAGTGTAGGCAGCGGAAGGGCAACTACAAGTCAGAAGGACGGTGCCTCTGAACAGGACTGGAACTGAGGGAGGGGATGACAGCCCACCTGGACAGGTCGGGGGAGGCTCGACCTCCACCCCCCTGCCCCCCAGCCAACATCAAATTCCCTCATCAGAGAGATGCCTCTGGGATCTGAAAACAATATGGGCTTTGTCATACTGTTATGACAAACATGGGTGTCAGACCAACATGGGTTATAGGCTATTTTTTACAAGGCATGGGACCTTGAACGAGTCACTTCACCTCATTACAGCTTAGTATTTTCGTCTGTAAAATGGGTGTTAACTCTAATTATCTCATAAGATTGTTGGGATAACTACATGGAGCCATGCAAGTAAAACATTAAGCACAAAGTCTGGCCCACTGAACAGGCTTTCAATGGGGCGTTAGCTGTTTTTATCAGCTAGAAGCTGCGTGGAGACTAGAACAGCAGCAGGTTTGGGGGTAAGGGAGAGCGGAGAGATAACATGGGAGCTTAAGGGGCCATGAAGCAGAAGGAAATATTTTTTTCTTTTTTCAGATGAAGGGAGACCAGAGCATACCTGTAGGGAGGGGAAAGAGACTCTAGATAAGGAGGGGGAAGAGTGCCCGTGGTGGCTCAGCGGTAACAAACCCCACTACTTTGTATCCATGAGGTTGTGGGTTTGATCCCTGGCCTCCCTCAGTGGGTTAAGGATCTGGCGTTGCCATGAGCTGTGGTGTAGGTCACAGATGCGGCTCAGATCCCGAGTTGTGGTGGCTGTGGCTTAGTCTGGCAACTGTAGCTCCAATTCGACCCCTAGCCTGGGAACCTCCATATGCCACAGGTGTGGTCCTAAAAAGACAAAAAAAAAAAAAAAAAAAAAGAAGAAGAAGAAGAAGAAGAAGAAAAAAGATAAGGGCAAGGGAGAGATAGAAGAAATGGTGGGAGAGCCAATCATGACTAGACCTACTCTTGTGGAGATGGGAAGAATGGAAAGCAAAGTCTTGGTAAGGGAAACTGGAAGCTTTTTTGCAGTGATAGGAAAAAAAGAGAGGAAGTGTCAGATGACCTGAGTCTTGGTATAGCCTTCTGGAGACTTCGAACAGCTAAGGACAGTCCTTCAGAACAGTCAAGAAGGACTTCTGAGAAGCCACTCCTCCAGACGAGCAATGAGGACCCTGACAAAAATACTCCACACCAACTTCCTCAGAATGCTAGAAACTAACCAAAGGCTTGCAGCAAACACACAGCTGAACTTGGTCAGAACAGCATGCTTTGGGACACGCCCGGTTCCCACTCCCTCACCCCAGCTCCGTGGTGGCTTTATAACTAACATTGTCTTTCACTCCCAACTTGCAGTAGGAACAGTATTGGCACACAGCCTCCCTCTCGTAGTAAAGGTGAACACTCCAGCCGCAGCCTGCTGGTTGGTGACCTTCAGTGGACACGCTGCCCCGTGAGTTCTCTGCTCTGACATGCGGCCCTGGATGATGAGGCCCGGGTTCCTAGACCTGGGACCTCCGCCTACAGGCACTCCCACCTCCAAAGGAGTGCAGCATATTCCTTGTAAAGGAATTCACGAATACAATTCCCAATTCAGGAGTAAGTGGCTGGTATACAGTGAAAATCAAGACTACCTTTCACCCTTGACTATGGACCCCCAGGCTCTCTTTCTAGAGGTTACTTGTGGGCCCTTCCAGAAAGGAATATTCATGCGCAAGCATCAGTTTGCTTTGTGTACATACTTTTCTCCCCTTCATCACAAATAGCAAATGGTACACATGGCTTTCTCTGCGCTTGGGTCATCGCCTGTGCTTACACAGCTTGGACAGGTTTCCCCAGTGGCGTCTACAGGTCAGGAACATTCCCTCCACTGGCTGCCCGATGGTATCCTCCGGAGTGAATGAACTAGTCCTTTTTTTTTTTTTTTTTTTGAAATAGCTGTGGTGGCAAATTTCGAACACACACAAAAGTAGAGAAAGCAGTATAGGGAATTGACATATGCTTGTTTCTCAACTTTAATGATGGCCGATCTCTTTATTTGCACCCCCCCCCCGAGTCCCACCACGCATGGATTATTCCTGAAGCAACTAGCAGAAAACATGTCATTTCACCAGTCCATAACTCGAAAATATATGGACTTTGGAAAAAATAACCACAAGATGCACCCTCACATCTTAAAATAGCACTAACTCCTTTCTATTGAATATCTTGTCAATATTCCCAATGTTCTTATTGAAAAAAAACCATGTGCTCAAATTTTCCTAATGTTCTTATTAAAAAAAAATTTTAGGAGTTCCTGTTGTGGGTCAGTGGGTTAAGAACCCAACATAGTGTCTGTGAGGATGTGGGTCTGATCCCTGGACTTGCTCAGTGGGTTAAGGATCTGGTATTGCCAAAAGCTGCAGAGGAGGTCGCAGATGCATCTCGGATCCAGTGGTGCCATGACTGTGGTGTAGGCTGGCAGCTGCAGCTCTGATTCCATCCTTGGCCCACGAACTTCCATATGCCACAGGTGCAGCCCTAAAGAAAAATAAACAAACAAACAAAAAACCACTTTTTTTTTTTTTAAAGGTGTCTCAATCAGGATTCATGCAAGTCCACATATTGTAATAATCAGTATCTCTTACGTGTCTTTTCATCTAAGTTTCCTACAGGTTGTCCTCCTTTCCTTTTTTGCTTGCAATTTACTTGTTGAAAAAAATAGGTGAAAGTTATTCATCTCATAGAGTTTCCAACTGACTGCAATTTGCTCCCTCCATCCCTGTGGTTTAATACACTCCTCAGCAGTATAACATGGGTCCAGGGTCCCTAAAGTGGGAGTTGGGGGAATCTTATAGAGAGACAGATGGGTCTAAGGCTTCTTGACAGAGGTTTGTTACAGTGATGAAAATATGGAAACAAATGAAACAATCTAAAAGGAAACAACAGCAACTGCCAGACAGAAACTTCATTCTGTGCAGTACTATATGGTCACTACAGAGCACATTCTCAAATGACATTTAGAAATAGAGAAAGAAATAGTGCCAAAAATCGGCACGGCATTGTAAATCAGCGATAAATACTACTAATAAAAAAGAAAAAATCATACAGAGAGAGGCTTTATGTAACATGAACAAATTAGAATAGTAAGCAGTATACAAATGGCACAGGGCTGATAGCTTTAAAAATGTTAAAATAACCACTTTATGTCTGAGTCATAAAATGATATATTGCTTAAATTCCTCACAACGAACATGCGTTACTTTCATAAACAGACGCTACAATAAGCACGACCGATGTGGCACCCCACAGCATCTCACGTTACTCTGCACGTGTCTGTTTGGTTCTCTGAGGTTACCAAAGTGAGTCATGGCACTTCCCGGGCCTTTTAAGAACCTAAAAATGGTAGCCCGCAGCTGGGCGGGGCGTGCAGCCTGGGTGTATTTATTTTGAAGTGAGTCTGATGTGAACCCCTGATCAGACATCACTGTCCTAGAATGATGACTTTGGTCTTGGCCTGCAAGTGGGGATGATGCTTCTGTCACATGGTGCACCCTGGGTGGGGGTGGGAGGGTGGGGGGCTGCTGCAGATGACACTTGTGCAGTGTATGAAGCACCCCACGGAGGTCCTCCCACGGAGAGCCTGGGGTGGCCTGGAGGCGTATACTCACTTTTCACCAGGAGGGTCCAGGTACAGGACACCTGGCCTCGGATGTTGGTGGCTGTGCAGCTGTAGTTCCCGCTGTCCCTGGCCCGGGCTCTTGGCAGGCAGAGGTAGTGGGATCCTCCGGCTTCATAAACCTCAAAGGTGCCTTCTCGCCTTCTCACAGGGGCACCGTCTAGGAACCAGGTCACTTCGGGCTTTGGGACCCCTGAAACTACAGGGCCAGGTGAAGGACATGAGGCCCCCAAATGCACGCTCTGCTGGGGGGGTGCGGGTGGGGGCGGAGGGCTGAGGCCAACAGAAGAGCTCAGTCTGCTGCACAGCTTCGATCCCGCTTTCTCACCCCTCCACCCTCCGCTCCACATCCCAAGACAGAGGCAAGGCCCCTGAGGGAGGAGGGATATGAGGGTGACAAGCCAGGTCTCCAGATCAGGCCAAGTCAGAAGGGAGGGGAGAGAAGGGGACCCCTCGGCTTATTTTTGGTGGAGATCACGGGGGTGGGTTTCCCTCTATGGTGGTAAGAATTAGGGCCCAGGGTTGAAGCTCTATCCAACCACGAGGCATGGGCTGCTTCTGGGAGTTTTGCCAGCACAAGGGACATTACTAGACTGAGTCCTTTCTGAAGAGACCCCTGTAAGCTGCTTCCCAGGGTAGGGTGGGGGCTCTAGTCCATGGGGATGGTGGGTATCAGAGGCTGTGCTGAAGGAAGGGAGTGGCCCCTGGGGCTACAGTGAGGTGCCAGTGACCTTGGGTAGCTCAACTCACCTTCACACTTGAACTTGACTGGCTGATCTTCACTGACCTCCTGGCTTTGGGGCTTGCTCTCGAATCTGGGGACTGTGGCAGCCCTTCGGTTCTCCATGGCAACCTGCTTGGTAGCAGCCTTGCTCACAGCTTCTTGGCCTCCTGCGCCAGACTGTCTGGAGGGCAGGGTGGTGGCAGGTGGAGCAGCTGGCCGCTCCCTCTCTTCTCTGGAAGGCAAGAGGGTGCCTGAGACTGGAGCCCTTGGTTCCAACTGGACTTTTGCAGGCTGCAGGGTGATGGCACTGGAAGTCTTCTGCAGGATGGGGCTCCTCAGGGCTTTTCTGTCTGAGCCCCCCGACGGCTCCAGCTTGGATTCCCTCGGAGGCTGAGGCTGGCTGCCTGAAGCCCAGATCGGGGAGCCACCCCTCTGAGTGCTGGAGCAGTTCTTACTCTCTGCTGCACCCTCCAGGCCATCCAGCTTTGGCCCCTGCGAGAGTCCATTGGTTGCTTCTGTCCTGATGTCTGAACTGGCCGCCTTTGTTCCTCTCACAAGCAACCTGTTTGGGGGTGGGGCGAGGGTAGAGGTGGTGGGTGGGGAATGGGGAAGAAGAAGGACTAGAATGATCATCTGGTTATGCATCACAAGCACAGACTCCGGGGGTCACAAAAGCCATAAAAATAAGACGGAGTGAGAGCAAAAGTTTGCTCAGATTCCAGCCAGAAAATAAGCAGCCATTCTCCGTCTTCCCTGTTCCTCAGCCCCAATCCAGAGTCCTATCTGTGCTTATTAAAGCTGCCTTTTTGATCTCTTCTCAAGGAGTGCCACACTGGTTTGAACACGCATGGTCCTCTGTCCACGCCGGCCCTCTTTAGTGCATGTTCGACACCGTATGCACGGTCTGTCTTTTGAAAATATAACCTGAACGATGCCATTTCAAACGTCAGCGTTTCCAGCAACTTCCCCACTCTGTTGAGAATAAAACTGAGCTGCTCAAGACAGCCTGCGGGGGGAGCCGCGTGGCCGTCCCGAGACCCTGCCTGTGATGCCTGTGATGCCTGCAAGGCAGCAGCCCTGCCGTGCTGGGCTCCACGCCCACATCTCACCTCCCACTTTCACACACGAAACCCCTCTGTTTGGCACACTTTCTCCCTGAGCTTTTCTTCATTTAGCTAATGTGACTCCTCACAGGCCTGAGCTCAAAAATCAAACTTTCAGAAAGGAGTGCGTTCTCTCTGACCTCTCCTCTAAATTAGTGCTTCTCCTGGACGCAGCAGAGTTTGCGACTATATTTTGTGTGGCTCTGTTTTAAGGCCCTTCCCTACACCAGCTGTCAGCTCACTTCTAACATGAAGGCTGGAAAGGAAGCTCACTTCTAACATGAAGGCTGGAAAGGAAGCTCGTGACAAAGAGGCGCTGGCTGAGCAGGTGGATTCTGGCCCTGAACGTGAAGAGCATCCTTTTCAGAGCAGAGTGCCCTTTCTCATGCCAGCTAACTAGGAAAGACACTGAGCAGACGTTAAGAAAGAAGACAGAATTGGGTCTTTGAGAATCTCAATACTGATGGCAAGCCTGACCCAGAAACTGGGTGGCATATTACAATAGAACAAAACAAAACACCCCAAATAAAACATATTATAATAGAACAAAACAAAACACCCCAAATAAAACAAGGCCCCCTAAACAGTCAGTTTGCTCTCTCGATACGGCTCAGAAATTCAGGATGTTTCTTGATTACAATCCCTCTTTCCTTGCAGGGTATTTTGAAATGGAAACGTGATCATCACAAAGCCCACACGTACCTATTGGTATTGTCCAAACCTGAAAAAAAAAGGAGAGGTAGAAAGACCATTAGTGGAATGTTTTATACACCAAGAGCAGAAAGTGATGAGAATCATTTCTCATTTATGACAAAGTTTGGCTTCTCAAGCTTTCACTGGCCCCATCACCAGTGATTCGCCCTTCTCTCTCTCCTTTCCACTTCTCTGGTCCTGAACTTCTTGGGTTAATCTGATTAACTCCTCTGAGCTCTGGAGTTGAGCTTCCACTGCTACCCTGGGCCCTTGACAGCTGCCTCTGCTGCTCTGCCCTGGGCATAGGAGCTTCTTGTCCGCTAGCCCACAAGAGGAAACAAAAACCACTTGAGGGACAAGCCAAAATAAACACCTATCTCAAACTTCAAACCTCAAGCGTTTAACTTGCAAGTGATCATTTCTGACAAATACCTGCTTGGAAAATGTACAGAGATGGTATAGTTTTATTCAGGTCATCAAAGTGAAAACACACAATATATTTTTTTTCCTGCTGCATTATTTTTTCGAAGTTTCTGTTGAGGAAAATTTCAAAATATACAATAGTAGAGCTAAGGCTATAGCAAATACTGACAGCCAACGCCCAGATTAGGGAAATATCCACATTTTTGCCAATCTTATCTATCCCTTTTTGTTTTGGTTTTTTGAGGGGCTTTTTCTGGGAGTGTTTTCCAAGAAATTCCAGGCAGCGCACCATTCTGTCATTAGGTGCTTCAGAAGGGACCAATTCTCTAATTCAGGGCTGAGGCAGGTAAAGGGGGAGAGGTGAAAACACTTCTCTCAATGCCCATCAGCAGGTCCTGACCATAGTGAGTTGTGGAGCCCAGCTCTTTTGGTCAGGACTGGGTTTTTTTTTTTTTTTTTCTTTTTTCTTTAGTGATGCAGAATGGGAGAGAAAACACCAGCATGGGACTGTTTCGTGAAACTTGTTTTATCCATCCTGGATATCCATATTTATATTTATCCATATAAATGTTGCAATGCAGAATACATTTGCTCCCATGGGGTGTGAAAACACTCGAGCCAAAAATGTAAAGAGAGCAAGGAGGGCTATTTTCTGAGAAAGGAAGGAGATGAGGAAGAGAAAAAATAGAAGAAGCGAGCATAAGAAAGGAGGAAGAGAGAGTGAGGGTTGTTTCTCTCCCTGACCCCCAAATCCCATCCCGCCCCCACAAAGTGACGCCAATCTTCTTCCTTGCCACACAGTCTGGCTTCCCGAGGCTGCACCTGGCAGAGCCCAGGGGCAGGTGAGGAGACGTATTCAAAGCGATGTCAAGAGGAGAGCGGACCAGGGCTATAACTACAGCAACAGAGAGACAGGGGTCAAAGGCGATGCTGAGATCGATGCCCAGCCTGGGTAAGAGGGCAAGAGCTGATTTGAAGGACAGGGTGGCTGATAAGATAAACTTTAGGTGGGTTAAATCTGGGGTGATGGCAAGACAAGAGCAATGTCCATTATCCCAAAAGGCAATTAGAGGTGTGAATAAAAAAGAAGTCTGAGCGAGAAGGAAAGGGGGAAGATGCAGGCATGGGGACACACGTGAAGCATCTTCCCCCATATCCCCGAGGCCGTGTCTGGGCTGCCTGCCCACTTCCTTTCTTCTGGTTCAAGATCTTGATCCTGGGAACAGATGCATGAGTACCTAAGTGTGATGCATGTAACACAGAAACGTGTGATGAGCAAACAGCTCCTCCCAGGAGGGCGGGGGGGCCCCCCGGGAAGGGACCGTCCTGCCCGCTCCCCGCCCCCAACCTGCTACCTTGGATGGAGAGCTCAGCTGACATGGAGGCCTTCCCCGACCCGTTCACCACCATGCACGTGTACACCCCCACGTCGTCTCGGTTGACCTCGTGGATTTCCAGCACTTGCACCCCATTCTTCTCAGACATGGTCACACGGGCACTGGGCTGCAGGGGAACATCTCCCTGGGGATGGCACAGGCAGTTTGGTCAGAGGGGCCCCTCACCTTTTGGTTCTGCCCTACCTCCTGCCAGTCTGGGTGGGCCAGACCCCAGGCTCGGGCAACCGGGCCCTCTGCTCTGGGCTCTGTCAGCACGCCTGGCCAGCAGCCTTAGGACAACCCAAGGGCCCTGACTCAAGGTGTATGTACGTGCTGGGGTGCTTGGCCCAGCTTAGAGCAGGTGTATGGAACCTGTTTCAAAGGAGCCCGAGGTGGGAAATCCTACCCTCTTCGCTTTAGTTCTCCTTTGTCCTCCTCTTCCTTTTTTTCCTATTCCAGGTCAGGACCAGAGAATCAGGAAATAGAGAAAAGGCATCCCATCTCTCAGGTTTTTTTCCTTTTATGGCCAAACCCACAGCATATAGGGGTTGACACAGAGCTGCCACTGCCAGCCTGTACCACAGCCATGGCAGCACTGGATCTGAGCCACATCAATGACTTACATTGCAGCTTGCAGCAAAGCTGGATCCTTAACCCACTGAGTGAGACCAGGGATCAAACTCGAATCCTCATGGAGACTACATCATGTTCTTAACCCACCTTATCGCTTTTTTTTTTTTTAAATTATTATTATAGTTGATTTACAATGTTCTGTCAATTTCTGCTGTGCAGCAAAGTGACCCAGTCATACACGTTCTTTTTCTCACATTATCCTCCATCAGGTTCCATCACAAGTGACTAGGCATAATTCCAGGTGCTACACAGCAGGATCTCATTGCTTAACCAAAAGCAATAGTTTGCATCTACTAACCCCAAACTCCCAGTCCGTCCCACTCTCTCCTCCTCCCTCTGGGCAACCACAAGTCTGTTCTCCATGTCCAGGAGTTTGTTTATTTTCTCTAGACAGGTTCATTTGTGCTGTATATTAGACTCCAGATATAAGTGATATCATATGGTATTTGTCTTTCTCTTTCTGACTTACTTCAATCATTTTTATTCAGGAGTTCCATCTATTAAAAACCTGCTCTCCCTGGCCTTGACCCCAAGTGTTCCCTCGGGATCCTCCAGCCCAGTTTCCATCCACCTCCCTCTGCTGCCCCCTCTCCCCCACCTCATCTCCAACCTCTGCCTTCACATGGCCCAGCCCTGAGTGATTTTTAAACCACTCCCACATGGAGCATCCCAGCAGCATTTTGAGGTAGGTGGGATCTACCTGTGCCTCAAGGGTTCTACAAAATCAAATGACTTGCCCAGCATTAAAGGCTTTCTGACAGGGAGCTGTGGCTTGAAATCAGTCCCAGACTTCAAATTCCACTCTTCTTTTTTGTCTTTTTGCTATTTCGTGGGCTGCTCTCGTGGCATATGGAGGTTCCCAGGCTAGGGGTTGAATCGGAGCTATAGCTGTCAGCCTACGCCAGAGCCACAGCAACGCAGGATCCGAGCCGCATCTGCAACCTACACCACAGCTCACGGCAACGCCGGATCCTTAACCCACTGAGCAAGGGCAGGGATTGAACCCGCAACCTCATGGTTCCTAGTCAGATTCGTTAACCACTGCGCCACGATGGGAACTCCAAATTCCACTCTTTTTTTTTTTTTTTTTTTAGGGCTGCACTCATGGCATGTGGAGGTTCCCAGGGTATGGATTGAATCAGAGCTACAGCTGTTGGCCTACACCACAGCCACAGCAACATGGAATGTGAGCTGTGTCTGTGACCTACACCACAGTTCACAGCAATACCGGATCCTTAACCCACTGAATGAGACCAGGGATTGAACCTGAGTTCTCACGGATACTAGTCGGATTCGTTACCCCTGAGGCACGTTGGGAACTCCCAAGTTCCACTCTTGACATGGTCAGGTCTGTCTTGACCCAGACGTTTTGTGTGTGTGTGGACTCCAGGACATCATGGACTGAGTAATAGTGGGAGAGTGTGCAAACAGGCAAGAAAAGGCATGGCCATCAGCCACCTGAGAGCCTCGAGGAACATCTAGGGTGGACACAGAAGGGGGTCTAGCCCCCTTCCACTAGCCCAGGGGTCTAACCCAGAGTCAGGGCAGGCGGATCCTCACCTTGAGCCAGGTGACCTGCGGTTGGGGCCGGCCAGTGATCTTGCAGGAGAATCGCCCCATCTGTCCTTCTTTGACCACCGCTCGGCCCAGCTTGGTGGCAAACTTTGGTGGGCACTCTCCCCAGATGCTAGGACGGGTCTCCACTGCAGGGGCTGCAAATCTGTCCCTGGAAAGAGATCAGCAGAGAATTCACAGCAATGCAGATCCTTTTCTCTCTGTCCCCACCCAAGTCACTGAAGTTGTGTTTAGAAACTAGTGAAGGGCAGCCTTCCCAATTCTGCGCCTTGCACATTTTTCTGATGTACCCTCTGGGGAAAAAAAATCTGTGGTACCAAAATCTGTTTCCTCTACCTCCTGGGCATGCAGCTAGCCCTCATTTACTAGACTCCCTTGAAGTCAGGGCTCCCTGATTTCTACTGAGCTCTGGCTAAAGTCTGGATTTTGGCAAATAGATTGTGAGCAGAAAGCAGAAATATTATTTGCCACTTCTTGGCTTCAAAACCTCCTGTGCAATTCTCCATACTCTTTCTTTCCCACTCTTCTGGCCAGATGCAGAATCTGCAGAGGCTCCAAGGCCTAGAACGTGATGGAGCCACAAAACAGATGGAGCCCGGGTCCCTAGAAGATAATGGAAGGTTCTCCACCTGTCCAAGAATATGTGAACTGACTTTGCTTGAGTAGGAAATAAACTTTTTGGAGTTCTCATCATGGCTCATTGGTTAACAAATCCGACCAGGAACCATGAGGTTGCGGGTTTGATCCCTGGCCTTGCTCAGTGGGTTAAGGATCCAGTGTTACTGTGAGGTGTGGTATAGGTCACAGACACAGCTCAGATCCCACGTTGCTGTGGCTCTGGTGTAGGCCTGCAGCTACAGTTCCAATTAGACCCCTAGCCTGGGAACCTCCATATGCCGCAGGAGCGGCCCTAGAAAAGGCAAAAAGACAAAAAAAAAGAAAAGAAAGAAAAGAAAAGAAACTTTCCCTGTGTTAAGCCATTGTGATTTGGGGGCTTGCCTGTTACAGCAGTCCCTGTTACCTTAGCTCTACCAAATACCTGTTTAGCTTCCATAAGAAATATCACATATGGGTTGCCTCTTCTAAGTCAGTTTAATTAAGTCTCCTGACCATTGCTTTGATTGTTAAAGAACCCTGCAGACTATGGCCACAGGGAACACTTCTGCTTAGCAGCTGGCCAACAGCTGTCAGAGGGGCTACCTACAGAAGCTGCCAGGTTAGGAGATGCCGTGTGACTGACATGTCACACCTCGATAGGCTCCCACTTTAGTTTTCATAACCCAGGATGCTTGAGAAGACTTACTCCCTAGGCTGTCCTGTCATGGCAGCAGAAAAAGCCAGTCCAGCCCCTACCTTGGGTTAAACACCCCAGAACTTACCCCAAGGCTTTGGAAACAACAGGCTGGCCATGCTTCTTCACAAAGCCCCCTGCAAGTAGGAAACAAAGAGAAAGAGGCTTGAAAAGTCTGGTCTGAGCCATCAACTTGGAGCGACAAAAGTCAGAAAGGGTCTGGGTGGTGAGATAATGGTGGTACCAGTCCACCTTGACGAGCCCGTCCTGTGTCACGCTCTGTGGTGGGCACTTTACGTACATTATCACATGGATTTTCTGCAGTAATTTAAAGAGGCATTATGTCATCCATCTTTTTTTTTTTTTTTAATACTGGTGAGAAAAATGAGATTCAGAATCATTAAGTCATCTATTTGGGTCACAGAGCCAGGAGGGGTGTAGGAAAGCATCCCGGTCTGCCTGTTCTAGAACATTCCATCATTCCACTGAGCTGCTATGTGCCACTGCACCTTCTACTCTGGGGATGATCTGTGGCGATCAGGACCTCTCCAGAAAAGGAGCCAACTGAAGGGAGGGGGGAGATTCACAGGCATCTCTCTGACCCCATCTATGCCCGTTTCACCCAACCCCACCACTCCACCTTCCTGTTTAAAACCCAGCCAATAGCAGTATCTGCCCTGCTAGAATGGAGAAGATCACTGGAGATGGGCTCCAGTGGAGCCAGCACCTCCCAGAGCCTGCACCAGCAGCACGCTGGTCCTGGGTGCTGAGCTGCTGAGCTGCTGTGCTGGGCAGGAAGCAGTTCAAGAGCAGACTCTGCAAGACATCTGCTGCTGCTTCTAGAACAACTCATAATGTGACCAAGAAGTGACTATAGAGCAGTGGGGTGTCTTTGAGGAATGGAGAGGGAGATGGGACGACATTTTTGAGATGACAATCAGCCCAGAAGTTGTTCTCTTTCTATGAAAAGCTGGGAATGCTTATAAAACCCCACCCCAGGCATGCATGGAAAGCAATTGCCTGATATCAGCAGGCAGCTGCAACAAGGGATTTGCAGGGTTTCTTGGAAAGGGGGAAACATCCTTAAATTCCAGCTCTGATCACATCTATATGAATGCATAGGAACACAGGAATGGAGGGTGTACTTCCCTCAGTCATATCTGGTTTAAGGTTTCACCAGACCTTAGTGAAAAATGATTAATAACAAATGCTAGCACCCCACTTAAGTCTGGTTCCATACGGGTTGGCAACTGCTGTCCATGCATTTCTGCTTAACATGACTATTTTGTGAGCTATATATAGTTTTCATGCCATAATGTGGGTTTCATTCTTGTCATTCAAGTCTCTGTTCAAGGTTAAAAGAACTTCCAAGCTGAAAAAAGGAGAGACCTGTTCTGGGATGGCCTGAATGACAACTGCAGCCAAGGAGCTGGGGCCCCTCAGACACCACTGGAGGAAAGGCAAAGCAGGCAGTTCTTTTAGACAGTATCTGAGCAAATGGGAAACATCAACCTTCAAGATGCTCTGCTCATAGATCAGCATCTTCCTTTCTGTCTCTCACGTCAAAGGAAATGATGCTAAACGTAGGAAAGAAAGTCTATAAAGCGACTCGCTTTGGTCTTGTTGGTAACAGTAACAATGTAAATGTCACACAGCAGGAAGACAATAAGTGGCTGAGTAAAACGTACAATCAGACATCTTATTCTGCCACCAAAGTAGGTTTAAGATGGTATAAAACATGTAGATATGTATTAAAATATGATACCATTTGCTCCTCAGCACACTGCCCGTGGGTTGTGATCCTCTCCACCCTACTGAGCTCCATTCCAACCATCTCGCCACACCCAGTGGTTAATCCTCTTCCCTGTCTCACTCAGTAGCACCTGACACAAGGGGCCACTCCCTTCAGAGCACTTTCTCCTCTGGGTGTTCCTGCTTTGACCAGGCTGCCTATTCTTCCTCAGCCTCCTTCTCTCCTGGAACTCCTGCATCTCCAAGAGGGCTCTAGTGCTGAGTCCTAGGTCCTCTCCTCAGTGCTGTGGACTCTCCCCTAGGAGAGTCCCATGAGTCCCATTGCTTTACAGAATACCAGTAAGCTGATGACTCTCAAATCATATCTCCACCATAAACTTTGTATTCATCAGAAGTAGCCAGAGCAGTACTCAGTACATTGCAGGTTTTCAATGATCTGTTAAATGAATGACTTTTGTGGGGGAAAAAAAAAAGCAGCATGCAAAATTTTCTATTCAGTGTGATTATAATTAGGTAAAAATAAAACACACAAACATAGTAAAACAACCAGAATAAGGAAAATATACCCAAAGTTATTGCCTCTCACACACGCTCTATTCCACGACGTTAGCCACACACCAATCACTAAGATTATCATCTAAAATGTCTACGGACCATTCAGTGCCCTTATCCTGCTAAGGTCTCTCCTTTTGTCATTTTAGGTTAGGGTAAAGATTTGAGAAAAATTAGACTCATCGACGAATGGATAGACAACAAAATGAGGTCTACGCAAGGAAATCTTATTGAACCATACAAAGAAATAAAGTAATAACACATGCTATAACGTGGATGAATGTGTAAAATTTTGCTCAGCGAAAAAGCCAAACACACACAAAATATATGATTCCATTTATATGAAATGTTCAGAAGAGGCAAATCCATAGGGACAGAAAGTGGATGGGTTGTTGCCAGGGGCTGGGGGAGGGGCGAAAGGGAGTGACTGCTCGATGGCTGTGGACTTTCTGTTTGGGGTGATGAAAAGGTCTGGAGCCAGATAATGGTGATGCTGGCACACCACTGTGAATAAGCTTAATGCCACTGAATTGTATACTTTAAAATGGTTACAATGATAGATTTCATGTGATGTATATTTTACCACAATGAAAAAATTAGACTAGGCATTTTTAAAATGCTTGGGAGCTCAACATGATAATCCAAAGGCTAAAATTCCTTTACTCCTTAAAAAAATAAAATAAAGCAAAAATATGGCATTCCCTCAAATAGCAAAAGAATGCTCTTTGGAGATACTTCTATATCTGAGTAAGAACAGTTTATGTTAGGATCCAAAGGTAACATATAAAGCAGTCAGCTAAAAATGGAATTGAGGAAGGCTTATTTTAATACGAGTCAACATCAGAGACATACATCAAAGCAAAAAGAGAACTGGAGCTAACATAGCCATGAGGATCTATTTATAGGCAAAAATTTGAAGTTGCAAATTGTCAGATAAGGCAAAATTAATTTTGCGAAAGTATGAAAATCTGGCAGAACAGCAAAACTATGTTGAAAAATAAGTGGAAAGGGGATTAAGGTAGAAGGGCCAGAAATAGAAAAGTTAAGAGAATCGGTGAAGACAGGATGGAGTCAGTGAGGAGGGGAAAAAGGCCAAAGCACTGAAGGTATTTAAACAGTAATCTCAGATTTTTCAAGGATGAGTAAATGAGAAGGTTGGCAGGTTTTCGGAGTGAAAAGTTCAATGGTGGAGATGTTAAGCACATTTGGTCAAAGACTGGGTAGACACAGAGAGTGCTGCTGAAAAGGGGAATAATGGGATCACAGTGCAAAGAAGAAGAAATGCCCCTAACAGTGTGTGATATATAATTTATCATCCAAACAGGGACTCTGGACACTGAAAGGGACATAATTAATAATTCTGCCAAGACAACAGGAGTAAATCAGGGCTGTTTCAGGCAAACCAAGGAACAGTCACCCTACTGGCAGGCAACTTTAAAGTAGATTTTAAGGGTTGCTTAAAATAATAGTTCTCCACTCAAAGAGGACAAATGCCCACTTTTTATAACACGCATTTAGCAATGTCCCCTGTGCCTTGCTGAATCAAATATCTGCCACTAACCATCCATATATATGATTTCAAAAAGAAAATAAATGGAGGTTGGGGATCAAGATGGCAGAGGAGTAAGACGCGGTGCTCACCTTCTCCCACAAATGCATCAAAAAAAACCATCTGCATGCAGAATTATTCACACAGAACCTCTACTGAACGCTGACAGAAGATCTTACACCTCCCCAAAGGGCAAGAAACTCTTCACGTAACTGGGTAGAAGAAAAGGAAGAGAGAGAGAGAGAGAGAGAGAGAGAGAGAGAGAGAGAGAGAGAGAGAGAGAGTCAATGCTAGGAGGGGACTAGCACTCCTGAGAGGGAGCTGTGAAAGAGGAAAGGAACCCACACCCTGGGAAGCCTCCTGATGGGGAGATCAGCCAAGACAGAGGGACCTCAAAGCCTCACAGAAAAGTGCATCAGCTGGACTGAGGAGGGAAAAGCACAGAGAGGGCTGGACAGACCATCAGTACCACCTCCCAGGACATCACCACCTGAGATGCTTAGGTGGGGGCTGGGTGCTGAGACTCAGGCTCTCGAGGTCAGTTCCAGAGAGAGGACTAGAGCTGGCTGTGTGGAGACAGCCTGAGGGGCCAGGGAGCAGTGTGCCAAGGGCTTGGGAGTGGAGCCAAGGGAAACATGGGAGGAGGTCTGGGCCCACAGAAGAAGCAAGGCACCACTGTTGGGGAGGGCAAGAGGAGGAGGGGCGGACTGCCATAGGAATATCTTTCTCTGCGCATGTGCGGATTCTCAAGAGGCGGTGCTGTGGGCAGTGAGGGGCCTCTTGCATGGGCTACATATGGCGGCACCTCCTAAGGGGCTAAGCACAATGGGGGCGCCTCCTGTGTGGTCTACAAGTGACAGGGGCAATCTCAGTCATCTCAGACCCCAGAGGTAGGTGTGGCCTGCCACCACTAGGGGTCCGGGAACAGGCCCTACCAATGCCTTAGTCCCCTCAGAGGTCAGCACAGAGGAGGGCACTGCAACTGAGGACCACCTGCTGTTGCTCTTACTCCTCTGGGAAACACACACCCTGCCACTGCCACTGCCAAATGCTTCAGATGCTGCCTACACCTGCCTGAGGGTCACCGCCACTTCCCAGGGCCATGCAACTAGGAGCAGCCTGTGCCACCTTCCCACAGGTCCTTGACACTGTCAAGGACCCAGCAATCAGGCACTGGCTACAAGCCCTGTCCATTGCCTCCATCTCCCTGGAAGCACGTGCAGCACCCTAAAAATAAGTAGTAAGTCCTCCCAAAATACCCAGGGGCACCTGTGCATATAAATAGTCCTCCAACACTACAGCAGTTATTTTTCCTAAACTCACAGAATGAAAAAAAAATAAGCAAAATGAAGAAGCTCAGGAACCATTTCCAGCTAAAAGAAGAGGAGAATTTACCTAACACAGCAAACAATGAAAGAGACTTCTGCTATCTAACAAACACTGAGTTCAAAAAGGACATAGTGAAAATACTGAAGGAATCAAGAGTGAATATGAAGAAATTAAGAGTGATAGGAACAGTAATGCAGATTCCTTTAGAAAGGAACTAGAAAATATAAGGAAGAGCCAAGAAAAATTAGAAAATTCATTTGCAGAGACACAAGCTGAGTTAAAGGCACTAACGAGCAGAATGAATAATGCAGAGGAACAAATGAGTGACTTGGATGATAGAATAATAGAAATCACTCAGTCGGGACAGCAGACAGAAAACCAAATGAAAAAAATGAAAGCAATATAAGAGATTTATGGGATAATATAAAGTGGGCCACTTTATGCATAATAGGGATTCCAGAAGGAGAAGAAAAAAAGGGGTGATTGAAAATGTATTTCAAGAAATTAGGGCTGAAAACTTTCTAAATCCAAAGGAAACAGATATCAAGATACAGGAAGGACAGTGGGCCCCAAACAAATTGAACCCAAACAGACCCACACCAAGACATATTATAATAAAAATGGCAAAAGTTAAAGATAAAGAGAGGATTCTAAAAGCAGCAAGAGAAAAATGAAGTGTTAATTGTAAGGGAACCCCCATCAGGCTAATCAGCTGATTTCTCTACAGAAACACTACAAGCCAGAAAAGAGGGGCAAAATATCTTCAAAGTTCTGAAAGGGAAAAATTTGCAACCTACAAAACTCTACCAAGCAAGAATATCATTTAAAATAGATGGAGAGATAAAACATTTCTAAAACAAACAAAAACTAAGAGTACAGTAATACTAAACCCATCTAAAAGAAATACTGAAAGGGCTTCTCTAAATAAAAAAGAAGAAAGAAGAAACAGGATGGAGGAAATCACCATTGGAAAGTAATCACTTAAATAAGCCAGTATACATATCTAAAAGAAAAAAAAAAAGGAACAAAGGAGAAACATAGAATCAACTAGAAAAAAAAGGTTTAAAATGACAATAACTACATATTTATCAATAATTACCTTAAATGTCAATGGACTCAATGTTCCAATCAAAAGACATATAGTGGCAGACTGGATAAAAAAATAAGAGCCTACAAAATGCTGCCTAGAAGAAACTCACCTTAAGGAAAAGGACACATACAAATTGAAAGTGAGGGGATGGAAACAGATATTTAATGCAAATGGAAAAGACAGGAAAGCAGGAGTTGGAATACTCACATCAGACAAAATAGACTTTAAAACAAAGGCTATAAAGAAAGACAAGAAGGATACTATCTAATGATAAAAGGATCAGGTCAAAAAGAGGATATTACACTCATCAATGTATGTGCTTCTCCCATACATACAACAAACACTAACAGACATAAAAGGAGAAATAGATGGGAACACAATAATAGTAGACTTTAACACCCTGACCACAGCAATGGACAGATCCTCTAGACAGAAAATCAGTAAGGCACCAGTGATTCTAAGTGACACAATAGAAAAGTTAGACTTATTGAGAATTTCAGGAAATTATATCCAAAAAAAGAATATACATTCTTTTCAAGTTCATATGGAATAGTTTCAAGGACTGACCACATACTAGGGCACAAAACTAACCTGAACAAATTTAAGAGTACAGAAATTATTTCAAGTATCTTTGCTGACCACAAGAGCATGAAGCTAGAAATTGACCATAGCAAAAGAAATGAGAAAAACCTTCAGCAATCAAACAAACAAAAGAAATTAAAGGTATCCACATTGGAAGAGAAGAGGTAAAATTGTCACTCTATGCAGATGACATGATACTATATATAGAAAACCCTAAGGACTCCACACAATAACTACTCGAACTGATCAATGAATTCAGCAAAGCAGCAATACACAAAATTAACATTGAGAAATCAGTTGAAATAAAAACAAAAATAAACCAATAGGATCTAATCAAACTTGAAACTTTAGAATTAAAAAAAAAAAAACCAAAAAGACAACCTACTGAATGGGAGAAAATAGTTTCAATTGACAAAGGCTTAATCTCTGAAATATGCAAACTACTCACACAAATCAACAGCAAAAAAAACCCCAAACAACCCAATTGAAAATGGTCAGAAGACCTGAATGGGTATTTCTTCGAAGAAGACATACGGATGGCCAATAGGCCATGAAAAAATGCTCAACATCATGAATTATCAGAGAAACGCAAATCAAAACTACACTGAGGTCCACTTCACACTGGTCAAAATGGCCATCATGAATAAGTATACAAATAACAAATGCTGGAGAGGGTGTGGAGAAAAGGGAACCTTCCTACACTGTTGATGGTAATGTAAATTGGTACAATCACTATGGAAAACAGTATGGAGGTATCTCAGAAAACTAAATATACAAGTACCATGTGACCCAGCAATCCCACTCCTGGGCATATATCCAGACAAAACTTGCATTGAAAAAGATACATGCATCCCTATGTTCACTGCAGCACTATTCACAATAGCCAAGACATGAAAACAACCTAATGTCCTTTGACAGATGAATGGGTTAAGAAGATGTGGTATAGATGCAAATGGAATACTACTCAGCCATAAAAAAGAACAAAATAATGCCATTTGCAGCAAGATGGATAGAATTAGAAACTATCATACTAAGTGAAAGTCAGTGAAGTAAGGCACAAGAACAAACTTGTAGTTGCTAAGAGCAAGGGGAAGGGAATGGGATAGACTGGGAGTTTGGGGTTAGTAGATGCAAACTATTGTACTTGGAGTGGATAAGCAATGAAGTCCTGCTGTATAGCCCAGGGAACTGTATCTAGTCACTTGTGGTTGAACAGGATGGAGGATAATGTGAAGAAAAGAATGTATTTATACGTAAAACGGGTCACTTTGCTGTACAGGAGAAACTGACAGAATGTTGTAAATCAACTATAATAAAATTTTTTTTTAAAAAAAGAAAGAAAATAAATGTAAAGCCCCAACTAAAATATTAAGGAGAAATAAAAGGAAAGTAAATGGTAATGATATTTATTTTAATATGAAATTTTAGTATTTCAATGGTGAACATCAGTAGAAGTTCAAGCATGACTATTTCAATATGTAAGTTCACAGGAACATTAGAAGACATAATGAAATAGATGCTTACACTGACTCATATGTATGTTTTGATTTAAAAATGAATGATCCAAAAACACACTGTACAAGTAGTCATGGAAAATGAAGGAACACAGGTGTCCAGGTGGACCCCAGAAAAAAAAAAAAAAGGTAATGTTAACAAAGTTACATGTCAACTGCATCTCAAGAAATATAAAAAAAGAAATTAGTAAAAAGAAAACGTAGTGTTAGGATAAATAACAGAGCAGACATATAACAAAGAAGGAATGACCTAAGCTTAAGAGAAGATAACAAGTTATAGCCCACTGAGGTAGAGAAAATGGAAAAAAAAATGACTGTATGATGTCAAAACAATGACTATAGGATGTGGGAGCCTGAGACCTCATCTGTACTAAAACACTGATTCAGTGCCTATTATGCATAAGGCATTAGCTAGAGCTTCAGCAAATAGGCTGATGTGTGTAATAAAAGCAAGAATAAAACTTGAGTTCTCTGGTGGTCTAGTTAGGGCTCAGAGCTTTCACCATGGCCCAGGTTCAATCCCAGGTTTGGGAACTGAGATTCCATACCAAGCTGCTGTGTGCCTCACACCAAACAAACAAATACACACCCAAAACAAAAACTTGAGTCTTAAGGGAAAGGCAAAGCGCTTCAAAGACAGGGCAGGGGATATTGCATAGCAGGACCCATTGGAGATCTTGAGTTTCAATTTATATACATATTTATTTATTTATTTTGTCTTTTTAGGGCAGTACATACAGCATATGGAAGTTCCCTGGCTAGGGGTCGAATCAGAGCTATAGTCACTGGCCTACGCCACAGCTACAGCAACGCAGGATCCGAGCCGTGTCTGCCACCTACACCACAGCTCATGGCAAAGCTGGATCCATAACCCACTGAGAGAGGCTAGGGATCGAACCTGCATCCTCGTGGATACTAGTCAAGTTCATCAACTGCTGAGTCACAATGGGAACTCCTTGAGTTTCAATTTAAAGATGTATCACTGGAGGATCTGAAGGGAGGGAGTGTTAAAATTCCATCTGAATTTTTTTTTTTCTTTTTAGGCCGAGCCTGAAGCCCATGGAAGTTCCCAGCCAGGGGTTGAACTGGAGCTGTAGCTGAGGCTTACACCACAGCCATGGTAACCCCAGATACAAACCATATCTGGGAGCTATGCCTTAGCTTATGGCAACGCCGGATCCTTAACCCACTGAGTGAGGCCAGGGATTGAATTTGCATCCTCACAGAAAAAAAGTCAGGTCCTTAACTCACTGAGCCACAACAGGAATTCCTCATATGAAGTTTTTAAAGGTGTTTTTAACATTAATGTGGAGATTAGAGTGGGATATGGGTAGAACTGGGGACACAGTTGGGAATCCGTGCAGCAGGAAAGAGATGATGGACCAGGCTGGTGGCAGTGGGGACAAATGCGACGGGTATAGCAGGGTCTGGGCACTGACTGGGGAGGGAAGGGAGTGCTTAAGGATGACAAGGTGTCCAGGGTGCCCTCCTTCCCAAGGAGATGTGCCTTGTCACCTGCCAAAGTTTCAGCTGGGTCTTCAAGGAGCCGCTAATGTCCTAACCATAATTGTTGACGGGTCTCTGCCAGGGGCTGCCTGTCACTGCTTAAACAGGGACTCTCCCCACATAAATGGTTCACTCTATAGTCCCTACTCAGGCAGGAGCTTTGGTTTATGGCTGCAGTCCACGCTCCCTAGAATGCACACAAATACATCATTCTTACACTACGACACTCAGTGACAAGTACAGTTGGCCCTAGAAGAACACGGGGGTTGGGGTGCTGACCCAGCCCAATGGAAAACACTCATACTGCCATCTCTGCCTCAAAAACAAAGGAATTGAACAAAACAATTAGTGGGCAGAATCATCTGCTCGCTGGAATGGCTGTGACTCTAGCCATACCCTAGGTCAGAACCTGAAATCACTGTACAGAATCAGGACTCCAACACGATTCTTTTGATTCCACATATTGTGCTCTCTAACGGATCATAAACTTTGCCCTACACTTAAAGATCTAAAAAATGAAACTATAGGTACTTATTTCTTGAAAAAAATCCATGTATCATTGGAGCCATGCAGTTCAAACCTGTGTTGTTCAAGGGTCAGCTGCACTTCCTTCCATAGGGACTAAGGAGCTCATTCCAGGGCACCAAGTAGACATTTCAGGAGTTCTATCCAGGGCTCCAGGAAACTGATGCACTAAAGAATCATTTCTTCCTCAAGGGGCTGAAATAAACTATCTGCCACTCAGCAGACAAACTACTTCCCACTCATTCATGGATAAGGTGGTCACACATCCTACGCAATGAGTTCAAGGGGGTAGTGACCCAAAGTTTTGTTTTGGAGGGGGAATAGTTCCATAAATGGGGCCAGTGATCCCTCAACTGTCTTGAGTGTCCTGAAGACGAATCTAGGTTCTCGGCAGAGAGAAATGGCTGCTTCCTTTACAGTCTCCTTTCTGAAGTCAAGACTTCCGGGCATCCCAGCTCCCCTCTCAAGAGTCACTTTCCATGTGGTCCCCTCAAAACCCCAAGCCAAGTAGCAGGGAGTCTGTTTAGTCCTCAAGGCATAGAGACTGATTTTGTATCAATTTATCAGAAAGGAAACAAGGAGAGTTTTACTTTTGCTTTGAGTGGCTCCCCCTTCCGGGTGGCTGATGCAGTGGAAGTCACCGGGCTGTTGGCAGCTGTACAGGTATCTGATCAGAAGCCACTCCACGGGCAAGTGCAGCATATGGGAAGGTTATCTAGTTAACTAATTTATTTATGTTTCTTTCTATGGCCACACCTGCAGCATATGGAAGTTCCCAAGCTAGGGATGCAATCGGAGCTGCAGCTGCTGGCCTATGCCACAGCCCCAGCAACACCAGATGCAAGCTGGATCTTCAACCTATACCACAGCTTGGGGCCATGTTGGATCCTTAACCTGCTGAGCGAGGCCAGGGATTGAACCCATAGTGTCCTCACAGACACTATGTTGAGTTCTTAACCCACTAACCCAACAGGAACTCCAGAAAGGTTATTTTAAACATGGTTCTGGGGTAATTCATTGTATGAATTAATCACCCCATTTTTGCTGGGCATCATGTGAAATGATGGTGTATCGAAGAGTAATGGCGCCCATGAAAAATATGTGACCAGAATATTTGTGATAAGCCCATATGTTCAGAAAAATAAGAAGAAAGTTTAAAAGATTCATGAAGCAAAAGTAAGCACATAGCATGTCTGTCCCTCTAGCTGTGGCTAAGGGGAGAGTTCCTATGGAGAGCTACATGCACCGTGAGAATGTAAAACAACAGTTAGTGGGCAGAATCATCTGCTCACTGGAATGGCTATGACGCTAAAAACTGCTTGGCCTCACGCTCCAGACCTCCCACAGTCTCCCCCCAATCTGTCCTTCAGCTTTATTTCCCACTCCTCTCTGTTACTGCCCATCTACTCACCCCACCCTCTACCCAGGCGCTAACTATCTCCACTTTCCTCCCATCCCCGTCACCAGAATCCCACTGTGCCACCCAAATCTGACTCACTCCGCCAGGACTAGTCAAGTCCCTCCTCCTGCTAGGAGACATCACAGACCATTTCAGCCCCCAGGTGTCTCATCCTCCTCTAAGTTTACAGAGTGGACGTGCCAAATGTTTGGCACATAAACCCGAGCTGCCTTATGACTGGGGCTGTGCCTTTGTTTAACTTTCAACGTGTCCAGGTCTTATCTGACCAATAGGTTCTTGCAGAAAGGATCTGACAAAGTATTTTGTCTCCCACACAGCACCACACAAAGTCAGCACTTCCTCAGCACAACCTGATGTTGATGCTTAACTGCAACACAACAGTAAAAGATGAGGTCAAGGAAGTCAGTCTCTCGAGGGCGATAACCAAGTCTTGTTGCCCGCAGAGCCCAGCACAAACTTAGCACATGCAGTAGCATCTGATGAATGAAGAGGAGGCTAGAATTATAAGCAACTGGGAGAGGGCTGGGGGTGGAGATGGGGCACGTGAGTGGAGGAGTAAGAGACAGGATGGAAAGATGACAGCATCAAGGGGTCCTGGTGTATATTTTGGAGGGAAGCAGAGGCAAAAGCAAAGTGAAAGGTGAAAACAATGGAGGGAAGGGAGAAGGAGAATTGGAAGTCATCCTTCAAGGACAGAATGGGGCCAAGTCATTGGTCATCTAACTCTTCCACGTAGCAAATCAGTGAGGCTTTTGCCAACACAGTCTTTACACACAATTGTTTCACAGCAAAGAGACCAGTGGGGCAGAAAGAATAACTTGCATCTCCATCACATTTATATTTTTCACTTCGGTGAGACAGAAAAGGATAGAAACTCAGAGATTTTAGGATTCCGATATGAGAAAAAAAATAGGGCATATGCCCCTACAAAAAGAAGAGTCATCAGGGACTATTATAGACTGGAAGAGTCAATACAGAATACAAATGGGAAATATAATTATAGGTCTTTAAGAAGGCAGGAATTTAGGTGAAAGAAGATAGTACCAAACAAATAAGAAAACAACAAAATGAAAGGAGAATCACAACAGACGATATTAAGGAATATAATAATTTAAAACCCAGCCAAAAGAAATAGACATGGGCTCAAAATACATAGTCATCAATCCAATCCAACGAGAAAAATAAAAGAGATCTAAGAACTCTGCCCCTGGAAAAGTGTGATAGCAAAAGAGATGGCACAGAAGCATTTCCTAGGAATTCAAGAGCACAGAGAATGGTGTTAGTGGCACCAGCAGAGCTGGGCTCGTGGTCACTAGGGTCACTCTTCTTTAAGTCTCACAATATGGGATGCCTCTCCCTTCCACTGCCACATTCAAAGTGGCCTGCCACCTGGCTCACTCTCACACGTGGTCAGGGATCACTTCATTCTTCTAGAGAAGTGACATTTGTTACCCATTTATAGTCTCCCTTTCCTGGTAGAAAGTAAACTCTAAGAGGGCAGGGACCCTGTCTGAATGGCTCAGTTCTACCTCCAGTGCCTGACATGGAGAGGAACAGGCAGGTGAATGAAGCAGTGGATGGAGGGATTCAATCTTCACTTGGGAGACATTGTGGGAGACATTCCCACAATGGGATGAGGGGAGATGTCTTTGCTTTCGGACAGAGACATAAGTGGCAGCCTCAGAACCTATCACCTGTAGGGGAGGGAGCTGGGGGAATAATCCCACAGGAATGGAGGTGGAGGAGGAGGACTTAGCATGAAGATAGGGCACCTAATAGAGAGAAGAGTGATGGCCAAGGCCGGATCCAGAAAGGAGGAGGGACACTAGGTCTTTGCCCTTCCTATTTCTTTGTTTCAAAGAAAACTCCCCAAGAGGAGGGAGTCCCTGGCCAAATCTATTCCCCAGCAAATACACAGTCATTACTTTTAAGGTTATTTTTTTTCCCAATTATTCATTGCATTCTTATGCAGCATGGTTAATGGCTTGGAATTTATTTTTCAGAGATGAAAATAAACTTTATCCACTTCCTCTGGAGTTATTGTTCTCTTGCTACTCCTCTTTCCCCACAATAATCTTTTATTTCTCAACACCACTTTTGAAGCTTTACTCGCTGCCCAGTACACCAGACATGTTGATCATGGCCAGAGGAACCACGTAATTCACTAACCATACTAAGACTCTTGAGAGTCAAAGAAGGCTCCCTGTACAATGACACTGGCAGGGCAGGCATGCTGGGATAAATGGTCATCCTCAGAGTTCCTGCTGTGGCTCAGTGAGTTAAAAGTCCAATTGCGGTGGCTTAGGTGGCTGTGGAGGTGCAGATTCAGTCCCTAGTGGGATAGAGAATTAAAAGATCGTGTGTTACCACCACGGCATCTCGGACTCAATCCCTGGCCCAGGACTTCCATGTTCCACAGGGGCAACAATAAAAAAAATATAACGGTCATCCTAATGACATCTGCTGTGACCATGGGGCTGCAAAAGGGCAACCACTTGGTAGCCATCTCTTATTGTCTTTACCCCACCCTATACTCTTGCAGATTGGATCAGCGGTGGCACCTATCCTAAGGATCCCCAAACCCTATCATGCCAGCAACATGGAGTAAGGGCTGAATGCAAGTTAGCTATGATCACATGACCCCTGGCTCTCTACACGTCTTTTCTTGGCTTCGTTGCTGCTTTCTCACAACTTATGTGCACACGTCCCCCTTCTGCCTTTCCAGCCCTTCTCAGGTACCCATGGCTATCTCTTATAGCCTCTTTGAGTTAACTTAGTTGACATTCCTAGTAGACAGCTCAACAAGAAATGCTGTCAATCAGATTCCATGAAGTAATACAGGAATATTATAATCAAGAATTTAGTAGTGTATGATGATTAATTTTATGTGCCCATTCAAGCCAATGAGCCACCAGGTGCCTAGATATTTGGTCCAATATCCTGGGTGTTTCTGTGGGAGGGTGTTTTTGGATGGGGTTAACATTTAAATCAGTAGACTGAGTAAAACAGATTTCCCTCCCTAATCTGGGTGGGCCTCATCCAATGAGTTGAAGACCCAAAGGGGACTGAAAAGGCTAACCTTCCCCAAACAAGGGGAAATTCCCCCTGTCTGGCTGCCTTTGAGCGAGGATATGGGCTTTTTTCCTGCCTTTGACGCAAACTGAAACATCAACTCTTCCAGAGTTTTGGGCCTTCTAGCCTTTGGAACCACATAATCAGCTGTCCTGCTTCTCAGGCTTTAGAACTTGGACCAGAAGGGCACCACCAGTTCTTCTCCTGTGTGTTCAGCTTGCTGATTGAAGATCCTGGGACTTAACATCCCCCATAGTCGTGAGAGCCAATTTCTTGTAATGAACACACACACACACACACACACACACACACACACACACACACACACACACACGATCTATCATTTCTCTGGAGAAACCTAATATCATAGGTATAGGCACTAGCCCACTGGTCCTCAAAATATGGAAGCCAATATGCATCAGTATTAGCAACACTAGGCAACTATTAGAAATGAAAATTCTAGAGTCCATCCCAGACCTAGTAACTCAGAAACTCTGGGCCAGGGCCTGACAGTTTGCATTTTCAAAGCCCTCCAGGTGAGTCTGATGCATGCTCACAGTGGAGAATCATTTGGACTAGGATAAATATATTACATCTGCAACTGAATCCTTCCTTGCTACTCAAAGTGTGATTTTTGGACCAGCAGCCTGAGCATCACCCAAGGGCTGGTTAGAACTGCAGACACTTGGGGCCCCATCCAGACCTATGGAAGCAGAATCTGTATCTTTTTTATTATTTTATTTTTGTCTTTTTAGGGCCACACCCACAGCATATGGAAGTTCTCAGGCTAGGGGTTGAATCAGAGCTACAGCTGCTGGCCTACACCATAGTCATAGCAATGCCAGATCTGAGCCACATCTGTGACCTACACCACAGCTCAACTAGTATCCATGAGGATGCAGGTTCAATCCCTGGCCTCGCTCAGTGGGTTAAGGATCCGGCATTGCCAGGAGCTTGGTGTAGGCTGGCAGCTACAGCTCTGATTTGACCCCTAGCCTGGGAACTTCCATATGCTATTGGTGTGGCCCTAAAAAGACAAAAAAAAAAAAAAGAGAGAGAGAGAGAGATCAGCAGAGCCAAGACTGCTGACAATACTGCCCTCTAAACTTGACCATCAGGGGGGTCAAAAGGCTTGGCATACGAATCATGCTCTTAATGAGTAACGCAAGGAGATAAAGTAATTTTTATTTGTGGGCCTCGACTCAAAGCTTGGGCACTGAAAAGTGCCTAATGTAGGGGAATGCACAGTCCCAGAATTGACCAAGATGAGGGCCACTCAGAGCCTCTGACCAGGGGCCACGTTCCATGTGGAATGCCCGAGCCCACAGGTACTTGAAGGCCATTAAAAGGAATGAGTCACCCAGTTAAAGAATTTGGGGAAAGCATCCAAACTATGCATATTCTGTCCTGTAAAACAGCCTGTCTGTCCTTTCATGCTGCAAGCAAACAGGAAAAAACACTGTTCCTGGTGTACCTTGCCCCTTTCTGGAACCTTCCGTGGCACATAGCGTCCCCTGAAAACTAAATTGGGAGGACAGTTTTCTGAGAAAGGAGAAAATGAGTCTGACTCTCTTGTTTATAAGCCCTTAGAAAGGCCTGGAAAGGTGGAGGGAACTCTGCCATACTTCTGAGGGTCTGACAACAACCCCCCCCACCACCACCCCCATGTCCTTTCAGACATCAGGCCTCTCAGCAGAGGCCAGCGACCTGAACTGGAGACGTTCTCACCAGCCAAGCGACTTCAGCATGTGAGGATACACTGGCAGCAAAAGAAACAGCTTTACTTATGGTCAAATGTTCTTCCTGGAACTTTTAAAGTGAATAAAGTTAAAAGAATTTTTTTTAAGTATAAATTAAAAAAAAAAAGACAAAATAAATAATCGTGTTCACACACTGGTTTGTTGATCTCCTATATATCTTTCTGAGTTTTACAAAGCTTTTTATGATGGCATGTAATGCTTTATAATGATGATAATAAACACTGTTCATTCTCCAAATAGTTCAGTAACTAGCACGTGCTGGGAAATTTTCTAGAGCTGAAGATACAGCAGTAAACAAGATAAAGTCCCTCTTCTCTGAGAGCTTCCAGTTAGTGGTGGGGGTGGAGGAGATAACAAAATGGGAGGCAGGGATGATCCTAGAAGAAGAAGTTCGGGTGGAGTGAGAATCCAGGGGTGGGGTGGTCTGAGAGGGTCCTCTAAGGGGGGGATGTCTGGGCAGAGACCTGAGGAAGTAAGGGGCTGAGTCTGGGCTGGGCTGTGCCAAGAGCTCTTCCTTTACACAGGGAACCACCATGAAAGCCCTGAGGCCTTGCTCAAGGATGAGTGGGGGTTCAGGGTGACCAGAGCAGAGCCAGCAGGGCAAAGAATGGTAGGAGGTGGGTCTGGAGAACAGGTAGGAGCAGGCCAAGCTCTGTGAGACCATGACGAGGAATCTGGTCTCAGTCTCGGGGTGGTGGGTGGGGCGGGAGCAGAGGGAAGGTGGAAGCAGGACAATGAGGTCATGTGCGGTCTGATGCTATCTACTGGGATGTTCCAGGAACCACATTTCCCCCTTCAGACTAAAAGGTCCTGTGTTCTGGGAGAAGGATACTTTCTCTGTGGGTCCCTCTTCCCAGAGAGGGCTGACACAGGAGCCACAGGCCTTGGGGAAATGAGGGCTCATCTCTTCTCAGGTCTCTCACCTCCTGGGACTCACCTTCTACCGTCAACTCCACTGTCACCTGGCGGGCGCCACTACCATTGGTGGCTTCACAGGTATACTTTCCCTTGTCCTCCTCACAGACAGAATGAATCACAAGACTGAAGGTCCCCCGGATGCCACAGTCCAGCAGGAAGCGACCTCCACTGGTGATGGGCTGTCCGTTTCTGTGCCATGTCACCTGGGGCTCTGGGTAACCCCGGACCTTCAAGGAAAAGAAGAAGAAAATGAGGGCTTCTATATAAGAAGCACTTCCTATGTGACAGTTATTTGTTTTGGGTGCTTTATGTGTGTTAAATCTTTTAATCCTTATAACATCTCTTGAAGCAAACATTATTTTCATCTCCATTTTAGGGATGAGGAAATGGAGACACAGAGTTAGCGTAGACTTATGGAGCTCTTGAAGGCAGAAAGTGGCTAAGGCAGGCATCCTGGCTCCAGAGCCCACCACGCAAGTGTCTGTCAAGCCTGGCTGCATGATTAGAATCACCAGGGGGATGGAGTTCCCAATGTGGCTCAGCAGGTTAAGAATGCAACATAGCATCTGTGAGGATGCAGGTTTGATCCCTGGCCTTGCTCAGCGGGTTAAGGATCTGGCATTGCTGCAAGCTGCGGTGTTGGTGCAGATGTGGTTCATACCCAGTGTTGCTGTGGCTGTGGCTGTGACATAGGCCTCAGCTGCAGCTCCGATAAGACCCCTAGCCTGGGAACTTCCATATGTGGCAGGTGTGGCCCTAAAAAAAAAAAAAAAAAAAAAGAATCACTAGGGATATCTTGAAAGCAATACTAGTGCTCAGGCCCAATCTTGGAACAATTAAATTAGAACCCCAAGGGCTAGGAACTGAGCATGGGGATTCTAGACCAGCGTTTCCTCCTCAAACATGCATGAACTCACTTGTTAAAATGCAGATTCTGCTTCTATAGGTCTGAGATGGGCCTGAGATTCTGAAGTTCAGACAAGCTCTCAGAGGCTGCTGATGCTGCTATTCCCTAGAATTCAACTTGAGTAGTAAGGTTCTAGACCTGAGCTGCCCAGGATGGCAGCCACTAGCCACACATGGCGACTGAGCACTTGAGATGTGGCTGGTCCCAAGTTGCATTGTAAGTGTAAATTACGCATGGAGTTTTACAGCGTTAGTATGAAAAAAGAATGTAACCTATCTTGATAATTTTAAAATACTGGTACAGGAGTTCCCTGGTGGCTTAATGGTTAAGGACTCAGTGTTGTCACTGCTGTGGCTTGAGTTACAGCTATGGCTTGGGTTCAATCCCTGGCCCAGAAGCTTTTGCATGCCATGGGCACAGGGCATGGCCAGAAATAAATAAATAAATATCGGTACAGGAGTTCCCGCTGTGGCACAATAAGATCAGAACATCTCTGCAGCGCTAGGATGTGGGTTTGATCCCTGGTCTGGCACAATGGCTTAAAGGATCCGGCATTGCTGCAGCTGCAGCTGCAGCTCAGATCTGATCCCTGCCTGGGAACTCCACGTACTGAAGAGTGACCAAAAAAGAAACACACACACACACACACACACACACACACACTGGTACATATTGCAAAGACAGTAATTTGGACATAATGAGTTAAATAAAATATGCTGTTAAAACTAATTTCAATTGTTTCTCTATACTTTTGTAATGAGGCTATTAGGAAAGGTACAACTACATACGTGCCTTGATGTTTCTGTCAGGCAGTGCTGCCCTAGCCCGCTCTTTCTCTAGGAATAGTTAGCAGCTAACATCTGTTGAGTGCTAAATGTTAAGCACTTATCTAAATATGTAACATATCTGAGCCATAGCAACTTATGCAAGAGAGAAGATATTTCCCCAAAGAGGGGAAAATGCAGAGAGAGAGAAATTCTTTTTTTTTTTTTATAATGATAATACCAACCTTTTCAAAGGCTGTGAAAATCTTCATTTATTTTTCTTGAGGAAGTTGGACCACTCCACTGTGCTCAGCCCCACTAAGTCAGACAGAAGAGGAGCCACCCAAAGATGTCCACATTCTAATCTCTGGAACCTGTGACTATGTTATCTTATGTGGAAGAAGGGATTCTGCAGAGGAAGGTTTTTTTTTTTTTTTTTTGGTCTTTTTTAGGGCTGCACCTGTGGCATATGGAGGTTCCCAGGCTAGGGGCAGAATCAGAGCTGTAGCTGTTGGCCTACATCACAGCCACAGCAATGCAGGATCCAAGCTGGTTCTGTGACCTACACCACAGCTCACGACAACGCTGGATCCTTAACCCACTGAATGAGGCCAGGAATTGAACCCGCAACCTCATGGTTCCTAGTTGGATTCATTAACCACTGAGCCATGTCGGGAACTCTGAGAGAGAGAGTTATTCTAAGAAAAGCTATCACTTCGAGTTTCAGAGAAAGTTCCCCAAGGGCCCTCAAATCCCTGAAATTCAACTCTTTAAACTGACTCATCTTCAGAGGAGCAGGACTCAGACTGGCTCATCTGTGCACAGCCTGGGACCCAGAACTGGGGGGGTTTAGCACTGAAAATGCACAGAAGACATCACACCTCCTGAGAAAGAAGCTCCCTGCATTAGAGATAGGTGGTGGCACTAGCTCTTATCCATGCATCTACTCCAATACAAGAGAGCAAGGGTAAGATGGAGTAAAACAAAATTCTCATTTACAAAGAAAGCCTTCAGTGACCTATAGCAACAATCTTTCTCACCCATCCTGGCAAGGTCGGAGATAAGCACGAGGGACAAAGGGGCGGGGAGGTGGCTGTGTAATCACGCCTGGGCCATTGCAGCCTCACTGAGCACATATATCCCATGTCAGGGCAGGGGTAGTGAAGGGGACCGCATTCATAGTGCAATGTCTCTTATAACTTGAGACAAAGTGTAGCAGTTGTTGTCTCTGCATCTTCCCTCTGTCCCTTTTACTTACCTATTATTTTCTGCTATTTTGGCAAACAACACACCTGGCCTTTGTAAAACAGAAAAACATTTCAATGAAAATATGTGTTCCTTTCATATGAGTGTCTGTATAATGAATGTAAAGTACAACCGTTTATGAAGGTGTGAAGGCCCTCGAGGTGCTTGAATCTAGTAATGGCAATAGAACTGGTATGCAAATAAACATTATGCATGTTTGAAGGTAATAAATGCCATGTATCCATATAAAACACATCATCTTGGGGCCCTGTCTTGGCACAAAGGTTCAGGTGAAAGAATATCAGAAAGGACTCTGTTAAAGCAGTCTTCTCTGTGAAAGCGTGTTTGCAGGAAACAAGGAAAGAAGCTTTCCTACGGAAGGACGTCCCTTGGGAATCTAGTCATATAGTGGGTTTGCAAATCATCATTATCTACTCTTCTATCCTACGAGGCAGGGCCAGACTAACCCCCAGAAGGTGATCAGGTGCCTTCTGTCAGCCTCAGAGAAAGGGAGCACAGAGCACTGGGACTGGGAGAGGATGAATCATTAACTTCACCAAAGGCATCCTTAGCATTCCACGAGCAAGTACTCTGGCCCCCTGCAGCCGTGCCAACGCTGCAGCCATCAGGGCCGAGGCATCAATGATTAACTGGGGACATTACATGTGTTCCAGACCTCAGGGACACAGATCTCTCTTTCCCTTTCCATTTTCCTCTCATTTTCTGCACAGATACATATATACATTCCTTTTTACCCCACACCACCACATTTACCCCTGCAAGGCCCTTATATGCAAAAATAAATATCCAGGGATTTTGACATACGCTGGAACTGGCACCACTCAGAAAGCTGCCATCCGCAATGGACTTTTGTACACCCTGCATCTGAAGCAAAGGCAGGAATTTCTGTGACCTTTTTCCGTTCCAAGGTCTGAATGATTTGCAGCTCCAATTCTTATTCTATGCATATGGAAAAACTTGTTCAAGTATTACCTAACAGTACCTAAAAATTATTTAGCTTCAAGTGAACTCATTTTTACTGTCTGCCCACTCCCCTGGGCTCCTGGGTGGGGAAAGAAGAGAAACCTGGATTCATGTCCTTGGGTGCATGACAACAGCTCTGTCCTCCCTGGATGCCTTATCTGCCTTCATCACGGGCCCTCAGCCAAGAAGCCACAGCTGGGATTTTTACAGCCTATTCTAAGAGCACAGGAAAAATCCAGTGATAATTTAGTGTTCAGAGGACCTCCATGTACAGAATCTTATTTGATTCTTGCAATGTTATAAGGGAGACGTGTCTTGGGCTGGGTTCCCCAGAAGCAGAACCTGAGATGGGGATTCAGGAACCCTATCTGTGAATCCTTAGCCAGTACTCACAGCATCTGGGAATGGGTATAGGAGGTCTGGGTGGGACACCAACAGTGTCTGTGCCAGCACGCAAGGCCAATCAGATTATTAAGCCCAGAGAGCTGAGGAAGGAAGCCTGGAGAAGTGGATGATTTGCTAGTGATCTTGCACAGCAGATCAGGAACCACCACGATTTTGGTCTCCAAGTTGAGCAGTTGTCTCTTGGTGCCTCACGGCACGCTCAAGTTTTTGGTGAGAGAAATACTGTACAACCCAAAGCACTGATACATGTCTATCTTGAATAGACCCCAAATCTCTTCTAGGTTAAGGCAGTATCTATTCTCCACTTGGGGAAAAAGCCTAAGGGCTCACAAAAGTGATACCCATGCCATTAGCAAGTTGTGGGCTGTTTTCTTGGAGTAATTGGAGGATAGTGCTATAGACCGAATGTATCTCTCCAAAATTCAGGTTGAAATCCTAACCCTCAATGTGATCACAGTAGGAGGTGGGGGCCTTTGGGAGGTGACAAGGTTGTAAGGATGGAGCCCTCATGAATGGGATGAGTGTCCATGTAAAAGAGACCCCGGGAGTTCCCACTGTGGCTCAGTGCTTAACAAACCTAACTAGCAACCATGAAGACGTGGGTTTGATCCCTGGCCTTGCTCAGTGGGTTAAGGATCTAGTGTTGCTGTGAGCTGTGGTGTAGGTCACAGATGCGGCTCGGATCCCGCATTACTGTGGCTGTGGGGTAGCCCGGCGGCTACAGCTCTGATTGGACCCCTAGCCTGGGAACCTCCATATGCCATGGGTGTGGCCGTAAAAAGACAAAAAAATTAAAAAAATACAAGAGACCCCAGCGAGCTCCCTCACCCCTTCTACCACGTGAGGACACAACAAGAAAGCTGGCCAGCTATGAACCGGGACATGGGAAGACATCACCAGACACTGAATCTTCTGGTGCCTTGATTTTGGATGGCCCAGCCTCCAAAACCGTGAGAAATAAACTTCTGATTTTGTTATAGCAGAAGTATCCCCAGTGGTCTCAGACAGACAGGGATGAGTGCCATGCATGTGCCCAAGACACCCCTCCCTGGGAGGGTCCGTGTGGAACAGAGAAGACAGACAGTGTAGGAGCTGGACCTGAGCCCTGGGTCTGGTGTGGCTTCCTATCCTCTTCACGTTGTAGTTCTCTCCCTTCACCCAAGAGAAAACAGCTCTTGACATCTCAGGGCCCTTCCATCCCTGAAGGAGTCTGGTTTTAAAGAGTGACCCACTTAGCTTCTGGG
Organism: Phacochoerus africanus; assembly: GCF_016906955.1. Lineage (NCBI taxonomy): Eukaryota > Metazoa > Chordata > Mammalia > Artiodactyla > Suidae > Phacochoerus > Phacochoerus africanus. Next base: position 217,013,729 of record NC_062544.1, on the reverse strand, counting down.
GGAAGATTTTTTCCTCTCCCGCCCGTCTCCCCCGGGCCCAGTCCGCAGCTTTAATACTCTCTAATCCTCCATAAGGGAAAACCAATTGACCACAAGAAGAAATGCTTGCAAACATGAGCATGCAGCACTAGCTTCTCACCATAATGAGTGTTTGGAAATGGCCCCAAAGAGGGTCATTCTAAGGAGAATCATATTTTTGCCCACAGTAACCACATTTAATTGGAGGTTGTGCTTTTGAACAAAAGCCCGGGATCAAATAAATCAAGGGCATAACCGACAACTTGTCATAAAAATAAAGATATAGTAACCAGAACCCTTGTAATAATTTAAAACAGTAAAACTGTGTTCCAGCTCCATAAAATGTCCTCAAGAACCTTTACGGCCTCAAAAGGCCTTTAAAAGGAATGGGGGCTCATTCTGCATGTGCTGGATGGTGAGGGGAAAACTGGGCTACAAGCAGCCAGCTGTTCCCTCTCAGTCACACCTGCCTGCCGTGTTGCAGAGTTTTCAGAACCTGGTGCTGTCTTGACATACTTAATGACTAAAAGTCAACCATTCTTTTTTTTTTTTTTTTTTGTCTGTTTAGGGCCACACTGTGGCATATGGAGGTTCCCAGGCTAAGGGTCTAATTGGAGCTGTAGCTGCTGGCCTACACCACAGCCATAGCAATGCAGGATCTGAGCCACATCTGCAACCTACACCACGGCTCAAGACAACACTGGATCCTTTACCCACTGAGCAATGCTGGGGATCAAACCTGCGTCCTCATGGATACTAGTTGGGTTCGTTAACAGCTGAGCCATGACAGGAACTCCCAAAAGTGAACCATTCTTAAGGGCATGACATCTCTTGGTTTTCATCTGATGTGTGTGAAGGGCTTGCATCCAATTCCAGGTTGCTCAGGACAGACTACAAGAGCGTAAGCCCTGGGGGGTGACGGGTTCTCTGGCATCCACAACCCCTGCAAGACTCAGAGCAACTGCCTTCTCAGCTCAGTGAACAGTGGAAATGGACTGATTTCGCTGTTTTTGATCATCTCCTGCATGTCTTTGGCTCCTGGGTGGGCCCATCCCTGTTTGCACACTGCAAGCCCACATAGCTACAGTGGAGAGCTGGGCAGGAGACCATCTGCCCACACTGAGGGAGACCAGTAGGAGAGAAAGGATTACCCTGAGGCCAGAGTGAAAGGAAGCTGCCCAGCAGGACACTGGGGAGTTGGGAAGATAACACAAAGAAGGCGTGAGCAGTGAGCTGAGAAGTCCTGAGAGCGGGGAACAGCAGGCTGGATGGGTTGTCAGTAAGTATTTATTTGAATCCTGTTGAGTAAGTGAATCAATGCTGTGAAAGGCTAAGCCTGAAGGATTGGACACTAAGGAAACCTGCTGGACAGATGTCCCCCCCAAGCTGGGCAAAGTTGATTGTGCAACACAACTGTCTCCATGCCTCCTAGGATCGCCTGCCCGCCTGCCTGCCTGCAGCACATCACTAGAACTTCCTCCCCTGTTTCAAGGCAGCTTCTTCTACTATGATCAGCGACTAGAATGGGGCTGGTGATTTAAAAATGGAAACATAATGGGAAATAAACCAATGGTGCTCCAGAATTTGTTGAAGGAGGACCCTCTGCTCATCTCCAAGTGTAAGTTCACCCAGATAATAAACAGACATGGATGCACAGAAAGGAGAATTAAAACACAGACCACAGGATGCCTACGAAACTTACATCATGGGTGTATTATGAGAGTGAGGAGTGAAGGGTGAGCCACGGGCCTGGCATGACTGAGCTTAGGGGCCTGGGTCTGTGTCAGCAACTGGCACATGGCCCCTTGGACAGGCAGGAACTTAATTAAGGCTTTGAATAATCCCGTTACCAGCAGTCAAAAGCCTTAACTGAACCCACAGAATCCATCAGGGAGAGATCATACCAGCTAAAAACAGCAATAAGTGAGAGCCTCACACTACTGGATGCTCCCTGCCCTTAAGCCCAAGGTTGAAACCGTGAGGATGAAGGAATTCTGTGAGAAACGAGAGCGGAAGGCAGAGAACCATTCCTCAGACTGGCCCAGAGAATGCCACCCACGTCTTCAGGGACAGATGCTGAAAGTCTCCCCGTGATCAGCTGCCCTCCCTTCTTCTTTTCTTTCTTTCTTTTTTTGAGAGTTTTTGGTTTGTTGTTGTATGTAACTGTTGTCTTTTTAGGGCTGCACCTACAGCATAAGGAAGTTCCCAGGCTAGCGGTCAAAGCAGAACTATAGCTGCCTATCATAGCCACAGCAATGACAGATCTGAGCCGTATCTGCGACCTATAACACAGCTCACGGCAACGCTGATCCTTAACCCACTGAGCAAAGCCAGGGAACGAACCTGAGTCCTCATGGATACTAGCTGGGTTTATTACCTCTGAGCCACAACAGAAACTCCCACTCTCCCTTTCTGTGGCAAGTTTCTTCTCCTCTAGCCCAAGACACAGCCCCCCACACCCCAACACCTGCCAGACTGAGAATTTCCTGTTTCTCCTACAGAGAGTACGAGACAGGTTACAGTTTGGCAGCCTTGGGTTATACCTCAGGCCCTTGTGAATGGTTCAAACCAAAAAAGATCACTTTCTTTTTATCAAGCTCGGGATCATTAAGGCACCCACCTCTCTGATGCCCTTGCCAAGCACCTAAAATTCTGAGTAGTCCAACAACAAAACACGAGTCTAAATGTTATGGGGAACCTCTCACATTGATGTCTTCCTAGTTTCTCCAAGTTCAAGGTTTTTCTATAAAAACAAGGGTCCTTCTGTTTGAACTCCAGTCCCCGTGGGATGGCTATAGGATTCCAGTCTTCCTGGGAACCTCTCTACATAAGAGCCTGGCGTTCTGGCTTCATCTTCCCCTCAAGGTGGCCTCCAAGGAAACGGCCTTTCCAGCTGGTGAGGCTGGCCTGGGAACTCACGACCAGTTTCTACTACTGAGTTGAGATACACTCTCAGATATATTCAAATATTAATAAGAAGCGTGTGGCATCATAGAGGTGTAACAAATTAGTGCTATGGCTTGGTTTTGTTTGATTTGCTCAGGATCTCGTGTCCACTGCTCCCAGGGTGAGCTCCTGCTCCTTTGAGGAATACCCCCACTTCCCCTCTACCTGCCACAGGTGAGTCTGGTGGAGATGCACCAGTCAGCTGCCTCCTGGCCAAAATGCTCAGGCCGCCCAGATGGGTATATGACCCAAGTCAGCCAATCAAAGCTCTTCCAGGCAATTTCAATTAGAATCAAGGGAGACCAAACCACCTCTTCTTGCACAAGCCTTGTCTTGCACAACTTGAATTCTTATAGGAAATTTCAAGGCATCCACACCCCTAATTAGATTAAAAAAAAAAAAACTAACCTAAGAACACCATCTATCTTAGCTGGATTGGCTTATTTTTATTTAAAAAGTAACCCTCTTTTGAAAAGCGATCCGTGATTTTATGCAACATCACAAAGCACAGTTTAAAACAAATATCCAGACTGTCGCTATGTCTATACCATCACTCCACTGCTGTAATGCCATGTGCACCTTTGAGACAGTGATCATCCCCTTGATTTCTGCCTCACTGACTAATGCAGCCCTGGAATTTCAAGGGCATGGGCAAGTTTCGGGAAGGAAATAAATCTGGGGTAATAAATCGGGAGTTTCTAGCCTGTTGTGGTTGGATCTGGAGAGAGAGCGAGGCATGCTTCACTGGCAGAAGAGATGCAGCAGAGGGCTCCTCCCCAAATAACACACAGACACTTGGCAATGCCTCCTGATCCCTCAGAAAGCAGAGCCCAGAGGCTACAAGACTCAAAAACTGGCCACAGATCATACTGGGAAGGTTCTTTCCTATGAGGACTCTCTGAAAATGAAGCAGTTCTGTTTAAAAGCAGAGGTGGGCAAAAGTGACCAGAGGGTCCCAACAACCTGAAAATATCTTGACTTGGCTCCTTTGGCTTAACTGGTCTCTCCTGGCTGCCACTGACCACCTGCTCCAGGTATATATCACCACACGAAGCATGCATACTGCTTGGACTCTCCAGGTGGCAGGCTGCTAGGGAGGAGGAGCAGGTGGGCCTCTGAAGCAGGACCTTGCTGGCTGCCTGCATCAGTATGGCCAGGAGAGCGTCTCTGTGATGCCATCAGAAAATACCTGGCACAAGGGGCAGAGAGCAGTGTTTGCTTCATTCTAGTGTTGCTCATGGCTAAGCTACATGGGACACTGCAATTCCATTTTTCTTGGAGTTAATACCTACCCTACTTTTTTGGTTTGATTAGTTTCTTAGGCATCCAACATCTCAAGAGAACTATACAATTCTTCTCAGCTATGATCAAATGCATCAGATAAAGAAAGCATCAGCGGCTTTTATCTTTTCTTCTTTGGCGATATCCCTCCTGGAACCCTCGTCCTCCAGTCTAAACTTGATGCTGTGTAGGCCTGAGGCACAGTGGTCCAGGGACTTTCCTTCACATCCTCTCAGAAATTTCTTGGATGCCACTATTTTGGTTGCACAATATCTTCCTCCAGTGGTTTGTTAAGAATGAATGCAGGGAAGGGTAAAAATTTTCCTTTTCTTTTTTTCTTTTCTTTTTACAGTTGTACCTATGGCACATAGAAGTTCCCAGGCTAGGGGCTGCATTGGAGCTGCAGATGCAGGCCTATATCACAGCCACAGCAACAGGGGATCTGAGATGCATCCACGACCTACGCTGCAGCTTGCGGCAATGCCAGATCCTTAACCCACTGAGTGAAGCCAGGGATTAAGCCAGCATCCTCATGGACACTACGTTGGGTTCTTAACCCACTGAGCCACAACGGGAACTCCGAGGAAGGGTAACATTTTCAAACCTGGCATTTCCAAAAGTATCAATATTCTACCTTTACAGTCACTTACAGTTCATTTAGGAAAGAAATTATGTGGAAAATCTTTCTTTCTTCAGAATTTTGAAGGTATTGCTTCTGAAAGCAATGATTCTGGCATCGAGTATTGCTGTGAGAGGTTTAACGCCACGTTGACCCTTCTGCTATGACCCGGTGTGTATGTGTGTGTGTGCCCATGTGTGTGTTTCTTCCAAACTTTTAAAATCTTCTCGTTATTCCTGACACTCTAGAATTCCACGATGAATTCTTTGCCTTGGTATGGGTCTTGTTCACTCACTGCATTGGATCCTTAGTAAGAGGTCTTCTCATTGCTGGCAATGCATGTTCTTCAATTTTGAGGAATTTCCATGTTTTGACAATTCTCTCTCCACTGTTTTTTTCACCATGTTCTCTTTACCGAACTCCTGATTTGGATATTATCCCCACCTGACAGGCCTTTCACATTTCTTTTCTCACTTATGTCCCCCTCATCTTTTTGCTCTGAGAGATGTCTTTATCTTCCTGCCAGTCTACTGAAGTTATTATTTTGACTATCATTAATTTCACAAAAAATTCTTCCATTGGGGTTTCCTTCATGGCTCAGTGGTTAACAAGCCCAACTAGGATCCATGAGGATGCAGGTTCAATCCCTGGCCTCGCTCAGTGGGTTAAGGATCTGGCGTTGCTGTGGCTGTGGCTGTGGCCGGCAGCTACAGCTCCAATTAGACCCCTAGCCTGGGAACTTCCACACGCCCCAGGTGTGGCCCTAAAAAGTTAAAAACAAACAAACAAACAAACAAAAATGAAAAAACTTCTTTTCCAGTTTTTCAAAACTGCACTGAATGATCTCCTCTTGTTTAATGGAAGCAGTGTCTTATCTCTGAGGCAAGATGAAATGTCTTCTAGGTTTTCTGGAGGCTTCTGTTTCTACTCGGTCCCTCTTTTCGTTCTTTCTGTCTTTTTCATAACAGAGGCTTCCCTGGGACAGCTGATGACCCTTCACTGACTTTTCATAGATATGAGTGAGGAAATTAAAAGCTCCGTACACACAAGTGGGGTCTTGTCAACTTGCTGGGCCTCCCAGTAGAGCAAGTGGGTAAAAACTCTCAACCCTCAAAATCTGTAGATTTTGTCTCTTGAGGTAATCCATTTTCACCAAGAGGAATCTCTTGATTTCCTGCTTTGGTGGGGGTGGGTGGGTGGGAATACAGTAATTAGGTCTGTGTATGTGCAGTTTGGATTCTGATGGAGAAGGCCATGAGGGCTCTCCTTTCAACATGCTGCCTGTCACTTAGCCCCTGGCCTTCTTCTTCTTCTTTTTTTTCTTTTTGCCATTTCTAGGGCTACTTCTGCATATGGAGGATCCCAGACTAGGGGTCTATTCCGAGCTGTAGCCGCTGGCCTACACCAGACCCACAGCAACGTGGGATCCGAGCCGCGTCTGCAACCTAACCACAGCTCACAGCAACACCAGATCCTTAACACACTGAGCAAGGCCAGGGATCGAACACACAACCTCATGGTTCCTAGTCAGATTCATTTAACCACTGAGCCATGACAGGAACTCTGCCCCTGGCCTTCTTGAGACAATGCCTTACCCTGCCTACAGATGAGCCTTGTGCCCGGGAGTGGAGAACTGGTCAAGTTCAGTCCCCCAGAGAGAACTCTCAATCCTTCAGGTGCAGCAGAGGACCGGGGGCCTGGTACATGGAGTGCAGGAGGGGATTTGGGACCTAACTGCCCATCATTACACTTTTAACCAATCCTTCAGTTTTCTGCCTCATTCCACCACCCAGGCTTTGAAAATACTCATACCTCTACCTTCCCAGCCTTTTCAGGAACTGTTTCAGCACAAGCAGGCTTACTTTTTCTTTATTTCCCTCTCCCCTAGCCACAGACATAGAAACACAGAGAGCTAAAACGCAAGCCAACCAGATCTCTGCTGAATGGAACCATCACACAAATGCCTCTATGGAAATCCAGCCTTCTAGGATCCCGAAAGGTGTGCTTTGTGGCTTCAGCCATTTATAAAGGGGAAGGAGAAATGAACAGGTACTCAGGATCCGTCACCCATCAGTTTGTTTACATGGCTTATCTGCTGTTGTCTTTCTCCCATTCTATTTGTCTTTACAGGTTTATTAAATTTTCATTTTCTTTTTTTAAAAAACACATTTTAAGGATATTTATCATAAAAAAAGAAAATAAGCAAAGAAGTCGAGAAACTGGAATCCCTGTGTATTGCTGGTGAGAAAATGGAATGGTACAGCTGCTATGGAAAACAGTAGGGTGTTTCCTAAAAAAATTAAAAATAGAATGTGATCCAGCAATTCCACTTCTGGGTATAAGCCCCAAAGAACTGAAAGCAGGGACCTGACTAGATTTTTTTTTTTTTTTTGTCTTTTTGCTATTTCTTGGGCCGCTCCCGAGGCATATGGAGGTTCCCAGGCCAGGGGTCTAATCGGAGCTGTAGCCACCGTCCTACGCCAGAGCCACAGCAAAGCGGGATCCGAGCCGCGTCTGCAACCTACACCACAGCTCATGGCAACGCCAGATTTTTAACCCACTGAGCAAGGCCAGGGACCAAACCCGCAACCTCACGGTTCCTAGTCGGATTCGTTAACCACTGCGCCACCACAGGAACTCCCTGACTAGATATTTGTAGATTCATTTTCACAAGAGCACTATTCACAATAGCCAAAAGGTAGAAACACCCAAGTGTGCATTAATGAATGCATGGATAAACAAAATATAGTAAATAGTAATATTATTTAGCCTTGAAAAAGAAGGAAATTGTGACACACACCACAACACAGTTGAAACTTGAGGACATTATGCTGAGTGAAATAAGCCAGGTGCAAAAGGACAAATACTGTACGGGTCCATTTAGATGAGGGCCTAGACTAAGTCAAATTCATGGAGGCAGAAAAATGGAATGGTAGTTGTCGGGGGCTGGGAGGTGGGGAGTTAGTGTTCAGTGGGTATGGAGTTTCCATTTCATGGGATGGAAAAAGTTTGGGAAATGGATGGTAGTGACAGTTGCACAGCAACGGGAATGTATTTAAAACCACTAAACTGTGTGTACACTTAAACATGCTTAACATGGACAATTTTATGCTATGTATATTTTACACAATAAAAAAAATCAATGAGTCATTTATGAATCAATCTATTTTTGAACTCAGTTTTGTTTCAGTTATCTGTATGTTTGCCAAATATTACATTGCCTTTCGTACAATAGCTTTATGTTAGGTATTAAAATCAAGCAATAAAGTTTAGGAGTCCCTGGGTGGCCTAGCAGGTTAAGGATCTGGCGTTGTCACTACTGTGGTGCAGGTTTGATCCCTGGCCTGGGAATTTCCTCATGCCACGGGCACAGCCGGGAAAAAAAAAAAAAAAAAAAAAAAAGGAAGAAAGAAAAAAGAAGTAAAAGTTTGAAAAAATGTAAATCAGACCAAAGTCACTCCTCTATTTTCCAGATGCAAACTATTGCCTTTGGAATGGATTAGCAATGAGATCCTGCTGTATAGCACTGGGAGCTATGTCTAGTCACTTATGATGGAGCATGACAATGTGAGAAAATAGAATGTATACATGAAAAAAAATTTTTTTTTCCCCACTGGTTTCTCATTGCACCAGGAATGAAGCCCCATCACTGTGGTTCACATGGCCCTTAGCTGACCTGGCCTCTGCCTATATCTCTCCCAGCTCTGTCCTTGGCCATTGTACTCCTGACACACAGGCCTTTTCTCTGCACCAGGAAGTAAGATGAAGACAACAGGTCCTCCCCCTGGAATGGCTCCTGGCCTGCGGAATGACAGGGGCATGCGATCGACCAGGGCATCCATGGTTGATTAGTGCCCCAGAGGGGCAGGGATGGAGGACCGAAGGAGCACAGGGAGGATGGGGACGCCATGGTGGTGCTGCTGCCCCCAGCTGAGCAGGACTCTGGGGCCACCTCCCGCTACAGCATCAGCCCCCAGGGAGCCGGGTGGGCTGACTGATGGAGCTGGGTTTGTAAGAACCAGCCACTCAAGTCTGACCAGACAGAAGATGGTTCCCAGGAGCTCTGCTGAGCTCGTGGCAGTCCCTCGAGGGCCCCACCCTGGGATGGGCTCAAGGAGAGGTGTGCAGAGATGGATCCCAGGCCAGGCAGTGCCAGCACAGCCTGGGAAGAGCCCTGGGGTCCTTCTCCTGGGATCTCCCTTCACAAACAGTCCCAGTGTAACTGGGGGTAGCGCTCCGCAGCCACTTCTGCCTGATTCATTGCTCCTGCCAACTGAGTTGCACACAGTACAGCTCTCCCACAGCTATTGTTCAGGAATTTCAGGGCAGGGCCCCAGGGGACATAGGAAAGGGAGAAGAAATGAATGCCAGGACTCTCATAGAGGTCCCGTTCTGAGCAAGCCTGTTCATGCCACGCTCGTCTGGGTGTCTGTTGGTGGCATGTTGGGAGCAGGGAATGCCAAATGGGTTGGAGTCCTAGTTCAAAACACACATTTTAAGCAGATTTAGACAGCCCAGGCCAAGCCACTGAATTTCTTTTCTGAAGAAGCATCTGGAAAAATGGAGGGAGAAGTTGCCTAGTTATTTAGGAAAAACAAAACTCAAACTTTCCTTTCTCCCCTCCTGCCAATGTCCCTTTCAACTATGTGATCCTTGGGGGTTCATGGGGGCTAGGGCCCAGCTGAGCTGGCATCAAACACGTCTGTCCCCAGAGGAAGCTGGCCCCCCACACAATAGCTAGAATCATGGGCTAGAAGGCTAGGGTACCTCCCCACCCCCCAAGGCTGTGTGCCTGCTTCCAGCTGACCAACCCCTGGCTGGTAGAGAGGGATTAAAAACCAGTCCATTTCCCAGATGGCTACAAGAGAAGCCTGAGGGTTTCCTATGTTCAGAGCTTTGTAGCAAAAACAGCCCTTCTCCCTAAGTTCTAGAATATCCCTAATTTCTGAAAGGAGGGTAAACAGGCAGTCTGTAAAAGCCTGGGCATCTGCTTTCCTTTCTAATCACAGAGAACTGTAAGAAATTAAATAGGTGCCATTGGGAGTCCCCATTGTGGCTCAACAGGTTACAAACCCGACCAATAGCCATGAGGATGTGGGTTTGATCCCTGGCCTCGCTCAGTGGGTTAAGGTTCTGGCTTTGTTGTGAGCTGTGGTATAGGTTGGCTCTGATCCCATGATGCTGTGGCTGTGGCGTAGGCTGACAGCTGCAGCTCTGATTCAACCCCTAGCCTGGGAATCTTCCAAATACCACAGGTGAGTCCCTATAAGAACAAAAAAAGGGGGTAGGGGTGCCACTGTTAGATACTCAGGGTGGAGGAGCCTGTAGGCAGGGCCTGCCACAGCCTCGATGTGGGTAACTGGTCAGACCACCCACTCAGAGAATTGCAGCTGCAGCCCATGCAGTTGCTAAGCCTGAGTGGATGTGCTGACAGGCATCAGGGTCACTAATAAGTAAGGTCTTTACTGAATTGAGCCAGTAGGCTCTAGTCACTTCCAGGCCTGAGGAATGGGGAAGAGGTAGGAATGGGCTAGCCAGTCCCTTGGGAAGTGGCAGGTGACAGGGAGAAGCAATCTGCCCTAAAAAGGGTGTCTGTGGGGGTGTCTCCAGGCAAACAGACTCCCCAAAAGATGGCCTGGTTCATATGTGCTGTAAAAAAGTTCAACTTCAGGTACCAGAAGGGTCTGTCAACTTCTTATGCCCCTGAGAGTCCACTTTAGCCTAGAAAAGCTTAACTCTTTCTCCCACCACCACTCACCTTCTCAGGGAGCCCCTGGCCTCTGGGAATGCTGGTAACACTTCCTGTCTGTCACCAACAACTTCCCATGGTAGCTGTTTCACCAACACTGCAGCCCAGAAGGACAGGACATACCTAGGGCTGACCGCCCGTCACTCTCAGCAGCAGGATGCAAGCAGGAGAGCAGTGTTTATTCCAAAGTCCTTTCTGTCAAGTGCCTCTCGGCCGGGTCCAGGGCGGAGGCCAGGGTTCCATTTCCAAGGCTGGTGTTTTTCCCTTCCTTTGGCTGGACAGGGAGAAGTGGAAAAAAAACCAGTACTGCCTTGGCCCTCAGCTTCTCTGGAGCTGATTTTCTTGCCCCTGGCAGGGTCTGCCCCTGAAGTAGACGAGCAAGCCACACATGTAGGCCAGGGCACAGTCAGAGTCCCCAGCCTCTGACTGCCCAGCTGGGTCACCAGACACATGTGACCCACCCAAGCCTTCTCAAGGCAAAGACCTAAGACCCCACTCAGGGGGGCAGGTCACTGCTGCTGCTGCCCCCACCTCACACCTAGGCCGTGGAGGGCCTACTCCTCTAAATACACTTGCAAGCTGTGTACTGGCGACAGTACTTCCTCTCCAAAGAGGTGGTACTTCTTTAAAAAGCTGAAAAAAATATCCTCCAGCCAGAGCTAAAGGCCAGTATAATGGCTTCTCAGTTACCTCCTGCTGCAAATTTCTAGTTCTCTTTGTCTAAAGATGTGTCATGCATCATAATTGTGTCACAATTTGTCCTTTTTAAAAATGTTCACAGTACACTGTTAGGCAAACAAGAGAGATACCTCAGGGACCCAAGGTAGTGGAATCAGCCCTGAGTTACTACACCCTCCCCCTCTCTGCCTCTCCCCCAGGATCACTCACTGCCCCCCCGAAGAGCGCCTCCCCAGTATCCAGCCCCTCTGATCTCTCTTACCTCCCAACTTTCATCACTGACCACATTTAAAAAAATCAGCAGATGTTTATCTGATCACAGTGCAGACTGTTTAAAATCAAGCCAGTTCCAAAAAATCTGGGGCAAACTAATCACCATGACATCACCTTTCATATTTCTTCCGGCCCTACAACAAGCCCAGTGACCATACTTTCCATATAGAATCAGGACACATTCTCCGACAAAAGATTCATGGGCAGCCTCCAGGTGCAAGAAGGAGCTGGTGCTATAAAGTCCCAACATCAAAACATTGGAACTCCAAGGATATTTGGACGACTTTACTGGAAAAAATGAGGATATTTTAAATCAGAATGGCTCACAACAATCTAAGACGACAACACCAATACCAGCAACGCCGGTTATGCTTTTGCTTATTCCAGGCACGTTGGGCACAACTCCCTATAAGACTGTGAGTTACTCGCGAGGGGGAATGAGACAAGACAGTTCTCTACATGTCCAGCATGACTACAAAATCCACTGCTGAGCGGAAGATTGACTGCTGTCTCTCCTTTCCAGTATTTATGTCCCAGCTCAACTGTCATTTCAGAAACAACTGTTTCTTTTTTTTTTTACATACATGTGTACATTCTTTTTCCTTACATTATCATGCTCCATCATAAGTGACTAGACATAGCTCCCAGTGCTATACAACAGGATCTCATTGCTTATCCACTCCAAAGGCAGCAGTCTGCATTTATTAACCCCAAATTCCCAGTCCATCCCACTCCCTCCCCCTCCCCCTCCCCCTTGGCAACCACAAGTCTGTTCTCCAAGTCCATGAGTTTCTTTTCTGTAGAAAGATTCATTTGTGGTGTATATTAGATTCCAGATATAAGTGATGTCATATGGTATTTGTCTTTCTGTTTCTGACTTACTTCACTTAGTATGAGAGTCTCTAGTTCCATCCATGTTGCTGCAAATGGCATTATTTTGTTCTTTTTATGGCTGAATAGTATTCCATTGTGTATATATACACACCACATCTTCTTAATCCAATTATCTGTCAATGGACATTCAGGTTGAGAAACAACTTTCTTGATGTCCCAAACTGGGTCATGCTGTTAATACTCTCAGGTCACCCCATGTTCTTTCCTCACTGGGTCTCATTTAAGTTTATAATTCATCTGTATGTAGTTACTCTCTCCTGTCTCAATAGTACTAGACCATACCTGCTTGCAAAAAGAACTACAAAGCTTTGGCTCTCCAGGGAATCACCTAGCACACTGCTCGGCACATAGTAGGTGTTTAATTAGGTTTGGGTTTTTTTTGTTTTTTTGTTTGTTTGTTTTTTGTTTTTGTTTTTTTTTTTTTTTTGCTTTTTAGGGCCATATCTGCAGCATATAGAAGTTCCCAGGCTAGGGGTCAAATTGGAGCTGTAGCCACCAGCCGATGCCCCAGACATAGCAATGCCAGATCTGAGTTTGCAACCTACACTACAGCTCACAGCAACACCAGAGCCTTAACCCACTGAGTGAGGATGGGGATCGAATCCACAACCTCATGATTACTACTCAGATTCATTTCCACTGAGCCATTGTGGGAACTTCCAATCAGTATTTCAAAATTAATAACCAGGTCTCTCTGGTATGTCCCAGGACTTCATATTTCTCCTTTGCACCAATATTTTTATTTAATTACTTGAATGAAGATTGCAAAGCTGCTCATAAGAACGAAAGCTGGCATCAATGCTGAGGGCATAACAGGTGGCTAACAGAATCAACATCCTAAAAGAACAAAGGTCCAAAGAAACAGAAATCTAGCAGAGAATAAGTATTGGGAAGGTTCTAAATCATCAACTAGACAAAGTTGGCATGGCAGGGGCAGTTCAGGTGTCAGAGAATCTTCTAAACATGATTCAGTCTTCAGCGGTATTAATGGAGCGTGGTGTGCAAAGAGGGAGAGGGCAGTCCCGACCGCCTGGCCACCCCTGACAGAACGCAAGAGACACAGGTGCCATGAGTTAACAGGACACTGATTAAGGGGCTCACGGTACATGAGGTCATGACCATACCCAGTGGCTGATGGGCACCTTGCAGGTGCTCAACAGATGTTTACTAAAGGAATGTAGATGGAAGTAGGTATATTTAGCCTGGAATAAAACATTGCAAGGAGTGATACATCTGTCTTCAAATATATGAAGAGCTCCTGTATAAAAGAATCTATGTGGTAACATATACACTCTTCTCTATTAGATAGATGATAAAAGAGAACCTATTGTATGGCACAGGAAGATCTACTCAATAGTCTGTAATAACCTAGATGGGAAAAAAGAATGTATGTATATATATATGACTGATTCACTTTGCTGCACATCTGAAACTAATACAAAATTGTAAGTCAACTCTACTCCAATACAATTACATTTAAAAAGAAAAGAATCTATGTGTTGCATAGCTAGCTCCAGAAGAGGGATGAATAGGTCCCAAATCAAGGCAAATTTAGGTTGACACAAGGAAGGATAACAATGCCTGAACAACAAAAGGGACCAAATGTAACGTGATAGATCTCCACCCCTGGAAGTGTTCATAAGGAGACTGGAGGACCAGCTGGCTGGGATGCTACCAAGGGAAACAACATAATTTCTAAGATGCCTTCCACCCCAAATCTTCAGACTTCTAAGAATTTAACAGGGATAAATGCATAAAGGTGAGAGAGAACTTGAAAGAAATAGTCTATATATGCTATGCATAACCTTGGTACTACGAATACAGAGCTTGGAGTGATCTGTTCCTTGAAGGGTTTAATGGCCTCACTCTCAAACTATTAGGATCTAGCATGTTTTCAGGAGATGTTTCCTCAACCTTCCAGTTTCTTCCATGAAACTTTTCAGATTTTCAATGTATTTTTTAAGTCAATTTTGGTAGTTTCTATTTTCTTAGAAAAAATACATTTTTCAAGATTTCCAAATGTATTATCAGAATTGAACATGAAAATCTCATTTCTCAACTCCAGATCTGTGGTTAGAGTCTCATTTCTAAATTTTATTTATATTTTCTGTTTTGCTATGATTGGCCTGGCTGGGTTTGCCTATTTCCTATTTCCAAGACTAGTCCTTAAATGTATTCATTAATATCACTTTTCTACTTTGTAATGAACTATTTCTTTTGTATAAATATCCTGCTTCTGCTTTCCTTTGGTTTATTCTATTGTTTTATGAATTGAATGCTTGGTTTGTCAATTTTTAGAATTTTTGGTTCAATAACAAAAATGTACGACTATGAATATATTTCTGATGTTAGCTTATCCAGTTATAAATTACTCAAAAAGCAATATTATTTTCATATCTAGTAGCTATCATCATTGGCTCAAAAAGGTACACACACACACACACACACACACACACACACACACACACACACACACCATCCAGGAATAAACTTAAGATGTACAAGGTCCTATGTAATGAAAGTTTAAAAACTTTCTAAACATATGAGAAGTCTTAAATAAATAAAGAAAAATAGTTTATCCTTGGATTAAAAGTAATCAGTGGGACAGTATTATTGACTATGGAAATGTTAAAAGCCATAATAATTAAAACCATTTTGGTTCTAATACAAAAATATACACATTGATGAATAAAACAGTCCAGAAAACCCCCAATCTCTATACATGTGACTTTAGTGCATGATAAAAATGCCTTTGAATGAATGGGAAAAGAATGAATTATTAAATAAATATGGAAAATTTGAAAAAAAAATCACATTTAAGATCACTACCTCACATTACACAGAGAAACAGCATTTTGATTAAAATGTTATAAGTAAAAAAAGCTAGAAGAGGAGTTCCCATTGCGGCTCAGTGGTAATGAAATCGACTAGTATCCATGAGGATGTGGGTTCGATTCCTGGCCTTGCTCAGTGGATTAAAGAATCCAGCATTGCCGTGAGCTGTGGCAAAAAGGCAAAGTAGAAGAAATGTGTATATAATCTTAGGGATTTCAAGAATGATACCAATGGCAGAAACTATAAAGATATTTAACTGCTAACATTTAAAACTTCTGTACAAAAGTAAAATTATGACCAGAATTAAAAAGTAAGCAAACAAAAAATATTTTTTTATATTAGGGGGAAATTCCTAATATAAAAAAGCTTATATAACTAAATAAAATGAATACATAAAGAAAAAAATAAAGGGTATGGACAAGAAGTACATGAGGCAGCCAAACATATAAAAAATGTTTAATTTAATTTAATTTAATTTTAGGTTTTTTCAGGACTGCACCCATGGCATATGGAAGTTCCCAGGCTAGAGATCAAACTGGAGCTGCAGGTGCTGTCCTACACCACAGCCACAGCCACACGGGATCCAAGCCATGTCTGTGACCTACACCACAGCTCACGGTAATGCCAGATCCTTAATCCACTGAGTGAGGCCAGGGATCAAATGTGCATCCTCATGGATACTAGTCAGGTTCATTACCACTGAGCCACAGTGGGAACTCCTGAAAAATCTTTAATTTAAAAGTGATCAAGCAAATGTGAAATAAAATGCGATGGTGTTTACTAGTAAAGTTTATTAATTTAATAGGTAAAGTGATAACTAGTGCTTATGAGAGCATGGGAAAATTAAATTCTTAAACAATACCAATGTGAAAGTAACAATCCGAACTTCTTCTGTCTAACCTATGAAATCAGCATAGTAATTCTGATCTTACAAGGCTATCTTAACAATTTGTAAATAGCTGTCAAAAGACTCTAAAAGATTTAATTAGTCTAATATCTGCCTTAAGAATTATCAAAGATGTCCATGATGATGGAGGTAGGTTTAAGTTATTTGAAAGATCAAATACTATAGATCCAAACATCCACAACTTAGTTTATTTAAAATAACTATCCAGCTGGTTGGGGCCAAAGTGGGGGAATGCAATCCCTCAGCAGTGTCTAAAGAAAAGAAACGGCAAAGCTTTAAAAGATTCATTTTTTTTTAAATGTAAAAGATCAATTTTGGATGCCAGATCAAATCAGAGGAAGAAAAGGATAGTGATACTATTACACTGAAATCAAGATGAAAAAAATAGGAGTTTCCTGGAGTTCTGGTCATGGCTCAGTGGTTAGCAAACCCGACTAGCATCCATGAGGATGCAGGTTGGATCCTTGGCCTTGCTCAGTGGGTTAAGGATCCGGTGTTGCTGTGAGCTGTGGTGTAGGCTGCAGACATGGCTTGGATCCCGTGTGGCTGTGGCTGTGGTGTAGGCCGGCAGCTGCAGCTCCAATTCGACCCCTAGCCTGGGAACTTCCATATAGGGCGCAGCCCTAAAAAGCAAAAAAAAAAAAAAACAAAAGATGAAAAAAATTAAGGATTTTCTCTGCTCATTACAACAGAGAAGCCAAAATAGGAAGCATACCTTTTGTTGTATCTGTTTCACTGGACCAGCTCTTCCCTCTGTGGAACACTGGAGGAAATGGACGAGTTCTGTTTCTGAACATATATACCTGATTCTCTTGCTCTGAGTTATTTTTGGATGAAAATTTAATTGAACAATTATGGGCTGAGAGCATAAGAAATCTGTTTTAAGAATTCTTCTAAAGCATAAGAAATTAACTAAAATTAAGTAATTATGAGAGTTCCCGTCGTGGCCCAGTGGTTAACGAATCTGACTAGGAACCATGAGGTTGTGGATTCGATCCCTGACCTTGCATTGCCATGAGCTGTGGTGTTGGTGGCAGACGTGGCTCAGATCCCCTGTTGCTGTGGTCCTGGCATAGGCCGGCAGCTACAGCTCCGATTAGACCCCTAGCCTGGGAAGCTCCATATGCCATGGGAGCAGCCCAAGAAATGGCAAAAAGAAAAAAAAACAATAATAATAATTATGGTACAACAATAGGATGAAATACTATACAACTATTAAAAATGATAATCTTGGAGTTCCCATCGTGGCGCAGTGGTTAATGAATCATGAGGAACCATGAGGTTGAGGGTTCGATCCCTGCCCTTGCTCAGTGGGTTAACGATCTGGCATTGCCGTGAGCTGTGGTGTAGGTCGCAAACACAGCTCGGATCCCACATTGCTGTGGCTCTGGCGTAGGCTGGCAAATGTAACTCCGATTAGACACCTAGCCTGGGAACCTCCATATGCTGTGGGAGGGGCCCAAGAAATGGCAAAAAGACAAAAAACAAAAACAAAAACAAACAAACAAATGATAATCTTGAGGCATATGATAAAACATTAATTATATGTTTTATATATATAATTATTAATTTACATGAAAAGGAAACTCATAAAACTAGTTATGTAATACGTAAAACTAGGTGTTTAATAACCATACACTTTCTTCCTGTTATAAAAGAAGAAAAATTAAAAGGAAACATACAAAGATGTAAGCAGCTTCTATTATCTGGTGGTGAGATTGTTTTATTTCTGTATTTCTAATTTTTTTTTACAGTGAACACATTTTACTTTCTTGCACACCACCAAAAACATTAAGAAAAACTTAACTTACTGAAGTTCAAATCGAGCCAGTTTTCTAGGAGCACATTTTTCTTTTTGAAAGTAAATTAAAAAAAAAAAAAAAGAGAGAGAGAATGACTGTGACTCAAAGTCCCTCAGAAAGAAAGAAAGAAAGAAAGAGGGAATGGCAGGCCAACTTGTCTGTAAGAAGATCCAGCTGAAATTGGCATGGCTGGTGACCAGCTGGAATAAGACCAAATGCGCTGTGCCTATAGGAGAGCTGGCAGCGTTCTCTGCAGAAGGCCTTTGCCACAGAGGGATGAGACTTCCAACTGGGAGCTCTGAACAGTGCCCTACGCCCTAGCTGGTATCCAGCAGGACCGCTGAGGAGGACTTCAAAGGACAATGAAGCTCATCTGTCACTTGCCCAGCAGGCAGCCCGCAGCCCACAGCCCTGCCCAGGGGACCTTGCCTTGGTTAACTCATCCTGCAAGGATGCAAGTCAGTGGTTAGGTCCAAGCCCTGAGAGAGAAATAGTGTCTGGTCCTCCTGGCCAAAGCCTCTGTCAGGTTTAACTGGCTTCAACCTTTGAGCTGGAGCCTGGATCTGGGCAGAGCCACCGCCCGTCCCCAGCTGAGGCTGCCAGGGCCTTGGCAGATTCCTGGGGCTGAGCTCCGTCCATGGAGCGAGACAGCTCTGGGCATGGAAAAGCAAGGGGAGGCTGGGCGCCAGCCTCCTCCCCAGCTGTTTTCAATAAGGCTCCACTTCTGAGGTTGTTGGCAGACCTCTGGAAAGATCGGAACCAGTCTCACATCATGTTTTCCATCAAACCCACAACTAAGTAATATTCTCTTAACTCACGAACTGCACAAGAAACCTTTTTCCTGTCACTTCTCAGCTCCTCTCCTAAGCAACCTACCAGCAGGTCAGGCTGGGGTTACAGCGCTTTTGCAGGGTCATTGGAGACCACAGCACAAGCTTCCTGAGGCCATTACCATGTCTCCTCCCGCTACACACGGATGGAGGGGTTAGACACTGGGCCTCGTGATGTACATGCCACATTATCATCATTTCATTTCATTATCATCATTTCATTTCATCCTCCCAATGGCCCTTGGAAGGTCAGCATTACTACGCTAATTTTACAGGTAATAAAAATGACATTCAAAGAAGGTAAGTCATTTGTACAAGGTCCCTGAACTCATGCTTTTTCTACTACGGCCTTTCAAGGAGGTCAGATAGGATCCCGGGCAAGAAAGTTCCAGATATCAAGAAGGTATTCCAAGACCATCTAGTTTTTTGGCAAGGTATTTCACCAGCACCCTCCTCCCCCCTGAGTATTCTTGAGAGCACAGTTAAAGCTCCACTGCCTGATTCATAATTGAATAAATTCATGGCTCCTAGAATGATGCAGGATGGATCCCACCTTCTCTGTGAGATCTTCTGAGTGCTTCTTGCCAATAGTTTTTGCTCCATATTTTATAGCGTTTTATATTCTGACCAAAGGGCCCTGGGTCCTATTTACTGACTATCATTTGTTCATTTACTGACTTGACAGATGCTTTAAAAAAATTTTTTTTATTGTAGTTGATTTATAATGTTCTGTCCATTTCTGCTGTACAGCAAAGTGACCCAGTCATATAAACACACACATATATACACACACACATACTTTTTCTCACATTATCCTCCATCATGTTCCATCACAAGTGACTAGATATAATTCTCTGTGCTACACAGCAGGATCTCATTGCTTATCTACCCCCGAATGCAATAGTTTGTATGACAAAGGCTTTTGAAGCACCCTTCCCAGTACCCTACAAGGCATTTGTAAGAGATACATAGACAATTAAGCACTAGTTTCCACTCAGTGCACTTTCAGGGAGAAGATGAAGACAGATTCTCCATAGGAAATCTTATAAAACAAGTGCACATGTGCACACGTGCACACACACATACATTTTATTGCCTTAATCAGGCTGCATCAACGCTTAGTGAACAAGGACTGAGTCTTCCATGTCTCTTGCTCATAGGACCCAGCCCCAAATCTGCTGCACACCTATGTTAGAGTCAGTTCAGTTAGCACAGCCCCTGCTTCGGGAAGCCCGCTTCTATTGGGGGAGACAGTATCCACCTCTAAGGGCTCTGCCTCGGAGATCCAATAAAGACCAAGTAATAAATACCCTCTGAATAAGGATATGATTCAAATGGGAAAAGATTGAAATTCGTAGATATGTAGGCCGGGACCTGATGTGTGGCAAAGAAAAGAGAAGAAGAACCGCAACAACAAGGAGTAGTTCAAGATTTAACCCTGTGTGGCTGGAGGAATCTCCAAGCCTGAAATGATGAGATCCAGCCCTTCCTGGGGTCAGTGTCTGACACTGGGACAAGAAAGCCAGCACCAGGAGGCTGAGGCAGAGGGTGGGTGCAGGCTGGGGCCTCAAGGAGGATCCTGGCTCAGAGGGCAGTTTGGCCGATACAGGAAAGAATCAGGCTGTGTGCTGAGGCAGGAAGAAGCTGGTGGAGACAAACTGGCAAACTACGTTTGCATCTCACAGATGAAGGAGCTATGTCCAGCCAAAGAGTAACCTTTTGGAGAGCACTAGAGCTTTAAAACTCCCCAAAGCCTTTGTTCCTGTAATCCCTCTAGGGCAAACTAATCACCCTCAAGGACAACGTATAAGGTACTGCATTGAAATCTTCATGAATAAAGATGTTCACCAGAATTTAATTTATACAAGGAAATATAGAAATCACCAAGATAACTACCAATGGAGGAACAACTCAGTACATTGTAGCATATCAAATATAATGGAATGCTCACCATTAAAATTATATTGACAGAGTGATTTGGAAAAATGACATGCCGGGTGAAAAAAGGCAGGATACACAACAGTATAAACGCTGTTTAGATTTCTTTAGAATAGTATAAAGGCTTTTTAGAGTGGTACTGTGGACAGGGCCATGATTCTGCTCACATTCCTAGTGTAACACCTACCATTAGGGAACTACCATGTGTCAGCACACCTCTGCTATTGCATCAACTCTCCCCCCACCCTCTGCCTCCAGTAATGCTGGGAAGTAGGAATTATTATTCCCAGCTTACTGTGGAGCTCAGAGAACACATCTCCGGGCTGCAAAGCACATGTTCTTTCTCCTCCTCCCACTGACTTATGGCACAGAGGTTTGTGGTTCCCTACCCTGCTGTTTTATGACCATCTGAACCCTGGCAAGGCCAGGTTTACAAGCACAGGGCTGACCATTGCTCCCTGAAGAAGGCAGATGAACTAGGCCTCCCAGGGGCATTTACCCACATTGTGCCTCAGCTGCAGTCCCATCTCCCTCCACCCCTCTAACCCCTGGAACTCTGGAGAGATCATGCCTCCCACTTGAGCAGAGGCACTGACAGGATTAGGGAGCAGAGAGAGCCGGGGGCCACTGGGGGCATGAGGTGCAGAGCAATGGAGGGCCTGAGCTGGCTGAGGAACAAGGACGGACGGCCAGTGATCCAAGACAGGGGAAGAGGGCATCGCAGAGCAGAGAACAGCGACAGAGCCAGGGTCCTCCCTCCTCTGACCAATAGCATCTCCTGCTGCCTTTAAAATCTGGATGGTCCCCCCTCTTTATGCACAGGAAATGTATACATACCCAAGGTACACACTAGAGGAAGGCCCTATGATTGTGTCCTGTGATTACATCTTCCAAGCAAATGAGTTTACTTTTGGAGGACTAAGTGGGTCTTGTACCTGATCCTGATTTTTAGGAAACTTAGAGTCACATCAGAAGCCCATCTCCATCAAGCTACAAGACTGTAGAGCACTCATTTCCATGTGCTCATCTTAGCCTGGGGTTCGTTATTCCCTCCCAACATTTCCCCTTTGCTCTTTTCTTTTTCTTTTCTTTTTTAAAGGGACCTCAGATGGTCCCATCCTACCACATCATTTTTTTTCTTTTCATCCATTCTTTCTTTCTTCCTTTCTTTCTTTTTCTGTCTTTCTTTTTCTCTCCCTCTTTATTTCTTCCTTTCTTTCTCTCTTCCTTTCTTTCTTTCTCCCTTCCTCCCTTCATTTATTTCTGACCACCCCCGTGGCATACGGAGTTCTAGGCCCAGGGATCAGATCTGCGCCCTAGATGGGACCTACTTCATAGCTGTGGCGGCACCAGATCCTTTAACCCACTATGCAGGCCAGGGATTGAACCTTCATCCTGGTGCTGCACAGACACCACTGATCCCATTGTACCACAGCAGGAACTCCCCCTTTGCTCTTTTCTGATCTCTCACCTCCGCCCCAGCAGAGGAACCAAGGCATTATGAAATCTAATCTATATGGGGCACTATCACCCCCAAGGGGGTGAAAAAAATGGTTTGGGGAGGAAGGGGCATAAAATCTTACTCTTTTTATGTCTAAAGCACTATAAACATATGCATAGTTTATGAAGAGAGAGCAGATCCTTAAGAACCACAGACCTCTATGAGTCACCCTGTGCTAAAGCAATAAAGAGAACACCCCCCCATCCCGATCCGAGATTGTCAGACACATCATTTCCAGAAGTAAATTACACAGGACACGGAAGTCCAGTCGCCTTCTCTCCCACTGACTCAGCTACACCCCCACGTGCAGCTGAAACCTGCAGCCATGACCTTGGCTTCCGCCTCTCCAGCCCACTCATCTCACATCAGTGGCTTGGAGGATAACCTGCGCAGGGATGATGTGCTCAGATGCAGATTCAGTGGTCTCACCTCAGTGGGGCTGGGATGGGAAGCTCCAGGCACCCCAGTGGGTTCTGATGGGCGCCACTTGGAGAGAAACCCTCTCTACACAGTGTCTCCACCAATGACTCAGGCACCTAGGTATCCAGATTTCACCCTGAACTCCAAAAAGCCATGCCCTGGCTATTAAAAATGAAGGGGCGGGGATGGGGTGGTGACTGATTTGATTTTATTATAAGAGCTTTGCCCCAGGTAAGTCATTGCATGTTGCATGTGTGTGGGACCTACACACTCTAGGCTCTAGACTCTAGACCTTAACTGGCAGGTCTCCCCGTCCTCTGGCTCCACAGAGTATGGCATCTAATGGGGTGGTGTCTGCCCCCAGAAACCAGCCTCCACATCCTCAACATCTCCTCACTGCCTACAGATGGGAAAGGCCAGCTCGACAGGCCGTGGAAAGTATGCTCAGGTGCCTGGCTCCCTCAGCCTCATGCCTTAAAATCAGGATCCAGATTTGATTTGCTTTTCCTGGCCTTCCTGACTCCTGCTCTTCCAGGCTCATTTTCCACTCCCCTGTCAGGCTTCCCAGGGTTGAAGGGGCCGGGCGAGCCAAGTCCTTCACACTCCACAGACAACCCTCCCTTGCGGGCACTGCGCCCACTGTCCACACTCCAGCACCTGGCAGGCCTCTGCCCTGCACCCCCGCCCCCGCCTCAGCCTGCCTTAAATCCCACTGGAGTTTCCTGAGGGGGTTGGACCTGCATCTCTTACAGAACCTGCTCAGGGTCCCAGTGTGTCCCCTCATGAGAGAAAACGAGGGGCCTATTTCTCATTCTCACATCACTCAGGCAGCCCTGTCAGGACACAGTATCTGTTCAAGGTCACTGTGGCCCACCCACTCCCACTTCAGAAGGTCCTTGAGGAGCAACCCACAGATCTGACACCCTTCCTTCCCAGATGGCACCCCAGCACTCAGGGTGTGTGTGTGTGAAATGGGTGTGGAGGGGCCAATTCACAGCTCCAACCCACTGAGAGTGTGCATCTCATGAACAGAGGGACAGTCTCTGGTCTTCTCTGTCCTTTTTTTTTTTTTTTTTTTTTTTTTTTGCTTTTTGGGGCCTCACATGTGGCATATGGAGGTTCCCAGGCTAGGGGTCGAATCAGAGCTACAGCTGCTGGCCTACACACAGCCACAGCAATGCCGGGTCCGAGCCAAGTCTGCGACCTACACCGCAGCTCACAACAATGCCAGATCCTTAACCAACTGAGCAGGTCTAGGGATCAAACCCGCATCCTCATGGATACTAGTCAGATTGGTTTCCACTGTGCCACAATGGTAACTCGCTCTGTTTTGTTTTGTTTTGTTTTAATCCCAGGTCCTCCAAACAGCCTGCATGGAGCTACTGCTTGCTGAACTGAACTCATCTGTAAACCACCCACTCAGGTCAGCCTTTCTGAGTGCCACAACTTCATGTAGCACTGTGGTGGGGGGTGGGGGGGGGTGTCAGCCGGTGGGCACCCTAATAAAACCACTAGGTCTTGACTCCAAAACCTTGTTTATATTTTATGTTTATGGAATCATAGAATGTTAGAGCAGGAAGAGGCATCAGAGTCATCTGGTCCAACCTCTTTATTTATAGTGAGGAAAATAAGTCCAGAGTTTGGAGCAAATTAGAGACAAAGACCCAGGGATCCTCAGTGCCAGCCCAGCCCTCCTGCTAGTGTCACATTGTTGGTCCTAAGAGAAGCCAGCTCCCTATAAGAACTGCCAAGCGAAGATGTCTGCAATGGATGGAATTTGAGCATCACTAGGCTGACTGCAGTGCCCAGTGTATTTAAATGCATCCTTGTCGGCTGTGATCTATCCAGGCCTTACTGAGTAACTGCCAGGGCAGGGTGCCATCCTAGATGCTATGGAGAACACAAAAATGAGTAAGAAATTGCCTTTAAGGGGCTCTCATTCTAATGACAAGCATGTAAATAACCAGAAGATAAAGCCAAAGATATACCAAATAAGAAAGCTCTAGGTGGTCATAACAGCTGTGGAAAAGCATGGTGGGATCCTTGGTAGAAGTGACTTTGGAAGACCCTGGGGTCTAGATTCCAGGTAGAATTATGACAGATGTCACAGAGGCAAAGCCTGGAAACTTCTCAGGGATGGCGGGCCCAGGTCATAGGGCAGTTGGGAAGAACACTGGTCAAGGGACTGGCCCCCAAGCTGTGGACAACACTGAATGGCAGGCAGGAGGCCTGGACTCCAAACCATGGAAGGCTTCTGGGCCAAGAAGAAGTGCTCAGAGAGGGAGTTCCCGTCGTGGCGCAGTGGTTAACGAATCCAACTAGGAACCATGAGGTTGCGGGTTCGGTCCCTGCCCTTGCTCAGTGGGTTAACGATCCGGCGTTGCCATGAGCTGTGGTGTAGGTTGCAGACGCGGCTCGGATCCCGTGTTGCTGTGGCTCTGGCGTAGGCTGGTGGCTACAGCTCCGATTCAACCCCTAGCCTGGGAACCTCCATATGCCGCGGGAGCGGCCCAAGAAATAGCAACAACAACAATAACAACAACAACAAAAGACAAAAAAAAAAAAAAGAAGAAGTGCTCAGAGAATAACCTCAAAGTAAATGAAGATTGGAAGGGGCTGAGTGAGGAATACCTGGGGGCCCTGGCAGGTTAGCCCAGTCCCGTGGGTGGGACGGGATCCCACCCCTCAAGGGATGCTGACCATTCTTTGGCCCCGCTGTCCATTAGAGGATGGGCAGATTCAATCCACAGAAGGGGATTAGAGACCCAGCCTTCTGCTTCAGTCTAGTTTTCCCTGAGAGTGCTGTGCCCTGGGGAGCACTGGGTCTCCATGCATGTATTTCATATCATTTAATTCTGCCCATCCTTTTCAAGAGCTTAGAAATGGGAGACGTTCTACCTCCTAACAAACCTAGAAGGGCTTTATCCACTATAGCATGCTATCCAAATGTACAATATATTATTAAAAATGTGACCATTGTGGATGAATGGATAAAGAAAATGTGGTGTGCATGCATACATACACACAATGTAATAGCACTCAGCTATTAAAAAAACAAAGGAAACCCTGTCATATGCAACAACGTGGATGGACCTGGAGGGTATCAAGTTAAGTGAAGTAAGTCAGACAGAGAAAGACAAACACTGTCTGATCTCACTTATATGTGGAATCTAAAAAACGGCTCATAGATTCAGGAATAGATTGGTAGTTGCCAGGGCAGGGGGTAAGGGGAGAATTTGAGATAGGTGAAGGGAGTCGAAAGGTACAAGATAAATAAGTTATGAAATAAATCAGGCCTGGGGGTGAGATGTACAACATGGTGACTATAGTTAGCGATACTGTACTGCATGTTGGAAAAAAGCTGCTAAGAGAGTAGATCTTAAAAACTCTCATCACAAGAAAACAACTTGTTGTAACTATGTATGATAATGATGTTAACCAGACTTACTGCGGCAATCACTTTGCGATTTATACAAATATTGAATGATTACGTTGTACTCCTAAAACTTATATAATGTTATATGTCAATTATATCTCAATTATGAAATAAGGCATTGGCAGAACAAAATACAAAGAAAATTCCAACCCCAAGATGTTGAAATGGAATAAAATAATAAACTGTTAACTATGGGAACAACTGTTAAGATTATTTGGTCCAATCCCCCAGCCTAATTTGTAGATCCCGAATGTGACAGTCCTCACAGATACGGCTGCCCTAAACATCTTCGGTTCTGACCACCTAAGACAGTACTTGCCTCGTGGTCAAGCACTCAATAAATATTAGTTAAATGAACCAAATCCAAACACTTGAAATTGACCTTCTACCAAAGCAGAACATTACTGATGCAAGAGATAAAACTGTGGAAAATTCACAGCCTGAACAAATAATCTCTCTTTACTGGGCACCTACCAGAAGCTAGGACTGAGGTGCATTTTTGAAAAATTAGACACGTGAAATAGGACATACGCACTACCATACAGAACTCAAAGAATTTCAGCTCGCAAAGGGCCTCAAGGGTCATCTAAATCATGATCTTATAAGGAATCTGAGACTCAGGGAGACTTGGTGGTTTGTCAAGAGTTTTAAGGCAACTTTGTAGGAACCAGAAGAACCCCAGTCCAGTGTTCTTTCCACAACATGTTATGTGAACCATCCAATCAAGTTTGAAATTGTAGAGTGCAGAATATAACCCTTCAGGGATGTGGCAATGGAAAAGAATGCAATGGATTGGAAGGGCTGGAAAAGGCTTCAGAGAGGAGGAAAGGTTGAAATTTTCCATTACAAAAATTGATCATCTCCTAGTTGCAAGATCGCTGATGCTGGGGATCACATTTTCTTTTTTTGGAGTCCTAGGGTCCAGACCACAGAGGAGACAACTCATGTGGACCAACTTTTAAGAAAGCTGGATCTAAAGTATTAACTGCGTTTAAAGTCGGAAGGAAGTTGCCCACTTCATGGAAGGTGAATATCTCAGGTCCTATAGAAATTGAATCTATGTGAAAACATAAAGCAGGCCTTCAGAGCTCTCCTGTGTCCACGGAGATCCCCATAGATGGACGCCAAACCTGGCCCTTCATACCTTGTCCATTGCAGGACTGGGAGCAAACAGAGTACGAAAAGCTTAATCTGGTGTCACCATCGCTCGTTGCTCATTTTGCCACGCAATTCCATTTCCATTTCAAGGCAGACAGTCAAGTAATTGGAAACATGATAAAATAATAGGAGCCTAAAGGCATTATTAGCAGAGACAGATGTATCTAGATAGCGCCCGTCTTTTCCCTGAGAGGCAAACGATACCACAAAAGTAAAAAACACACTAAGAGCACTTACAACAACAAAAAATTCTAATTACATGGTTCCAAATCCTCTCCTAATCTTAATACATTAGTAGTGAACACAGAGATGCTTTTATGTGGTGGTGGTCAGACTGCAGTCCTTGCTCTGCTTCTCTTCCCACTTTATGTTATTCACACACATGATATGTTTAATGATCTCCTTTTGAGCACAAATTAGTTCATTTTTGGCATTTTAAGTAATGCTCTGAACATTTTTGGACCAACTACTTTTTTCTTCCCCTCTAAGAATTAAGTTATAGTGTCAAAAGCAGAATTTCTGGCAAAGCACGTGGATGGTTTTATTGCGCCTGTGATATTCTGTCAGTCTGAGCCCCAGAAAGGCTGAACCAACAATGGGAGGTCCCAGCACGGTTTCCTGTTTCACCCGTTTCCTCAGAGCCCCAACAGTGGGCTCTTGGCATCTTTTATGTTGCTAGATTTTCCAGGTACTTACATACTTTAAAGATATTTTAATTTCCATTTGTCTAGGTGCTGGCAGTGTTGTGTAATGTATTTTGATGCCATGCTGTATATTTTTTCCACACTGAAACTTTGCCTACATTCCTTTCAATGTAAACTGTGCATTCATCTTTGACCACTTATCAAATAGAATCTGGACATTGAACTCCAAAAGATATACCAAGTCTTTTTACAGGCAATTTACAGCAATTATAGAGGTAACTCCTATCTACTGTTAACAAATCCATGCAGTAAGAATGCGTATAAAGTAAAAGGTGAAAGCTAAGGGTACACAATGATGAAAGGTTTCCTTCCTTTTCACTCTTTCCACTCCATGCAACAGGATCACCTTCCAGGTATAACCACTGCAATAAATTATGTTTCTATTCTTATCATTAAACTCTGTAATTAGGAGTTCCCATCGTGGCTCAGCGGTTAACGAACCCGACCAGCATTCACGAGAATGCGGGTTCAGTCCCTAGCCTCCCTCTGTGGGTTAAGGATCCGGCGTTGCCGTGAGCTGTGATGTAGGTCACAGACGCAGCTGGGATCTGGTGTTGCTGTGGCTCTGGCGTAGGCCAGCGGCTACAGCTCTGATTCGACCCCTAGCCTGGGAACCTCCATATGCCTCAGGTGCAGCCCGAAAAAGACAAACAAACAAACAAACAAACAAAAAACCCTCAAAACAAAGAAACCCTCTGTAATTATAGGTAATACACTCTGTGTCTGTTTCCTGTTTTTTAATTTCTTGTATTTTATGTTTAAATTACTCAATTTTATTACATTTATAGTTGTACAACGATCATCACAACCCAATTTTGTAGCATTTCCATCCCAAACCCCCAGCCCATTTCCCCACCCCCAACTGTGTGTCTATTTCTTTATTTTTTTGTCTTTTTGTTGTTGTTGTTGTTGTTGCTATTTCTTGGGCCGCTCCCGCGGCATATGGAGGTTCCCAGGCTAGGGGTCGAATCGGAGCTGTAGCCACCGGCCTACGCCAGAGCCACAGCAACGCTGGATCCGAGCCGCGTCTGCAACCTACACCACAGCTCACGGCAACGCCGGATCGTTAACCCACTGAGCAAGGGCAGGGACCGAACCCGCAACCTCATGGTTCCTAGTCGGATTCGTTAACCACTGCGCCACGACGGGAACTCCTGTGTGTCTATTTCTTAATTTAAGAATTTAGAAATCACTTAGTGGATTCCTACCATGAATGAACGATGAGAAATTCCACTGGCTTACACTGCCTTCTTCTCACCAGTCCTGTTTTGATTCCTAGACTTTCCACTGGACATTAAAGGTAAGATCCAAACTCAAATGTCCACAGAGTCTGGCAGTATACACAAGTATAGACAGTGGGTGGGGCCAAGAAACGTCGAGGCTCTTCCTGCCCTTCTATAGCTTCTTATGATTAACATGAACGTGGCTAGGGAAAAAGCGAACTCATAGCTGGCAAGAGATGCTTGCCCATGTGCTGGGAGATGACTGGGAGTGGGGGGGACTATGGCCACCCGGCAAAGACATGCTTAGGTGGAGAGGGTAGCACCCACTGACCAAGTGTTGCCATGTGGAAGTCTTGCTGGATCTCACGTTTTGACAAAAGCCTTTCAGAAGAGAATTCTATGTGTAAGTTTCCCACCTGCAAATCTTGGCTCAAGATTTTTGAGAACACTGCTGACCAAGCATCAAAGGTCTGCGTGCCAAACATGGCCGATAGGCGGACCATTTTTGACCTCTGTCATTATGGTTTCAAGCCTCTGTTATTTGCCCCATCTGTTTTAGCTGGTGTCTCCTCGCTTCGCACCGTGTAAGAGGAGAACCTTAGCGTCCTTCTAGTTTTTTTGTCCTCTTTCCCTCCTCTTCCCTACCAATCACCATTCCTTCGTGATCGGCTTGCCAATGCTTACAGAGTTTGCCTTCTGTTCTGTAACTACAACCAACACTTTTGAGCTATGTCTATAGATTGACTTTCAAAAAAAAGAGTAATTTTCTTGATAGCCATAATACGTTGTGCAAATATTTCCTTCCAGTATCTGGTGGCCATGAATTCACTCTTCACAATCGTTGAAGAACTAGTTTCCAAATGTGGGCAGATGGGGTTCCATCCTTGGGTGTCGTCCTGTCTCCCTGGGGGATGCGTCTACTGGCAGGTTTCCCTTACAGTGTTTGGGTGGAGCAGCTGGACACACAGCACATGTTACCAGGGGGCAAAGTAAAAAAGACTTTCTGCTGAGATACTGATTAATATCCACACCAAGAGCTTCGGTTTTCCCATAGAGATATTAAGTACACATCTTTTTAATCCCCCTGCTTTCTGCCCTACAGCCCATCCTAGTTTCTGCATCCTTTCATCTCACATGTGTGGCTCTACTTGGGCTGACACCTCACCCGGTACATGCAGTGGTGGGCAGCGCTGACTTAGCGTCCGTGCAAACCCAGGGAAATCTCTCGTCCACCAATGCCCCTCTCCTGTTCTCAGTGCAACCCTGCATCCATTCTTTTTAACCCTTTATGTTCATTTCAGGGGCCTATTTTGAGGGAGGAGAAGTTAGTTACGTGTTCAGTCAAATCACAGTGGCCATGAACGGCTGACAACTGCAGTTTCAGCATGACTTGCCCTGTCATTTCCCAGGCTGCTCCTTTTTCTGTGAATACTTTGGGAATTCTGTGACATCGGGCAGCCCACCACCAGTCTCCTTGTCAGGACAATTTCTGAGCCACCTGGAACAGATAGCTCTGAAATTTTGGGAGCACACTTGAGCTTACTGGAGGCCAAGATTATCATTCTTCAACGAAAATGGAAAATGAAGACTCATTCATCTAGAGATTACATTGTTCTTTGAATGAATTTTATGCCCTAGGGAAATTCTTAAGAATTTAATATCTGGAGATCCCTCTGTGGCACAATGGGATTGGCTGTGTCTCTGCAGCACCAGGACATAGGTTCGATTCCCGGCCTGGCACAATGGGTAAAGCACCTGGCATTGCTGCAGCCGTGACGTACACAACTGTGGCTTGGACCTGATCCCTGGCTCAGGAACTCCAAATGCCGCAGGGGAGCCAAAAAAAAAAAAAAAAAAAAAAAAAAAAAAAAAAACTTGAGAATTTAGTATCTTATTTCTGCTATGAATGGAAGAGCTATTTTCAATATAACTTCTAGCTGTGGATCCCAAGTGTATGGGGACAGAATGAAACACAAGAGTGGTCTTGATCAGCCCTGCCCAACAGCACTTTCTGTAATAACAGAAATGTTCACTAATCTGTGCTGCCCAACAGGGAGCTATGAGCCACTGTGGCTATTGACCACTGAAAATGTGGCTAGTGTGGTTGAGGAACCGAATTTTAAAATTTTATTTAATTTTAATTAATCTTAACCTAAATGTAAATAGCCACACGTGGCCAATGGCTATCCTGTGGGATAACGCAACTCTAGACCTCAAACAGCTCATTCTCGTTAAGGAAGCAAAATACAAAAAACAAAACCTGATAAGACGGTACATTGATAAAAGTAAAAATGAATCATATAAGTAAGTACTATAGGAATTCAGAGGAAAGAGCAACTGAGGGTTAGGAAGCTCGGGATTATCTCAGGTATATCTATGAGGCCGATTTATGTGCTAATGTTAAAAAAAAAAATTGCCCAAAGCAGTGACAATGCCAGATCCTTAACCACCAGGCCACCAGAGAACTCCCACTATAGTGTTTTAGAAGTTGTATGAAATTTTGTAGAAATCTGATACATCCTGGTATAATGTTATCAGGCCTAATTCCAATTTATGACCTTACAAATTTTGAGTACCACAGAAATAACCAAATTTCCTGGTCAATTCCATTGTAATAAACTCTCATCAAATAATTAACCATCAAAAAGAAATGCCAAAAGATGATAAAAGAACAAGTTGCAAATCAGTATATGTACATGGGTCCATTTGTATACATAAAAGTACATGCAGATGTATGCTTGTATTTGGATAGAATATTTCCAAAAGTATATTCAGATAGTTAATGGCAGCTACCTCTCAAGAGTGGAAGTAAGGGTCAAGGCAAGGAAATTTTTTACTTTGCTGGAGTTTTTGTTTTAGAAATAGTTTAACACGTATGTCATTTTTCCTTTATAATAAAGTTATAGGCAAAGAGATGACTAGTGAATAATAACATTTTAAAAAGGCCAAAGCGGTCAACCCTTTCCTGTGGTTATTATTCATGGATGATCTTATGTGATTATTAGGAATACAGCACATCCTTTACCTTGGCTTCTCTATCCTCCAATAAACTGCTTGAAAGAGAAAACAGTCTGAAGGAAAGTAGCCTGAATGAGGTAGCGTTTAAATAGGACCTTGACACTGGATAAGATGGAGTGGGACAAGGAAAGGCATTCCTGATAAGGGCACAGGGAGCAGGGATGCAGGGATGCAGGTGGGAACAGTGCACGGTGGGGGAAGGGGAGACAAGATCCTAGCAGAGGCGTGGGACTGAATCCCTCTGGACTGGACTGGCAAGAGGTCTGAGGTCAGACCCTACCACCTTGGTTCTCAGAAGAACCAACATTTTCTGCGCCCACCATGTGGCAGGCCTTGTGCTACTCCTGGGGCATGAAGATGAATAAGAAACAGTCACTGAGGTCAAGGAACCAGAGGAGACATGCAAAAAGGATGACATCAGGTAGCACAAGGAGTACAAGATTTGGGCCCAGAAGGACTGCCTCCTTCACTTACTGACATAACCTGGGCGAGTTCTGAAATTTCTCTGAGCTGCTCGGTTCTTCCTCTATAAAAAATGGGGACCTGAGGCCATTGTGCTAAGGGAAATAAGTCAGACAGAGAAAGACAAATACTGCATGATCTCACTTATACATAGAATCTAAAAAATACAACAAACTAGTGAATATTTTTTTAAAAAAAGAAGCAGACTCACAGATAAAGAGAACAAACTAGTGGTTGTGTGGGGGCGGGGGCACCATGGGGCGGGGTGCAGTGGGAGATACAAACTACTGCGGATAAGATAGGCTACAAGGATGTACTGTACAAAACGAGGAGTAAAAATTAAAAATATATATATATACTTTTAATGAGGATAAAGCTACTTTACCATGAGGACAAAATGTTTAAGATCACATGCCTGGTCCCAGAGGGCAGTGACATATGCTAGGTCCCTTCCTATTACACTCTGCCCCCACTCCTAATCGATAGGAAGATAACATGCTTTCCTTGCTTACCCTTCCCCCACAAAGGTGACACCAGAACAAAGTTTCTGTGTTGTGTGTGGGGATGAGCAGGGCTGGGGTGGCTGTGTTAGAGGGACTAAGGGAGGGGCAGGGGCAGGGCTCAGGGCTGATAGGAAGAGCCTTTTAGGCAGTGCTGTAGAAGCTCATCCAAGGCTCCTGGATATCAACTTAGCAGGTGCACAGTCAGTCCTGCATTGTGGGAAGGACCAACTGGAAGCGCAGAAGTCAGGAAGCAAGAAACCAGTTTCCAAGCCTGGAAGATAGATAAGGTGTCTATCTTAATCTTATCTTAATCTCTTCTCCATTCCTATAGGACAAGCTATTTATGGAATGATTTCAAGCAGCTGATTATACCATCATATCCTCCTGTTTTAGATGCTTTCCCCAAGAACTTCATGATTAAGGTCTCTGAGGACAGAAAGCAGAATGGATACTTCTGAGTTGGAAGTGAGCTGGAAGGGGTTAGTGGGAGAAGGAGAGCGCTGATGGTTAAAGTGGAAATTGAGGAGGTATTCCTGCTTTCATTGGTGGGGCCTTCGCTCTCCCCTTCCTCCACCCTCCACGACTTAAACGTGGCTTGAGCAGGTCAGACTAGCCCTTGACTGTGAAGCCTCCTTCAGTCAACTCCAAGCCCTTTCATCTGGATTGAAACCTCATTTGGGCTGAACTTCAAGAGGCACTAAAGTGTCAGCTCATTTGATTCGCAGCCCAGCCAGGGCCTATCACCATATTTGCTTTTCCTTATAAGGATGGATTCCAGGATAGAAGGAAAGACACCTCTAGGAATTTCAGTATTTTTCCTACCATCTCATTCCTTTTGTTCTTGACCCTGTGTTGGGGGAAGTGGCCCGTGGGCGCTTTAGCCGCTGCTTGGGGGACAGAAGAGCTGGAGGCATGTCAGTCAGCCCCTGGCACTTGTGGCCCCTGGGCCAGCTGTCCCTGGAGGCTCCCAGCACCCAGGGTGGGGGGCAGCAGTGCTCACCGGGCAGGGGCACAGTCCCGCCCTAGTTGTATCCAGCACTGCTGGTGTCCTCCTACGCAGGTGGGTAGACAATAGATCCCACACCTGAGTGGCATCTACTGTACTGTCCCCCTCTCCCCCAAGCGCACAGCTGCCCCTTGACCATGCCACTCAGGCCAAGGCACATCTCCCTGCAGGTTTTACAAGTGGGTAGAAAACTCTAGGGTTCTGGGTGCCCAGAACATGGGGGATGATGTCTCTCCGGTGGCAGACAGATCCTCTGCTCTTAGGCGAGGGTGTGTGGTCAGATGAAGAAACAGGAGTTTCTAGAATGTGGGTTCATGCTGCCTGGATCTAAAGATGAGCTATAGATCCAAAGTTGTTTGAGATCTGGAAAATATAATCTCCTGCAGCTGGTAGAGCCAAAAACGGGGGTGGGTGGGTAGGTAGCTTTGGCTTAAGCAGTAGAACCTGATCAAATAGTAGTTTTCTATAATGACATTAAATCACCACCTAACCCCGTAGAGTTGGCTTCCGCCCCTAGACCCTTGACCCTGTGGGTTCAAGTCAGACGGCCACAGCCAGGGATCCTCTAGAATGCTTGAACTGCGGGGTCACATTCAACTCAAGCCCTCCCCTCACTGTTGATAGGTTTGGTAAAGGTCTGAAAAGGTTTTTTTTATTTCTTCTCTGTGCTGTCTTCTCTCCTTATTCCCATCACTTCAAGAGACAATATCTCCACCTGCATCTCATTAGGTGTTTATCACTTAGGAACACTTGCTGTAAAATTTCCTGTGTGAATAACCACAGCCAAAGATCCTATCTGGGAAACTCTCTAAGGCGTAGGATTTTTGCCTCTTAGCGGCTCCCTCTGTCTTGATGCACTTACACTGCTGTTTCACCCACCCACCCATGCCCACTCCAACCAACCCTTTATATTCTAGCTTGTTACCTCATGGTTTGAATATGGCTACTGGAGCACCAGCCATCAAATCTGCAGTCAAGGCAGGAAGGAGGAGAGGGGCAGAATATGAGTGATCCAGGGATCTGTTTTGTTTTAATCAGAAAAGCAAGAGCTTTCCCAGAGACACCCTAGCTGACTTCAGCCAACTGTGTCACTGAGCCGCTCTTAGCTGTAAAGAAAAGGGATGGGTCATGGGGTCCGTGGTGGTGGAAAAACCCTAATGGGTGTGAGGGAGTGAGATGCAGGCTGAGCATCTGCACAGTTTGGAGTTTCTCAGAAAGCCAAGAACCACAAGGGGCACCTGTGGTCCTGCCTTAAGGTCACCAAGTCTTTTTTTTGGCCATGGTGTGCAGCGACTTTGACATGGGATCTCAGTTCCCGGACCAGGGATTAAACCCAGGCTGCAGTGGTGAAAGCACTGAATACTAACCACTAGGCCACCAGGGAATTCCCACATCAAGTCTTTTTGATAGAAGAATGGGGGAGGAAAGCGTTCATTCATTAAGTCGTTGGCCTGAAAATAAGATACAGAGGGAGTAGAGATGCGGAGGGCAAAGATTTTTTACCTCTTTCAGGAATAAAACCAGAAAGTGCAGGGCTGAATCAACTTTGTATTACCAGCTTCAGAGGGCAGGAGGAAACAAACTTTCATAATGTTCTCACATCTGTGGAGTCCACTGTGTTAATATAGCAATGGGAGGATCCTGTATCCCCTTGCAGAAGAAGCTGGGACATCCCAGAACCCTCTTCACCCAGATTTTAGAGCTGATAGCAACTTTTTATTTGGAGGGGAATAGAGGGAGAGGAAACAGACAGAGGTCCCCAGGCTGCTGTAAGGAAAAGAGAGGTCCTGCCAGCTGTGATGGGTACCAGCCAGGGTCTAAGAAGTTGCTTGAAGGCTTATTTTTAAAGTCACTCAGTTGTAAGAGATGCTCAAGAGCTGAGGTCTGGAGCTCGTTGTGAAACTGACACCAGGACTGGCCAGTGCAGAATGAGCCTCTAGAACAGGATGCATCCCAGGGCCTAGAGAGAGGGGTCAGTTGCAGGCAGGGTCAAGCGTCCACAGCAGAGAAGGTTAGCAGGCCCTTGAGGCAGAGGACTCCTGCTTGTGATGAGGGAGACCCCCTTTGGCACTCAGTCTTTTGTTACAAGCGACTCCTCCTCCAAGTTCCTACCTGCTCAGGCCACCCACCCTCTACCTTTCCTTTCTCTGAGGGCACCAGGTCAGGGACACCCCTGCCTAACCTCATCTCTGGTATCCAAACAACCACTTTCTCATTCTGGTGTCATCTGATGTGGCCCTTCCCTGATGCAAAGCATTCCTTTGTGTCCTTTGCCACACTGATAATGCAGACTTGCAGGACACCAGCGTACAGGGCACTTCCTATGACAGCCCCTCCCTTTGTGTTTCTTCAAGTTCTCAGATGGAGCCAGACACTCCATCTAACATCTTCCTTCTGGAATCATCTTCCTTCTGTGTCCACTATCCACCAGCATGCTGTCAAGATGTTGTTCTGGGTTAACTCTGGGAAGTTGGAGCTCTGCAGGCTGACTTTAAAAAAAAATTTTTTTATTATAATTGATTTCCATTATAGTGTCAATTGCTGCTGTATAAGCTGACTTTTGAGGAATGCATTCGCTTTGACCTCTAGCCCATGGTAATCTACAATGTCAACTGTTTCCTCAATAGAAGCAAAATAAAATGTTCACACAGAGGATGCTTTAAGAGAACTGTAAACAAATTGTGCATGTATGAAATGCCATGGAATAGTTTGAGATGATTAAATTTGTGTGTGAACATCTCCTCGTTAAAAAAATACTATTACTCTGCTTTAAGACTTTATGAACTGCTATTACCATTTTCGTCTTCAACTTGCTTACTTTCCACATTCCTGTAGGCCAGAAAAGACAGGAATAACTATTTGTTTCCTCTCAGATAAGGAAACCGAAGAGCAGAGAAGGTCTGACCTGTCAAGCAGAGGTTACCTGAGCAGCAGAGAAGCCCCGTATGTGGACTCCTGGGCCAGGGCTCATCCTATGAAGGTTCTAAGTCAAACAGCCCAAAGGCTCAGCTCCTTCGTGACCTCCTAGATCAGCAAAGGAAGCAGAGGCATCTTCATCTACAGAAGCTAAGTCAGCTCTTACTTCAAGTTTGTCTGAATGTAAGGAGGAGTTTGTCTCTGAGAAGTAGTAGGACAGGAGGGCAGGTATGGAGATAGGATCGGTTTTTTCCAAGCCATTGTTCAAAAGATCACTTTTATTCACTTTATATTATTTAGGTGTAAATCCACTATCTTATATTCACAAAGTCGTGCCACCACCACTGCTATCCAACTTCAGAATATTTTCATCATCCCCAAAAGAAACCCTGTATGAGAATCTTCCTACATTGCTGGTGGGAATGTAAATTGATGCCGCCACTATGGAAAACAGTATGGAGGGTCCTCAGAAAAAGAAAAATAGAGTTGCCATTGGATCCAGAAATTCCACTCCTGGGCATACAGCTGTATAAAACTATAATTTGAAAATATATATGCACCCTTATGTTCACTGCAGCACTATTCACAATAGCCAAGGCATGGAAGCAACCTAAATGTCCATAAACAGATGAATGGATAAAGATGTGTTCTGCATACACAATGGAATACTACTCAGTCATATAAAAGAATGAAATAATGCCATTTGCAGCAATGTGGATGGACCTAGAGACTCTCACCCTGAGTGAAGTAAGTCAGAAAGAGAAAGACAAATACCATATATCACTTGTATGTAGAATCTAAAATATGACACAAATGAACTTATCTATGAAACAGAAACAGACTCACAGATATAGAGAACTGACTTGTGGTTGCTGAGCAGGAAGGGATATAGGAGAAGGGTGGGTTGGGAGTTGGGGATTAGTAGATGCAAACTAGTATACACAGAATGGAAAAACAACAAGGTCCTACTGTATAGCACCCGGGACTTTATTCAATAGCGTTTGATAAACCATAATGGAAAAAAATATAAAAAGAATGTGTATGTATGTATATATATATATATATATATATATATATATATATATATATGACTGAGTCACTTTGCTGTACAGCAGAAAATAATACAAAGTTGTAAATCAATAGTACTTCAATAAAATTAAAAAGAAAAAAAAGAAATCCTGCACGCCTTAGCAGTCGCTTGTCATTCCCCACTCCTCCTGGTAGCCCTCAGCAACCACTCATCTACTTTCTGTCGCTATATGTTTGCCTCTTCTGGACATTTCAGATACGTGCAATCATTCAGTATCTGGCTTTCTGTGTTTGGCTTCTTTCACTTGTGTTTTCAGCATTCATCCATGTTGCAGCATGTATCAGTACTTCCCCATTTCCAAATCCCCAGGGACTCTTCCTGTTGCTTCTTTCCTGCTAGCTGTGGGGGCAGGAGGATGAGGGGACTACAGTCAGGGCAACAGAAAAGAGCTTTCATCCTGGTAGAGCCCAGAGAGGAAAAAGAGACCACTCTGCAGCATCACCAACATCTCCCACCATCTTCTTCAGGGAAAAGATAGACAAGGAACATCAGATCCGCCAGCAGTTAATTTGACAGGCCCATGCCAAGCACATAATGCAGTGCAGACCCTGAATAGTCTCCAGATGACCACACAGTCAAACCAGCCACTTAGACAAGGACAAAGCCCAGCATCAGCCAGGAAGAGGGATGTTCTTGACCCCTTCCTTCCACAAGATTTCAGGGGCCTGCTTCTAATGATAGACATATAGTGCAACCTTGAGTTCCTCATCACCTTGGCTCTCTCTTGTTCAGATCAAAGCCTTCTAGCCTCTAAACCATTTCCTGGAGGAGATCACCTGTGTTTAATTCAGGACAAACATTAGTTGCAAATCCCCTGACTTCCACATGCATCTCTCCATCAAACTGATGATCTGACTTCTTGTAGCCGGAGCCAGTGGCTTACTAAAAGCCTCTCCAAATGGGCATAACCTCAGTGTTCTCACAGCTATTCTTCCCAACTTCTTCTCCTTTCCAGACAAGGAATGGTCATTGCCTATCTGCAGAGGAAGAAATGGGGTCCAGTAAAGGCAAGAGACCAATACCCATTAGTGAAAGGCCCACTAAAATCTGGAACAAGACAAGGATGCCCCATGCTCACCACTTTTATTCAACATAATATTGGAAGTCCTAGCCACAGTAATCAGACAAACAAAAGAAATAAAAGGTATCCAAATTAGAAAAGAGGTAAAATTGTCACTGTATGCAGATGACATGATACTGTATATAGAAAACCTTAAGGACTCAACCCAAAAGCTACTTGAACTGATCAACAAATTCAGCAAAGTAGCAGGATACATGAATAACATTCAGAAATCAGTAGCATTTCTGTATACTAACAATGAAATATTAGAAAAGGAATACAGAAATACAATGCTTTTTAAAATTGCACCCCCCAAAAATTAAATACCTGGGAATAAACCTGACCAAGGAGGTGAAAGACTTATATGCTGAGAACATAAAACATTAATCAAGGAGGAGTTCCTGTTGTGGTGCAGCGGAAATGATTCCAACTAGGAACCACGAGGTTGCGGGTTTCATCCCTGGCCCCACTCAGTGGGTTGAAGATCTGGTGTTGCCGTGAGCTGTGGTGTAGGTTGCAGACGCGGCCCAGATCTGGCATTGCTGTGGCTGTGGTGTACACCAGCAGCTATAGCTCTGATTAGACCCCTAGCCTGGGAACCTCCCTATGCTTTGGGTGCAGTCCTAAAAAGACAAAGACAAAAGACAAAACAAAACAAAACAAAAAAACAAAAACAAAAAAACAAAAACCAAAAAAATGTTAATCCAGGAAATTAAAGAGGATTCAAAGAAATGGGAAGATATTCCACACTCTTTGGTTGGAAAAATTAATATTGTTAAAATGCCCATACTCCCCAAGGCAACCTACAGATTCAATGCAATCCCTATCAAATTACCCATTAGTGAAAGGTGACAGAGTTGAAATAAGGCCTGTCTTGCCCCCCACTGCTCTGGAGGTACCACGTGGATGCACTTGAGGGTTAGTTAACCAAACACTCCTTCCGGGTAGGAAGCGAGAGAAAAATGAGAGTTCATTCTCAATTGTCCAGAGTTGAGGGCACGTATTGAAACCCAAGGTCTTCTCCTACAGTCAGGGGCACGTATCTGGAACATGACGTGTTAATAGCAAAACATTTCAGTGTCCTTCCCAAACCCCGAGTTCTCCAGCACAACCCAAAGGCAACCACGAATGCAAGAAATAGAGAAAAACGGTGCATATTCACTTTACACGCAGGCCCAAAAGAGAAAGAGCCCTTCTGCCAGACCAGCCTGCTGCGGAGAGGGCTGGAGTAGAAGTGACGCCCCCATGCCCCCAACCCCTGCCTCGCTTCTTACCCTCCCTTCAAACTTGGCAGTGGCTCCTTCCTTGATGCAGAGGTTCCGAGGGGGCAAAATGAAAGCAGGGGCCTCGGTCAGGGGCATGGAGCCGACTCTCGAGTGATCCATGGTGAGGGAGGTTTTGGAAACGTGCGTTGAGGCAGCCAGCTTCACATCCCCCATGGTCTGCAAAAACAGGAAGGAAGAGCAGGTCAGACGAGACAAAGTACAGCCCGTCCTCCCGGCAGGCGGCCGGAGTGCCCAGTGTGCTGGTTGGGGCCTCGGTGTCATGGGTTTTCCAGAGAGCCCCAAGAGGTCAGGGTCCAGCGGGAGCTCCTCTCTGGGAGTAACAGGCTCTGTGTTCCCCCCCATGCAAAGCTGCCGCACCTGACACTAGCTCCAGGACCGCGTCCTGATCTCCCTCCGACCCCTGGGAGAACTTCAAGGGCAGGAAGAGAGAAACCAGACGGTTCTCAGCATTTTTACAATGGGTATCTAAAGTCGGAGCTTAATAGTCACTCAACCTCCAGAATTAATATCTACATTAGGTGCTTGTGGTAGAAAGCCAAGGCTGCTTTTGCCTGAAGGATGAGAGCTCTCAGGCTAAAGGAAATGGGATCCACATGGGAGCAAAGAGTTTGGGGTTCACATGGCAAGGATCCTGGATGAGAAGAGGTGAGTGTGGGGGGTTGAATGCGGGGAAGGAAGCAAGGCTGGGGAGGGCATCCCACTTCTGGGGGCTGGATTGCAAAAAAGCCTCAAAGGTCACAGAAAATCGGAGAAGGAAGCATTTCAAGGTTATCCAGATTAAGCCCTCCATTTTCAACTGAGGCCCAGAGCAGGTAAGTCACTTGCCCAGAGAGACAAAGCAAATGATGGCATTGCCAGCAGGAAAACCTCAGGCTCCTGACTCCTGGCCCAGGGCCTCACTGGGACTAGATAAGATGTCCATAGCGGCTGGCAGGTTGGTTGGAACAAAGGAAATTCCTTGGGATCAATTATGGAAGTGGAATAGGTAATAGGTTGAATTAGTTCTTGGTTGAAAACTATAGAAATGGACTTTGGGTGTCAAAAATGGAGCTGTTGCCATGAGCTGTGGTGTAGGTCACAGATGTGGTTCTAATCTGGTGTTGCTGTGGCTGTGGTGTAGGCTAGCAGCTGCAGCTCTGGTTCAACCCCTAGACTGAGAACTTCCATATGCTGCAGGTGCGACCCTAAAAAGCAAATAAAATAAAACAAAACAAAATAAACTGAAGAGGAACAGTATTTCTATTTTTTATTTTTCTCTTCACTTTCTCTGGATTTTCAGCCACAAGCTAAAGTTTCATGCTAAGTGGGGCAAGCTGACAGAAACAATCCCAGTGGTGTCTGGGCATGAAATTAGTTTGTTTAAATTTAATAGCATCTAATAAAAATAAAATGGAGATCTATTTTGAAGTACAAGTTAAAGTAACAAAGACCTAGGTTTGTTTGTCCCAGGGCACATCCTTTGCTTGACAAAGCCAGCTTTCTCTTTTCATTGATGAAGGATTAACTTTGCAAACAAAATCCTTTCCAAATGATAAGACTCACAGGTTCACTGCAGTAACAATAAAAGCCAAATTTAAATAGCACTTACTATATATCAGGAACTATTCCAAACACTATAAATAATAGCTCATTTGCTCCTTACAACAACATTGAGACATAATCTCATCATCTCCACTTTATGGACTACAACCAGGGAGGCTCAGCAGGACGTGACATTTAGTAGGGAGCAGAATTGGCATTTGATCCCAGGTGTCTTGCACCAAAGCTACTATTCTTTTTTTTTTTTTTTGGTCTTTTTTTAGGGCCACACCTTTGGCATATGGAAATTTCCAGGCTAGA
Source organism: Phacochoerus africanus (assembly GCF_016906955.1). Taxonomy (NCBI): domain Eukaryota; kingdom Metazoa; phylum Chordata; class Mammalia; order Artiodactyla; family Suidae; genus Phacochoerus; species Phacochoerus africanus. Next base: position 216,971,337 of record NC_062544.1, on the reverse strand, counting down.
GGTCGAATCAGAGCTGCAGCTGCTGGCCTACACCACAGCCACAGCAACTCAAGATCTGAACCGCATGTGCGACCTGCACCACAGCTCACAGATTCTTGACCCACTGAGCAAGGCCAGGAATTGAACCTGCATCTTCATGGATACTAGTCAGGTTTGTTACCACTGAGCCACAACAGGAACTCCCCAAAGCTCCTCTTCTTAACCCCGGACCCTCTCGCCTCCTGTAAGCAGTCAGAGTCAGCTGGTGGGAAGGCGGTCTCAGATTGGGGTAATAAAAGAGAAAGTTGAGAGATGCTACCACATACGCATAAAACTGAGATATTTTTTATTTTAATTTTTTATGACTGTACCCATGGCATATAGAAGTTTCCAGGCCAGGGATTGAATCTGAACCATAGCTTCGACCTAAGCCACAGCTGCAACAACACAGCAACCTGCCATGTCAGGCTGGGGATTGAACCCGTTCCTCCACAGCAATCCGAGTAGCTGCAGTCAGGTTCTTAACCCAGTGCACCACAGTGAGATCTCCAAAACTGAGATTTGTTTTTTGTTTTTTGTTTTGGTATGTCATAGCAAACCATTGACAGCATTAAAAGGCAGATGATGGCCTAAGATAAAATGTCTGCAACAAGAGCAAAGGACTAGGACACTTTGTATCTAAGAAAACACACTCTGAGAGATAAACAGACAGAGCTATCACTTGGGTGATTCACAGAAGATAGAAAAACGACCACAACGCTAATGGACACTGCCCAGCCTCAATCAGAATCCCAGAGTGCAAATTAAGAAACAATTATTACTTTAAAAAACTAACCAAACTGACATTTAAAAAGAAAGTAACAATCAATACTAGTGAGACTGGGTAGACTCATACCCTTCAGAGGAGTATAAACTAATGCAATCTTTCCAGAAAGCAATGTGGCAAAAAGATTCTGAAAAAAATCATCCATTTCTTTCCTCGGTATTCCTACATTTAAAAACATATTACTGGGGAGTTCCTGTCATGGCTCAGTGGTTAGCGAATCTGACTAGGAACCATGAGGTTGCGGGTTTGATCCCTGACTTCACTCAGTGGGTTAAGCATCCAGAGTTGCTGTGAGCTGTGGTGTAGGCTGCATACATGGCTCGGATCCCACGTTGCCGTGGCTCTGGCATAAACTGGCAGCTACAGCTCCAATTGGACCCCTAGCCTGGGAACCTCCATATGCCGTGGGAGCGGCCCTAGAAAAGACAAGGAAAAAAAAAGTACTGGGAAAGAATCAGAAATGCAGCCCTAAATTTATATATAAGACTGCTAATCCCATTATTTATAAGAAAATAAACAGGAAAACAATCCATTTAAATGCAAATAAAATCCAGTTAAATACCCAACAGTGAGAATTGGGTGAATACAGCAGAATATCAGGCAGTTCTATCAGTGTATATTTATAAGGAAAATGATAATAATAATTTGATAATATAAAAATTTTAAACTAAAAATGTTTTACTATGGAAAATTTCCAACAGAAAAGCAGAAAGAATAAAATGAGCATCTCAAACACCCGTCATGTACACTCAACAATTAGCCTTTTGCCATATTTGTATCACTGTGTTTATGTATGTGTTTGCAGACCTATTTCTTTTTTATTTACTCATTTATTTTTTGTCTTTTTGCCATTTTTTGGGCCACTCATGCATGGCATATGGAGGTTCCCAGGCTAGGGGTCTAATCGGAGCTGTACCCACTGGCCTACGCCAGAGCCACAGCAACTCGGGATCCGAGCCGCGTCTGCAACCTACACCACAGCTCACGGCAATGCTGGATCCTTAACCCACTAAGCAAGGCCAGGGATCGAACCTACAACCTCACGGTTCCTAGTTGGATTCTTTAACCACTGAGCCACCACAGGAACTCCCTGCAGAACTATTTCAAGGTGGTAATCATATAATTTTAACGGCAAGAATCAGGACACGGTCATTCACTGCATTAAAATAAATTTATTGGCCAGCTACCATGTTATCAGCCAGTATTAGGGATAGAGCAGTCATAATTACGAGTGTGTGGTAAGTGTGATAACATGGGGATAGGGAAGGAATGGGGTTCTTATATCCTGCGGAGCCACCTAGGACCACACCCCAGAGGGGACACTGCTCCCTGTACTCTGCTCCACTGCCACGAAGTGTGGTGACAGATACACTCTGTGCTGCCAGCACCAGGAGTGGGGTGGAGTGAGGGCAGCTATCACAAGGCCAGAAATCCAGGGCATTGCTACTTTCTAGCTGTGGTCTGGCCAAGGTACTCCAGCTCTCCTGGCCCCGGTTTTCTTCTCTGTAAAATGGGAACAATAATATCAACCTCGTACAGTTGCGGGGAGGATTTAAATAAGACTGTAGGAGTTCCCGTCATGGCACATTGGAAATGAATCCAACTAGGAACCATGAGGTTGCGGGTTCAATCCCTGGCCTTGCTCAGTGGGTTAACGATCTGTTGTTGCCCTGAGCTGTGGTGTAGGTCACAGATGCGGCTCTGATCCCATGTTGCTGTGGCTGTGGCATAGGCCAGCGACCACAGTTCCGATTTGACCCCTAGCCTGGGAACTTCCATATGCCATGGGTGTGGCCCTAAAAAAGACAAAAGACAAATAAATAAATACATAAGACTGTATATACAACACTTAGTACAGCATAAAAGGCACTGGATAATAGCTGTCAATATCCTCATCATCCAGCTCCCAAAGGGAAAGCAAGTTCCCCACCCTGCAGGATAGACCTTTTTCACCAAGGATAGCAAGCCCAGGCCAGCCTGGTTATTCTCAGGACAAGGGTATCCAGTGGGATTACTGTGTAACAGCAGCGGGAAGCAGATGGCAGACAGTGAGAAGGTGGGTCGGAAGGCCCGGGGCCCCCGGCAGCCTCCGCAGCACAGTCCTATCTCTGCGAGAGCACTGAATGGGCAAGGTGAACGCACACGACATCCGGCTGGGCCCTAATCTCACTCAATCCCCTGGTCCTGCAAGGCAGTTCTGATTATGCTTCATTCACAAATGAGGACACCAGGGCTCAGAAAGCCAAGTGCACTTGTCCAAGGTCACATAGCTAAGACGTGGAAACCAAACCAAATTCTGATGGCAGCTGTACCCTCTGGGCTTCCTGAAGGGCTGCCTGACCCAGACGAGGCATTTCCTGCTCTTCCCCAGTAATAGGAGATGCACTAGGCAGAGGCTTGGGAGTTGCACAAAGGAAAGGGGCGGGAAATGTAACACCCCTTTCTGCTTTCAGGCCTAACTTTGGGAGACACAAGACCCTCCCACCTCTGTTTTTAGAGGAGCTGGAAACTAGGCATGGTGACATCAGGCTCAGAATCCTCTCTATAGATCCTCTTGATCCAAGACCCTCTGAGGTCTCCTGAAGGCCCCCTCCTCTCATCAAAAGGAACATGTTTGGCCTCAAACACTGAAGACAGAAGTCATCCATCCCTGGGCAGGTGGGAAGGTCTGGCTTCAGATTAGAAAGAGAAGAGGCAGGTCAATTCTGCAAGGGGACATCCAGTTGGGGGTGGGTGTCAGTGGGTAGGGCAGTTATTAACTACCACACAGGCAGAACCGGAGCCCCCTCGCAGGCTGGCTGACACACCAAACAGCTCTGCTCAGCCCATCGCCCCACCCCCTGCCATCAGCTGCATAAACAGATTCCGTCCACACTGCCAGTTTATAGTTACTGACATATTTGGAATGCTCTATCAAAATAACAACAGTAATAAATCAAACCAAACTCTCCTTGTTCCCTTCTAATCTCTCATCCAGCCTGGTGACCATGTTTCAAACATCAGAGGGGCTGGGTGGTTTTTAGGATAATTTCTCTATAGGCAGAGCAGTATCAGGGGCTGGAATCAAATACACCTAGCTAGGGGGTTTCATTCAATACCAGTTAAAAGCAGATCAAAGGAGACAGAAGTAAGAAGAGGAAAAAAAGGAGGAGGGGATCAGGAACGGCGGTGGGCAGAGAGCTGGAAGCAGCACCCGTCCCCCAAACACACACGTACACACACAAAACTCTCCTCCAAATAAGGTTTCCACAAGTAGCAGAATTTATCAATCATTCAAAGCAGCACTAAGATAATTTGACTTTAATTCCATCAAAAGCACTTTGAATTGTCTCTTGAACCCAGAAAGGAACACTTTGAACTATGGCAAAAAGAGAGGGCAACCCCGAGGCAAGAAGACTCAGAAAAAAGTTTATAATCAGGGATTAAGTTCTATAGCAGAACAAGTTTAGAGAAGCCAGTTCTCCCCTTTCTTACCCAGAGTGCGTACATTCTAAATGATCGTTGTCCTTAAGCACCTGATCAGGCAGCAAGGCTTCCTGTAAACACGGTAGCTTCCCTTCAGGGACGGGCTCCCCGCGGGCTCCGCCCTGGAAGCCTGGCAGTCAGCCATGAACCCACTGGAGCCTCAGGCACAGAACAGATGCAGCAAACCACCAAGGTGCAAATGCCTCAGGCAATGACAGCTCCCTCTCTTCACCTTAATCCTCTCTCTTCAGTGTGCTAGAATACTAACAAATTCCCTAATCGCTCCTGATCCTGGAACAAGCTGCTGCTCGGCTGTGGGCCATGCAGGCTGACTTGCCATGACCCACAGAAGCAAGCAGTGGGGCAGGACCACACACCAGAGACCAGACACGCCTTACCGTGGCCTCTTCCCTGGGCAGCTCTCCCAGGAGTCGGGACGCGTGGGCGGCCTGGTTTACCCCTGTACTGCAGAGATGCCTGTGCAAGGTCTGTTTGAGAAGGTAGACAGTGAAGGAGAGCCGGGGATGCTGCAGAGCCCAGGGCCAGACTCAAAAGTTAAGGGGCGTACGTCTGACTGCTCGCAGATGTTGCAACTTGCCTTGCGCCAGCAGCCAACTTCACCCGGTCAGAGAGATCTGTTGTTCTAATCCGCCCAGCTGGGGTGACCTTTGAAACCCCTGGCTACCAGCTGCAGAGGCTCTCAATAGAGTCCTGGGGAAACCAGGGTTGGAAGCACACAGGTTTTTACGTGTGCAGAGCTGCAGGTTCCAGGCTGAGTGTGGAGCAAAGGGAGGATGCCGTCAAGCAGAGAGCCGAGTCCTTGGAGGGGCCGGGCACACCCCCAACTCCACATCTGGCCTGGCATACCCACCCCAGGCACATCTGGTCTGGGATTACCACCCAGGGCTCCTGGGACACTTGTCTCCTGAGACCCAGCTCTCTCCTCCTTGAGCTGAAGAAGCCCTGTTTACAATCCCTGGAGAGGGAGCTGGCCCCAACAGCAGACAGAGGATGGGGGGATGCCTGTGTTGCGGAATGCGGGCTTAGATTTGAACCAGGCTCCACAGGCTGTGTTCACATAAGAATAAGAATTAGCAGCGCTGGTCCTGGCCCCACCGCAAGGGAGATTCAGGAGTGGTCCTGGATACATACTTCTTCTTCTTTTTTTTTGGCTGTGCCCACAGCATGCAGAAGTTCCTCAGACTGGGGATCAAACCTACACCACAGCAGTAACCAGAGCCACAGCAGTGACAATGCCGGATCCTTTACCCACTGAGCCACCAGGGAACTGAACTCCTGGTGCCTATTTCTAAAACATGGTAGCCAGGTGATGCTAAGTCCAGTCCCTCTCCTCGCACAGAGAGAAGGTATTTCCATAGTTTGAAAGGAATCTTGCAGCATGTACCAGTCACACCTTGGGACAGACTGCAGACATCCCAATAAGGAATGATGTGGATTTAAGCTTTTCCATTGATTTTTTTTTTGCATTTTTAATGATTTTTATTTTTTTTATTATACTTGGTTTACAGTGTTCTGTCAGCTTCTACCGTATAGCAAAGTGACCCAGTCACACACACACACACACACACACATATATACATTCTTTTTCTCACATTATCCTCCATCATGTTCCATCATAAGTACCTAGCTTTAGTTCCCTGTGCTATACAGCAGGTTCTCATTGCTTATCCTTTCCATTGATTCTTGAGTAAATGGTCTTCTAACACCTAGCTGACCCCATAATCCTCTAGCTCAGCAGTTCTCAAACTTATGGGTCTCAGGGCCCCTCATGCCCCTAAAATTATCCCAAGGACCTTTTCTGTGTAAATTTCTGCTATCATTATTTATTATATTAGAAATTAAAACTAAGAAACAGTAATTCAGGAGTTCCCATTGTGGCTCAGCAGGTTAAGAACCAAAGGAGTGTCCAGGAGTATGCTGGTTCGATCCCTGGCCTTGCTCAGTGGGTTAAGGATCCAGCTTTGTAGCAAGCCACAGCGTAAGCTGCAGATATGGCTCAGATCTGGTATGACCATGGCTGTGGCATAGGCCAGCAGCTACAGCTCTAATTCAACCCCTAGCCTGGGAACTTCCATATGCCACAGGTGGCGCCGTAAGAAAAAAGAAAAAAAGAAAAGAAAAAAAAGAAACTAATTCATTTTAAACACCAATAATATGCCCATTATGTTAACATAAGTACCATTTTGAAAAGAAAAATACATTTTTGAAAACAAAACAAAAAGGTTTAGTACGAAGAGCTGTTCATTTGTGCAAATTTCTTTAATGCCTGGCTTAATAAAACACAGCTAGATTTTCACATCTGCTTCTGTATCCAGTTGGTTGTGACATCACAGTATTTGTAGCTGCTGGAAAACTCCCCTTGAGAGGAAAGGAGACAAAAAGGCACATGACATCTTCTTACAAAAGGTACTTGGACCTCCCGAGAGTCTCAGGGACCCCCATGGTCCTTAGGGCCCACTTTGAGAACCACTGCTCTCCCCAGCACCATCTGCTCTCATTTCTGTCCTCAGTAAAGCTCACACACGGAAAGGGAAAGAGTAGTTTTCCAGGAGGAGTGGTGTGTGGCTTTGAGGGGCGGGGGGGAATGACACCCCCTAATTTGATCCTATTTTTTTTTCCCCCAAAGAGAATGGTTAACAAATGTGGACCGGAGAGACTTGAAGACAGACACTGATGAAGAAAACACCTTTAAGTCAACTGAGTTCTTGGGCAAGACTTAATATGCACCCCAGATTCTGGAAGACCCTACATGTGGTAGATACCGGAATATTTTATGGATAATAAAGGAAGAAATGAACCCCCAAAGCAATGCTGTTCACCACTGAGGAACAGAGCTGAATCCAGCTCTGGTCATCTAGATGGAGGTCTCTGGGGGTGGCAACAGGAAAGTCATCTTGTTCTTGTTTTTATTTTATTTTTTATTTTTTCATCTTTTTTTGTCTTTTTAGGGCCACACTAGCAGCATATGGAGGTCCCCAGGCTAGGGATCTAATTGGAGGTGTAGCCACCGGCCTATGCCACAGCAACGCAGTATCCAAGCTGCATCTGCAACCTACACCATAGCTCACGGCAACGCCAGATCCTTAACCCACTGAGCGAGGCCAGGGATCAAACCCGCAACCTCATGGTTCCCTAGTCGGATTCATTTCCGCTGCGCCACGACGGGAACTCCAGGAAAGTCATTGTGAATTGGACAGAACCAAGGACAGGATTTGGACAAAATTATGGCAGGTGTGTCAATGGCACACCTCACAGCTGCTGCCATGCAGTCCTGTGGTTATTTGATTATCATCTCTCTTTCCCCCTGAACACAAGCTCCACCGCCAGGTCATGGGTCCTGCGTGTTTCACTCACTACTGTATCCCAGAAATATGGATGAGCACACAGTAAGTTCTCAATAAATGCTTGCAGAAACAGGAATAAATTAAAACTCAGGCTAAAAACGTTAAAAAATCATTTCCAAAAAATCACTTCCAGCACCATTTAATTCAGCTGTATAGGGAAAGCCGTAGGTGAACAGGTCATTACAATTAAAAAAAGAAAAAAAATCTATGTCTCTGTGGCCTATAGGCATTTGGTTCCAGACACACAGGTGCCGGTCCTGGCTCTAAACCTGTTATGGATCTTGTGCTTCTTTCCTCCTCTGCTTCTCAGGTTTCCTGGCTATGAAGTGGGGACAATCTTAGCTGGCCCTGCGTACACTCTCTGGGTTTCCTGCTGGCATTTCCGAGAGCCTCAGGTCCAGGTTTCTGGGTTCCTAAGGGAAATCAGGCAAAGCCAGCCTCCTCTGTGCCCATGGCTTTCTGAGCCTTTCCTCTGGGAAAACACATGACAGGAAGGCTGGCCTCTGCAGGCAGATGAGCTGCCCGTGCCAGCCCCGCCACATCAGCAGAGCAGCAGACCGTAGGCGGGAAGCGGGTGTCTGCTCAGCAACTCTACCCTGAGTGCCCACATCTTTGGCAGAAAGTTCTTTTTAAATTTTCATAACAGGGGACACACACACAGGGAGCTCGAACCAAATAAGCACACCCGACCGGACACACAGTGTGAACGAGTGAGGCCTGGTCTGGAGCTGCTCTCTGCCTGTTGGGATTCTTGCTTCATGTGAGACTTAATGAGACTAGTTGAGAGACGCTTTCTGCAACAAAAGTCACATGCAAAAAAGAAATCAAAGACAGAGGCAGAAACCCCTGATTATAATTCACTTGGCAATATGCACATTCCTATCACAGTCCAGCAACATCCTCAAGTTCACTCGGTTCATTATCAGTTATTATTCCTGCAGAAGTAAGTTTGGGGTCACAAGCTTTTCTTTTCTCTCTCTTTTTTTTTTTTTAATCTTTTTGCCTTTTCTGGGGCTGCTCCCATGGCATATGGTGGTTCCCAGGATAGGGGTCTAATAGGAGCTGTAGCCACTGGCCTATGCCAGAGCCACAGCAACACGGGATCCGAGCCTCATCTGCAACCTACACCACAGCTCATGGCAACACTGGATCCTTAACCCACTGAGCAAGGCCAGAGCTCAAACCCACAACCTCATGGTTCCTAGTCGGATTTGTTAACCACTGAGCCACGACGGGAACTCCAGGGTCACGAGTTTGTTAATTCAACCATCTGCTTCTCAAATACCTTGCCTGCCCCCCACCCCGCCCCCAGCCCCTGCTCCCCCCCCAACTCTGCTAAGCTACACCAATGTGCCTGAGACATGAGCATTGTGACGATGCAGGCAGGAGCAGCCCCAGCTCCTTCCAAAGGAACACAGGAAATCCACCTGGGGTACGGGATGGGTATGTGTGGCTTCTACCCACAGGATGGCCCTTAGCGGAGAACAAACTGCTGTGTGGTCAGATATACGTTTTCCACTGGGAAACTGTGTGACCTGAGGCAAGTGATAACTTCTTCTTCTTTTTTTTTTTTTTTTTGTCTTTTTGCCATTTCTTGGGCTGCTCCCACGGCATATGGAGGTTCCCAGGCTAGGGGTCTAATCGGAGCTGTAACTGCCAGCCTATGCCAGAGCCACAGCAATGCAGGATCTGAGCCATGTCTGTGACCTATACCACAGCTCACAGCAACGCTGGATCGTTAACCCACTGAGCAAGGGCAGGGACCGAACCCCCAAACTCATGGTTCCTAGTCGGATTCGTTAACCACTGCGCCATGATGGGAACTCCTTTTTTTTTTTTTTTAAGTGATAACTTCTGAAAGCCTTAGTTGACTCATCTGTAACATGGAGCTACTACTAGCACTCTTCTACCTGTAGGGTTGCTGCGAGGCTTGGCAATGTCTGTGAAAGACAGCCCAGCCCAGGCTCTGGCACTGAATAAGTACTCAGTCCACGGCGGCTACTACTGTTAATGTTGGTGTTGTTTTAAGACTTCTGTCAGAAGCTCAGAGGCTACAAATAGGCTTGGCCAGGCAGAGGGCCAGCTCAGGAGAAATCAGGCAGCAGTAGCCAATGCTTAAATAGTTTAGAAGAAAGCGTCAGCGGCTCTGGTGCTCACTATGGCTACACCATAGCCAGCTGTACGACCTTAAGAAAGTCACTTGCTGTCTCTGGTTCTCTCTCTGACCTGAAGGGACACTCTGGCCCTTCCTGCCCTGGTTTGCCCTGTCTCTAGGATGGCCGCCAGCTCTCCGTGGGACACCTGGGCAGGTAGAAAAGGTTCCAGCAGGGGGAGCCAAGCCCAGGGCAGCAACTAGATGCTTCAGGACACAAGAAAGAGGAAAGAAAAGACTTCTAGGCCTGCTGCCGAATTGGGAGGTACACTTGGTCCTCAGGGCACGCCTGTGACACACCAGCACAGGCCATGAAGACTGTGACCTAGACCGGTGCTAGGAACAGGCACAAATGAACTTACTCCAGCCTCTCAGCCTCTGGCCAGCTCGCAGGTTGAGCTTCTGATTCTGTGAGCTCTGTCCTGAGAGGAGCTGGGACTGAAAGAGCTGGGGCGGCGGGTGGCAGGGGGGTGGATCCCAGAAAAAAAGAGGAGGAAAAAAGCACCAATAACAGCTCCTGTTTAGGGAGCACTTACTATGTGTCAGGCATTGGAATAAGTACTTAAGTGACTTCCCTCAGCAGAGTGACTAATGCGAACAGCAAAATTAAGGGGACAGGGTGCTGGGCTGGGGAGTGTCATTTGCTCATTCAGTAAAGGGAGTATATCTTTTCTTTCTACTACTTCATCCTTCCTCTCTCACCTCCAATTTAGCCAACATTTAGTCATTTGAGTTATGGTGGAACAGGAGTGCTGGGGGCAGGGAGCAGGTGGAAGGGGTGGCAGCAGGGATGTGCTGTGGGAGTTGGAGTGTCAGAGGGCTGAAAGGGGCAGGAGAGGGAGTAAAGGGAAGTATCCCCACCCTGTGCCCTGGGTCTGCCCGGCCCTTCCTCTCCTGGTCTTTAGAAAAGCCTAGGAAAGTTTTGGAAAAGAAGGCCCAGGAGGGAAGGAAGCTCATGACCTGCTGATCACACCCTCCCTGGAGGGGCCCTGAGCAGCTCCTCCAGCTCCAGACAAGCATGTCCCATCCCCTCTTTCTGAGCCACCTGACGCAGACACTGACCCTGGGCTTTCTGTCTGGAGCTGGCCCTGCGATGATGATCTTAAGGGGGACCAGCCAGAGGATCCTGTGCCGGGAGGGCCCTTGGACTCTGAGAACATGGATGCAGGTGAACTGTGAGCAGAGCTCGCCCAAGCCTGGCTATTGAACAAGGCCCCAGCTCCACTCCACACGGTTTAGGGATGCCACCTCTATATCATGGTCAGCACCCCATTGCCTGTTTCTCCTGGGAAAACACTAGCCCTGAGGCTGGACTAAGGCCTGGCTGATGCAACGAGGAATGGAGATGACCCTTTTGTGGGAGGTCTGCCCTTCCCGGTGAGAGGCTCAGGCATTGGGCTCAGATGGTGTCTTCCAAGGAGAGGGGGAGCAGGGAGCACTACCAACAGGGGTGGCTGCAGAGGTGCGGATGCTGCTAAGAGCCAGGGCTGAGTCTGAAGACTGTCTCCAGCCACGAGCATCCACAGCTCCTGCTGAGCTTTCCGGGGTCCCAGCAGTTGTCAGCACCCAGCTGGCTCCATTATGTCCCTGGTTCCCTCAGTTTCCCTTACTAAGAAGCCTGTGGGGTCCTTCCTTTACAAACCCTGTGACACAGCACAGGAAAATGAGGCAAGCCAATGAGCTTTACCAAACCCTACAGTCTCGCAGATTTGAAACTGGAATTTGCAAATGTTTTGTAATTACTCCCGCAGGCACAACCTGCCTCCTCCAGCTCTCTGGATTTCTCATTTCCCTCCCACCCTTGGTTTGTGCTGAGACAAGGGGGAAGGTGCACTGAGAAGGGAATGAGGAGAGAGCTGAGCAGGTGTCTCCAACATGCTAGAGGAGGGAGGATGCCATATCCAGGTGGGTTTTTCCCATGAAATTTTCAGGTTGGCTGCCTCAACCAGAGAGAGAGCATTGATTCCCACGTTAGGGCAAAGCCTAGAACCATATCAAGAATGCCACTGGGGTAACTGTTAGTCCTGGGACACCAGGAACAAGAAACAGACAATCTAAGAGTAAGCTAGGTGGTGTTGCCAGGCAGTGGACCAAGTGATCCTATCCACAGGCTTTGTGGTCAGACATGCAGGCACTTGAACCTGCTTCTGCCACTTAGTAGCCAGATGACCACAGGTGATTTGCTTAATTCCTCTAGACCTCAATTTTCCCATCTGTAAGTCTGTTTTGTAAGGTTCTGTGGAAATGAGGGGAAAGTCTAGTATCTAGCACAAAGTCGATACACAGAATAGCCAGTACATTGTAACTATGATGTAATTTCTAGTAATACCTGGCGCATAGCAAGCACTCAGCAAATGGTACTTCTCTGGTAACAGTCAACTATGAGGACCAATCAGAGGCATCACTTTTCATTTAGATGTTCTAGTTCACTGAAATGTTCACTAGATGTGCTAGTTCACCTTATCTATCACAGAGAGTAGATTACTAATTTGTCCTCTTAGTAAGTGTTTTGATAGTTACTTCTCATTGGCTGGACAGTATGCATGGCTCTCATACTCCCGGTTAGCACGGTGGAATATGGCTGGATTGCAGACTGTGGGGGTGAGTAGGGGACCTCTATCTAGCCCAACCCCTTTACTTTACAGATGAGGAAATGGCCTCAGGGTGGACCTATGCATCCTCAGAGACCAGAGGGCAGGGATCTCTGAAGTTTGCAAGACACAGAGAATGAACCATGACCATCTAAGCAAATGCAGGAGAGAGCCGAGCTGGGCTGGGGAGATGGTGGTGCCTGTCTCAGAGCAAGAAAACTCATCTGGGAAAGGGATGGGTCAAGAGAGGTTTTGTAAGAGAGGGTCATTAAATTGAGACTTGCTTGTGGAGGGCCTTGAGGGTAGTAATGCTTTAGATAATGCCACCCACATGCCTTTGATTTAAAATAAACTGCAAGCTCCTGACAACTTACAAGATGTTTTTCCAGTCACAATCTCATTTCAACTTCACAGCATCTTGAGAGTCATTACAACCCCATTTTACTGACAGGAAATCTGAGGCTCAAGGACCAAGTGTCTTGCTTAAGTCACATAGCTAATAAAGCACAACTAGAATCCAGTCCTTCGTGCTCCAAATCCTGGCTCAATTTGGTAACATGCTCAGGAAGGATTTAGCAAGATATGCTCAGTCTTATAATAGACACCATGCCCAACAGGAAGTTTCCAGTATAACAGTCGTGTTGATATTCCCTTAGCTTTCACTGGAATGCTATCTGATGGGTACAAATTCAACTAAATGTAGCTGATTCTTTGCTCAGGGAAAGCCCCTTATATTTGTCCCACACAAATGGATGACTTTAATTCCTCACGCCTGCATGCCATGCTTACTGGCTAATCTCTAGCAAGTTTACGCAGGGCCTTTGCCATCATCAGTAGATGCGCCTCTCCCTGCTCGCAGAGATGCTCTCTCTTCCCATTCACAGGCTGGCCATTGCTGTTCTCACCCAGAGCTTGCTCTCTTCTCCAGGCTCTTCTCAGTTCTCCTCCCACTGGCTGGGCACAAGCCCAGACCTTGGCCTCGGGGGCTGCATCAGGACTGCCAGGAGGATGCCTCGGCAGTGTGACAAGCCCTGTGTTTCCACTTGCAGTTCACCTCTTGCTTCTACTTGCCCTCCCACGACATGAGGGCCTGTCCCCAGGACAGCCTCCAGCTCTGGGTGGGAAACAATGGCTTAGTGTTTCCTGGAACTTACCTGGGGTGGCAGAGAGCTGCCAACCCAGCCCAGGCAGGTTTATCAGCCCAAGGGCAGAAAGTCAGGCTCAGACATAGCCCTCCCTGTTCCTCCTTCAGGCTTCTTCAGTCTTTGGTCTGGGGGGCCGCATCATCTTCGCCCCTCTGCTGATGGCACCCAGCTAGCACTGTGCAGTCCCACTAGGGGCAGGGCACAGGGGAGCCTCCCTCTTTGAGGCTCCATCAGGATTTTTGGGTACCAACCCCAGGTCCTTTGCAGAGGAGACTCGCTCCCCCTAGGATCCTGGAATGTCAGGGCTGGAAGGGACCTTAGACACGATGCCATCATACCTCTATTCCCAGAGGGGTGCAACATCCTGGAACCTTAGCTATATTCAAGGATTTGGGGGAAGAATTTTTATATTAGAGCCAGAGCATTCACATTATTGTACAGAATGACAACTCTAAGTAGATTTTACAAATAACCCTAAGACTTCAAAGAAGTGTGATGCTTTTGGCAAGCTGCTTCAGGATCCATGCCCCAACCCCCCACTCCCAGAATACCAGTTCTTTCTCTATTTCCCCCAGGGATGGCAGAATCAAAGAAGCACTGGCCCCACCCAATCCACCTGTTTCACAGAAAGAAAACCTCAGGTCCAGCCAAGTGAAACGACCATGAACCACAATATCTACTGTTACTCCTCCTCCTCCTCCTCCACTGACTGAATGCTTACTAGGAGCCAAGTATTGTACTTGTTAACTTTCATTTTCCAAACAACTCTATAAGATAGGTATGATTTTCATTTTAAGATGAAGTCTTAAGTTGAGCAAAATCTAGAGCTAACAATGATGGCTACTTCTTATCAACTGTATTTGAACCCAGGCCTCTGGCTCCAAGGTTCAAAACCTCAGCAATGTCACACTGTTAGAGATGCCACAGGGGAGAGATGGGACTGGGTGGCGGTCCAGGGTGTGGGTGTCTTGTCCTGAATCGGCCACTAGATTACACACCGCCCCAGAACACAGGGGGCCTTAGCTCACCCTCAGTCTATCAGGAAGAAAACAGGCCCAGGGAGAAGGGCCCGACTTGAGGGCAGAGCCACCAAATTTCAGGGAAGGGATTTGCTAACAGTGGGCTTTGGGGAAGTATGCTAACATCTCTGGGGTTGGAAGACCGCTGACTTCCCTCCTGGCTGTGCCAACTATAATCTGATGCATACATCCTGCCCACTTCATGGGCCTGAGCACCTACAGGGGCCTTACTCACTTTGGTCTGCAGACAGCAGCACAGACAAGCTACCCTTAACCTCTTGTCTTGAAGGCTGGACAGGACATGCTAGGGGGACTCGTCTGACAGTCGCCTGTCACTTCTGGTCCCAAACTGATCAACTAGTCTGCTAGTCATTAGCTAAGCCAGTCATTGAAGGCCAGGAAGCAGAATGTATACACAGTAGCCAAAACCACAGCCACAAGCACGCACACCCCTCTCAGCAAGGAAATTCCAGAAGTTTGTTCATTCCTGTGGTTCGCATCTATAAGAATTTTCTTCCAGATCCCAGTTTCTTAGGCCCCTGATGTTTGTCTAAAAAGCCGACTCCCCAGCTAGACAAAAGCATGTTGAAAACATGTGACTCCCTCGCAATCATTCACAACATTTACATTATCAGTGGTCTCCAAACTCGTCACCAGAGCCAAACGAGGCAGCTTTATCAAGTCTGGGCTCCCAGAGAACCCCAGCAAGGGGGGCTCAGAACTCACAGTCTGTCCAACCCTCATCGCCGTGGGTTTACCGAGCACCTGCCATGGCCACCAGGAGCACACGTAAGGTGAGGTTAAGCAAGGTGTGACACCCTCCCAGATCGATGACAGCGCTGCAGGCAGAGTAGAGACACACCCGTCTTTAGACCTCACTCTGCCAACAGTCTCCGCCTGTGCCCGTGGTCTCCCTCCCTGGCACCCTGACTGCCCTCCCCAGCCCTGCCCTGCTCCTGCCTTTCCTTCCTTCTGAAGCAGCCCTTCTCTGGGTGAAGACCCCTGAGAACCACAGGTGGACAGGATGTCCTCAAACTTGGAGCTGGGCTTTGCTGAGCCCAGGCTCTCTGGGCCCCAGTCTCAGGCTTGGGTTGGCCCAGTGCCTCTGTGCTCATCCCTCCAGGTTCATTTCTGACAGCTCAGGGACATAACTACCCTCCCCCCATTCCAGCCGAGCTGGGGCAGCTGTGGAGCCAGGTGGGGACAGATGAGAGGACCCAGAGGCAAGGTCAAGTAGGACATGAGTGCTGCCTTCAAACACTCCCTGAAGACTCAAACAGTGCCAATCTAGGTGCTGGGATTCATGGGGAACCAGCCCAGATCCCAGGGGAATTTGTGCCTGAGGAAGAAGGAATCAGAACATCAGAGAGTGAGACTCAGGGAGCACTCGTGGAAGGGCCAGCACACCTCACTTTGTCCCCCGGACATCAGGAACCCTCAGCCTTCGGGGAAGACGCTGACCCGAGAGTAGATAAAGGGCTCACGGCCATCTGCCTGCTTCCTCCTCAACGCAGCTCAGCCCTTCCACTCCCACCCACTGTTACATCTACCCCTGAGCACATGGGGCTGCAGCTTCTGGAGGCTCTCCTCCAGCTGTGGTTCTTCAAAGCTGAGTGACCCCAAGTTCACACGGCTCCTCCCTGATGTTCTAGGCCTGCCCAAGGTCCCCACGAGAGCTCCTTGTTCCTCTTCTGGACAGGCTCTGGGACCCTGAACACTCACTGGGGGCTGGAAGGCCACCACCTCTCATCATCCCTTTCATGCTCCTTGAGTAGGCAGGACAATCCACCTAAGCACCCGCCATGGTGCTCGCAGCAGGGCTGGCCCGGCACCCAGGCAGCCCCTCGGCTGTCCTGATGAGACCTTCACAATGGGTTGCGGCTCAAGGCCCTTCCAGACCATGGCCTGCCTGCCTCCCTTCCTCCCTCTCCTCTCAAAGGACCCCTTCTGGTTCCCTGTTTCAGCAGGAGACTTGTGATGCCATTCAGAACATCTAGTCCTCGCCATCTGCAACAACAGGAGATAACAGGGAGTGATGCACATTCTCCTGTAATGATTTTTTCCATCTCCCTCCCTTCCTCCTCAGGCATCACTGAAGATACTGACAAGGCTAACATGTGTTTCTTCTCTTCTCCTGCCCCCCAACCTGCTCCAGAGGGAGGCTGCTGAGAAAGAACATGGTGACCCCTGGGAACCTGGAGAAAGTGTATGAAGAAAAGTGAGAGCACAGTGCATCAGCAAGAACACAGTTAAATGCGGCTGCCCCTCGGCAGAGAGGACGGCGCTCACAGGTGTCAGCTCAGCTGGCCCCAGTCGTGGCCGGACCACCTGACCCTCCAGCCCTCTCCTGGATACAGGGGCCAGCAGGATGATCAGGGGCCACCCCAAGTGTCAGCTGGGCTCACACCTGGCCAGGGGAGCCAAGACCTTGCAGACAGGGCACTCAGAATCCTTCTGGAGATCCAGATCAACAAAAAAGCATAAGATAACCACAGGGACCAGGAAAATGGGATTGGAAGTAAAACAGCTAGTAGGGAACTGACCTGTTCATAGTCCTTCAAACCCTCCATTCTTTTCTATGGCTGAGTAAAATTCCATTATCTATACACCACATCTTTTTTGCTTTTTAGGGCCACACCTGCAGCATATGGAGGGTACCAGGCTAGGGATCCAATTGGAGCTACAGCTGCCGGCCTACACCAGAGCCACAGCAATGCGAGATCAGAGCAGTGGCTGAGGCCTACACCACAACTCACGGCAATACTGGATTCTTAACCCACTGAGCGAGGCCAGGGATCGAACCCACAACCTCATGGGTCCTAATCGAATTTGTTTCCACTGCGCCATGATAGGAACTCCCCCCACATCTTAAACCAATCTCCTGTTGATGGGCTCTTGGGTTGTGTGCATGTCTTGGCCGTTGTAAATACTGCTGCTATGAACTCTGGGGTGCATGTATCTTTTGAATTAGAGTTCTTGTCTTTTCTGGATATATGCCCAAGAGTGGGATTGCTGGATCACATGCTAACTCTATTTTCATTTTTTAAGGAACGTGCATAATATTTTCCATATTTACATTCCCACACACAGTGTAGGAGAAGGGTTCCCTTTTCTCCACACTCTCTCCATTGGTTGCTGATTTTTTGCATCAGCTTTAAACTCACTCCAGTTCCCTTGTTTCATCCTCTTTTGTCATTGTTCATAAATAAACATTATTTGCTGTGAATTTGGTTGTGAGTAGGATTGCAAATGACTTTTTTTTAAATAAAATAAATACTATAATTTTATATTTTTTTCCCAGAAGTTTTCTCTATATGTACTTTTTTTTTTCTTTTTGCCATTTTTTGGGCCACTTCTACAGCATATGGAGGTTCCCAGGCCAGGGGTCGAATTGGAGCTGCAGCTGCCAGCCTATGCGACAGCCACAGCAATGCAGGATCCAAGCCAGATCTGCAACCTACACCACAGCTCATGGCAACACCAGATCCTTAACCCACTGATCAAGGCCAGGGATCAAACCCGCAACCTCATGGTTCCTAGTCAGATTCGTTAACCACTGAGCCACAACGGGAACGCCTATATGTACTTTTTAAAACAAAATTATGGGGTTCCCATTGTGGCTCAGTGGAAACAAACCTGACTAGTATCCGTGAGGATATAGATTTGATCCCTGGCCTTGCTCAATAGGCTAAAAATCTGGCATTGCTGTGGCTGTGGTGTAGGCCGGCAGCTGTAGCTCTGATTTGACCCCTAGCCTGGGAACCTCCATATGCCTCAGGTGTGACCAAAGAAAGAAAGAAAGACCGGAGGGAGGGAAGGAAGGAAGGGGTAAAAAAAAAAATATTACACATACACATTATCATTGTCTTCATCTTCATACTTTTGTTCAACTACACCGCAAACTTTTTTTGGGTTATGGAATACTCTTCCTAAGTCTTGTTTTTAATGACTTTATAATATTCTGCCAAGTGGATGAACCATCATTTACTCAATCATGCCGCTATTATTTACCATTCAGGTTGCTCCCAATTTTGCTAAAACAAACAACATCACAAGCCATGATTTCATGAACTTTTCCTTCACTCTAGATGATATTTCCTGAAGATACATTTCAAGAATTCTTTTTACTGAGTCAAAGTGCTTGACATTTTTACAGCTCTCAAATCTAGGTCCTCTTTATTTCTGTCTACCTGACTCCCCAAGTATTTTGCCCTCCTTCCTCAGCCCCAGGTTGATCTTGAGCAGGTTGGTCTGGTGCCAGGGCTCAGGTATGAGCCAGGACCAGAGATTCCTGCACAGTTAGAAGGGATGCGCCCTTAGATACCTGACCAAGTTGGGCAAGTCTGGAGAAGTGAGATGAGCATTGAGCAAGACAGGGAGGGATCCAACCCCAAGAAGTCATGAGGTTCAAAACAACAGTTGTTACCGAGCAAAACATGGGGCCTCTGCTCTCTCCTATTACGACCCTGCCAGTGAGGATAACCCTGGATGCCCAAGTCTTTTCTTCCCAGCTGAGTCCAACCCTAACCTCAAGGTACCCTCTTCTCTAAGGCCTTCCCAGCAAGATTGATGACATGGGTTCATGAGCACCAACTAGAGCAAACTTTCTGATCCATGATCAAATATGAAAAATGAGGACAACACATGGAGATTTTCACATAGCTCATTGGACATAGTTTAAAAGGCTGTCCTCTAATCTCAGTTTAAGTCTTCAGACTTACTTGGTGTTCGTGTATTCTTTCATTCATTTGTAAAATTGTCCATGGCTTTGTTTAATTAATGGTTCACTCATCTGTCCCATGTATTTTGAGCTCACTTCCCGCCAGGTGCTATTCTAGACCCTGGAGACACAGCAAGGAGCCCAAGGGACAAAGGCACCCGACAATTAGCCATTCTCGTTGTGATGTAGATGCCTGACATCTAGCTTTTGATCACTGAGGCCTCCACTTCAAAGTGTTTCAGGGCGTTCCTGTCCTGGCAGAGCAGAAAAGAATCCGACTAGGAACCATGAGTTTTCAGGTTCGATCCCGGCCTCACTCCGTGGGGTAAGAATCCAGCATTGCCGTGAGCTGTGGTGTAGGTGGCAGATGCGGCTCAGATCCTACATTGCTGTGGCTGTGGTGCAGGCTTGCAGCTGTAGCTCCAATTCGACCTCTAGCCTGGGAACTTCCATATACCCTGGGTGCAGCCCTAAAAAAAAAAAGTTTCAAATAAACACATTGTCAGCTACAGGACTAGATAAACAGGCAGGCTGCCCCACCCATGAAAGAGTTTGTGATGACCTAGATCTAGATAACTAACCATTTGACTAACTGCTTTTCCCTTCTTGGGCTTTAACTCCCGGTCTTAGGCTTTAAATTCACCCATAAAGAGTCAATACTCGAAACACTAGGAACCCTACCCTCAACCCCAATAAAGGCAGAACCCCAAGTCTGCTTGTTTTCTCATTCTCTCTCTCTCCCACCCACCCATCTACATGGGCAAGCACACACACACACTCCCTCTCTCTCACACTCCTTGCTGCGTGACCCCAGGCAGGCCTTGCATCCTCCAGGACCTGTAATAAACCTGGTCTTTTCCAAGTTCCCTGATGGTTGTTACTGAGGTGTGTCTTGCCATCTTAAGAACCACAGGGCCAGTCCAGTTGCTACACTGACTGCCACAAGTAGCAGGGCCCAAGAGGGTGGCCCCAGGCATTTCTAGCTCACAGCATCACCATCACTAGGCTGAGACCACCACAGAACAGCGCTCCTGCTCGGAGCAGCCCAAGCACAGACTGTGAGGGCTCTGCTTCCACAGCCGCAGCACCCTCTGGGTTTGGACATCGCTGCAGCTCCATGTGGTGTCTTGCACAGTCACTTGCTGAGGACAGGGCTTTATAAAGACCCCAACACTCCCCAGAGGTTAGTGGGGACACTTGTTGTGTGCACAGAGAGGGCCTGCAGGCTGTATGAAGAGGGTGTGAAATCAACCAACTCTGGGGCCGACGCTGCCTGGCTTCTGATGCCAGCTCTGCTGTGCAAATTCGTCCCCCCCAGCCTGTGTCCTCACTTGTAAAACGAGCAGGATTATAACAATCCCTGCCTCAAGAGGCTATGAAGATGGAAGCCCTCAGCACAGTGCTTGGCACACAGGAAGCCCTCAGTAAAAGTGACCTAGTTGTAGCAGTAACAGTAGCATCAAGTGGGTGCCAAATAAACCAGCTAATAGGTTTAATAGGATCATGTCAACATTAAACCAGAGAAAGGTGAGAGGTATATTTTGGTCTTGGAGTTGCCATTGTGGCTCTGTAGGTTAAGACTCCAACTAGTATCCATGAGGATGTGGGTTTGATCCCTGGCCTTGCTCAGTGGGTTAAGGATCTGGTGTTGCTGTGGCTATGGCATAGGCTAGCAGCTGCAGCTCCAATTCAAATTTCCATATGCCTCGGGTGCAGCCCTAAAAAACAACAAAAAGAAAAAAAAAAGATGTATTTTTTTTCTTTTCTTTCTTTTCTTTTCTTTCTCTCTTTTTTTTATTTCTTAGGGCTGCACCCATGGCACATGGAAGTTCCCAGCCTACGGGTCGGTGACCTACACCACAGCTCAATGCCTGATCCCTGACTCACTGAGAGAGGCCAGGGATCGAACTTGCATCCTCATAGATACTAATTGGATTCATTTCTGCTGTGTCCGCAACCAGAACTCCCCTATTCTTTTTATTTATTTATTTTTATTTTTTGGCTGTCCTGTGGCATATGGAGTTCCCAGGCCAGGGATAGAATCCTAGCAGAGTTGCAACCTATGCCACAATGCCAGATCCTTAACCCACTGCCCTCAGGCCAGGGATTGAACCCATGTCCTTGCCACTGCAGAGACACCATTTATCTCTTTGCACCACAGTGGGAACTCTTGAAGCTATATTCATGGGCCAGAAAAGTTAAAGACATAACAGGGAAAATTAAATTTGTATGTGAAGGAAGAAAAAAACAAACTAGCCAGAGTTTCTCTTCCTTCACCACTGATGTCAATGATAGATGCTGACTGAATTTCATTTATGTTAGTTATAGAAACACGGCAGAGTGCTTCCGCCAAATACAGGTTTTTTTCCAATGATGGGCACGTGCCAGAACTCAACCACAAATGGCCACGATGAGTTGGAGGTTGTGGAACCCGGGGATAAACACACAAGTTCAGGGACTTTCCTAAAGTATGGACATTCCACAGACAGATCACTTCCGGTGCCCTAGAGAGATGCAGAATTTAAAAAGTCTCAGGGAGGGTGGGATGGGGTAGAAAACAGAACACTGGCCACAACAAGCAGTAGGACAAGGGCTCACGTTTGCAGAGGTTGCTCTCAGCTCTGTGATTGAAATGCAATGCTGTACACACTTAATGCCAGTGGTACAGATAAAATAATGTCAGCGGACTGGATAATTAAAGCTTTTTGGCTCACTTCTATCCTCTCTTGCTTTCTGGAGGGAGGTTGATAGAAAAAGGAGATGGGTCTAGTAAACCAAGAATTCCTCAGAGTTTTAAGTTTATTTTTAGTTACTCTTGACATCTGAGATAGCAGAGACATTATTTCAGGATCAGAGATCAGATCTGGATCATGCCCTTTACACTGGACTAAACATCACTCTCTAAAACCCTTTGATGAGAACGTAAGTACTACAAAGATATGCACAGGCTAATTGAGGGTGTCTCTAGCTTCTGACAGAGACACTTCTGGCTGAGTGAAACAGATGTCATGAAGCCAGCTGCCACCACTCCTATCCCTCACCATCTTCCCAAATTCCTCCCTGGACCTGCATCTGGGCCAGACTGCTCTGCTCAGGACTGGAGCTGCCCAAGACCAGGGGAGTGACCACAGGTCCACAGCTGGGTCCTTACAGATCAGCTGGACACAATCACCGGGTCCCACTCACTTTTTAAAGCATGGTCTACTTGACAAGGAAAGAGTAAATCACAGAAGCACAGATGATACAGTTCAGAGACCATGGAGATCGTCTCCCACTCAGCTGAGGAATCCTGTTCCGTCCCAACCTGGGCAATGGTGGGACTGATATGTGTGTGGACAAATGCCAGGACCTGACTGAGCCACGAGGCTGGTGATTGCAGGGATGGAACCAATCCCATCAGGGGTAGAGGCAGGACGTAGCCAAGGTCCTAGTAGCTCCCTCTGTGAGATTGCTGGAGCTGTAGGACCAGGGATGCAGCTGAGACTAACTCCTCTAGCTTCCTTGGAGCAGCCTGGGATTCCCCGGAGTTAGGACTCCCCCCACTCCACTTGTGCAGGGACCCTGTCTGCACCTGGCTGATAGGGTCTCAGAGTGGGGACAGGAAGGGGTAGCAGGGGAAGGAGCACAGGTCACTGTGTTCAGCAGGGACTGCTGAGCCATGAGGTGCCTTGCCCTAACTGGACCCAATTTCGCCCCCTGGAGTCACATAAACTCTGTAAGACGTGCGGACAAATATCCAAAGACATCATCATTTATCCTTTATCCTTCTAGAGGTGAAACACATTCAGCCCCTTCAACTATTCCTGCTTGCCGTGGTTCCTAAACCCCTCCACATCCTCTGGGCACATGCTAGTTTCACCAGGACCCCCTTGGTGTGACCCTGAGGGCTGAAGAAAGAACACAGGAATTCAGGATGTGACACACGGCTGAAGGTCAGCAGGACACCAGCTAACGTGGTTAGGAAGAAGAGGTAAGAACACCCACATCCTGCTGAGAAATCTGGCCTAAAACCGCTAATGCTATAACCCTGAGTAAGCTGAGCTCCACGAAGGCAGCTGTGCGACTGGGGCAGGGAAGTGCAAATACTGCCGGGTGTGTGCTTCAGACACATCTCTGGCACTAAGAAAGAAAGGAGCACAATTTGGGACAATGTTATGACAGACGATTTCAACTCTCCCCTGGCAGCTTAGTGAGAGGCTGGTAGCTGTGAAGCTGTCAGTGATTTCAAACCTTCCGCAGACACCGTAGTGCAATGTGCCATGGACTCCTGCCCTCTGCTACAACCACTGCCAGTCATTTTCAAATCAAGGATTCATGCATGTGATAAACTCTAGCTCATAGACACCCCCTGACTATTTGGATAAGTAACCAGTGACTTTCATTGTTTTCTCGCTTGGGTACTGCCCTGCATTTTCTACTTACCCTCCTTCTCCACCACAAAAGCGGGCATAGCTAGGTCTCAGCATCTGGGATTCAATTACAACATGATTCTTTTCAAAAATAAATAAAAATAAATGAGCCAATGAACCCCTGGAACTACCATGCTTTTCTCTTCATCTTTTTTAATGGGGGAGGTTTTATTTTTAGATTTTGCTGTCTAAAGATTTCTTACAATATTTTTAAGCATGACATCTGGTATCCCAAGGCCTCAACATCTGGTCATAGGTTACTTGTAGCATTATGGCTTAGTTTTCTTTCTTTTGAAAAATAATTATTCTGTAATGGCTTTCATGGCTATCAAATGAATAAAAACAGCTTTTATCTCAACATAGTTTTAGCAGTAAGCTTGGGCTTTATTGGCCCCATGATCAGGGATCACCCAGAAAAATTTAGTAATTAGGTTCCCAGGATAATAACTCCAGGGGATGGATCCTTGGCTTGCAGGCTTATTACCAGCTTAAACTCTCATCCAAACCCAGAGTCTCCCTCATATCGTAGCGGGCTCTCAACTCTGGGTCCTGCCTCCTCAAGAGGGTCTCCCGTCTCTTCCAAGCTCTCATGGTGCCTCCACCAGAAACTGCTCCTAAGCTTTCTTACCATCCTATGGGTTCTCTGGTTTCACTAAGCCTAAGTAAGGGACAGGACAGGATCCAAATTTCATCCCAGACTCCCGATGATCAAAAATTCATCTCTCTTTACGCAGATCAAATCCTAATGTACCTAACCCTTAGGAGTTTGTGAGGCTGTTCCACCATGGATACTGTCCCCAGTCGGAGACGGCCAGATCGTCACACCAGGTTACCCCCCCACCCGCACCACCCAGTCCCATTATAGGTACAGATCAGAGGAACCCAGTCAATGGAAGTGGCCACGACTATCCTGAAGCACTGCTCACAGAATGCTTCCCCAGACACAGGCGCCACTGGGTCTCTGCTCTTTGTTAGGACCTAAACTGGGTTCTGAATCTGATACCTCCAAGAAAAGCCATGACAGGCTCCTCCACCCATCCTTCTTCAGCCACAGCAGAGATGGAAGGGAAAGGATCCAACTGCTGCATCAATCAAGGGCCATTCAATGGGCTCGTCCTGACCCTTCAGGGCCCCCTCCTCAGGCTGGAGCTGAGTGACAACACTTAGGGGGCTGACTGTTTCCTTGCTCAGCAAGCTGGCCCTGCTGTGTCTCCCTCCCATCTGTCTTCTCCTCTGCCGCACAATGCTTCTGCTTCAAGTTGGGACATCACTAGCCCCTATGCCAAGAGGGGAACTGGTTCTGCCCCTTCCTGATCAACGCTGTCCCCACAGCCCTAGGGATGCACAGCCTCAGAAATAGCTCCCACAAGGAAGTGTCCCCTCAGGTCTCAGCCTCCACATAGTAGAACTTTGCTGGTAGATGGTGAAGTCATGCTTTGAGTGGCTCCAAATATAAGCAGAAGAATGTTGAAATAACCCCTGGCTTCAGTGAGTTCTTAGTCCAGTGGGGGAGGACAAAGTCCATGAGTGCCTAAGAAGCCAGGAAATCATCCAGAAAACACTGCTATTCCCGGCGGATAACAGGTTTAAATGCTCTCGGCTGCGCTGGCACCGTTACTCACCCCTCCCTCTGGAAAGATTTTCTTCTCTTGGTTTCTGGGATCCTGAACTCTATTTTTCTTCTTACTCCCTCTTCCTGGTCTCTAAATGATGGGTGTGCTCATTCCCAAGGGATCAAATCCAGTCCCATGCTTCTACATACCCTCTAGCGACTAGAGATTCCCAAACACAGTCCCTATCCCAACCTCTCCACTGACCTGCAGGATTTTGCAACTGCCTACCCACCTCTCCAACCTATGACAAGATCTCTAACAACATACAACAAGATCTCTCAGTTTTCTCCAGCCAAAGGTGCTCTTCCTGCTGCATTTCTCACACAAGCAAAAGGCCTGCCAAAGAGCACAGTCCCACCCACCCAGATGCTCAGGCCTGGGAGTCACACTCACTCACTCACTCACTTGCTCCAAAGCGCCACCCCAATCCATCAGCAAGTCCCACTGGTTCCACCTTCAGTCGGATCACTCCTCCCATCTCCATGCTGCCAGCCAGCCAAGCCATCCGCATCATGTTCTCAGCCCACTGCAGCAGTCGCCTAACTTTCTCCCTTTCTCCACGCTTGTTTCCCTATAGCCAGGTCTCCACGGAGCAGTCAGATCACAATGTGCTCTCACCTCACAACACCCTCCAATGACCACCCATCACACATGGAATAAAATCCAAACTCCTGTGACCTACCCGGCCCTACTTCGCCCAGCCCTGACTACTGCTCTGAACCACCTGCTATCACGCTGTGCTTCAGCCTCCACCCTCTGCTTGCTGGCCTGCTTGCTCTTCCTCTAACCACAGCAAGTTCACTGCCTCAGGGCCTTTGCCTTGAATAGAGCTCTTCCTACAGATTTTCAAGACTCATGCCCTCACTTCATTCTGTTCTCTACTCACATCTTAATTCCATGAAGAGGCCTTCCTTAACTACTTGGTAACCCTATATAAGATAACTCTGTAACCCAATCCTTCCATCACCTTAACTTTGCTCTCTTTTAGCTGGGGCAAGTCTGCCTTTAAAATAAAGCAACATGCATTCATTTTTCCAGGCTTTGATCTTCTGCCTCTGCTGCTTCAGTGTCTTGGCTTTAAGGCTTTGCCTTTCAAGCAAGCCATGCTCAGACACCTAAAGTGTTCCCTTTGATCTAGTCTCCACTAAATCCTAAAATAATGCCTCCCATCTCAGCCACAGGTAATGCACTTCTTTCAGGCAGCGGTAGGACAACGCCTACGTTTATTCTTTATCAGCCCCTTTAGAGTCCAGCCTCACAGTCATTTTTTTATAAATTCCTTTAAAGTTACAGGATTTATTTTCTTAACAATAGAGCAGCACCTACCTACTTAGTTTAATCTCTCCAAGCAGTCTAGGAGCCTACACTCTCACTTCAGTGATGGGGCCATAGTTCAATGCAGCTTTAGAACCATGGGGGAAACCATCAGTGCCATAAAATCACAGGCCACACTTCCTGTCACTAATTCCTCTTTCCTTCTCATGCTCTTCATTTCATTGGCTGCAGCCCCACAGCCTCCTTTGCACTGAGAGCGAACGGATGCCCCCCAAAGACCCCTAAAGTGCTGTAACCATGAAGGCCAGCATAGTGGCAGCAGAAAACCCATCTCTCTCACTGGCTAAAGCTGCAGAAAGCAATGAATCCCTGCCTCCGCCCCCACCCCCGACCCCTGCAAATCACACCTTTGAAATCCTAAAAGATCACCCACATGAAATATTATTGAGAAATACATTTTGGAATATTATTTTAAACGTTATTCACCACTGTACAGCTGCGCAGAGAAGGCCCCATCTACATACACTGACTCTCTGTCTCTCCTACCTGGGGCTTCGCCCCGAGCAGAGCAGAGATGACTCCATCCGGGCAGCATGGACACAGGTGCCCTTGGCCAGGACCTGGAATAGCCAGGCCCACATTAACACCGAATTCTACCTGTGCTCCAACCCTGATGATGGCTGCCTGCCAAGAAACCACAGAGCCAAAGGGGAAGCCAAAACCGAATGGAGTTCATCAGAGCAGCCCATGGGAATAGCGAAGGAGGAAGTCTGGGGTAGTTTGGAAGATGGAGCACCATAGGTTGGCAGTGTGAACAGTTTCTAGCAGAGGCCAGGGCACCCAGCAGGCGCCTAATCAATCTTATTTCCTGGCTGACTCTGCTGATGGCTCCCATCGCCGACTCCCACCGACTACACCAGTTCCAGAATGCCGACCAGCTAAGCCAAGGCCAGCAGATGATGCTAAAGCATGTTGACTTCACCCCCACCTGCCTGGGCACCTGGCCAGGTGTCATCTCACCTTGGGGGCACTGGTCCCCTGGGGGAGGCACACAGTTTCCCACTCGGCAGCTCCTCGGGGAGGTCTGAGGGGGAGGGGTTGTCAAGAGCATAGTTTATAAACTCTGCCCACTCACCAGCGTCTCCTCTGCTATTTGTTGTGGCAACTGGGCTGGGAGGACAAGGAAAGACGTCCTGGAAGTTTGCCTCGCTGTGGGGAGCCCTCAGCCAGATGCTCCTGAAGCTGTTCTGAAGGGTAGCAGGATCAGCCGATTTGGGGGCCACCTGGCCAGTGCCTGCCGGGAAGGAGGACAGGAAAGCCGAGTCAGGGACAGGCATGCCAAAGGCAGCGGGAGTGGCCGGGAGGAGGCTGGTGGAAACATCCCAAGGACAACAATAGTGGCTTTTCTGACTAAGTGTGGGGGGTTACGGGTTTAGAGCTCAGGAACAATAGTTACAAGGAGAACCCAGAACGAGGTGCATCCTTCCTCCGCAGAGAACCAATGCCCGAGAACAGACAAGGGTGGCACTGGGGTGAGGCCCTGGCAGGGCTGGGGAGGAAGGCCTCCTGACAGGCCACTCAGGAGACTGATGGGGGTCTCTGGAGGGCACTGGCTGAAGGCAGTCAGGGTCCCTGCTTTGGTGACTCGGCCAGGGGAAGGAGTTGCTGACAGGACAGGGAGGACATACTCGCAACTGCGAGAAGACTGGCCTCAGAAATGAGTGAGCCCCTGCCCCCAACTACCCTAGAACCCACGTCCCGTGCTCCCCAGGACCCACACACAGGCAGCCCACCGGGCCCAGGCTCCTGACGGTCACCCCTTTCCCCCACTTCAGAAACTGTTTCCCTTCAGCAGCAAATCTCACATACTTCTTAAGATGGAAACAAGTATCTACAGTAAGTTGTAAATCCGTTCTCTCAAAGGTTCAAACGACTTATCTCTGAGCGTGTTGTGAACTGCCCTTCCAGGTTTACTAGTAAAGGAGTCTTTATAAATGCAAAGGAAGTCACGATGGAATTTCAGCAGAGATTTTCAGGTGGAAAGGTCCTCACCCATCCCTTTGATCACAGGAGACTGAGAGAGTGGACACTCAGTCTGGGGTTGTGGTTGCCCACACCTTGAAGAGGTAAAGGGAGTGCCTGGGCCCCTAGAAGAGGGGTGGGATGGGGTGGACTCCCCATCCTGTTATGGTCCTAGGGCTGGACATACTTATCCACATGGACAGGGAGCCTCAGCACAAAACTGATCCCAGGAGTGTAAGCTCCATCCATACTCAGTTGTTCCTGGTAACATGTGTGGCCATAGGACCAGGTGGGAGCTGAGGCAGGATGTTCTATAAGGAATGGATCTGCATCTATCACAGGCTAAGCCAGTCGGTCCCTGCAGAACTTTTCTCAATCCAGTAAGCTCAGTCCATGGGCTGCCCTTCTCTTCAAGGATTCTCCACCCTTGGTAAAGGGTTCAGGTGCCTGTGGCTCTTAGTTCTTTGACCCTGACTCTACCTCCAGCTTGAACACTTGGCACCTCATCCTCACCAGCTCCCCTTCCGTTGGCTGCCAGCAGGAGGCACCTCCTCACCTGCTGCCCCTCCTTGCCTCAGGCCCACACCCTACCCTGTGCCCAGGACGCTCCAACACCCCCATTCTTTTGGCCCATGGATTAGGCCACTTCTGGCTATGATCCTTTATGGCCCGACTTGTACCAAGGATCGTTTCTAAAAGGACCCAATGTCACTCACAAGAAAACACAAAAAATTAAGTGATTATTTAAAAATTAAAACTGCAGAAAAGCTGATAATACATGCAAAACAGTTTTCTAAGCTCATTTCACAAACCTATCAAGTGTTATATCTACCCATGTTCCACGACACTCGGAGTGAACAAAAGAAACAGAATGGGTCACACAATTTTCCCTGCTGTGATGAGGATGCAAAAGGCACTTCAACAGGAAGCAGGGCCTACAGAGAGGGGACTGAACATCACACAGACAATTCCACCCACAGGGTTTTCTCCATTTGGCCCCTTTATAATATCAACATTTCATAAAAGTAAGGGAAATATTAAAAAGCTACTCGAGATTTTTGCCGGGAGCTAAGGCAATGCGGTTTGGGCAGGGGTCTGGTAGCTTAATACAAGACACAGTGATTCTCTGGGCACCTCACCAAGCGTTCTGCTGGGAAAAAGGGGAGGGGAAGGCACAGGGGGAGGGGCACTATGGTGGGATTATTAATTGCCATAATGACTGGGAGAGGGCAAGGATGCTGAATATCTCACATTAAATGGAATACTCATTATAAAGAATTGTCTAACGTACTAATAATGTCCCCGTGGAGAAACACAGGAAGGGGAATCAGTAATTAGCATGACTCTTCTAATGCCCTAAATACCAATTAACGTCTTCACAGGGAGTTGACAGCAATGAATGCAAGAAGGTCTGCTTAGGGAGTACAGATGAAGGGGGATGCCAGGCTTCTGATGTGCCAGTCCTGCTGGTGGTGACATGTATATCATCCTATGAGGCGGCTGGAGCCTGGAGTACTGTTGGCTGCCAAGAGTGCTGGAAGATGATGAGCTACTGGCATGCCCGTGGAAAGGGACAAACCTTTCCTGTTTTTTATTTCTCCATATGTCTAAGTGAGGCTATAGCTGGGACAACCAAACTGCAGATCAATACATCACAGGAGAAACTAGTCTAGAGCACTGGTTCTCAAAGCCTGCTCTCCCAACTAGCATCACCTGGGAACTTGATGGACCTACCCCAGACCTGCTGAATAGAAGAAATTCTGAGGGTGGGTCCAGCCACGTGTGCTTTATCAAACCTTCCAGGTGAGTGTGATGAAGCCTCAAGCTTGAGGACCAACAGTCTACAAGGTTTGAGGCTAAACATGGCAGTTGATCACCAGAGGTATTTTACAAATGCTGCCTCACCCCTGTGCAGAGTCTCTCTAATAGACTCTGAGAGGCAGGGGGAAGTTGCAACGTCTCTGTTACAGGCAAATGACCACAAATGGAGGGTCTGAGAGGGAAGACCTAAGTGATGAGAAATGAGAGCAAAGAGTGAATTATTATGGGCAAATCTAAACCTCAGGTCAGATTAACCACCCTAGAAGGATTTTTTTATTATTGTTGATTGATAATATTATATTAGTTTCAGGTGTACAGCATAGTGACATCATATTTTTATAGGCTATACTCCATTTAAATGTACTACAAAATAATGGCTTTATCTCCCTGTGATATATACTATATCCTTGTTACTTATCTATTTTATACACAGTAGTTTGCATTTCTTAATCCCATACAACTGTCTTGCCCCTCCTTCCTTCCCTCACCACTCTGGTATCTACCACATTGTTTTCTATATCAGTGAATCTGTTTCTGTTTTGCTACATATAGTGTCTCATTTTTAAAATTTCACATATAAGTGATAACATACAGTATTTGTCTTTCTCAGACTTCTTTCACTAAGCATAACACTCTCAAGATCCATTCATGTTGTTGCAAATGACAGAATTTCATTCTTTTTATGGCAGAGTAA
This sequence comes from Phacochoerus africanus, assembly GCF_016906955.1. NCBI lineage: Eukaryota > Metazoa > Chordata > Mammalia > Artiodactyla > Suidae > Phacochoerus > Phacochoerus africanus. Next base: position 216,940,241 of record NC_062544.1, on the reverse strand, counting down.
TATTCCATTGTGTGTGTATGTATATGTATATATATATATATATATATATATATATATATATATACCATATCTTCTTTATCCATTTGTCTGTTGATGGACATTTGGGCTGTTTTCATATCTTGGCTATCGTAAACAGTGCTACTACAAACATTGGGGTGCATGTATCTTTTCAAATTAGGATTTTCTTTCTTTTTTTTTTTTTCAGCTATTTAGCCAAGTATGGAATTGCTGGATCATAGGGTAGTTCAATTTTTAGTTTTTTGAGGAACATGCATACTGTTTTCCATACTGGCTGCACAAATTTAGCATTCCCACCAAGAGGGTTCCCTTTTCTCCATACCTTCTCCAACATTCATTATTTGTAGACTTTTTGATGGTAGCCATCCTGAAAGGAATGAGGTGATATCTCATTGCTGGTTTGATTTATATTTCCCTAATAAATACTGATATTGAGTATCTTTTCATGTGCTTGTTAGCCATCAGTAGGTTTTTTGGGGGAAAAAACGTCCATTTAGATTCTCTGCCCATTTTTTTTCCTTTTCCTTTTTTTAAGGTCACACCTGCAGCCTATGGAAGTTCCCATGCTAGGGGTTGAATCAGAGCTACAGCTGTCAGCCTATGCCACAGCCACAGCCGCTGGGATCCAAGCAACACGGGATATGAGCTGAGTCTGTGACCTACACTACAGCTCACAGCAATGCCAGATCCTCAGCCCACTAAGCGAGGCCACAGGCTGAATTTGCATCCTCCTGGATACTATTTGGGTTTGCTACTGCAGAGCCACAATGGGAACTCTGTACCCATTTTTAATTGGATTGTTTTTTGGGTTTTGTTTTAGCTATTGAGTTGTATGAGTTTATATATTTTGGATATTAAGCCCTTGTTGGTTGCATCATTTGCAAATATTTTCTCCCAATCAGTAGGTTGTCTTTTCATTTTCTCAATGGTTTCCTTTGCTGTGCAAGAGCTTTTGAGTGTAATTAGGTCCCATTTGTTTATTTTCGATATTTCTTTTGCATTGGGAGATAGATCCCAACGAATATTGCCACAAGTTATGTCAAACAGTGTCTTGCTTATATTCTCTTCTGGGAGTTTTATGGTTCCATGCCTTACACTTAGGTCTTGAATCTATTTTGAGTTTATTTTTGTATATGATGTGAGGAAATGCCCTAATCATTCTTTACCTGTAGCTGTCCAGTTTTCCCAGCACCACTTACTGAAGAGACTGTTTTTCTCCACTGTATATTCTTGCCTCCTTTGCTGCATATAAGTTGGCCATAGGTGTGTGGGTTTATTTCTGGATAGAAGAATTCTGTTTTTAATCAAACTTATATTTCCCTTTGAATAAAATACACATTTATATAAAATTCAAAAAATGCATAGGGTATATGGCAAAGGGTCTTTCACCTTCCCCTGCTCCTGGGTACCCAGCTCCAACTTTTCTCTCTCAGAGGCAACCATGTAGTCTGTGTTTTCTAGGGTATGTTGCAAAAATACATGTATGTTTTTGTCTCTATTTCTTCAAAACAAATAATAGCATACACACTGTTTTGTACCTTGCTTTTCTCACTTAATATATTCTTAGGATTGCTCCATATTAAAAACATCAAGAACCACTTATAAGACTTCCAGGTGTATGGAAACATACAACACCCCAGGGGCATGTGTGTCTTTCCAGCAGAAAGGGAGCATCTGCTCGATCATTACATGATTCTTGTGGATTTCTTAGTGAACCCCTAACAGACAAACTGTCCTCAAATTCTTTTTGGAGAACTCTCCACAGGCTCTACTTGTTGTGTGGTTTCATAACAAAAGGAGGCAATACTGAAAGCCTGAGGTCATTAAAGTCCAGCAGTAACACTACCAGATAACACCAGCAGCTAAAGGGTCAGATACCCTATGACACATGGTAGAGAGGAGCTTGAACACGAGAGAACTCAAGGCAAAGAGAGGACTTAGAACTTTTTATCTGTAAGACTCATCACCATGAGTCACATTTTATCTATTGGAATTAACAAAGTACATGAAAATATAAAGACATAAACTAGTTAAGAATACTTAGGAGGGAGTTCCTGTCTTGGCTCAGTGGTTAACGAATCCGACTAGGAACCATGAGGTTACGGGTTCCATCCCTGGCCTTGCTCAGTGGGTTAAGGATCCAGCGTTGCCGTGAGCTGTGGTGTAGGCTGCAGACGCGGCTCGGATCCTGCGTTGCTGTGGCTCTGGCGTAGGCCAGAGGCTACAGCTCTGATTCAACCCCTAGCCTGGGAACCTCCATATGCCGTGGGAGCAGCCCAAGAAATGGCAAAAGAAAAAAAAAAAAAAAGAATACTTAGGAGAGCCAGTTTTCAACACTTAGAATCTATATAACACAGAATAAAATAACATAAATAATATCTATCTTTCCACTAGATTCAGTTAGAGGAACATTTTCTTCGGAATTACTTTTTGTTCTGTAAAAAGTCTTTGCCCTCCCTGGTTCCTGCCAGATTTGTATCAATGTAGCCTTTGAACCTAAAGCATGAAGATTTCTTTTCCATAACAGCTTTGTTGAGATATAATCCCACATATCACATAATTCATCAATTTAAAGTATATAATTCAATTGAAGATGACATAAACAGATGAAAAGATATTACATTGCTCTTGGAAGAAGCAATACTATCAAAATGACTATATTATCACAATCTACAGATTCAATGCAGTCCTTATCAAATTACCAATGGCATTTTTCATAGGCCCACAACAAAAAAATTTTTAATTTGTATGGAAACACATAAGACCCCAAATAGCCAAAGCAATCCTGAGAAAGAAAACTGGACCTGGAGGAATAAGGTTCCCTGAATTCAGATTATGCAAAGCTATAGTTATCAAAACCATATGGTCCTAGCACAAAAACATAAATAGATCAGTGGAACAGGATAGAAAGCCCAGAGATAAACCCACATACCTAAGGTCAATTAATCTACAACAGCGGAGGCAAGAACATACAATGGTGAAAAGACAGTCTCTTCAATAAGTGGTGCTAGGGAAACGGGACAGCTACATATAAAAGAATGAAACTGGAACATTCTCTAACATCATACACAAAAATTAACTTAAGATAGATTAAAGACCTAAATGTAAGGCTGGATACTATAAAACTCTTAAAGGAAAAAATAGGGAGAACACTCTTTGACATAAATTACAGCAATATCTTTTTTTGATTCACTTCCTAAAGTAATGGACATAAAAAACAAAAATAAACAAATGAGACCTAATAAAACTTAAAAGCTTTTGTCCTGCAAAGGAAACCATAAACAAAATGAAAAGACAACATACTGAATGGGAGAAAATCTTTGCAAATGGAGGGACTGACAAGGGATTAATCTCCAAAATATACCAACACTCGATGCAGCTCTATGTCAGAAAAACAAACAGCTCAATCAAAAAATGAGCAGAATATCTAAACAGACATTTCTCCAAAGAAGACATATAGATAGCTAAATGGCACATTAAAAGAGGCTCAACATCACTAATTAGAGAGAAGCAAATCAAAACTACAATGAAGTATCACCTCACACTGGTCAGAATGGCCATCATCGAAAACTCTACATATAATACATGCTGGAGAGGGTGTGGAGAAAATGGAACCCTCCTACACTATTGGTTGGAATGTAAACTGGTACAATTACTATGGAGAACAGTATGGAAGTTCCTTAAAAAACTAAATATAGAACTCCCATATGATCCAAAAATCCCACTCCTAGACATCTATCCAGAGAAAAATCATAATCAGAAAAGATACTGCACCCCAATGTTCACTGCATCACTGTTTACAATAGCCAAGATATGGAAGCAACCTAAATGTCCACTGACAGAGGAACGGACTAAGAAGAGATGAATATATATGTACATACACAGTGGGCTATTACTTAGCCATAAAAAGGAATTAAATGATACCATTTGCAGCAACATGACAGACCTAGAGATTATCATACTAAGTGAAGTCAGACAAAGACAAGTATCATATGATATCACTTATATGTCGAATCTAATAAAACTAATACAAATGAACTTATTTACAAAACAGAAACAGACTCACAGATTTCGAAATCAAATGTATGGTTACAAAAGGGGAAACAATGGGTGGGGGAGGCATAAATTAGGTTGGGATTAATATATACACACCACTATATACAAAATAGATAACTCAAAGCGACCTACTATATAACACACAGAAATCAACTCAATATTCTGGAGTTCCCATCATGGCGCAGTGGTTAACAAATCCGACTAGGAACCATGAGGTTGTGGATTCGGTCCCTGCCCTTGCTCAGTGGGTTAAGGATCCGGCGTTGCCGTGAGCTGTGGTGTAGGTTGCAGATGCGGCTCGGATCCCGCGTTGCTGTGGCTCTGGTGTAGGCCAGTGGCTACAGCTCCGATTCGACCCCTAGCCTGGGAACCTCCATATGCCGCGGGAGCAGCCCAAAGAAATAGCAAAAAAAAATAGACAAAAAAAACCAACTCAATATTCTGTAGTAACCTATTTGGAAAAGAATCTGAAAAAGAATGGATATATGTACAACTGATTCACTTTGCTGTACACCTAATACAATATTCTAAATCAACTATACGTCAGTAATTTTTTTTTTTAAAAAGGAAATAAATGCTGTGGGTGCAGCCCTAAAAAACAAAACAAAATAAATAAAGAAATAAAAAAGTACACAATCAGTGGGGTTTTTTGGTTTGTTTTTTGCGCTTTTTTTGTTTTGTTTTTGGACTAGTCACAGCATTATACAGCTATCAACTCAAGGCAGTAAGGACATTTTTATCATCCAAAAAGAAACCCTATACCCATTTGCAGTCACTGCCTGTAATCCCTCAAAATCCCCAAGCTCTAGGAAACCACCAATCTACTTTCTCTTTCTATGAAAGATAAGATCTTTCAACAGGCTCATCAGCAAACTTTACACAACTGAGGAAACAAAAATTAGTGATCTTGAAAATAAATCAACAGAAATGCTACAAACTGGAAATACAAAGAAATAAAGTGGTGATAGGGAAGAACAAAGCATCTAAGGGTTACAGGATAGTATCAAATGGTCTACCACACAAGTAACTGGACTCCTAGAAAGGGAAAAAATGAATGATGATGAATGTTGCAGAAGAAATATTTGAAGCAATAATGCCCACAAATGTTTAAAAAATAATGAAATATATCAAACCACAGATCTGAGAGGCTCATGGAATTCCAAACATTATAAATACCAAACAAACAAAAACAACCAAACACACCTAGACACATTATATTCAAACTGCTGAAAATCAAAGAGAAAGTATTAAAGGCAGTCAGAGGGAAAGGGAGAAACATATTACCTATAGAGGAAGAAAGTTAATTATTCTCATTTGAAACAATGCAAACCAGAAAACAACAAAATGACATCTCAACAGTACTGAAAGGAAAAAAACAAAACTATCAACCCAGAATTCTATGCCCATTAAAATAACTCTCAAAATAAAGGAGAAATAAAAATTTTTTAAAAGCAAATGAAGAGGAGTTCCCGTCGTGGCCCCGTGGTTAACGAATCCGACTAGGAACCATGAGGTTGCGGGTTCGGTCCCTGCCCTTGCTCAGTGGGTTGACGATCTGGCGTTGCCATGAGCTGTGGTGTAGGTTGCAGACGTGGCTCGGATCCTGTGTTGCTGTGGCTCTGGCGTAGGCCAGTGGCTACAGCTCCGATTCTACCCCTAGCCTGGGAACCTCCATGTGCCGCAAGAGCGGCCAGAGAAATGGCAAAAAGACAAAAAAAAAAAAAAAAAAAGCAAATGAAAACCGGAGTTTCCATTGTGGCACAGCAGAAACGAATCCAACTGAGGATGTGGGTTACGATCCCTGTCCTCAATCAGGGAGGTGGGGATCAGGCGTTGCTGTGAGCTGTGGTGTAGGTCACAGACATGGCTTGGATCCTGAGTTTCTGTAGGCTGGCAGCTGCAGCTCCAGTTCGACCCCTAGCCTGGGAACTTCCATATGCCATGGGTACGGTCCTAAAAATTAAAAAGCAAAAAACAAACAAAAAAAACAACAACAAAAAATAAAAACATGAGAGAATTTGTTACTCACAGACTTATCCTTCAAGAACTGTGAGAAGCTAAACTGAAAAGAAGTTGGGTCGAAATAAACTAAGATCTCTAGAAATAGTTAAAATGAAAGTAAACATGGAAGACATTTTTTAAAAATTAAATTACTCTAAAAAATAATTGTTTATAGTTAAAAGAGTGGTAATATACTAAGGGTATATAGTATCATAAAAGAAAAATGTATGACAATAATACAAAAGTGGGAGGGAAGAATTGGGAGTATAATGTTCTAAGATTTTTATATTATACACTAAGTGGTATAATATTATTTGAAGGTAGACTGTGATTAGAGGTGTATATTGTACTAGAACAAACATTAAAAAAAATTTTTGAGACGTATAAACGTAGATAAAAAGAAATACTAAAAATCCTCAATACAAAAGCAGGCAGAAAAAGAGGATAAAGGAACGAAGAAGAGATGTAAAAAACGAAACACTTAGATGACAGATTTTAATCCAACCATGGCAGATTTTAATCCAACTATATCAATAACTAACTACATTAAAGGTAAATGGCCTAAACATGCCAATTAAAGATTATCATATTATATTAAAAAACCCAAAAATATGCTGTCTACAAAATTATATGCTGTCTACTTTATATATAGACAGAGATAAGTTAAAAACAAAAGGAAAAAAACATAAAAATGCAAACACCACCCGAAAGAAAAGTGAAGTGGCTATATTGATAGAATGCAAGTAGACTTTAGAACAAGGAGTATTAGCAGGAATAGAGTAATTTCATAATGATGGAAAGGACAATTCACTAACTATAACACTCGTAAATGTGCATCTAATAACAGAGACCCAAAATACATGGTTCAAAACCTCTTGTAACTGAAGGGAGAACTGAGTAAATGCACAGTGGTTGTTTGGAGAATTCAACACTCCTGTCTCAGTGATTGTTAAAAACAAGTAAATAGATAATATGTAAAGGTATAGAAGAACAGAACACCACCATCAAACAACCTGACTGAACTGACACCATACCTAAAAAGGCAGAATACACATTCTTTTCAAGTGCACATGAAGCATTTACCATTAAGCCAATTTCTGGGCCACCAAACAGATCTGAATTAATTTAAAAGATATGAAATCAAATAGAGATGTACTATAATCTAAATGAAATTAAACTAGAAGTTAATAACAGGAAGATATTTTTAAAAATTCTTCCAAAAGTTGAAGACTAAACAGTACACTTCTAAATAACCCAAAGAGGAACAAAGAGGAAGTCACAGGATATTAGAATATATTTCAAACTGAGTGATATGAAAACTAAATGTATCAAATTTGGGCAGATGCAGCTCAAGTCTAGGAGGAGATTAATAGCATCAAATGCTAATATCAGAATAGCCAAATCTGTGGTCTAGAAAACTAAAAAATAAGAGCAAACTATATCCAAGTCAATCAGGAGGAAGAAACTAATAAAGATAAAAACAGAAGTTCATGAAATTGAAAAGAGAAAAAAGTATCAACGAAACCACAAGTTTGTTCTTTGCAAAGATCAACAAAACAATGAGCCTGTAGCCAGGTTGGTCAGGACACACCCACACAAACACCAAACTATAACTTCCAGAATAATAGAGGTGATATTACTACAGACCCTACAGACCTTAAAAAGATAAGTAAACATTATTAATGATTCTAGGCCCAGAAAATTGACAATTTAGGTGAAACAGACAAATTTCTTGAAAGACACAAACTATGAAAGCTCACTCAAGAAGAAGTAAATAACCTGAATTAAAGAAACTTTCTGGGAGTTCTCGTCGTGGCTCAGTGGTTAACGAATCTGACTAGGAACCGTGAGGTTGCAGGTTCGATCCCTAGCCTTGCTCAGTGGGTTAAGGATCCCGCATGGCTGTGAGCTGTGGTATAGGTCACAGATGCAGCTCGGATCGGACCCCTAGCCTGGGAACTTCCATATGCCATGGGATCGGCTCAAGAAATGGCAAAAAAGACCAAAAAAAAAAAAAAAAAGGTACAAGCTTCTTGAGGGATCCAGAAGTCTTCTCATGAGAAAGGTTTCAGCTGATATTAGAAGATAGGGTATGAGGAGACAAGATACATGGCAATCTTCAAACATGTAATGGGACAGTATTCACGATACAGTTGTTTCAGATACAGCTGGTTACATTTAGGCAGATTTCTAATGAATAAAAGAAGAGTTTCAGGATTATAAGACTTCTGGGAAAAGGCATCTACTTTCCATTTGAGTGGTGAGATTCTTAAAACCACAGGTGTTCAAAATGTCCTAGAAAGCTCTCTGTCAGGGATACAGAAGAGTCTTCTAGCTTAGATGGGAGTAGGGACTCAATGACATTAAAAGTTCTTTCTAGTACTAAGAAAGAGCAGGAAAAGTAAAATCCAGTTGGCTTAACTAAGGTTTAAGAGCCAGGTAAGGGAGTATTACGAGATTCATACACTTTTTTTTTTTTGTCTTTTTGCCTTTTCTAGGGCTGCTTCCTGTGGCATATGAAGGTTCCCAGGCTAGGGGTCTAATCGGAGCTGTAGCTGCCGGCCTACGCCACAGACACAGCAACATGGGATCCCAGACGCATCTGCAACCTACACCAGAGCTCACGGCAACGCCGGGATCCCTAACTCACTGATCAAGGTCAGAGATCCAACCCGAAATCTCATGGTTCCTAGTCGGATTCGTTAACCACTGTGCCACGATGGGAACGCCCCAAGACTCATACACATTTAAAAAAGCATACTGCTTATCTTTATGTAGTTTACAGTGGTAATTTAATAAAGATGTGTATTTCTATAATATGCCATGTGAAAATATTTCTTTCTGTATATTTTTCTCTCTCTGCTATTTACTCTAAGTGATTAGTCATTGCCCCATTATTCATTCACATTGCCAGTTCCTTTTTCTCTGCCTCTAGACATCCTTCCTTTAAAAAGACTCACAAGGAGTTCCCACTATGGCATAGTGGGTTAAGGAAGGTCCAGCTTTTCCACAGCTGTGGTGTTAGTTACAGCTGCAGCTCAGATTTGATCCCCAGCCTGGAAATTTCCATATGCTATGGGTGCAGTCAAAAAGTGTCATCAGAAGGACACAGCATTTTTAATAAAAGAGCTAATCAGACAAAAATCAGCATAAATCCTCCACATTATCTACTCAACAGGGACTAGGAGAAGGGGTTAGAAAGGAGAACTGATATTTATTAGGTATCTTCTAGTATACGGTTGTGTCTCCCCTGATGGCCATCAACAATTCTTCCACTCACTCCTGTACACTCGTGTCACTCCAACTGTATCAGAAATCACAATAAATATAAATGAACCAAACTCACCAGTTAAAAGATACACAAACAGATATGAGTGACATCATATGGTAGACAAACACATGCATGCACACACAGATCAACTGATTCAGGTTTATTTGGTGGCTCAGAATATGGTCTATCTTGGTCATTGTTTCATTTGCACCTGAAAAGAATGTATATTCTGCCTTGTTGGGTATAGTGTCAATTCAGTCAAGTTGGTTGATAGTGGTATTCAGTTCTTCTATATTCTCTTAGTTTCTGTATACTAGTTTTATCAATTACTGAGAGGAGTGTTGAAAGCATAAATATATGTATTATATATACATATATGTATACATGAAAGAGGCTGAAAGAAATCAATGTAAAAATAGGAAAATATGTCAGGCAAAAACTAACCATAAGAGAATCACTACAGAATGATAAAGAATGTGGCAACTATGTATAAGACAACCCAGGCATGGATAGGAACAAGGATCTAATAACTGCAACCCAAATATAATAATTTAGAAACAGGCCAATTCCACTATTCAATTTAATTCAATCCCACAATTATTTGTGAGAAAGTTACCAAATTTGTTACCATGGACAACAAAGTTTGACCTAACAGACACATATAGGACTCTATATCTGATAACTATAAAATATGCATTATTTTTTTAAAGTACATAGGAATATTTTCCAAAATTAACCCACAAGAGGCCATGATGCAAATCTCAACAAATTCCAAAGGATCATATAGTCAACGTCAATTAAAAGATCAGCTTGACTGCTGGTCTTCTCTGCCAACATCTCATGCCCCTGAAATTCCCCTCTTCGTTGTGCTTGTATCTTTAGACACTCTATGTGGAGGCTGTATCCATTCATTCATTTATTTAACATATTTTTATTTAACACTAAATACAAGTTACTGTTCTAAGCACAGAGGATACATTAACAACCAAAGCAAAACTGACAAATATACCTCCTTTATAGTTATCAGATATAGAGTCCTGTCTGAGCTTACATTCTGGTGTCACCTCTGTCACTAGACCACAAGTGCCTTAAGGCAGGACCATGTCTAATACAGATTTAGCTGACTCTTAACATGCTACTGGGCCACACAGTATGTTGGTTCTGGCTGGGAAGGACCTATAGACCTTACTGAAGATGAAGGGCTTGGTGGGACTTAGGGTATGGTCTTGAGATACTGTGGTGGAAGTGGAACGCAGCTCATCAAGGAGGGACCTGGAACCAGAATGAGTGACAGAATCTAGACCCTCCTTCCCACCTCTCTATTGCCAATTCAACATCTAGGTCTCAGCGACCCACAGATCAAAGCAGACCCATGTCTAGAAACCAATTTATCACAGCAGAGCTGCATAAGCCCAGATGGATGTCAAAGAAACTTGAGGCCATGAAGATCAGAAGGAATAATCATGTCTCTTAATATGTGCCTGCAAAAAGGGGTGCAGTTTAAAGAGGCCAGACAAGTCAAGTGACAACATCCCACATGTTAGCCTGGTTATAAGGTTCTGTTTTTCTTCCCTGTGATGTAGGAAGGAACACCTGGTTTTTCTGAGCTATGGGACAGGATGAGGAGGAGAATATACATGGCTTGTGGCAAATAGATCCATGTTCTAACAGACACAGGAGCATGGTAATTGGCTTTATGGGGAACTCTGTCCAGTTCCAGAATGGCAGGTTAACAGTGTAACCGAGAAGGGCCTTAAAAAGAAAGATGCCTTCAGCTTCTATTTTGGGACTACAATGTGATGGTTTGATATATGTACACGTTGTGAAAAGATTACCACAATCAAGTTAATTTACACACCCATCAGCTCACATAGTTACCTCTGTGTCTGTGTGGTGAGAACATTTAAGATCGACTATCTTAGCAAATTTCAAGTATATAATACAGTATTGTTAACTACAGTCATAAGGCTGTACTTTAGGTCTCCAGAATTTATTCATCTTATAAAATTTGTATCCTTTGACAAACATCTCTCCATTTCCCCACCTATCTCCTCTTTGCCAGCCACTGGCAACCACCATTCTACTCTCTGGTTTGCTAAGTTTGACTTTTTTTAGATTCCACATATAAATGAGCTCATACGATACAGGTTTCCCCTATTATCTGAAAATATAGCATTTCTATGAAATCGTTTGTGAGCCAAAATGGCGTAAAGCAAAAAAGCAATTACTTTAAGAACACCTCTTGCTAACGGATGCACACAAAAAAAGTCAGATAAAGCACAGGTGCTCACAGACACCAATAAAAGCAGCTGAGATGCTGAGGGTAGTTCCTGGGGAAGGAGCTTGGTGGTTCTATACTCGCTGCTCACGGTATGTCCTGACTTTCTAAAACAGCTTGCTGCAAAATAAGTGTGGGCTCTTTTCACTTTTTGTAAAAGCAAAAATTCTCCTAGGATTTCTTCTGGTTAATGAAAACAGGCACTAACGTAGTTCTTTCATAAAAGCAAAGTGGCATAAAACAAACTTTCAAAAATTGTGAAATACCCAATTTTACCGTCTTTCTCTGTCTTATTTCAAAACATAGCATGTGTCCTCCAAGCTCATCCACATTGTCACAAATGGCAGGATTTCCCTCTTTTTAGTGACTAAATACTATTCCGTGTGTTTGTGTGTGTATCAGATTTGCTTTACCAATCCATCTTATCAACCAACACTTAACTTGTTTCCCTATCCTGGCTATTGTGAATAACATTGCAGTGAACATGAGAATGCAGATATGTCTTCCAGATACTGATTCCATTTCCTTTAAATGAATACCCAGAAGTGGAATTGCTGGGTCATATGATAGTTCTGCATTTAATTTTTTGAGGAAACTCCATACTGTTTTCCATAACAGCTGTACCAATTTATACTCCCACCAACAGAGTACAAGGGTTCTCTTTCATCCATATCCTCACCTGCATTTGTAACTTCTCTTTTTGGTAACAGCTAGCCTAGCAGGTGTGAGGTGACATCTCATTGTGCATTGTTTTTTGTTTGTTTATTTTTTGGCCACACACACAGCATGTGGAAATTCCTGGGCCAGAGATCAAACCTGCACCACAGTAGTGACAACACCAGATCCTTAACCTGCTGAGCCATCAGGCAACTCCCTCATTGTGGTTTTGATTGGCATTTCCCTGGTGATTAGTGATGCTGAGCACATTTTCATATACCTGTTGACCACCTGGATGTTGTTTTTGGAAAAATGTCTATTCAGGCCTTTTTCCCACTTTTTAATTGGATTATTTGATATCTGTGGGGGTTTTTTGTTATGTTTTACTACTGAGTTATATGAGTTCCTTATGTATCAATCCCTTATTAATATATTGTAGATGTTTTCTCCCATTCTCTAGGCTGCCTTTTCATTTCATTGATGGTTTCCTTTGCTATGCAAGAGATTTTTGGTTTGATGTAGTCCTGCTTGTTTATTTTTGCTCTTGTAGCCTGAGTTTTTGGTGTTAAATCCAAAAAAAAAAAATCATTGCCACAATCTTTTTTTTTTTTTTTTTTGCTTTTTAGGGCTGCACCTGCAGCATATGGAGGTTCCCAGGCTAGGGGTCTAATTGGAGCTACAGTTGCCAGCTTATGCCACAGCTGTAGCAACACCAGATCCAAGTCTCATCTGCAACCTACACCACAGCTTACGGCAACGCCAGATCCTTAACTAACTGAGCAAAGCCAGGGATTGAACCCACATCCTCATGGATCCTGGTGGGGTCCGTTAACTGCTGAGCCACAACGGAAACTCTACCGCAACTAATTTCAAAGAGTTTTCTCTTATGTTTCTTCAAGGAGTTTTATAGTTTGAGGTCTTAAGTCTCATAATCAATCAATTTTGGTTTGACTTTTGTGTGTGGTATAAGGGTCCAATTTCATTCTTTTGCATATATATATATGCAAAATTTTCCCAACACCATTTATTGAGGAGACTCTTTTTTTTCCATTGTGTATTCTTGGACCCCTTGTCAAAGACGAGTTGACCATATATATGTGAGCTTATTTCTGGGCTCTCTTTTCTGTTCCACTGATTCATGCTTCTATTTTTATGCCAGTACCATACTGTTTCAATTACGTATAGCTTTATAATATAACTTGAATCCAGGAAATGTGATGCCTACAGCTTTGTTCTTCTTTCTGAAGAGTGCTTTGGCTATTCAGAGTCTCTTGTGGTTCCGTACAAACTTTAGGATTATTTGCTCTATTTCTGTGAAAAATGCCATTGGAATTTTGATAGGGATTGCACTGAATCTGTAGATCACTTTAACTAGTATGGACGTTTTAACAATATTAATTCTTTCAGTCCATGAACACAGGCTATCTTTCAATTTACTAGTGTTTTCTTCGATTTCTTTCATCAGTGTCTTACAGTTTTCAGTGTATAGGTCTTTCACCTCCTTGGTTAAATTTATGCAGAAGTATTTTATTCTTTCTGATGCTATGGTAAATGGGATTGTTTTCTTAATTCTTTTTAGGACAGTTCGTTGTTGGTGCCTCCAGCTTCTGATACAGGTTTTAATGAAGACTAGTTCCTTCTGCTGGGAGCCACTCCTTCCCAAAGAACACATCAATTCGGAGAGAAAAACTAAAACAAAAGACCCACAGCAAGAGACAGGAAGGAAGGGATGCTATTCAACCCCCCTGCCCCTCTCCTCCATAGCACACAATAGCTGAGTCCTCTACTAGAGAACCGTGGCTCCAAAAGAATCCCTGTGGCCTGGTGTTTTCTGGTTTTTAAGCCTCTGTTTGAGCATTGTCACTATGGCGACAAGTCTGGGATGCTCTGCTCTAAGTGAGGAAGCTTATCCCTTCAAATATGCTTCTTGAGTTAGCAACAAAGGAATTCACTGAACCTCAACTAATCTCATATTCTCCTGCGAGACCTCTCTCAAGAGGCACTTTCCCCCCTCTGCCCTCACAAACCTCCCAGGTTTACACTGTTCAGCCAACAACCACATTTACACAGAGGTTTATAGTTTACTTTCACCCACATTATCTCAATCAAGCCCCAAGGAGTCCTCTTCAGTCACATGAGCCTATTCTACAACAACTAAACAAAATGCGGCCCTTGGTTTTAGGAGGCCCCTCCTGGAAGGCTAGCAGACACAGGCCTGGCAGCTGGGATGGGACAGAGGAAGGATGGGTGGGAGGGCAGAGACCTTAGCCACATGCCTTTTTCTTTTCCAGAGGGAAGAATCTGCAGTGGCTTGTAGCCCTGGCAGGCCTGATACCCACTCCCCTGAAGCTCTTCTGAGCCTGATCGAGGCTGTTGTTCTGACTTGGCTCACGTCCTACATCATTTCCAACCCCAGCTGTTCTGAGAGTGGCAGTCAGCTCTGGGGAATTTGTCCTCCCTGACTTCAGAGGGCTCTTCCTTAATTATAATTTTTAGAGTCAGCCCCAGTTTCCTATAACAGAGGTGTACAGGGAAAATTCTCCTTTTTCTCTACTCTGTGATGACATTCTAATTCACCTCTGGTCACCAAATGTGTATAGGATTACCCCTCACCAAGCAATTCTCTATGCCACCAGCTGTGTGTTCAAAAACTTAATTCTGACACTATCTGCCTGGAGATAATATCAGCTCTCACAGACTATCCCCACTTCAGATGCCAATTTCCAGTCCAGGTTGTTGTCTGTACTTCTAACTGACTGGCTCTAAATCATATGTTCCCACAACCCTCTCCCAGAGTTTGATCATTTGCTAGGACAGCTTACAGTACTCAAGAAAACGTTTTACTTACTAGATTAATGGTATATTGCAATGAATATTAAAGAACACATAAGAATAGCCAGATGAAGAGCTATGTGGACTGAGGGCTGGAAGAATCTTAATCATAGGAACTTCTGTCTCGTGGAGTTTGGGGTATACCACCCTCCTCGCATATGGATGTATTCTTGTTCACCCACTCAGAAGCTTTCCAAATACCATCCTTTGGGGAGGGGGGTAATGGAAGCTTCCTGTCGTAGGCATGACTGATTACATCATTGAACATTAGTGATTAAGTCAATATCCAGCACTTCTCCCCTCCCAGTTCCAACTTTCTATGGCAACCAACTCCCTTCCTATGGTTTTATAGGGGCTTTCCAAAAATCACTTTATTAATATAAATTCAGATGATTGAAAGGGGCTTGTTATGAACAACAAAAAACACCCATTTCATTTGTACACTCCAGAGCTATGCTATTTTTTATTCCCTTTTAGGGCTGCACCTGCAGCATGCAGAAGTTCCCGGGCTAGGGGTCAAATGAGAGCTTGAGCCGAGGCCTACCCCATAGCCACGGCAACACCAGATCTGAGCCACATCTATGACCTATGCTGCAGCTTGCAGCAATGCCATATCCTTAATCCTCTGAGTGAGGCCAGGGATCAAATATGTATCCTCACAGACACTCTGTCGGGTTCTTAACCCACTGAGCCACAATGGGAACTCCTCTAAAGCTATTTAAGAAGTGAGGAACAAAGGATTCTGATAATGCTCTTATCACTTAAGAAATTACATAATTTTTAAGAGCAATTTCCAGGAAACATGAAAAATTTATTATATCACAATAGGCCTACCTCTTACTAGTTTTAGGACCTTAGGGAAATCATTTAACCTTTCTAAGTCTGTTAACTCATCTGTAAGATGTTGGCATTTCTATCCATCCAGGGGGTTTTGATAAGGATTCTACTTATCCTTAGATCGGCAGAACTCTTAGTTCCCACCCACACCAGCCCATTCTGCCCTCTTAGCCTAGACAGCCTCCAACCCTAAGAAGGTTCATAACAAAGAGACAACCCAACCTCACCTTGACTTCTCTAGCTTGTGTCTGTGGTCACCTAAATAACTTAGGGGTGATACACAATTCTTTCCCTCTGATTTTCAAAACAGACAATTAAGGGAGGCTGTTCAACTCATTTTGTCTCTGTGATGAGAGGTGATGAGGTAAAAACAAAGGTTATCGTAGGAGACAAAACTTCTGGGTTCCAGTCCTCCTTGCTCACTGAGTTCCTCAGCCTCTCTGGTTGGAGAGTTATTCTCAAATAACTCCCCTGCCTTACCTCCCAGAGGAAAGGGGCTGGATAGGGTGCTCTGTCAGGCCCCTTTCCCACTCTAAGATCTCCAAACCTTAGGGGACTATCAAACATGACATGGAAACAAATCAGATTTTGCAGACACTGGTCTTGCCCTCAAGGAGTATTCTAATATACTCTAAAATCCACCCCTGCTTCTTAAAATAAACATTTCATTTGGTAATAATTTTATATTTTTGAAAAAGTTGCTAGGATGATGCACAGAGTTCCTTTACCAGTTTCCCCTAATGTTACCATTGTACATTTGTCAGAACTACAAAACCCACATCAGTATATTACTATTTACTAAATTTCGCATTTTATTTGAATTTCACCAGTTTTTCCACTAATGTCTTTTTTCTCTTCTTGGATCCAATCCAGGATACCTCACTGCATTCAGGATAAAACATTTTTTAAATAGTGGAAGATTTCCAACATAGAAACAAACAGATCTTCAATAAAAAGAACATTAGGAGTTCCTGCTGTGGCTCAGCAGAAACAAATCCGACTAGGAAACATGAGATTGCAGATTCGATCCCTGGCCTCACTCAGTGGGTTAAAGATCCTGCATTGCTGTGAGTTGTGGTGTAGGCTGCAGATGCAGCTCGGATCCTGTGTTGCTGTGGCTGTGGAATAGGCCAGCAGCTGTATTTCCAATTTGACCCCTAACCCGGGAATCTCTATATGCCTCAGATACGGCCCTAAAAAAAAAGGAAAGAAAAAAAGAACATCAGTTATATTTAAAGTTCTTTGTGAGTCCTCCCTTCCCATTTTCAAGCCCTTTTCTTTTTTCCTAGAGATAACCACCATCAAAAACTAATTGTTTATCATTCACAGACATATTCACATGGATTCCTAAAAAGACAGTATAAGCATAAACACTATATAGTATTGTTTTACAGGCTTAGAAACTTATATAAATACTATTCTTTTCATATACTTCCATAACTTGCTTCTTTCATTCATCAGTGCTTTTGAGATCTAGCTATTAAGAAATATAGTGCTAGTTCCTCCTGCTGTATATATAACATGTATAGTAGCTCATTCTATGAGTACACTATTATCATTCTCCCACTAATGAATATTGACACCATTTCCTATTTTTGTGCTGCAATAGAAATTTTAATGCATGTTTGCTGATGCACATAAGAAAGATTCTCCATCTGGGACTGGAATTTCTGGCTTAAAAGGTGTAACCAAATTGTTTTTTAAAGCTGTTGTACAGTTCAACACTCTTCTGAGAAGGAAATGTGTCTGTTGCTCCATATCTTCATCAATACTTGGAAGTACATTTATTTCATAAATTTGGAGAAAATTGGCATCTTTTAAATGAGTCTCCCAGTTCATGAACATAGCCTTTTTCTCCATGTATTAAGGCTCTTTTTTTTTTTCTTTTCAATAATTATAATTTCTCCAAAAATATTCCTGTACATTTTTTGGTTAGAAGTACTTGTAGGTATCTTGAGGCTTTTATTATTATTTAAAATGGGATTCTTTATCTATTAACTTTTCTAATTGGTTGTTACTGGTGAATAAAATTTTGATATGTCAATTTTGTGTCTAGGGAAACTGGCAAACCCTTATTATATATTTTCCAGTTAAAAACCTTAAGAAAATAACATTGTATTCAAATAAGGAAGGACATATCATCTTTCCAACATTCACATCATTTTTCTTATCTTACTGCATTGACTAGAATCACCGGTACAATGCTGAATATAAATGGTGAGAAAGGGCATCTTTGCCTTTTTCACTATTTTTCTGAAAAGGAGCCTAGAGTCTCATTGTTAAGGATAGTTTTTGCTGCAATACTTTGATAGATGCTCTTTATCAAGTTAAGGAAATTTCCTCCTAAGTTTTCTGAAAAGTCTATTCAATCATGAATAAGCACTAAATTCTGATAACTGCTTTTTATGAATCATATATTATAGGTATTATTGATCTGTTAGTACGTTTTATTACATTGACATATTTTCTGATGTTGGATCATTCTTAATTTCTTGCATAGACTCAACTTGGGATGTAAACGTTTGAAATAGATTTGCAAATATTTCATAAGCATCTACGTTTATAAATTGAATTAGGCTATAATTTTTCTTTTTTGTATTCTTATTTGGGTATTTAGGCTATATTAAAATTGTAAAAGTAGACAGCTTTGTCTAACTTTCTATTCTCTTAAACAGATTGTCAACGTTAGGATTATCTATTTCTTAGAAGATGAATACAATGCAGATGTAAACCATCTAAGCCTGACATTCTGGGGAGAGGAAGTTTTGGTTTTCCGTTTAAGTTCTTTAATGACGGCTGCTTTATTAGAATTTTCTATATTTTTTGAAGTAAGTTTGGCAAATTATATTTACCTAGAAAACAGGTTTTTCCCAATACAAATTTTAGAATAAAATTCTTCAGAGTATAATCTTATTATTTGTATCACCTATTACACAACTGCAGTTACAGTTCCCATTCTTTCAAAATACTATTTGTGGCTTTTTCTGAAAAAAAAAAAAAAACTTAACTAGGGATTTACCTATTTTATACCTTTTTTGATCCTCTAAATTGCTCTCTGTTTCATTTGGCTTGTCCTTAGTTTCCTTACTTCTACTTTTCTAAAGGCTTATTCTTATTCTTTGTCTAGATTCTTAGAGATGGACATATATAGACAATAGTAGGTGCCTATACAATATTTATTCTTCGTTTTTCCTTATTAACATAATCCCTATTTAGTTTGGGAAAGCAATATGCCAAGCTTAAAAAAAAATTATATCTTTCAGAATCCCTTGCAGCTAGGAAATGTCATATAACACAGTTCTTAGCAATGACATACAAGTGGAAGTTACTGGGTAGGGCTTCCAGGAAAGCTCTTTACTTAAAGATAGCAGACTCAGCTGGTACATGCCTTTTTCATAACCTGTACTTTTTTTCCCCATCATGTTTGGAATGTGGATACAAAATTAGAAGTAAAGCAGCCATCTTGCAACCATGAGGCAGCAAGCATGAGCATGAAAGCTAAGTTTAGATGGATCAAAAATTAGAAGAGCCTGTGGCTACAATAGTATCATGGAATCTCCACATCTGTTTTAGAGGGCTACCTCCGAATGGAGTCCCCCTAAAATCGAGTTCCTCTGCTGAGTTTATGGTTAACCTCTTTATCCAAAACTTTATTTACATTTTTCCCCCTCACTTGTTTCCCTTAGGATTGAGGAGTATCAAAGAACAAGGGGGGAGTTCCCATCATGGCTCAGTGGTTAATGAATCCAACTACGAACCATGATGTTGCGGGTTGGATCTCTGACCTTGCTCAGTGGGTTAGGGATCCAGTGTTGCTGTGAGCTGTGGTGTAAGTTGCAGACACGGCTCAGATCCCGTGTTGCTGTGGCTCTGGCGTAGGCCGGCAGCTACAGCTCCAATTAGACCCCTAGCCGGGGAACCTCCATGTGCCATGGGAGCAGCCCCAGAAAAGGGAAAAAAAAAAAAAAAAAAAAAAACCAAGGGGAACTATAACCAAGCAGTACCTTGCAGCACCCTCTCAAATAAAAAAGCCTTTCTGTGTTCCCTGCATCTTGTTTGTAGAAAAAGGCCTTCTCTGAAGTCCAGAGAGCAGATTCAAACAGTTACTAATTAGGGAAGTAAGGGAGTGCAGAAACAAAGGAAAAGCATTCAAGAAACAACAGTTCATGGGAGCTCCCGTCGTGGTGCAGTGGAACGAATGCGACTAGGAACCATGGGGTTGCAGGTTCAATCTCTGACCTCACTCAGTGGGTTAAGGATCCGGTGTTGTTGTGAGCTGTGGTGTAAATCACAGACACGGCTCGGATCCTGCACTGCTGTGGCTGTGGTATAGACTGGCAGCTGTAGCTTCAATTCAACCCCTAGCCTGGGAATCTCCATATGCCTCGGGTGCAGCCCTAACAAACAAACAAACAAACAAACAAAAAAAAAAAAAAAAAAAGAAAGAAAAAAAAAGAAAAGAGAGAAAAAAAACCCAAAACAATAGTTCAGAGTCCTAATTCCCCCTCAAGGGATATACATACACATCTGACACATATCTTTGAGTTGTGCTGCAGGAACTAAGACCACCCCCCACCCAAACAGAGGATGGTGACTACATGCTGAGCACAAGCACATGGACCCCACACTGACTAGAACCAGAAGGTGGATGATTAAGATTCCTGAAACACCACCCTGTAACCTCACCACCAACCAATAAGAAGAAAGTCATGCCTCCTGCAACCCTCACCCCACATGTGGCCTTTAAAAACCTTACACCCTGGTCAGCCAGAAAGACGGATCTGAGAAAAACCTGTACCTCTTATTTTCATGATCAGTGCCCTCTCAATAAACCTTTCTCTGCTCCAAGCTTCCATGTTTGTTTATTTGACCACACTGTGTGTTGGGAAATGAACTTGAGTTCAACAACACGAACTTTTTGTTACAGGACAAATATTAAACCTCTAAAGGCCTTTTAACCCATGATCATTTAGATTCTTTTACACATAGCCAAATACCATTTTAAATAATACAATATTCAACTTATTTTTCATATTTTAAATTAATACATGCATTTAAGGTCATAAATTTTCCTAAAAGAAAACCTTTCTTGACTAAACTAAGAGATCAACTGTGCTGGCCCAAACCCAAAAGAGCACTTGGCCAACCCCCAAAGTAGTGATATAAGTGAAAATAGCCATGGTTTAAGTCCCTAAATATGGGGGTGGTTGTTATGCAGCCAAAGCTAACTAATACAGAAACTGGTTTCAAGAGTGAAGTGCTGCCACAACAAAAAACTAAAATGTGGTATTAGCTTTGGAATAGGGCAGTGACTAGAAAATCAGTCACAGACTTTGCAAAGATTGAGTGCAAAAGCTGCAAAAATGGAAGAAAAAAAAAAAAACCCTGCTCTAACAGGTTTGGAAAATGATGACTCATACTATGTAAACACAGAATAGCTGGTAAAAGTGAAGCTTGCAATAACTTGACGGGGGGAGGGGAAATGAACCTGATGAACTTTCAGTTACAGCTAAGTAGCTGTCCAGCGAGAGAATTTGAAAAGTGCCACTTGGGTGCTCTTAACTGCATGTAATACAGGATGGCAAGACAGAGAGATGTGCTCACGAAGGAAGTGTTCAGTTTACAGACAGAATTTAGATGGGATTCAGAGGGCCCAGGACCTGCTCTGTTGTAAAATAAAACTCTCATCTCCAGTCTCCCCATATTTGAATAGTCTTCAAGCAAAAGATTCTCAAAGTAAAAGGAAACCTTAGGACAAAGAGAAAAGCAAGGGTGTGGCCACTTGTTAAGACCTCTGAAGGATTTAAGGAAATGTCTAGTATACTTTCTCAGCTAGACAAAAAGTCATGCCAGAAGCCTAATCCCATACTACAGTGAAGAAATCTGGAGAAAAATAATTCTGGGTACAGGTTTTGTTGAATAAAGTTGACAACAATCTGTTACACAGAAAGCCCAAAATGTTTAAAACAAAAAGCACAACAAAACTATACCAACAAAAGCACCCTGAGCTTGAACTAGACAGACTAAGATTGATTCAACTGTAAAGAGGTCCCTTGGCTCTCAATTACCTATGGTCAGGAAGCCAGAAGAGAAAGCTTCTGAACTGTTAACGTGGCTGTTTCTCAAGAAAATAGAGGAAAGAT
Source organism: Phacochoerus africanus (assembly GCF_016906955.1). Taxonomy (NCBI): domain Eukaryota; kingdom Metazoa; phylum Chordata; class Mammalia; order Artiodactyla; family Suidae; genus Phacochoerus; species Phacochoerus africanus. The sequence goes on along the minus strand of NC_062544.1, from coordinate 216,918,148 downwards.
TTCTCAAGATGGGGAACCAAAGGACTGGGGAATGGAGTCTAGAGCCTTGGAGAACAATGGACTGGGAGGACTCCCCAGGAAGCTGAACTGATTCCTAATCAAGGGCCATTTTTTGCCCTGGCACAGGGCCACCTGGCAAAATTTGCCCAGGGGGACTTTTTATTTTTCCCCCAGTTAGAAAAGCTGGTTTTTGTATTTGATTCCCATAATAACTCCCACTTTCCACTTTTTGAATTTACTCCACTTTACAGATGAGGAAAAACAATGCTCAGAGGTCAGGTCAGCTTCCACAATAGCCCAGCTAAGAGGAAGCAGCTCTAGGCCTTCAGCTGCTGCAGCCCATGTGCTCTCTGCTTTGCTGCTCTGAGCCCCTGGGAAGTCATTTGTTGGATACTTTTGCTTCCCCAGAGCAAGAATCTTATGTTTGCGTTCATGACTAGGAACTATCTTCAAAAAGAGTTTCTGATGAGTTAAATCAGAGCATAAATCAGCAAAAACGGCCAAGGAGGGACAACTCAAAAGATCTGTAGGGTCAGAAAGCTCTCTCTCAGAGTTCCTGTCATAGCTCAGCAGTTAACTAACCCGAACCCGACTAGCATCCATGAGGATGAGGGTTCGATCCTTGGCCTCAATTCAATGGGTTAAGGATCGGGGCATTGCTGTGAACAGTGGTGTAGATCGCAGATGTGGCTTGTATCCCACGTTGCTGTGGCTGTGGTGTAGGCCAGTGGCTACAGCTCCAGTTAGACCCCTAGCCTGGGAATCTCCACATGCTGAGGGTTCGGCCCTAAAAAGACAAAAAGAAAAAAGAAAACTCTCTCTCTCCTCTCTCTCCTCCCTTCTGCCTCCATCCTTCTCCAACATCCCTCTCTCTCCAGTCCTCTCTCCTTTCACTCCTCTTTCCTAAGTCCTGCTACAGCTATGTGGCATCATTTTTACTTGTTGATACACTGCTTATAAGCATTCTTTTTTTAAAATGATTTTTATTTTTTCCATTACAGTTGGTTTATAGTGTTCCATCCATTTTCTACTGCACAGCAAGGTGACCCAGTTGCACATACATGGATACATGCTTTTTTCTCACATTGTCCTCCGTCATGCTCCATCACAAGTGACTAGATACAGTTCCCAGTGCTATACAGCAGGATCTCATTGCTTATCCATTCCAAAGGCATTATAAGCATTCTAACTTCTAGTTCTTGTCTTTCCTACTGGAGGACAAGCCTGGTCCTTTCCCTTTCTCTCAAAATGGAACAGAGTCCCTAATACCTGACTGCTCAGTTTAATGGCCTAGGAGGTCTTTTAGGCCAGTGATTGCTATGTATCTCCTCATCCTCCCTCTTCTGAAGTCTGTGTCTATTCAGTTAATATTCAATGCCTCTGTCTCGCCACTGTATGTCGGATGTGTAGTGGGAAGAGGACTTTTCATTTTTAGTTTGCAGACCTCTGAATCAAGAGGAGCCTGACCTAAGGAGCCATGTCTAAGGAGCCTCCGTCATCCTGATGTGATAAGCTCATGAGATCACCGGCTTCCAATCTGATACTCTAAGGAGGATGAGACAGAAAGCCTGCAACGAGGGTCAGCAACTTTGCACATGGAAGAAATATGAATACTTTGTGGCCAAGGAGCAGACTGTGATAGATTCTAAAAGCAGCCACAATTTCTTTTTCTCCTACCCAGGGGTGGAGTCTATTTCTCCACTCCTTAAATCTGGGCTTGGCCATGTGGCTTTATTTTTGGCTAATAGGACATTAGTAAATGTAATACAAACGGAAGCTTAAAATGTGCTTGCAGAGGGAGGCTGCCCTCTGATTGCATTTGGAAACCTGGATTGTCATGTGAACAGCCTCAGCAGACAATTTGGAAGATGAGAGCCAATTTGGAAGAGAACTAAGGCATCTCAGCAGGCAGGCAGTCAACTTCCAGACAGGAGCGAGGCTATCCTAGATCATCTAGCCACCAGCCCGTCAGAGATGTATGTGATAGTCAAGATCAGCTGAGCTGGCCAGATTTTTTAAATTGCCCAGTGAGCCAAAAATTCCAGAGCTAAATAACAGTGTTTCCTTTAAGCCATTAAATTTTGTAGTGGTTCATTATATAGCAAAACTCAACTGATAACAATTATAATTTTTTTTTCTCTTTTTAGGGACACAACTGCAGCATATGGAGGTTCCCAGGCTGGGGGGTCCAGTCGGAGCTGTAGCCGCCGGCCTACACCACAGCCACAGCAACACCAGATCCGAGCCATGTCTGCAACCTACAACACAATTCATGGCAATGTCAGATCCTTAACCCACTGAGCGAGGCCAGGGATCGAACCTGTATCCTCATGGATACTAGGCAGAATTGCTTCTGCTGAACCACTACAGAAACTCCTATAATTTTTTTCTTACAAAGTCTATAATTATCATCTTTGTGATTCTGAATGTGGCTTTAACATTCCCCCCAACAGCCTGCCCATATTGCTATTGTTGCCTAGTTTTCATTTTAATAATTTTACTCCCCACCCCCCACCCAGTACACACACACTTAGGAATTTTCTACACAGTTAACAGTTAAATGAATATATTTAATCATCTTGTGTTCAGTGTTCTCATATTGTGCATCTTTTCTCATTGTTTAATTTTTTTCTTTCTAAAGCATATATTTACTAGTTCTTTTAGTGAGAGTCTGAATTTATGCTTTTGGTCTTTATTGTTCTCTCATTCTTTTTTTTTTTTTTTTTGTCTTTTTGCCATTTCTAGGGCCGCTCCCGAGGCATATGGAGGTTCCCAGGCTAGGAGTCTAATTGGAGCTGTAGCCACTGGCCTACACCAGAGCCACAGCAACTCGGGATCCAAGCCGAGTCTGCAACCTACACCACAGCTCACAGCAACACTGTATCCTTAACCTGTTCTCTCATTCTTAAAGGATAGCTTATCTAGGTATAGTATTCTAAGTCCAACACTTAGAAGTTGTCTGTTTTCTTCTGCCAAAACATCAATCAGCCTGGCATTTATTTATACATGTTTATACATGACAGTTGGGGGGTTGGTTTTTTTGTTGTTTGTTCACTTTTTAGGGCCACATGTGTGGCATATGGAGTTTCCCAGGCTAGGGGTCAAATTGGAGCTACAGCTGCCAGCCTATACCACAGCCACAGCAATGACAGATCCCAGTCATGTCTGTGACCTACACCACGGGTCTCAGCAACGCTGGATCCTTAACCCACTGAGCAAGGCCAGGAATTGAACTAGTATCCTCAGGGATACTAGTTGGGTTTGTTACTGCGGAGCCACAGTGGGAACTCCCAATACATGACATATTTTTAACTCTGATTTTTAGTTGGCTGTTATGCACTGAAGGTCTGTGTTGCCCCAACATTCATATGATGAAGCCTCCTCCCCCGACCCCCACCCTCCCCGCCCCAGTGTGACTGTATTTTGAGACTGGGCCTTCATGGAGGTAATTAGGGTTAAATGAAGTCATATGAGTGGGGCTTGACCAGAGAGTGTCCTTAGAAAAAGAGATGGGAGAGAACTCACACACTCTCTCCCCGCTGCCATGTGGGGGACACAGTGAGGAGGCAGCCATCGACAAGCCAGGAAGAGGGCTTTCAAGAGAAACCACATCAGTTTTGATCTCAAACTTCCCAGCCTCCAAAACTGTGAGAAATAATGTCTGTTGTTTAAACTACCCAGGCTATGGCATTTTGTTACAGTGGCTCAAGCAGACTCATACACCAGTCTTTTCCCCACCTTGATGTTATGTAGTTTCACTACAACCTGTGTAGTTGTGGGTTAACCTTTACTTAACTTTCAAGATATTAGGAGATACTTTTGATCAAGTTATTAGGAGATACTTTTGATCTAAGAACTCACAGTTACTCAGTTCTGGAAAATTATTAGCTGTTTATTTAAATACTACTTCACTTTCGTTCTCTGTTCTCTCTGAAATTGTTACTAAAGAATGTTGAAGCCTGTCATTTTCTCTTTCATATCACTAAAATTTGCTTTTTGTATTTCTGTACTTTGACCAGGATGAGTTTCTCTGTACTGTCTTACAATCTGTTAGCTCATACTTCTCTGGTACCTAAGCATCACATTTTTCTTTTTTTTTTTTACCATTAAATATTTTATATAGCATAATAAAAATAACTTAACTGGTAAGAATAGCAAAAATAATACACCCTCTGAAAATAAGTAAAATATAAAATGCATAAATTGGTTAAAAAACAGAGTAATTATATAAATATGTCCTCACAATGTGTTACATCTTATTGATTCTTCAATATAGGTGTTACACCATTCTAGGTGATGTGATAAACATTATAGACCTTACATTATACTATGGAGAGAAATGGCTCCCTCATCTGAGTTACAGTTCTCTGTCTTTTCATTTTTATAGGTTTTTGGTGTGGTGACCTTTTTATAGATAATAGGGTTGTAGCCTCTCTTACTTCTGGTGTCTGCCCCCCTTGTGGCTGAAGTTGGTGTGGGGGGCTTGCTGTAGGCTTCCTGATGGGAGGGGCTGATGCCTGCCCACTGGTAGGTGGAGCTGTTTCTAATCCCTCTGGTGGGTGGGGCTTAGTCTCTGGATGGGATTAGAGGTGGCTGTGTGCCTGAGGGGTCTTTAGGCAGCCTGTTTACTGAGGGACGGGGCTGTGATCCCACCTGGGTTGTTGTTTGCCCTGGGGCTTCTCAGCACTGACTGATGTGTGAGGCCAGATTTTCCCAAAATGGCCACCTCCAGAGAAAGGCAGCTGCTGAATATTCCCGAGAGCTTTGCCTTCAATGTCCCTCCCTCACAACACACCACACTCACCCCCATTTTCCCAGGATGTCCTCCAAGAACTGCAGTCAGGTTTGACCCAGATTCCTATGGAGACCTCACTCTGCCCTGGCACCCAGTGCATATGAAAGTCCATGTGCGCATTTTAAGAATGGGGTTTCCATTTCCCCCAGTCCCATGGAGCTCCTGCACACAAGCCCCACTGGCCTTCAATGCCAGATGCTCCAGGGGCTCTTTCTCCCTGAGCCAGATCCCCGCTGGTGAGGGTTTGATGTGGGGCTCAGCACTCTCACTCCTGTAGGTGAGTCTCTGTGAACCAGTTAGTTTTCCCACCCCTGAGGTATGGGGTTGTTTATATCGCGAAATCACTCCTCCTACCTCTTGATGTGGCCTCCTCTTTGTCTTCTGGAGTAGGGTATCTTTTTTTAAGGTTTCCAGTCCATTCGGGTGGAGATTGCTCAGGCTTTAGTTGTGAATTTTGTTGTTATTAGGAAAGAAGTAGAGCTCCAGTCCTTCTATTCCACCATCTTAATCCTCTCTCCACATTTTTCATTTCACAATTTTTTTATACATACCTGATCTTATTTTATTTGTTTTCACAATTCCTTATTTTTATTTATTTTTTTTGTCTTTTTGTTGTTGTTGTTGTTGTTGTTGCTATTTCTTGGGCCGCTCCCGCGGCATATGGAGGTTCCCAGGCTAGGGGTTGAATTGGAGCTGTAGCCACCGGCCTACACCAGAGCCACAGCAACTCGGGATCCGAGCCGCGTCTGCAACCTACACAACAGCTCACGGCAACGCCGGACCGTTAACCCACTGAACAAGGGCAGGGACCGAACCCGCAACCTCATGGTTCCTAGTCGGATTCGTTAACTACTGCGCCACGACGGGAACTCCACAATTCCTTATTTTTAAATTAAAGTATATTCCTTTTTTTTTAGGGTGGAGGCACATATTCTACCTATATATTATGAAGTCTTTTCCAGGCTATTCTATAAAATTAATGTCATTTGGGAGACTTTTTTCTTCTTATAGTTGATTCTGTTCTCTGTATGTCTTGATTTGTTTGACATTTTGGAACTGCAAGTTCCTTTTGAGTCTGTTGTTCTCACTTTTGTTGTTTTGTTCCTTTCTTTCACTCCATTTCTCCTTGACTCTCCAGGCCTGCAATGCAGAAGCAGGTTGGATGTTACAGCCTCACAGGAGCACGGCAGCTGCAGGTGCAGTCAAAGAACCAGCGGGCCACTGGGCTCAGTTCCTGGTGGCGAGGTGATGTGCTTGTCCCTGCTTTCCTCGGCCCACAGCTTCTGCCCCAGTCTCCATCAGCAGGCTGATGGGCTTCCTTCCCACTCACACACCCAGGCTTCCTTCACGACTTGGTGAGCTCTTCTTCAGCTCCAGCTTCAAGCCTTACTCTAGTTTCTCAATGCTGGCAGAACTCCTTTTATTTCATAGGAGCCAAACTCTTCACAGCCACTGCCTCCATCCAGCTCACAGTGCAAGCAGCTTTAGTCTCTGATCACCTTTTTGCAATTCTCTTTTTATGATCCACAGAGATGGTTATGTCACATCAAAGCTGGTTATGTCCATTTTTTGTTTTCTCTTTCCTATCATCCATCAGAGATATGAATTTGGAGAAGAAGATTTCAAAATATAAACAAAGTGTAAATTAGCAATCTGGTCCTCCTTCCCAAAGTGGCATGTGCTTCAAAACGGAAACTTAAAAAAAGGACAAGGGGGCGCTTTCATCATGGCTCAACGGTTAATGAATCTGACTAGTATCCATGAGGGTGAAGGTTTGATCCCTGCCCTTGTTCAGTGGGTTAAGGATCCAGTGTTGCCGTGAGCTGTGGTGTAGGTCGCAGATATGGCTTGGATCTGGCGTGGCTGTGGCTGTGGCATGGCGTAGGTCAGCGGCTACAGCTCCAATTCACCCCCTAGCCTCCACATGGGAACCGCCATATGCTGTGGGTGCGGCTCTAAAAAGACAAAAATAAAAATAAAAAAAGGACAAGGAGATCATATGTGAAGGCCACTCATTTTTCTCTGAAGCCAGAGGAATCTCTTCACCTCACTAAAGACTCTCTGTCCAAAAAGAAAGTATGGTGAGCAAGGCAAAGAGACCCACTGCTCTCTGCCACCATCTACCCTGGAGATTTGGGAACTTCTCCTTTTAATTATTAGCATTAATTTTTTTTGGCCATGCTTGTGGCATGTGAAAGTTCCCAGGCCAGGGATCAAACCTGAGCCATAGCAGTGACAATGCCGGACCCGCAACCCACTGAGCCAGCAGGGAATTCTGGAACTTCTCCTTTTAGATCACAGCTATGTATTGATCAAACCAACTAGAACAGAGGACTTTGGCAAGAACTTGGGAGACTAACACAGTCTCTCCCATTCATTCAAGGGTAAAAACTTCAGGGAGGAAGAATGGGATGGAAGAAGGACACCGCAGATACTGTGATGTGGCACATCTCGACACTACAAATCCATTCTTTGAAGAATGGAATTTGCTGCACTGGGGCACAGGCACTTGAGTCTCCACTGTCTGTGACACTGTTCTTGCACAGTCACTGGACAAATAAAGGGATATAACCTAAGTCTGGAATCAATACACGGAGAACACACAACACAGGCAGCTTTCCTTCCCCTTGATCTGGAAGGGCACTTCTTCTTTTTGCCTGAGCGCTTGCAGGGAGAAATTTCACTTTTAGTTGGAACAACTCGATTTGGCACTCCGCTATTACATACTACCATGACGTTCTCATCTGTTTATCCACTGGGAACTTCCCAGGACCGGTCTCCTCAGGGTATCAGGTGGGATGAGATGAGGCACATCGATTTCAGCACTAAATTCCAGGGGGTTACTTTGCGTATGTGCTTATTTTTTACTTTGCTTTTTGCCAACTCTACCTAACACAGCCAGGTTTCCACTTAGCTACGCTACCCACTCAAATATTTCTTGAGCATTTATTGATAATAACAGCTCCTATTTAATTGGGACCTTCTGCATACATGATAATGCATTTTACACACACATTTAAACTTCACAACGGCTAGTCTTTCAAAGCAGGCAACGTTATCATCATTTTTCAGGAGAGCAAACAGGCTTAGAGACATTCAGTGATTTCTCAGAGTCACACAAGATGGAGCTTGAATTTGGATATGACCCAAAACCCATAATATTTTTGTTATTGCAATCTGAGGACACCTGTTCTTCCTATAAAGAAATTGTGTATTATGGGCTATGGCCCAAAGTTTTCAACACTGAAGCAAGTCCAGCTTAAAACATCCCACAGTGGGGCTGTCACCTGGCCTGTATATATTTCTTTCCCCTTCCATCTCAGTCCTGCCATTTGTGCTTCTGAGGCTTATGACCTGGCCACTCTCAGCTACAGGCTTAATCAGGGGCAACAAGAAACTCTGGGTCCCTGTTGGTACTAGACCCTGGACCCTTCTCAGTCAGTGCCCTGAGGCTTGGTAGTTTTCCTGCTGCTGCTGCTGCTAAAGCTTTAGGGATTTGTCTGCTTGTCAAGTTTATTTTTATCTCTTGCAGTGGTGCCCAGATCCTGCGGTATTGGCCTTGGCCCTGAAGATGGCATATAATAGGCAGAAAAATGCAGTGGGACTTAGAAGCATTGAGAGGTCTCCAGAGAGGGAGAGGCCTCAAAGTACTTGAGAAAGGAAAACTGGAGCTGGCTCCCCAGAAATGTGGATGAGCTCTACCCTTTCACCCACTCCTTTGGCCTCTTTAGTAATCCCCTGCTCAGCCTGGGAGAACCATAGACCTTGGTTCTCAAAAATCCTTCTCCCCACTCCGTCCTGGAACCAAACGTGCTAAATGCTTTGCGTACATTACTTCATTTAACCCTTTTGACGTCCTATACGGTGTAGGTGCTGTGATCTCCGTATTACAGATGAGAAAACCAAGGGAAAGGGAGGCTTTATAATTTATTTACACAGGATCACAGAGCTTAGGAAATGACAGAGCCAGGATGTGACACCAAGCAGTTTGACTGTCCTCTATGCTACTTTCAAAATAGCTTCATAGTAAAAACCAGAAAGGATGGATAGAAAATCTCTATGTGACTATATTTAGTTATAGGGACTCGGCGGGGGGACTGGATTAGATACAGGGATTCAAGGTGCTGGGGCAACACCGTATTTGGATGGGTGAAAGGGCTGTGCTCCATCATCTTTCCACACACTGTCCTCTAAGGGACGTCTGCTCAGCTGGAGGGGCAGAAGTGTTCTTACCCCAAGCATAGCACATCTGACGCACGGCAGTCACTCAATAAATATTAGCTGGAGTAGCAGCCCTTTTAAATAACCTCCATGGGAGTTCCTGCTGTGGTGCAGTGGAAACGAATCCGGCTAGTAAACATGAGGTGGTGGGTTTGATCCCTGGCCTCATTCAGTGGGTTAAGGATCCGGCGTTGTCATGAGCTGTGATGTAGGTCACAGACATGGCTCAGATCCCATGTTGCTGTGGCTGTGGTGTAGGCTGGCAGCTACAGCTCCTATTCAACCCCTAGCCTAGGAACCTCCATATGCCACAGGTGCAAACCTAAAAAGCAAAATAAATAAATAACTTCCATGTATCAGAGTCACCCCTTTAGGCAACACTCTCTGCGCCCTCTGTTCAAGACACTGACTGATGTTCCCATGCTGAATGAGCACGGCTACTAGGTTATTCTTAGGTTCTCTAGTCCACTTGCACCTTCCGCTCCTGCAAGGCAAACTGTGTGCAGGAACCAGCTGACTTGTCCCAGAGCTGATTTTGCCAATTGTATTTATTACTGAAAGTATTTAACTAGATTCACACATAATTCAACCTGACTCAATCACACCAAATGCCAGCCATTTCCAAAAATCTAAGCCATGTTCAAAAGATGAAGCTGTAAAATAATACAAGACATTAAAAAGACTGTCCAAATATCACTATCATATAAAGAGCTTCTATAACTTAAGAAGAAAATAGCAAGTAATTTAATAGAAAAATGAGCCAAGGACAAGAACAGATAATTTCCAAATAGCCAAGAAAACATGGCAGCATATCCAATCTCGCTAGAGGTAGGTAAAAATTAAATCAACAATAAGACAGTATTTATTATCCATTAGACTGACAAAAGTTTAAATGACTGATAATATCTGGATGGTAAGGTATGGGCAATCCATTCTGTTACCAGGAACTCAACATTCTGTGATAATCTATATGGGAAAAGAATTTGAAAAAGAATAGATATGTGTGTATGTATAACTCAACCACTCTGCTGTACAGCAGAAATAAACACATTGTAAATCACATATACCTCAATAAAAGTTTTTTAAATGAAAAAAATTCAGAATTGCATAAAAAAGAAATTTAAGTTGAAAAACTTCTCCACATATTCTTCTGTGGCTTTAAAAATAATACATGATTTTTTTTTTTGTCTTTTTGCCATTTCTTGGGCCGCTCCCACAGCATATGGAGGTTCCCAGGCTAGGGGTCAAATCGGAGCTGTAGCCGCCAGCCTACACCATAGCCACAGCAACGAGGGATCCGAGCCGCGTCTGCAACCTACACCACAGCTCACGGCAACGCCGGATCCTCAACCCACTGAGCAAGGCCAGGGACCGAACCCGCAACCTCATGGTTCCTAGTCAGATTCATTAACCACTGAGCCACAATGGGAACTCCTACATGATATTTAATAGATGCCTTTCCTTATCAAAAAAAATTTGTTACCAGCAATTTCTTGTAGGTAGTAGAAACAGTAAATTTATATAAAAAAATACATTTTTTTTTTTTCCTTTTTAGGGCCACACTGCAGCATATGGAAGTTTCCAGGCTAGGGATCAAATCAGAGCTGCAACTGCTGGCCTACACCACAGCGACAGCAACACAGGATCCAAGCCACATCTGCAACTTACACCAGAGCTTGCAGCAGTGTCAGATCCTTAACCTATAGAGAGAGGCCAGGGATCAAACCTGCATCCTCACGACACTGTGTCAGGTTCTTAACCAACTGAGCCACAGTGGGAACTCCCCAAAATAGATTTTTAAGTAATGGGATTTTTAGTGGTTTCAGATGCAGCTAAAAAAAAGCAAAACTCTCCCTCAGAAGGAAGAAGGAACTGTTCTAACCCTTAAACACTATACTAAAACTAAAACTTCAAAAACCTTCAGAGCGACGTGGCATCACCAAAATAAGAGGTGATAATACACATTCTTGGAAGAGGACTACTGTGATTTAGATGATGACTTCTGGTATGCTGATCACCAACACCCTTCTCCCAGCTCTGCAGTCCCATTGTGGACAATGCAGCAGCACCCACCCCAGCAGGCCCAGCACAGAGCTCGTGACCAGGGGGCTGGCGGAAGCCACATTGTGAGCAGTGCCTCCTCTTCCCTTCCCCACACGCTCACGTACAAGGCTTGGGTTGCACTGGGGTGGATGGTGTGCCTCTCACATTCTTTGATCAGAACATTGCTCTGTCTCCAACCTCTCATGCTTGAAACCGACTCGCTGGTATTTGAGCCCTCGGGACACCCAGCGCCTGAAATAAAGTAAAGACCCAGCTTCTCTTGGAGACCCAAGGAGCTAAGGACATAGTGTTCTATCTATACAATGAAATGCAGATTTCCCAATAAAAGGCAAAATTCTTGACTGCGGGAAGTTGAATAGGATGGAAAAGAATTCCAGCTGGTTAAAGTTATGGCACTGAAAAAAGCCCTGTCTGAGAATAATTCTTGTGTCTGAGCCCAAGATGCTGTCATCCTGCCATGGATTGTTAAAATAGTCACTCATGGCATACTCCGATCCTCAAAGCTGTGCCCTACATTGGTCAATAAACACAATGGTCTTACTGCCTCCTCTTCCAAAATTAAGAATATTTTAGCTGAACTAGTGCCAGGGCAAAATGCACAGGAGGATGTATTTAGTTAAAAACTAGTTGGACACCATGTGATTACATGTTAAGATCGTGAAAGGAAATGTCAAGAATTCTCCTTCCTGCTCTATTTTTGAAAGAAGAGAGCCATAAAGTACCAGTCAGCTGGCCTCTGTGGGCCTGACAAGGTGGGCTCTGGGGCAAGACTCTTGGGTCATCAGCACGGCACCATAGCTTCTAGCCGGGTGACCCTGCTTAAGTCTCCTGGCGTCTCTGACCCTCCATTTCCTTGTCTGAAATATGGGGATACCAACAGCTCACCTAGGGTCAGCAGAGGGGGCAAATGAGTCAATCCATTTAAAGTGCCACTCTCCAAGGAAGCACTCAAGTGTTAGTTGTTACTTCTGGAAGGGAGAAGGGGTGGGTTGGAGGCAATGCTGAAGGGCTTGAATGCCGGTCATTGGCTTGTCAGCCAGTGCAGAAGGCATTTATTCATGTGCTCTGCCCAAGCTGTCCTCGGGCCATGTCCTGTGCTTGGCCATTTATATTTGGCACTGACCCCTTCTGTATGTGGGGGGTGGTGATCTCTCTAACTGGATCATGAGTTCCAGGAGGGCAGGAACAGTGTCCTAACCTAGCACAGAACCTGGTGCCCGGTAAGCCCTCCAGGGATACCTGATTGGCTGCTTGCTGTTGCATACATGGAGGTGCCCAGACTCAACATTAATCATACAAACTCCATTTAAATGGGCTTTCCTCGAAGTGCAGCTAGATCTTGCAGGATATATTCATAAACCAGAGGCAGAGATGGGTTTCTGTGATCCACTGGACGACGACCCTGGAAGGTGCCGTCCCTCCCGTAGGCAGGGTGCTTGCTCTCTCACTCACTGTCTGGGGGCTCTCTGTCATGCCTACAGGAGCAGCATAGCTCCAGGCCAGCAGGGACCCCACGCAGAATCCAGGCCAGCAGTCTGCGTCTTTCCCCAGGAAGTCTTTAAGGCCCTGCTGGCTCAGCATTGGCCATCTGGACGGCCTCCTGTGCCACCTGGGTATTTAGAGATCAGCTCCAGTGCACAATCCTAGTGTCTTACTCTGACTTCCTGGCCACATGTTCTCAAACTGCCAAGTTGTGCAATTCAAGTTGGAGAACTCTGTGTCTCTGGAGGTTGTCTGTTCATTCAGCAAGCTTCCCTGAGGGCCTTCCAAATGGAAGGTGCTAACCTCAATCTTAAAATATTGAATCTTAGTAAAAATTACTAACATGTCATATATTGAACACTTAGCCTATGTCAGATACTGCGCTAAGGGCCTTCAATCCATTCTCTAACTGAATTCAGGAAGGTTGGTATCATCTCATTTTACAGATGAGGAAAATAAGATGCAGAAATGAAGTGACCTGCACGAGCTCCATGAGTGGTGAACTGCAGGGCTGGGAGTAGGGCCTGAAACCAGGTTTGTCTGAGAACAGGCTCTCTGATCACAATGCCTGCTGACTCTCACTGCCCCATTTATCTCATTCTCTTCTCTAGCTTTACAACTCCTGCTCATGTCACTCTTACCACCTAGATTCTAAAGCTCTAGACTAGTTGGATTTGCTAGTTCACGGGCTCTTCTAGACCAGGGGTTGATATGATAGGCTACCAAGCCCCTGATGCTAAACAAAAAAGGAGAAGTTTGGGTTGGGCTTTAAGAATGTCCCTTTTTAGCACCTCTTGCCCTCCTCCTCAGCTTTCCTCCCCACTCCCTATTTGTCCTTCCCTCCTTTTTCTGCTTCCCACTGGACCCACTCAGGTAGCTCATGGGCTCTCCAACTCGACCCCAAATGAAACTCACCCCCACTTCCTGACTTCTCCATCAATGCTTTACATAGAGCCACCTGGCACTCAGATCAAAACCTCAGAGTCTTTGGCATGAGAAGGAAACAGAGCATAGTGGATAAAAATACAGGTTATGGGTGCGACTTCTGGATCTGACTCTTATCAGCTCCAGGATTGATAAACAAGTTACTTAATCTAGCTCAGTCTCAGTTTCTTCATCAGCAAAATGAGGATTAAAAACAGTACCTAGCAAAAGAGAAAGCGTTTTGCAACAAATGCAGCAGGAACAGCTGGATATCCATTCGAGGAAAAAAAGAATTTTGACTCCCCCTCATATTGGACACAAAAATTAAATGAGATCAATGATAGATATAAATATAAAAATTAAAGCTATAAATCTTCTAGAAGAAAATATGAGATGATCTTTGTAATGTGAGTGTCAGCAAGAGTCTTAGGGCACAGGGAAAAAAAACAAAAAAACAAAAAACAAACAAACAAACAAACAAAAAAAACCAGCCTTACAAAGAAAGTGATAAAATTAGATCTTATCAAAATTTAAAACTTCTGTTCATCAGAAGACACTTAAGAAAATGAGTAGGGGAAAAAAAAAAAAAAAAAACAGAAAGAAAATGAATAAGCAAGCCAAAATAGGAAGAAGATTTAGAATCACATATCTATAAAGAAGTGGTATTCAGAATAAATAAAGAATTCCTAAAATTCTATAATAAAAAGACAAAAAAACACAGTTTTTAAATGGTCAAAATATCTGAATAATTTGAATAACACTTCAGAAAGAAAGATACAAAAATGAACAATAAGCACACGAAAAAATTTCTTAAAATCATCAATCATTATGGAAATGTAAATTATAACCATTTTAGGATACTGCTACATATCCACTAGAATGGCTAAAATTTAAAAGTCTGACACTATCAAATGTTGATGAGGATGCAGAGTGACCAGACTCTGATACATGGTGGAAGCATAAAAATGCTCTTTGTCGGTTACTTATGAGGCAGAAAACACAGACCTAACCTATGACCCAGTGATATTTCACTCCCAGGTATTAATCCAAGATAAATGAAAAAAACACATCTACCAAACAAGACCTGTACAAGATGTTCATGACAGCTTTATTCAGAATAGCCAAAAACTGGAAACAGCCTAGCATCCATCACCAGATGATGTACACAGATGTACACAACTGTGGTACAGCCGTACAATGGACTACTATTCAGAAATAAAGAGGGAACTAATGATACACACAACAACATGGATGGATCTCAAAAGCATTATACCAAGTGACAGAAATTTCAAACCAAAGTGTACCTACTGTAGGATTACATTTACATGAAGTACTAGCAAAGGCACAAGGAATCTACAGTTTAAAAATCTGAATAGTGTTTGCCTCTGAAGAGTTGAGACAGAGACTGACTGAGAAGAAATACGAAGGAATTTTATGGGATGCTGCTAATGTCCAAACCTTAAAAGGGCATTGGGTTGCAGAGTTGCATGCTTTTGTCAAAAGTCAGGCAACGGTAGACTTAAGATTTGTGCATTTCACGTATGTAAATTTTATCTCAAAAGAAAAATAACATAAACAATTATTGAAATCTTATTAATAGTATGCATGCTTAGCATTTAGGGGGAGATGTACCAATGTCTGCAACCTACTTTTTTTTTTTTTTTTTGTCTTTTTAGGGCTGTACCCACAGCATATGGAGGTTCCCTGGCTAGGGGTCAAATTGGAGCTGTAGCTGCCTGCCTACACCACAGCCACAGCAATGCAGGATCTGAGCCGCGTCTGCGACCCACACCACAGCTCATGGCAATGCCGGATCCTTAACCCACTGAACAAGGCCAGGGAGACAACTTGTGTCTTCATGGATACTAATCAGGTTTGTTACTGCTGAGCCATGATGGGAACTCCTGCAACCTACTTTGAAATGCATCACAGAAACAAGACAGTCGGATGGATGAAAAGGGATGGAGAGATACATGACAAAGCAAAAAAAGCAAAATGTTAATTTTAGAATCTAGGTTGAGAGTATATAGGTACTCATCGTACATTTGTTTAAACTTTGCTGCGTATTTGAAATTTCATAGATGTTTTTTCATAGAAAATAGTACCTAAAATATGATGGCTGTACCATCTTTCACTCTCCTTCCTGTTACCACTCAGATAGTCTCCAACACCTACTGATTTCGCCTCATTCACATCCCTCCCCATGCTGGCTCTCCTGCAATCTCCGGCCAGGTCCAAGCCCTGGACTCATACCTGGACGGACTGCAGGCCCACAGTCCTCCCTATTGCTGGTGTTCCCTCACTATGATCCATCCTCAGTGTTCATCTTCCTCATTCACAGCTCTTAGTATGTGAATCCTGCTGCTCAGCAACTTTTGGTGACTCTCTACTAACAATCTCTAAACCCTCAGCCTGCCACAAGGCCCATGCCCTCCAGCCTTATTCTACTATTGTCCTATAGAAACACAGAAAGTCTTTGCTATAGTCAAACCAGATGATTGTTTGTCTCCTAACACAACATACACCTCCTCTCTCCACACTCTTGCCTCCTCTGAAGGAATCTATTCCTGGGTGACCAGGGGCCTGGCTACAGGTCTCAGCAGTTCAGCATATGAACAGAGCTGGTCAGAAGGCTTTGGCCACTGAGTTCCCGTCATGGCACAGTGAGTGGTTAATGAATCCAACTAGGAACCATGAGGTTGCGGGTTCAATCCCTGGCCTTGCTCAGTGGGTTAAGAATCCGGTTTTGCCGTGAGCTGTGGTGTAGGTCACAGACGCGGCTCAGATCTGGCATTGCTGTGGTTGTGGCGTAGGCTGGTGGCTACAGCTCTGACTGGGCCCCTAGCCTGGGAATCTTCACATGCCATGGGAGCGGCCCAATAAAAGGCAAAAAGACCAAAAAAAAAAAAAAAAAGCTTTGGCCTTGATTGATGTGAGCTTCAAGGCATCCTAGAGACCCAGCAGTGTTATGCCAGCACAGAAAGCACCTTTGTTCACTTGTTCATTCATCCATTCATCCTCTAACTCACTTGCTATGTGCCAGGTAAGCAGCCAGAGGCTGCAAAGGAAGTAAAATGACAGAACTCTACAGTGAAGAGACACAATTAGTGAGTGTGGGACAGAAGAATATTCATAATCCACAGGAAGTTCCTGGTCTGAGGTGGTAGTACCAGAAATCTCACTCAAGCTTCTCTCCAGATTGAGGCTGGTGAAAGCGTAGTAGGATCCCTGTGGCAGCTTTCAAATATGCCCTCCAAATCTTTGACACTCCTCCCAACAAGGTAGGGGACAATCTCTATTCCCTCCCCCTGGAATCTGAGAGGGCTTGTGACTGCTTTGACCAATACAGTATGATGAAAGTGACACTCTGTGATTTCTGGGGTCAGGTTAAAAGACAAGGCAGCCTCTACTTGGCTCCCATGGAACGTTCATTTTCCAAATGCTCCCTCTGGGGACCCTCCCCTTAGAATCCAGTCACCATGTTGTGAGGAAGCCCACACCCCATGATGAGGCCACATGTAGGCACTCTGGCTCCCATGTCCCAGCTGAGCCCCACCTTCAAGTCATCTCAGCCTGGGCACAGGACTGTATGTGAAAAAGACTGCAATGATCCCATCTCCTAGTCATCTGATACCTGAGCCACACAGGTCTTCCCAAGCCATCTCCCCCATGTCCTGTTCAAATTTCTTTCTGACCCTCAGAACTCCTGAGCATAACAAATAATAACACTCATTATTATGCTGAGTATAATAATATAATTTTATACTGCTAAGTCAGAGGGTGTTTTGTTACAAGCACTAGATAAATGGAACAATCCCTTCAAAAACATATGCTACGTATGGCAGGGCTCCAGGTAGCCTAGGCCAGGGGCCTGGAGCCAACAAAGAGTAACACCCCTCAAAAATTATAACTGACACATCCCTTTAAAAATTGTACCACATCTGTCAAGTTTAAGATACCTTCAATTATTCAACAATCAACAAATATGTATTAAGTGCCTAGTATATGACAGTCATGTTTAGCATGGATAAAAATCCCTGCCTGGAGGAGTTTCCATCATGGCTCAGTGAATAACGAATCCAACTAGGAACTATGAGCTTGCGGGTTCGATCCCTGGCCTTGCTCAGTGGGTTAAGGATCCGGCGTTGCCATGAGCTGTGGTGTATGTAGGTTGTAGACGCAGCTCAGATCCCGCGTTGCTATGGCTCTGGTATAGGCTGGCAGCTACAGCTCTGATTCGACCCCTAGCCTGGGAACCTCCATATGCCACGGGAGCAGCCCCAGAAAAGGCAAAAAGACCAAAAAAAAAAAAAAAAAAATCCCTGCCTGGAGTTCCCGTCGTGGCTCAGTGGTTAACGAATCCAACTAGGAACCATGAGGTTGCAGGTTGGATTCCTGGCCTTGTTCAGTGGGTTGAGGATCTGGCATTGCCATGAGCTATGGCGTAGGTTGAAGACATGGCTCGGATCCCGCATTGCTATGGCTCTGGCGTAGGCCGGTGGCTACAGCTCTGATTAGATCCCTGGCCTGGGAACCTTCATATGCCATGGGAGCGGCCCTAGAAAAGGCAAAAAGACAGAAAAAAAAAATCCCTGCCTTCCAGGGTCTTATTACCTACTGGAGAAAGCAGACAATAAGTGAGAGAAGTACAGAACATATAAACCATGCTGGAGAGGGGTTAAGTACAAGGAGAAAAAAGAAAGCCCAGAGAGGTACCATGAAGTATCAGGGGTGGGGCTGAAATTTTAGAGAGGGTGCCCAGGAAAGGCCTCATGGAGAAGGTGACTCAAAGTCTTGTTGGAAAGGGCTGGGGTAGGAAATATAAGGCTCTCACAGCTGTCTCCTCCTGGGCACTCTTTCCATGTCAGCTGCTCACATGTCATTGACTAGATAGACCTCGCAACAACTCTGGGGTCAAGGAGCTTGGGCTTCTCCAAAACATCAACTCTCAAATAAGAATTATGTGATGTCCAAACAGGAAGGGCCCTCAGAAGCCATCCAGTCTCACCCCCTCATCTTTCGATGGAGAAACTAAAGCCAGAGTGTTCTAGCTGGCCTAAGACTTTTTTTTTTTTTCTTGTTAGGACCACATCTGCATCACAAATGGAAGTTCCCAGGCTAGGGATCCAATTGGAGCTGTAGCTGCCAGGCTATGCCACAGCCACATCTGGGACCTATGCCATAGCTTATGGCAACACTGGATCCTTAACCCACTGAGTGAGGCCAGGGATTGAACTCGCATCCTCATGGATTCTAGTTGGGTTCTTAACCCACTGAGCCACAATGGGACTTCCCAGCTGGCCTAAGACTTAACATGAGATCTGTAGGGCTGCCCAGCCCCCTGCTCTTCCTCCTACTCTTTTACTGAATACTGGAAAACTGCTTTCCCTTGGTAACAAAGCTCTTTATCCCTTGGTTGCATCACCCCAGCCAGATGCACCTGATCCACATATCACTGATATGGTCCAAGACCAATCCCCAAGGCGAGTGGGTGGGGGAGTGCAAGATCAGAAGCAGCACTGGCCCTAGACAACTGGCAGCATTCCCAGCAAGAGCACTACCATTGTGCCTATAACACCTCCATCAACATCCCCTCCACAACAGTCTGTGAAAAAGAAAATGGACATTTCCCAGGTTCTCGGCTGCTCTGCTATGAGGTGAACTGTGACCTCCAAAAAGTCATGTTGAAATCCTAACACTCCCCTCCCCCACAACCTGGGAATATAACCTTCTTTGGAAATGGAGTCTTTGCAAGTTGAAATGAGAGCAGGGTGGGCTCTAACCAAACAACTGATGTCCTTACAAGAAGAAGGACCTTTGGACACATACAAAACATGTAAAGACAGAAGAGAGACGGTCCTGTGAAGGTGGAAGCAGAGATTGGAGTGATGAATGTACAAGCTGAGGATGCCAATGGTTTGCCAGCAAATCATCAGATGCTAACAGAGACAGGAAGGAGCCTTTCCCAGAGCTTTCCCAGGGAGCATGGTTCTGCCTACACTTCTATTTCAGACTTCCAGCCTCTAGGACAGTGAAAGAATAAGTTTCTGCTGTTCTAAGACACTTAGTTTGTGGTACTTTTCTTATAGCAGCCCTAAGAAACTAGTACTTCCTCATACTTAAAAAGTCTGGAGGCACCCACAGCCCCAAATGCACAAGGCTGTCTTTCTCCCTGCACTTCCAGGTCAGATGTTCAGAAGCAGCTCCCGCCTCCTCCAACACCACCCCATCACATCCACCAACAGCGCACGTGCCAAGACGGCCCGTGGAACCTGCAGGAAGGAGGGAAGAGGTCAGATGTTCCTAGGGGTTTGGGTACAATTTGCTGACCACCTTGGTCTATCTCTTGCTATAGACACAACCTGTTTTATGTTTTATAAAGTTTGGCTCCAATCAGTCTACAATCTGTTGGTCTTTTTACCTTCAGTAAAAATGACAGATGGCAAAAAAAAAAGGTGGGGGGGAGTCCCGTTATGGCTCAGTGGTTAACGAATCCAACTAAGAACCATGAGCTTGCGGGTTCGATCCCTGGCCTTGCTCAGTGGGTTAAGGATCCGGTGTTGCCATGAGCTGTGGTGTATGTAGGTTGCAGACGTGGCTCAGATCCCACGTTGCTGTGGCTCTGGTGTAGGCTGGTGGCTACAGCTCCGATTCGACCTCTAGCCTGGGAACCTCCATATGCCACGGGAGTGGCCCAAGAAATGGCAAAAAGACACACACACACACACAAAAGAGAGAGAATGAGAGATGGTCCCTCTGACAAGCTGAGAGGTCACAGGGAAGCACCATCCATAAAAGATGGATCACTCTCATGGGTCTAATAGTGACCTGTTAAGTAAGAATCATCCCAATAATAGGCCATTTGGCAACATGGAGCAAAAGCAAAAAAAAAAAAAAAAATAGGATCATACCTTTCGAACTAGTAATGCTGTTCTTGGAATGTAATCCAAGGAAGTGACACAATAGAAAAAAACAAACCAATTGGACAAAGATAATTACAGAAGTCTTACTCATAATAGTGGAATAAAAACTGGAAACACTAATTGCAGGATAGGTAAAAGGGAGTATCATAATAATACCTAACATTTCCTGAGCCCTTACCAGATGGCAGACTACGACAAGTGTTTGGGTGATCTTATTTTACTCTCAGAAAAATCTTATGACAAACCTATGCTACCCCTCTTTTAAAGATAAACCCATTCAAGGTCATATAGCTAGGAAATGGCAAGTGACCACTATTTTATGCCCTCGATTTAGTTGGAGTGGTGACTTTATCACGGCCATGTGAAATTGGGCAAGTTCTTTTTAACTTCCCTGAGCCTTAGGCCCTCAACTAGAAAACAGGAACGAGAACAACATCCTAAGACGGTCAAAAATTTCGGAATGCAAAATGTGTGAAACATTAAGTAAATTATCAGGCATTATCCAAAGAAAAACTACTTCCAGCCACACAATGATAACATAAGACCTTATGTGGTAGGAGTCCAATTATAGCCTATTTTGTGTGCCAGGTTGAATAGTTAGAATTTTATCTTTCATGTAGTAGAAGATGAACATTGTTTTGTAATAGGGGTGTTTCAAGTAGATCTTGTTTTAATGTTTTTGAGTACAATAATATAAAATCATCTCAAGATGACAACACTGGAATTTAATTTCTAATCCTCAACAAGTTTTATAAGTTCCCATGTAAAAGCCTGGATCTGAGTCTTCAAGGGGATGGGTAGGTGGGCCTGGTAGCCGTCATTTCCTTAATTCACTGACTTTCTGCAGCAAAGACAAGGCCGCCATCCCTTAACAGCTGCACCCAGGGGTCTAGAATGTGGGCCAAGGAAAGCAGAGACTCCAGGGGACACAAAGAGGTGGCACAAATTCCTGATGGCATTTAAGGAAGGCTCTCCTCACCCTCGCTCACCTCACTGGGCCGTAAGGTGGTACAAACATGTTCTTCCCACAGACAGAGGGCCTAAACATGTATAAAGGAGAGTTATTACTAGGGGCCTGGCGCCATTGAGTACCAGGCAATTATGCAATCAGTTTCACCAACCAGGATCTGGCGCAGCCCCAGGACCCTGTTCCCATCCCAGGGAGCCAGGCTGAATAAGGCAAGACAAAAACACCAAACAATACAAGGCACCACTCAGACCTGCCAGTCAGGCCCTCCCTGCTCCAGAGCAAAATCACAGATCCAGCCCCTGAGTCACCCCTCCCCTGCCTTTAGTCAAAAAATACCTGAGGACAAAGTGACCGACACTCCCTCCTGATACTCTACACTTCTAGTGGATTTTCCCATCATGTTTGCTATTTGTTTTGCATTGCTCTATAGATGTGCCCACCACTCCCACTGAGTATCTTTCAGAGTTCCCCCTCATCTCTCAGGAGAGGAGGTGAATTGTTTAATATAACCTTCATCACAATGCTGGGAGATTGTGAGCATCTACATGTTAGAAATGAGTGAAGGGAAGTTAAATAATTAAATAATTTCCCAGGCTCACACATCTGAGAAGTTGTTGAACTAGGATTCAAACCCAGGTCTGTGAGCTGCAAAACCTGGATGCTTTCTGTCAACCACACACAATCAAGAAGGAAAAGTAGATGAGACGGACTCTGTAACCTGCCTGTATGAAATCTGTCTGGTGCACTGAGTTGCCATCATACTATGCAGTCAACACACAGCTGACATGAGACATGAAGTTCAGGCATGCTCACATCTTCTGCTCCAGCTCTCCTACTCACTGGCACACCCTTCTGAAAATGGAGACCAGGGCCCTGGGAAGGGCTCGGTCAAACCCTTTCAGAACACCAGCATAGGGCTGGCATCTGGATGTCTTGAGGGGTTGGCAGCCACTGTGCCAACCACAACTCTCAGGAAAAGGAGAGAGTAATTAGAAAGCAGAGCCCCATAGACCAAAGTTAAGTCATGTTTCCAAAATAGCCTCTGAAAGAAAGATCAGCCTGTGCCTACAGTGACAGCACTTGGGCCTAATTCTTCCACACAACCCCCGTTTCCTCTAGCCCTCAAGGGGACCATAAACAGAGATCAGCATCAGTATCATGGACATGCACAGTTCTTTCCATCCAACCACAAATATTTATTAATCATCCACTCTATGCTTCATGGGAGATAAGACTGATACAACCATGGCTTTGCTCCTGAGAAGCTCTCAGCTCGGTGACAAGTTAAGAAACACAGACAGGGCCAGGTGCAGACCAGATGCTCTAAACTAAGTAGAGTTTATCTCGGGAATGCAAGGCTGGCTCAACATTTGAAAATCAATCAATGCGAATTTGAAAATTCACCATATCAACAGACTAAAGCTGAGTGGGCAACCTATGCCCCATGGACCAAATCCAGCTTGTTGTCTATTTTTGTAAATAAAGTCTTACTGAAACTTAGCCATGACCATTCATTTATATATGATCTATGGCTGCTTTCAGGTTGTCCCCCGCTCCCCCCCCAAAAAAGGCAGAGTTGAGTATGTATGACAGACATAGTGGAGCCTACTAAGTTATAACTTTCTACCATTGGCTGTTTTCAGAAAAAAATTATTGGCCCTTGCTCTAATTTATTGGGAGAGAGCCCTTTTACCCATAAAAACTACAGCAACTCTAATTCCCTCTAGCCTCTATTCTGCAGACCAGGTTGGGAAGCAGATGTGTGAACGTTAGAGTCCCAGACTCTCGGGGCTGGAAGACCAGGCCACTGCTATCCATGAAGAAAGAAGTCCAAGGTACAACTTCCAATCCTCCCTCCCACTGCTCCCACTCCCAGGCAGAAACCTCAGAGTTCTCTGAAAGAATCTGGCACGGGCCTTTACTAAAGCTTTTGTAACAAATGTTTGTAAGTAGAAAATATCCTTCTATACCTCCATGTTCCTCTTTTCAATCCAACTGCCCCCAAAAGCAAGACACTGGAGGTCTCATACCAATGATCTAAGCTTCCACTTCAGCAACTAGTAAAGGAAGAGCAATTAAACCAAAGAAAGTATAAGAAAAGAAATAATAAAGAGAAGTCAGTTAAATTGAAGACAAAAAAAAAGCATTAGAGAAAAAAAAATCAATGGAACCAAAAGCAAGTTTTTTGAAAATATCAATAAAGTTGACAAACTTCTAGCCAGATTGACAGAACAAAAAATATATAAAACAAATATTAGTAATGAAAGAAGAGACATCACCATAATCCTGAAGACATTAAAAGAAAAAGTAAATATTATCACTAATATTTGCCCATAATCTCTACATTTTGGATGAAACAAATTACTCCTAAAACACGAATTATCAAAAATCACTCAAGAGAAGGAGGAATCAAGATGACGGAGAAATAAAACACACAGCTCACATTCTCCCACAAATACATCAAAAATACATTTACATGAAGTTCCCTGGTGGTTCCAGATTAAGGATCCAGTGTTGTCACTGCTATGGCTCTGGTTACTGCTGTGGCACAGGTTCGATGCCTGGCCCAGGAACTTCTGCATGCCACAAGTGCAACCAAAAAAGAATGCATAGAACAATTATCACAGAACATCTACTGAATGCTGGCAGAAGACCTCAGACTTCTGAATGGGTAAGAAAATCTACATGTAACTGGGTAGGACAAAAGAAAAAAAGAGAGAGAAAGGAATTGGGAAGGGATGTGAACCTCTGAGGGGGAGCTTTGAAAGAGGAAATATTCCCAAACAGAAGTCCCCTCACTGGCAGGGAGATCAGCCAGGATGGAAGGGGCACTTCCAAGCCTTGCAGGAGAGCACGGTAACCAGCTTGTGGAAGGCAAAATAGAGAGAGACCTTCACAGGCAATAGGTGCTGCTGCCCTGCACTCCCCAGCCTAAGACGTGCATCCGCTGGTATGAGCAAGGACTGGGTGCTAAAGTGCTAAAGCTTGGGCTTCAGAGGCCAGACCCAGGGATAGATCTAGGGTTGGCTGAGTGGAGACAGTTAGAGTGTGGTGCAGCCTCAACTGAGGGTGTTTGTAGAAGAAAGCTGAGCCCACCATAGAAGCAAGGTGTCATTTTTGGGAGGGTATGCAAGGGGAGAGATGGGACCATCATAAGAGACTCTTTGCCCATGAGCACTTTTTCAGGCAACAGGACATGGCTTACATGAGTTTTGGAGGTAGACACAAGTTGCCACACCCTGAGAGACCCAGAAGCAGATGCCAACTCCACCAGTGCAGACTCTGGGAACACGAATGAGCCACTGCATCTGCTCAACCCCATCAAAAGGTTAAGAGTCAGCACACTCTGAGAGAAGAGGCAGGAGGCACCCATGCTAAAAACGGCCCTCATGTCAAAAATAGTAAACCCACACAAGGTACACAGGGATGGTTCCACATATAAATAGACTTTCAAGACTACAGTATGTAATTGTTTCTCTTAAACTCAGAGTAAGAGAAATATACGTAAAATGAAGAAGCTGAAGAACCACTCCCAATTCTTTCTTCCCCTGAAGGAACAATGAAAGAGACCACTTCTGTCTAATACAAAGAATTCAAAAAGGATATAATGAAAATACTGAAGGAATTAAGAAAGGCCATTAATAGAAATGCAAATTATTGTAAAAAGGAACAAGGAACTATAATAAGGAGCCAAGAAAAATTGGAAAATTCATTTACTGAGATGAAAGCTGAGCTAAAGGCAATGAATAGCTAAATGAATAATACAGAAGAACAAGTACGTGACTTAGAAGATAGAATAATGGGAATCACCCAATCAGAATAGCAGACATAAAGCCAAATTTAAAAAGTGAAAGCAATATAAGAGACCTAAAGGATAACATAAGCATGCTAAAATATGTATAATAGGGATTCCAGAAGGAGAAGAAAAAGAAAAGGGGATTAAAAATTATATTTGAAGATATTTTGGCTGAAAACTTCACAAACCTAAAGGAGGAAAGAGCTATCCAAGTATAGGAAGCATAGAGGGTCCCAAACAAAATGAACCTAAACATGCCTATACCAAGATATATTATAATTAAAATGCCAAAAGTTAAAAAAAGATTATTTTTTAATTTAAATTATAAATTTTATTTTTTTAATTTTTTAAATTACTCAATGAATTTTATTACATTTATAGTTGTACAATAATCATTACAACCCAATTTTATAGCATTTCCATCCCCAAACCCCAGAACATTCCCCCACCCTCCAATCTGTCACATTTGGAAACCATAAGTTAAAGAAAGGATTCTAAAGGAAGCAAGAGAAAAACAAAGAGTTAATTACAAGGGAACCCCCATAAGACTATCAGCGAATTTCTCTACAGAAAGGGTGCAAGCCAGAAGAGAGGGGCAAAATACATTCAAAGTCTTGAAAAGGAAAAATCTGCAGCCTAGAATATTTTACCAAGCAAGATTATCACTTAGAATAGAAGGAAAGATAAATTATTTCTCCGACAAGCAAAATCTAAAAGAATACAGCAATACTAAATTTATCCTAAAAGAAAAATTGAAAGATATTCTCTAAATAGAAAATAAATATGAAACTATGAGAAAAAGGAAATCACAATTGGAAAATAAATCACTTAAATAAGCCAGTATACAGATTTAAAAGAAAAAAAAAGAACTATTTGTGAAAGCGATGATAACCAAAATGAACAGAAAAAGGATAAACACAAGGATATAAAAGAACACATCAAAATCATAAAACAGGAGTTCCCGTTGTGGCTCAGTGGTTAGCAAATCCAACTAGGAACAATGAGGTCGTGTGTTCGACCCCAGGCCTCACTCAGTAGGTTAAGGATCTGGCGTTGCCATGAGCTGTGGTGTAGGCTGAGACTCGGCTCACATATGGCATTGCTGCCACTCCGGCATAGGCTGGTGGCTACAGCTCTGATTGGACCCCTAGCCTGGGAACCTCCATATGCTGCGGGTGCAGCCCTAAAAAGACCAAAAAAAAAAAAATTACAAAACATGGGAGAATAATGGGCAGAAGATCTAAACAGATAGGTCTCCAAAGAAGACATACAGATGGCCAAAAAACACATGAAAAGATGTTCAACATCACTCATTATTAGAGAAATGCAAATCAAAACCACTCTGAGGTACCACCTTACACCAGCCAGAATGGCCATCATCCAAAAATCTACAAACAACAAGTGCTGGAGAGGGTGTGGAGAAAAAGGAACCCTAGTACACTGTTGGTGGTACAACCACTGTGGAAAACAGTATGGAGATTCCTCAGAAAACTAAACATAGAACTACCACTTGATTGAGCAATCCCACTCCTGGGCATCTATCCAGAGAAAACCATGACTTGCAAAGACACATGTATTCCAATGTTCCTTGCAGCACTATTTGCAATAGCCAAGACATGGAAACAACCTAAATGTCTATTGACAGAGGAATGGATCCAGAAGATGTGGTACATATACACAATGGAATATTACTCAGCCATTAAAAGGAATGAAATACTAGCATTTTTAGCAACATGGGTGGACCTAGAAATTATCATGCTAAGTGAAGTCAGCCATACAATGAGACATCAACATCAAATGCTTCCACTGACATGTGGAATCTGAAAAAAGGACAGACTGAACTTCTTTGCAGAACAGATGCTGACTCACAGACAGTGAAAAACTTATGGTCTCTGGAGGAGACAGTTTGGGGGGTGGGGGGATGTGCTTGGGTTGTGGGATGGAAATCCTGTGAAATTGGATTCTGATGATCATTACACAACTACAGATGTGATAAATTCATTGAGTAATAAAATAAAAATAAAAAATAAAACATGGGGGAGGAGAGTATTAAAAAGAAGATTCTTCTTTTTTTATTTTAGAATGTTTTTGAGCCTATATGACTATCAAACTAAAGTAAGTAGATATAGGAAGGGGTTAACATATTTGAAAAACAGGGTAACCACAAATACAAAAATACAATAGATTAACAAAAACCAAAAAGGACACAAGCATAAAACAAAAGGAAATGATCGAGAAAGAAAAAGGAACAAGAAAGAAACACAGAATCAAATGGAAAACAGTTTAAAATGACAATAAATACATATCTATCAATAATTACCTGAAATGTCAATGGACTAAGTGCTCCAATCAAAAGACATAGAGTGGCAGATTGGATATTTTTTTTAAGTGTACAATATGCTGCCTACAAGAGACCCACTTTAGGGCACATAAATTGAAAGTGAGGAGATGGAAAAAGATATTTCATGAAAACAGAAAAAACAAGAAAGCAGAGGTCATAATATTCATATAAGATAAAAATACTTTAAAACAAAGGCTATAAAGAAAAATAAAGCATACTATATAATGATAAAAGTATCAATATAAGAAGATTTTATATTTGTCAACATATATGCACTTAATATAGGAGTACTCAAATACATAAAACAAATACTAACAGACAAAAGGGAAGAAATTGACAGGAATACAAAAACAGTAGGAGTATTTAACATCCCACTTATATCAACAGACAGATCTTTGAGACAGAAAATCAATAAGGTAACAGAGATCCTAAGAGATACAACAGAGTAGTTAGACTTAATTTATATGTTCAGGACATTACACCCCCCAAAATCAGAATACATGTTCTTTTCAAGTACACATGGAATACTCTCTAGGATTGACCACATACTAGGGCACAAAACAAACGTCAACAAATTTCAGAATATAGAAATTATGTTAAGCATCTTCTATGACCACAATGGCATGAAACTAAAAATCAACCACAGGGGAAAAAAATGAGAGAAAAAAAAAAAAAAGATTACATGAAGACTAAACAACATGCTACTAAGAAACCAATGGGTCAATGAGGGTTATCAAAGAGGAAATTAGAAATACCTGGAAACAGATAACAACAAAAACACAACCATATAAAATCTATGGGGTGCCACAAAAGCACTTCTTAGAGGGAAATTCATAGCAATAAAGATTTCCTCAAAAACAAGAAAAATCTTGTTTAAACAACCTAAGCTACCACCTGAAAGAATTTTAAAAAGAATAAACCATAAAATCAGCAGAAGAAAATAAATAATAAAAATCAGAAATGGAATAAGTAAAACAGAGATTTTAAAACAATAGGAAAAAAAATCACTAAAATCAAGACCTGGTTCTTTGAAAGGGTGGACAAAATTGACAAACCTCTGGCCAGGCTCACCAAAAAGAAAAGAAGGAGAACCCAAATAAATTAAATAAGAAATGAAGAAGGAGAAACATCAACTGATACCACAGAAATACACAAAAAAAAAAAAACTGTAAGAGAATACTGTGAACAATTATATGCCAACAAATTCAACCTAGAGGAAATGGACAAGTTTCTAGAAACATACAGCCCACCAAAGCTGAATCAAGAAGAAATAGATAATTTGAACAGATCAATCATTAGAAGTGAAATAAAATCTGTAATTTAAAAAAAAAAAAACTCCCTAAAGCAGAAGTCCAGAACCAGATGGCTTCACATGTGAATTCTACCAAGCCTACAAAGAAGAACTTATATTGATCCTTCTCAAACTCTTCCAAAAGACTGGTTAGGAAGGAACACTCCCAAAGACATTCTATGAAGCCAGCATCACACTGATACCAAAACCAGACAAAGACACTACCAAAAAAAGAAAATTATAAGCCAATAACTGATTAATATTAATGCACAAATTCTCAACAAAACATTACCAAACTGAATCCAACAACACATTAAAAAGATTATATGCCACGACCAAGTTAGATTCATCTCAGCATCACAAAGATGGTTCTAAATACACAAATCAATGTTATACAGCACATCAAAAATAGAAAATATAAAAACCACATGACCATTTCAATAGATGCAGAAGAAAGCATTTGATAAATTTCAACATCCATTCATGTTAAAAACTGTTATGAAAGTGGGTATAGAGGGAACTTATCTTGACATAATAAAAGCTGTTTTTGACAAAACCACAGCCAACACAATACTTAATGGTGAAAAGCTAAAAAGCCTTCCCCCTAAAATCTGGAATCATACAAGGATGCCCAATATATCCACTTTTATTCAATACAGTACTGGAAATCCTACCCACAGCAATCAGACAAGAAAAAGATATAAAATACATACAAATTTGAAGAGGAAAAATTGACATTATATGCAGGTGACATATTATACATATAAAATCTAAGAACTCCACACAAAATTACTAAAACTGATAAATTCAGCAAGGTAGCAGAATACAAGATTAACATATAGAAATCATCTGCATTTCTTTACATTAACAATAAAATACCAGAGGAGTTCCATCATAGCACAATGGAAATGAATCCGACTAGGAACCATGAGGTTGCAGGTTTGATCCCTGGCCTCGCTCAGTGGGTTAAGGATCTGGCACTGCCATGAGCTGTGGTGTAGGTCACAGATGCGGCTTGGATCTGGTTTTGCTGTAGCTGTGGTGTAGGCCAGCAACTGTAGCTCTTATTTGACCCCTAGCCTGGGAACCTCCATACGCCAAGGGTGCAGCCCTGAAAAGCAAATAAATAAAAATAAAAATAAAATACCAGAAAGTGAACATTAAAAAAAAATACATTTTAAAATCACACCAAATAATAAAACACTTAGGAATAAACCTGACCAAGGAGGTGAAAGGCAAAGGAAATTAAAGAGATTCAAAGAAATGGAAAGATACCCCAGGCTCTTGCACTGCAAGACAATATTGTTAAAATAGCCATACTACCCAAAGTAATCTGAAGAACTAATGCAATCCCTATCAAATTACCCTTGACATTTTTCACAGAACTAGAGCAAACCATCCTATTTGTATGGAACCATAAAAGATCTAGAACTGCCAAAGGAATCCTGAGGAAAAAGAACAAAGTAGGAGACATAATCCTCCCAGGTTTGAGACAATACTACAAAGCTACACTAATCAAAACAGTGTGATATTGGAACTTAAATAGACCTGTGGATCAATGGAACAGAATAGAGAACCCAGAAATAAACCCAGACACCTAGGTTAATTAATCTTTGACAAAGGAGAAAAGAATACAAAATGGGAAAAAGACAGTCTCTTCAGCAAGTGGTGCTGGGAAAACTGGACAGCTGCATGTAAATCAATGAAACTAGAGAACACACTCTTACACCATACATGAAAATAAACTCAAAATGGCTTAAAGACTTAAACATAAGACATGACTCCAAAAAACTCTTAGACAAGAACATAGGCAAGAACATTCTCTGACATAAACTGTACCAATGTTTTCTTAGGTCAGCCTCCCAAAACAATAGAAATAAAAATAAAAACAAAACAAAAATAAATGGGACTTAATCAAACTTACAAGCTTTTGTACAGCAAAGGAAACCAAAAAATAAAAATAAATAAATAAAAAAGACAACCTAAACAATGGAAGAAAATTTTGCAAATGATGAGACTGACAAGGGCTTAATTTTCAAAATATACAAACAGCTCCTATAACTCAACAACAACAAAAAACCTATCAAAAAAATGAGCAGAAGACCCAGACATTTCTCCAAAGAAGATATACAGATGGCCAACATGAAAATGAAAAGATACTAAACATCACTAATTATTAGAGAAATACAAATAAAAACTACAATGAGGTATCATCTCAAACTGGTCAGAAGAGCCATCATCAAAAGGTCTACAAATAGCACATGCTGGAGAGAGTGTGAAGAAAAGGGAACCCTCTTACACTGTTGGTGGGAATGTTAAGTTGGTGCAGCCACTATGGAAAACAGTATGGAAGTTCCTCAAAAAACTACAAATAGAGTTACCATATGATCCAGCAATACCACCCCTGAACATATATCCAGATAAAACTATAATTCAAAAAGATACATGCACCCCTATGTTCATAGCGGCACTATTAACAACAGTCACAACATGGAAAACAACCTAAATATCCATCGACAGATGAATGGATAAAGAAGATGTGATACATATATACAATGGAATATTACTTGGCCATAGAAAAGAATGAAATACTGCCATTTGCAGCAACACAGATGGAACTAGAGATTATCATACTTAAGTGAATTAAGTCAGAAAGGGAAAGAAAAATACCATTTGATATCACTTATAGTTGTAATATAAAATGTGACACAAATGAGTCTATCTATGAAACAGGAAGAGATTCATAGACACAAGAACAGACTTATGGTTGCCAAGGAGGAGGAGAGATGGGAGAGGTATGAACTGGGAGTTTGGGCTTAGCAGAAGCAAACTATTACATTTAGAATGGATAAACAAGGTCCTATGGTATAGCACAAGGAACTATATTCAATATCCCATGATAAAGCCTAATGGAAAAGAATGTAAAAAGATTATGTAAAGTGTAAAAAAACAATCACTCAAGAAGAGATAACCTAGATAACCCTATATTTATTAAATAATTTAATTTGCAGTTAAATACCATCCCATGAAACAAACAAATAAAACCCTCCAGGTTCAAATGGCTCCACTGGAAAATTCTACAGAAAGTTTAAAGAATAAATAATAACAATTCTATACAACTGTTCCAGAAAATAGAAGTAGAGAAAATACTTCCCAACTTCTTTTATGAAGTAACCAATACCCTGATAGCAAAATCAGACAAAATTTTAAGAGAACTAGTCTAATATCTATCAGAGTATAAACACACACACAAAAAACCCTCAACAAAATGTTAGTAAATTCAATCCAGCAATACAAAAAGATTAATACTATATCATGATGAAGGGGAGTTTATTCCTGGAATGTACAGCTAGTTAAACACACAGAAATCAATTAATGTAATTCAGCATATCAACAGACTAAAGTAGAGGTCAGTAAACTATGTAGCCTATTTTTATAAATAATAGTTACTGGAATACAGTCACACCTATTCACTTACGTATTGTGTATGGTTGGATTTATGCAACAATAGCAGTGCTGAATCATTGATCAGAAACCTTGTAAGAGTGGAGTAGAGACCTTTTAGTCCACAAAGGCTAAAATAACTTACTCTTTGGCTGCTACCATATGAATGTTTATATTCTCTTAAAGTTTCTATGTTGAAATCCTAACCTCTAAAGAATATTGTATTAGATGGTGGGATCTTTGGAAGGTGATTAAATCATTAGGGTGGAACTCTCATGTACAGCATTAGTGCCTTTATAAAAGAGACTACAAAGAGATCCCTAACCATGTAGAGGACATGGGAAGAAAGTGCTGGTTACGAACCAGGAACAGGGCACTCACTAAAACTTGACCCTGCTGGAACTTTAATCTTGAATTTATCAGCCTCTAGAACAGTAAGCAATGAATTTCAGGTGTTTATAAACTACCCATTCTGTGGTATTTTGTTAGAGCATTCCAAACAGACTAAGACACTTTCCATTTAAGAAAATGTCCACCAACTCTTGGACATATAAATGATCATATATAGATCCAAAAGGAGCAGTTGAAAACCACTGTGGCTCACCAGGTTAGGAATCTGACCAGTATCCATGAGGATGCAGGTTCAATCCTTGCCCTCACTCAGTGGGTTAAGTGTCCAGCCTTGCCACAAGCTGCAGAACAGGCCATACTATCTTCCATCATATTCTACACATCATATTCTCACTCAATATATTAAAGGATCTGTTGTTGCCATGAGTTGTGGTGTAGGTCACACATGCAGTTTGGATCCCACATTACTGTGGTTGTGGTGTAGGCTGGCAAATGCAACTCTAATTCAACTCTTAGCCTTGGAACTTCCATATGTCATGGGTGTGGCCCTAAAAATAAAACAAACAAACAAAGAAAGAAAAACTCAGCAAGCTAGGAGTAGAAGGAAACTTCCTCAGCATAATAAGGAACATCTACAAAAACCATACAGCTAGAATCAAAGATAATGGTATGAGAATGAATGCTTGCCCCATAAGATTGGCAATAAGACAATGGTGTCAATTTTTACCACTCCTTTTTATTATTTTATTTTATTTTATTTTTTGTCTTTTTGCTATTTCTTTGGGCCGCTCCCGCAGCATATGGAGGTTCCCAGACCAGGGGTCAATTCGGAGCTGTAGTCACTGGCCTACGCCAGAGCTACAGCAACGCAGGATCCGAGCTGCATCTGCAACCTACACCACAGCTCACGGCAACACCGGATCGTTAACCCACTGAGCAGGGGCAGGGACCAAACCCGCAACTCATGGTTCCCAGTCGGATTCGTTAACCACTGCGCCACGACGGGAACTCCCTCCTTTTTAACACTGTACTGAAGATGCTAACCTGCACAATAAGACAAGAAAAATAATGTCAAGTCAAATAAATTAGATTAAAAATGAAACTGTCTTTATTCACAGATGACATGATTACCTACATAGAAAATCCAAAAGAAGCTACTAGAACTAGTAAGTGAGTTTAGAATGGTCACATGACACAAAGATCAATACACAAAAATCAACTGTTAAAAAGAGAAAAGTTCAGGGAAATAGTTGAGGCAGAGGAGGGCTGAAAATTGATTCTCTATCTCAGCCTCCTAAATTATTTAAATTACATATTTTATGGTGTTGGTTAACTGCAGACAATTATATATCAATTATATTACTTTCCAATTTATATAGGGGCATATTTGGGTGCACTTTAGTCTCTGATTTAAATCTTTTAAAAGTACATTAAAGTAACAAATCAATTGTAATTACAGTTGTCCCTTGAAGAATAAAGGTTTAAACTGAACAGGTCCACTTACATGTGGATTTTTTTTAAACAGTAAATACTACAATATTGCAACATCTTTAGTTGGTCGATCCAGGGATGTCAATCCTTGGATAAGGAAGAACCATGGATACAGAGCTATGACTCTAAGTTATACACAAATTTTCAACTTTATGCAGTCTCCCCAGGCAACAGAAATAAAAGCAAAAATAAACAAATAGGAACTAAGCAAAGTGACAAGCTTTTGCACAGCAAAGGAAACCATTAAAAAAATTAAAAAAACCTCCAGAATGGGAAAAAGTAGTTTCAAATGAAGCACTGAGAAGTGCTTAATCTCTAAAATACACAAAAAATTTACACAACTCAACAGCAAAAAAACAGCAACCCAATTGAAAACTGGGCAAAAGAACTGAATAGACATTTCTCCAAAGAAGATATACAGATGACCAAAAAGCAAATGAAAAAATGCTCAATGTCACTGCTTATTAGAGAAATGAAAATCAAAACTACTATGAGGTACCACATCACAACTGCCAGAATAGCCATCATTAACAAGTCAACAAATAAGAAATGCTAGAGAGGGAATGGAGAAAAGGGAACCCTCTTACACTTTTGGTGGGAATGTTAATTGGTACAACTATAGAAAATATAACATTGGTACCACTATGGAAAACAGTATGGCGGAACCTCAGAAAACTAAATATCGAGCTACCATATGACCCAGTAATCCCATGCTTGGGCATATACCCAGACAAAACTTTCCTTGAAAAAGACACATGCACCCACATGTTCATTGCAGCACTATTTCCAATAGCCAAGACATGGAAACAACCTAAATGTCATCAACAAATGAATGGATTAAGAAGATGTGGTAATGGCACAGGACTGCCAGCTCCCGGCAGGACCCCCCCGCCCCCCCGCGCCCCTGCACCCCAGAAAAGCTACAACAAGCCTGGCCGGGCCGTGAAAAGATCTGCCTAATTCTCGGACAGTCTCTCTGAGTCGGGCTGCCCTGGGAAAGAGCCTCTTGGGTTTTCAGCAGCCCAGCTAGCTGCTCCAGCCTGCAGGAGGAGCAGCACTCTTGCGGAACAGCTACAAAGGACTGCCAGCACTCTGCAGGACCCCCTGCAGCCCAGAAAAGCTACAACAAGCTTGGCCAGACTGTGAAAAGATCTGCCTACATTCTCAGGCCGTCCCTCTGAGTTGGGCTGCCCTAGGGAAGAGCCTCTTAGGTTCTCAGTGACCCAGATAGCTGATCCAGTCCCCAAGGGGTGCTGCACTCCTGAGGAACAGCTGCCCAACACCGCCAACCCCCTGCAAGAACCCCACAGCCTAAAAACACCAGAGCAAGCTCTGCATGACCATAAGTGAAATCTGCTACCTCGTGGTGTGGACCTCCCAGTCCTGTCTGCCCTCAGGAAGTCCTCCTTTGCTTCAAAGAAACACGTTAGCCCCATCAACACTCCAGAAAAGCCACACTGCCTCAAAAAGACTGACCAACAACACCAGCCCTAGGAAACATTCCACAGCAGTGACAAGGCAAACACTACCTGATAACGGAGAGTACAACTCCCTCAGGAGAAAGAAAACAACAAGCAAGATGAAGAAGCTGAGAAACCACCCCCAGTCAAACCAACAGGAGAACTCACCTAAAACAGTCAACAATGAAACAGATCTCTGCAGTCTGACAGACCTGGAGTTCAAAAGAGAAATAGTGAAAATGCTGAAGGAATTAAGAGAAGATATAACAGTAATGCAGTACCCTCAGAAAGGAACTAGAAAATATAAGGAGAGCCAAGAAAAACTACAACATTCCTTTGCAGAGATACAAACTGAAATAAGGGCAGTAAAAACCAGAATGAATAATGCAGAAGAACGAATCAGTGATATGGAAGATAGAATAATGGAAATCACCCAATCCGGTCAGCAGACAGAAACAAAATCAAAAAACAGGAGAAACAATATAAGAGACCTATGGGATAATATAAAGTGGCCAATCTATGATAATAGGAATTCCGAAGAGTAGAAAAAGTAAGGGATGGAAATATATTTGAAGAAATTATCGATGGAAACTTCCCAAATCTAAAGGATACTGAGCTCAAGATACAGGAAGCACAGAGGGCCCCAAACAAATTGAACCCAAATAGACCCACAGCAAGACACACAATAATAAAAATGGCAAAAGTTAGTGATAAAGAGAGGATCCTAAAGGCAGCAAGAGAAAAGCAGAATGTTACCTACAAGGGAACCCCCATAAGATTATCAGCTGATTTCTCTACAGAAACACTACAGGCCAGGAGGGAATGGCAAGAGATATTTAAGAGTGCTCAAAGGAAAAAATATGCAACCTAGAATACTCTATCCAGCAAGAATATCATTTAAAATAGAAGGGAAAATAAAAATTTTTTCCAACAAACAAAAACTTAAAGAATACAGCAACACAAAACCCAGGCTAAAAGGAATACTGAAAGGGCTTCTCTAAACCAAAAAGAAAGGAAGGAAAGGGAAGAAAAAAGAAAAGAAAAAAGAAGAAGAAGAGGAAGAACTAGGATTGAGGAAACCGCAATCAGAGGCAGTCACTCAAACAAGCCAGCATACAGATTTAATCATGAACCGCTTCAAACAAAATAAAATTAAAAAGAAAAAATAAAAAGAGTCATCAAAACCATAAAATGTGGGCAAGGGATGTTAGGAAATAAATAGCCCTTTTTGTTTGTGTTTGTATGTTTCTCTTCTTAATTTTAATAGTAATGAAGGTTTGAACCTACAGGACCATTAGGCTAAAACACACAATTATAGGAAGGGTTAGCATACTTAAAAAACAGGGCAACCGCAAGCCAAAACCAAATATTGCATTCGCAAAAAATGAAAAAAAAAAAAAAAAACAACAACACTCAAGCAGATAGTAACAGGAGACCATCCAACCAAAAAAAAAAAAAGAAAGGAAGAATGGAGAACTATAGAATCAACTGGAACAGAGTTTCAAATGGCAAAAATAATCATCTATCATTATCACCTTAAATGTCAATGTCTGAATGCCCAAATCAAAAGTCACAGAGTGGCTGAGTGGATAAAAAGGCAAAAACCTTCAATATGCTGCCTACAAGAAACTCACCTTAGGACAAAGGATACATATAGATTGAAAGTGAAAGGGTGGGGAAAAATATTTACGCCAATAGACATGACAGAAAAGCAGGAGTTGCAATGCTCATATCAGACAAAGTAGACTTTAAAACAAAAGACATAAAGAAAGACAAAGAGGGACACTACTTAACGGTTAAGGGATCCATCCAAGGAGAGGATGTTACTATCGTCAACATATATGCCCCAAATATAGAGCAACCCAGATACATACAACAATATTAACAGAACATAAAGGGAGATATTGATGAGAATACAATCATAGTAGGAGACCTTAATGCCCCCTCACATCAATGGACAGATCCTCTAGACAGAAACCAAATAAAGCAACACAGATCCTAAAGGAAACATAGAAAAGTTAGACTTCATTGATTCTTCAGGACACTACATCCAAAAAAAGCAGAATACACATTCTTCTCAAATGCTCATGGAACATTCTCAAGAATCGACACAGATATTGGGACACAAAGCTAACCTCAATAAATTTAGGAGCACAGAAATTATCTCAAGTATTTCTCTGACCACAATGCCATGAAATTAGAAACCAACCATGGGAAAAGGAAGAGAAAAAACCTACTACATGGAGACTAAACAACATGCTACTAAAAACCAATGGGTCAATGAGGAAATCAAGAAGGAAATTAAAAACTACCTTGAAACAAATGATAATAGAGACACAACCGCTCAAATCTATGGGATGCTGCGAAAGCCGTGCTCAGAGGGAAATTTATAGCAATACAGGCCTTTCTCAAAGAAGAAAGATCCCAAATTGACAACTTAACCCTCCACCTAAACGAATTAGAAAAAGAAGAACAAAAAGACCTAAAGTCAGCAGAAGGAAGGAAATTATAAGATCAAAGAAGAAAATCAATAAAGAGGTTCAAAAAACAATAGAGAAATTAATAAAACCAAGAGCTGGTTCTTTGAAACGGTAAACAAATTGACAACCCTTGGCCGACTCACTCAAAGAAGAGGAGAGAAACAACTCACAATAAACAAAATTATAAATGAAAAAGGAGAAATCACAATGGATACACAGAAATACAAAACCATAAGAGAATACTATGAACAACTATACAGCAACAAGTTTGACAATCTGGAAGAAATGGACAATTTTCTAGAATCTTAGAGCCTGCCAATACTGAATCAAGAAGAAACAGACTGATCACTAGAAATGAAATTGAAGAGGTCATAAAATCACTCCCTACAAATAAAAGTCCAGGACAGGGGCTTCACAGGTGAATTCTATCAAACATTAAAGAGGAGTTGTGCCCATCCTCCTGAAACTCTTTCAAAAGGTTGAAGAAGAAGGAATACTCCCAAAGACATTCTATGATCCACCATCACCCCTCATTCAAAACCAGACAGAGATACCACCAAAAAAAAAACTATCGCCCATATCATTGATGAATATAGATGCAAAAATCTCAACAAAATCTTAGCCACCGAATCCAACACATACCAAAAAAATTATACACCATGACCAGGTTGGGTTCATCCCAGATTCACAAGGATGGTTCAACATATGCAACTCAATCAACTTCATACACCACATTAACAGAAAAAAAGTAAAAAATCATATGATCATCTCAATAGACGCAGAAAAAGCATTTGACAAAGTCCAACATCCATTCACGATCAAGACCCTCGCCAAAGTGGGTCTAGAGGGAAATTCCTGAATATAATCAAAGCCATTTATGAGAAACCACAGCAAATATAATCCTCAATGGGGAAAAACTGAAAGCCTTCTCACTCCAACTGGAACAAGACAGGTGCCCCTCTCACCACTGCTCTTCAACATAGTTTTGGAAGTCCCAGCCACAGCAATTAGACAAACCAAAGAAATAAAAGGCATCCATATAGGAAGAGAAGAGATCAAACTGTCACTGTATGCAGATGACATGATACTATACATAGAAAACCCGAAGGACTCAACCCCAAAACTCCTTGAAACTGATTCATAAATTCAGCAAAGTAGCAGATATAAGATGAACATTCAGAAGTCAGTTGCATTTCTGTATACCAGAAATGAACTATTAGAAAAGGAATACAAAAATACGATACCTTTTAAAATTGCACCTCACAAAATCAAATACCTCAGAATACACCTGACCAAAGAGATAAAGGACCTATATGCCGAGAACTATGAAACTTTAATCAAAAATCAAAGAAGATGTAAAGAAATGGAAAGATATTCCATGTCCTGGATTGGAAAAATCAATATTGTAAAAATGGCATACTACCCAAAGCAATCTACACATTCAATGCAATCCCTATCAATTACCCAGGACATTTTTCACAGAACTAGAACAAACATCCAAACATTTATATGGAACCACAAAAAGACCCAGAATCGCCAAAGCAATCCTGAGAAACAAAAACCAAGCAGGAGGCATCACTCTCCCAGACTTCAAGAAATACTACAAAGCCACAGTCATCAAGACAGTGTGGTACTGGTATCAAAACAGACAGACAGACCAATGGAACAGAACAGAGAACCCGGAAATAAACCCTGACCACCTAGGGTCAATTATCTTTGACAAGGGAGGCAAGAACATCAAATGGGAAAAAGAAAGTCTATTCAGCAAGCATTGCTGGGAAACCTGGACAGCTACATGCAAAGCAATGAAACTAGAACACACCCCTCACACCATGCACAAAAATAAACTCCAAATGGCTGAAAAGACTTAAATATACGACAGGACACCATCAAACTCCTAGAAGAGAACAGAGGCAAAACACTCTCTGACTCAACATCATGAATATTTTCTCAGGTCCGTCTCCAAAGCAAAGAAATTAGAGCAAAAATAAACCCCATGGGACCTCATCAAACTGAAAAGCTTTGCACAGCAAAGGAAACCCAAAAGAAACCAAAAAGACAACTTACAGATGGGAGGAAAGAAAACAGTTTCAAATGATGCAACCGACAAGAGGCTTAATCTCTAGAATATATAAACAACTTATACAACCCAACAGCAAAAAAGCCATCAATCAATGGAGAATGGGCAAAAGACCTGAATGACATTTCTCCAAAGAAGATATATAGATGGCCAACAAACACATGAAAAAATGCTCAACATCGCTGATTATAAGAGAAATGCAAATCAAAACTACCATGAGATACCACCTCACACCAGTCAGAATAGCCATCATTAATAAATCCACAAATAACAAGTGCTGGAGGGGCTGTGGAGAAAAGGGAACCCTCCTGCACTGTTGGTGGGAATGTCAACTGGTACAGCCACTGTGGAGAACAGTTTGGAGATACCTTAGAAATCTATACATAGAACTTCCATATGACCCCGCAATCCCACTCTTGAGCATATATCCAGACAAAACTCTACTTAAAAGAGACACATGCACCCGCATGTTCATTGCAGCACTATTCACAATAGCCAGGACATGGAAACAACCCAAATGTCCATCAACAAATGATTGGATTCAGAAGAGGTGGTATATATACACAATGGAATACTACTCAGCCATAAAAAAGAATGACATAATGCCATTTGCAGCAACATGGATGGAACTAGAGAATCTCATACTGAGTGAAATGAGCCAGAAAGACAAAGACAAATACCATATGATATCACTTATAACTGGAATCTAATATCCAGCACAAATGAACATCTCCTCAGAAAAGAAAATCATGGACTTGGAGAAAAGACTTGTGGCTGCCTGATGGGAGGGGGAGGGAGTGGGAGGGATTGGGAGCTTGGGCTTATCAGACACAACTTAGAATACATTTACAAGGAGATCCTGCTGAGTACCATTGAGAACTTTGTCTAGATACTCATGTTGCAACAGAACAAAGGGTGGGGGGAAAAAATGTAATTGTAATGTATACATGTAAGGATAACTTGATCCCCTTGCTGTACAGTGGGAAAATAAAATTAAAAAAATTTAAAAAAAGAAGATGTGATATACATACGCAATGTAATACTACTCAGCCATACAAAAGAACAAAATAATGCCATTTCTAGCAACATGGATGGAACTAGAGACTCTCATACTAAGTGAAGTAAGTCAGAAAAAGAAAGACAGATACCATATGATATCACATATCTGGAATCTAATACATGCATAAATGAACCTTTCCACAGAGAAGAAACTCATGGACTTGGAAAACAGACTTCTGGTTGCCAAGGGGGAGGGAGGGAGAGGGAGTGGGATGGACTGAGAGTCTGGGGTTAATAGATGCAAACTTTTGCATTTAGAGTGGATAAACAATGAGATCCTGCCGTATAGCACAAGGAATTATATCCAGTCATTTGTGATGGAGCATGATGGATGATAATGTGAGAAAAATAATATATCATATATAGATAGATAGATACAGATATATATAGATATAGATATGTATGACTGGGTCACTTTGCTATACAGTAGAAATTGGCAGAACACTATAAATTAACTATAATGGAAAAAATAAAAATCATAAAATAAAAAAATTTTTCCACTCTATGGAAGGGTAGCACTCCTAAACCCCCAGTTGTTCAAGGATAAACTGTACTAGCAATGAGCAATTAGAAAACAGAGTTTTGGTGAAAATACCATTTTTACAATTACACCAAAAGCATGAAGTACATAGCTATTAGTCTAGCAAAATATGTTAAATATTTACTATGCTAAAATAAAACACTGATGAAGAAATCAAAGACCTCAATAAATACAGAGATGGTGCATACATAAATAGTATTAGAAGACCCTAAATTGTTAACTTGTCAATTCTCCCCAAACTGACCTATCGAGTCAATATAATACTAATGAAACTTCCAGCAGATTTTATATAGAAACGAATAAGATGACTTTGAAATATATATAGGAGGCAAAGATATAGAATAGCAAAAACAATTTTGAAAAGGAAGAACTAAAGTTGAAGGATTCACACTACTTTATTTCAAAACTTAAAATAAAGCTGCAACAATCAAGACAGCGCGGTATTGCTAAAAGGATATACACATAAACCAATGGAACGGAATGGTCAGAAACAGACCCACACAAATATTGTCAATTGATTTTCCACAAAGATACAAAGGCAATTCAATATAAGGATATACTTTCACTATGGTGCTATAATAATTGGAAATCTTTATACAAAAAAGAACCTCTATACCTTGCACCATGAAAAAAAAAATTCAAAATGGATTAGACCTAAATGTAAAACCTAAAACTATAAGATATCTTAAATAAAGTATTAGAGAAAATATGAATGACCTCATTTTAGGTAAATATTTCTTAGATATAACACTAAGAAAATATATTTTTAATTGATAAATTAGACCTCATCAAAACATAAAATTTATGCTCTGCAAAAATAGACATTGTTAAGAGAATGAAAAGACAGGGTATACACAAATATTTGCTAAACATGTCTGGACTCATTCAGAATATAAAAAAATT
Source organism: Phacochoerus africanus (assembly GCF_016906955.1). Lineage (NCBI taxonomy): Eukaryota > Metazoa > Chordata > Mammalia > Artiodactyla > Suidae > Phacochoerus > Phacochoerus africanus. The sequence continues at coordinate 216,875,532 of NC_062544.1, read as the reverse complement.
ATATCTCAAAACTCAATCAAAATGAAACAATCCAATAAAACCCGGGCAAAAGATTTAAACAGATACTTCATCAAGGAAGATACATGGATAGCAAATAAGGCAATTAGCAAAGATGCTCAACATTATTAGTCATTAAGGAAATGCAAATTAAAATCACAATGATAAAAGTATATCTATTAGAATACCTAAAATTCTTTAAAAATCTGACAATACTAAGTGCTGACAAAGATGTGGAAACTGTAACCCTCATATATTGCTAGATTGGAATACAAAACAGTATAGCCACTTTGGAAAACAGTTTGCCATTTCATTATAATACACTACACCCGCCCAGCAATCCCACTTCTGGGTATTTATCCAAGTGAAAGGAAAATCTATGTTCACATAAAAACCTGTACACAAATACTCATGACGAATTATTCATTACCACCCCAAACTGGAAACAGCACAATGTCCTTCAACTGGTGAACAGATAAACACATACAATGAAATAACACTCAGCAGCAAAAATAAATGATTTACTGGTATACCCAACAACAGAGATAACTCTCCAACACATTGTGCTAAGTGAAAGAAGGTGAACTTAAAAGGCTACACACCATGCAACACCATACCACACAACTCTATTTAGAAACATTCTGGGAGTTCCCGTCGTGGCGCAGTGGTTAACGAATCCGACTAGGAACCATGAGGTTGCGGATTCGGTCCCTGCCCTTGCTCAGTGGGTTAACGATCTGGCGTTGCCGAGAGCTGTGGTGTAGGTTGCAGACGCGGCTCGGATCCCACGTTGCTGTGGCTCTGGCGTAGGCCGGTGGCTACAGCTCCGATTCAACCCCCTAGCCTGGGAACCTCCATATGCCGCGGGAGCGGCCCAAGAAATAGCAACAACAACAACAACAACAACAACAACAAAAAAGAAACATTCTGAAAGAGGCAAAATCATAGATACAGAAATCAGATCAGTGTTTCCCACCTAGGATCTACACAAGGCAATTTTTGGAAGTGAGGAAAATGTTCTATATCTTGATTATAGTAATGCTTTTATGACTTTTATGTTTGTAATATTTTTTATGTTTGTCAAACTCAAAGTCATACACTAAAATATGTAAAATTTACTGTATGAAATTATACTTGAATTTTTTAATAAGAAAAATGTCTTCAAAAAGATTCCACCATAATGCAGCATTGCAAAAAAAAAAAAAAAAAGTTATTATGTACCTAAAACAATGCCTACCACTTGTCAAGCAATGCAATCAAAAAGCAATAGCAACTTCCAAACTGATCAGAATAAAGCACAGACTTCTTGAAGCTAGGAAAAGTTGGTGTTACTAACTCACATGCAACACATGATTAACTGGGTACTGAACAATAATTTTTTCAAAGCTTCCAGTTAACTTTCAGAAGACATTTAATTTTCATTTTTGCCACATCCATAGCATGTAGAAATTGCCAAGCCAGGGATCAAACCCATGCCACAGCTATAACCAGAGCCACAGAAGTGACAGTGCCAGATCTGTAACCCACTGAGGCATGAGGGAATGTCAGAAGATATTTAACTTTTTTGGTTTTTTTTTTTTTGTCTTTTTGTCTTTTTGCCTTTTCTAGGGCCGCTCCCATGGCATATGGAGATTCCCAGACTAGGGGTCAAATCGGAGCTGTAGCCGCCAGCCTACGCCAGAGCTACAGCAACTCAGGATCCAAGCCTCGTCTGCAACCTACACCACAGCTCACAGCAAAGCCAGATCCTTAACCCACTGAGCAAGGGCACGGATCAAACCAGCAACCTCGGGGTTCCTAGTCGGATTCATTAACCACTGTGCCATGACAGGAACTCCAGAAGATATTTAACTTTTAGCAGCATTATTTTCTTATAGAAAAACTAGAACTAAAAGTTTAACCTAAAGGAAATATATATAAAACCCTAGTACACTTTAATATTTCCTCAGAACTATTCTGTCAGTTCTTAAAAGACGTAAAAATTTTAGGCACATGCAAAATTAGCCATGGAAACCAAAGACAATTAATAGTTCTATCTCACTTATGACCACAAATGCAAAAAAAAAAAAAAAGGAAAAGTCCAATAAAGTATAAAATCAAAGCCAACCAGGTGTTCAAAAAAACTATACATGACCAAGAATTTTCTTAAGAATTTATCTTGGGAATTCAAGGATGGCTCAACATTCAAAAATCAAGGGCACAGATGATTAAAAATAGCCTCTTACTATGTGTAACACATGTAAAACAAACACAATTCAGAAAGATCTGAATATTCTGATCATGGTAATAATGAAGAAAATGATTATGAATAAAAGCATACTGAAATTTGGAAAATTTTCTAAAATTGTGTATATTAAAGGAAGCGTTTTTTCCCTAAGAACCTAGAAAGAATCTTACAGCCTAGGGTAACTCAAAATCAAGAAAATATGGGAATGTTATCTCCACTACACAACCATTATCTTTTTTTTTTCTTTCTTTCTCTTCAGCTAGCCTGAGTTGGTTTATGTTCATTTTGCTGACACTGGAAATACATGGGGAGCTTTGTAAAAATGGTGATTCCCTGACTCCACCCAGGTCTAGGTTGGGGAATGGGAGGCAGAAATTATTTTGCAAACAAGGCTCCCAAAAGAATTTTGTTATTAGTGGATTCTGGAAGACTGCTATTAGGAATAAAAACTTTAGGCATGTCTTTCCCTTAAAGTTTTTCCAGTATGGTTTTGGATATAAAAATTTTAGCGTGAGTAAAACTAAATAAAACATATAAACTTACCATAATAAGTTTATGACGTCACCATCAAAAGAATTTAACAGGGACCAATAGCTACGGAAGGTCAAATGAGGAGGCGAACTTGAAGCTGAGGTCAAAGGTAGTCTTGCTTCTGAGGCAGTGCCTGACAGGTATAAGGAACTTAATTCATCCCCTGAACAAATAGTTAAGGATAGAAGGACTTGTCAAAGAGGCAAATGAAGAATATTCCAAGACAGGATAAACTCATAGTTAAAGGTGGAGAGACAACAAAGTGTGAGCTGGGTTTAGGGACAAGTTAATGGGTCTTGTTAGCTTGAAGGGCAGATTGCAGAGGCCCTTGTGCTTCAGGTTAAGGCTGTCCTGTGAGAAGCAGGGAGCCACTGAAGGTTTCTGAAGGTGGAGTGACACAGCCAGATTGGGCTTTAAGATTAACAAAGCAGGAGTTCCTGTCGTGGCGCAGCGGAAACAAATCTAACTGGGAACCATGAGATTGCAGGTTCGATGCCTGGCCTAGCGCAGTGGGTTAAGGATCCAGCGTTGCTGTGAGCTGTGGTGTAGGTTGCAAACGTGGCTCAGATCCCGCATTGCTGTGGCTCTGGCATTGGCTCCAATTAGACCCCTAGCCTGAGAACCTCCATATGCCTCAGGTGCAGCCCTAAAAAGACAAAAAAAAAAAAAAGATTAACGAAGCAGGAGTTCTCACCTTGGTGCACAGTGGATTAAGAATCCAACTGCAGCAGTCCGGGTTGCTGTAGGGGCGCAGTTCAATCCCCGGCCAAGCACAGTGGGTTAAAGAATCAAGCATTGGCACAGTTTGATTGGCTTAGATTCAGTCCCTGGCTTGGGAACTCCCATATGCCATGGGTGTGGCCATAAAATTTAAAAACAAAAAAAAAAAGATTCACAAAGCAATCAAGTGTAAAATTTATTTGTGCCACAGAGAGGCCACAGTTAACAGTGCAAGTGTGAGCTAGCAAAGGTCTGGTCACAAGTAATAGCAATATGAGAGTAAAACCAACCTGGATAACCAGAGGAGAATAACTGCAGGAGGAGGGGCTGGCGGCTGTGGTCATCTGTGACCAGCTGGCACCCTAGGGGGGCTGCCCAATCACAACAAAAAGTCTGAGAACTCCCTAAAACACTTCAGCTGAAACACCATGTGGTAGTCTGTAGCAATTGCATTAACTGTCTCATGCCCAGCATGACAGCCTGCGGTGAAGACAGACGTTTCAGTAGTAATAAGGGGCAAGCTACAGGGTAAGGGCTGTGTTTCTCCAGGCACACAACAGTCTGCTGCCTCCTCCCAAACATGTCCATTTCCACAAGCTTAGCAACCAAGCAACTACGGAAACACTGTGATGATGCTAATACAAAAATATGGAATGACAACCTAACCTGGATAACGAGGAAGGATAGGAACAGGTCCATTTTAGGCACATTCTATGAACAGGCTCAGTACTCAGCAGGAAAAAAAAAAATGTATAAGAGTCAGGAGAAAAATCAGAACAGTTATGCCTAACCCATAAAAAAGACATTTTGGAGAAGCGAGGGAGATGAGTGAAAGTACCTTTTCATGGAGCAGCAGATGGGAGATGCCTTAGGAGCTTTCTCCCATTCATCCACTAGCCAGGACTTCAACCCAGATGTCCCGGCCCCTGTGCTGTCAGGTACTAACTTCTTCCAGGGATAAGAGTAAGGACACAAAGATGAACCATTGCCCTCAGGAGCTTGTGGCCTATTAGGACATCACACCTTACGATTGCATCACAGGTAAAGGTTACCAAGCCCTATTCATCTATCCACAGCCTCTTCAGGCAAGCAGAGAAAGGGTTCCCCTCTCAAGGGTGGTTCATCCAGAAGACTGTGTCAGACATAGGTGTTGAGTCTGGGTATTAGGTGGGACAGGGGCTAGCACTTTAGGAGTAGGTGGAATCTGCGTGGGCAGATACAAGGTACCCAAGGGCCCTGGCAGCAGACAGATAGCAGTGATCATAGAGTCAGGCCAAGAGAGGAAGGAACATTCTGCCCTGCTTCCCTGGGCACCCTCAGACTAAAGAGAACAGCCTTCAGAGTCTCTGGAGAACCAGGTGGGACAAATGATAGAACCAATTTGCATCCATTGCTCTGGCTGAGGTCAGGCCTTCCCATTCCATCACTACCCTCCGTCAGGGTTGAGGCATGAGAGGAAAACACCCAAAGCCTTGGCCTTTTAGACCAGTTCCCACGTCAGCATAACTCAGGTGTCAGGTGGACTGGCGTAAATGAAACATGAGGAAAGAACGCAAAGCCCCTGGAACCCAAAAGTCTTCGTGCGCTGGGCTTTCGCTCTGGCTGTGACAAAGATACCCCAGGACAAGCTATCCTGCATGGTTGAGAGCTCACTGCAGGGTCAAAGGTTTGTCATCAGGCTCCAACAAAGGAGGAGCTGAGAGCTTCTGAACCCTGGAACCAAGTGTTCCTGCCCTCCCTCCTCCTCATCACTCCAGCCCCTGAATTTCTCGTTACTCAAAATTCCCCTAATTGAGTCTGGACCACAGAATGTATCCCTGTTTTCTAATAACATACTCCATATGTGTTATACTTCCCCAAATAGACCCCAAGCCCCTTGGGCATACTGCCTTCCTTTTATAAGCCTCCCCAGGGTGGGACGGGGAGGAGATCTGTAATTAATGTGTGGTGGCTGATGCACAGGTCATTCCACAGACATAGGGAACACTACTCAATGTGTGAAAGAATAGCAATTCCTTCTTCTGTGCCTCTTTATAGTCACATATTCGTTTTTATAACCACCCTTATTGTCAGATGAGGAAACTGCAGTTGGCCCACAGAGGTTAAATACCATACCCAAGAACATCCATCTGGCCAGTGAGCGGGATGGCTCTGAAGCCACATTTAACTCCAAAGATTACATTCTACCCTTGCACTGCCTCTCCTGCCAGAAATCTGAAGGAGAGCTACGCTGCACCAAAAAAAAAAAAAAAAAAAAAAAAAAAAAAAAAAAAAACGAAGCGCTGCAAACCAAAAAGATAAATGGCTTCCTCAACTATGAAAGCTTATCATAAGGTGGGTTTCTGGCTCCCGAAAGATTATGAGAAATAACTCAGAAGGTCCTGCCTAACAAATTAGTATCCATCCGATCTGGGGGAACCCAGCAGCAGATCTGTAAGAAAAGGAAATCCCCTCCTTAGCTCATTGCTTTTGTTTCCAGAGAACTCCACACTCAGACCCAAGAGAACAGGGGAGGGGAGGAAGAAAGGGGGACAGAAGTACCAACACTAGAGGGAGGGAACAATCCTGGGACATTTGAGAAGCCAGATTTATACAGAAGTTCCCACAGCTCCCTTGTAGGGTGTCCATTGTAAGCATTCACCTCGGACACAGGGGACAGTGAGCAGGAGGACAATGTGAGCATCTGGAAATCCAGCCTTAGCCCCAAGAGCTGCAAACAGAGAGCAGTGCTCTCTGGCTCTCCTCTGGCCCCAGCCCCATTTCACAAAGGCTGCAGACCTGACAACCAGTCGCAGGAAGGAGGAAGTGCTGGCCTGTAGTGACAAACGCTGAGGTCCACCCACTGTGAGACTGTAAGAACAGCATTTGCTGAACCTGTTGGTTTAAAACTGATATAAATGTATGAAACCGAAACTGAACAGAGAGACAAGAGAATTCATCTGCAGAACAGCATAGGCGGGAGAGGTGCGGGGCTCCCACAGCAGACTCTGGCCCAGCACATTCACCTTTCTGTGCTCCTAAAGCAGGAGGCGAGTGGAGGGACAGAGCCTGTCCTAGTGACATCTGCGCTGCCTTCACTCTGGATTCCAAGCCCACATGCCACCCAAGTGTCCACTTGTATATTTTCCATACAAACATCCTTCCTCCTGCCCTCCGGCTGCGCTCTCTAGGGGTCAGAGGAAAACGACACAATAGTCAAGCTGGGAGAGGACAATGTCTTCTGTTGGGCAAGGTTACTTTCTAAGGGTTGGTCTCTAAATTTCACTACATTCACAGAAAGAACAGGACAGGAAGCTTTTAAGAATGAACAGTTCCCCAATCAGAGTTTGTTGGTTGACATGGGGGTAGGGCAGTTAGGGTTCCAAGTGGCCTTGGTGTATATTTCCAGAATATCAAGAAAGTGTTGTTCTCAGAAAGACGCTACATAAGACCCCACATGTTCATGGGGTTGCTGCACCCCTACCCCCAGGCTGGGCTGCATTCTCAAATTGCCACTTCTTGAATCTCTTAAAAGGCAAAGAGCCAAGAAACCAACTAGTTCTATTTCGCAGACTCAGATTTGTATTTGGGGGGTCAGCAAGGGGTCATTCTTGTAAATACTGAGAACACGGTGACCTCAGAGCATTCACAATCCATTCCTCAAAGACTGGGGAAGGACCTCCCCAGCTAGGACCAAAACCCCACCCCTACCTCTGTCACTGTAACGGCCTCTCTCCCCCCAGCACCACCTGGGACCAACCTCCTTTTCTGACCAGTCTTCCCAGCAGACTCCTTTGCAGCTGCCAGCCAGAAGCCCCTGCCCTAGAGTGACAGCACCTGTCTGTGTAAGGCCCAGGCAGCAGGTGGGTCCACTTAAGCTTACCAGTTAGATCAGGACCTTCCCCAGGACCTAGTCTGCTCTGTACATGTCCCCCAAGATCTATCCCCTGAGGAAATAGTCTCATTGATGAGAGGGCCAGCAAACCTCATATAAAGAAAAACCACTCCAAGGCCCCAGCAACCTCTTCCCCAGCTAGCTAATTACTGCGCAAAAGAAATCAAACACACTGCTTCTCAGCCTTTTGGCTAAGATCAAGTGAAGAAACCAAACACACAAATCCTTTCCCACTGTGGGGCAGTTTTCCAAGTCCATGCCTACTGGTGTATCAGAACCAGCATGTTTTTGTATTATCTGTGGGTGAGGGGACAGACATGCACATCCTGGGGAAAAGGCTCTTGTGCAAGTCCTCAGGGTACCCTCTACCCAATCCAATAGCCAGCATCCAGCCACTCCCCAACTAGGACCAAGCCTCCAGGCTGCTCTGGCTAAAGGCTCTTGGCCCACTTAGGATGGAAGACAAAAGGCCAGCCTCACTCAGGACACCATGGCATTATGGTGCCAGCAAAGTCACTTTCTCTAGGGTGCAGGGCAGGGAAAGAGACTAAGACAGAGGATCACCAAAGAAAGAAGGGGATCAAGGGGAGCATGAATTTAAAAATAAAGAGATGGAGGGGAAGAGGGAAATGAAATGGGGGAGAAAAAAAACCACCAACAACTATTTACTGGAACCTAGAATAGTTTTTGGGGACCCAATAAGGTTACCAGAAGCACCTACAGTTCCTCCAGAGATTTGTATGGATCTCTGGGGCTTTGAAATGTGAGGAGTTCCCTGAATGATCCTCTCAAGCCCCCACTTGCAAATATCTTACTGAAAAGGTGTGCACTTTGACAAAAGATTGCACTAAGGCAGGAAAGAACTTGCAGCCCCAGCTGGAAGGGGGATGTAGCAACGGAGTGAGTTGGGGGTAGGGATGGGGGGAATTGCACATATTCTGCTCTTTGCACTTGGGGAGAATAGGGATGGTGAAAACCAGTGGCCTGAGACCTGGCACTATTCCCACTGCCCAGGTGCTCCCCCACCCCCACCAACTTCCCTCAGTTACAATGACCACTTTTACCCCTTCCAGGCCTCAAAGGAGCTGGGTCTTTCTCCTTCCTGTTACTATATAGAGGGCGTGCCCCTCAACAACAAAATGCTAGAACACCTCCCCTCATCAGCTCCTCTTTGCATCTGCAATACCACTCCTAAAAAATTCAGTCCTTTGGGTATTGAAGAGTAGCCACAAGTTCCAGGGAGGAGTTCTGCCTTAACCACTGACAGCTAACACCTGGGAATTAGTTTAGCCTAAACTTTCCAACCGCAGTGATCTGCATACAAAGGTACTTTAACCATGGAACTCTGGCTGAAGGCAAGAAGGCAGAACAGGCGAGGGACATTAGTGAGGAGCAGGGAATGAGAGCAGAACTGCGACGCCCGACGCCCCAGTTTTGCCTGAGACCCTTAGTCTGCCTCCACTTCTCAGACTTGCATTTAGGCTGGGAGGACTTTCACGTGGCATCCCCGCCCCTTACCCCCGCAGCTGCAGTCACAAGTCCTCCCACAAGGGCTAGGGACCTAGGAGAAGAGCCCACCTCTCTTCCTTGAAGGCTGGCGGCGATTTGCACTCCTCAAATCAAAGTACCGCTTCGGATGATAACCGCATCACTGTCCCCAAGCACCTCACCTTCCAAAAGAGAACTTGGGTTGCCGCGACAAGCTGGAGTCACCCCTTGTGCCACCTTCCCCAACTCCTCTCCGCCCTCAGGAACCCCTCTCCAACAGTGGGGCCGGGGGCAGATTCCTGAGGGAGGGTCCCGACCCCGGATCCCCGCCCTCGGAGAGTGACTGCCAAGGGCCGAGACAGGACAAAAGCGTGGGGCGGGCTCACTCACCCGCGCGGCGAAGGCGGCCCGGGAGCCGAGGCACCGTGCTCGGCTGGGGCGCCCTGGCCGCGGGCGCGCAGCGCGGGTTCAGCGCTCAATCTGCCACCGGCTGCGGCTTGGGGAGCCGGTGAGGCGAGTCCCAGGCGGGGCAGGGCGGGGGGGGCGGCCCGGCGAAAGAGCGAGCAAATGGGAGCGCAAACGCGCGTGTATGCGAGGGACTGGGAGTGAAGCGCTCCGGGTCTCGACCCAAACTGCAGACTCAGGCTCACACGCGCTGATTTGCATGTCATTTGCATGACGCTCTGGGAATGGACCTGCGGTCCTTCCGCCACGCCCACCTGCCCTCCTCCCCCGGTTGCAAGAAGGGAATGCGGAGCGGAATCGACAGTTGGACGCTGGTCCCTCTCGTCCTTCCTCCGCACCACTCCAACTCATCTTCGCACACTGAATTGGTGTTTTCTCATGTTTTCTCCTGGAAGACCACTCCGTGCACGGAAGACCACACACTGGAAAAACTCCTTAGACTTTAAAATTAATTTTCTTTTCCTTTGATATGGCTCTCAAAAACAACAACGAATCAAGTACATTCCCCAAATGAATGCAGTTTTGGTTTTTGGACAATGTATCGCGAAGAACTTGCTCACTTTCAAAATTGGACACAATGTGCAATTTTGTTCAGGCTGGATAACCTAAGTCCTTAAAAATGCGGGCTCTGGAGTTAAGAACACTAACCCTTGCTTTCTAGCAGCAAAATTTGGGGCAAGGTATTTATGCTCTCTGCTATTTCGTTTTCTTTTATCTAAAATGCGGATAATCTGCCTCATAGGAATGTAAGGCTTCAGCCAGGAAAAGCATTTAGGATAGCGTCTAACAAACATAGTTACTTTCAACTCTTAAACGTGTTAAGTATTGTTCTATATCTACTTAACTGAGAGGCAATCAGACCAAGGTGAGGCAAGAGACCAGGAGAAGAGGGGAAGCTTAGACCAGGGTTTCCCACCCAACTCAGCTGTTAGACTAACCAGACTCACCTTTGAAAATCCATTTCCGTATCTTCCTTCCCTGTAGAAGATCCAACCTTAAATGCATTTTGAAACGTTATCGTGAGGATGTTCTGGAGAAATATGAGAAAATGTTCAACCCGGTCACTTCCTTAAAAAAAAAATTTTTTTTTATTTTAATGTAAAGACGGAGAAGTCTGTTTTGCGGTGGAGAGTCCCAGATTGAGAGACTTGAGTGTTAGACCTGGTTCTAGCTTTGTAGAGCTTGTGGGAGTCACTCATCGTGTCTCCGCCTCAGTTTTCTAATTTGTAAATGAGGCAGCTCCATGGGATGTTTTTTGATTTTGTCTTTTTCAGGCATCTTCCAGCTTTGAAACTTTAGCCCCAGGATTCCTCTGACCTTTTCCTTTGCTGTGTTAAGAATCTCTCATTGGTTTGGAGGACACCTACACCGCCCTTTTAAAATTGTTTTCTCAGCTTGCCTAATATTTAGTTTGCACCTAATATGAAATATTTTGTAGAGCTTCCTGATCACTTCACTTTTCCTTTTTTTTTTTAACTGTTTATTCCAAGTAAAGGAGTAGTTGTTGCTTTTCTTATCATAAAACAAAACACAAAGTACATAAAACCACGCAAAGCAAATATATAGACTGGTGAAGCAAACATCCTAGCTGGTCACTACCCAGGTCAAACACAGAACTCTGTCAGCCACCCCAGAAGTCCCTCCACATGCCCCATCCTAATACCAGCCACCTATCACTCTTCTCCCGAAAGCAACCACCAGCCTGTCATTATATAATCACTTTTGCTAGTTTCTTTAGAGTTTTATGTCCCAAGTGTGCATCTTGCCCATTTTTTAAAAACTTGATGTGCCTTTTAAGCCTTTTGTTATAATTTATCTGTTGAAGAAAGCAGGCCTTTTAATCTGAGTTTCCCAAAGTTTGGGAATTGCACTTAAATAGTTTAGCATATTTGTCTATCCTCTGCATTTCTTGCAAATTGGTAGCCACCCCAGAGGCTGAAGTTCCATCTTCTTGGGCAAGACTATAGGTGGTGGTATGTTCTTTCATCAGGAGGTTTATAATATCTGGCTTGGCTCTTTTTATAGGCTAGCAGCTGTTGATGCTTAATTTCTACATTGATGAATTAATCCATTGAGGTTGGCAAAATGATATTTTAATTCTATAATTTTGTTTTTATTCGCTGAATAAGTTTATAAAGAGGTGTTTCCTCTCATTTAGTATTTAGTTACCATAAGCTCATAACAGAAAATTTGGATCAATACTTGTTTTCTTTTAATCTACACAATTTTGGGTTCTGTGTTATCCTCAGAAGGTAACTTAATTAGGGTTCTTAAGAGTTGTTGCCAAAAAGAAACATGGAGACGGAGTTTTGGGTGAAGGAGAAAAAGATAGCTTTAACTGCTTTGCCAGACAAAGGAGGCCACAGCAGGCTAATGTCTTAAAGGCTATGCCCTCCACTGGGAAGTACTGCAGGGAGTTTTTTAGTAAAAAGGAGAAAAACAGGTTTTCAGATAGGACTCAGGATTGGGGCATACATGCATTCTTTCTTTGGGGGAACCTTAGTCATCAAAGCTAACATCAGGAGATCTCAGCATGATCATGATGGTGGTCTGCTGGGTTATTGCCTAGAATAACAGTACTTTCGAAAAGGGCATATTGATCAGAGATTAGAACAAACTGGGAGAGTTCCTGAAAAACATCACATGCTAATAATCTTTAACCCACAGGCAATTGTACTCAGGGTGCCTAATCTTTAACTTACTGGTGATTGCGTTTAGGGTGCTATTAAGCCAGGGAGGACTCTAGGCTGTTCCAATTTTAAAGCATTCATTTCTAAAAGAAGCATAAGGAATATAACTTTTCTCTTAGGTGTGTAAGATGCCTACATCATTATGTGTATGTCTTGAGGGAACCAGGATCATGCCCCAAGGCTATGCTAGTGTTTCTTGACTGTTCCTCCCATGTCTGTGTATCCCCTTCCTTCCTTGTTCAGCAACTGTCTGAACCTGTCCCTTGGAACTCAGGGAAGGTCATGGAGGCTGAATGAGGCCCATTTCCTAAGAACAAGAAATGGGGGACACAGAATGGCATATGAAAGTTCCCAGGCCAGGGATTGAATCTGAACCAGAGCTGCAACCTACGCCACAGCTGTAGCATTGCCAGATCCTTAACCCACACCATCAGGCCATGGATCAAACTGGCACCTCCAACAGAAACAAGCCAGATCATTAACCCACTGTGCCACAGTGTGAACTCCAAACCTTGTTTCTTTTTACGGCTGAGTAATAATATTCCATTGTATGTATAAACCTCATTTTGCTTATGCAGTCACCTACTGATGGACACTTGAATTGTTGCCATTTTTTGGCTATTGTGAATAATGCCATTATGAATACTGGCACAGAAGTATCTACTTGAGGCCATTTTCAACTCTACTGGGTATATATCTATGAGGGGAACTGCTGGATCATGCGGTAAGTCTATTTTGAGGAACCACCAAACTATTTCCGTAATGTCCGCACCATTTTACATTCCCACCAGTAATGCACAGAGTCCCAAATTCTCTACATCCTTACCAGTGGTTTTGAAATTCGAGATTTCTTCTTTGACTTATGTATTACCAGAAGTATATTGTTTAATCTCCAAGTATTTTAGTATTTTCCAGCTATCTTTCTATTATTGGCTTCTAGTTTAATTACGTTGAGGTCTGCGAGCAGATATTGTGTGATTTTCATTCTTTTAAATGTGTTAAGATGTGCTTTAAGGTCCAGAATGTAGTCTATCTTGGTGAATGTTCTATGTAAGCGTGAGAAGAATGTGTATTCTCCTGTTGTTAGTCAATAGATGTCAATTTTATCTAGTTGATTATGGTGTTCTGAGTGCATCTATGTCCATACTGATTTTCTGCTTGCTGATTGTCCGTTTCTGATAGAGGGAGAGAGTCATCTAACTCTCCTTGCAGTTCTATCACTTTTTGCCTCATGTTATGTTGCCCTACTGTTATGCACATACATGTCAAGGATTATTATGTACTCTTGAAGGGCTGACCGCTCATTACTACTTAATATACCCTTCTTTGTCCCTAAATTTCACTGCTCTAAAGTCTGCTATGTCTGAAATTAGTATATATACTCCTGCTTTTTTTCTATTAGTGTTAGCATAGTATTTTTTTTTCCAACATTTGCTTTGAATTTTTATGTCATTATTTTTAAAGTGGGTTTCTTACAGACAACATAGAATCAGGTCTTGTTTTTTGATCCACTCTAACAATATATGTCTTTTAATTGGATGCATTTAGACCACTGACATTCAAATTATTGATACAGTTTGATTAATAGCTACCATATTTTTTTTTTTTTACAATTTTCTATTTGTTGCCCTCATTCTTTTCTCTGATATTTACTGTTGAGAACTAAGTTAAGGTATTGGAGGTGAAACACAAAAGTGCAGACCCCTTCCCCCCTCTATATCTGGGTCTTTCCAAGATTTTTAACTTCTATACTCATCCACACTAGGCTTCCATTAATTTTTCAATTACAGTTCATGTTTTTCCTACCCTGGCCATGGTTCCTACAGTGGTTTATGCTCATGGGTTTTTGCTCCAGTGTCACGATTCTCTGTTTCCACCTGTCTGTCTCTCCAATACTGGCAGCAATGGTTTGCCCTGTAACATCACTTCTCTTATGGAGATGTCCAAATGTCTTCCACACCAGACCAGAAACCAGAAGTCTCTTATCAACATTAAAATTTTTTTTGTTTGTTTTGATAATAGCCATCTTAGCAGGTATGGAGTACATATCCCATTGTGGTTTTGCTTTGCATTTCCCTGATGACTAATGATAACTGAGTATCTTTTCATGTGCTTATTGGCAATTTGTATATCTTTTTTGGAGAAAAGTTTTTCAATTCTTTTGCCCATTTAAAATTAGATTGTTGGGAGTTCCTGTCGTGGAGCAGTGGTTAACGAATCCAACTAGGAACCATGAGGTTGCGGGTTCAATCCCTGGCCTTGCTCAGTGGGTTAAGGATTCGGCGTTGCCATGAGCTGTGGGGTGGGTCGCAGACGCGGCTCAGATCCCGTTTTGCTGTGGCTCTGGCGTAGGCCGGTGGCTACGGCTCCGATTAGACCCCTAGCCTGGGAATCTCCATATGCCACGAGAGCAGCCCAAGAAATGGCAAAAAGACAAAAAAAATAAAAAATAAAAAAAAAATTAGATTGTTGGGGTTTTTTTCCTCATTGAATTGCAGAGGTTCTTTATGTATTCTGGGTATCAATCTTCTGTCAGATGTATGATTTGCAAATACTTTCTCCCATTCTGTGTTGTACTTTCACATTGCTGTGTCTTTTGATGCCAAAAGTCTTAAATTTTGATGAGATCCAACTTATTTATTTTTTCTTTTGTTACCTATGATAAAGATGCCATACTTAAAATTTAGTTCAAAACATTAAAGTTCCTATGGTTATTATGTTAGGAACAAATTTAAGATCTAAATCAATTATTTCAAGATGCAGAATCCCCAGATTCCTAGGAGGTGATGCAGGGAATGAAGTGGGGATTGGGACCAGGTCCCAGGCCCCCACCCATTCCTTGTCCAGAGAGGCTCTGCTTTTCTGTTTCATGTGTTAAGCTTTTGTGTAAGACTCTGCAGAACACTTAAATCTGTTTGTTTTTGTTTTTGTCTTTTGTCTTTTTAGAACCACACCCTTGGCATATGGAGGTTCCCAGGCTAGGGGTCTAATCAGAGCTACGGCTGCTGGCCACAGCCATAGCCACAGCAACGCCAGATCCAAGCCATGTCTGCGACCTACACCATAGCTCATGGCAACGCCGGATCCTTGACCCACTGAGCAAGGCCAGGGATTGAACCCGCAACCTCGTGGTCCCTAGTCAGATTCGTTTCCACTGCGCCACGACGGGAACTCACTTAAATCTGTTTTATATAGTCTGAAAGAAGAGCAACAACAGTTTAAATGAGTAGACAAATATGAACTCAAGTGACCACATTCTATCATTCTTCCTCATATTCTACTGCTAATAACCTACAGGTTTTCTATTTGCTCCCCTCCCCCACAAACACACTGTGGAAGTTTATTTTAGTAACCATAGAGGGAAGTGCTATAAAAACTTAGTGTGCATAAAAACCCAGCATAGCAAAGACCATATTTAAGGACAAAATGAGCACATGATGAAAAATGAAATGGAAATCATAGCTGAGAAATCTACATATAGTAAAGCAAATTTGGGGGTGTTTATATGTAAAACCCTTGATTTATAAATTCCATAAACTCAATTTTCTGCATAATGAGAATCTACAGCCAGATGATACCATCTATTAAAAACCCTTTGCTTTGCAGACGTGGAAATGGAAGTCAGAGGGTAAGTCCTACATTCCTACCTCAAATTCATTGTGTGAAGGATAGTATAGTGGTTAGGTCTTCTGAGTCAGCCACTTGGCTGCATGGGAGCTTTGTCATTAGCTAGTTGTGTGATCTTGGTCCAATAACTTAATTTCTTCGGGGCCTTAATTTCCTAATTGTTAAAAATGATATACAAACAAAAAAATGAACTATGTCCACTTCATTGTATTGTTTTGAAGGCTGAATGAAAAGATACACAGCAAAGCATCTTATCTCTGGCCTCCAGTGCTAAAATTCCTTCCATTATTTGTGAACATACAAAATGAATGAATGAGTATAGTTATTGTAGGTATTTACCTTTGGAAGTAAACAACAATGACAAAAAGGAATTCATTGTTAAAACAAAACATAAATATATCATTTTAACAGCAAAATGGAATTTCTAAGAGGGAAAAAACAAACAGAAGGAAACCTTCTTTGGGAATTCTTTACCATGAATTATCCCAGCATGTTTTATAAGGTCTCCTACATGTCCCTGTACCCACTAGAAAAACTGGCTAATTAAGTCAAGAGCTCTCACAAACAGAAACCTGACATTAGGAGGCTGGCTAAAACAGGAATGTTCCAGATTCCTCCTCTTCTTAGGACTTCCAGAGCTCATCTGGTCCTCCCCCAACCTTTTAGCAAGACTTTACCTAAATTGCCTTAGAGAGATGCAAATCCACCTTTCCTTCCCGATAATATGAGAAGGAGCTTTCAATTCAGTTACGACTTCCAGTGACTGGACAGTGTCTGAAAGTTTCTTTCATATGCCCAAATAATCTTCATGCTGCTAATAAAAATCTATGCAAATCATGTTAGTGACAAAATTCTAAATACTTATAAATAAATTTAACAAGATAGACAGGATCTACATTGAAACAAATTAAGGGGGAAAAATGATTAAAAGACACAAAATAGGATTTTAATAAATTGAAAGTTATATCATGTTCCTAGAAGGAAAGACAATAAAAAAACTGTTAATTCGGGAAATTTTAATATATAAATTCAATACAGTTCCAACTAAAATTCCAACAAGATTTTTCTTGGAATTAAATAAAATGATCTTAAAATTCAATAGAAAAAGAATGTCAAAGAATAGCTAATACAACTGTAAATATGTAAGAAAAGAGAAAGTGTGTATATGGGGAAGCTTACTAAGTCTTCGGAGTTCCTGTTGTGGCGCAGAGAAAACAAATCCGACTGGGAACCATGAGGTTGAGGGTTCAATCCCTGGCCTCTCTCAGTGGGTTAAGGATCAGGTTTTGCTGTGAGCTGTGGTGTAGGTCGCAGATGCGGCTTCAATGTGGTGTTGCTGTGGCTGTGGCTGTGGCATAGGCTGGCAGCAATAGCTCCGATTCACCCCTAGCCTAGGAACCTCTATATGCTGCGGATGCGGCCCCAAAAGGACAAAAGACAAAAAAAAAAAAAGATATCAGTCATAGAGAGTTCCCACTATGGTGCGGCGGAAACAAATCTGACTAGGAACCATGAGGTTGTGGGTTCGATCCCTGGACTCACTCAGTGGATTAAGGATCCAGCGTTGCCATGAGCTGTGGTGTAGGTCACAGATGCAGCTCAGATCTGGCATTGTTGTGGCTGTGGTGTAGGGCGGTGGCTACAGCTCTGATTAGACCCTAGCCTAGGAATCTCCATATGCCATGGGTGCAGCCCTAGAAAAACAATAAAAAAAATATCAGTCATGCTACAAAGTTTATTCAAATCAACATGACATTGTAATGGTGTATGAAAATTATTTGTGGAATAAATAATTGATAATATTGGAAATATCTGGATGCAAACTGATAGTTCAGTTAGGAAAAAGATAAACTATTTTTTTTTAAGTACAGGTGTAACTGGCTACCCATCTAAAAGAAAATAAAAGTAGACTACTATCTTACACTAAATTCAGAAGTAAATTGCAAATGGATCCAAATTTCAATATGTAAGAGAAAAATAATTTAAAACTTCAAGAAAACTGCCTAGGAGATTTTATGCATAATCCATGGTTTGGGAAAGTTTTCCTTAAAAGAACAAAGAAACTATAAAATAAAAGTCAGGCATATTTGACCATATATAAATAACTTTTTTTGGTATGGCAAAAGGTACTCAGACAAAGTTAATCAATGTCTGAGAAAATGTTTATGCTGCTATATTCTCACAAAGAATTACTTTCTACACAAAGCACTCTTAAAAACTAATTAGACAAGGAGTCCCCATCGTGGCACAGCAGAAACAAATCCAATTAGGAACTATGAGGTTGTGGGTCCGATCCCTAGCCTCGCTCAGTGGGTTAAGGATCCAGCGTCGCCATGAGCTGTGGTGTAGGTCGAAGATGCGGCTCGCATCTGGCATTGCTGTGGCCGTGGTGTAGGCCGGTGGCTACAGCTCCAATTCGACCCCTAGCCTGGGAACCTCCATATGCCGTGGATGTGGCCCTAAAAAGACAGAAAGACAAAAAAAAAAAAAAAAGAGAGAGATTGGACAAAACCAACAAGTGAATAGAAAATTGTACAAAGGATACAAATAAACAATTCACTAGTGAGGAAAGCCAGAAGGCCCAAAAAACATATGAACACGGTCAAACTCACTAGAAATCAGGGAAATAAAAACGAAAGTAACAAAATTGCTTGACACCCATCACACCAACAAACACAAAAAACAGTAATAACAAAGTTTCAACTGATCAAATGTGGGACAATTTAAGTATCTGTAAGAATCATAATTACAGTAGATTGAAACACAGCAAATAATTTAATCCATGAATTCACAGTGATACTAGAAAACAAGTCACCATTGAAAGATGCTGAAGGAACCAGTTCATTATTTTGCAAACTGATAAATAACTGGAAAGAATCAAGTATTTTTCTTGTCCTATATAAATGAATTTTACCATCGGCTATCCAAATAGCGGAAGTGAGTAAGTTTTTCTTTAGAGATGTAGTCTATGTCATAATGAAATAGGATAGAGTTGGACAGTCAGCATTTTGTAACCCTAACAGATCCGCACACAGCGTACCAGCTGTTACTAACATCACAAAGGGTGAGACAACCAGACATTATGTGAGTCCCAGTGGAGAAGCAGACACCATCTATGAATTATTCTCACTATAAAGGTCAAACCTGAATCTGACCAAGCCTCTAGACTCCACTACCAATTCACAGGAAATAACCAGGTTGAGGAAAACATTCTCTTACAACATAGGGATGCAATATGCAAAATTCAGACCGTGGGAAATTCGTGGCTCTGACAACCTGCTTCTTCCAACAAATGCAATGTAAGGAATAAAAAGATGGAGGGAGAGCCTATAAATTAAAAGAGACATAAAAGTGTAATCAGTTGCAAATTGTGGGACTTATTTGAATCCCTACTCAAGCAAAATGTACTGGCTAAGTACTGAATGAATAGTTATTGTTCATTTTTAGATATGATAATGATTTTGTGCTATTTTATCTTTAGACATACATTTATATTTATAAATGAAATAATAAAGTGTCTGGAATTTACTTTAAAATAATACCTAACAGTGGGAAATGAATGGGACAGATCAACATGGGTGGATGGTGGTTGAGGCTGCCTGATGGAAACATGAGAATTTATTATAAGTGCCTACTTTTGTGCATGTTTGAAATTCTCCACAATAAAAGCAAACACACACACACACACACACACACACCCAAGCCATAGTTCCTATTGCTGATTCCATGGTATGTGTAAAGACAATTCTTACACATTGCTGGCAGAAATGTAAAGTGTTACAACCTTTTCAGAAGGCAATTTGGCAAGATACACTTAAAAAAAAATACACACACACACACACACACACACACATCCTTTGTCCCAGAAATTCTACTCCTGGGACCCCATTCTTTGGAATAGAAGTAGAAACCCATGAGGCCACATAACAGGTATGTTTACTATGAAACCATTCACAGGGGAACTCAATCTATAGCCATCTACAGTCTAGAGCAGAGTTCAAGGACTGGTTCACTCTCCCTCTACTTAACCCTTTTCTTGTGTGTTTTTCTGTTTTACAGAGGCTTGAAAACTAAAGACATAATTCCGAGACTCCCTGGAAGCTAGTGTTTTAGATTAAATTCTACCAGTCAGATGTACTAGTGCAGTTCTGACAAAGGCAGGAAGGGTTTGGAGTCAAAAGAGTAGCAGGATTCTGGAACCAGCAGCTTGGGACCACAACTTCCTGTGGTGGACGCTGTAGTTCCCTGTGGGGGGGTGTTGTGTGGAAGTGTTGTGAGAGTCATCCTGGAGGCCCAGCCTAGATCCTGTTACTTGGGTCCATCTAATGATCCTAAATTTAAGTCCTAAATTTCCTCCATTAAATCACTTTCTACTTCAAATAACTAGTTTGTGTTATATACAACTGACCCAAATTGTTGAATTATAGTATTTTACATCTTCATATCACAGAACATTAAGCAGCCATCTAAAAGAATAAATTAGGAGTTCCTGTCGTGGCGCAGTGATTAACAAATCCGACTAGGAACCATGAGGTTGCGGGTTCAATCCCTGCCCTTGCTCAGTGGGTTGACGATCCGGCGTTGCTGTGAGCTGTGGTGTAGGTTGCAGACGCGGCTCAGATCCCGCGTTGCTGTGGCTCTGGTGTAGGCCAGTGGCTACAGCTCTGATTGGACCCCTAGCCTGGGAACCTCCATATGCCGCGGGAGCGGCCCAAAGAAATAGCAAAAAGACAAAAAAATAATAATAATAAAATAAAAGGATAAATTAGATCCATATAAATGACTTACTAGTCAACTGGAGAGATTTTTGTAGCTACTTCTAAGTGAGATAAAATCAAAATACATAAAGATGGGTATAATATGACCCATTTTTGCAAAACGATGACCAACACCCTGAAATCTCTAAAAATACAAAGATTCATGCAGGATTTTATGAGCATTGAGGAAATGCTAGTTATGTATGGAGAACAGTACAGGGGTACCTCAGAAAACCAAACATAGAACTATCATATGATCCAGCAATCCCACTCCTGGGCATATACCCAGACAAAGCTTTCATTGAAAAAGATAAATACACCCCTATGTTCACAGCAGCACTATTCACAATAATCAAGACATGGAAACAACCTAAATATCCAATGACAGATGAATGGACTAAAAAAGATGTGGTGCATATACACAATAGAATACTACTCAGCCATAAAAAAGAACAAAATAATGTCATTTGCAGCAACATGGATGGAACTAGAGACTCTCATACTAAGGGAAGTAAGTCAGAAAGAGAGACAAATACCATATGATATCACTTACATCTGGAATCTAATATATGGCACAAATGAACCTTCCCACAGAAAAGAAACAAACTCATTGACATGGACAACAGACTTGTGGTTGCCAAGAAAGAGGGGGAAGGAGTGGGAGGGACAGGGAGTTTGGGATTAGTAGTTGCAAACTATTGCATTTGGAATGGATAAATAATGAGATTCTGCTATATAGTCCAGGGACTATACCTGATCATTTGTGACAGAACATGTTGGAGGATAATGTGAAGAAAAGAATGTATATATATATTTATAACTGAGTCACTTTGCTGTTCAGCAGAAATTGACAACACTGTAAATCAAGTATAATAAAAAAATTAAAAAAAACACTGCTACATAGTATATAAGTAAATTGTTAGGAGAGTAGATCCTAAGAGTTCTCATCACAAGGAATTTTTAAAAAATTTTAAAAATTGTACCTATATGAGATGATGGATGTTAACTAAACCTATATGGTAATCATGTCATAATACAAGTAAATCAAACCATCATGCGATACACCTTAAACCTAATACATATTGCATATCAATTATTTCTCAATAAATCCAGAAGGTAAAAAGTAAAAAAGAAAATCTGAATAAAGTATAGACTTTAGTTAATAATAATATATCAACATTATTTCATTAATTATAACAAGTGTACCCACACTAATGTAAGATGTTACTAATAGAGAAAATGATTCCAATTCTGACATGGGAATTCTCTTTACTATCACTGCAAAATCTAAACTTTTCTGTAAATCTAATACTACTATAAAATATAAAGGTTATTATAAAAAGAAAATGCTGGTTATGAATACAGGTTACAGATGTGTGGCTAGGGATTAGGAAAGGGGCTAATATGGAGAGAGGAGGTAGAGAACAAAGCTGTTGATGAAAGAATAAGCACGATGGAGTTCCCGTTGTGGCTCAGAGGTTAACGAACCCAACTAGCATCCATGAGGATGCAGGTTTGATCCCTGGCCTCACTCAGTGGGTTAAGGATCCAGCATTGCCGTGAGCTGTGGTGTAGGTCATAGACGTGGCTCAGATCCTGCGTTGCTGCGGCTCTGGTGTAGGCCAGCAGCCACAGCTCAGATTGGACCCCTAGCCTGGGAACTTCCATAGGCCTCAGGTGCGGCCCTGAAAAAGACAAATAGATAAAAAAAAAAAATTATATAATCCTATATATAAATTTATTTGGGTATTTATATTTTATGCATGAATGCTTAAAAGAATAACCAGTATTGAATGCTTAAAAGAATAACTAGCATTTTAACCTCAGGATGATGGGTGGGGTTTATTTCCTTCTTTATAATATTTATATAATAAATAAATGAGCATTTTTTCATACAATCAGGAAAAAAATGCATTTTCATTGTAGAAAAAAGCAAAAAACAAGTGACTTACAATAGTAACAAAAGATATAAGAAATCTAGGAATAAATTCCACAAAAGTGTAACAAGATCTTTATGGAGTAAATAAATGGAGCATTATACAATATTAATGGATTAGAGGTTTCAGTATAATAAACACAGAAATCCCCCAAATTAACTTATAAATTCAAAGCAATTCTCATATAACTCAAGAGGATTTTTCACAGAACTTGACAAATTGATCCTTGAATTCACATATAAGAGTAAAAGGCGCAGAATAGCCAAGACAATTTAGAAGATGAATAAGGAGAAAGAACCACCCATCAGATATCAAGATATTATGAGTCTGGAATAATTACAACAGTCTGGTATTGCACAGAGGAAGATAATACATAACTAAAACAGACTAAGAGAATGGAGATACACCCACAGATATTGAGGAACTTGTTGAGTGACAGAGGTGACAATATATATTAGTGGGGAGGACAAGATAACAAACATGGGTTGCTGGCCTCCTTTCAAAACCTACCCTAGAAATGCTAAAGAAGGGATAGGCAGGTTAATGAATAACAGAATATTAAAGCCAAGAAACTTCCAGGAAGATAGGAAATGGCTGCATTCCAAATGCATATGGGAAATGGCAGCCTGGAATAGAAGAATGGGTTGCAGGAGTACAATCTCATTATATTTTCTTCCTTTCTCCACCCTGTCCTAGGTGAGTCACTGCTCACCTCATCACCTCTGTTGGACAGAAGAACACCACCACAGTGCCATTAGATTTATGTATGTTATGGCAGAGCTGGAATCTGGCTGATGGGGAGCAGGTAACAACAGGTGCAGATCAACATCCTGACCCCTGAGCAGTCCTAATTCCTATCCCAATCCTAATGAGGAAGATTTTGAAACAGATCAAAGCTGAAAGATTAGATACCTGTCTAGGTAGCTAATATTTCCAAGGTAATATGAGCTTATGGGGGGGGGCAGGGAGAACGATACAAACATGCTTAATAGTCCATGCTAAAGGAAACAGAATCAATGGACTAGACAAGAATTATACACACAAGGAGTTCCCACTGTGGCAGAGGGTTAAGAACACAACATTGTCTCTGTGGCAGCACAGGTTCAGTCCCTGGCCTGGAGCACTAGGTTAAAGATCCGGCACAGCCACAGCTGTGGCTCTGTGGTGTATGTTGCAGCTGTAGCTTGGATTGGATCCCTGGCCTGGTGCCAGAGGCCAGCTCTGGCAGCCAGGGAGTGCACTCCCCGAAGGAGATGGATGGCGTCGGCGTATGTACACGGAGACAGCCTCTTTGTCCCTTCTTTCAGGGCGCTGGACTGCTCAAATTTTATTGGCATAAGTGGTTGATTATATAGACAGTTTTTCACTACAGATTACATCATAGTGTTAAAAGTACATTGGTTAACTATTAGGCTTTGTTTTTTGATCACATGGTACAGGAGCAATACGTCATGCTTTAAAATCTTTAGCCTAACTAAATTTAGTGAGTACAATTCAAGGACAAACAGGCACAGCATATCATGTGGGAAAGAGGAGACCCAGCATAAACCATCTCATGGCCAGCCAATTTTTACAAACTGAAGAGGCCACATAACAATTCTTGCCTTCAGACTAGTGTCTATCTTCAAAGTGTCCTTGGCAGAGAGACAGTGTGAGAAAATACAAATTAACTTAGCCAGCTATCACTAAAAGCTTCTAAAATCAAGGACAAAACTCACAGCTAGGTTTCTTTTGATCATGAATAATATGTGTCTACTTTCTATAAACTTCATTAAAATCCTAACTCTAAAGTTTACTGTTTAACTAGTTAGATAAACACTATGTTTTAATTAAGTTGGATTTAAATAGGGGAAAGTCCTTTAGAATGAAATTCCTATTATATTATTGTTGTAATTTTGTTAAATCACAAATCACCACAGGAAAATAAGAATGGAAAATAAAAATAATAAGCAAATAATCAGGAAAGACTGAGGAAAACTGAATAACAAATAAACCAACAGGCAAGACTAGGTCACCAGAGAAACAATCCATGTTCTCTGGCGCAAACATGGAAATTGGTTTTCCCAGGAAAGCCCCAATTTTTTCCCATCAACATCAACATGAGAGCCATGTAACCTGAGGCCTGCCCTCGCATTGCACCATACAGGAAGGTCTCAGCCTGCCCTCGGTTTTTCACCGTACAGACAGGCTTCTATCCTGACCAGAAGCCCACCTTCGGCTTGCACCATTCAGGTGAGCTCCCTTCCTTGGTTAGGAACTTGCCTTTGGGCTTTTCTGCCATCAGGCAAGGTCCCTTCTTCGAGTCCCTGCATTTTTTTGGCTCCCCGCAGCCCGGGAACTTCCACATGTCATGATATGGCCAAAAAAATAAAAAAATTTATTAAAAAAGGCTTTGCTTCTCTGTTCAATGCTCTTGACTTGAATAAATAATTGCATAAATCAGTTTAAAAAATTTATGGCCTGGAGTTCCCGTTGTGGCTCAGTGGTTAACAAATCCGACTAGGAACTATGAGGTTGTAGGTTCGATCCCTGGCCTTGCTCAGTGGGTTAAGGATCCGGCGTTGCCGTGAGCTGTGGTGTAGGTTGCAGACGCGGCTTGGATCCTGTGTTGCTGTGGCTGTGGCGTAGGCCGGCGGCTACACCTCCGATTGGACGCCTAGCCTGGAAACCTCCATATGCTGTGGGAGCAGCCCAAGAAATGGCAAAAAGGGAGTTCCTGTCGCGGCCTAGTGGTTAATGCATCCGACTAGGAACCATGAGGTTGCGGGTTCGATCCCCGGCCTTGCTCAGTGGGTTAAGGATCTGGCGTTGCTGTGAGCTGTGGTGTAGGTTGCAGACGCGGCTGGGATCCCGCATTGCTGTGGCCCTGGTGTGGGCTGGTGGCTACAGCTCCGATTCAACCCCTAGCCTGGGAACTTTCATATGCCGTGGGAGCGGCCCAAGAAATAGCAACAACAACAACAAAAAGACAAAAAAAAAAATCACGGCCAGATATTTAGTCAAAACTTATGAACTCTATGGCAGTATTTTTTCTCGTGGTTTTGTTTTTTTGTTTTTTTTTTGTTTTGTTTTGTTTTGTCTTTTTTGTTGTTGTTGTTGTTGCTATTTCTTGGGCCGCTCCCGCGTCATATGGAGGTTCCCAGGCTAGGGGTTGAATTGGAGCTGTAGCCACTGGCCTACGCCAGAGCCACAGCAACGCGGGATCCGAGCCAAGTCTGCAACCTACACCACAGCTCACGGCAACGCCGGATCGTCAACCCACTGAGCAAGGGCAGGGATTGAACCCGCAACATCATGGTTCCTAGTCGGATTCGTTAACCACTGTGCCACGACGGGAACTCCTTTTTCTCGTGTTTTTAATTTACAGTTTTATTTTTCTATTTCTTTCCTTTTTTCCTCAAAGTATGCTATTCTACATCCTCTGCTGGTCCTTCTTGATGACTAATGTTTTTTGAAGCACATAAGGTTTTCCTGGATCAGTTATTTATAGAATGCTTGTGTATAAGGGTTAGAATCGTCATTAATCTTGGGCTTTGTGCTGTGATTTGTTTAGCCTTACTTCTCTACATGGCAATTGGCATCTACATTTTTTCTCCCAACATAAAGCCAGTGGATAGTGTTCCTATTGTCATAATCTAAGGATTTACATCATTTCCCTCTGCATGAGCTGTTCATCACTGAGAAGTGTACTTTGCTCGCTATTTCTGTTACCTGGAGACATAGCATCCTCTCTGTTTCCTCTCATGTGTAACCCAGCTTGATAATTACTGCTTTTGACAGTTCTTCTAGCTCAGTTATGGCTTAGTTTTAGAGTTGTCTCCTAGTATTACCCACAAATGGAGTTTGTACTCCTCTTGTTGGTTTTGCTCTCTACAAAAGAAAGGGGAAAGGACAACTTTACACTACCATCTTCGCATTGAAATCCAATGGAAGCTATAGTTGAAATGTGAAGGTGAAACAAACATATTCAAGTCCTCAGAGTCACCACACAAAGATACTCATTGAAAGTGATATCTAGAAGAAAAATAAATATGGAAGGCACCTAAGACATGAGTATTAAAAGAGAAAGAACAGCAATCCAAAGCTAAAATGATATAGGACACCAACGTGGTATGGGTACCTATTAGCGCTACATGCCTAGTGCCTTTGCTGTTGGGAAACTTCTCCTTGGAAACTGCAGCATTTTAAGCGGGAGGGAGTCTTTGAGATCGTATTTTCTCATTTAGCAGGTCCTGGGGCTCTAGGTCCCTCAGAGGCACACTTTGTCTTGTCTTTAAATGCTCAGAGGCACACGGTAGACCAGCTAATAAGTTATAAATGGTTGAAGATCACATGGAATATGAAGACAGTCACTTAGTCACTTGACTCCCAATCCACGGCTCATTCTCTTCTAAGTCACAGTTCTTAAGATGAACTTTCCCACAGACTTAAATATCATTGTCTGTTCAAGACTCTTATAGTCATCAGTGATCTATCATGACCTTTTCTCAAACTTTGGCTAAAGATACAAAACTACAATTTAAATTCTCATACCTTTTCTGGTAAGCTAGGGAACAAGAGGAGTTGCTTTATGCATAAGTCATCCATTTTTATAAAAATCTGACCAGATGGATTTTTAGACCAGTTGGGATGGGGGGAGGGATGAGGTGATGACAAGTAGTCCAAGTCTCTGGCAAAAAAAAATCATCATTAGCTTTGTGGCCCAGGAAGAGTGGAATGGTAGCATATAGGTCACTGCTCTAAATGGTGAAGACCTACTTACTCAAATATTCATTTATTGACTTGTTCTAGTTTGTGTCCCATCTTCCACCAATCCATCTCCCTATCCTAATACAGCAAGTCTGATAGTATTGACCTAAAAAGAAGAAAAAAAGAAAGAGGATTAATTTTCTCCCTATCCACCGAGGCTCTGGATTTAAGATTTTATTTTTCCTTTACTCTTTTCTTCTTGCCAAACCACTGACTACTATCCTCCAAAAGGGTCTGTTCTGCTTATTTTGGAGCTGCTGATTTAAAATACTTACTTCTGGTCTCCTACTCCATTCTGGTCCTAGAGCTCACAGCCAAGTGCAGACCAATCTGGAAAGGATAGTGGGATGAAAATATGTACCTTGGCTATGTGCTCCTCACTGAGCAGTGGACAACATTCTTTGTTTTAGATTTGATCAAATGTTTAAGTCTCCAGCTCCAAAGGCTATCAGATTTTCCTCCTAGATAGTCTGTGATACCTCTGCACATCTCCTTGAGATCTCTATGGAAAATGAGCCCTCTTATTCTCTGGCTGAACAGAAGATAGTGCTGGGGTCCTGGAAATGTCAGGAAGCTTGTGTCTTGGTTATGGTAAATAGTGCTATGAGTACTGGGGAGCATGTATCTTTTCAAATTAGTGTTTTCAGTTTTTCCGTATATTTACCCAGGCATGGAATTGCTGGTCATACGGTAGTTCAATTTTTAGTTTTCTCAGGAACATGCATATTGTTTTCCATAGTGGCTGCACCAATTTACATCCTCACCAACAGTGTAGGAGGGTTCCCTTTTCTCCACATGATGAGGGCTATTTAAATATTGTCATAAGTCACAGACTGTGCACTGTGCTCCAGTTTTCAAAGCGCTTTTCCTACATTTATCCCTCCCACAAATCAGTGAGGTAGGCTAGCAGGATAAATTATCCTTGCACTGGTGACAGAGTTAAAAAAAAATGTTTCTGGGGAGTTCCCGTCTTGGCGCAGTGGTTAACGAATCTGACTGGGAACCATGAGGTTGCAGGTTCGATCCCTGCCCTTGCTCAGTGGGTTAACGATCCAGCATTGCCGTGAGCTGTGGTGTAGGTCACAGACACGGCTCGGATCCTGTGTTGCTGTGGCTCTGGCGTAGGCTGGCAGCTATAGCTCCGATTCGACCCCTAGCCTGGGAACCTCCATATGCCACAGGAGCGGCCCAAGAAATGGCAAAAAAGACCAAAAAAAAAATGTTTCTGGGAGTTCCCACTGTGGATCAATGAGTTAAGAATCTGACTGCAGCATCTCAGGAGGCTGCAGAGGTGAAGGTTCAACCCTCAGCCTGGCTCAGTGGGTTAAAGGATCCGGCATTGCAGCTACTACAGCATTGGTCGAAGGTGTGGGTCAGATTCAATCCCTGGTCTGGGAACTTCCATACACTGTGGGTATGGTCATTAAAAAAAAAAAAAAAAAAAAAAAAGTTTCTGCCCTATCTCCCCTCCTAAAGATTTAAGAATCTGTGGCTTTTTCATAGCACAAGCAGTAGTGTGCAAATATTTGCTAAACAAGTGAATTCTGCTTCAGAAGTTAATAATAGTGGAGCTGAGATGTATATAAGCAAGATATAAACAAACTGTTGCATGATCTTGTCAACACCAGGAGGAAATTAATTGAAGCCTAGATGACCATCTGTCAGGGATTTAGTTAAGTCCATCAATAGTTACTAACTGCCTACTATACGAAAGGCATCAAGTGTAATGGGGGTGTCAGAGATGAATAAATCCTGGTCCCCTGCCTTTAAGCACACAGGGAGGGTAGGAGGGGTTGATGTGTAAACTGATACGTGCATTGGTAGAGGTATATACAAGGTAAAGAAGTAGTACTGTGGGTTTGAAGAATAACTGAGAATTTGTCAGGAGCCTGGGCAAAAGGGTGGTTCAGGCAGAAGTTATCACGATAAAACAGATTTCATCTTTTGGTATAGGAGTGATATAGAAGACTTTTAAAGTCCTTTCAAAACCAATTTAAGCCCTAAGAAGTCCCTAAGATCTTGTAATCTTTGATAATTATTCTATGGGGGGGTGCTACTCAAACCAACTGCTTTAAATAAAATAGTGACCAGTTCTCTACACACCATATACTAAAACAACAAATTATAAGGTGTGATATAGTCACAGAACCCATTTGTTTAAGTAATTCTGAGCAGAAGGAAATCATGAATTAACAGATTTGAAAAAATTATTAAGGGAGTGTTAGCTCACAAGTCAAATCCAACTTTAACTAGTGGTATGCTTATGTTCTGGACTCCTAAAAATAATTTTTAAAAAGGGGCCTCTTACTCTTATAATTAAAACTTCAGCCAGAGTTCCCACTGTGGCTCAGCGGGTTACAAACCTGACTAGTGTGCATGATGACGCAGGTTCAATCCATGACTTCACTCAGTGGGCTAAGGATCTGGTTTTTCTGTGGCTGTGGTGTAGGTCACAGACACAGCTCCGACTCGACCACTAGCCTGGGAACTTGCATATGCCACAGATGTGGCCCTAAATACAACAACAAACAAAAGATTAGTCAATCTTGTCACTCTTTATTCTCTGTTTTTTTCCTCACAGTACTTATCCTTTGCTTGTGTCACAGTGTGACGTAAGCTCCTTAGGGATAGAGAATACCTATCTTGCTCACTGTTATATTCTCAAGAGCCTAGAACGATAACTGGAATATATTGGAGTTTTCACTTCATTTATTCATTAAATGACTGCATGAATCTTTAGCTGAAGGGATTGGCCCACAATATGAGCACTAGATACTTAAGCTGCAGTTCAGGCGTATGCCTTCTGATATAACTGAGCTTTGCAATTCTGTCCAACTTTCCATGTAGTTGAAGCGAACATTTATAACTTGTAACGCACTTAACATAAACCCCACCACTAATGAAAAGTAAAGATTTCTGGACAATTCACTCAACTCCAAGGGTGACAATAGGAGAAAAATGTGCACCAAGTACTTCTTTGATTCCTTTAGCCCTGCTCCTAGGATCTCTACTCAGAGAGTCAGATTCTAACTTTCATGTTCACTGGTATTCAAAAAATACTAAATCCACCATGAACAGTTTGTACATTACCTTCAGATCCAAGAAGGGGCAGCAGAATAGTGTCAACATGCTAAAGGATCATTCTTTCCCATTCTACACCCAGTATCTATCAGGAGATACTGAATTCATCCTGTAGGAGATAAGGGGACACTCTGTATGCTTTTCACATTCTGGGAAATGGTAAAAGGCTTTGTGAGAGAGCTGGGATTTGGGACTAGAATGACACTTCTGAGACTATGATGGGGCTGTAACAACTCCTAGTGTGGAGATCTAAAGCAAATTACTGAGAATGGGCACTCTTCTCTCCTTTTTAGCCTACTCCCCATCATCACTACCGTTATCAAGACTTAAATTGGAATTTGTTCACTTTGAACTTAACGAAGAACTTGATTTTTCATTTTAGACAGCACTCGGTATGACTTGTACTGATCAAATTAAAAACTCTGGTGTCATCTTTGATTTCTCCTTCTTTCATTTTCTATTAAGTCGAGCCTATTGAAAAAGTTTCCGTTTGCCTCTCCTTTTCCACTTTCATTGCCAAAAGCTTATCAATTTATGTCTAGACGTCTGCAACAGCTTCATATGTGGTCTCTCTTCTCTTCCTCCTCTAATCCTTCTTATTTACCATTACTCTCTGCAATTTTCTAGTTTCCTCTGATGATCCTCAATTAAAACAAAACAAAACACCAAGGATACCCTTACGCTCAAAGATTTCATAAGATGTAATGGTTACTCCTCTGCCTGGAGCTCAAGACATTCAATAATCTGACCTCAGTTCTTGTATACTGTATTATCATCTATTACCATTATCATATAGTAACCTCAACCCTTCTATTTTAGTCAGGCTGGTGTACCTATCATCCTCTTACTAGACCACAACCCCCATGTTTTGATGATACTCCCTTTCTATGGGATTAACATTTTGAGGATATTTACAGGATTATTCAAATCTTACACATTCTTTAAGATCCAAGTGAGGGAGTTCCCATTGGGGCTCAGAGGAAATGAATCCAACTAGTATCCATGAGGATGTGGGTTCTATCCCTGGCCTTACTCAGTGGGTGGGGGATCCGGCATTGCCATGAGCTTAAGTGTAGGTCACAGATTTGGCTCGGACCCCACATTGCTGTGGCTGTGGTGTAGGCCAGCAGCTGTAGCTCTGATTTGACTCCTAGCCTGGGAACATACATATGCCACGGGTGCGGCCCTAAAAAAAAAGCAAAAAAAAAAAGATCCAAATGAAGTTTCTTCTCTTCTGGGTCTTTCTCTATCATCATTGGGCTTCTTTCTACTCTAAACTTCTAGGAAACTGTCTATCCCATCTATTTTTCAAGGGTCACATTTCATCTTCAAATTCAATTCTTTCATGTTTCTATGCCATGTGTACATCTTACATCAAATAAACAGTAAACTCCTGGTAAAGGTCCCTCAAGGATTTTGTAGTCTCATTTGTTCTTCAATCAAACTATTAACTCCTATAAATGTTTAAAGTTTTTCTTTGCACATAAGGATGCCTATCCTATATTACAGGCAAAAGAGGATGATCTTGTATTATCACTAAACAATCTTAAGAATCAAACTTGTGCTTATGAATAATAATTCCCATATATGGGAATAGACAAATGACATAATTTTCTTACTGGCTTTATTTTATATTTCTGAAGTGTAGTTGCAACCTGTTACTACCTCCACATAAACCAAGGAATTAATTTATGAGGACTGGAAGTAAGAAAAATCAAGAACATTAGCAGGCAATTCTGTGAAAATAGTTTAGAATTCATTTAGTATTTTTAGAGTTAAGAAACCTCTTTCTGCAAAATCTGAACATGTCAAAGAGACTGTACCTGGGTCCTTCGGAAGTTGTAGCCCCAACACTTAAAAACCAGCAGGAAGAAGTTCTAGGACTGGCAGAACACTCTTTAATGCTAAAACCTGCCCAAGTACTAAACACAATGACACCAGTCAGATGACTTGTATGAAGCATCAGTGATAGCACAACACCCGGCTTTCTAAGAGTTAAAATGTGCTGTTTCCATAGAAGGTAATGATACTGACTAGTTAGCATCTTCTGGAGTTCAGCAATGTTGATGTCCAGTGCTGCAAGATCACTTCAGAAGTCTTGTTCATCATGAGATGTGAACATTGAGAAAGAAGAGATGTGCTACATATACTAAGTATACTACAGAGTACAGGGAAGCAGAGACCAACTTAGGTCACATTATTTATAGAATAGAGGCGGTTTTCAGCTAAAGTGCTGATAAAAACAAACAAAACAAACAAACAAAAAACTGGCCCAGAAGGGGAGAATTACAATCAGTGCAAGATTTATAAAATCCATTATGTTCAAATATAACAACAAACACTTCTTATTTATCTAAACAACCAAACTTCCAAAACTAAAACTCACCTGCTAGCATTTCTTTATCAGTCCGCTCTGCTTGTTAATGGTCTTAAACATACATTAAGGGTAAAAATAAAGTGTCAAAGTTCTAAGAAACCATATGCTAACTTGGGATGTTATATATATTTTCTTAGACCAATCAATATTTTTCAAAAAGTTGGAGTTATTGGCACTTTTTCTCTTAAAATAAATGTTTATATGTCTCACCAACATCAGCCTATAGCACAGAGCATCTCATATAAAAACACAATGCCATTAAAACACAACCAGGAATCCTGAAAGAGAAAAAAAACTCTAGTTTTAATACAGTAAATTGTGAGAAGTTCCCTTCCCATTATCCTTTAGGACAACCAGAGACTCCTTCTAACCTGTATCCTCAGCCCAGCAGAGTAAGAAAAAACTCTAATTGCTAAATATTAAATAAAATATTATTTACAATACTTACAGTACTTTCCTAGTTATATATGACTTTCTTCTCTTAGCAGATATCAATTTCTTAAAATGACTTGTTTTTTATAAGCTCCACAGTGTTGTCAATATACTCCAATAATAAATTTATTATTCACACAATTTGTTTCACACATAATTAATATAAAACTTTTCTCTAAAGAAATTTAAAATATACATTCAATGTAGCCAAGTTCTATTCTTAAGAAGAATTTTTCTTCTGGGTTTACTTCTCCAGAAGACCAGTCCTTAAGGACTTCTGGAGTCTAGCAATGTTGGCATCCAGTGCTGCAAGCCCATTTCTAAAGTCTTGTTCATCACGAGAAGTGAACGTTGAAAAAGAAGAGATGCTCCAGTCAGAGGTCAAGTCAGAATTTAAAAAGCTAGAATCAGACACTGCACTACTTTTAACTTGAATGATGCTGCTCTGACAAGTGGAGGGGCCATGACGTGCAGCCAGTTCCTCTGGCTCCTCGGTGGCAACAGGGATCTTGCAAATGGCTTCCTTTATTTTCTCAAGGAGCTGCTTGTCCTCCATATCAGTTGTTTTGGAAAGTTTCTCAGGTACATCTTCCTCCTTTTTGGAAGAGGAACAAACTCCAGGTGCACACAATTTATTTACTTTTTCAGCAACATGTCCACAGTTGCTGACCAGCTTCGGTGAAGCAACACTGATCTGTGGCTGGGGGGATAATCCCTTGGCTAGCGGTGATTTCTTTTTATAAGTGCTTCTAGCAAATGGAATGTAAATTGTCTTATCCAATTTACACTCATCTTCTATTAATGTCGTAATTTCACTCTCCTCATCAGAATCCTGTTTTGAAAGGGCAGAAATGATTCCAAGGGCTGATATTTCCTCCATGCTCCTAGTATTACTATGCTGAGGGCCTTTGGAGGGCAGAACATTTTCATACAGTCTATCTGGCACTATGTTTTCCTCATTGTTAATTGTAGAACGTGGCTCTGGACATGTAATAATAGTGTGATTTGGTTCTAACTTATTTAAGTAGCTCATTATGGAAGTGTGAGCAGGGATTGGGTCATGTTGAAGTTGTTTTTCATAAATGTTCAGAAGTGATTTGGTAAGATTATTTCCAGCCTTGCAGCGTGCACTGTCCATACTAAGATCTGACAGAAGCTTTGCCATACTGCTCTGTAAAGTTCTGTTAAGAAGAATTTAGTACACTAATTATTTCTTTTTACCCACTTCTTTCATTTATTTAAATATACTTCATCTTTAAAAGAAAGGATTTGAGGCAAGCACCTGGTTCATAATATGGAAAAAAAGCAACTAAAAGCACAAAATCACAGAATATACCCTGAAAAGAGTAGATTAAAATAACAAAGGATAAAATATCTTGGTCTGCATCAAATCTAATATTATAGCTAAAAATGGAGACTCAGAAAAAAATTTTCGCTTAAGATACAAAGATTTTATTCTTGAGCAACACTGTAAAATGGTAAATATGCTACTCATTTGTTAGAGGATTCCATTAGTAATTAAATTATTTCTCTCCATTCAAAATACATATGAAAAGGACACTGGAAAAATACTGGGGGGGCGGGTGAGGAAGATGGTTAAAAATAATTACCTAGTATAATTAGGTATAAGCAACATCAAGGCTCCAGGAAAAGTGTGATATAACCACACAGAGTTTGAAGTCAGACAGAAATGGAATGATACTCTAGTGCTACTACTAGCTGTGACCTTGGGCAAGTCACTCAACCTTTCTGAATCTCAAGTGCCTCTACTGCAACATGAAGATAACTACTTCAGAATTAGAATGAACATTAAATAAGACACAATAATAAAACATAAGGATAAAGAGCTTAGCACAGTTTCAGGCTAAGTGGGTTTTTATTTGGTAGCAGTTTCATGAGTGGTCCTATTAAAACCATTTTATACCAAGACTTTAGTCTATTTGAGTTGAATCATATATGTTCTTAAATATAGGTAAGAAAAAGATACAAACAACAACAGGGTGATTTTAAAAGATCACAACCAGCGAATGAGCATGTTTTATAAGTTCAACTTTTAATCAGAGAAATTCAGATTTTTTAATGTGATTTTTCTTTTCTTTTCTTTTTTTTCTATTAAGCTAACATAGTAAAATAAAAATACCCATTATTGGAGAAGCAGGTACTACTCGTGGGAAGGTACACTCTTCTAGCAAACCAGTAAAGTATCAGAAGCCTTGAAGATTTGTACATGCCATACCTTTTAACCCATCAATTTGCACGTTTAGAAATTTATCCAATTATAAAAAAGAAATTTATCCTACTGATATACACCAAGAGGCTAAACTCAAAGATACATCTACAAAGATGTAATTTGTAATTAAAAAATAGATGGGGAGTTCCCGTCGTGGCGCAGTGGTTAACGAATCCGACTAGGAACCATGAGGTTGCGGGTTCGGTCCCTGCCCTTGCTCAGTGGGTTAACGATCCGGCGTTGCCGAGAGCTGTGGCGTAGGTTGCAGACGCAGCTCGGATCCCGCGTTGCTGTGGCTCTGGCATAGGCCGGTGGCTACAGCTCCGATTTGACCCCTAGCCTGGGAACCTCCATATGCCGCAGGAGCGGCCCAAGAAATAGCTAAAAAGACAAAAAATAAAAAATAAAATAAAATAAAAATAGATGGATAATATCTTTCTCTTCAAATACAGTGCACTGATTTAGGTAAATTACGGTATAACTGAATCACAGCCATTTATAGTCATGCTGTAAAGAATATTTATTGATGGAAAAATGTTCATTAATTAAGGTTAAATTTAAAAGAACAGGCCATAAATAACACAGTAACAATACTATTTTTGTAAAAACAGTTACACACAACCAAATAAAAAATTAAAAGGAAATCTCTACACTATATAATTAGCAGTGATTATATCTTTAGATATAGAATGAGTGATTTTTTTCCTACAAAAGGCTTACACTGTCCTCTTAAATATACTATATTTTGAATTTTGATTGCCCTTCAAATGATAATGGCCCCAGCCACTTTTTCTCACACCTCTTTCAAGAAGCTAATGAGCTACTAATTCAAAGATAAAAAGGAGTTCCCACTGTGGCACAGTGGATTAAGGATCCAGTGTTGTCTCTGTGGCAGCATGGGTTCAATCCCCAGCCTGGTGCTGTGGGTTAAGGACCTGGCATTGCTGCAGCTGTGGCATAGGTCGCAGCTACAGCTTGGATTCGATTCCTGGCCCAGGAACTTCCATATGCCCCAATTATGGGGGAAAAAAAGATTAAAAATACGCCATAAGAACATATCTTTAAAGAAATGCTGTAATGAATAATGACATACTACTTCATTCAATCAGACTACATCCTGGAGTTTTTATTTATTTTTAGAAAAGAGATCCTTATATTGAAGTTCCTTTCTAGACTTAAATAAAAATGTTAATTTTGCTGTGTACAAAATCAGCAATACAGAAAGGAAGGAAGTGACAATGTAATAAGAGTTTAAGCTCTGGAAATTAATAGCAATCACTAAGCTTCTCATGAATAAACAAAATGTGACTCACCACTGTCTTTGAAATTAAAAGAAAAATCTCTGGAAGTAGAGATAAGAATATGCTAAAATTTGAAAGGAAGCAATACAAGACCCAGATAGCTACAAAATGAATATATTTGTGTTTCTATTATATGAGATTCAACTAAACACACTGATTTTTTAATTCTTGGAAAACTGGCACATTTTCATAATAAGAAATGTAAGATCTTTTCTTGGCTTATAAAAATATACTAATAAATAACTATCAGCATTTATGAGTGCTCTTAGCAGCTATTAGAAGAATATTTACTACTTATTTACTGAAAATTTCCTCACATTTTAATGGTTTTATGACATGTACCATAGTAAAATCTAAAAAAAAATGATAAAGATGTATTTCAAAATTACTGAAGGTTGGGGAAGAAAGAGCTGGTTTAGAAAATGTATTTAGAACTTGTATGTGAACCTTCTATTCTCATTATCTCTCCCCAGGAGTCTGAGAAAGGCATTTAAAAATTTTGTGAGCTCTCAAAGGGACTATTTAACACACACAAAAAACATACACCTATCTGACCAAGGTGTATGGCTATAAGGGAAGAGAGATGGTGTGGATGAGCTAAAGATTCATCTGTATTGCCAGATGTCCTTACTTTACTCTCTAATGTCAAAAGTAAAATTTAAATGGTCAGAGTAGCCCAGTTCCTAATTAATTGAATTGCATAGAGTACTACCAAAAAACATATTCTAAATCACCAATGTGGGTAACAACTGAGCTCAAAGAGTACTTTTTTAATTTATTTGTCTAGCTTTTTAATTTGAAGGACAAAGGAAAAACTGCCATCAATGGGTATATATAGCATTTTGAAGCTATTACTGAATCTTCGGTGTAAGGGTCCTATTTATCCCTATAAGACACTGTGCTAAGCCTGTCCACTCATTATGTTTCATTTAGAGTCCAATTAGTCTAATAAGTGATCTAGTAGTCATGAGGCAGGACTTATGCCCAGTATAAAAATAAAATGTCCTTGATAACAATGGAAAAACACTGAAAGGAAACTTTTCAAGAGTCTTAAGAAAAGGAGAACAAAATGTCTAGGTCTCACATTTTAGACACAAATAGTATGTTAAGAATTAATGACTTTTCTCAGTTCCTATGCTTCTATGTTGGGGTAAATGTTAAGAAAAGGCTCCAATTGGCAAGAAATACTTTTTCATCCCTAATAAATACTGGAAAAGGCAGACTGTGTGTTATTTGGGAAGAATGAGCAGACACTAAGGTATCTTCTTACAAAGATCTCTCAACAACAGGTCATCTCTCAGAGAGAAGATCTCCTTTTCAAAATAGGAAGCAAAACTGAAGGAAGAATCCGAAGTCTTTGGCTCAGGTCCAGGTCAGGCTCCAACGAGGTATGAAAGTCAGGTTAAGTGCTTTTCATTTCTTTGGGCTTCCGTTCATGTTAATTTCTAGAATAACTGTATTATTACTTAATCTGAAAACTGTTCTTACATTTGCGTTATCAATTTTCTTCACAAATGTACCACCTATCTCCGTATTTAGTCCAGTTTATCCTTTAAAAAAAGATGTTATTTCCCTACATATGTCATCAAAGAACTAGAGTGGGCTTTTTGCTTAACAGTGTGGATATTTAGCAACTAAGATGACTCAATACTTTTGTGTATGTTTCACACATATGTTTGCAACATAATATACAATAAACATTTGCTGAATAAATGAATATGCAAATGAATCCATCCATTTATACATCCATCTCCCAGGTGAAAAAATACTAAGGTTTACTTAGACTAGATTAAGCCCAGAGTTGTCACCAGGAATAGATTATTTTAGCTAAGGCCATGCCATGTATGAGAGAGAAAGAAAACATGGCTAGGAATTAAGAAATGTGAGTTTTAGTCTCTGCTGTTATTAACTCCAATTATTAATATTTAACTTCCATGACCCCCGCTTCCCCATCCATGAAAATGCAGATATTTAAATCTTCCCTCCATAGATGAGGACAAATAATAGAGAGAAGACTGAAAAAAAATTCAAGTATTTTATACATAAAAGATAACATCAGGTACTGATTTCATGCCATAAAGGAGCTGGATTTAGCAGTATGAAGAAAAAGACTGTGGGAAGAAAACTCCCAGGAAACTCAATCCTCTGCTTTATTTTCTGCTTTGGACCAAGCAGAATGAGGAGATGCTCTCAGTGACACCTAAATAGCTGCTCATGGAACTTGACCATATTGACTTGCTGTCCTGTTTTTCTTTTCCAAACTGACTGTATACCATATATACTTTTAAAAAAACTTTATTGAGATATAATTTATAAATTATAAAATGAACACTTTTAAAGTGTACAACATAGTGATTTTATATTGTATTCATAGAGTTATACAACCATAACCTCTACCTAGTTTCAAAACATTTTCATCACCCTGAAAAGAAACTCTATACATTATCAGTCACTCCCTATTCTCTCAGCCCTTCCCCCAGCCCTTGACAATTACTAATCTACTTTTGGTTCCATGGCTTTATCTATTCCGGACATTTTTTATAAATAAAATCATGTAAGATGTGGCTTTTTGTGATTGGCTTCTTTTACTATAAATTCTTGAAAATAACAGTTTTCACTCCCAAATTATTCCTTAGAAAAGAAAAGATGATTTTCTTTGGAGACCTTATAAGGGCTTTCATAAGAAGGGACATTCTCTTAATTATTTTACTTAGAACAAGAGTCATATGAGCCAACACTGTAGCAATGCCAACTGGAGCCTAACTATAACACTACATGGATACAAGAAGCGTATTTTGCTTTTCTCACTATTCAATAAAAGTTTGAGTGAAATTATTCTGTGAAAGATGTGTGCAAAAAAAGCAATTTTTCTGTATTAACATAGCTTCCATAAAGTAATTTAATATTATATATATATATATACACACACACACACACACAAAAACACATATATAATCTGTTTCTCTAAAGAGTTTATAATTCAAAGTGGGGGAAAAGTTTATAATTCAAAATGGGTCTTCTCATTTACAATACAAAGAAGACTTTTAAATTCAGAATTTTTATTTAGGACAATGAATTTCCAAGATCATTCAAAGGCATGGCCAGATCTGATGATATTCAGGCTTAAAATAACTGACTTCTCTAGTATTTTAAAAATTAGGTTTTAAAAATTAGTTTCTCGGAGTTCCCGTCATGGCGCAGTGGTTAACGAATCCGACTAGGAACCGTGAGGTTGCGGGTTCGGTCCCTGCCCTTGCTCAGTGGGTTAACGATCCGGCGTTGCCCTGAGCTGTGGTGAAGGTTGCAGACGCGGCTCGGATCCCGCGTT
This sequence comes from Phacochoerus africanus, assembly GCF_016906955.1. NCBI lineage: Eukaryota > Metazoa > Chordata > Mammalia > Artiodactyla > Suidae > Phacochoerus > Phacochoerus africanus. The sequence continues at coordinate 216,835,721 of NC_062544.1, read as the reverse complement.
GCTGTGGCTCTGGCATAGGCCGGTGGCTACAGCTCCGATTTGACCCCTAGCCTGGGAACCTCCATATGCCGCGGGAGCAGCCCAAGAAATAGCAACAACAACAACAACAATAACAACAACAACAAAAGACAAAAAAAAAATTAGTTTCTCAAGAGAAAACTGAACTGTATAAGTGCATATCACAAAAAAATTGAGTAAAGTGGTTTTATTTACTTAAGACATGTTAAGGAACAAAGAGATCTTAGGAGTTGCTGCCAACTCCCTCATTTTGCTGATAAAATGATTGAGGCTCAAAGAGGCTAAATAACTTACCCAAGATCATATGAATGAGCGCTTACTGAGCTAAGGGCTTTTCATGAATGATTCCTTAATCCTCCCATCTGTCCTAATCATCTCCCTACTTTACATCCAAGGTTTAGCAAGGTTAACTAACTCTCTTGCTTAGTCATGGCAAGAGCTAGAATTCCACTCAGGTCTCTCTGGCTTCAGAGAGCTCTTAAACACTTTGCTAAACTAGTCTTCAGCTCCTCAGCAGAGCGGCTTTTCCTGGAATCACATGGTTTAAAAAAGTATTTAGCCATGTTTGGAATTTAACTTAATTGGAGCAAAAGACAACATCATTAGAAATTAACAAAAACAATGAGAAAAGGATGGGGTAGGAGGGCAGGTCTGAAATTATTTTGCAGTTTATAAATACATCTAACCAAAGGCATGAGTTATTCAAATGATGCCAACATTACCTAGTTAATTCTCTCAGTTGAGTCACCTCAGCGTCACGCTGACGTAATGTTATTCCCAATATCTGATTTTCCTTTTCAGCAGCTTCTAACTTAAACTGGGAGCTTTTCACGTTGACCAAGGCTTCCTCTAATTCTAAAACAAGAAAAAAGTTTTAGATTCCTTATTACTGTTTTTAAAAAGTGATCATAACTACAATGCAAACACATACCAATTTTCATTCTTGTTGTCTCAATGTCAAATTGCTGTTTATTTTCAAGTAAAGCTTGATCTTTCTCTTTAAATATATCAGCAAATTTTTTGTTTTCATCTTTCTGATTTTCTATCACTTTTAAAAGTTCTTCATTTTTACTCTGTAGTAATTCCTGGCTTTTTAGTGACTCTTGTAATTGATTTTGCAGTGACTTGTTCAGCGATTGAAGAGAAAACACTGTAAGACAAAATAGGTAATATAATTGTTAACCCCAGTTTAAAAAGTACAAACCTGGGGAACTCCCGTGGTGGCTCAGTGGTTAACAAACCCGACAAGTATCCATGAGGATGCGGGTTCGATCTCTGGCCTCGCTCAGTGGGTTAAGGATCTGGCGTTGCTATGAGCTGTGGTGTAGGTCGCAGATGCAGCTCGGATCTGATGTTGCTGCGCCAGGAGTGTAGGCTGGCAACTATACCTCTGATTCAACCCCTAGCCTGGGAACCTCCACATGCTGTGGGTGTGGCCTTAAAAAGACAAAAAGACAAAAAAAAAAGTACAAACCTGGAAAAGATTTAAAAAAAAAAAAAAGGCTTGGAATTTACTGATTTTACTTAGTAATTATATGCTTGAGCAGTTCTATACAAATACTAAATGTATTTTTTTAAAAATTGATTGGCGGAAGTCATTCTTCTCCAACTGGTATTTCAGGCATTAGTTTCTTTACCTTTCTTAATGAAAGAATGATACATACACAAAGTGAAAAATTCAAATACCATGAAATACCAATGCAATCAAATGATTCTCAATGAAAAGTTTCATCCCATCCCACCTCCACTCTCCCCCCTAGAAGCAATGACTATTAATTTTGCTATCTTTCTGGGAAATACTTTTGCATATAAGAAATGCTTAAACATAAATGAATCATACTATACTCATAGCTTTTAATCTTGCCTTTTTCCCTTATAAGATTGTTACGTACCAGGACATGGATCTATCACATTCATAATGGCTATAAAGTATGTGGCGCTATTCATTCAACAACTGCAGCCTTGAGTGAAAGTTTACTACATGGGAGGCACTACATTAGAATCTGGGCACAGAGTGGGTCAACAACAGAGATGTGATTCCTGCTCTCCTGGAGCTGATAGCAAACAAGTAATCATGAATAATAACACATGTTTCTCAAGGAAACAAGAAGGTAAATGGCAGAGAATTAAAAGATGTAAAAAGAGAATTAAAAAGGGATGGCAAACACTGATCTCAATTCCCATCTTGGCTCCTTTCTCCTACCCATCCCTATTGTTTATTCATAATGGAATCACAGTGATCTTTTCCAAAATTATTCTTGTGAAGTTGAATGTTTTTATGAAATTCTGAGTCTGTTGGGTGCTTAGATTTTTTTGTATTCCTTTACAAGAGGTATTTTTATATATTAAGAAAAAGCCTAAAGCTTTTGTCATATCATGTATTACAAAATTTCTCCATTTGATTAATGCTTTATGAATGTATTTATAACTCTGCTGTGCCTAAAATGAAAAAAATTCTGGGACATATTTTATCAATCTTTCCTTTGTAGCATGTGAGTATTTTGGAGGCTTAGCCAAAGTTCCCAAGAATACAAAAAAGGTTCTTATCTTTTCCTCTAGTCCTATTAATTTTTCTTCTTTTATTTTACCTTAAGTTCTACGATCCATAAGGACAATTGGGCAATATCTGTCAAACTGCAAACAGTACTTACCCTTTGACTCAGCAATTCTATGACTATCATCTACAAAAAAGCTCACACCTATGCCAAAAGACATATGTACAAGGATTTTTGCTGCAGGATTATTTGTATTGGGAAAACGGGGAAATTACCTAGATATCTATCAGCAGAGGACTTTAAATACATTATGACAGAACTACATAAACAGAATATCTACATAGTTCTTAAACAGAAAGAAATGGATTTATTTTGATAGAGAAAAATGCCCACTACATACTAAGTGAATAAATGTAAGCCGCATAAGAATACATACAATGTAATCTCATTTTCACAAAAGAAAAAAGTACATATATAGTTCTATTAGTGCCTATCTACTAGTAATATACTCAGTATTTGTGAAATAAATCAACTATATTTGAACAGGAGATACATGATCTCTATTTAAAAAAAAATAGAGATGTATTACTGGGAAGAGATAGAACCTTCTTTTGTGTTTCTGTACTATATTAAATTTTAATGAGTATTATCCCTACTTTTTATTTACTTTTGGCCACACCCACTTTTGGCTAGGGACTGAACCTGCGCCCAGCAGCAAACTAGGCTGCTTCAGTGATAACACCAGATCCTTAACTTGCTGAGCTCCAGGGAACTCCTATTACTGTTTTTTAAAATTTTTTTCTTTAATCCACTTATACAGCAGGAGAGGCCCTAAAAAGCAAAAAAAAAAAAAAAAAAAATCCACTTAACACAAAGTAATTAAGAAAGCTGATTCTTTATAAACATTTCCAGAGCCACAAAGAATTTACCATCATTTCTTAAAGTTCTACCTACATTCAAGACTGCATTCCAGAGAACCAGATGCCTTTTGAGTTTTTTCTCGTTCTCTAAGTTGCTGGTTCAAAATTCTCAATTGCCTAAATGAAATAATGAATAAACATGAGTGCAAGAATCCCAAGCTCATTTAACAGTGTACATTTGACAGCCTATTAAAATAGACTATGCAAACAGTAATACCCACCAGGACAGCAGAAGTCTGTCTTATCCCCAAACAAAAGGCAAAAACCAAATAAACAAAACAACAAAACCACACTACCGCTATTATTAAAAGGCCTGAGATAATTTTTAAAAGATTGCCTAGGACAACAAAAACCCTTCCCTCCTAGGAAAAAACTTATTTTTCCTCTTTTTTGTTGTCTTTTCAGTGATTTTCTTGTTTTTTGTTTTGTTTTGTTTTTCTGTTTCTTTCATTTCTATCTCCTCTATTTTCTTCTATCTTCCTTCTAAGGAAGTATTTTCATTATTGTAGTAATTACCTGCTTTTTAAAAGCTCGGTCACAACTGTGAACCAGAATGCTTGCAGGGACTGACTGCTATCAGACGTCTATCTGCTTGGCTTGTCACAGTGTAAAAATGGGGAAACACAAATTTATGCTTCTACTAAGTTCTTTATTACATGTAAAAGTTAATGGCTTTTTTTAAGTAAAGAGAATGCTAACAAGCAGCACCTTTGCCCCACAATGAACTTCAGAACATGCAGCTGTTTCACAATAAGGAACATATAAAAGGTACTACAAGTGTTTTCTTTACTTCTAAGAAGTTAGCGCTAAAAAACTGTTACCTGCAGTATCTTTCTAGAATTACTAACCTGGAAATATTCTGCAGTAAAGTATTTCTGTTATGAAACCTAAAACGACAGATTCTACCTCACATCACTTGTATGTATCAATTCAGGATGGATTAAAGAACTAAATGTAAAATATAAAAACAAATAAAACCAAACTATATGAAATCTACATGATCTTAAGTGAGAAAGGCATTCCAAAGTAAGACTCAAAATACAGCAACCATCAACTATAATAGAAAAAATTAAAATCTTACACACACAAAAAAATCCAGCAACCATCAAGGAAAAGAATGAAGGACTTAACTATATAAAAATTTGAAACTTGTTCTAGGTTTGGAGGAAAATACCCTGCTACATATAAAACAGACAAAAAGGTCTGTAACATTTAAGAGCTCCTACAAGTCATTTAGAAGGGCAATAAAATGTGACCAAGAGGAGTTCCTGTTGTGGCTCAGTGGTTAACGAATCTGACTAGGAACCATGAGGTTGCGGGTTCAATCCCTGCAGTGGGTTAAGGATCCGGAGTTGCTGTGAGCTGTGATGTAGGTTGCAGACTCGGCTCGGATCCCGTGTTGCTGTGCCTGTGGCATAGGCCGGTGGCTACAGCTCCGATTCGACCCCTAGCCTGGGAACCTCCACATGCCGAAGGAGTGGCCCTAGAAAAGGCAAAAAGATGACAAAAGAAAAAAAATGTGACCAAGAATAAGAACGGACAATTCACATAAGAAATAGAAATGGCAAATAAATATGTAAAAAAAAGTTTAGTCTCACTAGTATGAAGAAATACAAATTTAAAACAGGAGATTATTTTATGGCCACAGGATTGACAAAAATAAAAGGAAATGACATTTTTTGCTGGTGACAATATAGGGAAATGAATTATCTCAATTGGTGGCTGTCTACTGGTAAAACCATTTTGGATGGCAATTTGGTATCATCCAACAAAATGTAAAATGTTGATAATCCGTGACAAAATAATTCTAGTTATAAGTTATCTACCCTCAGAAATAGTTGTATATGTGCTAAATCATTTACAATCGTGTAAATATATACAAGATTATTCACAACAACAATATTTTAGAGTGAGAAGTCGGAAACAACTTAACATGGTAGATAAATATGATATATCCGCACTATAAAATACTAATACACTGGTATAAAAAAATGGAGACTAATGTAGAAAGATTTCCAAGAGACAATATGAACTGAAAAAAGTGTTACAGGAATTCCCGCTGTGGCACAATGGGATCTATGGCATCTCTGCAGCGCCAGGACCCAGGTTCAATCCCCAGCCTCACATAGGGGGTTAAATAATCCAGTGTTGTTGCATGTTGCAACTGCAGCTCAGGTCTCATCCCTGGCCCAGGAACTCCATAGGCTGCAGGGCAGCCAAAAAAACCCAAAAATAAACAAAACAAAAACAAAAAGACAAAACAAAACAAAAATGGCAAGCTACATACAGAACAGCAGTATAAAATGACCTTCCTTTTGTTTTAATAAAATTATGCTTTTCTGCCAAGGTTTCTCTTTTACAATAAAGAGTGCAGATCCAGAAAAAACTATATAGATTGGTAATCTATAACTCCAACTGGAATGCTTCTTTTGTTATTTTCCAGAAAAACAGCAGGTTCTCTCACACACCAAGTATGTGACAGAAGTTTTGCCTGACAATGCTGTATGGCCCTGGTCAGATACTTCTCTTCTCTTCTACTAGTTTATGTGCCTGAGCCAAGAAGCATAATAAAACTGCTCCCATATTTAAGAAAACATTCCCTCTAACCTAATTGTACTGCTGACTACTTTCTTCCCTCTCATTCCCAGCTTTCAGGGCCAAGCTTTTCAAAAATGATTATTCTAAGAACAGAGACAAGATGGTGGCATAGAGAGACTCAAGCTCACTTCTCACAAAAACACCAAAATCACAACTAACTGCCAAACAACTATCAACAAAATAGACTGGAAACTACCAAAAAAGATATCCTACTGTAGGAGGGGCACTTTTACTATATAAGCAAAACTCATACCCGCCAGGTAGGTGACCCACAAACTGGAAACTATATTGCAGAGGCTCTCCCACAGGAGTAAGAGTTCTAAACCCAGCAAGTTCCCCATCCTGGGGATCTGGCATTGGGAAGAGGAGCCCCAGAGTATTTGGTATTGAAGGCCAATAGCGCTTGAGTGCAGGAGCTCCATAGGACTGGGGGAAAGAGAGACTCTACTCTTGGAGAGTACACACAAGGTTTCACGGGCACTGGATCCCAGGGAAGGCAGGGACTCCACGAGAATCTGGGCCGGACCTCCCTGTAGGTCTTGGGGGAGGGGGAGGTCTCCCGAGGAGGCAGCTGTTAGCTATGGCTCACTGTGGGGCAGGATACTGGAGGCAGAGGTCTCAGGGAATAATCGTCAGTGTGAGCTATGCTGGAGGCTGCCATTTTGGAAAAATCTGGCCCTACCCAATACCCTGTAGCACCAGTGCTAAGAAGCCCCAGGCCAAAAAACCAACAGAGTAAGAGTAGAGAGCCTAAATCAACAGACAGGCTGCTTAAAGTCTTCTTGAGCATACGCCCACCTTTAATCCCATCCCTTGAAACAACACTGCATACCAGAGGGATGAGACCGAGATCCACTCACTAGTGAACAAGCGCCAGTTCCTCCCATCAGGAAATCTGTGCAAGTCACTGGACCAAATTCACCCAAATTCACTGCGGGCAGATACCAGAAGCAAGAGGGACTACAACCCTGCAACCTGCCAAAAGGAAACCACAAATACAAAAAATGATATGGCAGAGAAATACACTCCAGACAAAGGGACAAGACTAAATCCCAGAAGAACAACTAAGTTAAGCGGAAATATGAAACCTACATGAAAGACTTTAGAGTAATGACTATAAGGATGATCCAAGATCCTGGGGTGGGGGTGAGAATGAAGGCAAAGATCAAGAAATTACAAGACATGTTTAACAAAGATATAGATGATTTAAAGAACAAACAGTAACCGAAATGAAAAATACACTAGAAGGAATCAATAGCAGAATCATGAGGCAGAGGAATGGGTAAGTGAGATGGAAGACAGATTGGTAGACATCACTGATGCAGAAGAAAATAAAGAAAAAAGAATGAAATGAGGGTAGTCTAAGAGACCTATGGGATAACACTAAATGCACCAACATTTACATTATAGGGATCCCTAAAGAAGAAGAGAGAAAAAGAGCCTGAGAAAACATTTGAAGCAATAATAGCCAAAAACTTCCCTAACATGGTAAAGGAAAGGAAACACTAATTCAAATCAAGGATGCACAGTGAGTTCCATACAGGATAAACCCAAGGAGGAACATCATGAGACACATATTAATGAAATTGACCAAAATTAAGACAAAGGGAAAATACTAAAAGTAACTAAGGAAAAGCAACAAGTAACATAAAAGACAACCCCAATAAGGTTATCAGCTGATTTGTCAGCAGAAACTCTGCAGGTTAGAAGGGAATGGCAGGATACTCTTAGAGTGATGACAGGAAAAAGCTTACAGCCAAGACTACTCTATCCCGCAAGGCTCTGATTTCCACTGAGAAATCAAAAGTTTTACAGACAAGCAAAAGCTGAGAGAGCTCAGCACCACCAAACCAGCATTACAACAAATACTAAAGGAATTTCTCTAGGTAGAAAACATCACAACTAGAAGAAAATTACAAATGAGAAGGCTCACTGGTAAAGACAAACATATAGTAAAGGTAGGAAATCATCTACACACAAAGAGTATGACTGCAGGATTCTGGAAAGGCATTTGAAATTAAGAGAGCAGCAACTTAAAACAATCTTGTGTATGTGTGTGTGTATATATATATATATATATAGAGAGAGAGAGAGAGAGACTGCTATATCAAAACCTCATGGTACCCAAAACCAAAAATCTACAATAGATACACAAATTAGAAAAAGCAACCCAAACAAAAATGATACAAATGAACTTATTTACAAAACAGAAACAGACTCACAAACTTCGAAAACAAATTTATGGTTACCAAAGGAGACAGGTGAGGGGGAGGGATGGATTGGGAGTTTGGGACTGACATGCACACTATTGCCTACAGAGTGGATGGTCAACAGGGACTTGCTATATACACAGCACAGGGAACTCTACCCAAAATTCTGTGATAACCTGCATGGGAAAATAATCTAAAAAAGAATGGATATGTGTATGTGTAAAACTGAATCACTTTGTTGTACAGCAGAAATAATCACAACATTGTAAATCAACTACACGTCAATAAAACTTCTGAAAATGGAAAAAAAACTGTGCAAAAATATAAAAAATTGTTCAATAAAAATGATACATGATAAAAAATGTCTTAAAAATAGATGTTACACATGCTATTTTAAAATATTATGTGTTATATGTTCTTACTTGATTTTAACAAAGAACTTTTAGGCAATTATTTCCTTTTTCTATTCATTCATTCTTTTAAATATATATCTTTTTAAAATATATATCTTTTGAAATATATCTTTGAGACACAACTGACACACAATCAATTGCACATATTTTTTTTTCCTTTTTGTCTTTTTGCTATTTCTTGGGCCGCTCCCGCGGCATATGGAGGTTCCCAGGCTAGGGGTCGAATCGGAGCTGTAGCCACCGGCCTACACCAGAGCCACAGCAACGCGGGATCCGAGCCGCGTCTGCAACCTACACCACAGCTCACGGCAACGCCGGATCCTTAACCCACTGAGCAAGGGCAGGGACTGAACCCTCAACCTCATGGTTCCTAGTCGGATTCGTTAACCACTGGGCCACGTCGGGAACTCCCTGCACACATATTTAAAGAGTATGCTTTGATAAGTTTTTGACATTGGATGTGTGAAACCATCAACACAGTTAAGATATTTATCATCTCCCAAAATTTCCTCTGGTCACATTTCATAACGCTGCATTCCCAGACAACAACTGATTTACAGATTAGTTCGCATTTCCTAGAATTTTAATACTATACAAGTATATAATACATATATTTTGCCCAGCTTCTTCACAAAGCATAATGATTTTGAGATCATCCGTGCTGCTGTATGTACCAATAGTTTCTTCTTTTTTATTGTTGAGTGGCATTCTACTGTATGGATATATCATTATTTGTTTATCCATTCACCTGTTCACAGACATTTGAATGGTTTTCTATGAATATGCACAAACAAGCTTTTGTGTGGACATATGCTTTCACTTATCTTGGGTGAATAGGATACCTAGGATTAGAATGACTAGATTATAGGTATATTTTTATTTTCTAAGAATCTGCCAAACTGTTTTCCAAAGTGGTTGTACTATTTTATATTTCCATCAGCAAATTATGAAAGTTCCAGTTCCCCAGCATCCTTACTAAGACAGTCTTTTGAATTTTACCCATTCTAGTGGGTATGTAGGAGTATCTCAATATGGTTTTAATTCGCATTTTACTAATGATTAATGATGATGAGCATATTTTCATGTGCTTATTTGATATTCATGTATCTTCTCTGGTAAAGTGTCAATTCAAATTTCGCCCATTTTAAAATCATATCTGTCCTATTCTAAGTTGTAACCATTCTTCAAGCATTCTAGATACATGCATTGTAAATATTTTGTTTGTTGTTTACTTCTTCATTTTTAGTAACAGTGTCTTTTGAAGAGCAAAAGTTTTACATGTTAATGAATTTCCACTATGTTCTTTTCTAGTTTTACTTTTTATCCTATTTAAGAAATCCTTCCCAACCCAAGGTCCCTAAGATTTCCTCCTGTGTTTTCTTCTATAAATCATGTAGATTTAGCTTATATATTAAATCTGTGATTGATTTCAAGTTAATTTTACATATGGTATCAAGTGTTTGAGGTTCTTTGGGGGGTAGGCAGGGGTATACAGTTCTCCAATTGCTTTGGCACTACTTATTGAAAAGATTATTACTTTCCCATTGCATTTCCTTGGCATCATTGTCAGCCATCCACGTATGAGTTTGTCTCTGGACTCTATCTGTTTCAGTGATCTAATTGTCTATCTTTATGCCAATTCCACACAGTCTTGATTACTATAACTTTATAAATTATAACCTATCTTGAAATAGGATAGTACAAAATTCTTATCTCCTTTCCTAAAATTGTTTTGGTTATTTTACACTCTTTGAACTTCCATATAAATCTTATATTAGATCGCCTTTCTACAAAAACACTGCTGGGGTTTTCACTAGAATTACATAGAATCTATAGATCAATTTGAGGAGTACATCTTAACAATAGCGAATCTTATAATCGATGGATCTGGTTTATCTCTTTACTTTTATAGGTTTTAATTTCTCTCAGCAATGTTTTGTAACCTTCAGTGTATAAATCTCACACATCCTTTATCAAATTTATCCCTAAATGGCTCATTTTTTGATTCTACTGTAAATAGTATTGATTTTTATTTGTTATTTTTATTTTTGTCTTTTTGGGGCTCCACCCATGGCACATGGAGGTTCCCAGGCTAGGGGTCGAATCAGAGCTGTAGCTGCCGGTCTACACCACAGCCACAGCAACGCCAGATCCAAACTGCATCTGCAACATAAACTACAGCTCACAGCAACGCCGGATCCTTAACCCACTGAGCAAGGCCAGGGACTGAACCTACAACCTCATGGTTCCTAGTTGGATTCGTTTCCGCTGCATCACAATGGGAACTCCAACATTGATTTTAAATTTCATTTCAAACTGTTCATTGTTAGGACATAGAAATATAACTAACTGCTTTTTGTATACTGATTTATTAATTCTAGTAGCTTTTTTGTAGATTCCATAGGATTTTCTACAAATATTATCATGTCATCTATGAATGAGACAGTTTTACTTTTTTCATTTCCAATGTAGTCTGGCTTTTATCTCTTCTCCTAGCCTCATTGCACTGGTTAGAACCTCCAGCACAATACTGAATAGAAATAATAATCATTATTTGATGGATATCATTCAGATATTTTTCTAGTACATACAGAAAAGAAAAAATTAGCTAAACTATTTTTAAACCATGGGATGCTGCTGCAAATACTGTTTTTAAATATTATGTACTGAATTTAGGATTACATGATTTTAACTGAAGAATGGTGACAAATGAAATTAGAAGTCATAAACTTTAGGCAAATATTTCTTTACTTCAAAAAAATATTATTCCTAAACAACTTAAAGGAAACAGGATTTGAAAAGCACTGATTCGATTCTACACAGAGTGCATAATTTCACACCTTAGTTCTACGTACAGATTCAACGTTCATCTCTAATCTACTCCTGTATCTGAACTCATCTCTTGGCTAAGTATACTTTACCATTCAAGAATATATATATATATATATATATATATTTTTTTTTTTTACTGTTCCATGGCATGTGGAAATTCCTGGGCCAGGGATCAAACCTGTGCCCCCAACCACAGCAGTGACAATGCTGGATCGTTAACCCACCAAGCCATTAGGAAACTCCAGAAACTTTTTAAGGGAGTCCAAGGGTGCTGTACTTGCTAAGTTCTTGTGCACTTTAGAATATGACTATCACCTTTACTCTAAAAGAATCTTAATGGATCACATGTGAGATTCTTGGAGCATCTTTTCTTTCCCTTAAAACTTTGTAAATGAGGTTCTATGATCTTCTGTAATAAACATCACTGTGAAAAGGCTGAGGCTAGTCTGATATTTTTCTCTTTATGACATGCATTTTCTTTAGTGTGTATAAAAGTTAAATTTTTTGTCCTCAAAGTGCAGTAACTTCACCAGCGTATGTCTTGGTGTTTGTTTCACACAGTTTTTCTGAGAACTTGTATACCCTGACCTGCTGACACAGATCTTTAGTAAGTCTTTCTTTATATATCTTTCAATATTATCTTTAATCTATTTATTCTCTTTTTCAGGAACACTAATTATGCCAAGTTTATATCTTTTGTGTTTCTCTTCCACGTGTATTATGTTCTTAATCATAATTTTTAGATCTTTTTCTATTTTGTTTTGTATGATTTCTTTAAGCTTTCCCACCCTTCTTAGAGTGAGTGCTAGGCACAATTCTCAGCACTGGAAATATAGCAGCAAACAAAAAAGACAAAAATTCAGTCTTCTTGGAGGTCCCGTCATGGAGTAGCAAAAACGAATATGACTGGGAACCATAAGGTTGTGGGTTCGATTCCTGGCCTCACTCAGTGGGTTGAGGCTATGAGGTTGCGGTGAGCTTTGGTGTAGGTCATAGACACGGCTCTGATCTGGCGTTGCTGTGGCTGTGGTGTAGGCCGATTCAGCTGCAGCTCCGACTCAACCCCTAGCCTGGGAACCTTCATATGCCGTGGGTGAGGCCCTACAGAAGACCAAAATCAAAAGACAAAAAAAAAAGTCAGTCTTCTCAAATTCATAGAGATAGAAAGGAGAATAGAGGTTATCAGAGGCTAAGGGGAAAGGATCGGGGACTTACTGTTTAATGGGTTCAGGGTTTATGTGAGGATGAAAAGGTTTTGGGTACAGATAGTTGTTATGGGTATACAGTATTGTGAATGTATTTAATGCCAGTGCAATATACCCTTACAAAAGGTTAAAAAGATAAATATGTCATATATTTTACCACAATAAAAGTAAATTAATAAAAGTATTTAAAGGATTTGTGAAGAGAAATGAGCTAAGGCTTATAGGAGACACTTAACTATGAATTTAGCAGCAACTAAAACAAAGATTTGAGGGGGGAGCAAAATACAAAAAACATAACAACGACAAAATTCAGCCTTCATACTGCTTAGATTCTAATATACATATATATATATATATACACATACATACCTGTGTGTGTGTGTGTGGTGTGTTGTGTGATATCCCTGACTCGATGTTTGTTTGGTATTAATTTCTTGTTTGTTTTTAACAGGGCTTTTTTTTTTTGCTTTCCTTTATTTTACTGAGTTTACTCAATCCACATCTCCTTTTACTGTCTTTTCTTCTTTAAGTACTCTCTCTTTCCAATCTCTCTCTTCCTGCTTCCAAGAGAGACTATTAGCTTTAATTTCTTTGAAACTAGAGAACCCTGTCTCAAGTTTTCCGGTTTTTTGGGAGGGCTATTCTTTTTTTTTTTTGTCTTTTTTTTGCTATTTCTTGGGCCGCTCCCGCAGCATATGAAGGTTCCCAGGCTAGGGGTCGAATTGGAGCTGCAGCCACCGGCCTACGCCAGAGCCACAGCAACGCAGGATCCGCGCCACGTCTGCAACCTACACCACAGCTCACAGCAACACCGGATCCTTAACCCACTGAGCAAGGGCAGGGACTGAACCCGCAACCTCATGGTTCCTAGTCAGATTCGTTAACCACTGCGCCACAACGGGAACTCCATGGGAGGGCTATTCTTGACCTACTTCTGTCCCTCTTGTGAATTTGTTTATTTTGGATGTTATACAAAGATCTCTCCCCTTCCATAAATTCTTTTTTCCAGTTGCTTCTGTGGCATCACTCTCTCCCTAGTTGCTTCTTCTCAGGCTCCTCTTCCTGTGTTCTTTCCTTAAAAAGCTGTTATTCCCCAGCAATTCACCCTCGGCTGTGATCATGCTCTAGACCTTCTTGGTGAATTTACCACTTGCCCGCTGATGACAAATCACTTGTTGTTAATCATTACCGTCTCCAGTGCCTACACAGTGCCAGATCTACAGTAAATATTCAATAAAAAGGTGGCCAGTGAATAACTCCCAGGTCTACATTTCTATCCTGGATCTTGTCTGTGTGCTCCACTCATACCATTTGTGTCTCTAGATGGTCCAAATGACACATTCACCATGTCTAGATCTTAACTCACTAGTTCTCCCATTACATCTTCTAACTCAAAAATAAAAGGAAATAAAAAAACAATCTATTCTTCCTCTAGTAACTTCCATCTGGAAGAATTATGTTAGCACATGTCAAATTACCAGGCTAAAAGACTGGATGACATACCCCAGCTCCTCCCATTTACTTCCATTTCATTTTTTTGGTTCTGTGTGGGTAAGTAATGGTCTCATATTTGAGTTTAAAATCAGAAAATGGGTCATGAATTCTAACTTGCCCTTAAATATTAGGATACTCTCTAGTTAACCTTCATCCAGGAAATTTTGGAATGTGCCAGGGCTTTTGGTGGTCACAATGAATGGGGCACTACAGACACTTTGTGGTAGGGACCAGGAAGGCTAAATGTTGAGCACTGTGTCGGGCATCTCACACAAAAAAATGTCTGGCCCCAAATGCCAAAGAAACAATGCACCTAGTTATTTTTTTTTTAAGCCACAAGATGGCAATAAACACCAAGAAAGTCCTGAAAGATCCCTTTGCTGGCTAAAAAGAAACAGGAAGCTTCAAAATGTTCAAACAAGAAAAAAAAATTTTTTTGATTGAAAATGCTGAAAAACACTTTTGAATAAGCCTGTGCATTCCAACTTTCATTTGTAATGGAGATTATGGACAAGTCTTTCCAAATAAAGACTCCTATACTTATGCTAGAAATTCCTATACTTATGCTAGAAATCATTCTACTAAAAAAAGCATATCTGACAAATTCTCCATTTTTCAATAATTTCATTTTCAGAAGGTCAGGTAAATAGTGGCAGTAGCATGCTATATAATCTTTGTCCCCTAAGGACACAGCCAAAAAAGCTTTGGTGCAAAGGCTGAAGAATTAGGTTAGACGTCAAATTAATACCTTTTTAAAAAGTTAAAAACAAGCAGTGACCAATAAAGTAGTAAGACTCATTTTCTTAAGTGGATTAATAATTAGCTCCTAAAGCAATTTAAATATATTATAAGGAATAGAAATAAATAGCAACCATTGATATTTCCTATGGTCAAAAGTTAAAATAATAATACTTGACTACTAGGTTCCAGTATGCTTAAGAAACTAAGTATTTGATAGTTATACCTTTAAAAACATAAATGTTTATTTTATTTTAATGCATTACAGTATATTCTTTTATTCCACAAAATACACCTATACTGAAGCATAAAAAGCCAGTCTCTACTTCCTAGCAGAGGCTGCATAGATGCATAGAAATTAGGATAACTACACTCTAAAATCAAACTGCCCAGGTCTGAGTCTTGTCTCTGTTACATCTTGGGTATGTGACCTTGGGTTAAGTTATAACCTCTTTGTGCTTTGATTTTCTCATCTGCAAATAAGAATAACATAATGTGTACTTCATAGAGTTGTTGTAAGACTTTAAAGAGATTACACATATAAAGGATAACAGCCTGGCAGATAAGAAACATTCAAAAATGTTAGTAAAGTACTGGCTATCACCATTATTATTATAATTTATTTATTTATTATTTTGCTTTTTAGGTCCGCACCCGTGGCATATGGAGGTTCCCAGGCTAGGGGTTGAATCAGAGCTGTAGCCGCCAGCCTACGCCACAGCCACATAGGATCCAAGCTGTGTCTGTGACCTACACCCACAGCTCATGTCAATGCCGGATCTTTAGCCCACTGAGCGAGGCCAGGGTTTGAACCCTCAACCTCACGGTTACTAGTCGGATTCATTTCCACTGCACCACAATGGGAACTCTACCATTATTAATACTTGGTTTTGATTTTGAAAAACTAATGCTATTATGGGGATCTCTTAGGTCAGGACTGAAGACAGTATTATTACAATTTAAGCCAGCAACCCCAGAATGTATCATAGTAGCTAGAGACTAATGATCTTTAGAGAAATAATTCTAAACAAGTAAACCTCGCTAGGTGTCGTGCCTCTGCAGATTCCAGACGTGTGATTTTAAGCTACCCTTCCACTAGGAATCCTATTTTTTTGCTTTCTAGTTTCTTAAAATGTTTAGGAAGGTCTTTACAGTTCCTATCTGGTATACTGTCTATAACTCACACAACTGTAATGTCCTCTCAGATCACACTCACATTGCAGTGCTGCAGAAGCACCTTTTGAAAGTGTGCTCCAATCCATTGCAAAGTATATTCGCAGACACTGAGCAGTGGCCTTGGTGATCACCACTGAAACATTCCAAGTTAAGATAAGGAGTTTCCGTCATGGTGTAGCAGAAACGAATCTGACTAGGAACCATGAGGTTGCAGTTTCAATTCCTGGCCTCGCTCAGTGGGTTAAGGATCTGGCGTTGCCATGAACTGTGGTGTAGGTCGCAGACATGGCTCGGATCTGGAGTTGCTATGGCTGTGGCATAGGCTGGCAGCTGTAGCTCAGACCCTAGCCTGGGAACCTCCATATGCTGTGTGTGCGGCCCTAAAAAGTAAAAAAAGAAAAAAAAAAGATATTATTGATAAAATGTAAGTGATTCCTATATTTCAAGATTAGACATGCGGTTTATATCTTTCCTAAACAAATTAAGGCCATAATTTCAACGTAAATTATGACAGCCAAAAGAAAAATTACCTAAGAATTTTACATTTTTTTCCCTATGTCAGAGTGTTGTGGGGCTAATGGTGCTCACCCATATCAGGTTCTCCTTTCCCTCTGGAGTGGACAGGAAGTATGAGAAAATTTTGTGTCCCAGATCTTTATGTCGGGCAGGGCCTTATAATACATTTTAGCCTATAAAATATAAGGAGAAGTGAGACTGCCACACTCCTGGGCCAGGGCATGTCAGAGTTGGTGTGACATATCCACGTTCTCTTTCTCTTGAAAAATATACACTGAGACAGTGGCTCCTGAGATGGAGGGAACCTAAATCCTCAGCCACAGGATGAAAGACAGTCTCAAGTGAGCCATGATGACCTTGGTGTGAAGGAGAAATAAAGTTTTGTTGTGCTATGCCACTGAGATTTTGGAGTTTGTTACTCCATAACCTAGACTAGCCTCATAAATATTCTGGGGCAGCTCATTTCCCTCTCCATTCATTACTAGCCAAGTTACAACATATGTGAAAGAGGAGGGGAAAAAATATGTCCTAGTGGGCAGAAGTAATAGAAGAGTTAGAAAATGTTGACAGTGTTTGGAATGTGGGGAAGAAACAGTAGAAACACAGTAAGACAATGCATCTATTTTCTCCATGAAGTCCAAGGTATCTCATTAGACACTTCTGTTCCAGCCATGGGACATCTTTGCATAGAGACCAAAAAAATTCAAAGAGCAATTCTTACCTGCGTAAATGAGCATTTTCATTTCTTAGTGGTTGCATGGCCAGTGCTATTTCAACCTGAAAATTTGTTTTTCCACTTAATGTTGGAAGCAAAGATATACATAACTCCAATTCTGTAATCAACCTCTGAATTTCTGAGTCTTCTATAAAAGGCAGAAGAGATGAGTAAAGACAATATTATAAATTGTTTCTGGATAAGATTATTCATAGGTACCACTAAAAAGAAAACATTTCAGATATATACATACTTGCTATAAACAACCTCAACTAAGTTATTGATTTATTATTCAAATCCTATTTTTTTCTCTCCTGCAGCGTTTACTTCCTTATTCATAAAAATTCTAAAGAAATTAAGTTCAGTAAATTAAAGATTACAGAGATCCCGTCGTGGCGCAGTGGTTAACGAATCCAACTAGGAACCATGAGGTTGCGGGTTCGGTCCCTGCCCCTGCTCAGTGGGTTAACGATCCGGCGTTGCCGTGAGCTGTGGTGTAGGTTGCAGACGCAGCTAGGATCCCGCATTGCTGTGGCTCTGGCGTAGGCCGGTGGCTACAGCTCTGATTCGACCCCTAGCCTGGGAACCTCCATATGCCGCGGGAGCGGCCCAAGAAATAGCAACAACAACAACAACAACAAAAAGATTAATCATTAGTCACAGGACTATTATTGGTGGGGTTTTTTGGTTTTTTTTTTTTTCAGTTAAAGCATCTAGTAGAAAGATGACTTATACATATCTCTAGTTCACATTTACCAAAAGACTATCTTGGACTCCTTTAATTGCTAAAGGGTTTCCTAAAATTGATTATAGTATTAACATTTACAACGCAACCTTTGACACTGGCATAAACAAATAATTCACTTTAGGTGATTCACTGTGGGAAAATATTGAGGGAGGGTCTACCAAGATAAGGTTTTATTACTTAATTTTATAAAGCAGATTTAACACAACCAGCCATACATCATTTGATATAGCATCAAAAGTGCTATCATTTTTGTTATTAATGGTAGGGAGTGGATGGTGGAAGGTAGATTTTAGATCTTCTGTCTTCTTATTTTTGTCCCTTCACTTCTATTCAAATTTTCTGTGAACTTAAAATATTTAATAAACATAATATTAACTGTCTTAGACCCAAAAGAGGAAAAGTATATTCTAAGTTACAAAAACTTATTCAATTCCCTGAGTATTTTAATACCCTGATGAAAGTTTATATGCACACAGCAAACAACTGTGCCCAGTTACTGAGCAGTCCTTCTTAGAGTGGTTTCATTCATAAGCATTGGAGGCAGAGACTTGGGTTACACCATTTTCTAGCAATATATATCTTAGTCAATTCACTTAACTCTTGAAGCCTAGGATTCTTCATGGTTAAATGGAGATAACAACAGTACCTCATGGGGTTGCTGAGAGGATTAAATGAAATACTGTTCTCCAAGCCTCAGTTTCCTCATCTGTAAAATGGGGACAATAACAGTACCTCATAGGGTTGCTGTGAGGATTAAATGAGATAATGCATATAAAACACTTAGCACAGTGCTGGGCACATGGTAAGTGCTCAACCAATGACAGCTAACATTGTTAATATTATTATTGTTACCAAAGACTAAGTATTTGGTTAAGAGAACAGTAATATATTGAAGGTCTGAAAACACAAGAGATTTTAATATATTTGACCACTGGATGAATGGTACTACAGTCCTACAGAAAAAATAAATTTTAAGATTTGGTATTTTTTTCTGCAGGTCTGCAAATATTGGGTATTCAATCAGTGCCTCCAGAATCAATTACTCTGTTTTTTTCTAGATGACAAATCTGTAACTCACTTCAAGCAAAAGCCATTATTTAGAATATACACACATAATGGAAACAAATGAATACAACCTGGCTCAAATATCACATAACCCCACCCTAGACATTTTTCTTGATTTAATTAAAAACCCCAAGTGAAATGAAAAGGGCATAGAAAGGTTTCAGTTCCTTCTCAAGGTGAAATTTGTTAAACATAACATTTGGTTATTAAAGAAATGATGAGAGGAAAATTTCTGTGCCTTTTTAAAATAGGAAAAAATTGTCATTCTATTCTAGGGAGTTAATCATATTTAGGGGTCCTGTAACCCCTTAAATTTTATCTCTACAAATTCTCTTTGGCTGAATCTTTTCAAGGTCCCTTTGATTCAAGTAGAACGAATATACACTTGCATGTAAAAGACTGTTTGATATTCCCTAGCACATTTTAAATCCACAGGAAATAAGAGGGAGCAAAACCTAAAAAATAAGAACAAAACAGACAAAATTCATTTCCTTGTTTAGCACAAGCCCTATTTCTATGGAAAATATCACAAACCCCATGTCCATGATTCTAAATTTAAATGGTGATATTCCACAGAAAATTATAAAGAAAAGTACGTATCTACCTTGTTCTGCTACCAGGGCCTTGAGCTCTCCCAACAAGTACTTTATAGTTCTCACTTTTTCAGCACTCTGGTTCACATTTTTTGCCTTCCGCACATCCTTTATTCTTAAATCTCGCACATGTAGGTTTAAATCCTTTCCTTCACTTCTGACCTCTCCTCCTTGTTCTTTAGTGCATTTGTCTTCATTAGTAGCCAAGGAAGCTGGCTGTAACAGGGGGTTTTGCTGTGTCTGACTGTCCGGATGAGAATGCAACAGTTTCATATATGTCTGGAAACACTTTAGTAGGTCCGTTTCCTTTGGAACTCTTTG
Source organism: Phacochoerus africanus (assembly GCF_016906955.1). NCBI lineage: Eukaryota > Metazoa > Chordata > Mammalia > Artiodactyla > Suidae > Phacochoerus > Phacochoerus africanus. Next base: position 216,815,664 of record NC_062544.1, on the reverse strand, counting down.
TTGTGGCAGAATCCCATTAGCAAGACCCAGCTGCTGGAATGCTGGAGGAGCTGGTTTGTCAATTTGGGGCGAGCTACATGGAACTCCAAAGCTAGTACTGAAGGAATTCCTTAGAACATCATCGGTACAGTTCATCAAAACTGTTTTACCTTGTGAGGCAAACTGGTTATCACTATCAGTCTGAACTTCCTAAAGAAGAAAAAAACAAGTTAAGCCTTCAAAAATGTGAGCACTGACTTGTAAGCATTAACTATAATAAACTCAAATGAAAAATGTTAGAAAAGGCCACTTGCAGGATGGAGTTACAGATTACCAGTAAGTTGAATTTTCCCCCAGCATAACATTCTAGTTTTTAAAAGCTTAATTAGTTTAGTCTGCAATATGGGAACATTATAAAGCCATGACTGAAATAGATTGTTTAGGAGTTCCTGTCGTGGCTCAGTGGTTAACGAATCTGACTAGCATCCATGAGGACACAGGTTCGATCCGTGGGTTAAGGACCTGGCGTTGCCGTATGCTGTGGTGTAGGTTGCAAACACAGCTCGGTTCCCGTGTTGCTGTGGCTGTGGTGTAGGCCAGCAGCTATAACTCCAATTCGACCCCTAGCCTGGGAACCTTCATATGCCACCGGTGCAGCCCTCAAAAAAATAAAATAAACAAAAAAATAAAAATAAATAAAATAGACTGTTTACAAATATCACAAATAGTTTAATGGCATCAACAGTTAGTCCACTTTAGGGACTAAAACAAACTTCCACTTTGGGAAATTACAATGTAAGAAAATAAGCCCGAATATACAAAAAAGATTTTGTAAAACATATTTATAGAAATGTTATGGTACTAAAACACCTACTTAAATACCTAACCATAGGAGAGTAGTTATACACTACGGCATATCCACTAAACAGAGTATTAACAACTTATTAAAAAACTACAAAAAATTGGAGTTCCCATCATGGCTCAGTGGTTAATGAATCCGACTAGGAACCATGAGGATGCGGGTACAATCCCTGACCTTGCTCAGTGGGTTAAGGATATGGCGTTGCCGTGAGCTGTGGTGTAGGTTGCAGACACGGCTCGGACCCCGTGTTGCTATGGCTCTGGCGTAGGTCGGCGGTTATGGCTCCAATTAGATCCCTAGCTTGGGAACCTCCATATGCCGAGGGAGCGGCCCCAGAAAAGGCAAAAAGATCAAAAAAAAAAAAAATTACAATAAAATGCTAAGGGAAAAAAGCAGTATATCAAACTGTACAAAATTTATGACAATAGTTTTAAAAGAAAGCAAACTTAATAAATTAAACCAGAAAACAAAACCTACACAGAAAATTAAATGACATGCTCTATCTACGTGTTAACAGCAATTTTGCCTGGGTGGTAAATATGGGTGATATCTTTTTCCACTAATTTCTTTCCCTCTCCCCTCCGCCACTGTCTTTAATCAATAGCTAAAACTTTTTCTTTTTTTTTTTTTTTTTTTGTCTTTTTGCCATTTCTTGAGCCGCTCCCACGGCATATGGAGGTTCCCAGGCTAGTGGTCTAATCGGAGCTATAGCCACCGGCCTACGCCAGAGCCACAGCAATGCAGGATCCGAGCTGCGTCTCCGACCTACACCACAGCTCTCGGCAACGCCAGATCGTTAACCCACTGAGCAAGGGCAGGGATCGAATCCGCAACCTCATGGTTCCTAGTTGGATTCGTTAATCACTGCGCCGCGACAGGCACTCCAGTAAAACTTTTCTTAAAAAAAAAAAGAAAAAAACTTGAAAAAAAATCATTGCTCTTTACATCCTAGGGCATTAAGATACAATAAGCAAGGGAGTTCCCATCTTGGTGCAGTGGTTAATGAATCCAACTGGAACCATGAGGTTCTGGGTTCGATCCCTGGCCTTGCTCAGTGGGTTAAGGATCTGGCGTTGCTGTGAGCTGTGGTGTAGGTTGCAGATGTGGCTTGGATCCTGCGCGTTGCTGTGTCTGTGGTGTAGGCTGGCGGCTACAGCTCCAATTGGACCCCTAGCCTGGCAATCTCCATATGCCGCGGGAGCTGCCCAAGAAATGGCAAAAAGACAAAAAAAAAACAAACAAAAAAAGATACAATAAGCAAATTCAATTTTCTCTCTTAAGATGGCAATTTCGAAAAGCAAATTATTACTTGTATAGTCTATAAACTGTACTCACAGAATGAACCATTGGAGGGCAGGGTGGCTGCTGAGAAAACTGGACTGGGGTGGGGGTAGATAAGCCACAACTAGAATGTGTTGTGTGAGATTCTGAAAGGTAAAAGGGAGAAAAAGTCATTTACATCTCATACTGCTTATACCAGGCAACTTAATTCAAACTTATATTCATGCTTTTTAAAACATCATTCATACTGACCAGAACCAGACACAGTGTGGCAAGGTACAGTAGGAATTCCATTAGCATTGTTCTTTGAGGGCAAGTTATTCATCAGTGACATTTGAGTCTGCACATGCTCACAGAGGGCTTGGTATATCATGGGTGAATACATTCTATAATGATCTTGCAGTGACCAATTTTGTGGTGTATCTGATGCATCTCTTTCACTGCCAGCAGAAGCTTCATTACGTATCTGTTTCTTAATATCTGAAGATACTAATGTGGAAAAAGGGAAAAAACATTATTGAAATATGATTCTTCAAAAACTTTTACCGTAGATACTAGGGAAAAGCGGGCTCTCAGCTCAGTTTATCACATACTTTACAGAAGGGCTTTACCGTTATCACCTCTTTAAGAAAATCACCTCAAGTTCTTTTTTCTTAAGTAGATAATAAATTTGGTTCTCCAGTCAAAAATTATGCTACACGATGTCTTTTAAATCTCTACTAGGGAGTTGTTCTCTGGTGGCACAGTGGGTTAGGATCTGATGTTGTCACTGCTGTGGCTCAGGTTGCAGCTGTGGTGTGGTTTGATCCCTGGCCAGGGAACTCGAAAATCTCTATTAAGTGCTATTCAAGAAATTTTCCTTCAATTATAAGAGCCCTCTTAAGGGTGTTATTTCTCTCTAAAATCCAACAAAAGTCTTTCACCTTGCTCCCTGTCCAGCTCATGCTCTTACTTAAGAGGGGGAATAGAACAAAAAGACAGAATACCTTGCATAATAAAAAAAAATAGTAAGTCAGAGCTTTTAGAGTAAGATTAAAAGCAGATTTAACCTATACACTGGACCCTCATCAAACAATACCTTACCCTACCTAGCATTAAGTCTCCAAAGCCTGATCACAACATACTTCTCTAACCATCTTTCCATCACCCTTAGCTACGAAACTTTTCATTCCAGTTGAATTGAAAGGCCAATTAGACCTAAAACAAGTTTATCACCTTCCTAAGACATTACCCATCATGAACTCTTCCTTTCAATTCAATTCTACCTACTCACCAAAGTTCATCTGAAGGGGTTCCTCTCCCATGAAGCCTTTTCCAATCATCCCAGTCTGGTGACTGTCCTTCAACACCCCAGAGCACATACTGTCTATACAAATCATATACCTCTTGCACATTGTACTGTATTATCTTTCATTCTCTTTTCTACCTGACTAAACTATAGGCTTTTTTTTCTCCCACAGTCTTATATTAATGTATGTACAAAGTAAACATCTAGTATCAATAAACTAATACATGAAAAACAACAAAGTTTTCTACATAGCACTACTCTATAGAAAACTGTCAAAATCTATTGCTTTGTCTAATAAGATCCCCCTCCCAAATTTTTTTTAAAGACTATTAACAGATACAAGAGTGTTCTGGTTAAGTTTGGTATCAGGGTACAAAATAAATTTAGAGAAATATATAGCTTTTGGCAGTACTTACCAAAGCTAAACACATATTCTATGATACAGCAATTGTACTTCCAGGTACATACCTAACAGATATGAGTGTTTATATCTACTAAAAGATGTATAAAAGAATGTTCACAACAGCTTTATTGTAACAGCCAAAAACTGAAAATACTCAAATAGCCATGAATAGTAGAAATGGATAAATTGTGGTATACTCATATGATGGAACACTACAGAGCAATGGAAAACAATAAACTACTGATAGATTTAAACCACCTACATGAAATAAACAGACATGATGTGTGAGTCAGACATGAGACTATATAGTGTACTACTGCACGTATATGAAGTTCAAAGATAGTAAAAGTATCCAATGGAGATACAAGTCAGAAAAGTGGTTACTGAAGGATGAGGAGATAGGTGGTGATGAGAATATTGATGGGTGAGAGCTAGACGGATACCAAAAATGTTCTATATTTTCATCTGGGTGGTGACTATATGGGTGTACACATACACAAAAATGCACTGAGATTTATGAACTTGCTTTTTTGGTCTTTTCTAGGGCCACACTTGCAGCATATGGAGGTTCCCAGGCTAGAGGTCGAATCAGAGCTGTAGCCACCAGCCTACACCAGAGCCACAGCAATGCAGGATCCGAGCCGCGTCCACGACCTACACCACAGCTCATGGCAATGCCAGATCCTTAACCCACTGATCAAGGCCAGGGATCGAACCTGCAACCTCATGGTTCCTAGTCGGATTCGTTAACCACTGAGCCATGTCGGGAACTCCTATGCTCTTGCTTTATGAAAGTTATTTCTTAACTATTTAAAAAGTGAAAATAGTTAAAAAATTTTTAATGGCATGGAATTCCCCAAATACATATACAATTTATTGAAAATAAAAACACTGCTAAAAGCATAAAACTTACTTTTACTTACTTTTTGTGTATGTGTGTCTTTTTAGGGCCAACCTACAGCATACAAAGTTTCCCAGGCGAGGGGTCAAATTGGAGCTGTAGCCCCTGGTCTATGCCACAGCCACAGCAACACCGGATCCGAGCCACGTCTGTGACCTATACCACAGCTCACGGCAACACCAGATCCTTAACCCACTGAGCAAGGCCAGGGATCGAACCCGCAACCTCATGGATACTAGTCAGATTCATTTTTGCTGAGCCGTGACAGGAACTCCATTAGTTTTCTTTTTTGTTGTTGTTACTTTTACTTAAATAAAAGCAAAAAATTAAAGGCAGGGGTTCCTGTTGTGGCACAATAGGACTGGCAGTGTCTTTGCAGCACCAGGATACAGATTCAATCTCTGGCTTGGCAGTGCTTTAAAAGATCCAGTGTTGCTCGGCCCTGGCCCAGGAACTCCATGTGCTGTGAGGAGGCCAAAAAAGATTAAAAAAAAAAAAATTAAAGGCAGATGAAACACTGTAATAAAAAGTAAAGAAAATAATTGAAAAACAATTATTTTTAATAATTAAAAACAAATAATTTAAAAAATAAATAAAAAGACTAAGTTAATAATTGACTATGAAAATCATTAGAGATAATACCTGCTTCCATTTTAACTGAGGTTTTAATTCCTTTTGAGAAAAACTATTCCTGTGAACCTATTTCCCCAGCCTAAATATGACCTCTAATAGTTACTAGCTGAATAACTTCTGGCAAATTATCTATGCTCTCTTGGCCTCCTCTTCCTCATCAGAAAGATGATGATAATAAGAGCATTACCTATTCCATAAGATTGTTGTGAAAAGTAATTGAGATAGCACAAGTATCAACGTCTAGCACACAGTAAGAACTCAGTAAATGTTATATCTAATACCAAATGGCTGCAGTCTTAATATAGACAATTAAATATTTCATATTCACAAATCTTCCCATCTGATAACAGTAATATACCTCTATTCATGTCCCCTTGAGGTGACATGCAGTAAAAGTTATTCTTTGCTATCTGAATAGATGCGCTACAACTAATTGGTTAATAAACGTTTCTGTAAAAAAAAAATTATTAGAAACACAATTTTATAATAAATGAAGTGGGAAAGAATCCTCTAAAACATTTTAACTTTGGAATCTAAAATGATGAAGGGTGAGATCATAGGCAGCCCCTGGCCATCCAGCACATTAATCTTCTTTTCCTGATTTCTAGTTTCTCTTCTGCACTTGGATTTCCTTTGGTTCCATAAGATAAAAATTGTCTGGTTTGAGGAATTCTCAGATTTTACACTCACAGGTCCCAAGCATTGGCTTTCACTCACCTTCTTTTCAAGGGATGGTTTTCACAATCTCTGATAAAGCTGAACTACAATATTATCCCTTTGCCAGCAGATGTCATCATCCAACATAAATTAATAAACTTCAAACATTTCTTAAAATTCAAAGCTTTAGAGCTAAAATGACTTACTTTACCTCTTTACTAACTCAATCTATATGAAACTCTACTGAGAATATTACATATTTGTATTTAAGAGACAAAATCTTAAATTATCCCAAGTTATCCATAAATGGATATACATGGATATATATTTCAATATTAAAAAAAAAAAAACCACCATCAACAACAAAATAGCCTGTTACTACACAAATACAAATGAAGTATACATTGCTCTAATTCACTATACCAAAGCATCCTACATAAACATTTTCACCAAATTAGGGCAGCAGTGTCTAATTGATAACTAGAATTCATGAAAGGGATACAGTCATTTATTCAGTCCTCAGAATTTTTTCTGTCCTTGAATTCTAGCTGCTGTATAGCGCTAGATGTACAACCATTGTCTGACAGGTAAGATAATTCCTGCCACCCAAATATAGAACAAATATCTACTACATATAGGAGCTGCTGGATGCCTATTTAATTTGAAATATGTAAAAGAACACCTGGCATTGAAGGGGAAAATCAATGCTCAAAATATTATGCCTGTAGCGGTTTATTTCCCCAAAGTGAGGGCAGAAATGTAGGCCACTGAAAGTAGGGTCATGTGCCCATGCATTCAACACAGTTATCAAAATGTAAAAAGTCACTTATTTTAAAATGGTTTTTTGTTTGTTTGTTTGTTTAAATGTCAGGAGCACTCTCAAGCAAGCTCTCAATGCACTTTTGGAACTGCCTTTTTGCCCCTTCCTCCCAATATACATCAGGGTAGGTATGTGTGATCCATGGATGTTCAATGATCAGGCAGGTCCCAGAAAGAAAACACATAAGGAGTCCAAGGAGTTCCCATTGTGGTTCAGCAGTAACGAACCCGACTAGTGTTCATGAGGATATGGGTTCCATCCCTGGTCTCACTCAGTAGGTTAAGGATCTGGCACAGACCCTGCTCAGATCCTGCATTGCTGTGGCTATGGCTGTCACTGTGGCGTAGGCCAGTAGCTACAGCTCTGATGTGACCCCTAGCCTGGGAACTTCCACATGCTATAGGTGCAGTCCTAAAAAAAGACAAAAAAAAAAAGAGTCCAAGCCCCAGAAGACAGTTAACATAAAATAGTAACATAAGATAATGTATGTCAAAATTAAAGTGATACATAGATACCAGTTAACATGCTATAATAGATTCCCTGAAGTCCTATTTATGCTTATCTCACTTGTACAGAGATGGAAAAGAAAACAATTGCTAAGCATGGTTTTGTGTATTTTGAGCACTATGATAACAGAACAAAAAACCTAATACTGTTTTAACAGCTGCCAATCACAAAAAAAGGAAAAAAAAAGATCAACGAAATATAGTGCCAGAGTTTGTGCAACTAAAAAAGAGAGTAACTTAACCAAATGGAAAGAGGCTTCTGCTTCTGATGGGTCAACCTCAGGAATGAATAAATCAATGAGAACTAATTTCTAATACAAGGTGATTGTTGCTGAGTCAACTGAGGAAGTAAGAACTTGACCTAAGCCCTTTACCAAGGCCATTTCTCAGGGTTATGTTTGTAGTGAGCAACCTTGAGGGATAAGGAAATGTTTCTCCTTGAGATAAGTATAGGCTTGCTTACTCTCACTAACAAAGCAATGGAGTCCCCAAGCTCAGTGACCCTCAGCTGAAACTTAAACCTGCAGCATGTGCAGCATCTGCCTAGGTTCCATCCCCTTATTTCAATGGGAACTGGCAGCAAGGAAGAACCAACACAAATACACAAACATGCTGATGTATATACTGCTTGTTATGCTATGCGTAATAAAGTCCTTTGTCTCTGACCCAAGAATCTTGTGTCTATCAACATGCAATGATGGGTGAACCTAGAAATTATCATGCTAAGTGAAGTCAGCCATACAATGAGATACCAACATCAAATGCTTTCACTGACATGTGAAATCTGAAAAAAGGACAGAATGAACTTCTTTGCAGAACAGATACTGACTCACAGATTTTGAAAAACTTATGGTCTCCAAAGGAGACAGTTTGGGGGGTGGGGGAATGAGCTGGGGTTGTGGGATGGAAATCCTATAAAATTGGATTGTGATGATCATTGTACAACTACAAATGTAATAAATTCATTGAGTAATTTAAAAAAAAAAGGAAAAAAAATTCAATGACACAGTAAGGTCAACTGACTAGCTTGTAAGAATGACAACCAAATCCCAGATATGTTATACATCAAGAGGCTTCCAATTGGGTCTGACCCAATGGGAGTCTTGGCATTATCAAGGAAAGGAAGAGGCATGAATTCAGAGTATTTAGTTCCAAATCCCTCTCTATGGGACCCCTGTGGGCTGGCTTTATCCCATGAAGCTCACTGCTCTTCTCAAGGCAGACTAATCTACACAGCAGTACCTCTGAGTCCCAGTAACCTCTTCCTCACCTTATCCCTAAGGTCTAGTGATAATAACAGCTCTGCTGCCGCTGCTGGCACCAAGCTAGCACAATCGCCTGTGGTTTTCCTATACCACAGTCACACCTTTGTAATGCGTTTCCTTGCAAATAAACCTCAAATTATCCTAATTTGAGTGCTGCAATCCTATTTTCTGTTGGAACTCTGATAACAGTTAAGCTGGGATTCAACAAGGTGCTACTATGGCATAACTGTCGGTCATGTACATTTCAAATGAGAGCGAGGAATAGGCAATTAATTGGTGCTACCACTCCTTTATTAGCCCCAATAAATACGCCTCTACTTCAAGAACTAGACCAGGGGTTGGCACACTTTTTCTTATCAGACCAGAGAATCAACACTTTACCCTTAGCAGGCCAGATGGTCTCTGTCAAAACTACTAAACTCTGCAACAGCAGCACAAAAGCAGCCACAGAAAATACATAAATGAATTCACAGGGCCATGCTCTGATAAAATTTTATTTATAAAATAGATAACTAAACATTATTTATAAGACAAAATTGGCTGCAGTATGCTGATCCCTGGTTTAGACAAATGTTGTCCAATAGAAATATAATGTAAAGTGTATACATAATTTAAAATTTTTCAGTGGCTATATTAAAAAAGTAAAAAATAGGTAAAATTAATCCTCATGTTTTATTCAAATCAATATATTCACATTTCAACATGCAATTAGCATTAAACATTGATACATATATATACTTTTTTTTTGTCTTTTGTATTTTTAGGGCCACACCCACGGCATATGGAGGTTCCCAAGCTAGGGGTTGAATTGGAACTATAACTGCCGGCCTACGCCACAGCCACAGCAACATGGGATCTGAGCCGTGTCTCAACCCACACCACAGCTCACAGCAACGCCAGATGCTTAACCCACTGAGCGATGCCAGGGATCAAACCCTTGTCCTCATGGACACTAGCTGGGTTTGTTCACCACTGAGCCACAACAGGAACTCCTAAACACTGAGATATTTTATTTTTTGTATTAAATCTTCATACTTTGTATTTTACTACAAAGCATATCTCCATCTAGATGGTAAATTTTCACCAGAAATCCTCAACGTGTATTTAGATTTAATAAAACTTAGAGTTAAAAAGTAGATTTACTTACCTAAGTTATTCTAAACATACTTTAAAGTTTTATAATAACTAGATCACATATCAAATTTATTCAAACTTAAATTTAAATTAATTAAAGTAAAGTAACATTTACAATTCAGCTCCTGGGAGTGCTCAGTGGCCACGTGAGGCTAGAGACTGCCATCTTGAGCAGACAATACAGGCTAAATGAGTGGCCTCCAAGATGAGTCAGTAAGTTATTTCCTATACTTCATTTCCCTATGTCAGAACCATCTGCAACATCAGCCTCTAGTCCTTTGAATGCTCTACCCTTATTTTCTCAGTCTCTTTGACCAGATCCAGGGTTGGTTAAGCTGAATCTAAGCATTAACTGTTGTGCTCAAGTTTTTTGGCTCACCTAAACTATGGAACTAGTTTCCATTCTCAACCATCTGAATTCCAAGCATGGACTTTTCCATCTCCATTTTGGGCTATCTTGTTCTCTAGGCCTCCAGGGAACAACATAATCAAAACTTGCTTATTCTAAACTGCTTTTGTGGAGCTCCTATTGTGGCTGAGTGTGTTACGAACCTGACCAGTACCCATGAGGATGTAGGTTTGATCCTTGGCCTTGCTCAGTGGGTTAAGGATCTGGCATTGCCGCAAGCTACAGCATAGGTCACAACGTGACTCAGATCCCTTGTTACTGTGGCTGTGGTGTGTAGGCCGGCAACTGCAGCTCTGATTCGACCCTTAGCCTAGGAACTTCCACATGCTACGGATATGGCCCTGAAAAGCAAAACAAACACACAAACTGCTTACTGAATTATTACACTCAATTAAGTCAGTAAGTTAACTGTGAGGGTGTAAAACATCCTTGGCTACATTCACTGTCAATTAGTGGCAGGCCTTCTTTCCTTACCTATCTATCCAACGTGGAATTTTATCTTCCTGTTTACATCTTATAACTGTGCAGCTTAAAAAGTTGAGCTACAGAACTTACCTAGAATATACGTATATAAAAAAATAAACAAAATAAAATATATGTACATAAAATACTTTAAAACCGTATGTACACACACAAAACCTAACCAATTTGTGAATATCAACAGAAACAAGGGGCAAGGAGATAACCACATACCTCCCAAATGTCATTCTGTTTTTGAATCTTCTCTCCTACAAAACCTAGTTACTTTTTTTTTCTACTTTCCTCTTGGGAAAATGATAGTATAAAAAAGCAACTTCTCAACAATTAGAAACCGAATAAAGACAAAAAAAGCCTGAACACACACACCTGAATAACACAATTAAGTATTGCATTTAAATAAATAAGATGAGTCCCGACGTGGCGCAGCAGAAACGAATCTCACCAGGAACCATGAGGTTTCGGGTTTGATCCCTGGCCTTGCTCTATGGGTTAAGGATTTGGCGTTGCCGTAAGCTGTGCTGTAGGTCGCAGACAAGGCTCAGATCCAGTGTTGCTGTGGCTGTGGCATAGACCAGCGGCTACAGCTCCAATTTGACCCCTAGCCTGGGAACCTCCATACGCTGTGGGGGCAGTCCTAAAAAAAAAACACAAAAGACAAAAATAAATAAATAAATACGAGAAAAAATACTTACAAATTTCTTTCCGGACTACTGAAGGAACAGCGTGTTGTTTTTCATGTCCTTTCTTTTTAGATCCACATCTTTTGCTTTCTAAAGGTCTGGGGTTATATCTATTTTCTGAATATGCTATTTCTGAACCTATTAATAATTAAAACAAAAATTCATTAGCCCTAATAGAACTACTTAATTGAGAAAAAGTGATCAGCAAAGAAGCATTTAAAAAGTAAAACCTGAATCTTCATTTCTCAAAATGTCCCGTAGCAAAGAAGCACAACCATCAAGCCCCTGTACTGTTTCAGTCTGTAAGGAAAAAGTCATTTAGAAATTTGTACATAAAATTTTAACACAGGAAAAAAAAAAATCTGTAATTTAAAACTCCCCTTATTTAGAAGCAATTTATTATTGGTAGAAACGTTTTAAAGCAAAAAGCGTTCATTCTTTTTTTTTTTGCTTTTTAGGGCCGAACCTGCAGCATATAGAAGTTCCCAGGCTAGAGGTCAGATCTGTGCTGCAACTGCCAGCCACAGCCACAGCCACAGCAACACGGGATCCAAGCCACATCTGTGTGACCTACACCACAGCTCATGGCAATGCTGGATCTTTAACCCACTGAGAGAGACCCCGGATTGAACCCACATCCTCATGGATACTAGCTGGATTGTTACTGCTAAGCCACAATGGAAACTCCATGAAGCCTTCATTCTCCCTTAGGGCAATTAATACTTCACCATTGAATTCCTCCTTCTTAGCTTTCACCTGAAAACTAATTAAAGTAGTATATGTTGTATCTACTGTTTAATCTTACCTGACTTTCTGAATCAGAATGAGTGGGATAGCCAGAATCTGCATTAAGACGGGATATCTTTCTTAAATGAGTCCTAAAATACAAGTTTGTTAGTATTTTTACAAATAATACAAAAAGTTTTTTTCCCAAAATGTATTATAGTCATTTTTCTTTCCAGGAAAGGCTGGATAAAGAAAGCTTGTCCAACCCTGGAAAAGATGGATCTATGCAGGACTTCATTAAACACTAAAATGATCAATATGGGAAGATAAGAATGCTTCCTCCCCAGAGTGGTGAAATAGAGAAACTATCTAGTTTTCAGGGGTAGGCAAAATTTAGGCCAGCCCAAAGATATGAAAATACTTTTTCAGAGTTCCTGAAGTTGTAAACTTCTTTAGGTACTCACCCTTTCTTTCTATTTGTTAACTTAGCAGGTCCAGTGTGCTTTCCTGAAGATAATACCTATGAAAATAATGCATTATGTTGTAGTAGATAAACAAATATTTTATTATAGTCTCAGTACACTGCTTTGACAAAACCCAAAAGTTTGTTTTGTTTCCTTTTTTTATTGTGATAAAACATACATAAAACCTACCAATTTAGTCATTTTAAAGTGTACAGTTCTGTGGCATTAACTACACACATTATTTTGCAACTATCACTACCATCCGTCTTCAGAACTCTTCCATCTTCCCAAACTGAAATTCTGTGCCCATTCATCATTAACCTCTCGTCCTCTAAGTCCTGGCAGCACCCTTTTACTTTCTGTCTCTATCAATCTGACTGCTCTGGGAAGCTTATATAAGTGGAATCATACAGTATTTGTCCCTTTTTATTTTGCTTAGCATAACAATATCAAGGTTCATCCATGTTGAAGTATGTGCAAAATTTCTTTCTTGTTAAAGCTGAATAATATTTCATTTTATGTATCATGTTAATTTTTAATAAACCCCACAAATATAATTGAACTTTTATAAATAAATAATTTGTTCTTTACAAAATGTTGAGCAAGCAACACATACAATTTGTTCCTTAAGTCTACCTAAGCAGAAGGTGAAGCTGAGATATTTTAACCGGGAGTACCTACTACAGTAAGTGTGGACTATATTCATTCCCTCAACATGTTCTACATTCCCCATCTTTTTTTTTTTTTTTTTTTTTTTTGCTTTTGAGGGCCACACCACAGCATATGGAGGTTCCTAGGCTAGGGGTCGAATTGGAGCTACAGCTGCCGGCCTATGCCACAGCAGATCCAAGTCAGGACTGTGACCTACACCACAACTCAAAGCAACGCTGGATCCTTAACTCAGAACAAGGCCAGGGATTGAACCTGCAACCTCATCGTTCCTAGTTGGATTTGTTTCCACTACGCCACGACGGGAACGCCCCCATTCTTCTTAACATGTAAGTTAATTCAAGATACAGGGCAGAGTTTAAAACTCTGATTCTATTTATCCACATCCTTTTGAATGCCTAACAAGACTAGCACATGAAAACTCTACCATTTCTCTTTGCCTACATCTCATTCTCTCAATCTTTCTTTTTCTTTTTTTAAATTTTTTGTCTTTTTGCCTTTTCTTGGGCCGCACCTGCAGCATATGGAGGTTCCCAGGCTAGGGGTCTAATCAGAGCTATAGCCGCCGGCCTACTCCACAGCCACAGCAACTCGGGATCCGAGCCAAGTCTGCAAACTACACCACAGCGCACGGCAATACCGGATCCTGAACCCACTGAGCAAGGCCAGGGATCAAACCCGCAACCTCATGGTTCCTAGTCGGATTCGTTAACCACTGCGCCACGACGGGAACTCCTCAATCTTTCTTTTTAAATGCATATGTTTTCTAATATTGAATTTTAAAAGTAACTTAAGTGGGCTTCTTTTGTGTAAAATAAAAAAAAATATGTATTTGCTTATACATGTACCAATATATTGAGAGTTATATAAGAAACAGTTAATTGTAGTTACCTGTATAGAGAGAAAAAGAATCTGGAGGATAGAGCAAGGGATAATTTCCACGGTATACCTTTTTATATCTTAATAACTATTTATTTATTTATTTATTTATTTTTTAGTGTGGCCATACCCATACTATGGGTAGTTCCCAGGCCAGGGACTAACAGAACCACAGCTGCAACCCATGCCATAGCTGCAGCAACACCAGGTCTTTTAATCCTATGCACTGGGCCAAGGATCGAACCCATACTTCCATGACCCTAGTCACTGTAGTTGGATTTTTAACCCACTGTGCCACAGTGGGAACACCCTATTTTAACAATTTTATATCAGATAAATATAATCTCTATTCAAAATATAATATTTAAAAGACATTAAATTTCCTACTCATTCCCTCATCTTATCCTCCAGGTGCAGGCACTGTTGGCAGTTACATTTATGATTTTTCAAGGCCGTACCTGTGGCATGTGGAAGTTTCCAGGCAAGAGGTCAAATCAGAGCTGCAGCTGCTGGCCTATGCCACAGCCACAGCAACGTGGGATCTAAGCTGCATCTGCGACCTACACCACAGCTCACAGCAATACCAGATCCTTAACCCACTGAGTGAGGCCAGGGATCAATCCTGCATCCTCATGAATACTGGTAGGGTTCATAACCAGTTGAGCCACAACCACTTAGCATAATTTCATACTAAGATAGCTGTGAGCAGCTAGCTACTATTTAAACTTTCTGGAGTTATATAATATTCTATTATTTGCTTGAATATGTACTCCCTCCTTTTAAGAACGCTACTGAGAACATACTTTGTAAATTGGGTTGATACAGTTCACGTCTCCTAAAGATAACTTGGAATATGATGGAGTCATGAAGCCAGCAGTGAGAACCAATGTTGGAGGACATAAGATTCCATGTAACATAGCTCCACCGGTCTCTGCATGGGCCCCTCGGTGTCCTTCCCTTCACAGTATCTGTGTGAATGTCCTGGGCAGGACCATAATCAAAAGCCAAACTACTATACTGCTAAGTCTAACTACCATAATAATTATCTTTCAAAATTAAGAAAGTATACTAAGATAAATGTATGGCAAATGGCCTAAGTGTAAGATTGTATATAGTATTTCTCAAAAACAAATAAACAAACAAAAACACATAAGGTTATATTACAGAAAATCAGGCAAAAAATAACAGTCAGGATAAAAGCACGCTGCAACAGTATCATACTGGCACATTTCCTTCAAATTTGTCTTTGCATTCTTCTTTTTATGGCCATACCCTTGGCATATGGAAATTCCTAGGCTAGGGTTCGAATTGGAGCTGCAGCTGCCAGCCTACACACCACAGCCATAGCAAGGCCAAATCCAAGCGACATCTGCAACCTACACTGCAGCTTGCAGCAATACTGTATCCTTAACCCACTGAGCAAGGCCAGGGGATTGAACCCACATCTTCATGGATACTAGTCGGTTTCTTAATCCCCTGAGTCACAATGCGAACTCCTATACTGTTTTGAAATAATAGCACAAAAGAAATGTATACACATCATCACGGCTCCCCAGCTCTTGACATTTTACTACATCTGCCATGTCCTCTTTCAAAAAAATGCACAGTATTACTTTTTGTCTGAACCATTTCAAAGTTGCAGACATGATACCCTTTATATTTAAATATTTACTCCTAAATATTTCCTAAGAACAATGTCACTCATATAACCCAAATGTAATGATCAAAATCAGGAAATTAACAGTGAAATATACTATAATCTAATCTACAGATCTTAATCAGTTTGCCAATTATCCCAATACTCTCCTTTATAAAAAAAAAAAAAACAAAACACATCTGGCCCATGTTCAATCCAGGATCATATATGTTGCATCTTAAACTGTGATTATGTCCTTAGTCTCCTTTAATCTGTACAGTTCCCCAGGTTGTCATCCATCATCTTTTACAGCCTTGACATATTCAAAGAATATGAGCAGTTACCTCAGTACAATGTCCCTCTGGACGTTTAGACTCATCTGCTTCATCATGATTAGTTTCAGGTTGTGCTTTTTGGCAGGAATACCACAAAAGGGATATTGTATCCTTCTCAATACAATATGAACAGGCATATATGATGTCAGTTTGTCCCATTATTGGCGATGTACACTTTAATTATTTAAGATGGTGCCTGCCAGATTTTTCACTACAAGGTTACTATTTTTACTGCTTCAAATATTAAGCATTTTGTGGGGAGATACTTTGAGATTATGCAAACATCCCATCCATCAAACTTTTATCTAGTAGTTTTAGCATCCATTGAGGATCTTTCCTTAATCATTTGTCAAATGGTCATTTATCCTAACTTCTATCATTCCTTTTACATTATTAGTTGGCATTCCACTTTAGTGAAGTACTTCACTTGTTAGTATGAACTCATTGACTCCTATGTTATTTAGTGATGCATTATTATTACTTATATTGATGCCCAAATTGTCCCAGATGCTGTCAGTAGGAGTCTCTTCAAACTGGCTTCTGTATCATTTTAGTATGTCATTATTTTTAAGCTACTCTTCGCTGCCTAATTTTCAGGTGTACAACACAATATTAACTAGAGTATGGTGCTATATAGCAGATGTCTAGAACTTATTCACCTTGCATAACTAAAATGTATATTTATCTCTATTCCCTCCTCCCTCCAGTCCCTGGCAACTACCATTCTCCTCTCTGCTTCTATGAGTCTGACTATTTTAGATACTTTATATAAGTGAACTGATGCAATATTTGTCCTGTGACTGGCTTATTTCATTAGCATAATACCCTTAATGTTCATTCATGTTGCAGATGACAGGATTTCCTTCGTTTTTAAGACTGAAAACTATTCCACTGCTTTGTATCCACTAACCCATCAATGGACATTTAGGTTGTTATCACATCTCTGCTATTGTGAATAATGTAATAAAAATGAAGTGCAAGTATCTCTTCAAGATCTTGTTTTTCATTCTTTTGGATAAATATCCAAAGTTGGACTACTGGATCATATGACAGTTCTATTTTTAATTTTTGAGGAAACTTCATATGGTTTTTCACAGCAGCTGTATCACTCTTTAACATTCCCATCAATGGTGTACAAGGGTTCATATTTCTCCACATCCTCACCAACACTTATTTTCTGGGTTGGGGTTTTTTTGTTGTTGTTGTTTTGCTTTTTTTGATAACAGCCATCCTAACAGGTATGAGGGTAGGATTGTTGTTTTGTTCTGCATTTCCCTAAAGATTAGTGATGTTAAGCATCTTTTCATATATGTGTTGGTCATTGGCATGTCTTCTTTGGAGATATATCTATTCAAGTCCTTTGCCCATTTTCCAATCAAGTTATTTGGGTTTTGTTATGGAGTTGTAGGTGAGACTTATTAATATATTTTGGTTATGAACCCTTTATCAGATATATGGCTTACAAATATTTTTTTCCATTCCATAAGCTGCTTTTTCACTCTGCTAATTGTTTCCTTTGCTGTGCAGGAGCTTTGTATTTTGATGTATCCAGGTTCATCTTATAATTTCTCTGCCTCAGCCCTGGAATTAGCCATTTTTCCAAGAAGTCATGGTTCCTCTTAGTGAACACCAGTATTTAAAAACCAAGATACAGGCACCAGATGTGCTCTGCTACTGGGGCTTCATATGAATTATTTATTTAGTCATCATGACTAGACAGTTGCAATTTTGAATCTTGTATTTTTCAAACTTTTTAAATGGTTGTATAGCATTTTCTTAAGTGGACGTAATATATCCTTGGTTTACTTCATATTTTTCACAATTAAAAAACAAACCTGAAATGAACCTTTTCATATACTGAAAATAGCCTTTCATATTCAGGACTAAAAGTTTAATTATTTGGTAAAAGGTTATTAGTCATCTAAAGGCCATAGATACACACTGCAAAACTGCTTTCCAAAAGAAGAGCCCCAAATGGCAATGCATCAGAGAATCAGTTTTTTAATCTCATATTTACTTACACTAGATATTATTATCAAACTTTTTACTCACTGATTGAGAAAAATGTAAGTATTTCTTAGGAGTCATATCTCCTACCAACAAGTGTGAGATAAGGTTACCTTAATGGAATAATTTAGAGGGTACTAAAGCCTTTCATTACCACTTAATCCACATCCTGTGATTGTTATTACTTCTGTGAGGCAGAAGCCTAAATTTCAGAAACAGTAGCTTGTTCAGTTGTGCATTTAATGAAATACAGACTAAGGTATAAAAGAATGGGCTCTGGTACCAGATATGTGAATCTGAATTCTGTTTCCTCTGCTAATCAGTTGTCTTAACTACAGGGAAGTTATCTGAACTCCATCCCTCAATTTTCTCATGTATAAAATGAGGGTAATAGTATCTACTTCCTAATGCTCTGTGAAGATTACATGAACAATTACATGTGATATGTAAAAGCACTTAAAGTAGTACCTGTCACATAAGCGGGATGTAAATGGTAGCTGCTATTATTATCATTAAGACAGTAATAAACTAAGTGTTTTCAAGGGGACTAAATTATGTTGTTTATTTTATGTCAAGTGTGAAACAGATGTTTTACCAGGTTTTTTCCTTTAATCTCCTCAATTCTCTGTGGCAGAATTTTATACCCATTTTACAGATAAGGAAAAGGAGTCTCAGAGAAGTACAAAGTATTTTGCTTACTATCACTGTAATAACACTGGCAGAATTGGAATATGGATCTGCAGGTGACTGTGACTACAAAAAAACATATCCTTCCCCCTTCCTGACTGCACATACTCTGAGTTCATTCAATAAAAAAAGATAAGGGTGGGGCTGGTGTGAAAATACTCATGAAGAAAGTCTTCAGCCAGGTCTTGAAAAAAAGTCTAAGGGTGGCTGTGGTGTGGACATATGTAAGGAGGAATAAGATCACTCCAAGTAGAAGGGCTATGTGAGGAGTAGCTGATTCTTATTGATCGATTACCTGAAAATACAGAGCGTTAAGCTGTTGAGCAGTGCAGAAGAATAGCAATGTCTCTAGCCTGAAAAGTGATTTGATAAAGGTTAGCAAGGACACAAAAGGAGCGCAAAAGGGCACCCAAACAATGGAAATGGGAGAGTGCTAGACAAGACTTCAAGAAGTGATCCTTGATCTGAGGGACAGGAAATGGGAAATGGAGGTATCAGGGAGAAGACGGGCATTCTAGGCTGAACAAAGCACAAAAGCATGGAAGCCTGAGGGAACAGGAGCATCCAAGGCACTGTAGAACACAAAGGAGAAGAGTGCCGTACGTAACGCGAATGAGGGTAGTGGCTGGTAAGGAATGCTCAAGCCACATCAAAAAATGGCTGTGTTGACAGGCCAAAGAACTGAGATTTCATCCTGAAAAAAAGAAAAGAGAAGTGTTCCAGGGAGGAGAAATGATGAGAGTCATGGCTTTGAAAGGGAAAAGGCCTAATACAGGGACACTAATTGGAAGAATTTTTTTTTTCTGTCAGTAAAACACCAGCTGACCGGAGATCAGCTAACGGAGGCACTTGGAAGAGCCGAGAACCTGGAGTTGATGCAACGAGGCTTGGAGCGGTTAACTCACCGACCCAGCGGCGGAGGTTGGACTCGAACCCCGGGCCCCACACCAAAGGCAGCGCTCTGGAGGACCACAACGATTAAAACAGAAAATAGGTCTGTGGACTGAGCGTTCGGACGTTAAGATCAGGTGCCACCACCTCCGACCCCCGCCTCGTCTCCTCGCCCAGCATTTTTTACGCGGGAGCATTGCCTTTGTTTTTATTTTTTCAAGTGGGGTTTTGCACTGCTCCCGGCCCGAGAACTCCCTCAGTCCCTCTCCGCCCCCAGAGTGGACGCCTCAGGTCCGCAGACCTCACCTGGCCCGGCCGAGATCCCGACCTAACCATCTCTCGCAGCTTCAGAAAAGTCCTGAGGGAGCGAAGCAAATAAGCACGGTGAAAAGAATTAACCGCCGCGGACTCCCGGCGGCCCTCGGCCCGCCCCCCGAACTTCCGCTTCCGGGAAGGAGCGGGCGAAACGCCGCGCTTCATCGTCTCGGGAGCGCAGCCAAGGCTTCTCCCCTAACTTCAGCCCAGCTCCCTGGGCTTGCGCAATAGACCCCTGCGAGCCCAGGCTCGTCACACTCGGGCTGAGGGTGCGAGAAGCTCACAGAACGCGGGCGAGCGCGGCGGGACCGGGGGAGGGAAGGGAAGGGAAGGGCAGGGCGGGGGGGTGGGAGGGGACGGAGCTGGGCGGGGGGGGTGGGAGGGGACGGAGCTGGGCGGGGGGGTGGGAGGGGACGGAGCTGGGCGGGGCAAGGAGGGCGGGGCGGGGAGCTGGAGCGGTGGGCGGAGCCGGGTTCCAGGTCACCTGGGAGGAGTTCTCCGTCCTGCAGCGTGAGCTTCTGGTGGAGAACCCTGCCTCAGCAGCGGGAAGTGGTGGCGGGGACCCGCCAGGACCAGAGGAAGGGACTGGGGTAGAGGGTGGTTAGGTTTCAGATGGAATTGCACTGACCGTGGGATTTGATTCTGTATTTTTAGTTCGTGTTTTTGTATGCCATTGTGAATGTTTTTGTTCTTGATGGTCAATAAAAATCAACCCTCAGTTTCCTTATCATTGCGTAATTCTGACGGCCATTTCACATCTTTCATTATGTGCCTCTTGATTTCAGAACAGTGCTTATTAGTTGGGATTTTGGTTTTACTTCCAAGCATACCTCTTCAGTGGAGGTAATTACTGTTAATAAAGAATAACACAGTATTCTTACCACAGTGTTCGTACTGCACAAATTTTAATGTCTTTTTAAGGCACTGAGGTTTTGCTTTGTTTTGTTTAGGGCAACACCTACGGCATATGGACGTTCCCAGGCCAGGGATCCAAAGGGATCTACAACTGCCAGCCACAGCCATAGCCACCGCAATGCAGGATCTCTGCCACCACTGTGACATACTCCACAGCTCACTGCCACACCCCATAGCCAAACCACTAAATGAGGCCAGGAATCCAACCCGCATCCTCATGGATACTAGTGGGAATTCATTTCTGCTGCACCACAAGGGGAACTCTGGCATTGAGTTTTGAGTTGATGTTGGCTAGGAGTACTAAGGGAGTTTCAGCTGCCACTGCCCTACAGCCACAGCAAGGCCAGGTGTGAGTCACGTCTGAGACCTACCCGGCAGCTTACCACAAGGCAGGATCCTTAACCCACCGAGCGATGAGTGAGGCCAAGGATAAAACTTGCATCCTCATGGATACCAGTGTGGTTCGTTACCACTGAGCCACCACAGGAACTCCTGAATTGATGTTTTAAATCAAGTTGGGGAGAAATGAACCCCCCCTTTTTTTTTTTTTTAAGGAAACTGAGCTACCTTTTGAAAGTCTTAATTAGAATTAAAATAAAAACCCAGAAACTGCAGTCTGTTCACCTATATAGTGCACACTCATACTAAATGATTTGGGGAAACTAAGTATTTAATAAACTTAGCTTTAAATTAGATTAAACTGTGAAAAACCTCTCCCTTCTTCATCCCTTCCCTGTAAATGTTTAACATATTCACCTGAGGTTACAGATTTGTTTAGTTGACTTAACTTTTTAAAGCTTAAACTGATTTTTCTTGATTAATACATGCTTATTTTAGAAAATATAGCTAAGCTTGGTGCATTCCCTTCTAGACTTTTCCTGTGCAAAGTCCCCACTTATGATGGTCCCACCAAGGATTTTTTTTTTGACTGTATAATGGTGTGAAAGCAATATGCATTCATTAAAAACTCTACTTTGAATTGTGAATTCTGATTTTTTCCCAGGCTACCAATACGAGGTAAAAATTACTCTCTGGTGATGTTGGGCAGCAGCAGGGAGACACACCTCCCAGTCAGCTATGGGATTATGAGGATAAACCAGCGCTATTCTACAGTGTGCTGTGTTTGAGCATGTTTCATGTAGGCTGGGCTAAGCTATGATGTTCAGTAAGTTAGGTTATTAAATATACTTCTGATATGATATTTTCAATTTATGGTGAGTTTATATCAGGAAGTAACCCCATGGAAAGTCAAGGAGCATCTGTATTATGTACAAATATATTACAACAATAATGCAACATGCTACGTATCACTGTACCATGAGTGTTTCCTCTTAATTTCTCATTAACATTGCTGCTCCTTAACCTACAGTTACAAAATGGCTGCCTGGCATTCCATTTCCCTGCTGTTTGGCATTTCATAATTCTCCTCCCCCCCCCCTTTTTTTTGAGGTCTTTTTCCTCTTTTTAAAATTTTAAGATTGGAGTTCCCGTCGTGGCGCAGTGGTTAACGAATCCGACTAGGAACCATGAGGTTGCGGGTTCGGTCCCTGCCCTTGCTCAGTGGGTTAACGATCCGGCGTTGCAGTGAGCTGTGGTGTAGGTCGCAGACGCGGCTCGGATCCCACGTTGCTGTGGCTCTGGCGTAGGCCGGTGGCTACAGCTCCGACTCGACCCCTAGCCTAGGAACCTCCATATGCTGTGGGAGCGGCCCAAGAAATAGCAAAAAGACCAAAAAAAAAAAATTTTAAGATCGTAACTTCTGGATTGATTTTTTTAATTAAAAATTTTCTTGTGGGAAAAGACACAAAACCTAATATTTAACATCTTAACCATTTTAAGTGTACAGTTCAGTGGTATTCAATACATTCTACTGTTGTGCAACCATCACCACCATACAGCTCCAGAAGTCTTTTCATTTTGTAAGCCTGAAACACTATACCCATTCAACAATAAATCCCCATCCCCCATCCCTGCAGCCCCTGGCAACCATTGTTCTACTATCTGTCTCTATGATTTTGATTACTCTAAGTACCTCAGATAAGTGGGATCATGCAGCATTTGCTCTTTTACAACTTGCATATTTCATTTGTCTTCAAGGTTTATCGTTGTCGTTGCATGTGTCAAAATTTCCTTCCTTTTTAAGACTAAATCATATTCCACTGTGTGTATATACCACATTTATTTATCCAGCTACCTGTTGGTAGATGATTAGGTTGCTTCTGCATTTTAGCTATTATGATGAATATTGTTGCTATAAATATGAGTGTACTAATATCTCTTCCAGACTCTGCTTTCAATTTTTTTTTTTTGGTGTACATACCCAGATTTGCTGGATCACATGGTAATTCTATTCTTAATTTTTTGAGGAACCATCATATTCATCCATAATCGTTGTGCCATTTTACTTTCCCATCAACAATGCACAAAGGTTTCAATTTCTCCATATCCTACCAACACTTGTTACTTTCTGGGGTTTTTTGATAGTAGCCATCTTCATTGGTGTGATGTGGTATCTCACTGTAATTTTGATTTGCATTTCCCTAATGATTAGTGATGGTAAGCATCTTTCATGTGCTTATTTACATACCTTCTTTGGAGAATGTCTATTCAAGTACTTTGCCCTTTTATAAATTGGGTTGTTTATATTTTTGCTGTTGATTTTTAGGAGTTCTCTACATATTCTGGATAATAATCTCTTTTCATATATGATTTGCAAAGGATTTCCCCCATTCTATGAGTTGCCTTTTTATTCGGTTGATACTGTCTTTTAATATGTATAAGTTTTTTGTTTTATTTTCATGAAATTCCCCGTTTGTCCCTTTTTTATTTTGCTATCTATGTCTTTAGTGACACGTTCTAGAAGTCATTGGCATTTTCAATGTCATGAAGAATTGCCCTATGTTTTCTTCTAAGATTTCTACACTTTTAGGTCTTATGTTTAGTCCTTTGATCCATTTTTTAATATGATAGTGGGTAGGGGTTTAATGTCATTCTTTTACATGTGGATAACCAATTTTCCCAGCATCATTTGTTGAAAAGGCTGTCCTTTCCCCCATTGAATGGTCCTGGCACCCTTGTCAAAAATTATTGACTGTACATGTAAAGATATAGTTCTGGACCTTCTATTCCTTTGGTTTATGTATCTGCCTTATGCCAGTACTACAGTGGTTTTTATTATGGTAGCTTTGTAGTAGGTTTGACATAGGAAATGTGACTCTTCCAGCTTTGCTCTTCTCTTTCAAGATTGTTTTGGCTGAATATTCAGGGTCCCTTGAGATTCCATATGAATTTCAGGATGAATTTTTCCATCTCTGCAAAAACTGGCACTGGGAGTGTGATAGGGATAGACTTGTGAATCACTTTGGATAATATTGACATCTTCAAATATTATTTTAATCCAAGAACGTGTGATAAGCTGTATTTGTTTATGGTTGAATTTGATGTTTTAAATCAAGTTAGGGAAAAATTAAACAACTTGATGGCAGTTTTTTTTTTAATGGAAAATGAGCTATCTTTTGAAAGTCTTAATTAGAATCAAAATAAAAACCCAGAAATTGAAATCTATCCACCAATATATTACACACTCATAGTGAGTGATTTTGAGAAACTGCTATTAAATGTTTGGTAGAATTCAGTAGTGACTCCCTCAGGTCCAGCATTTTTCTTTGTCAGAAGACTTTTGATTACTGATTCAATCTCCTTACTAGTTGCAAGACTATTCAGATTTTCTATTTCTTCATGACTTAATTTTAGTAGGTTTTGTGTTACCAGGAGTTTGTACATTTCATGTAGGTTACCCACTTTGTTCACAGTACTCTCTTATAATACTTTTTATTTCTATAGAATCAGTATTAGTGTCCACACTCTCATTTATTATTTTAGTAACTCCAATCTTTTTTTTTCCTTAGTCCATCTAGCTAAAGATTTGTCCATTTTGTTTATCTTTGAAGAATCAACTTTTGGTTTCACTGATGTTTCTTTACTGTTTTCTATTCTCCATTACATTTATCTTTGCTCTAATCTTTATTACTTCTTTCCTTCTGCTAGCTTTGAGTTTAGGGCTTTTTTTTTTTTTTAGTTTAAGTATAATTGACTTACAGTATTATATTAGTTTCAGATGTACAATGTAGAGATTTGATATGTTTATACATTACAGAATGATCACTGTGATAAGTCTAGTTACCATTTGTCACCACACAACTTCTTGGTTTTTTTGTTTGTTTGTTTGTTTGTTTGTTTGTTGTCTTTTTGCTATTTCTTTCGGCCAATCCCTCGGCATATGGAGGTTCCCAGGCTAGGGGTCGAATCGGAGCTGTAGCCACCGGCCTACGCCAGAGCCACAGCAACGCGGGATCCGAGCTGCGTCTGCAACCTACACCACAGCTCACTGCAACGCCGGATCCTTAACCCACTGAGCAAGGGCAGGGACCAAATCCGCAACCTCATGGTTCCTAGTCGGATTCATTAACCACTGCGCCACAACGGGAACTCCCTTGTTTTTTAATGTAAACATTTAAGGCTATAAATGGGGAACCTTAACATTACTTTCCCTGTATTCCATAAATTTTGGTATCTTTTTTGGTTTTGTTTTCACTCATCTCTAAGTGTTTTCTGATTTCCCTTATGATTTCTTCTTTGATCTATTGGTTGATTAAGTGTGTTGTTTAATTTCCACACATTTGTGACTTTTCCACTTTTACTTTTGTTATTGATTTCTAACTTCATTTTGCTGGATTGTAGAAGATACTTTCCATGATTACCTATCTTTGGAAATCTATTGAGACCTAATTTGTGGTCTAATACGTGGTCTCTTTTGAAATATGTCCCATGTGCATTTGAGAAGAATGTGTATGTTTTTGTTGGGTTGAGTGTACTAAGTTAAAAATAAATAAACAGGGAGTTACCATCAGTGGTTAACGAATACGACTAGGAACCATGAGGATGTGGGTTCGATCCCTGGCCTTGCTCAGTGGGTTAAGGATCCAGCGTTGCCAATAGCTGTGGTGTAGGTCGCAGGTGCAGCTTGGATCTGGCGTTGCTGTCGTTCTGGCATAGGCTGGCAGCTGCAGCTCCGATGAGACCCCTAGTCTGGGAACCTCCATATGCCACTGGTGCAGCCCTAGAAAAGACAAAAAGACAAAATAAATAAATAAATAGAGGAACAAATAAATCTAACAGTGGCTGTCAGATTGATTTGTTTGTTTTCAGCATTCTCTATGCCAACGATCAGCCTGAGGTGTAAAGTTAGGGTTTTCTCAAGTTTTTCTGGGTCTACACTTTTTCCTGGGCATGTGTGGTCATGTTCTAATTTTCCCTGTGTATAATGCTGCTTTTGAATATCCCAGTCTTTAATGTTTGGCTCTCAAAAGAAGAAAAAGAAAAATGAAAGGAGGATGAAAGGGTGCCAGCCCTTTAAATCCCCTGTCACTTCAACCAGAAGGGGATGGGCTTGTGACAATGGAGGGAGGTGCAACAAAAACGGCCACCTAGCTGACTTTTGTCTGCACTCCCTGATTAGAAGCAGCAATCAGTGATCGGAACACAGATACCCAACACTTGGAGGCCAGGGAGTTTTTACCCATTCTGACTCCCACAAGCTGTGTGCAAGCTGCTCCTGGAACTTGTGTATGTCTGCCTGTTATTGGACTGGGAATGGGGGATGGGTTGCTGCTACTGTGCTAAGAGCTGAAATGGAAATTAACCACAATTTACCATTCAAGCCTTCCCCTAGAAATTTCAACTTTTCAATAGACTCCAGATTTCCAAAATAATTATGTCAGACAGATTCTGCCAGGGTAATTGTTGTCTATGTTGGAAGACAGATTCCTGGCGTGTCCTATTTCATAATATTTCCAGAATTATCTCCCCTCCCCAACATGATTCTGCGTAAGAGAGATTTTTGTGGCTCAGGTATTGACAGCAGAGATAGAACTATGTGTAGGGGTCAGACTATGCAGTTTTCATCGACCACATTAAAGATCTGGGTTATCCTAAGGGCAATAGAAATGTGTAAAAATTTGAGATTGGGGCAAGGTGAAATGCCTGGTGTTTCACAAACATCATGGACTGCAGTGTAAAACAGGAGTCCACAGTCCCTAGCCTCAGCCAAATCCAACCTGCCATCCTTTTTTCCTACGACTATGAGCAATTTTTACATTTCAAAATTGTTTTTTAAAAAAATCAAAAGAATAGTGTTTCATGACATGCAAAATTACATGAAAATTATACTTCAGTGTCATAAATAAAATTTTACTGGTACACTTATTGTTCATATTTTATCTAGGCTGTTTTGTCTTACAGTTGCAGAATTGAGTAGTCGCAACATAGACTCTTAAAGCCTGAAAAGCCTATTCACAGCCTTGCCCTTTACAGAAAGATTCCCAATTCCTAGTATAGAGGATGGTATTCGAAAAGGGAAGCATGAATGTGAGTAGATCTCCCACCCCTTTCAAGCCAATCCATTCTCTGCCCTTCTCCATGCCCTGGAGACTGCCTCTTAAGCAGAGTGTCACTCAGAACTGCCCTTTAGCTTCAGGTTTTGTGTACTCAGTAGGAATCACCTGGCAGAAGATCAGAAGGAAAGAGGAGAGAGAATGGAGTATTCCTCCCATCTTCATCCTAGTACAATCCTGGCTGATGCCTTAGGTCTCTTAGACTACAACTCAGAGGAGTCCCTGGGGCTCTGGTTCTCTTCAGGCTCCAATAAAACATGCCCACACCCATCCCTTCAGGGCGGATGGTTTGATAGTCTCTGGGCACCTCAGTACTCCTTGTCATCTTCCTCATCATCTCTGTAAACCCTTTCATTATCATTAAAATCTTGGTTGAGAGTGTCTTCTGTTTCCTATCATGATCAGACTCATAGATGGCCACCACATTTTCGAGAGGAAATAAATTAGTAGCCAGAGTGGAGGGTGGTATGAGGGAAGACGAAGAGAACAGATGGGAGAGAAGCACAGGAGGTAAAATGAACAAGACTTGGTGATGAATTTGGGAAGTTAGGCAAAGGGGAGGTATTTACATTGACCTTGGTTTCTAGGTTTTGTACCTGGATGGGTGGTGGGAAAGATCAATATTTAGGAGGGAAGCTTATAAACTCATTTTCACCCAACATTTTATTACGAAAAAGTGCAAACTGGGAGCTCATTTGGAGGCACATAAATTAGGTGTGCCTTGGAGTCATTCAAGAGATGATATTGACTAGGCTCCTGGATATTAGAGTCTGGAGCTCGGTAGAGAAATATGGGCTACAAGAAACACATGTCGGAGTATTTGTGGTAACTGAAGCCTATCTTTTTTACTATCTTAAAAAAGTCTTTCCTTCCATCTCTCTATCCCACTCCTACAAGCTAGTGCATGTGTCCCTATACCATGACGTTACAGCACCACTTTTCACTTATGTGATTATTATTTCATGTCTGTCTTCCTAAGTAAAATCTAATCTCTATGAAAGCAAGGAACTGATCTTTCAGTGTAGCATCCCCCGTGCCTAGCACAATGCTTTGCACATAGCGGAAATGTTTAACTTGTTGAGTAAAGAAGTGAGCTAACCAGTGTTTGGATTGCTCTGTTGCATTGAGGCTGACAGCCACTTGAATATTCCGAGACTCAAAATTATCCAGGACTCAGACCTTTGAGCCTGATAAGGAAGTTTAGGTCCCTCTAGTATCATGGTTGATGACTCTGTTTGGTCTAGGCGGTGTTTTATAATTTGGTGCATTGGACCAATGGCTTTTCCAGTTGGCTCACCTCTGAAGTGTGAAAGTCTCTGTTTATGTTTAACCATTTCGGTTTGGAACATGGCAACCGTCAAAGTTCCAAAGTATATGAAAATCTAAACTAAAAACACAGTTAAGATTTATGGCCAGGAGATAAATTTATAAAGGCTGTGGACTGGCTAATAAATTAAATGTTAGGAGCATGAACTCAGTTCTTCTTGGACTGCCCTGTTGCTCTGACTCAAGCCATTTGTTCTATTCTGGAATTATTTCTAACCCCGGGGCTCTTAACCTTCTGAGATCCTGTACAATTTTGAGAATTTGCTAAAAGCTTTTATTTGTTTCCTCAGGGAGATGCTAATGTGCACATTTATGAAATATGCTATGTTTACAATTTTATCAGAGGCATTCAGGAGCCTCTCCAAGAATTTCCGGTTAAGAATCCTATTCTTACATAATTCAAAACCACCTTCTGGACACCCAGTTGTGGAAGATCTTGGAAGCTATTGGTTCGGTGGGCACAGGGAGGTGCCTGATTGAACAGCATCAAGGAGAGAGAGGGCATGGAGCACACAGAAAATGGAACTGAGCCATAATCTCTGCATTTCCGATTGAAGCTTTAAATGTATCTGCAGTCTTCACTTTAATCAAAATAGCTTAATTTAGAAAAGAAAGAGCCCATTTCTTTTTCTTTTAAAAAATCCTGATTTGATTGCTTCCTGAGTATTGTTCTTTTTAAAGGAGAAATGCAAACCATATGTTACTAGGGTCTCAGTTTGACAGCTTAACTGGGGTCATGCTAGGATTCAGATATTTCTGGTCATGATAGGAAGGCCAGTGGGATGGGTCAATTGGCAGCAAGGACCAAGAGAGCCCCTTTGGCATGATCTCATCTAGGGTTGCTGTTTTGGGTCATGGTGTCAGGTCTGAGGGTCAGTATGGTTTTTCGATAGCACAGTGTCAGTCGCTTATTGCCCTGCAGCTCCTATGGACTTGCTCCTCACCCAAGTTGAGTAACAGTAGTGATTAAAATGCTAAAAATGAAAAACTCTGTAAGGCGTTGTGCAGAGGTTGGAGGTGCCCCTTCCACATGCCTTCAAAGTTGTCTACTGTGCACACCTTTGACTTCCTACCTAAGAGCTATTTTTTTTTTTTTGGAGCCCAAGGGGAAGCTCAGGCCATGAGCTGGTCAAGCTGGTAATACCAGAAAGTTAATGCCCCTGGAAGAAGCCTTCTGTCGATAACAGGTGGGAACATGGTGAATAAGCAACACTTAGCCAATGATGGATGGAGAGCTTCCTCATCCCTCAGGCTGGAATAACTCTGAGGTGTGTTGTACACCACTTCTCAGAGTGCTTCAGCAGGACTGGGCTCCAGGTTTAAGTGGCCTGATCATATACCTCTATTTGCTTTCTTCCCTTCACCATCTTACTTTTCCTACTCCCTTTCTGCTATTCCTGGGATTGCCTCCCAAATAAACTACTTAACACTTAAATCCTTGTCCTGGATGTTGTTTCTGTGGGAAATTCCATACTAAGGTAGGCAATATGCATACAGGGCAGTACAAGTTCGAAGTCAGACCTGGATTCAAATTCATTCTCACCAAGGACAATGAACAATTTAATTTCTCTAAGACTAATTCTTCCTCTTATTTCCTTCTATAAAATGGGGATAATCGCACTGACTTCATAAGGTCAGTTTGTAAAGAAAAAAAATGAGAATGTGTATAAAGCATTGTCTATGGCAACATGCACATTTTAAGCCCTTAATAAATGTTGGCTCCTATCGTTAACATAGTTTGCATAATATTGTTAATACAGCATACTCAGGTTGAGGGCAAAGCTGTTTTTCACCCTTGGGGTGACTGCTGAAGCAGGTTGATTTGGGAGCTGTGCTGTAAGTCTGTGTCTCTGGTGAGAATCTATGGATTAGCTATATCGATGGCCTAGAAGGGAGTTCCCATTGTGGCTCAGTGAGTTAAGAACATGGCATAATGTCTGTGAAGATGCAGGTTTGATCCCTGGGTTTGCTCAGTGGATTAAGGATCCAGCATTGCTGCAAGGTGCAATGTAGGTCACAGATGCAGCCTAGATCTGGTGTTGCTGGGGCTGTGGTATAGACTGCAGCTGGAGCTCCGTTTAGACACCTAGCCCAGGAACTTCTATAAAAAGAAAAAAATCTTCTGTAAAAAGAAAACAAACAAACAAGTCAATGGCTTAGAGGAAGTGTGAGCCAGAGCAGGAAGGGGTCAAAATCAAAGGCCCGTTTTAGTACCTCTTGGGGCCACTTACAATAAAGGGACTTAAGTTCATGTCTTACTTTCATATTAGACTGTGAGCTCCTTCTTGAAGGCAGAATTTAGATATAATTTATTTGTATATGCCCAGAAGCCAGCACAGTCTCTAGCCAGGGTTGCTAGTTTTAGCAAATAAAACAAACCAACAAACAAAAAGACAAAACTAAAAATAACTAAAAAAAAAACATTCATTTATCCAAAATTCAAATTTAACTGGGTGTTCTATATTTCATTTGGTCATCCTATCCCTGGCATATAGCCAACCTTAATAAATATTGGTGAGTGAGTGAATGAATAGCTAGCATCGTAGCAACAAATGGAGAAATAAATGGGTAAAAAAGTGGATTGACCATGTAAAAGATACTCGTGTAAGTTATTCCTAACAATACCAAAACATCAAAATTGTATCGGGATAACAATCTACTTCTGAAAATCTGACAGCCTGGCTTTCACTTGAGATGCATTTTCCATCCATGCTTTGTTAGCCACTTTCACTCAGTGTTCACATGGGAAGAATACTCATCTTCTGTTAATGCAGGTGTTTCGTTCCAACACTTTTACCTCTTAATTCCACACATTTCTGATTTCATATTTTGCCTAATTGTTTATTAGTGTGTACCAGATGCACAAGAAAACTGACATTGGATGGCGTATGGGGTCCAGTCATTCTGCAGCACAATCATCTCTGTATCTTCTTTAAAATTGCCATAATTGTGCTTTTACTCCAGCCGAACCCTCGGGTTTTGGGTAAAGTCATTCACCTTGATTAAACCATCAGGACCGATTCTGTTTGGGGAAAAAGTATGTTTAGGGGTTAGCTCACTGAACAATTAGTATGAAGAAAGATTATATAAAGAAATAATGTATTGGGGAAATTAAATAAATAGATACATATGCAAAACAAAAAAGAAAGATTATATACATATAAACAAATTAATTCTGCGGGGCTCCTGCCCTCCTCACCCTCTTTTTTCCCCATCTCTTCACTGCCTGTTCCTCTTGCTCCCTTCCTGCCCCACTGGTCAAACCTGAGCCTGAGCCAGAGTCACCTGCAGGCCTTGCAGAGACCCTGAGGCCTGGCCCCGCCCCCAGAGTTTCTGATTGGATGGGCTCAGGGTGCAGCCTGACAAATTGCATTTCTAACATGTTCCCAGGTGCTGCTGCTGCTGGTCTGGGGAGCATTCTATAAGAATCACGGTCCTATACCATTTTTTCTTTCCCCTTCCCCCTCCTCTTCTGATCCTTATTTCACGTATTCGTCTGTTCCCAGAGCAGGATAACACAGTAACCTCACTACGGCTTGGCCCGTGAGATTTGCTTTCCCCATAGTCTTTCCCCTCCACTTTGGTAAAAGTTGACTTACACTTCCTGTTCAATGTAATTGAGCATTCGACTGACGTGTGATGCGGAGATCTCCCCGTCCACCTCAGCGATATACGTGTAGAGAAACTGGAAGGTGCTGAAAGGGATCCGGGGAGGTCCACCGTCGTGGTCAGAGGATAACACTTCACACACTATCTTGAGAGTTTTGGCAATGGTCTATAAAGCCATAAGGTTAAATGAGGAGGAAGTCAAGATGCCTAAGATCACTTTAGATACAACAAAGAAAACAAAAATGTTGATCTCATAAAATGAAGTGGGGATGATATAATATTGGAAAATTTGATTTTTTAAATACCCAAATGTCATTTAATTCAATCTCAAAATATTGAGTATCTACTGAGTGTCTTTCTTTTCCCTTCCCTTTCTTGCTTGGAGGAATACTCTCAAAGAATAAGTTGAGTGCCTTAAGACCTTTATTCCTTTCATCACAATAACTTAAGAGTTCCTTCTGTTGCACAACGGGATGGGCAGTGTTTGGGGAACATTGGGATGCAGGTTCCATCCCCCAACCCAAAACAGTGGGTTAAGGATTTGGTGTTGCTGAAAGCTGTGGCAGTAGGTCACAGATGTGGCTCAGATCTGATCTCTCTGGCCTGGGAACTCCATATGCCTTGTGGTGGCCAAAAAAGTAAAAAGAGAAAAAGAAAGAATAATCTCACAGAAAGAGAGTAGTTTGATTTTAACTTCTATAAAATTGGAATGACTGCTTCTTCCTGATGCTCTCCAGTCTTATCTCTAAAGGGCTGAGGTGATTAGTGGAGCTTATATACCCCAGCAAGACACTTGGAGCAGTGCCGCAGGAGGGGAGCAGGCCACTTTCAATCACTCTCTCAGGCCCTTGGGAGTCCTCTCCCAGCAGCTGCTACAAAGCACAGTGTGAGGCAGTGTGCCAGGCACGTCCATGGAGGAGAGTGGGAGTGTGGGCGCACAGGAAGCTGGTAAGAGGTTGTCAGGGAGGGTGGGAGGGCGTGTGCATGACTGAGGTAGATTTGCAAGCATGTGTGCACTGGACTTCACCATTTCCACTATAGCTCATGCTCTCTCTGCTTCTTAAAAAGCCCTACTGCCCTATTGCCTTTGTTCTGTGATCCTCTTGCTTCAATCTCATCCAAATTGGGGTGCTCTTTTGGGATGAATTATGCACCCCAAATTCATATGTTGAAGTCCTAACCCCTAGAACCTCAGAATGTGACTGAATTTGGAGATAGGGTCTTCAAAGAACTAATTAAGTTAAAACAAAGTCATTAAGCTCTAATCCAATAGGTCTGGTGTCCTTATAAGAGGAGGAGATTAGGATACAGATAGAGAGAGGGGGCGGCGGGGGCAGGGGGGTGCTTGGGAGAGAGAGGCAGGGACAGAGACAGAGAGAGAAGAGAGAGAAAAAATAGTACCAGACATGCATGCAGAGAGGGACAACCATAAGAAGAAAGAGGGAGATGATGGTAATCATTAAAAGCCAAGGAGAAGGAGTTCCCGTCATGGCTCATCAGTAATGAATCCTACTAATATCCATGAGGTCGAGGGTTTGATCCTCAGTCTCTCTCAGTGAGTTAAAGATCTGGCATTGCCATGAGCTGTGGTGTAGGTTGAAGATATGGCTTAGATCCCGATTTGCTGTGGCTGTAGTGTAAGCTGGCACTTACACTAGATTCGACCCCTAGCCTGGGAACTTCCATTATGCAGCAGGTGTGACCCTAAAAACCAAAAGCAAAAAAACCAAAAAGAGCCAAGGAGGAGACCTCAGACACCTTGATCCAGCCTTCCAGCCTCCAAAAACAGTGAGAAAACAAATTGCTATTGTTTAAGCCACCCAGTCTGTGGTACTTTCTTATCTTTTATTGAGTATTCAAATAACAAATTCTATTGCCCTCATAAGATTTTTAAATATTTTAAAAGATTTGATAAATGGATGAATGTATAAAAACTCTCTGGATTGGAGCTTTTCTGGTCAATTTAATCAAATCTAAAGTAAACAGGAGTTCCCATCATGGCGCAGTGGTTAATGAATCCGACCAGGAACCATGAGGTTGTGGGTTCGATCCCTGGCCTTGCTCAGTGGGTTAAGGATCCAGCGTTGCTGTGAGTTGTGGTGTGGGTCGCAGACATGGGAGTGGTTCAAGAAAAGGCAAAAAGACCAAATAAATAAATAAATAAAGTAAACAGAGATCTGGAGTTCCCACTGTAGTGCAGTGGGTTAAGAATCTGACTGCAGCAGCTCAAGTCATTTTGGAGGTGGGGGTTTGATTCCTGTCCAAGGAACTTCCATATGCCCCAGGTTCAGCTACCATAAAATTAAAAAAACCAAAAAAAAAACAAACAAAAAAACACATATCTGCGTTCTGTTGTACAGTTTTTTGGTCAGATGGGGCTCCACTTCATAAAGATAGCCTTTTTTTTTTTTTAGGGCCGCACCCACCACATATGGAGGTTCCTAGGCCAGGGGTCAAATCAGAGCTGCAGCTGCCGGCCTACACCACAGCCATAGCAACGCAGGATCCGAACTGCATCTGTGACCTACACCACAGCTCATGGCAACACAGATCTTTAACCCACTGAGCGAGGCCAGGGATGGAAACTTCATCCTCATGGATACTAGTCAGATTCGTTTCCACTGAGCCACGACAAGAACTCCCCATAAAGATAGACTTTAAGCATCTTACAAGCCTCATTTTCAAACTCAGAGGTGAAAGGCTGAGAAAGTGAATTATCTGCTAACAAAATATGCCCTTCCTTCCAGTGAACACAATTACACGATCTCTTCTTGTGTGTAACTGGCCTCAGTGGAACAGGAGGTGGAGCGGACATCCTAGAGGAAGGAGTGCTGAGAGGGAAGAGGAGTGCAGGTCTGCACGCTGTAGCGTTTGAATCCTGTG
Organism: Phacochoerus africanus; assembly: GCF_016906955.1. Lineage (NCBI taxonomy): Eukaryota > Metazoa > Chordata > Mammalia > Artiodactyla > Suidae > Phacochoerus > Phacochoerus africanus. The sequence continues at coordinate 216,780,572 of NC_062544.1, read as the reverse complement.
GGTGGATTCGGAGAACACAAGGCTGGAGGAAATGCACCTGCTTCCCACAAGTTCTGCCACTGGGCTCTTCTCTAAAGAGGGACTGGATTTTTCTAAATGGCACAGAGATCAGGACTGGCTGGTGAGCTGGCAAAACAAGGAGGGAATTTCTGGGCTTGCCTCTAAAGATATGTGGATTAGCAAGAATGGACTGTCCTCCAGATGGTGACACCCTGACCACCTCCATATTTAAGTTCCCACGAGGTGTCCAACATGGAACAAATGGGAATAACGGGACTAGCTCTGGGATTCACAGGGCACCCTTATTTATGGACTGGACCCTTATTTATGGACTGGACCTTATTTATGGACTGGACTGGACCTTCAGGCTGACTTTACCTCTGGATGTTTTTGTTTCTTTTCTTTTTAGGCTTGCACTCTCGGCATATGGAAGTTCTCAGGCTAGGGGGCTGCGGCTGCAGCTGCTGGCCTAGGCCACAGCCACAGCAACACAGGATCCAAGCCACATCTGCGAACTACGCCATAGCTTGTAGCAATGCTGGATCCTTAACCCACTGAGTGAGACCTGGGATTGAACCTGCATGCTCAAGGATACTAGTCGGGTTCTTAACCTGCCGAGCCACAAGGGGACCTCCCCTTCCCTCTAGGTGTTCTCTGATATAAGGGTGATAGAGGTGGGGGACAAAGTTAGACACCTAGGTAATTCTCAGAATTGGCGGGGCCCACTGTTCTCCAGAGCCAGGCCTGAGGGTATCTCAGTGGAAGCAGAGAAGGTGTAATGGAATTGTAGGGTGTGAGAGATCAAAGGACCTCATGGACCATCTAATCCAACCTCCCTGTTTCAGTAGGAAGTAGACAGACATGACTCACCTCATGGTAGCCCCTCCCCAGTGTGGGCGGCAACTGTATCCAAGTAAACCTAGCAGCTGCAGAGGGAGATGAGGGATTTGGTGTTCCAAAGTCACTCTGGGTTACTGCGATGTATATGGACAAGGAGAGGACCAAGATCAGGACACAGAGGAGGGCAACTTGGAAGTGACCCAAGGAGGCCCTAAGCACCAGTGAGAACAGAGGTGAGCTGGTGGTGGCCTGTCCTGCTGTGAGAGGAGAGACTAAAGGCTTCAGCTGTACAGCCAGCAACCACACAGAGTGTTTCTGAGAGATCAGAGGGGCCAGGAAGGACCAAGGGATGAGGGAACCCCCTCTTGGCTGCTCTCAGATCCCAGTGTCATCCCTCACCTCAAACACTCACTGCCACCCTGATTCAGAGAGGAGCAATCTGAGAGACTGAGCGATTCCCTTTAGAGCTGTTTTCAGCTACTGAAGCAGACGAAGATGCCTGAGTTGGGGTGAATCCGGTTTTTTTTTTTTTTTTTTTTGCCTTTTCTAGAGCCACTCCCTCGGCATATGGAGGTTCCCAGGCTAGGGGTTGAATCGGAGCTGTAGCCGCTAGCCTACAACACAGCTCACAGCAACGCCAGATCCTTAACCCACTGAGCAAGGCCAGGAATCAAACCCACCACCTCATGGTTCCTAGTCAGATTCGTTAACTACTGAGCCATGACGGGAACTCCAAGGGGTGAACCTGTTTATTTCATACCCCGCCCTTCCTGGGTAGCGTAGATTGGGAAGATCAGGCTTAACTACAGAGAAATACATTCTCCCCCTCCAACATTTCTGAATGTGGTATAATAAATCAGTGACCCTATGAGAATCTCATCAAATGTGTCAGTTTTTTATATTCCCTCTGTGATTTCCCCCGTCCTTGGGCTATTTCCACACAAGTAGACTAGCGCTGATTGGCAACTTGCCTGCCTTTGCTGTGGAGAGTAGTTTATTCATTGCATAATAGTTGCTAGAAAAGACATTGAAGAAGGAAAAAACAACAACAGCAACCCAGCAATGGCCCCTCCTCTACTCCTCTCTAAAGACATAATTATGCTGAAAGTTGAGCAGAACTATAGGAAAAGTTGGACTTTAATATTTCTGGTAACTTTTCTCACAAATGGAAGTATCCATATGCATTCCCAGGATATTTAAGAGGAAAGAGCAAGATCGTGTTTAGATATACTCAATGAGTCAAACCAGCTTTCTCGTACCATTTGGTTTTGGCAGAGGCAATCATTTTCGCATTAATTTTTAAACTTGCATGCATTCCACAGAGTTTTAAAAAATCATTTTTCTGACTCAATTTCATTTGTTATTATAATAGTGTTTAACAAGAGTGAGTCCACATATAAGATGCTACCAAAAGCTTTGAAGTCTGCATATGAACTGGTTTCTTTAAAACAGGAAAAGCAGCTCTTCCAATTGTAAATCAAGTCAAATCTGGAAAAGGCATGCATTTGTATGAGGGTCCTGCATCCATGGTGATGTCATGACTAGTCTGGAAATAGCCTCAATTCTCCTTTCCTACCCCCTTATCTCTGATTTTTATATCCAATTATGCTTATCAAATAGTAGTTTTCTATAAGGCTGCATCCCTTTAAAAAAATCTCTATTGGTATATCTTCTGGGTGGGTGAATCCTACGCATAAGCCAATCTTCTTCTACAGCTGGCTCTTGGTTATCTTTAGGAATATGAATGGAAGGAGTGGAGAGATATTTTATTTTAGGAAATAAACCTAAGTGCAGTGACTAAATTCATAAATAATCCCAAAGCTGCATCTTAGTCAACCTCTCCCCAGAGTCTGATGCCAGTTTTCCTCTCCCTCCTCCTAATCCCTCCTTCTGGCCAATGAGCAGAGAAATGACCTTCATTCTCAGAGGAGAAGTAGACAAGAGGAGGCATGTTCCTCCTTAGCCCTGGAGAGTTGACCGTGTTTGTAAATTGTACTGCCCTTCCAGACTCCAAGAGATTTTCCCAGGAGGAACAAAGAGCAATCAAGCTAACTTACAACTCCAAGAGAGCTGCAAGCAAGGGCTAGAAACTTCAGCCACTCAATCTCCTCTGTGAAGCGGCCCACATTCATCACACTATTAAACAGATCCATCGGGAGACTCAGCACCTTCCACATCTGGGCCAGCTCATCTGCGTGGATGATCAGTCTGCCAGCAACCTGTGGGACAGACACAAGACAGGGGATGAGGGACAGGACGAGATGGCCCTGAGAACACCTGCCCAGGAAAGACCCTCCTCTCCCAGCATCAGCAAGACTGGGGAAGGGTATTGGGGGTCAGCGAGGACTCTGTTTGGCAGTTCTCTTTGCAAGGACAGAGGAATATACACCTGACTGAAGAGCATTCTGAGATACAATCTAACCATTTCAACAGGTGTCAGAGTTACAGGGGAAACTAACGCATATATTACACTTAAAATTTTTTTTAATGCTTTTATTATCTGCTGTTTCAACCCTAGGCTGTCCCTATGGGGCAGATAGGGCAGTCTGTAAATGAAACCAAGGGGCAGAGCACTGGTCTGAGACCACTAATTAATGGTGAAGCTAGAACTAGATGTTAAATCTCTTGCTTCTAGATTCCATTGAGTTCTTTGCACTAGGCCCCGAATGCACCTCTCACACTTTCCCAGGAGTAATATGGGGTCTATGATCTGAATGCATAACACTGCTGGGTCCTCAGATCTCTGCCATGTCCATGGCACAAGGAGCATGGTGGTCAAGAGGAGAAGGCCACACATGGCCAGTTGTTGGCCAACCATGCGATAAGGGTGCGGGTGCCCCAGCGAAGCGCTATCACAACTTTCATGGTCCTCTGATTCCAGTGAGATCCTAAGCCTCTGGGATACAAGGAAGTTGGCCAAATCACTCCTGAATCACCCCAAACCTTTTGGTCCTGGATCCTAAAGTGAGGTATGGTAGTGCTAAGCCACATTTCTTGGGAGTTGGCCAAACTGCAAGTTTTTCCAAGGCAGATCCTCCTCATCCATTCACAGCACAGCTCCCAGGGTGATGTGGCTATGGAGAGAGCCAGAGTTTAAAAGCCAGGCTCTGTCCGCACCTGAGATAACAGGGGAACTATAACTATAACTCAAACTATGAGTGGCATCATATATGGTCTTAGTCAGTAAAGGAGACACTGGCAAGGGAGGTGGACTTACACTTTCTGGAGAGAAGGGATTAGTCTTACATTGAGCCAGGACATCCTGAAAGCTCCAAGGCAATCTGGGATGACCCAATTGACAATGCAGCTTACCACCTATTTCACTGTCACTCCTACTTCCCCAAAGATTTACTCTCAGCACATGGTTTAGTGAATGTTAAGACAATGCTTCTTTTCAGCTGGCATCCATCATCTCCCAGTAATTCATCAAAATGACCAACACAAAGGGAAGGAGGAGGGCACCTGCTCATAATGTTTTCCAGGCCTTTTAGAAAACACGAAATTGATCTTTCAGCCACATGCATGCGAATCTACAAAAAAGGTGATATTGTAGACAGTATCCTTAATAGGGGATGGGCACTGTTGGAAAAGACATGCCACGCAGATGTCACCATGGCAAAACGGAAGAGACTGCAATGTCACCCAGCATGCTGTTGGCACTGCTGGAAACAAGTTAACGGCAAGATTCTTGCCAAGAGAATTAATGTATGTGTGGAGCACATTTAAGCACTTTAAGAGCCAAGACAGCTTCCTGAAACCTGTGAAGGAAAACGATCAGAAAAAGAAGGAAGCCAAAGAGAAAGGTACTTGGGTTCAGTGGAAGCGCCAGCTTGCTCCACTCAGAGAAGCTCAGTTCCTGAGAGCCAATGGAAAGGAGCCTGAACTGTTGGAACCCATTCTCTATGAATTCATGGCATGGTAAGTGTAAAGAAAATAAAAGACCTTGGCTGTAAAAAAAAAAAAAAAAGTTGAAATGTTGAGTGGCCAGCTGACGGGCAAGGGGACTTTTGTCTGTACTCACCCTTGACATGGACCCCCAGCCCGGGGCTGGAAGCGCGACTCTTACCCTAGAATGCAGGATCTTTAACAGCTCCGGTGTAAGCTCCGCCCAGTTAGACAAAGCCACTCGATCAGACCGCTCCCTCACTGGAGGAATATCTCCGCGAGCCATAGCCCCAAAATAACTACAAGACAAACAGTTAGAGGGTTGGAGGGAGCAGCCTATACTCCAGTGACCTCTGGCTGCTTTGGGAACTCACCCCTCTATTCCTGTCTTTTTCTTTTCTTTCTTTCTTTCTTTTTTTTTTTTTTGAGGGGAGGGGTAAAGAAAAGAACATTTACTAACATTTGCTTCTACATGCCAGACACTGTTTTTAGTTCATTTATGTACAGAAAAAGCCTGAATGTGTTTGTTACTTCACACTTAAGGTATAGAGATAGCTTAGGGAATAAAAAGATTTTGTTCTTCTCTAAGAATGAGGAATAACCAGCAAAAGTTTGGTGTGGAATTCCCTGAAGCACATTGGGTTTGTTTGCGGGTTTTTTTTAAAGTCATTCTTTTAGAAAGTGTTTTATACACATATGTATGTGCATGCACACATGCACACACATATATAGGTGTATAATTATAATGAGATATATATTATTGTGTATGTATAAATGCATATTATATAAGTATACAAAAGGAGAAAATTATTGTTATTTTATTTTTCATTAATTTTTAAAGAGAACATATTTTATTTTTCTTTTGGCTGCACCTGCCATATGCAGAAGTTCTTGTGCCAGGGATCCAACCCACTGCCACGGCAGTGATAATTGCTAGATCCTTAACCCACTGAGCCACCAGAGTACACCCTAATTATTGTTATTTTAACCTCCTCACTCTCTTTTATGAAGGAAGAATCCTAGTACTTGGAGTATCTTTTTTTTTCTGAACATAAAGATCTCGATGCTTGAAAACAATGGCTCTCTACATGCTTATAGTGGGTATTAGGTAGTGGTAGGGGTATGTAATCTTGGAAGGAGAAGTTGGAAGAGAACTAAAATGGTTTGCATAAGAAAGGGGAGAAGATGGGGTCCTCTGGGGGTGAACTAGAAAGTTTTTTTTGGCTGGGAGCAGTGAGGTTTGGGGCTTCAAAGGTGGCGGGGCAGGGAGAGAAGGTTGACAGGGCACTAACAGAGGCTTAGGTGAGAAGCCAAGCCAAAAAGGGTTTTAGATGAACTTCCGTGGGGTGTGTAAATCCCCATGGAATGACACACCCCATGGAAATCCTCCTCTCTCTTCCCTCAAAAATTTTAGTAACATCTGCCTGCCTATTAGTGCTGTGTGGAATGGATTCTGTTTGGTGCAGTGTGGAAAAATGCTGACCCCTGTTTCAGGATTGACATATGATGGAAAGGGGCTGCCCAAAGCAGGGACTGGACTTGGGTGGTTGACACGTGGGGCACCGATGCTATGTGGAAGGGCCTGTCTCCGTCAGAAGCCCTCTTATTGACTATCCCTGGGTCACAATCTCTTACTTTTTATTAATTTCTCCAGATCCAGGTGGTAGAAAAAGAACATAGAGGGAATTTTATAAAAGCCCATTTTTAGGGTCAAACCATGCAGTGATGGAGCAAACCACTGTCTGTCTCTAAGTCATCACACAATGCAGAGCTACAGCTGCCAGCACTAAAACATCTTTTAGGCCCCCCTTGGAGGTCATGGGGTGGGGAGGGGCAGAAGAAATCCTTTCAGGCCACCTCTAACAGTGTGCATGAGACAGTCAGGGCTGGGATGGGTGTGGCTTTGGACCTTTTAGCAAAGTTGGTTAGAGAACATGGAAATGAGGCTATAGCCATGGGTCTCATTCTCTTTGGGTTGTTTAGCTTCATTTGCAGCAAACAATTCCATGGTTCTTCAAATTTGCGTGGTCACACATACCCACCATAAGACAAATTAGTGTATGTCCTGCTGATGTCTGGTAGGTGGTTTATTCATGGATAGCTCATATGCAGGGAAATTTTTGGCTTGTGATGAATTTAACATTTTTTCTTGGAAATACTTTGTGGCATTTTACCTCCAAAATGCTGCAGGTTTGTCAGTCACATAAAACCATCTGACAAGTTGCTTTTCACATCTGAATAGATGGAGAGTCCTCTTAGGTCATATGCTCTTTTTTTTTTCATTGTAGTTCAACTACAAACTGATTCTTCACGGGTATCTAAAACATTTATAGACCATGATACAATATGGGAGCAAGAAGGCTACAACAGCAGAATGTTTTCTCCCATAAATGTCAGGGACAATACAAAGAAATGTCATTTTTCTGGCTATAAAGCAGCAGCGCAAGAACAATAAAATGGGGTTTTAAACTATTGTATAGTACAAAACACAGTGTGTCTGAGGGTGCCAAAAGAAATTAGTCTTCTGACGGTAAAGTTCAATTTTAGAGGTAATACATAAAATTTAGAATAGAAAATGAAACGGGGTTCATTACCAGGCAAAGCAAACCCCATTGTGCCTTTTTTATGAGCACCACTGGCTTATTTCCATTTATAAAAGCTTCATTCTAGTCCAGCCCAGGAGCATGAGCACACTGGCCAGGAGACTCTGCGAGTCTCCTCTTAGATTACATTGCGGCCCTTCTCAAAGGTGTATGCACCTCTTTCCTACATAGAAAGTGCGCCTACCCCAACCTCATGCTAAGGCCATTCTCCCCTCCCTCAACCCACCAACTCTGCTCTATAGCCTTTTAACTCTTCACCTCCCTCTCCCACTGAAGACCTACTAAGGGGGCCATCACCAAACACTAAAAGTAGCCGAAAAATGGTCAGGGAGGTCTGGTCGGCTCCCAACTCCTGCCCCAAGCCTCAGTTCCCCAGTTTCAAGCAGTCATGTTTGTCTAAGAGGCAGTTTCATAGCTGGGAGCCTTTCAGTGTGAAGCTAGCTGTTTCAATCTCGGCCAGCAGCTATTGTGTAAGCTCTGTCCACTGAGCAGCCTCTGGAGGTATCTCCTGAAAGAGGACATCTGTGTTTGAGGCACATTGTCTGCAGCCAGGCAGGGGTCCGCCAGCCCCCATCAATTGCCTCCTTTTTCCAGAGTGCAGTATGTACTGTGTGGACGTCCTTATGTTGAAGGAACAAATTAGTTTGAACACTCAAGAAAATAACAATTTCCCCGAAGATAAGATACAAGGTATCTCTTGGCTGTGGGCAAGAATGAGTTTCAACAACATCAGAGGAAGGTGTCTCATTAAAGGAGAAAACCCAGGAATGAACCTGCTTGGACAGGTCCCACACAATCTGCCCCTCCGCTCGTCGCATGGCTCCCCAAGGCGTACTGCTACCACCTAGTGGTGAGACCTGAGAATGAGGCCCTGGTTTACACCAGGGAAAGGCACGCTAGGTCCGAGGGATTCTGAATCTTTTCCTCTGGGACAGGGGATGGGAGTAGGGGTGCAGGGACACGATGGAGTGTGCGTGTGTGATGTGATTTGGTAATCTAACTCTTGCTGACTGCTCTAGGACACATTGCCTATTCCCCTGGCGTCCTTCTGCTCAGTCTGGTTCACTTGAGGGCATCCACCGTAACCCTGTTTGCTGTATTTTGTGTAGGGATTTTACAGCACCAAAGCCATGCGAGAGCTGCACAGCGTGAAGATTGTGCTAATAAAGCCCGACTCCCAGGCTGCAGCCATGACAACCTCCTTCCAATTTTCCAAGACCTTCCCTCCTCCACCTCCAAAGGGAACCAGGGGCTGGAGGTGAGAAAGGAGTACATACTCTGCAGCCCACTGGATGAGATCCTGCGGCTGGGTCCGAATGGCGGCTTTGGTGAATTGCTTCAGCAATTCCGGCAGCTCGGGAGGGATGCATATTTGCTTGTCGGTCTGAGGCATTGATTGGTTGACCTATTGGCGGGTGGGGGGGGGGGAAGACACACAAAAATGGGAACTTTTGAATCATAAAATGGCAGGAATCCTGGACAGGAAGTCACCCAGACTATAACATGCTCGCTCAATATTGGGGAGTTCACTACCCCACAAGACAGATTTATTGTTACACAACTCCAAGGTTAGAAAGTGTTTTATTCATCCCTGCTCTTTGTTGTTATTAATTTTGTCATTCACATAAAAACACACACAATACTACTTGTTCATTAGAAAAGTAGAGATCAATAAGAAGTAAAAATTCTCCTAATGATATCACCTTGAAATACTGAATGTCTCCTTCCAGAATTTTTTCAATGTAAACACATATTTGTATAAATAAAAATGGGATCATGCAAAACAGCTTATTCACTTAGCATCATATCATGATTATCTTCCATATCACACAACTCTTTTTGGACAGATAATAGTCATGGCAAATTTTACTCGGTGAATCCTCTATTATTTGACATTAGGTTACACATTTCCAACTAAAAAATCATCATTAAAAAGCCATAAACATCTCTGTTTACATTTGCATGTACTCATCCACTTTAATTGTAAAAGAGAAAACTCGTATATGTCACTCGAAAAGTTCCAGGACAAATTGAAACAAAACATGAAAACAGATGGTATACAACACCATGCACAAATAAACCACAGATCAAAGGACTTTGCTTTCCATAGAGAAACTCGATATTCTGAAAAGCCCCACCTCTTCCAAACACACATCTAAGCAAATTTCAGCAAACATACCTTTCAAATTGCCTTGCCGAAATTGGAAGAAAGTGAGAGAAAGCCTCGTGTGCCAAATAAGTGAGGAAAGCAGAAACCAGAGTGGAACGCAAATGAAGAGATGAGGGCTGACATGGGCGCAAAAGTAGATGCCGGGAACTTGACACTTTGAGATAAATGGCCAGGCAAGGAGTGAAAAAGTAAACAGATGAAAGGAAGGACTCTCACTCCTCTCCACTTGAAACCCTCCAAGGTTCTCACACTCAGTGTCAAAGGATGGGACCGAAAATATCTACCCCCTGGCAGGGGGAAGCAGCTTCTTCTTGGGGGAGGAATAATTTCCCATGAATCTGCAGCCACAAGCTAGGTCTAAGTTTTAAATTTATATCACCTGAGAAACCCCAAGACAAGAAATTAAAGTGGTCTCAGGTTGGTGGTACTCCATTATCTTTTAATTTATGTTCTTTTATTTAGAGGAAGAAGAGTATAAAGGATATAAATTTTAGACTGTAAAAAGTCAAATATGGATAGCAAAATATCAAGAGTAATTAGTATAAAAGTGATATAATAACCAAACCAATAGACAGGAGAAAAGGAATTAAAAACAGTAACAACACAAAACAAGTCGACTGATCCAAAAGAAAGCAAGAACAGAGGGATGGGGGAAACATAGCGAAGTGGTCCTTTTTTAACCTTTTGCAACTTTATCTGTCCTCACCATTCCATTGGCACCTTAAAATTGTCAATTACATCTATAAACTCCTTATCTGTGCCAGACACTGTGCTAAGTATTCTGTATACATTTTTTCACTTAATCCACAAAATATCCCTATGATGTAGATTATATTATGACCATTTTACAGATGATGAAACTAAGAAAGAGGGTAAAAGCTTTGAAATGATGCCTAACTAATAAGTGACAGGCAGGATTTGAAAACACACAATCTGAGGCAGGAGATGGCCTGTTAACTACGACTCACCTTTCCTTCTTGCTGGATCCTTGACCCTGTGTGCTGGTCCAGGAATCCACCTCTTGCCTCAGCTGAGACAACACTGGATCTTTAACCTGCTGCACCACAGCGGGAATTCAGGGGTTTATATTTTTGGTTTTTTGATGGCAGACACCATGCTTGTTTTCCTAGTTTCCTCAGCACTCTGCCTCCATCTCCATAACTACTCCTTCCCCTTCCTCCTGCTAAGCAAGACTTAGTTATCTTCCCAAAGCTCAGTCCTGCCCTCTGCCATTCTCAGACAGCTCACATCCTCTCATGGCTCCAGCTACGACCAAACGGTGTTGATTTTACCTGTTTATCCATCCCTCACCTCTGACCTGTGCTCCATTTCACGCTTCCCACTGCCTCCAGGACATCTCCACTAAAACTCATTCTCTGTCTCCCAGCTAAGTCCCCTCTCCAGATTTGTTTCTGAACACGATGCCACCATTTTCCCCAGTAATTTGGCCTCAAATCCCTGTTTAATCTGTTGAATGTCATTAGGTCTCCTTGGTATTTCCTTTGGAATGTGTCTCCAACTCATCCCATCCTCTCTACTTCCACTCCTTTTACTCTGGTTCAGCCTCTAATCACCTGTTGTGCAGCCTCTTACCGGGTAACCCTATTTATCTGAGATTATTCTCTGGTCTATTCTGGCTGGTGTGTCCAGATATGACTTCTATACTAATGTCAATAGGTCAGAGAGCCCTGATCACAAAATGATAACCATATCCTGACTTTCAAGGTTGTCCATGCTTTATACATACAATTGTACACTATAAATTTTTACTAGTATTTACCAAACATCTTCTTCTTCTTTTTAAGGGCCACATCTATGGCATATGGAGGTTCCCAGGCTAGGGGTCATTTTGGAGTTGTAGCTGCTGGCCTACACCACAGCCACGGCAACGTGGGATCTGAGCTGCGTCTGCAATATACGCTGCAGCTCACTGTTCAAGGCCAGGGATTGAACCTGCATCCTCGTGGATAGTTGTTATCACTGAGCCATGATGGGAACTCCGTATTTGCCGAACTTCTAACACATAGTCCACTCTGGCCACTTTCCAAGAAATTATATATTCAAAGCTTAACACTTTCTCATCCACTGTTAGCAGTACTCCATCCTGCTTTTCTCTTTCAGTGTGTTGCGAATTCTGGCTGGCTTACTTGAGGTGCCCTCCATCTTCCCTGCCAGCTGTTAAAATCCTGTGCACCCTCAAGGTTCATCTTGTGTCCCTGCTATGCCTTAAGTCTTCCTACAAAATTGAGTACTGCCTTTTTTTTTTTTGGTAGTACGTATTTTACCATTTCATCCTATTCTGCCTTTTATAGATCTCCAAAGCTGAGCTTCCCACAAGTGGTCATGGCAGAATGGGTGACAGGTGTGCCATGAGCGATGGATGGTTGTAAACGTTTCATAGTTATCCAAAATTTGCAACCATTTTACAACCGTTCACAAGTTTATAACAGTTGAAATTATATTTGGATACTGTTTCACTCAGTCAGTAAACTTCCAGATTTCAGTAATTATTGTTTTTGTGCTTAAGGTTTTATGCAGAGCACCTGCCAACAGAGATGCTTGCATGGAATTTCCCCCTTTAACCACCATTTTAAAACCATCTCTGTAAGTCTGATTATTGTTTTAGTCCCAATGTATTTGTCAGTGACAATCTTTTATCCATATGCATTTCAAATACTTAGTTCTTCCTTTAACTTACTCTTATTTTAAAAATTGTTTTCTCCCCAAAAAGAAGGCATATTTTTTCATCACCATCATCACTTGTCTGCAATAAAACGTAATTGATTTTGTTCATTTTTTAAAATTGTGACTTGATTTATATATTTATTTATTCTTGAATATTTTGTAAAATATTCAAAATCTGATTCTTAATGGAATTTTGTAATGACATTGTTTATAGAAATTTTAAAATGCTTGATTCTAAAAGCAAATAATAGTGGAAAATAATTGGTTCAGCCAAGGGACAATAGGCCTTTAATATAGTATAAAAATCTTTTTCAAAATATTTTAATTATACCTGAGTATAAATAATATTTATATTTTGTGGAAAATTTAGCATCTTAATTGTTAAAGTAATGGTAATATTTCTGAAATTTCCCCTTAATGAATGCTTTTCAAGTTTTGTAATTCATGTAAAAGTATTCTTGGAGTTCCCATTTTGGCTCAGCAGATTAAGAACCTGACATAGTGTCCGTGAGGATGCGGGTTTGATCCCTGGCCTCACTCAGTGGGTTAAGGATCTAGCGTTGCTACAAGCTGTGGTGTAGGCCTCAGCTGTAGCTCCAATTCAGCCCCTAGTCTGGGAACTTCCATATGCCACAGGTGTGGCCCTAAAAGGAAAAAAAGACATTCTTAAGAAAATGGACCACCCTATTTTCCCTGAAATCTGATTTATTGTAGTAAAAAGGGCATATAGTCTCTCCTTAAATATTTTAAATATATCATTTATTTTCCTACTATCAAATGTAATATAAAATTAAATATTAATATCTAATTATAGTTTAATACTTTTTAGAGATTCACAGACATATATAGTAGTCAAAAATGTAAATTTAAGTCACTTGGCAATAAAATGAGGATTGTTTCAAATTGGATTTGTTTGCCCTGATAGTTTTTTTCTTTACCTAAATATCTGTCCAAATATCTTTTCATGGAAAAAGTAATCAAATGAAAAAAATGGTGCCATGTAAATTATGCTAGAGACAGAAAATATCTATATTATATGGATAGTCTCTTAAGAGAGTAATCCTTAAAATTTTTGCTCTCAGCACCCTTAATTCCTAAAAGTTATTGAGAACCCACCCTAAAGAGCTTATGCTAATGTTGTTATATCTTGTGATATTTATCATTTTGGAAATTTTAAAATATTTAAAATAAAACAATTGCTTTACATATTAACATTAATATATTTTTCATAAAAAACTATAACTATTGTTTTTAGAAACAAAATCTTTTTTTTTTTTTTTGTCTTTTTAGGGCCACACCTGAAGCATATGGAGGTTCCCAGGCTAGGGGTCGAATCAGAGCTGCAGCTGCTGGCCTATGCCACAGCCACAGCAACATGGGATCTGAGAAGTGACTGCAACCTACACCGCAGCTCACAGCAACAGCAGATCCTTAAACCACTGAGCAAGGCCAGGGATCAAACCTGAATCCTCATGGATACTAGTTGGATTCATTTCTGCTGAGCCACACTGGGAACCCCTAAAAATGGTTTTAACTTCATAGTTTCCTGCCCCCTAAAATCTCAAGGATCCTCAGACATCCTTTAAACTGCTTTGAAAACCACTGTTTTATGAAGTTGTTTACAACAGTATTTACAACTACAATGGTAGTTTATATCAGATTGGGTTCAAGAAGTTAAGTAAAAGGTCATAGACTTAAGAACTAAAGCCAAAATATCTCCCACAATTACAGAATCACTCATTTTACCAACCTGCCTGGGAAATGAGCATGTTTGAGACCAAATGAAGCAAAGGAAATATAAAAATTGAATATTGCTATTAGAAGATGCATTGATAACTCTCGTCACAAGACCAGTTAAGGTGCTTGTTTGAAGGGTGATGAATCTACAGATGGTGGTTACAGCGGTCAGTTAACAGCACTAGTTAGAATCCCTGGAGAAGATTTAGAAGAATATGGATTGCCAGAAAGTACCTAAACAAACACCTGATACTTCGTTTTATTGTTATTTTTTTCTTTTTTACGGGCGTGCCTGTGGGATATGGAAGTTCCCAGCCTAGGGGATGAATTGGAGCTGCAGCTGCTGGCCTACCCCACAGCCAGAGCAATGCCAAATCCAAGCTGCATCTGCAATGTACATCACAGCTCATGGCAATGCCAGATCCTTAACCCGCTGATCAGGGCCAGGCATTGAATCTACATCCTCATGGACACTATGTCGGGTTCTTAACCCACTAAGCCATAAATGGGAACTCCCTTAAAAAAATACTTTAAAACAAACAGTATTTTCTGGATTATGCAAGCAAAATTGTTGGTTTTGGTACTGGTGGAAAGCTGTGATGACAGGAAGGTGGAAAGGCTCTACATTATATCTATTCTCCTGAACACCTGAGATGTAAGACATTGTTCACATAAAGCTCTTGTCTGTACATTTGCCTACACATGTGAATTCCATATGAAAGGATTTACTAGTAAAATCCAGGCTGCTATGGTTCTGTCTGTTTTCAGCTTTATGTGAAGAAGCAGTCAGCTGTTTCCTACTCAGTTACCAACCACAGGAAAAGCTTTTTTTTTTTTTTCCTGGAGGTTAGGAGCTAAAAGAGGAATTGAAAAATGTCAATGATCCTTATTGTAGAGTTGCTGAGGAGAGTTTATTACCTTCAGAAAATTGTCTTACTTGACATTTTCAAACACCAGAATGAATTTAATCAAAATCACAGTGAAGGTGTGAAAATATAATAAGTATACCAACGAATGCTCAGAGATTCAAACGTAATGTGAGATTAGAAGTAGTTCAGTGAGGGAGTTCCCATTGTGGCTCAGCAGTAACGAACCTGACCAGTATCCCTGAGGATGCAGGTTCGATCCCTGGCCTTGCTCAGTGGGTTAAGGATCTGGCATTGCCGTGAGCTGTGGTGTAGGGTCACAGACTCGGTTTAGATCTAGTGTTGCTGTGGCTGAGGCATAGGCTGGCAGCTGCAGCTCTGATTCAACCCCTAGCCTGGGAAACTCCATATGCCACAGGTGTAGCCCTAAAAAGACAAGAAGAGGAAGAAGAAGTGGTTCAGTGAGGAGTTTAATAATCTACTTCATCCCTAAAGACCAGTAGCAAAACATCTTTTAGGGGATCACATTATTTGGAAATACATGATATGAAAGTGTTCAAGTGCATTAGAAATCTATTCACCTTATCACAAGAATTTTGATTAAAGAAGAAATCAAATTATTCAAATCCTGATTAATAGTGAGAAAGGAGTTTCTATCAATTGGAGAAAAATTTAAAAATACCATTTTAACATTTGCTAAGACCCCTCTGTGAGGCAAACTTTCTCAGTGAGGGTGACTGTAAGAATTTGAAAATTTCATTAAAAATTTTTGAAAAACTGGAGTTCTCATCGTGGTGCAGTGGTTAACAAATCTGACTAGGAACCATGAGGTTGCTGGTTCGATCCCTAGCCTCGCTCAGTGGGTTAAGGACCCGGCATTGCCATGAGCTGTGGTGTAGGTTACAGAAACGGCTCGGATCCTGCGTTGCTGTGGCTGTGGCATGGGCTGGCAGCTACAGCTCCGGTTAGACCCCTAGCCTGGGAACCTCCATATGCTGCAAGAGTGACCCTAGAAAAGACAAAAAAAAATTTTTTTTTGGAAAGCTGATGACCCTATTTGGACCGAACAGTGGCCCCTCTCTAAAGTAAAATTGTTGGCTCTTCAGGAATTAGTCAAAGAACAATATGAACTTGGACATATAGAAGAAACAACTAGCCCTTGGAATTCTCTGGTTTTCATTATTAAAAAGAAAAATGGTAAATGGTGAATGTTGATAGACCTTAGAAAAATAAGTGCTATTATGGAACCTATGGGTGCATTACAACCTGGATTGCCATCACCCTCCATGATTCCTGAATCATGGCCTATTATTATTGTGGATTTAAAAGATTGTTTCTATACTATTCCATTACATCCTGATGATATTACATGATTTGCCTTTACAATTCCTTCTATTAATAATAAAGAACCTGTCAAGAGATATGTTCAGAAAGTTTTGCCCCAAGGGATGATGAATAGTCTTACATTGCATCAAAACTGTGTTGCAAGGCCTTTACACAATATTTGAAAACAATTTCCTGAGGCTTATATTGTTCATTATATGGACGATATTTTATTGGCACACCTGACAAAGAAATATTGCATAAAAATTTTTTTGAGGGCAGAAGAGGAATTAATATCATATGGGTTTAAGATAGCACCCGATATAAACCTCAGTATGATATTCCTTATACTTATTTGAGTTATTTAATGGAAAGAGAAATTATAAAACCAAAAAAAAAATTCAGATATGAATAGAACACTTAAAAACCTTACATGATTTTCAGGAATTATTAGGAGATATTAATTCATTGCGTCCTTCACTTGCTACCTATCAATTGACGCATTTATTTCAAACTTTGAATGGGGATCCTGATTTAAATTGCCCTAGAGAATTAACTGAACTAGCTAAGGAATAACTACAACTTGTTAATGAGCCCTTACAGAAAAGACACATTGTTAGAATTAGTCCAGAAAAACCAGTTTCTTTAATAATATTACCAAAGAAAAATTCTCCTACTGCCGTCTTGTGGCAAGATAAGGGTCCATTAGAATGGCAATATCTAACCCATACGCCTAAGAAAACCATGACCGCTTATCTTAACGCTTGTTTCTCAAACACTATCTAAAGGCAGAACTCATCATAAACAAATTTCTGGATATGACCCTTCAGAAATTATAGTTTCTTTGAACAACAGCCAAATACAACAACTTTTTGTAGAAAGTATGGATTGACAGATTGCCTCAGCTGAGTATGTTGGTAAAATACACACACATTATCCTAAAAATCCAATAATACAATTTTTTAGTAAATATGAATGGATAATACCTGTTAATACAAAGCAAAGCCCTATTGCTAATGCCCCAGTTTACTTTACTGATGCCAATAAAGAGTTCAAGGCAGGATATACAGGACCTACTATGAAGATATGGGTCTCATCATATCAGTCAGTACAGCAGGCTGAGCTGGATGCTATTATTAATGTTCTGCAGGATGTGAATTCACCCCTTAATATTATTTCTGATTCATTATATTCCGTAAAAGTAACAAGGAATATTGAGACCATGGCGTTACCTGAAAACACTCTTAAACCCATTTTTGTTTTGTTTAACATATTACAACAAGTTATTCAACGTAGAAATTTTCCTTTTTACATTTCACATGTACAGTCCCATTCCCTGTTGCCAGGACCTATTGCGCAAGGAAATGCACAGATTGATAAATTAATTATGTACTCGTCTCTGTATGAATATCACCAACTAGCTCATATCAATACTAAGGGACTGATGCAAAAATTTGATATTTCTCGCCAGCAAGCTAGAGACGTTGTTGCTGCCTGTCCTGAATGGACTCTAACACACCCCTATTACTCATGTTGACACTCTTAATCTACGAGGAATCCAATCAAATGATATTTGGCAGATGGATGTGACGCATGTTCCTCACTTTGGCAGAATGGGATATGTACATGTATCAATAGATACTTACTCAAATGTTAGTTTTGCCTACTCCCCTGCAGGAGAAGCAGTAAAAGATGTTAAAGCACGTTTATTGCAGGCCTTTTCCTATATGGGTACTCCGTTAACAATAAAAACAGATAATGGTCCTGCATATACCAGTTTTGCTTTAAATAAATTATTTCAGGACTGAGATATTAGACATGTCACTGGGATACCTTATAATCCTCAGGGTCAAGCCATTATAGAAAGAGCTCATAAAATGCTAAAAAATACTATTTAAAAAAAGGGGGGGTGGGAAATGTAGGCCTTATGCCCAGGGAAATTCTAGCTCAAGCATTATTCACCTTAAATTTTTTAGATATAAGAGGATTTAATGATAAACCGGCTATAATGCATCATTTTGAGTCGCTTACAAGACAGCAGGTTAGACATAATCCCTCTGCTGATATTGATGATTACACCCCTGTATTTTGGAAAAATGAAAAGGGAGAATGCCTTGAAGGATACAAAGTAAAAAAAGGACAAGGTTTTGCTCTTATCCTTACAGAGAATGGACAACATCACTGGGTTACCAGAAGAAATAGCAAAGAAAGGAAAGAAAAGAAATTGGATGAGTCTAGATCCACCTGGGGAGCCTCCGGTACATGCCCTGAAACGAATGACAATTCATTCGTCACAGGAGAAAAAGTCAACACCATTGCCTCGAATGAATAATAGTAAAATACCAACATGGGGGCAAATAAAAAAGCTCACTATAGAAGGGAAAAAACTGGTGTAAGATCAGCATTACCCTTTATTTATTTATTTAGTCTTCTTGCCTTTTCTGCAGCCACTTCCGCGGCATATGGAGGTTTCCAGGCTAGGGGTCTAATTGGAGCCATAGCCACCCGCCTACGCCAGAGCCACAGCAATGTGGGATCCGAGCCACCTCTGCAACCTAAAGCACAGCTCACGGCAACGCTGGATCCTGAAGCCACTGAGCAAAGCCAGGGATCGAACCCGCAACCTCATAATTCCTAGTCGGATTCGTTAACCACTGCACTACGACGGGAACTCCAGCATCACCCTTTAAATGCCGCTATGTTATTTGTGGCTATAATGGCAGATTTACAGCAGGTGGTAATTTTGTTGGGAGATCAAGTGAATAGTTTGCAAAAACAAGTAAGACTTAAATGTGAATGGAATATTACTTCATTTTGTGTGACTCCTCACCGGTATAAGGAATCGTCCTTTAATTGAGATAAAGTAAAATAACATTTATTAAATCAAGGGAACTTATCAATTGATATTAATAATTTAAAAAAAGAGATTATGGAAACTTTCTCTCAGAAGTTGCATTTACTTCAAGGATCTAACCTTCTGGCGGTACTATGGGAGGCTTTATGTTCATATTCATATATCTGTTTTTTTGTTTCTGTGCAGTCTGGAGATGAATCATGACAAAAATCAACGGTCAACAACAGCAATTAGCCACTACAGCACTTGCTAATATGATTAATAAATAAGAATCATAAAAATTTTAAAAAGAGGGAGATGTTGGCGGCATGAATATGCGACGTGACGAAGAATGGAAAGAAAAGACTGGCGCCATAGAGTGGCTATAGAAGGTCAGTCTATACAAAGTCTTGTGACTCTCCCATGACCCTTGAGGCAAAATGAATGAGAACAACATCAAAAAATGGCATCTTGAAAACAAGATTGCTGAAGCACTGATGTTGCTGATGGAAAACCATCAGCTCTGACATTCTCAGGACTGGAGCCTTGGGGGATTTATGGGAGAGGCCATAGATGGCTTGAAGCAAACAACAAATTATGGTTTTGGAGGGCTAAAACATTTATGATTACTTTATGTGCTTAGGAATGACTGTCCTAGCATATCTTGCTTTCAATAAGTTCGAAGTAAAATACCGATGTATTCCCTGCATGTACAAGGAAGTAGAAAATAGTAAATAAAAACCATGAGTTGGCTCAGAGGGTTGCTATTGCTTCTGGAAGGCTGTAGCCCCATGATCCCCCCTCTCTTTCCGTGTGTCTTTCTTCTTATTTCTGCGGCACCGCTGACTTGGGGACCTGGGTTGACGAGCAGGCCTTGTCATTGGAATGTAACTGCTTTCCAATGTTGTGTTAGTTTCAGTTATAGAGCAAAGTGATTTGGTTATACATATCCATATATCCATTCTTTTTCAGATTCTTTTTCCATATAGGTTATTACAGAATATTGAGTAGAGTTCCCTGTGCTTCACAGTGGGTCCTTGTTGGTTATCTAGTTTATACATAGTAGTGTGTATAAACTTTTTTTGATTGCAGAGAAATAGAATGTCAATAAGACTCAAACACATCTGCTACTTTATAAAGAAAGGAGGAGCCAAGGGAAAGAAATAGCAACATCTACCACTGGCAGCAATTCCCTTACTGAGGCAGTGAGATAAGGCTGTAATGACTGTGTTAGTTTATGAATAGGAGTTGGGATTCCCTCATGAGAGTTGTTGCTTTCTGAGGTTGATAGAGGGAAGGGGTCCTTAAGATTTCTGACACCGCTAAAGCACCAAAGCATGAACACATTTTAAGATGGGTCATGTGAGTCTAAGATTGAGAGAAGCTGAGTGAATTTGAAAGAGCCAGAAAAGTAGGCTGATACCAAGTTAGGCTTAATCTAACCAACAACTGGCTGTTCTTTTAGTCTTGCTCTACTTGAATTTTATAAAACGATAACATCACAAAAGTAATCTCTGCAATATCATCCAGTGTGGCACCCTCCAGCCTTGTATCACTCCTCCACTCTCTAGCTCCTTCATGTCAGCTTCTCCACTGATCTTCGCCATCCCCCAAGAACACGTTTCTATTTCTTATTTAATCTCCAGTGAATGACTCCCCTCAAGCCTGCATCCCACTCAACTATTGTCCTCATTCTCAGCAGATAAAGTAATTTCCCTACCTGAATGAGATCAAGGATGTCAGACTGAATTCACACTGCCATCCTCTGCCACCCCAGTCCATGACTTTGAGTTCACATTCTTTACTGCTTGAACTCTTAGTTCTTAACTTGTCCAAGACTGAGGAATTGGCATTTGATCCTCTACTTTCTCTAGAAAGTTACATCTTTTCCACCTCCCTGTCACCGTCTCTTCCATCACATCGGCAATGTCTGGATTTTTTTTGGCGGGGAGGTTGTTTTTACTGTCTTTCCCAATGGTCTAATTCTCTTTTTCACTGTCAAACTTCCCAAGTGCGCGCAAGTCTGACTCTCACGCCTCTTGACGTGATTCCTCCTCCTTTAACCACTTAGGAAGCTTCCATCCTGATGATTGTCCTGAAACAGATGTAAATGTCACTAAAGTCCCCTTGAAATCTCAGTCTAGTGATTTCCCTCACAACACTTATTCTTCTTGGCTTCTGTGTTGCATTTGAGAAATTGATCTCTCTGATGAAACACCTTGCTGCATCAGATAATAGAGTCTTGCTTGCCCCAACTCTGTGCTGTTCCTTGTTCATTTCTGTCACCTTTATCTCTAACATCCCTTTTTAGAAGTATTGCCTGAGGCTTGTATTTTCTAATCCATGCTTTTTTTTTTTTCCAACAAATTGTTTGTTTTTAAGAATCTTGGTAAATATTCCACATTTACCAGAAAAGAATGTTTACTCTGCAGTTGTTGGGTGTAATGTTCTATATATATCAAGAAGTTTAACCGTGTAGTTCAAATCTTCTATATCCTTATTTACTTTTTTGTCTCCTTATTCTATCCATAAATGAGAGAAGTGTTTAAAATCTCCACCTATGAGGTCGTTTTGTCTATTCTTTTAGTTCTGTCAATTTTTTCTTGATAAATTTTCAGTCTCTGTTATTACGTGCATAAATAATAAGGCTTTAAAATTTTTTCTTTTTTGCTTTTTAGGGCTGCACCCACAGCACATGGAAGTTCCCAGGCTAGGGGTCAAATCAGAGCTACAGCCACTGGCCTACACCACAGCTCACAGCAATGCTGGATCCCTGATCCACTGAGTGAGGCTAGGGATCAAACCAGCAACCTCATGAATTCTAGTCTGATTCGTTTCCACTGTGCCACAAAGGGAACTCCCCAAATTTTTTCCTCTTGATTGGAAACTTTTATCATTATGCAATGCTTCACTGTTTTATTTGTCTTAAACTCAACTTTGGGAGTTCCCGTTGTGGAGCAGCAGAAACGAATCCGACAAGGAACCATGAGATTTTGGGTTCAATCCCTGGACTTGCTCAGTGGGTTAAGGATCCTGCGTTGCCGTGAGCTGTGGTGTAGGTTGCAGATGCGGTTCCAATCTGGGGTTTCTGTGGCTCTGGTGTAGGCCAGCAGCAACAGTTCCAATTAGACCCCTAGCCTGGGAACCTCCATATGCAGCGGGTGTGGCCCTAAAAAGACAAAAAAAAAAAAAAAGTCCACAATTTTTCAAGATTATACATTTTCTCAAAATTTTACCTTCAATTTTTTTGGTGTCCTATTGTTCAAAGTGTGTCTTTTGTAAACAGCTTAAAAATACATTCCGAATATTTTGTCTATTAATTGTCTTCCTTTTTTAAAGGACATATTCACTGAGTACAGAATTTCTAGGTGAGCAGGTTTTACTTTCAGCACTTTTAAGTATGCAATCCCATTGTCTTTTGGTCTCTGTCGTTTGCTAAAATTAAGCCAGATATCTTTGTGTTACTCCTTTGGAGGTAATGCGCCTTTTCTGCTCTGGCTGTTTTTATGATTTTCTCTTTATCTTTGATCTTTAGTAGTTTGATTGATTTGCCTGTGTGTTCCCAGATGGAGTCTGCTGAGCTTCTTGGACATGTGAGTTGATATCTTAACCAGTTTTGAAAAATTCTTGAGTATTACCTTTCCAAATACTGGCTGTGCCATTACCTCCTGAGACTCTTTCTCCTTACCTTTGGGAACTCTAATTACATCTATCTCAAACCATACACTGTTTTTTCCAGCTGCGATTCCGTTTGGATATTTTCTATAGACCTTTGAGTTCACTAGCTATGTCTTCTGCCATCCAGGCTGCTGTTAAGTCCATTCAATGAATTCTTTATTTGAGATATCATTATTATTTTTATCATTTGGCCACACCCGGGCAATACAGGAGTTCCTGGGCCAGGGATACTATCTGATCCTATCTATGACCCATGCCACAGTTGCAGCAACACCAGATCCTTAACCCACTGAGCTGGGCCAAGAATTGAAACTATGTCACCACAGAGACAATGCCAGATCCTCAACCTGCTGTGCCATACTGGAAACTCCAAGATGTATTATTTTGAGCTCTAGAATATCTAGTGTTTTTAATGTATAAACTTCTGTGTTGATATTCTGCATTTTCATTTATTTATGCATCATTTTCTTGATTTTCCTGAACATATTATCTAGAGTTATTTTAGACTCAGTATCTGATAACTCCAGTAGCTGAATCTGCCTGTGGACTTTCTCCTTGATATCTATTTTTTTCTCTTGATTACTAGACACATTTTCCTGTTTCTATGCATGTCCAATATTTTTTAATTGTATGTCAGATATTGTGTAAAAACTAAAATGTGTTTGGGGGGCCTCAAATTTCTAATCTGTCATACCAGTGGTGTTTGACTACCAAGTCTTGCTGGCTTCTCCCCCCTGCCTCAGTAAAATCTCTTTTCAAGGCCAAGCACAACCCTGAGTCTACATCCAAAGCTGGCAAATCTCCCCAGGGAAGAAAATCACTGTGACCATCAGTTCGCCTTGGAAGGACTTGGCACCCTCCTGGAATTTTAATCTAGAGCTCATTGCCTCTAGAGCTCTCTGATGTATTGACAATATTTTTACAAATAATTTTTCTAGAGTTTTTAATTTGTTGCAGTGGGAGGCTTGAGCTGCTGCAACCCTACTATATTCTGGCTGAAAGTAGAGGGGTTTTATTTGTTTTTCGTTTTGTGACTTTAACCAGAGTCTATGCAATGGCTTGCAAGTCTCCAATCCTAAACTCTCAACCATGGCAGTCACATCCACCAGCTACCTACTGTAGAGGTCTCCTTTCCCATAAAACATCCAAAACAAACTTGTTGTACTTTCTCAATTACATTGGTCTGATAGATCATGGCCACTTTTTTTTTTTTTTTTTTTTTTGCTTTTTAGGGCCGAACTTGCAGCATATGGAAGTTCCCAGGCTAGGAGTTGAATCAGAGCTATAGCTGCCGGCCGCAGCCACAGCCACAGCCACGTCAGATACAAGACACATCTGCAACCTACCCTCAGCTCGCAGCAATGCCAGATCCTTAACCCAGACTGAGGCCAGGGATCGAACCCAAATCCTCACTAAGGGACTAGTGAGTTCTTCACCCCCTGAACCACAGTGGGAACTCTGATCAAGGCCATTTTTGATTCATTCTCTTCTTTCATTCCTTTTAGTCCTGGTAGACTTAAAAAAAAAATCTATCTGGAAGATAAAAAGGAATATCTTTTCCAAAAAAAGAAGGGACTTAATTTGACTTAGGCTATAGTTCAATATCTTCAATTTACAAATGAGAGAACTGACGTGATTGGCACAAGCTAACAATTTCTGTTGGCACTAAATCAAGAATTCAGGTCCACTTCACTGCTCTTTCCACACTCTAATGGCCATGCTGCCTGTCTCGGAATAAGGCAATTATACATCATGGATTTTCTCTAGGACAATCCTAGTTTCACATATTATGTCATACTCTTTCCATCAGTCACTGAAATATCCTGGATATTTCCATTTGAATCATGAAAAGTCCACTTTTGGTAACTTGGAGTAAAACAAAATCAGAGTGTGTCCTAATGTTTTTGTCCTAAAAATGAGCATTATCTCTTGAACCATATTCCATACATTTGTTAAGAATGGAAGGGTGATCAGCATTAAGAGAGGCTTCAAGGTCCATGCACATTCCTTATCTCATTTAATCCTCACAGCAACCTATGGGTAGGTAGATCTAATATTGGAATCATTTCCCAATGCCAGGAAATTGAGGTTTCGTTTTCCCAGATAAAATATCTTAACCACTCATATTATCATATCACTCTCTAAAACCTTTAGTGGATCTTCATTTCTTTCCTCATCAAAATGATGCCCTGACTTTCAAGCTCTCCAAAATTTGTCTTATTCATATTAGCTTGCCTCTCCAACTTCATTTCACAGAAGTCTGGATCTTTTTCTACCCCGGGCCAACCCCTGGATGAAGCCAACCCAGCATGTGGATGCCAACAACAATCTTGCTAAGAGCAGTCCTATCTGACCTTGTTCCTTTTTGGAGAAGTAGTTTTTGGCTCTGTGGTTAGCATTTTTCTCCAAACTGCTTATATATCATGCTAGTACCACCTCTTGAAAGTTATGAGTTCCACATATTTTATCATTTAACAAGCAAGCCGTTACCTCTTTTGGTGTGTATTAATTTAGCCATGTTCATATTTCAAAGATTTCCTCCATGTTCATATCATGGTCCATAAGCCCAAGGATAACATTTACAGATTGCTCTGTTACCTGTGCTCCCTAAGTGTGCAACACGTCCCCCTGGTCTTGGGACCTGGCATACAAACCTGGGGCCACCTTAATCTCATCTCTCATAAGCATAAGTCTTCATTTCTTCAGTGTGAAGAGTCAGAATATCCACCACTTCATTTCATCATTTTACTTGTCCTCCCTGCTTTTGATTTCATCAGAACATTCCTATGGTCCAGGGACTCTAAGTCTACAAGGACTCTGAGGGTGAAGGCACCATAAGTTTCAACAAAAATTCAGGGCTATGTTTCTCTCCTGTTTCCACTATCATTCCTGATGGTACTCAACACTGCACTTGGCTTTTCCAACCCAAAATGCAGAGATGCTGTACTTTTTAGTCTAGAAACATTAGCCTACTCTAGAAACACTTGACTATGAGACAGAAGACCAGATAATCCTGGGCCTATCTTGGACTACTTATGTGATCCTGGGCAATCAATCCAACAAAACCTTAGTGTCAGGAATAGCACTGAATACTGGGGTACAGAAATAAATGAGTCATACTTCCTGCCCTCAGAGAGCTCACAGGCCAGTGGAAGAGACTGACAGGAAAATCAGTGATCCAAATAGGACATGATAAGTGTCAAGAAGTCTGCACTAGATATAGGAGAACAGAAACTCCCTAGATGAGGCATCGAACTCATCTAGAGGTAGGAGAAAGTGGTCAGAAAATACTTCCTAAATAGTGATGATATTTGAAAAAAGACTTGGGGAAGCTTCGTTTGCTCACTGCTGTATC
Source organism: Phacochoerus africanus (assembly GCF_016906955.1). NCBI lineage: Eukaryota > Metazoa > Chordata > Mammalia > Artiodactyla > Suidae > Phacochoerus > Phacochoerus africanus. Next base: position 216,754,597 of record NC_062544.1, on the reverse strand, counting down.
CCCAGCCCCTAGAACTGTGCCAGGTACAAAGTAGGTCCTCAGTAAGCAATGTTTCCTGATGAGAGCAAAAAGTGAATTCTTTGTGGCTAGGGCTACTTAGACAAAGGTGTGGAGGTATCAGAGCATGGAGAGTTCAGGGAACGGTGAGTAATGATGGAGGGCTAGAATGGATAAAAGGGGAATTGTTGGACCTAAGGCTGGAAACAGAGCCCAAGACCAGAATACAAAAGGCCTGGTATGCTAGAGTAAAGCTTTTGAACTTTATATTAAGGTGATAGGGAGTCACTAGAGGATTTAAGCAGTAGATTCACACATCAGATTTTGGTGTCAGCTTAATGCTCCAGTTATCAATTGATTGACTGACTCCCTGCTCCAAATTCACTCTCCATTGTCTCCTCACCAGAAATAGAACTAGGTTCTTTCAACAACAGTTCTCCTTTGCCAGCTGGCATAATGTTAAGCTTTGTCAGTAGAGGGCGCTGGAGGGATACTGGAGGAGGAAGGGGCTTCTGTCCCTTTCACAGGCTCTTCCTACTGGGCTCCAGGAGGGTGCAATTTCCCCAGGGCTGGGATCCTGCATCTGCAGTATGGGATCTCCTAAGTGTTCCATGGCTGCAGTGTACAGGAGTCAGCAGTGCCCAGTGGATAGCCGCTTTTCCTGGCACCTCTCTTGGGAAGCTTTGCAGCAGAGTATAGCCACTGTACATTCATCTTTTCATGAATGGCTTCCTGGGCATCCCAGACAGTGGATTTCTGGCTGCCTGGCCCCTCAGCAGTTTCTCTGCCATCCAATGATCTGAGCTATACCCTCTGCAACAGGCTCTTGGGAAGTCATCTCTTTCTTGGATGGTCTATTTCAAGGGTACTGATTGCCTCTTCTGTCTGTAATTCCTGTATACCTTAGATCTTTATGACTTGCTAACCAATCTTCCATTACCCCAACCCATGATAGTTAAAAATTTGTTATATTGAACTTCCTTTGTTAAATAGTTGTATGATTTCTTTCTCTTTGCTGGATTCTGAAACACACATCAATTGAAAGCTGTGGAAATGGGCTCAAGGGAGTGGAGTGAAGCTTCACGCCCGCAGCCTGGTTAGGAGAATATGGCAGCACTTTTGGCAGCAACTCTGGGGAGCATCCCTGCCATGAAAAGCCATTGCAATGGGGGAGGATAGGACAGGCAGGAGCTACAGGACTTGGTAATCAATGGTGGAGATGGATGAGAAGAGACAAGAGTTTAGAGTGACTCCCCACTTTTCAAGCTTTGATGACTGGTCACCTTTGATGATAACCCGAACCCTAATAGTAGAAACAGTAGGACCCTAAAGGAGGGACAGGTCAGATTCTCCTCCCATGTCTCCATGGGACTCGGGATTTCCATGCACCTTTGAACCACAGAGACTTAGAATCATAGACTCTTATAGGTTGGAGTGACACCAAAGACCAATGTTTTGTTTCAGACCATTTGTTCACATCTGATAAAAGAAGTAGGGGAAATGTCCATTCTATCTTAACATTCCATGACTCCAAAGCTTTGTGAAGTTCTTTTCCATTTTCGAAGTTCTTAGAATGGTGGGCTTTCCTCAATTTATCTATCAATATCAGCCCCCCTCAAACTCTTAAAATTCAACGTATTTCCTCTTCTGCGACACCTACATCCTTCCCACTGTGGAATGACAGGTCAATGCGTCTGTGCTGAGTGCTAAAGAATATAGGACTTATCAAATATGAAATATAATTATGGATTTGTTTCTGGAATTTCTCATTTGGTTTTATTGGTGTGGGCTAAACAGGGCTCCAGTTATATAAATGGAAGCCTGCAGTTACCTGAATGAAAGACTCCAGACACCAGAATCTCAGAGGTAGTTTCTTCAAACAGTTCCTGGAACCTAGAACCAGGCAACTGTATGTTCTTGTTGGGGTTTGGAATAGAAGATGCATTTTGGACTCACGGTTACCCTTGCCTGGATACTTCTTCACCTTTTCACAGGTTTTTCAGGTCTTGAATCAGCTTTCCCTCACCTATCAGTTCCACTGCACCCTCTCAGACATCACTTACTCACCTCTCCTTGACAGCACTCAGCTCTAATTTTACATTGTTTGTGTTATTTTTATGATTAACACCTGCTTCCCCCAATAGACTGTAAACTTGAAGGTAGGGATGGTCATTTTCTACTCACTATAGATCTCCCTTGCCCAGCCTGGTGCCTTGAATACACTCAGTACTCAATATGTAGGAGGAAAATGAAGGACTGATAGCAGTTTATAAAGCAGTAGTCATGCCTGTTAGTTCTCATGGCATATTCCCCCCATTGGTATTTTAGTTAGTGGGGGGGCTCTGATCCCAGATTCTGTTCTGTTTCCAAATCACGGTCCTCTATGAAAGAAATTATAAAATGGTAGTCCTAGCTACAAAATATGCATATAGCTTAGGCGGAGGGCAACAATCACCCATATTTATGTTTTCTTAAAGATCTCATTTCTCTCCTCTTGCTCTGTAGACAAGAGGGGTCAGAATCTAGGTGGGCCATCAGACAAGGCTCTTCCCTCAGACCCGAGCAGCCGTCGGGGCGCTCAGGGTGCTCCCCTCTCTCCAATTCCCCTCAGGGTGGCTACCTGAGATTCTTTCCCAAACGGGCTATCCGGCACCGGGCGACACCCCGCGCCTGCCCTCAGGCGGGAGGTGTGGGCAGAGATCAAGCGCCCCGCACTTGGGCGGGCGGAAAGCAGCGGAATCTGGGCGGGGAAGGGCGGCACCGGCCTCGGCCTCTAGGCTCTGGAGAGGTGAGGCGCGACCCGCTTTGTTAGCGCTAAGCCTTCGCTTGGCAACGGTGACGCCCACTGCGCTGCCTGGCAACCGCGGCGCAGGGGCAAGGGCGCGACCTCACAGAGCCACCCCCTCCCCAGATGCCCCACCCCAACGTCTCGCCCGGCCCCGCCCCCTCTGCCGCAATCTGCTCCGGAGTCTGGCTTCCCACGGTCCCGCCTGGGCGGGGCTGGGAGACCAAGAGGTGCCTCGGGGTTTGCTTGTGGTGGAAGGACCAGACGGCCTAGCGGTTTAGGGATGGGGCTGGGGCCCTTGAGAAACCCGGGGGAATGGGTAGCAATTTACAGTGGGCTTTTGTACGTTAGAGAGCGGAAGTGGAGGAGCTTTCAACGATCTTTTGGCTTGTGGAAAGTGGGCAGGTGAAGAGAAGCCCTGGGGAACGATTGTAACAAGCACTTCCTGCAGTGCTTTTTTTTTTTTTTTTTTTTAAGTGCATGACACATATTAACCCACTTAATCCTTATATCACCCCATGAGACAAGTACCATTATCTTCATTTTTGTAGATGAGGAAGCAGCACAGAGCAGTCAAGTAACTTCATAAGAGTTAGCAAGTGGTAAGGTTAGGATTGGAACCCACATTTTGTAGTTCCACATTACTAACTCTTAACCTGTATAGTGCTAGGAAAGAGGAATGGAGCCAATTGTAGATAGAAAGGGAACAGAGAAAAAAAGAAAACATGCACATGTAGAATGGCATCAAGGTCTCATAGCAACTCTGAAGGTAGGTATTTACCTTCATTTTAGAAATGAAACAGGCTTAAAACGTTGAGTAACTTGCCTATCGTCAGACAGCTGGCAGTGAGGTGTAATTTGACTCCAGGTCTTCTGATTTCAAGGTTTCTCAAGATTTTTCTTTTTTAAGCTCCCAAGGAAGTCAGAAAAGCCCTTTCTTTCTCTGCTACAACTGTTGTCATTTTTATACCCATTTTGAAGGTGCCCATTGCATCATCCAATTTTTCACTCCAAAAGTAGTGTGCACTGTTCTAAATCAATGAGTTAGTTTTTCCAGGGCCTTCAAAGGTTTCTGTAGTTGTGAGATGAAAGCTGTTGTCTCTCCCTAAAGCAATTTCAAGCATCACTGAGCAAGTAGGAGAGCTAGGGTTTTGGTTTATGTATGCAGAGGGCTTTCAGAGCCTGCTGTCATCAATTTGTTAAAGGGCTCAGTCTGTTGGCATTTGTCAGTCTTGCACACCTGGAGAATTCTGGAAGATCTGAGGATGGCCACTTGTCCACAGGTAAGATTGGAGGACAAAAGAAACAGAATCACTGGTCATCACCCCCCTTCCTGAGCCCTCTGTGAAGGGGCCACTACCTGTTGGTATAGATATCTGCTGAACAACATGTACCTTATGGTTGGATGGGGAAGCTGGAGGTTGGAGGGCTGCAAGTGCATCTTCCAAGAGAAAAAGAATGCTGTGGCCACTGGGGTCTGTTCTGTGTGAGCACAAGGGAAGACAGCATGCTGGTCTCTTCCTGCGATCATGCAGGATAAAGGATAACAGAAAAATGAATAATAATGATCTTTGTTCAGAAGAAGGGATATTTCAGGCAAAGCTAGAGATAGAAGATGAAAAACGGGAGGTTAGTTTAGTGTGGGGCATTAAATGTACGAGTCATCACATGTTACTGTTTGATGGAAATGGTTTGATGCCTGTCAGTTTCAGTTTGAGGTTCTCATCAGTCAGTAAATATAAAATGTAGTGAAGAGAATGCAACTTTACAAGGAAAGGATAATCATAAAATTCAGGAAAGTTGCTTTCTTCTAAGAGAGAGGCAAGGGGATGGAAGATGGAAGAGGCCGATGTAATTGGTGGTGTTCTAGCTCTTGGTGTGAGTGATGCCTTTGTGCGTGTTCATTAGGTTTCAGAATTTACATATACTTTTGTGATATGTTTCAGATATTATTCCATAAGATCTTTTAAAGTAAACTCATCTAATAGGTCACATTTTTTTCTCTCTATTTTCTTGTGTAATTGAGAATTGATTCTTGTTTTCATCATTTCATTTTTCCCTCATCAACATACAAATATCCTCTAATTTCTTCTCCATCTTTGCCCCATTTCTCTGCTCCCCTTTATTGCAAATTTCTTTAAAAGTGTTGTCTATACTTGCCACCTCTAATTTCTGCTCTTCTAGTATCTCTTGAGTCCACTTGAATCAGGCTTTCATCCTTATCATTCTACTGAAGCTACTTTTTTCTTTTTTTTTTTTTTTTGGCTTTTTGCCATTTCTTGGGCTGCTCCTGCGGCATAGGGAGGTTCCCAGGCTAGGGGTCTCATCGGAGCTATAGCCGCCGGCCTACACCACAGCCACAGCAACGCGGGATCCAGGCCGCATCTGCAACCTACACCACAGCTCACAGCAACACTGGATCCTTAACCCACTGAGCAAGGCCAGGGATCGAACCCGTAACCTCATGGTTCCTAGTCGGATTCATTAACCACTGAACCATGACGGGAACTCCTACTGAAGCTACTTTTGTCAAGATTTCAAGCAACATGATGTATCAAAAGTTCTCTCTTAGCCTCAACTCAGACTATCAGCAGCATTTGACCCTGTTGATCACTCTCTTGTCCTTGAAACTCTTTCCTTGGTTTTAGGACATCACACTCTTTCTCCTTCCTCATTAGCTCATCCTTCTCAGTTGCTTAGACTCAGGGTTTGTGTCCTCCCAAATTCATATGTTAAAGCCCTAAACTTGGAGGTAGGGTCTTTGGGAGATGGTGAGATTTGGATGAGGTCATGAGGGTGGAGCCTCATGACTGGATTAGTGCCCTTGTAAGAAGAGGGAGGCACCAGAGTTTGCTCTCTCTGCCATATGAGGGCACAGCAAGAAGGTTGCAATCTGTAAGCCTTGATGTGGACTCTCACAGGAACCAAATCTGCCAGAACATTGATTTTAGACTTCCCAGCCTCCAGAACTGTGAGAAATAAATTTCTGGTTTTTAGGTCACCCCGTCTATCATATATTGTTACATGCATCCAGTTCCAATGTATACAGTTTTCCTGCCACACTACCAAGCAGTTCTCTGACACCAGCTGGGTGTCCTACAATTACCCTGAATTCTGATACTGTCTACCTGGAAATAGCATCAGATTCCACAAGTAAGAGCTCAGTCCCATAAGACTGCCCTTTGCTTCAGAGGCTAGTTTCAAATCCAGATTGTCACCTGTGCTTCTGACCAACTGGCGATAAGTCACAGGTCCCATGACCCCCTCCTTGAATTCAGTTAATTTGCTAGAGTGGCTCATAGAACTCATGCAACCAGTTTACTCATTAGGTCCCCAGGATTATTACAGTGGATATTAAAGGATACAAATCAACCATCAATTAAGAGGTACATAGGGTGAGTTCCAGCATAAAGAAGCTTCTGTCCCTGTGTAGTTTGGGGCCCAGCTCCCTGGCATGGGATGGGTTCTTGTTCATCAACCTGGGAGCTCTCTGAACTCTGTCCTTTGGGGGCTTTATTAAGTCTTTATTACATAAGCACATTTGATAAAATTATTACCCACCCCTGGTGATTGATTCAACCTCCAGCCCCTCTCCTCTTCCCAGAGGGCAAGAGAGTGTGACTGAAATTTCTAACCCTCTAATGACATGTCTAGTTCTGGCAACCAGCCCCTATCCTTAGGTGAGGTCCAAAAGCCACTTCATTAACATAGCAAAAATCACCTTTGTCATTCTTATCAATTAGGAAATTCCAAAGTTTCTAGAAACTCTGTGCCAGAAACAACAAAGGCGAAATACGTATTTATTATAAATCACAATATCGCACAGCCCAAACTAAGACCATGGTCCTTCCTCCCCACTGTAACCCCTTAATGTAGGAGCACCCCAGGATTGACCCTTGGGTTTTTCCATCCACACTTACCACCACCCCCTTTTTTTAATCTCATCTAACTTCATGCTTTAGATTCCAAGTTTATATCTCCAAACTCTAATCCTTTCTTAAATTTCACACTGGCACATCCAACTGTCTACTTGATAGTGCCACTAATAGGCATCTCAAACTTAATATATGCCACACCACACTCCTGACTCTCCTTTCCAAACCAGCTCTCCTGTCTCCCCCAGATCGGCAAATGGCAACTCCATCCTTCCAGTTGCTCAGGCTGAAAACCTTGGCATTATCCCTGGCTGCTTTTTCTCTCACACCTTACATCCAATCAGAGCAAATACTGTTGACTCTCTCTTCAAAAGATATACGGAATCTGAGCCCTTCTCTCACCCTCTACCACCAACACGATGGTTTGAGTAAACCTCATCTCTCACCTGGACCACTGTAGTGGCTTCCTAACTTGATTCTCTGTTTCTGGTCTTGTTACTCTATAGCCTACTGTCAGTACAGCTGCCACGTAGATCCTTTGAGAACCTGACCAATCTTGTCACTCTTCTGTTCAGAGCCCTCAGTGGCTCCCATCTTACTCAAAGCAAAAGACAAAGTGACCTGCAAGGCTTTAAATTCTCTGAACCCATCATTTCCTCCTTTTCTCCCTGCTCACTTCCCTCCAGCCACACTAGGTGTCTTGCTATTCCTTAGCAAGACCCCTCTCCTGCCCCAGGACATTTGCACATATTTTTCCTTTGCCTGGAACATGATTTGCTCAGAGAGCCACTTGGTTCACTTCTCAGCTCCTTTGGGTCTATATTCAAATGTCATCTTTTGGGGGAGCCTTCAAGGACCCCTTCATTTAAAACTGAATATCAGCATCTCTTCCAACTCCTTTGCCTTACTACCACTACATGCTATGTATTTTTAAAGATTTGTCTTATCATTTTATCTATATTCTCTCACTGGAGTACAGCAGTTTTTGTGTTGTCCATGTGAATTTCTGGGGCCTTATGACTGCACATGTAATGGGCACCACAAATAGTTGTTTACAGAATAAATTTCTGTGTTTCCTTTCCTTTCACCTTTCTTCTTCCTCCTTCCAAGAGCCCCTCCTGAAAAGTGATACTCCAGTGTCCCTTCAGCATTGCTAGCTCAGAGTCTTAGAAGCTAACATTGTATTTGGCCAAGTAAGGAATTCTGACCAGACTTGTGTCACCACCTCAGTCCCGAAAGTCAGTTCTCCCTCTCCTGTGTAGCTTATATCATGGTTTGCTTCCCTAGATATGAAGTTTAAGTTTACCATTTCCAGGAGGAAATGTGATGGGATCCCATCCTGTAGACTGATTAGGTCATGGTGAGGCTGGGACTGAAGAGTGGTGATGGTTGCACTGCGGTCTGGGCCCCATGCAATTCTGTGACTCAGCTGTGTGGTGTGGTTGTCACTCTCCTTGAGAAGCCAATCCCTCCTGTGGATGTAATTTCTCTTCACAAAGGCATCCTTTTTCTTTTTTTTTTTTTAGGGCTACACCTGAGACATTTGGAAGTTCCCAAGCTAGGGGTTGAATCAGTGCTACAGCTGCTGGCCTACACCACAGCCACAGCAACGCCAGATCCAAACTGTGTCTGTGACCTACACCACAGCTCATGGCAATGCCAGATCCTTAACCTACTGAGCAAGGCCAGGGATTGAAGCCGTGTCCTCACAGATACTAGTCAGATTTGTTTCTGTTGTGCCTCAACAGGAACTCCCTCATTTTATTTTGTTGTGTAACAAATTACCACAAACTTAGCAGCTTAAAACAAGATGAATTTATGATCTCAGTGTTCTTGGGGCAGGAGTCCAGCAGAAGGCTAGCCAGGTCCTTTGCTAAGAGTCTCAACAGGCTAAATTTAGGTGTCAGCTGGATCTAGTATGAGGCTTGGGGTCCTTTTCCATGCTCACTGGTAGTCAACAGAATTCAGTTTCTTTCTTTCTTTCTTTAATGTTTTATTGAAGCGTAGTTGATTTACAAGTTTATGATCATTTCTGCTGTACAACAAAGTGATTCAGTTGTGCATGTACACACATCCATTTTCTTTCAGACTCTTTTCCCACATGAATTATCAGGGAACATTGAGTAGTGTTCCCTGTGCTATACAGCAGGTCCCAATCATTCCATACACCACAGTGTATATATGAGTTCAATTTCTCAAGGTTGTAGGACTGAAGTCCCTGTTTTTTTCCTGACTGTTGGCCAGGGATCACTCTTATTAGGTTCTCTGAATGAGGAACTCATGAGGCCAAATTGGTAGAGTAAGACATTTACATCTGAGCGAGTTGGGTTGAGCTCAGGATTGTATCAGCCTTGACTGTGAGGAGAAATTAGTCTTCCAAGGGGTCATGGTGGGAATCTGTGGTGAGGGTCTATGGTGGGAATTTGTGGCTAGGACAATGAAAGGAAGGTTACACAATTTAGGGAAGGGATGGGTGGTTGAGTCCCACGACCAAGAGATTGTGGCAGAGATAATTATAGGGGAAGGGAAAAATTTCACAATGTGAGAGGATGGTTGGGGTTGGAGTCCCACGACCAGGTAAGTTCAGCAACAGGAATAGACGTACAGGGGGCATTTAATCTTTATAGGTGGTTTATCTTTGCAGGCAGTTGTTTCCCATAGACCATTGTCTCTTGAGGTCCAACTCAAAAGGCTACATTCCAAGGGAGGGGGCTTCTTCCATTCTCCTGGGAACCTATCAACTCTCAGCTCCTGGAAGCCACCCGCAGGTCCTAGCTACGCAGCTGTCTCACAGCACTGACTATCTGGGTTCCTCCAGCCAGCAGAGGGCATCTGCTGTTGACTCCTGCCTGTTTAGAACCTCACCTGATCAGGTCAGGCCCATCCAAGGTCATCTCCCTTTTGATCAACTCAAAGTCAACTAATTAGGGGTCTGAATTACATCTGAAAATTCCCTTTTGCCACATAATGTTCATCATGGGAGTGATAACCCACTGAGGTCCTACCCACACGCACAGAGATGAGATTATACAGTGCTCATACACTGGGCGGCAGTGGGGCAAAGTCTTGGGGGCCATCTTGGAGGTCTGCCTGCTGTGGAATGTATCTTTGTGAGGGGAAAAAACCAAGAAGACCCATCATCTTTCTTCAGAGAGAACCACAGAGACAGACAAGCGCTGGTATTTCTGGATCCCCTGGTCCTCCTGCCACATCTGCATGTACCCTTTTCTTCAGAACACTAGGGGAGCAATACATCCTATAAAACTCACTTAGGAAGAACAAACTGTTTATTCCATGTAAGTGAAAATGTCTACCTAATCAAAGTCTACTTTGCAGATTTGAGTGATGAAAAAAGAGAAAGAAAGGGAGGACCATTAACTGCTGGGGAGGTGGGGCCAACGAGCCTCCTCCCTTCTTGACACTTGTGGCTTCTGAGATGGCTTTGAGTCTCCTCAGTACCACTGCAGCCTACGTGGTACTTTTGTATACATCAGAGAGAGGTGGCCTGTCATGGAAGGCACAGCCCCTGGGACAAAGGCACTGGCAAGTCGGGCAGAAGCTGGACTTCAGCCCACTGTTCCCCTCAGAAAACTGTCTAGTTTTCTTGTCTCTGGAGCTTTCTGTTTCCATCCCACATTCTTCTTCTTCTAAATATGCACACCATTCCTCTCCACCCCAACACCCCCCCAAAAGGAAAACCAAAAAACCTTAGTCCTTGGTTTTCTCTTTCTTGGATAGAAGTCTGTCTCTGTGGGTGACTCAAATGTCCACTCTAGTCCCAATCTCCCTTCTCAATGCAGTCCTCTGTCTAAAGGTCCTTGTCTCCCTTCAGATAAATTCCAAAAACCCAACATCTTCCCCCAGGATGATCCTCATGCATTCCTGGCTGTCAGTGGAGTCAATGTCCTCCTTGCCATCCAAATTACAAGCCTAAAAGTTACCGTCAACTACTCCCTCCCTCTCCTCATGCAGCCTGCCTGTTCCTCTCTCCCAGGGTCTGTGTCATTTGTCCTTCTCTTGACAGTCTTACCGTCCCATGTTTGTCTCAGCCTTTAGAATCTCCTGTCTGCCCTGTGTCCCAAGGGATTTCTGATTACAGTCACCTTCCTTTCTTTTCCCAGTGGTTCTCAACTGGAGGAAATTTTGCACCCCCTTTAGAGGACAGTTGGCAATGTCTGATGACACTTTTGGGGGTGGGGTGCTATTGAGGTCAAAGATGCTGTCGAACATCCTAACAATCACAGGGCAGTCCTCAAAACAAAGAATTATCCACCCCAAGTTCAGTAGTGCTGATGCTGGGTTCACTGTGTCTGCTCCTCCAAGCTTTCTGAATGTCATGGCCTGCTTCTTCTTAAGAAAATACACTTTGCGAGAGAGGACAAGATGGCGGAGGAGTGGGGGGACACGCTCGCCCTCTGCCACAAACACAACAAAAAAAGCACATCTACAGAATAAATGACTCACACAGAACAGCAACCAATCGCTGGCAGAGGAACCTAAACTCCAATAATGGCAAGAAGTTCATGACATTACTGGGCAGAACGGGAGAAAAGAGGAGAGTGAGAGAAGGTTAATCCGAGCGGGACGGGCGCTCCTGAAAGGGAACTGCGAAGGAGAAAGGGACCCCGCACCCTGAAAAGTCACCTACATGGGGGAAAGATCAAACAAACCGGAGGAATCTCCAGATGCAGAGAAGAGTGTAGCAGCAAGTTGATGTACGGAAAAGCCGATCAAGAACCGAACGGACCATCTGAACTAAGGGCACAGTCACCAAAAATTGAGATGCCTGGGTTGGGGCTGGGCACCAAATCCTCGGCTCCAGAGGTTAGTCCCCGGGAAAGGGCCGGGGGACGCCTGGGTGGGGGCTGGGCACTGAGACCTCGGCTCCAGAGGTTAGTCCCCAGGAAAGGGCCGGGGGATGCCTGGATGGGGGCTGGGCACCGAGACCTCGGCTCCAGAGGTTAGACCCCGAGAACGGGCTGGGGGGGCGGGGCGGAGCGGAAACTGCTTGGGAGGTCTAGAAACCATTTGACAGGGCAGAGACTGCCTGGGAGACTAGAAAACAAAGCTGTCACAGAGGAAGGGAGCAATACTCTAGGGGTGGGGAAGTGGAAAGCCACATCAGAGGGAACCTGGGAGAAGAGCCTGGTCTGTGCCCGTGCTGGGGAGGGGAGAGAAGAAGGGGTGGGTCCCCATAGAATACCCCCTATGCCACAGCAAGCTTACAGGTCCACTAGCTAGCTGAAAGCTGTGCTTCCCAGTGCATCCCCTCCCCCCCACCCCCGTCACCCCCTACACTCTCGCCGAACCTGGGGCTGCCTGCCATCTGGGAGGGCTGGCCTCAACAATTGCCTGAAGCCTACCACTGTAGGGGCTGTCCCTGCACAGACCTGCTTGCCCTTTGGAGGGGCTACACTTCTGCAGAGCAGCACCAAACACCACCAGCCCCCAAGAAAAGGCCTGCAGCCCAGAAAAGCTAGAACAAGCCTAGCCAGGCCGTGAATAGATCTGCCTAATTCTCGGACGGTTTTTCTGAGTCGGGCTGACCCGGGGAGGAGCCTCTTGGATTTCCAGCGGCCCTGCTACCTGCCCAAGCCCCCAAGGGGTGCCAAGCTCTAGAGGATCAGCTGCATAGGACTGCCAGCTCCAGGCAGGACCCCCTGCAGCCCAGAAAAGCTGCAACAAGCCTGGCCGAGCCGGGAAAAGATCTCAGACGGTCTTTCTGAGTCGGGCTGCCCTGCAGAGGAGCCTCTTGGGTTTCCAGCCGCCCTGCTACCCGCCCAAGCCCCCAGGGGGTGCCCCACTCCCGCGGAATAGCTGCTCAGCACCACCAGCCCCCTGGAAGAGCCCCTGCAGCCCAGAAAAGCTGCAACAAGCTTGGCCAGACTGTGAAAAGATCTGCCTACATTCTCAGGCCATCCTTCTGAGTTGGGCTGCCCTAGGGAAGAGCCTCTTAGGTTCTCAGTGACCCAGATAGCTGCTCCAGCCCCCAGGGGGTGCTGCACTCCTGAGGAACAGCTGCCCAACACCGCCAACCCCCTGCAAGAACTCCTCAGCCTAAAAACACCAGAGCAAGCTCTGCATGACCAAGTGAAATCTGCTACCATCGTGGTGTGCACCTCCCAGTCCTGTCTGCCCTCAGGAAGTCCTCCTTTGCTTCAAAGAAACACTGTTAGCCCCATCAACACTCCAGAAAAGCCACACTGCCTCAAAAAAGACTGACCAACAACACCAGCCCTCAGGAAACATTCCACAGCAGTGACAAGGCAAACACTACCTGATAACGGAGAGTACAACTCCCTCAGGAGAAAGAAAACAACAAGCAAGATGAAGAAGCTGAGAAACCACCCCCAGTCAAACCAACAGGAGAACTCACCTAAAACAGTCAACAATGAAACAGATCTCTGCAGTCTGACAGACCTGGAGTTCAAAAGAGAAATAGTGAAAATGCTGAAGGAATTAAGAGAAGATATGAACAGTAATGCAGATACCCTCAGAAAGGAACTAGAACATATAAGGAGGAGCCAAGAAAAACTAGAACATTTATTTGCAGAGATGCAAACTGAAGTAAGGGCAGTAAAAACCAGAATGAATAATGCAGAAGAACGAATCAGTGATATGGAAGATAGAATAATGGAAATCACTCAATCCGGTCAACAGACAGAAAACCGAATCAAAAAACTGGAAAGCAATATAAGAGACCTATGGGGTAATATAAAGCGGGCCAATCTACACATAATAGGAATTCCAGAAGGAGTAGAAAAAGATAAGGGGATGGAAAATATATTTGAAGAAATTATCGCTGGAAACTTCCCAAATCTAAAGGATGCTGGGTTCAAGATACAAGAAGCACAGAGGGCCCCAAACAAACTGAACCCAAACAGACCCACAGCAAGACACATCATAATAAAAATGGCAAAAGTTAGTGATAAAGAGAGGATCCTAAAGGCAGCAAGAGAAAAGCAGAATGTTACCTACAAGGGAACCCCCATAAGAATATCAGCTGATTTCTCTACAGAAACACTACAGGCCAGGAGGGAATGGCAAGAGATATTTAAAGTGCTAAAAGGAAAAAATATGCAACCTAGAATACTCTACCCATTACGAATATCATTTAAAATAGAAGGGGAAATAAAATTTTTTTCCAACAAACAAAAACTTAAAGAATACAGCAACACATGCTGCGGGAGCGGCCCAAGAAATAGCAACAACAACAAGACAAAAAAAAAAAAAGAATACAGCAACACAAAACCCAGGCTAAAAGAAACACTGAAAGGGCTTCTCTAAACCAAAAAGAAAGGAAGGAAAGGGAAGAAAAAAGAAAAAAAAAAGAAGAAGAAGAGGAAGAACTAGGACTGAGGAAACCGCAATCAGAGAGTAGTCACTCAAACAAGCCAGCATACAGATTTAATCATGAACATGCTTCAAACAAAATAAAATTAAAAAGAAAAAAAAAAAGGAGTCATCAAAACCATAAAATGTGGGCAAGGGATGTTAGGAAATAAATAGACCCTTTTTGTTTGTTTGTTTGTATGTTTCTCTTCTTAATTTTAATATAGTAATGAAGTGTTTGAACTTACAGGACCATCAGGCTAAAACACACAATTATGGGAAGGGGTTAGCATACTTAAAAAACAGGGCAACCACAAGCCAAAACCAAATATTGCATTTGAAAAAAATGAAAAAAAAAATACACTCAAGCAGATAATAACAGGAGACCATCCAACCAAAAAAAAAAAAAAAAAGAAAGAAAGAAAGGAAGAATGAAGAACCATAGAATCAACTGGAACACGAGTTTCAAATGGCAACAAATAATCATCTATCAATTATCACCTTAAATGTCAAGGGACTGAATGCCCCAATCAAAAGACACAGAGTGGCTGAGTGGATAAAAAGGCAAAAACCTTCAATATGCTGCCTATAAGAAACTCACCTTAGGACAAAGGATACATATAGATTGAAAGTGAAAGGGTGGGGAAAAATATTTCACGCCAATAGACATGACAGAAAAGCAGGAGTTGCAATGCTCATATCAGACAAAGTAGACTTTAAAACAAAAGACATAAAGAAAGACAAAGAAGGACACTACTTAATGATTAAGGGATCCATCCAAGGAGAGGATGTTACTATCATCAACATATATGCCCCAAATATAGGAGCACCCAGATACATACAACAAATATTAACAGACATAAAGGGAGATATTGATGAGAATACAATCATAGTAGGAGACCTTAATACCCCCCCTCACATCAATGGACAGATCCTCTAGACAGAAAACCAATAAAGCAACACAGATCCTAAAGGAAACAATAGAAAAGTTAGACTTCATTGATATCTTCAGGACACTACATCCAAAAAAAGCAGAATACACATTCTTCTCAAATGCTCATGGAACATTCTCAAGAATCGACCACATATTGGGGCACAAAGCTAACCTCAATAAATTTAGGAGCACAGAAATTATCTCAAGTATCTTCTCTGACCACAACGCCATGAAATTAGAAACCAACCATGGGAAAAGGAAAGAGAAAAAACCTACTACATGGAGACTAAACAACATGCTACTAAAAAACCAATGGGTCAATGAGGAAATCAAGAAGGAAATTAAAAACTACCTTGAAACAAATGATAATGAAGACACAACCTCTCAAAATCTATGGGATGCTGCGAAAGCAGTGCTCAGAGGGAAATTTATAGCAATACAGGCCTTTCTCAAAAAAGAAGAAAGATCCCAAATTGACAACTTAACCCTCCACCTAAATGAATTAGAAAAAGAAGAACAAAAAAGTCCTAAAGTCAGCAGAAGGAAGGAAATTATAAAGATCAAAGAAGAAATCAATAAAATAGAGGTTCAAAAAACAATAGAGAAAAATAATAAAACCAAGAGCTGGTTCTTTGAAACGGTAAACAAAATTGACAAACCCTTGGCCAGACTCACTAAAAAGAGGAGAGAAAGAACTCAAATAAACAAAATTATAAATGAAAAAGGAGAAATCACAATGGATACAGCAGAAATACAAAGAACCATAAGAGAATACTATGAACAACTATACAGCAACCAGTTTGACAATCTGGAAGAAATGGACAATTTTCTAGAATCTTACAGCCTGCCAAAACTGATTCAAGTAGAAACAGACCAACTGAGCAGACCGATCACTAGAAATGAAATTGAAGAGGTCATAAAATCACTCCCTACAAATAAAAGTCCAGGACCAGATGGCTTCACAGGTGAATTGTATCAAACATATAAAGAGGAGTTGGTGCCCATCCTCCTTAAACTCTTTCAAAAGGTTGAAGAAGAAGGAATACTCCCAAAGACATTCTATGATGCCACCATCTCCCTCATTCCAAAACCAGACAGAGATACCACCAAAAAAGAAAACTATCGCCCAATATCATTGATGAATACAGATGCAAAAATTCTCAACAAAATCTTAGCCAACTGAATCCAACAACATACCAAAAAAATTATACACCATGACCAGGTTGGGTTCATCCCAGGTTCACAAGGATGGTTCAACATACGCAAATCAATCAGCATCATACACCACATTAACAAAAAAAAGGTCAAAAATCATATGATCATCTCAATAGACTCAGAAAAAGCATTTGACAAAGTCCAACATCCATTCATGATCAAGACCCTCGCCAAAGTGGGTCTAGAGGGAACATTCCTGAATATAATCAAAGCCATTTATGAGAAACCCACAGCAAATATAATCCTCAATGGGGAAAAACTGAAAGCCTTCTCACTCAAATCTGGAACAAGACAGGGATGCCCACTCTCACCACTGCTCTTCAACATAGTTTTGGAAGTCCCAGCCACAGCAATTAGACAAACCAAAGAAATAAAAGGCATCCATATAGGAAGAGAAGAGATCAAACTGTCACTGTATGCAGATGACATGATACTATATATAGAAAACCCGAAGGACTCAACCCCAAAACTCCTTGAACTGATTAATACATTCAGCAAAGTAGCAGGATATAAGATGAACATTCAGAAGTCAGTTGCATTTCTGTATACCAGCAATGAACTATTAGAAAAGGAATACAAAAATACGATACCTTTTAAAATTGCACCTCACAAAATCAAATACCTTGGAATACACCTGACCAAGGAGGTAAAGGACCTATATGCCGAGAACTAGAAAACTTTAATCAAAGAAATCAAAGAAGATGTAAAGAAATGGAAAGATATTCCATGCTCCTGGATTGGAAAAATCAATATTGTAAAAATGGCCATACTACCCAAAGTAAGCTACAGATTCAATGCAATCCCTATCAAATTACCCAGGACATTTTTCACAGAACTAGAACAAACAATCCAAACATTTATATGGAACCACAAAAGACCCAGAATCGCCAAAGCAACCCTGAGAAACAAAAACCAAGCAGGAGGCATCACTCTCCCAGACTTCAAGAAAGACTACAAAGCCACAGTCATCAAAACAGTGTGGTACTGGTACCAAAACAGACAGACAGACCAATGGGACGGAATAGAGAATCCGGAAATAAACCCTGACACCTATGGTCAATTAATCTTTGACAAGGGAGGCAAGAACATCAAATGGGAAAAAGAAAGTCTATTCAGCAAGCATTGCTGGGAAACCTGGACAGCTGCATGCAGAGCAATGAAACTAGAACACACCCTCACACCATGCACAAAAATAAACTCAAAATGGCTGAAAGACTTAGATATACAACAGGACACCATCAAACTCCTAGAGGAAAACATAGGCAAAACACTCTCTGACATCAACATCATGAATATTTTCTCAGGTCAGTCTGCCAAAGCAATCGAAATTAGAGCAAAAATAAACCCATAGGACCTCATCAAACTGAAAAGCTTTTGCACAGCAAAGGAAACCCAAAAGAAACCAAAAAGACAACTTACAGAATGGGAGAAAAGTTTCAAATGATGCAACCTACAAGGGCTTAATCTCTAGAATATATAAACAACTTATACAACCCAACAGCAAAAAAGCCAATCAATCAATGGAAGAATGGGCAAAAGACCTGAATAGACATTTCTCCAAAGAAGATATATAGATGGCCAACAAACACATGAAAAAATGCTCAACATCGCTGATTATAAGAGAAATGCAAATCAAAACTACCATGAGATATCACCTCACACCAGTCAGAATGGCCATCATTAATAAATCCACAAAGAACAAGTGCTGGAGGGGCTGTGGAGAAAAGGGAACCCTCCTGCACTGTTGGTGGGAATGTAAACTTACACAGCCACTATGGAGAACAGTTTGGAGATACCTTAGAAATCTATACATAGAACTCCCATATGACCCCGCAATCCCACTCTTGGGCATCTATCCGGACAAAACTCTACTTAAAAGAGACACATGCACCCGCATGTTCATTGCAGCACTATTCACAATAGCCAGGACATGGAAACAACCCAAATGTC
Source organism: Phacochoerus africanus (assembly GCF_016906955.1). Taxonomy (NCBI): domain Eukaryota; kingdom Metazoa; phylum Chordata; class Mammalia; order Artiodactyla; family Suidae; genus Phacochoerus; species Phacochoerus africanus. The sequence goes on along the minus strand of NC_062544.1, from coordinate 216,736,509 downwards.
CATCGACAGATTATTGGATTCGGAAGAGGTGGTCTATATACACAATGGACTACTACTCAGCCATAAAAAAGAATGACATAATGCCATTTGCAGCCACATGGATGGAGCTAGAGAATCTCATACTGAGTGAAATGAGCCAGAAAAAGACAAATACCATATGATATCACTTATAACTGGAATCTAATATCCAGCACAAATGAACATCTCCTCAGAAAAGAAAATCATGGACTTGGAGAAGTGACTTGTGGCTGCCTGATGGGAGGGGGAGGGAGTGGGAGGGATCGGGAGCTTGGGCTTATCAGACACAATTTCGAATAGATTTACAAGGAGATCCTGCTGAATAGCATTGAGAACTTTGTCTAGATACTCATGTTGCAACAGAAGAAAGGCTGGGGGAAAGAATGTAATTGTAATGTATACATGTAAGGATAACCTGACCCCCTTGCTGTACAGTGGGAAAATAAAAAAAAAAAAAAAAAGAAAATACACTTTGCACACATCCCTCAGCTGAAAAATAAATTATTTCCCATTTATTCTATATACATGTCTTCCTCTGCTGCCCAAGATGCTGTTCCCCTTCCATTTCTATGCCAAGAAATCTCCCCATAGTAAGGCGTCCAGCCTGTGCATTGGGCTAGTCTCCATTTGTCCCCCTATGTCCATTCTCCACTCCTGTGTCTCCTGATCTGTTTCCCAGGGCTGCATCTCCCAGCTCCTTGCCCTCCTGTTTCTGGGTGGGCCTGTGGGAGCCATCAGCAGGTAACCAGAAGTTGGGGATTTATTTTCCCAGACCCATCCTGAGCTTCTGGCCTCAGCTCCTGTGGAGCACCCCCTCTTCCATGTAGGGCCCAATGACATCCTTCTTCACATTGCCCCTTCAGCCCAAGAGTGATACCAGCTTCCCACTGCTGCTAGTCTCCATTTGCTACTTGGACTATTTGGCTTAACTCTGCCCACACCCTAGTTAGTATCTTTTGAAACTCTCTGTTAAACCCTTAGAGTGTGCCATCTGCTTGTGCTGGATCCTCAATGACACATCCATCACTTGAGGATTTGCCTTTCTCTTGGCTCCCACACAGAACTTAGCATCAGGACCATTCCCATGTCATTCTACGTGTACGCCCCACACTGCTGTGATCCGTTTACATCTAGTGTTTCTCATGTTTCCCAAAAGCATTGCAAACCCCTGTGGGTTGAGCTGTTAAACACATCATGTACACCCTCTTGGCATTGTTCCGTGCTTTATAAATGTTTACCAATGAAAATTACAATAAAATGTACTGAAAAATCACCTCATCTGATAAACAAAATGTTCTGAATTTAAGTAACTTATTTTCTTTTGGACCACAGCTATTTGGGGTGATTGGAACTCAGTAACTTTTCCACGATGTTTTAAAATCGCCTGAAGCTTGGGCTTTGTGACTTGAGGTTGACTGCTCAGCTGCTTTGTTTTGCTTACATCCTGGTTCCCAATGGCATTCTGTGTACTTGTGGCTGCTGAATAAGGGACTCCAAGTGGAACTGGGGGTTTCTGCCCTGGCTTCCTCCCTTGAAACCAGTCTTCTCCTCCCTTCAGAACTCTTTGCTGCATTTTTCTATTGTTGGTCGTCAGGGACCACATGTTCCACTTGCTCCCCAAGTCGAAAACTTGTGCTGTGTTGCGCCCAAACATGTGCTTTGTAAATGCCTTTGTGTCCCACAATTCAGTTTGAGTTTTTATTTAAATATTTAATGATGCAAAAATTGGTGTAAGTGCCTCCTGAGGGATTCTTGGGAAAGTACAGGGATGTAATCAAATGGTTTGCAAATTGTACTTATTTATTTATAACTCTAATTTGAAAAGAAAGACCAGAGTTATTAAAGGGGCCGTCCACATTTTACAGAAAACTTCTCCTAAGGAATGAGGGATAATCATCCCTAAGAAAGGGAGAAACGCCAACTCATTTCCTAGCGTTATTGCTTCTTGACCTTCCTGTGTTGTAATGGTCGTTTGTGTGGGCACTTTAAAAAGCAATTTCTTCTGCTCACTGCTAAATAGATCTCCATCTGCCTAATTCTGTCATGTGGGTCTTCGTCTAACCTCATGGTTCTGGCTATTTTTCATGCCAAAAAATCCACACCCAAGTTCTGTTTCCTTTGTACCAGAAGAGTGAAAATGATGACTAGAGGGGAGTGGTAAGTATTCTTGTCCGCAGTCCTCCTTGATGATTTCATAGGAGGGCCTGGAAAAATGAAGCTGGTATAGACTGGGCGTGGCCGCAGTATGACTTTCATGGATCTTGGCACATTTGCTTTTGTGGGCCCCTTCTACCATGGAAGATATCAACACTTATGGAGTTCCCCAGTGGCCTAGTGATTGAAGGATCCGGGGATGTCACTGCTGTGGGGTGAGTTTGATCCCTGGCTGTAGAACTTTCACATGCCCCAGGCAAGGAAAAAAAACCAAAACTTATATTTTACAACTGTGTTGGTATGCGGCAAATACCTTACTGTAATATATTAAAATATTTTTGTGGACCCCTACAAGTATTTTGGTCCCTAGGCACTGTGTCTCTTGTGCCTAATGAATTAGTCAGCCCTGTCAGTGAGCAATAGGAAAAGAAAGTAGCTTGATTCCTTTTCTCAGGTTCTAAAGATACCTAAGTTCCAGTCTGTTCTCCACGATGAGAAAGTCTATTCTCCTGTCTTTCCATCAGGATGTTACGATCATCAATAAGGGGAATGAATGGTCCTCTTCTGAGAGGCTTGGGATGGGCCTGTGGAGAGTTGGGCAGCTGCAGGCCACAAAGCTTGGCCCCCTCCCAAATATGGGTTGATTATTTCTTTACCTTGTCCCATAGGCCTTCTGTTGGTATGGCACTGATAGTGTTACAGTCCCTACTCTGGGATGGTCCAGGGTGACTGTCCCATTTTGTGGACGGAGAGCCTGAAGCAGGGTGAGATGAGCCTGGGTGACTTGCTCTTTTGCAACTGATTCTGATTCTAATGCCTTGCTGCTTTCTTGGAAGCACAAACAAGAAACCCTTCAAATAATTTTTTTCTGACTATAAAAGTGCTACTGGTTTATTGTGAAATTTGGAAAATAAAAGAAATTGAGAGGAGATTAAAAAATAATAAAAAATAAACTCTTTCAATCCTAACTGCTAGAGTCAATGCTGCCCACTGCCTCATGGAGTTGTAGAAATGGGTGAACCCAAACACCGGTGGGACAGGACTTCCAGCTCCGAGGAGCCCGCCGATCTGGCAGTACTAGCTGTTGTTGCTGTGTCTGCCTGATGTCACCCTCCATTATAAAATGGTTGGATTTTACCAAACCCTCCCACCTTCAAAGGCTTATTATAATCTACAATGTTAACTGAAAAGGGCAGATTGCAAAATGTATGTACAAAATGACCTCAGTTACATACAAACAGGCATAGAAATTGAGGACGGCAACAGATAATCAGCTCAACAGTGGTATTACTCCACAGAAACTCCAGTGTGGGTGAGAGACAGCTTTTTCTTGGGGGTGGGGTGGGGATGGTGGCTTTTCAGCACCACATAAACCATCCCCCACAGGCAATTTTCTGTGCATAGGAAATTTCCTATGCAATTTCCAGGCAGTTTCCTGTGAATAACATTCTGCTGTCTATAGTCCTAGGAGAGGTCAAGGGGAATGATGATCCTTCCATTCATAACCCCCAAACCTTTGGAGGCAGCTGCCCTCCCTCATCTCCTTTCTCCTGTGCCCACCCATGAAGCAGCCATCTCTGCACGTTCCTATTGGTATTCCAGGCTAGCAGTGGGTTTTCCCAGCTAGCCTCTTGGGAACATGATTCTATTCTTTCCACAAACGCAAGGATACAATTAAAGCTACGCATCAGAGAGCAATCAAGGGAACTAACAACTCCACATTACTGGGAAGAGGATGCCATTGAATGAGGGCAGTTTCTGCAGCAGATTCTTCCTACTGTGGCCACCAATGCAGAAGGGCAGCTTCTGGAGCCTCTGCAGACCCTCAGAAGCAGAGCCTTCCCAGCAGGCAGGAATCTGGCTCATCCCAGAGAGATGGGGATGTGCAGACAAAATATTTTGTCTTTGTCAGTGGCCTGGTCTGGTATCTAACCCAAATCCTGCCTGCTAAGGTTTCCTCCCATATCTGTTTTCCTGGATGAAGACAGAAAACTTTGGCTTGTGCATTCCCATTTGCTAACCCTCCAGCTTTGATAAATCTTCATGTGAGTTTTCTTCTAAAGTCAAACCTGGAAAATTAGAATAAAATAGGAGATTAAAAAACTGAACCTAAATGGTACATTCTGTAATTCAATTCAACCAAGATTTGTTTGAGCACCTACTATGTGCTCAGGAGGAAAGAAACAGGCAAGGGAGCATAGACTGAACCAGAGATTGTTAGCATGTTCTGTGTTAGATGCTGTGTAAATGCTCCAGGCCTCTCTGTTTTTAAAATGGGCTTTGAAGGCAGATAAACTTGAGTTGAATCCACTTGATCTTTCTGTTACCTAGGCCAAGAGTCTGTTTCTGTTTTTTCTTTTGTTTGTTTTTGTGGCACCCACAGCAAATGAAGTAACCAGGCCAGGGATTGAATCCAAGCCTCAGCTGCGACCTGTGATGTAGCTGCAGCCTCACTAGCTCCTTAACCCTTGGCTCCAGGCCGAGGATTGAACCCGTGCTGCCACAGAGATAACACGGATCCTTAACCTGCTGTGCCACAGGGAACACCTGTTTTGTCACCTCAAAATGGGGATAATAGTAAATATTACAGGAGTTCCCGTCGTGGCGCAGTGGTTAACGAATCCGACTAGGAACCATGAGGTTGCGGGTTCGGTCCCTGGCCTTGCTCAGTGGGTTAAGGATCCGGCGTTGCCGTGAGCTGTGGTGTAGGTTGCAGACGCGGCTCGGATCCCGCGTTGCTGTGGCTCTGGCGTAGGCCGGTGGCTACAGCTCCGATTCAACCCCTAGCCTGGGAACCTCCATATGCCGCGGGAGCGGCCCAAGAAATAGCAACAACAAAAAAGACAAAAGACAAAAAAAAATAGTAAATATTACAGAGGTTGTAGTAGAAATGAAATCATTTAAGCAAAGTACAATTCCTAATAGTGAAAGTTGCTTCATAAGTGTGCTCCTTCATTCAGGTTTTATACTAATTTGGGGACATCAGTGATGTTAGGTGTAATATAAAATTGGTTTTTATTTTTAAAATGTGAATTTCAATATGGATTGTTCACTTTGTGAATCAGCTATAATTCCACACTGGCTTCCTGAAAACTCAGTTATGACCTGTTATTAATATGTCAACTTTCATTCATCCAACAAGTATTTCTTAAGTGTCTTTTATGGTGGTCAATGTATGCTAGGGGAATAAAAACCGCCTCTAATGTGAGCTTGTTGCAGTCATGATCAGGAGGGGAAATCTGTTAGGAAGAAAATCCTGTAGGGAAGGAGTTTCCAGGACAGCGGAAGATGGGCTCAGAGAAGCACAGATGCCAGAGATGCTTCTTAAATGCTGGCAGAAACCCTCCTCACAAATGCCTGCCTACAGAAGAATCCTGGGAGCCTGGACTTGCCGCTCATTCTTGAATTGCATTTATTCTGGGAACCAAGCAGAGTGCTGTGTCAATCTGCTAAGAAGGAGGTAGAGTTATAAATAGGATAGATGAAAGATGGCATTTGAGGCTTTCACGGCTTTTCCCCCTCTTAAGCAGAGGGAGGAAAGCCATCCATTTTGGTGGAGGCAAGAAATTCAGGAGCCATCATTCCAGAAGTGGAAGGGAGAGAGGAAATGGGAGGAAAGTGGTGGAAAGTGGAGAGGTGAGGAGAAGTGAGTGAGATGTGAGCAGAGGGATGGGAAGGCAAGCCGGCCCCCTAGGCAGAGGAGATGAAATCAAAGAGAAAAACCTTGTGCTTAGACAAAGAGTGAAGAGTTACCCAGCTGGAGAGAAAGTTGAAGCAGCAAGGTAGTAATCACATGTGGCCAGGAAGAGCGACTGGGTTAGGAAAAGAATTAGAAAGCTTAAACCATAAAAGTGAAAGTAGGTGGTAGGCTGATAAGATGTGTGAAAAAAGATCAGACTTGATCAGTGGCATTCCCAGGTAGCTCCATTTACTCTTTCCCCCAAAGCCGACCTTGACCTCCAGCCTTCCATGTGAATATCCTCAGAGGCATTTGTGAATAAATAATGGGGTGTCCTTCCACTAGGGGTGGGGAAGAGTCTTCTAGCTATGGTTGAGGGGGGCTGTAGTGGAAAAAATTTGGAATTGGAGTTGAGTTCTAGACCCAGAGTTGCCATCACCTGAACATGTGACCTCAAACAAGTCACCTGACTTCTGAGGTTTGGGTTTGGGTAGAGACTCTGCCAGGAACTTCTTGTTTGATCTTAATCTATTTACTTCCCTTCTGTAGACTTCTTTTATCCATACAGTGATGGCTATTAGACTGTGTCTTAAAAGCTGCTGCCAGGTATAAAGTTTTAGTACTTGGATGAAAGCATAGGGTGGGAGAGAAGAGTGACCCCTGATTTAATTTGATCTCTAATGGGAGACCATTCTCCCAAAGAACCTCCAGCTCAGATGCTAGATGAATGGGTAGCCATAAGCCTGGTCAGGCCAGAGAGTGTCTCCTTTTTGTACTGCAGAGATTCATGCCTTCTCCCAGCTCTGTTGTAGGCATGCCAAGTGTGGATCTGTGCTGCCTGAGTAGCCCATACAAGAGAGTTTTTAGCCATTACCTACCCAGAATAGGGTGGGAAGGAGGCCTAGAGAGAACATAAAATAGAGGCTCCTTAAGGAGGCCTTGGGGAAAAACCATACCACAGCACTCTGCCTAGGGGATGAGAGGGACCTAGCCATCTTGCAAACAGAAAGTGTGAAACTGCAGGTCTGGTTCTGCTTTGTTTCCCCAAAGGGGTCTCTTTCTGAGGCCAAAACCAAGATTTGGGGAAATCGTAGTTCAGAGGACACCGAAATGCATCAGTGTTGAGAAGTGTTCTTTGAAGCAGCAGTGCCCAAACTCAGGATCAGGAGCAGCCAGGTGGTGTGTATAGAAACATGCTGCATTCCCTTCCCTTACAGATCACATTATCAATTCACCTCGATGCAATCATCTGTCCTCTTACTGGTCCCTTGAATTTATTAAGGTCATTTCATTGGCCAGAGGTCCCTATCAAGATTATCTAAGTTACCTGTAGATTATCTAAGTTACCTGTAGAGTTTCTGTTTCTTCGGCTTGGCCTTTCTGCTCGCCTCTCCCCACCATCCCACCTCCCTGAAGGAGCCAGTATGCAAAAGCTCATCCCCGTTAGACAGACAACTTTGACTCTTAATTAGCCTTTATTCCCTTGTCTAGGGAATCCTTAAATATAAATTCCAACAATAGGTTTGAATTCAGTTACTGCGTCACTGGGGTGCAGGTGGGATAAGCCTTGAATATGGGAAGTCCTGGTCCAGGTCACAAGTGATTCACTATTATGTCAAGGATTATAAATAGTTTGTTCCCTATTTGGGGAGAAATGTGAGTCTTGGTCAGAAACTTTGGCAGGAAACCAAGGCCATTAGTAGGCAGAGTATCCCCTCTGCTACAGGTTTTTGGTCAGTGACAAAATGTGATGTTTTGGCAAACTGATTGGCTGCTATAACCTCTTAGATGGAGGCAAACCCCTCACAAGAATAGATGGATGGCAGGGTCTGAGTGTTGCTTAGGGGTAGGGCCTTGTTTGAGTTTGGGCCTCGCTTCTCCAGCTGCCCTTCCCGGACAGGCAGCATTTGCATTGCCTGGAAGGGAGCTTGTCAAAAAAGCAGAGTCTCAGAGGTCCCATCTGGCTCAGAGGAAACGAACCTGACTAGTATCCGTGAGGACACAGATTCAATCCCTGGCCTTGCTCAGTGGGTTAAGGATCCGGCGTTGCTGTGAACTGCGGTGTAGGTCGCAGCAGCAGCTGGGATGTGGCATTGCTGTGGATGTGGCACAGGCCAGCAGCTACAGCTCTGACTTGACCCCTAGCTTGGGAACCTCCATATGCCAAGGATATGCCCCTAAAAAGACTAAATAAATAAATAAATAAATAAAGCAGAGTCTCGGGTCCCCATGCCAGGCCCACTGGATCAAAACTGTGTTCAACAAGATTCCCATGTGATGTATATACTCATGAAAGGTTAAGAAGCACTGGGTCAGGGTGCTCCTTTTTAATTTTATTTTATTTTATCTTTTGTAGGGCCGTGTCTGCGGCCTACACCACAGCTCACGGCAATGCTGGATCCTTAACCCACTGAGCAAGGCCAGGGATTGATCACGCAGTCATGGTTCCTAGTCGGATTCGTTAACTACTGTGCCATGACGCGAACTCCAGGGTGCTCCTTTAAAAAAAGAATGTAAATGTCTTTTCTAGAAGGTTTTCATAAGCTAGTCATTTACACTGTAATGAAAATAGTTTAAGCAGATTACTTCTCATTTATCTCTTAGCTAAAATAAGCCAGGATGGGAATTTTGTCTGCAAAGGAAGAAGAAATCTCAACACCCCCCCACCCACAGCCAATCCCTGACCCCTAGTGTAACCTTGTCTCTTAGCGCAGAGATCTGGCATGTAGTAAGACATGATATACCTTTTTTGTTTGTTTTTGTTATTTGGCCATATAACTGATTTACAATACCAAAGAATATGTGGTTTTGTTGTCATCTCAATTTGCCCTAAGCCCAGGATCCCAAATGTCCACATCCTAACCCCTGGAACCTGTGAATATGTGAACTTACAAGGCACTGGGGAATTAGTCAGATGATTTTTTTTTTTTCTTGGCCTCACCCAAGGCAGTGGAACTTCCCAGGCGAGGGATTGAACCCATGCCATAGCAGTGACCTGAGCCACAGCAGTGACCACGCCAGTTCCCTAACCTGCTGTGTCACCAGGGAATTCCCATTCAGATGATTTTAAGATAGGGAGATTTTCCTGGATTATCTAGGTGGACTCAGGGTTATCATAAGGCCCTGAAAAGTGGCAGGGGGGGCACGAGAGGTCAGAGAAGGACACCTAAGGAAAAACTAGACCTGCCTTTGCTAGCTTTGAAGGTGGAGAAAGAGAGCCACAAGTCAGGGAATGTGGGCAGCCCCTAGAAGCTGGAAAAGGCCAAGAAATGGATTCTTCTCCAGAGCCTCCAGAAAAGAACACAGCCATGCTGACACCTTGATTTTAGCCCAGTGAGACCTGTGGTAGACTTCTCACCTATAGACTGTACACAATAACATATGTTGTTTGAAGTTACTAAAACTGTGGAACTTTGTTATGGCAGCTCTAGGAAACTAATACACCACACCAGGGAACAGTTAGTTAATTCATTTTGAATACGATAAACAAACAAAGATACATGCACATGTATCTATGCATGTACACACATATGTATGTATGTATCTACCTATTTACCTATCATCTATCTATCTGTAATTTTTTCTTCTTTGTATCCTTAGGGATTCAGGTGTACATGCTTGAGTTAATCCTATTCTCAGTTCATGGGATGTCATCACTATCCATAGAATGACCTTCTCTTTTTAAGAAAAAAAATTTAATTTTAGTGTTTTTTTCCCTTCATCCACCATTCCCAATCCCACTGGCCTCCTCCCACAGGCATCCACTCTTGTGTATGTAATATAGGTCTTCCTATCCATCTGACAGATGTTTATTTAGGTATATGAGTACCCTTACAAAAATATACAAGCCTGTTTTATGTGGGTGTGAAATACGTAAATGGAATTGGCTAAAAATCTCATTCTGTTTTTACATTTTTCTCTTAACTTTGTTCTTGAGATCAACCCAGGTTGCTGCACAAATATCTAGTTCATCATCCTGCTGTCTGCCTATGACATGTGCCATAGAGATGGACACCAAGGTCGCCCCCAGCAGTGTGGCAATGAACCCCCTGAGGCACCTCTCCTTTGTTCCCTAGGAAGAATCCCCCTGGGTGTCTACCTAGTAATGGGCTTGGTGGATTTTAAGGAAATCCATTCTCCTAAAGAATGGCTGTACCAGGAGCTCCCATTGTGGCTCAGAGGTAATGAACCAGCTAGTATCCATAAGGATGCGGGTTCAATCCCTGGCCTCACTCAGTGGGTTCAGGATCTGGTGTTGCTGTGAGCTGTGGTGTGGGTCACAGACATGGCTCAGATCCTTCGTTGCTGTGGCTGTGGTGCAGGTTGGCAGCCGTAGCTCTGATTCGACTCATAGGCTGGGAACTTCCATAGGCCACAGGTTAGGGCCCCCCCCAAAAAAAGAATGACTGCACCAGCTATGGGTGAGGGTCCGATTTCCCCACCTTCCTGCCAATGCTTAGTAATGTCTGACTCAAAAAGCATATATAGCTATGGGCAAGAACTAGCTATGAAAGGAAGTACAGATGACTTAGTGGAAATCATGCTGTGAATACAGAATGGTCAGGGATAAATTAGAAAGTGATTCTTGGAGGAAGAGAGTCTTAAAGAAATGACAATGGGAAGAGGAAAGCCTTCCAGGCAGGAAGGATGTATGTGGGACTCACAGGTGGGCTTGGGCTGATCAAAGGTGAGTGGTCCTTATGGACAATCCCTTCTCACTGTAGTCATCTGGCACTCAGTCCAGCCTGTTTCCAACCTCCTGTCACCCTCCCCCCCCCCCCAAGGAAAGAGGCCTTCTCCGAAGTTCCCTTGGTCATGATTGCAGCCCAGCTTTCCCTCTGCTCCCAGCTCCACAGAACTACTGAGCTCCTTTCTGTAGCTATAGGGAAGAGTGTATTTTCCAGAATTCTGCATAAATAGAATTTTGTAGTATAAACTGTTTTGTGTCTGGCTGGTTTCATTCAGTATAATTATTTTGAGATTCATCCATCTTGTTACCATATCAATAACATATATTTTATTGCTGAGTAGTATTTCATTGTATGAGTATATGACATTTTATATATTCACCTGTTTAGAGACATTTAAGTTGCCTTCTGTTTTGGGTTATTAATGATTGAAGCTGCTTGGAATATTTGTGTACAAACTTTCACATTTGCTTTAATTCTCTTGGATAGATAGGAGTTCGGTGACTGGGTCAAATGACAGGTGTATGTTTAGCTTTTTTAAAAATTGCCACATTCTTTTTCAAAGTGGCTGTACCATTCCGTACCCCCAATAGTATTGTAGGAGAGTTCCAGTTAGTTCAGATCCTTGTCAACAGTTAATATAATCAGCCTTTTAAATTTTTTCTGTTCTGATGGATGTGTAATGAAATACCATTATGATTTTAATCAGCACACAACCGGTGATGTGGAGCATTTTTCATATACTTATTGGTCATTCATACAGCTTCTTACATGAAGTGTTTCACATTTTTTTGCCCATTTTAAAGTTTCATTGTTTTATTTTTACTATTGAGCTATAGGAGTTCTTTATATATTCTGGATATAAATCCTTTTCCAGATATATATATAACAAAGATTTTTTTCCCATTATCTAGCATAAGTTTTCATTTTTTAAACAGTGTCATTCAGCATATGCACCCATATGTTCATTACAGCACTATTCACAATAGCCAAGACATGGAAACAACCTAAATGTCCATTAACAGATGAATGGATTAAGAAGATGTATATATACACAATGGAATACTACTCAGCCATAAAAAGAACAAAATAATTCCATTTGCAGCAACATGGATGGAACTAGAGACTCTTATACTAAGTGAAGTAAATCAGAAAGAGAAAGATAAATACCATATGATACCACATATCTGGAATCTAATATATGGCACAAGTGAAACTTTCCACAGAAAAGAAAATCATGGACTTGGAGAAGAGACTTGTAGTTGGTGGGGGGAGGGGGAGGGGAGTGGGATGGACTGGGAATTTGGGGTTAATAGATGCAGACTATTGACTTTGGAATGGATAAGTAATGAGATCCTGCTGTATAGCATCATAGTCACTTATGATGGAGCATGATAATGTGAGAAAAAAAGAATGTATACATGTATGTGTAACTGAGTCACCTTGCTGTACAGTAGAAAATAGACAGAACACTGTAAACCAGCTATAATGGAAAAAAATAAAAATCATTAAAAAAATAAACAGTGTCTTTCAAAGATCAACATTTAAAAATTTTGATTAGGTCCAATTTATTAATTAACTTTTTGTTTTATCTTTGGTATATGTTAGGAAATCTTAGTGTATGTTGAGGTTGCAAAGATTTTCTCTTATTTTTTCTTTTAGAAATTGTATAGTTTAAGATTTTATGCCACTTGTGCATAATCTTAACTTCTTCTTCTGAGGAAGGATCTTCAATCTGAGATCCTTGGGCCTTTCCTGAAAGGGTCAGTAGCATCTCTTTTTATCTGTAATGGGAGTAAACCTTATGACCTAGCTGGAGTCCTTTGATTATATCTTCAGCCATAGGCTCACTGCCACACAAGCATATAGAAGAAAATTTAGAAATTTCACTGAGTGGTTCTTTCCTACTTAGCTACTGGAATGTAGAATATGACTAGTTGTCCCATCTGGAGCCTAAATGATTTTCACACCCCTCTAAAGAAAAGTGGGCAGGAATGGCAGGTGCTGATTTGGCTAAAGGAATAGGGAAGGTGTTTTTGCTCAGGCACCTGGAGAGACAAGGGGAATCAGGAGAGAGAAAGGTGTCTATCCTGGATATTTATGATGAACCAAGTTCTTGAGACTCAGGCAGAAACCAGGATATGACTTCACAACAGATGTTGTGGGGCAGAGGAATACACACAGAGGTGTTACCTTGGAATGCAGGGGAAATTGCCCTACAGAGGTCTTCTTCTCCAGCTCACATAGATGCAGCAAGTCTTTAACCAGGGAAGACCCTAGGAAACATAGGACACCTTTGGCACCAAGGGAGTTTGAGGCTCTGGGAACTCTGAGAGCCACCAGCCTTGGAACAGGTGTCAGTGTGGTCACAGAAAAAAGAAGTGGGGACAAGGATGAAAAACAAGAGATAGGTTCTTGAGTGCATGAGCGACTGCCCAGGGGAGCTCTCCAAAATGTAGGAGTAGAGGGTTATTGCCAACAACAAGACAGGAAAAGAGACCTGGGTAAGCTTTAGGGACAGCTACAATGGAAACGACTGGCCCAAGTGAGAGCTATGGATTAGTTACAGCCATTAGGAAGGAGGCTGGGGAAAATCAGCCTCCTGATGGCATGTTTTCTGCCTGTTGCAGCCATGAAAAGGCATGTTTTCTGCCTGTTGCAGCCATGAAAAGGTCAAGGGCTAAAAAGGCCAAGAGTTACCTGAACATCCCTCCCCAGGAGGGCCATGCATTCAGGATTTGACTTCTTGATGATTATCCTTAGTGTTGATCTGTAGATGCTGGTTTCTCTAAGAGGGCTAAGAAATTTGGCTGATAATTTTTAAAGTAATCTGGTGTCAAAGTATCATCTCACAAATTATTTGGAAACTGCAAAGGCAAAAACATACTTTGTAGCCCAGATAGCTCAAAGTGGCCACTTTAACCAGACAATCCGATTCAGCATCGCCCCTAGTGGGACAACCTGATATTACATATTTCCTGCTGGGAAGCATTATGAAGCACAGAACACATCATCTATAAAATATTCTTGCCCAAAGTGAATCTAATCAAACTTTCAGGCCAGCACTGTCCAACAAAAGTACAATACGTGCCACGTGTAATTAAGTTTCATGTAGCTACCAACAGGCAACAAAAGAAAAAATAAATTGGACTGTATCCAAGTTAAAAACTTGGGTGCATCAAAGGATACACTCAATAGAGTGAAAAAGCAACGGTAGGATTGGAGAAAATATTTAAAAATCATATATCTGATAAGGGGTTAATATCCAGAAGATATAGAGAACTACAGCTCAACAACAACAAAAATACAACTAGATTTAAAAAATGAGCAAAGGACTTGAAAAGACATTTCTCCAAAGAAATATACAAGTGATTTGTAAACACATGAAAAGATGCTTAACATTATTAATCATTAGGGAAATTCACATCGAAACCATAATAAGATCATACCCATTAGAATGGCTATTATTCAAAAAATGGGAAATAATAAATATTGGTGAGGATGTAGAGAAATTGGAACCATTGCTGATGGGAATGTAAAATACAGCAGTCTCTGTACAAAACAGTGTGGTAATTGCGCAAGAAATGAAACAGAATCACCATATGATCCAGCAATCCCATTTCTGGGTCTATACCCAAAAGAATTGAAATCAGGGACTCAAGCACATATTTGTACACCCAATGTTCACAGACGCATTATTCATTATACTCAAAAGGTGGAAGCAACTCAAGTAGACATCAGCGAATGAATGGATAAACAAAATGTGGCATATACATTAAATGGAATATTAAAAAGGTAATTCTTACGTATGCTACAACATGGATGAAACTTGAAGACATTTTACACTCAGTGAAATAAACCAGACACAAAAGGACAAATGCTGTGTGATTTCACTTACATGAGGTACCTAGAGTAGTCAAATTGCATAGAGACCGAAAGCAGCATGGTAGTTGCTAGGAGTTAGGGGAAGGAAGAATGACGACTTGTTGTTTAAGGGGTACAGTTTCAGTTTGTGAAGACGAAAAATTTCTGGAGGTGGATGGAGGCGATGGTTGCACAACAATGTAAAAGTACTTAATGTCACTGAACTGTACACTCAAAAATAGTTAAAATGGCAATCATGATGTTATGTATGTTTTACGACAATAAAAAAGCAACAAGTGGCATTCTTGCAACAATTAGATGGTTTTTTTTTTGTCTTTTTGCCATTTTCTTGGGCCGCTCCCACAGCATATGGAGGTTCCCAGGCTAGGGATCGAATTGGAGCTGTAGCTGCTGGCCTACACCAGAGCCACAGCAATGTGGGATCCAAGCCACATCTGCGACCTACACCACAGCTCACGGCAACGCCAGATCCTTAACCCACTGAGCAAGGCCAGGGATTGAACCTGCAACCTCATGGTTCCTAGTCGGATTCATTAACCACTGAGCCACGACGGGAACTCCTAGATGTTTGATATTATAAAGTTATTATTAATTTTCCTAAGTGTAATTACGGTATTTTGGTTATATACAGCAATGTCTTTAGTCTTAGAAGATACATTCTAAAGTATTTGGGGGATAAAGTGCCATGATACCTTTGACTTTTTTTTCAAATGGTTAAAAACCATAAAAAACAAAGCCCAAGGGGTTCCTGTCACAGTGCAGCGATTAACAAATTCGACTAAGAACTGTGAGGTTGCGGGTTCTATCCCTGGCCTCGCTCAGTGGGTTAAGGATCTGGCATGGCCGTGAGCTGCAGTGTAGGTCACAGATGCGCATTGCTGTGGCTGTGGCGTAGGCCGGCGGCAACAGCTCCAATTCAACCCCTAGCCTGGGAACCTCCATATGCTGCAGGTGTGGCCCTAAAGAGCAAAACAAAAACAAAGACAAAAAAGCCCATATAAATATATGCACACATACCACACATGTAGGTAAAGCAAATGTGGCAAAACATTAATAGTTGATGAATTAGGAGGAGTGCGTACAGGTATTCATTGTTTTATTCTTATAATTTTTCCTATGTTTGAAATCATTCAGAGTAAACATGGGAGCAGGAGAGAGAAGTTTGCCCAGACACCTCAGAAAATGCCCAAGTTCTATTCCTAAACAAGGGACATAGTCTTCTCTCTCCCCCACAAAGTTCCTAAGGATAGTGTATGCACAGGGAGCAATGACAAAGGAAAGCAGCTCTTCACTGAGCTGGTGTTTGGAAGCTAAGTGCCCCTCTCTCTGTTAAGTGGCCTAGAGCACATGGCAGAGGCCAGAGACCTCTCCTTCTCCTAAGTACAAACCCAAGTTTGGGGACCTTCTTCATGGGACAAGACCTTAAGGAGATGAATGTACTGCAGCAGGCATAGGAGAAAACTGAGCCAGATGCCCTCTTTAGCAACACAAAGGAAAGAGGAAGAAAAGAGAGTGACAGAAAGAGGGGCCACCAGCCTCTCCTAAGCCACGTCCACTCAAGTGCTAAGAACTCTTCATCACACTGGCATGACCTCTTCTTTTATTTTTCTTAACTCAATGGATTTTATTATATTTATAGTTGTACAACCATTGTCACAAGCCAATTTTACAACATTTCAATCACAAATCCCCAGCCCCCCACCCCCAAACCTGTCTCATTTGGTAACAATAAGTTTTTCAAAGTCTGAGTCAGTTTCAGTTCTGCAAAGAAGTTCATTGTATCCTTTTTCTAGATTCTACATATAAGTGATAGCATATGAAGTTGGTGTCTCACTGTCTGACTAAGTTTACTTAGCATGATAATTTCTAGGTCCATCCATGTTGCTGAAAATGCCATTATTTCATTCCTTTTTATGGCTAAGTAATATTCCATTGTGTATCTGCACTACATCTTTACCCACTGCTCTATCAATGGCTTTTTAGGTTGCTTCCCCATGACCTCTTCTTGAGCTACAGAGGTGAAGGACAGGGGGAGAAGTGAAAATGGCTTGAGTTCCTTCTCTTCCCAGTGGTAAAGGGTTGATGGGTGAAGGCTGGTAGTCAATATCTAAAAGCCACTCTTCCATCCCCATAAGTATCTCTAGCATCATGAATGATGTGTAGGCCATTGTCTTCAGAGGAGTTGTGAAAAGGCGAAGTTCCAACTTGGAGGTCAGAATCGGGCAAAGCAGGATTGTTGCTGTCTCCTCTGAAAACTGTATCTAGCAGCAAAACACCAGCTGGAGAGGAGTCACTGTGAGTTCAAATGCTTAGGAAACTTGGAGAGACTTTTACTTTTATCAAGGGCCAAAGAATCATGTGATGTAATGTTAGCAAAAGAAACACAACTTATGTGGAGGCATCTCTACCCTGGCCCTTCCTAAAATGCCACCTTTCCTTTTCTTTAACTTACTTTCCATAACCTGACAAAATAGACATTCAGACCACAGGCATAATCAGGTGTTATAATTTAGAATACCGTGGAGACAGAGGAACTGGGTTCTCTTTAGCATAAATCACTGGCATTGCTCCCAATTCAGCCACATCTGTAAATGCTTCATAATAGGGACAAACTCAGGGAAAGAGGTAACATGGCAGGTGAGATTTGGGGGAAAGGGAACAAAGTGATAATCCTTTGGAGCAGAATAAGAAAGCTCTGACTTTCAACATCGCTGGATGCTAAATGATGGTCTCGAGTTGAACCACCATAAGTTGAGTCAACTACAACTTTGCTTGCAGTTTATCCCAAATGCTGGTCTTCTGCCACTTCTGGAAACACTCAAATATCCTTGGCACACAGTGAAAAATCTTCATTTGCTGCCTCACTGTTACTTTTCTTAACTTCCTAGGAAAAAAACCAATGCTTTTCGCTGAAATAGTTGCTAGCTTCAGAGCTACATTGACTTGCTTCCTCTGGTCAGGCATCAGAACGTCCTGTGTTCCTATCACTGCTATGACAATGACCTAGCATTAGGTGAGGGAGTAAGGCAGTTGTAAATAGATACTTTAAGTATAAACTCTGCCCCCTTGGATTTCCATGAGCCACCTCTGGTGGAATGAGACTCCCCCTCACCTTCAGCTATTGAGAGCCTCTGCTCGTAATGAGAAATATTACTGTTGTGGGGTCAGAAAAAAGTCTGATAGCCACAGTGTCAGGGGAAAAGGAGAGGTGGTCACCTGTGTCCTTGGTTCAGTTATCTTCTTGGCTTGGGATTATGGACGCCAGGTCAC
The DNA here is from genome assembly GCF_016906955.1 of Phacochoerus africanus. Lineage (NCBI taxonomy): Eukaryota > Metazoa > Chordata > Mammalia > Artiodactyla > Suidae > Phacochoerus > Phacochoerus africanus. The sequence continues at coordinate 216,718,815 of NC_062544.1, read as the reverse complement.
ATTCAGCCCACCCCGCATCTCAAAAATACTTGGAACAGCTGCTCAGGAAATCGGGGTACATCTAACTTCCTCCCAACTTGGTTTTCCTATCCAGAAATATGAAGCAAGCAGGAGACACAGTGAGACCTAGATTTTTATCATTTTCAGTGTGCTCTAGAAATCTTGCAACTGCCAGTATCTGCCAGATGGGTGTTTGATGACTTTATCTGGACCCCTGGAAGGTCACTAGGTCCAAGATACATGGCAGCTCAGAAGTTCTGGAAAATTAACTTCTCTTCTCCCTCTCCTCCCAGCATCCTTCAACCAATGAGGGAAGAGAGAGAATTTATAAATACCCCAGCAACCTTCTCCCTGGGGTGGGATAATTCTGAAGTGTGTGTTTTCCCTTCAGGCTTACGGTATAGTTGTCCACTGTGTAGTTGGCTTAATAATTCACTTTTTATTGGCTGTCTTCCCCTTCCTGACTCACTTCCTCACTCTCTTGCTGGTATTTCCTTGGATTAACTCCCAAACAAACTTCTTGCTCTCAAGTCCTTGTTTCAAGGTTAGCTTCTCAAGGACCCCAAACAAAGATGATTCTCTGGTGTAAGTTAGCATCACTAAACACACACTGCTGAAGAGCCAATAAATGAGGGAGACACCCACCTCCTCTTCTTATTCCTTTGTTATTATCTGAGGCAGCGGGGCTGGTACCCAGACAACTGTGAGGTGTCCTGTATGTACTCTCCTCTGTGAAGAGCCTGGCATTGTCACGACATGTTCACAGATGCTGGGGAGTTTCCTTGTTGCGATGTAAATGTTGGGTGAAGATACATGGGATACAGTGGAAGGAGGTGGATGGATGCCATACCGGCGGTGGGTGAGAGTGAGAGGAGCTCCTTATTGAGAGTGGCACCACTTGCGCTACACTCCCTGGTGTTTTGGGAGATGCTTAAGAGACAGAAACCCCAAAAATAAAGTGCCTAAGGTCAAATGTTTGAGAACTGCTGGATCAAGCAGGGACTGTTGTATGGAAGGACTTCTCAAGACCTTTAATTAGACAGAGGACCTTGTGATTCTCTGAGGGATGGTCACATACACAGTGTTTCCCAAATCTCTCTGGCTATAGACTTTTGAGGAAACATCTATCAATACTCCATTGAAGGCAGTTTGGGAAGTGATGGTAGAAGGACACGTATTTTCTCTCTCCTATGTCTTTCAGCCATGAGTATTTGAAACGAGTTCCAGCCTCCATGTTTAAAAAAAGTTTCTTTTAGGAGGTCCCATCATAGGTCAGTGATTAATGAATCTTACTATGAACCATGAGGTTGCGCGTTCGATCCCTGGCCTCGCTCAGTGAGTTCAGGATCCGCTGTTGCCGTGAGCTGTGGTGTAGGTCGCAGATGCAGCTCTGATCTGGCATTGCTGTGGCTATGGTGTAGGTGGACAGCTGTAGCTCTGATTGGACCCCTAGCCTGGGAACCTCCGTATGCTGCAGGTGAGGCCCTAAAAAGAAAAAAAAAAGTAGTGTGCATATCTGGCCTCCATCTGAGTGACCAGAATATCTTCTCCCTTTTCTCTTGTCTGTGAAGCTAAGCTTTAGAGAGGAGCTGTTACTCCTTGTTATAGCTAAGGTACCATAATCATTATAAGACCCAGCAATTGCTTGGCCTTTGCAGTCTCCAGACTGCTTTCCCACACATTAATCCTCATAATAACTGCAAAGGTGGGTCTTAAACATTTTTATTTAATAGATGAGGAAACTAAAGTTCAGAGGTTTTCACCAGGATCACTTGGTAGTACATCATTGCAGGAAAACTGTGATTTGAAGTAATTATCACAAGCGAGGCACTCTTATTTTCTCTACTTTGAATTTTGAGTAAAGCTTCAATCAATTTAGCAGATTTTTCTAAGACTTCAGGGTTTGCAGATTTCACTGGACCACACATCAGTTCTCAGAGCATGATATATGGGATTCTTCCAGGTGGTCTGTGGGCTGGTTCCATTGCAGCACAGAAGGTAGGTGGCACCCTGGATAAGATCAGGGTTTTCTTTCTCTCTCTCTTTTTTTGTCCATGCAGAAGTTCCTGGGCCAGGGATCTAACCAGAGCCACAGCAGTGACAACACCAAATCTTTAACCCACTGTGCCACCAGGGAATCCCAAGATCAGGGCTTTCAAAACCAACCCTGGGTTTATATTTTTTGCTCTATCATTTGCCAGCTGTGTGACTTCGGGTGAGTAACAAACAATCTGAACCTAATTTCCTCATCTATAAAACAGAGAGGATAATAGTTCTCAGGGGGCCACTGTGAGGATGAAATTAGATAATGCATTTAAAGCTCTTCACATGGGAGGTGCCTGGCATATAGTAGAAATGATAAAGAAAAGTTAACTCTTATTAGTTGCACAGTATCCGTAACTTTTATTTTCTGGCATTACTATATTAACATAAACCAGACAGCATTCATGTTGTTACTTTACTGGGAATAGTGCTGCTTTCTTTTTTTCTCTTTCGGTCTTTCTTTCTTTCTTTTTCTTTTTTTTGTCTGGCTGCAGTCATGGCATGCAGAGGTTCCTGAACCTGTGCCACAGCAACAACCTGAGCCACTGCAGTGACAACACCAGATACTTTACCCACTGAACCATACAGGAATTCCCAGTGCTGTTTTCTAACAACTTCTGGCAGTCAGTTGTTTAGTTGTTTTTTTTTGTTTTTGTTTTTTTTTTTTTTACAGCTGTTACAAGACGGCCTCAAGTTTAATGTTCCTTGAATTCAGTTCCATCTTCAATTTCTGCGGCATATGGAGGTTCCCAGGCTAGGGGTCTAATCGAAGCTGCAGCCACCAGCCTACGCCAGAGCCACAGCAACGTGGGATCCGAGCCGCATCTGCAATCTACACCACAGCTCACGGCAACACCAGATCCCCCAACCCACTGAGCAAGGCCAGGGACCGAACCCGCAACCTCATGGTTTCCAGTCGGACTCGTTAACCACTGCGCCACGATGGGAACTCCCAGTTGTTTAGTTTTGTTTTTAATTATTGTTGTTTATTTTTGGCTTTATTTTGTGTAAAAATAGGACTGAGATAGGTCTTTGCAATTTCTCTCTAACCCAATAGCCCATCAACACTCACTAACACTCCCCTGACAAAAGGAAAAAGAACAGATTGGGAATATATGGAACCACAGCTGAGAAACCTGAGCATTTCCCATTTCAGCTTTTCTTGGAATCATGATGAAAAGCTTGAGCTGTGGTTTTAAATGGCATTGGGATGCCCATCTTCTGTTCCTACCCCTAAGCTCCTGAACATGATTTATATTTCTCTATTTTAAGCTAGTGTAGATTTAGGAGACTTTAAACACCATAGTTGAAGTTACTGGAGGTTTAAAGGGATTAAGTAGGTCCAGCAGCATCTGGAGGTGTGTAGGTGGTGGAAAAGATTTATCAGCATTTCCATGTTAAAACTCACCTTTGAAGGATTCTCATAGCCTGAGTCTGAATCTATTTGGGCAGAGGAGTGAATTTTTCAGATTTCTTTCAGATGAAAAAAAAAAAAGTCCACCTCTCTATTATTTCCTGCTTTGTTTTTCGGGCTGTGCCTCTGCCCATCACCTCTTCATCTTTCATGTCTAGCTTGCTCTGTCTTCTCTGAGGTTTCCCTTTTCCTTGGTCTTGTCTTCTCTCAAGCGGTTGAACTCTTGGTGTTCCTCCTCGTTCATGTATTCACAAGCTCAGCTCTGACCCATGAACCTGAGGGCAGCTGGAGGGAGCTGACACTCCAGGACAGGGCTGTGGGGGTGGGAATGCCTCATGCCACAGGGGTGACCGATCCATGTGTTCACACCAGAGGGTGCAATGACTCCATGGATGAGAGGGGCTGGCTGGAGACTGGAGTTTCCAAATAAAATGTCCATTCAAGGCAAAGCAGGCAAAATTCCCAGGCAGTTAGGTTTTGGAGAAGCCATATTGAGTGATGCTGAAAACAGGTCCAGGGCACAAAGTGGGCACACATTCTTTGCCATAGTCTATCAATGTTGGGAAGAGCCAGCATTCTTCTCGTTGCCAGTAATTATTTTCATCAGCCTCTGCTGCTTACCTCTCAGGTTTCCACCAAGTCCTAGCTCTGCCCACCCTGTCAAATCTGTGTGGGCGCCGGGAACATGAAATCATTTTAATCTGAGCCTGAACCAGACATCACCGGGGAGGAAATCAGAGAGGCTATTCCAAAGTCAAGAAAAAAATAACTTTTGTTGAGTACATGCTCTCTGATTACACTTACATGAAACCCTAGAAAAGACAAATCTAATCTAGAGTGACAGAAAGATTGGTGGTTGTCTGGGGCCAAAGGAGTGGAAGATGGACCAAGACAGGGCATAAGAGAACCTCTGTGATGCTGGAAATGTGCTTTGTCTCAATTATGGTGAAGTTTGCACAGGATTATAACATTGTAAAAACTCATTAACATGTAGAATTTAAATAGGTGTCAATTATACCTTGCTTTTAAAAAATGATCAGCTGTGCATGCCCACTTCTTGTTCTCTCTCTTAGCACAGAGAATGGAAAGCTGAGTATAGATAGAATGCTCCCCTATCCATGGATGGTTGTCCAACCAGTCAAAGCTGTGTATCCATTCAAGGCACGGGGACAATCCGGAGACATAGATAAACACCTAATCAGTTATAATTGACTTTGGAATGCTCTCTGAGCCTTTACATTCCCTGAGTACAACCTGACTGACAGAGGCAGGAGGGAGCAGGCAGCCAAGAAATGTGGGAGGGGAAGCCAGATTAAACAATGCCAGAAAGAGACAGCAAAAGAGCGAATGACCCTGCAGATGATGAAGAATGGTTGACTTTGTAACGTGAGCCAGGCATTGTATAAAGTGTAAAGGGATTGGTGGGTTGGAGCAGATGCTCATTAGAAATCAAACCAACCACACCGAATGGTCTTGGCATCTGGATAACAGGAGGTCTTCACCAACCCCATCTTTTCCATATCTCTAATTAAATTTTTGATATTGCTTATGTCAGGCACAGTGCCCTATTCATTCTGACATCCAAATATCCACTTTAAAGTTGGCCAGACTCACCCAGAGGATGATGTAACTAGATCAAGGATGGAGTTAAGATTTAGGATGTTGGATTTTTGTCCCTGCTGTGTGACCTTCTAAAATATCACTTAGTGTATTTATTTACTTGTTCACATATTCACTTAGTCAATAAAATTATCGAGCACCTGCTACAAATCAGGTTGTTGGCAAGACCCAGGGGATACTTGGCTCTGGGTCTCACTTGCCTCATTTATAAATGTTACCCTGAGATCCCTGCACCATCCCACCATTGTACTGATGGACAGCGTGGGTAGTGGCGTGGTCAGGTTCAGAGACCTGCAATGCTCTGCTTCAATGGTGAAGCTGCCTGGGAGGTGCAATAAAGATAGGACTCTGTAACTTCTCTGGTCTGTATCTTTCCAAAGGGTAATTCTAGGCCGCTTAAAGCATCTTTGCCATAAAAAGTTCCATGGAAATAAAATTGAGCATTTTAGTTTTGTTTGTTGGAAAAAAAAATGCTCTTAAAAAAAACCCTCTAAGGCGGTTTTTAAATTAATTCCTTATTGCTTCGCAGCACAAATTCACATATAGTTATAAATTGAGTTAACATTTGATCTAGTGCAGGGCAATAGACCAAGGCTCTTGTCCAACCTTTCCCCCTGATTTGCAGTGTTCCCTGTCTCACCCACCCTCTCCCTGAGCAAAATTTAGAAGTCAACCGACACAAAATCGCTTCTCTTTTTGAAGTCCCTCTCACACTTATCTTTAACTGTACACGATCTGTTCCCTTTCAGAGCATCAAACCAACTCTCAGAAGGATCTGAGAGCGTGGGATTCAAATTCTACTCTGCCTATTTATAATATGTGACCCGGGGAAAATCCTCTAACCTTTCTGTGCCTTGGTTTCTTCATCTAGAAGTGGGAGTAACAATATCAACTTTTGGTCACTGTGCAGTTAAAAGAAGATAATGGGTATAAAAAATAACAAGCATGGTGTGCAGCCAGCTGTAGAAAAGCAATTGGTGGTTACCAAAGCCAAGCAGAAATGAAGTCTGGAGACTGAAGAGAAAAAATCCATCATAAAGTAAGAAGTCGTCCATTGATTTTTGGAATGGAGGCACCAGGTCCATCAGCCTTTGCTGCTTTGGTAGCTACTAGGGAAGATAGGACTTTCAGATTATTAAGCTCAGAAGAGCATATTACAGTTGTCCCTTGGTACTTATGGGGAGTTGGTTCCAGGATCCCCAAAGACACCAAAATCTGGGGATGCTCAAATCCCTTATATAAAATGGCATAGTATTTACATTTAACCTATGCATATCCTCTTGTATACTTTAAACAATCTCTAGGTTACTTATAGTATCTAATACAATGTAAATATGATGTAAATAGCTATAAATGCAATGTAAATACCATGTTCAGTAGTTATAAATACAATGTACGTATGATGTAAGTTGTTGCCAGCATGTGGCCAATTCAAGTTTTGCTTTCTGGAATTTTTTCTGGATATTTTTGATCCGAGGTTGGTTGAATTCACAGATGCAGAACTCATGGGTAAAGAAGGCTGACTAGGAGTTCCCATCATAGCTCAGCAGAAACACATCTGACTAGTGTCCATGAGGATGCAGGTTCAGTCCCTGGCCTCACTCAGTGGATTAAGGATCCAGTGTTAGCGTGAACTGTGGTGTGGGTCACAGAGGAGGCTCGGATCTGTTGTTGCTGTGGCTGTGGTGTAGGCCAGCGGCTACAGCTCCGATTCCACCTTTAGCTTGGTGAACCTCCATATGGCGTGGGTACAGCCCTAAAAAGACAAAAAAAAAAAAGGGATGACTGTATAAAGAAACATTTTCTTGCAATATGGCTGAAGCTTTTTAAAAAAGCCATTTACTTTACTTAGAATATTGATTCACACCTTGTTAGAGAGGTGATCCTTACTGTTTATGAGATGCTACACGATGCCTCCTTTTGTCCCATGTAGACTCTTTTATAAAAAAAAAAAAAACTTATTTTATTTATTTATTTATTTATTTTTGTCTTTTCTAGAGCCACACCCGAGGCATATGGAGGTTCCCAGGCTAGGGGTCTAATTGGAGCTGCAGCTACCAGCCTATGCCACAGCCACAGCAATGCAGGATCCAAGCCACACCACAGCTCACGGCAATGCTGGATCCTTAACCCACTGAGTGAGGCCAGGGGTTGAACTCGCAACCTCATGGTTCCTAGTTGAATTCATTAACCACTGACCACAGTGGGAACTCCTATTTTTTTTTTTTTAAATGGATTTGTCCTTGACCTTCCCATGGATATGGAGAGCCAACCATATCTATCTGGGAGAAGGGTTGAGATTCTGAGAGGGGAAATCTCATCGTGTGCCCTTGACCCACAAGTGAGAGAGTTTTTCTCTTTAATCCAGTATCCAGCTACAGGAGGAATGCATACGGAACATTGATGGGGAAAAAGCCGTGTCCCCACTAAGTGCAATGTCCCCATCTGCAGATGCCGCAGGCAGATTACCTCTACACTCCCCGAGGAAAGGTTGACATCTCCTGACGCTTTCCAAAGAAGGCACTGTTCCATCCAATAGGTCAAAATTCTGTGTCACAGAGAGGGCTGAGAACCTGAAGATAGAGTCTGCCTGCTGATCCAAGAACAACAGACGACTGGCTCAGGCTGTGATTCAAGTTGGTTGGAATTCACGGCCGGCGGAACAATGACAACATTCATGAACTGAACTTCTGCTTACTCTCCTATTCCGAAGTCCTTCATCTTCCCTCCACATGGACAGCCAGCTGTGCTGAGAGATTTGTGGTGTTAGCACCTGGAAGTGTTGGATGGACTTGATTCCTGTGTAATAACATCTAACTTGGATGCCTTGAAAATACAAAGGACGCAAACCTATTTGTAATTGCTAGGAGCCCCCAGATACAAGCCCACTGGATTGTAGAGCTCCATATGGGCAGCAACCATATTTGTCTTTTTTTGTGGCTATACCTGCAGCATGCAGTTCCTGGGCCAGAGATCAAACACAAACCCATGCCACAGCAGTGACCCAAGCCATAGCAGTGACAGCACTAAATCCTCAACCTACTGAGCCAACAGGGAACTCACATATTTGTCTCTTTTACTGCTTTATATCCAGTATCAAGCACAGAGCTTCTTGGGTAACTTACCATATTGGTTCACCTAGGACTCTGGTTTTTCAGCACTAAAACCTCCTGCATCTCAAAAATCCCTCAGTCAGAGGCAAACTGGGAGGATTGGTCACTCTAGGCTTGGCACATAGCAGGGGCTCAAAACTTTTGTCAGAGGAAATAAATAAGCAGTAGAAGTGTAACTAGAATTATAACGCAGTTAATTGAATTAATTACTATAGATAGGTGTTTACCTTCGGCAGCTACTGATTTGAGATTGAGTTTGGTGAAACCAGAATACTATTTTGATGGTATATAGGCCATGCTTGTTCTTTAAATACCATCTTATTTTGGTCCCTTCTTTTGACTTTAGTTTATATATCGGGCCATTAGTCAGCAATAGGCTGCACATAGGTTGAAACTGTTAAAATATGGTCAAAACATGACTAGGATTTCTAAAGCCTATTTTCCATTTGGCAACTTTTCCACAATATACATCGAGGCCAGGTGTTTTAATGTGATCCATGCTATGTGTTTGGGATGGGAGGAGTGTTCCTCCAGTCAGAGTAATTCAACAATCCTTTACTGAGTGACTGCTCTGGGCAAGGTGCTGGGGGCTGCAGGGCATTCAAAATGAGTGAAAAGAATCCTTGCCTTTAGCAGCTCTCAATCTGGGGTGGGCTATATGTGAATAAACATATGTAAATATTTATGACATGAAGCAGGCTTGATATATGCGTGCTATTTTAATTATTTTAATTGTGCACTATGTGACTGTGGGAAAGAAGGAGATTAATCTTAAGATGTTATGGAATGTATTTTTAAGGAGGCAGGATTTAAGGTGGGCTTTGGAACAAGCATGTGTCTTCAAAAACTGGCTATGGGATGGGGAGCATGGCTTTCCAGGTGGAAGGAAGAATATTTGTTGCATTTGGCCACTCATTACCTAAACCTGCTTATAGGGCCTTAGTTAAATGGAGGTGTGTTATTCTCACTTGACAAGAAGTCTGAGGCTGATGCAGCAGCTGCAAGGTGTCATCAGGGCCCCAGGCTCCTTTTCTCCTTTGGCTTCCCATCCTTAGCTTGTGGCTTTGCTGTCTCATGCTCCAAAGCTGGCTGTTCTACAACAAGCCTCCTGTTTGTGGACCAGGTAGGAAAAAGAAGGAAGGAGGGAGGGGGAGGAGAGTGGTGAAAGGAGAGAGGCACATCGGAGGGAAAGGCAGGACCTATGTGAGGAGGGCAAACACTTTCCCCAGATCCCTAGCAACCTTTCTATGAATCATGTCTCATGACAAGGAACAGGTTACATGGGCACCTCTAGCTGAAAAGGAGCTGGAGAAGATGAGCATTTGAGCTGAACACAGTCCCCTCCTGGATAATATTGCAGTTGTCTTACTAAGGAGAATGGATGATTTGGGGTAGGTACCTAGCCTGGAATGGGGTGTGTGTGTGTGTGTGTGTGTGTGTGTGCAGGACAAGATAGAGTGGGAGGTTGGGGAGCTGGGGAGGAGTAATCTGAAGAAGATAGGATTGGAAAAATATGAGCCAAAATGCAGGAGACATCTGGCTCTTTAATTTCCTTCCAGAATCTCCAGAACAAACTGAATGACTCTGTTTCACATTTCATGGTGTGGAATTCACCCTTTGCTCCCAGCCTTTTTCCTCCCCAGTCTCATGTTATCAATAGAGATATAAAAAAATAACACATTCAACCTTGTACCCTCATGTTAATATCAGAAGAAGATAACGGAAATGTTGAAACCATTCTCTTTTGCTAAATTCCCGTGTTATCCATATTTCAATTTTACATCATTATTCATATATTGATCAGTTCCTTTAATTCCTTTGGGCACCTCATCAACCTTTTTACTGTGAAACAATTTTGATTTTAGCAATGTGCAAAATGAAATTTTAAGCATTGCTAAAATACTAATCAGAAAAAACTATATACAGAAATATAATGCTTATCAGAAATCTATATACAGAAATATAGATTTCTGATTAGTATTTAGTAATGCTAAAATTATATTTTACATGCATATACATATATGGTTTCATCTGTAGCTATTTTTTTGAGAATCAGATTTGTTCTTCAGCTTTGCAGTTCTTTGATATCTTGGTGCAATCTTGCTTTTGTCACTCTCTAAGCTATAGCTCTGAATAATTTTCCCATTGCTTGGCTTTAGCCTTGGTTTCTTTTAGGATAATAGTTTTTGAAGATAACTGTAAGAATTAAGAATAGTTGAAGAGAAGTTCCTGTCATGGCACGGCAGAAATGAATCCGGCTAGGAACCATGAGGTTGCAGGTTCGATCCCTGGCCTCACTCAGTGGGTTAAGTGTCCCGTGTTGCCGTGAGCTGTGGTGTAGGTCGCAGAGGCAGCTGGTGTTGCTATGGCTGTGGTGTAGGCCAGCAACTGTAGCTCTGATTGGACCCCTAGCCTGGGAACGTCCATATGCCGTGGGTGCGCCCCCCCCCCCCGCCCCCAAAAAAGAATAGTTGAAGAATCACGGAGTTCCCGTCCTGGCACAGTGGTTAACGAATCCGACTAGGAACCATGAGGTTGCGGGGTCGGTCCCTGCCCTTGTTCAGTGGGTTAACGATCCGGCGTTGCCATGAGCTGTGGTGTAGGTTGCAGACGCGGCTCGGATCCCGCGTTGTTGTGGCTCTGGCGTAGGCCGGTGGCTACAGCTCCGATTCAACCCCTGGCCTGGGAACCTCCATATGCCGTGGGAGCGGCCCAAGAAATAGCAACAACAACAATAACAACAACAACAACGAAAAAGACAAAAAAAAAAAAAAGAATAGTTGAAGAAACAGGAAGAGCTTGCTAGTATTAGAGTAAGTTATGAAATTATCACTCCAAGTTAGTAGTTAGCAAACATTTTTTTTGTAAAGGTCTGATAGTAATCTTTTTGACTTTTGGGGCCATATGATGTCTGTCACAACTACTCAGCTCTGTTGTAGCACAAAAGCAGCCCTAGACGCTAAGTAAAAGAATGGCTGTGTTCCAATAAAACTTTATTTACAAAACCTCTGCTCTGAGTGAACAGCAGGAAGACATTCTCTGCCTTTCTCTACATCTCTTTCCACCCCTCTCTGTCTCTCTCTTCCCCCTTCCATTTTGCTGTCTTTTTATCATCTTTCTTCCACTTTTGTCTTCACTCTGTTCATCCATCTTTCTGTTTCTCACTTTCTTTTTGACATCTTGCTTCTTTTCTTGTCACTTGCTGCAAGACATATCCCTGAGGAATGAATGACTGGCGGGTCCTCCTGGCCTCTGAGATGGCACCAGAGGAGAGACTTGACTCTTCCTAGAGTCCACTTAGTGACCCAGAGAGGTCCCTGGGCTGACTGGATTATATGTATGGTCACTTCTTAAACACATGTAACTCTTCCTGGGTACTTCAGGTATGCTTTGGTTTATTAGCTGTGGAATTTCTTCTGGCTTCCTTTGGGTCTGAATCCTGCAATGTCTAAAACGGTTTCTCTCTTAAAATGTCAGTGGAAACTGAAATAGATTTGAATGTTCTTTTGTCTTTTTGAGCTCCCTCCTCTTTTCAGGCTGGGCAGGGCTGGTGGGAACATGGGCATGCGGTGATGAGGGCAACTTCCTTGGGGTCAGGAGGAAATCCATAATATTTTACCTGCTGCAGATTTCCTCCTGGAGGCAGGCGTTTTGGCCACGACATGCTTTCCCCAAAGACAGGATGAGAGGGAACGGGCTTCAGTTGCATCAGGAAAGATTCAGAGTAGAGGTCAGGAAGAACTTTGGTTCTGTCACAACTGTATATGGAGCAAGGTGAAGACCAGGGGATGTTTTGGCGTTCCCTTGGTACTTTTGAAAGAACAGGACAGATTACTTCCTATGCTCACTCTAAACAGAAAATAGTGTGACAAAGGAAACAGCTTTGTGTTAGAAATTTCCTGTGCAGTATGGACAGAGGGCTGGAAATCAAGATTTGAGGCCCAAATGTCTTCCCCCAGCTTCCTCTACGCAGATCAATCCTCAGGACACAGGCTAATCCCCGCAACAGGGAAGCCCCCCCCCCCATCCCTGCCCTTCCAGTTTCTGTGGTGATGCTGATAGTTTTCCAGCTTTGGAATTTTTATCTCTTGCTTCTTCTCTCCCTTGTGTCTTTCAACTCTGTAGAGCTAGTTCCATTTTGAAAAACAAAATGAAGTAAATATTTGGAAACGTGACCAACCTGTTCAGCTACTGTCTTATTTTCTTTTTTTCACTGCCCAAGCTTCAGGTACAGATGGTTTGGCTCTGCTCCTCCCATTCTCTCGACACACACTGGCTCCCATCCTGTCTCCAGTTGGGTTCTACCCTTGCCTTGCTTGCTCACCACATCTCCTGCAGTTCATTCCAGCTTCCTCTTTCTCTCTCAAAGTTGCCTTGAAATCTACCACTTACCCACATTCTGTCTCCATGTCTCAGTTTTAGTTGCTCCCCACTTAATCTGTGGCATCTGCCATTTTTAACCCCTGTCTGCCTCTTGACACCCTCTTGTCTCATCTCCATGGCCAACATATTCCCGTGACTTGTGTGTCTCTCTGGCCTGTCTTTTCTTTCAGACACTGGCTTTCCTTTCCCACCTTGCCTGGGAAAGCTGGTTGACAAGCTTTTGTAGAAATTCAAGATTACAGAGCTGAAGGCTGGGCTAGGATGGCATTGGAAGGAAAAGTGGATAATGGATAACATTTCTTTCTTTCTTTTCTTGCCTTTTTTTGGGGGGGGGGGCACACTTGTAGCATATGGAAGTTCCCAGGGGTCAAAGTGGAGCTGCAGCTGCTGGTCTACACCACAGCCACAGCCACAGCATTGCCATATCCAAGCTGCATCTGTGGCCTACACCAGACCCTTAACCCACTGAGCGAGGCCAGGGATCAAACCCACGTCCTCATGGACGCTAGTTGAGTTCGTAACCGGCTGAGCCAGAACGGGAGCTCCATTGAAGAATTCAGCTTTTTTTTTTTTTTAATTTTTTTAAATGCATGCAGTGACTTGATGTGGGATCTCAGTTCCCAGACCAGGGATTGCACCCAGGTCACAGTGGTAGAAGCACTGAATCCTAACCACTAGACCACCAGGGATGTCCCAGGAAAACTTTGGCTTAATAACAGCAGATTGGGTACCAAAAATAGAAGAGAGAAGACATGTAGGGGCCAAGCAAGTGTTCCAGGTTTCTAGTCTGTGAGAATGGAGTAATGAAGTCAGAAACTTGGGGAGAGGTGCTAAGGCAAATTTGATTTCAGCGGAAAGCAGGACATAAAAGTGGATGATATGTCTAAAAGGGTAAGTTAATGGAAATGGATAGAAAACCTTTTATCTCATTTGCTCTTCCTGCTTCAGCCAGCTCCTAGCTCCTTAATCAATATTTCCAGTTCCCAACCCTCCCAGGCTCTGTGCTGACAGTTCTAATTGCTGATTGGACATTACCACCTAACACCCATCATCACTTCAGATCCTTGGGGAAGAGGAAGAGTGTTCCAGGGAAGCAGCCAGAAGAATTGGCCTAGGAGGCATGAGTTCTAGGGTCTGTCGTATGACTTTGGACAAGTCATTTTACCCTCTAGTTTTCTAAGTGGTGAAATGAGGGGTTAGATGAAGTCGTATCCTACAAAATCCCTTTCCCAACTCTCCCTCGATTGATTTCTCCACTCGATTTTTTTCCTTCTATTAGTCACACTACATTTTCTGTTACCTGGTGCCCAGAGGTGTCTTGAATGCTAGTTCACTACCCCTTCTCTCTCCTGCCTTCACCTGTTCCACTCCACATATAGGTCCATCAACACATGCTACTGTTTTCCCTTCTCCTTGACTTTCCAGCTTTCCATCTCCTGCCACATCCACACCCTCCTGGAGGTGCTTACCACCTCACTCCTCAATTATTTCTGTGAACTTTGAATTCCTCTTGAGACACTGGGGACTTGGGACCTGGGACCCTATACTGCAGTGCTTGCACCTGAACCAATGTCTCCTCAAGCAACCAAACAAAGAAAACTACAAGGGACTAGAAATAACCACATATATCCATAGTTGGGGCAAATAATGGACAATAAGACACAAAAAGGCCCAAATTCAACTGCTACTTCTGAGGTGCCAGGAACAGAAGTAGGGTGCTATCCATGATCCCTGCACACAGCACCACCAAGGAGATAGGCAGACCGCCTAAGCCACCCTTCTGGCCCCACCCTCACCCTGTAACCAGCTTACATACCCTCATGGAACTAGCGAGGGCACCTGCTACTTGCTCCCTGAGCATGAGCTTCAGTAAAGTCCGCCTAAATTCTTCCTCTGGCCTCTCATTTTTTATTGATTAAAGATTTCAAGAACCGAGGTTTGGAACACTCTGGAGTCTTCTGGGCACAATACATTTCTTCATTATTCTCCTGCCTGTTCTTCTGTATCATCCTGTCCCCTTCCTTCTTAAATCTTCAAAGACAGATGGAGAAAGGGGTGTCTATCAAAATTATTTGAGAGTTTTTCCTAAATACTTGGACCTGAACATCTCTCCTCCTTCCTCCACCCTATATTCTTATGCAAAAAATTTCCTCGGATCATGGTTCTCTCTCTTTCGTCTGTAAAAAATCCATACTATGCAAAATTTAATATTTATATATGTATTATAGTCCAAAAAATCCCATATAATCTCCTCAAGTAAACTATTTCTTTGTAAGATGTATAGCTATATCCTACTCTATTCTTTTAAAAATTATTATTTAAAAAATAGCTTTATTGACATACAATTGACATTTGATAAGTTGCATGTATCTAAAGTGCACAATTTCACCAGTTGTGACATAAGCATACACCCATGAAACCACTCCCACAATCAAGAACATACCCATCATCTCCAGAAGTTTCCTTGTTCCCCTTCGTAATCCTACCCCCTTGTCCCTGCTCCCCCAGACTCCTGCTCTGGTCATCTCCAGAAAACCACTGATCCAGTTTTCTATCGGTACAGATTACCTTGCATTTCCTGTAATTCTATGTAAATAGAATGACTTAGGACAGACTCTTTTTTTTTTTTGTCTGACTTTTCTTCATTAAGCGGAATTATTTTATCTATGTATTGTTGGTATATCAATAATTCATTTCTTTTTATTACAGAGTAGTATTCGGTTATGAGTATTTTGCAATTTGTTTATCTTATCACTTGTTGATGGATTTGGGGATTGTTTCCTGTTTTTGGCTATTATAAATAAATCTATGAACATCCGCATACAAGTTTTTGAATGGATACATGATTTTCTTTCTCTTAGATAAATATCAAGAATGCCTGGGCCATATCATAGGGGCATATTTATTTAAGAAACTGTCAAATTGTTTCCTAAAGTGTCTGTACAGCTTTACAATTCCACCAGAAGTGTAGGAGAATCCCAGTTATTCAACATCTTCACCAACACTTGATATGAACAAGTCTTTTTATTTTAGATATTCTAATAGATTGTGGTTATCTCATTATGATTTTAATTTGCATTTCCCTAATGACTAATGATTTTGAGCATCTTCTTAAGTGCCTACTTGCCATGCACATACCTGCTAAGGTGAGGGTCTGTTCAAATCTTTTGCCCAATTTTAAAAACTCAGCTTGTTTGTTTTCTTGTTTTGAGAGTTTGAGAGTTTATACTCAGGATATAGCCCTTCATCAGGTATGTGAGTTCAAGTATTTTCCCCTGATGGCTTGTTTCTTCATTGTCTTAACAGTGTCTTTTAAAGAGAAGAACCTCTTAATTTTGATGAAGTCAAGTTTATCACAATTTTCCTTTAGGAATTATACTTTTGGTGTCATAGCTAAGAAATCTTTTCCTATCAAGGTAAGGTTTTTGTCAATATCTGCTAGAAATGTTATAGTTTTAGGTACACATTAGGTCTATGATCCATTTTGAGTTAATTTTTGTATATGGTTGAAATATCGATCCAAATAATCTTTTTTTAAATACAGATAATGTGATAGGCAGAATCATGCACTTCCCCAAAAAGTCCACATCCCAGTCCCCAGAACCTGTGATTATGTTAGTTTACATAGCAAGTTACATGGGAATTAAGGTTTCAGATGGAATTAAGGTTGCTAATCAGATGACCTTAAAATAGGGAGATTATCCTAGATTATTCTGAGCAGGACCAGTATAATCACAAGGACCCTTACAAGGGAGAGAGGGAGGCTAAAGAGAGAACCAGAGAGAACCTAGTCCAGAGATGGACTAGGCCCATAGGTGGTTTTGAAAATGGAGGAAGGAGAACAAAAGCCAAAAAAAAAAAAAAAAAAAACAACAGGTGGCCTCTGAAAGCTGGAAAAAGCAAGGAAACAGATTCTCTCCTAGATTCCCCCAAAAGAACACAGTCCAACTAACCCTTTGGTTTTAGCACAGTGAGACCTATTCTGGACTTCTAACTTCCAGAACTGTAAGATGATAAAATTTATTTTGTTTTAAGCCATTAAGTTTGTGGTAATTTGTTATAGCAGCCAAGAAAACTAATACAGATTTTTCAGTTTTTCAAGCACCATTTGTAAATATTACCCTTTTTACATTGAATTCTCCCTGATCTTTATTGCAAAGAAATTGACAATAAATATGCGGGCCTGTTTCAGGACTCCATTCTATTCCATTGGTCTCTTTGTGTACTTTACACCAACACCACATTGTCTTGATTACTGTAACTTTATAATAAAACTTGAAATTGGATAGTGTAAGCACTCCAACTTTTTTCCTCCTTTTCTTAGCCATAACGGCTTTCTAAGGGTTTTGTTTTTTTTTGTTTTTTTTTTTTTTGGTTGTTGTTTTTTGCATGGAATCAGTTTGTCAACATCTACAAAAAAAAAAAAAACCTTCTGGAATCTTGATTGGGATTACATTGAATCTACTGATCAATTTTGTTGAAAATTGATGTCAAGTAGTTTGAGTCTTCCAATCATAATACCATATATCTCTCCATTTACTTGTCTTCTTTAATTTCTTTCAGCAATATATCGTAGTTTACAAGGCATTGGTCTTGCGTATCTTTTATCAGATTTAGCCTTCATATTTCAAATTTTTCCAAGCTGATATAGTGATGCATTTAAACTTCTATTTACAATCTTCTTTGCTAGCGTATAAAAGTACAATTTATTTTTTGATATTGGTCTTATATCCTGAAATTTTGCTAAACACATTATTAGTTCTAGTGACATTTTGATGGATTTCATGGATTTTCTAAATAAGCAAACATGTTGTCTATGAATCAAGAGAGTTTTACCTCCTCTTCAATTTGGATGCCTTTAATTTTTTCCCCCTACCTTATTGTACTGGTTAGAACATCTGGTACAATGTTGAATAGGAGTGAGAGTGGATATTCTTGCTTTGTTCTGATCTTAGGAGGAAGCATTTAGTCTTTCACCATTCAGTATAATGTTACTGTAGGTTTTTTTGTAGATGCCATTTATTAAGTTGAAGTTCTTTCAATTCTTAAGTTTGCTAGGAGTTTAGATCAGAAATAGATGTTGTATTTTTGTCAAATACATCACCTTTTCCTGAATCTATTGAAACGATCATGTGGTTTTTCTTTTTAGATAAGGTTTATGAATTTTCTAGGACTACCATAACAAAGTACTAGAAATTGGGTGGCTTAAAGAACAGAAATTTATTCTGCCCCAGTTCTGGAGGCCCAGAAGTCTGAAATCAAGTGTAAGCAGGGCTATGCTCCCTCTGAGACTCTGGGTGGAATCCTTCCTTGTCTCTTCCTAGCTTCTGGTGGTGGCCATCAATTAATTCATGGTGTTCCTTAGCTTGCAGTTGCATCATTCCAGTTTCTACCTCTGTTGTCACATGGTGTTTTCTTCATGTCTTTGTCTTCACTAGGAGTTTTTCTCTTCTTATAAGGACACCAGTCATAACGTATTAGGGGTCCACCCTAAAGACCTCACCCAAACTTGATTATATCTACAAAGACTTTATTTCCAAATTCACAGATACCTTGGATTAGGACATCAACATATCTTTTGGGAAGACACAATTCAATCCATTACATATGGTAATTACACAGATAGATTTTCAAAGATTAAATCAACCCTGCCTCCTTGGTATAAACCCACCTACTTGGTCATGTTGTATTATCCTCTTTATATATTATTGGATTTTGGATTTGATATGCTAATTTTTTTTTTTTTTTTCATTTTTGGCTGCCCCAAGGCGTATGGAGCTCCTGGGCCAGGGAACAGATCTGAGCAGTTGTGACCTAAGCTCTGTGCAAGGCCTGGGCTTAAACCCTTGTCCTAGTACTCCCAAGATACTGCCGATCCCATTGTGCCACAGCGGGAGCTCCTTGATTTGCTAAAATTTTACTGCGAATTTTACATCTATATTCCTGAAGGATAGCAATATGTAGTATGTTTTTCATCTTTTATATGGTCTTTGGTTTTTGGCATCACAGTAATGCTGGCCTCATAGAAATAGTTGGGAAATATTTTCTTTCTTCAATTTTTCTGGAAGAGTGTGTGTGGAATTGATATTATTTCTTCCTTAAAGATTTCATAGATTTCACCATTGAAGATAGATGGGTCTCAAGTTTTCCTTGTGGGAAGTTTTAAGCTATACATTTAATTTATTTAATTGATATATGGCTATTTAAGTTATTTCCTTTTGAGCTTTAGTAGTTTGTATCTTTCAAGGAATTTGTTCATTTTATGTAAGTTGTCAAATTTGTTGGCAGAACATTGTTCACAATATTTTCTTACTATTCTTTTTGCCTATCTATACTCTATAGTGATGTCATTTCTCTTATTTCTGCTAATACTAATTTAAGTCTTCTCTCTGTTTCCTTATTGCAATCTGGCTAGAGCTTTATCAATTTTATCAGTCTTGTCAAATAACTCACTTTTAGTTTCATTGGTTTTTCCCTTCAGTTTTTCCATTACCTATTTTATTGCTTTCTGTTCTAATCTTTTAAACTTTCTATTCTTCTGCTTTGGATTTCATTTGCTCTAAAGGTAGAACCAGAGACCACTGATTTGAGACTTTTCAAAATAAGTATTTTAGTACTAGAAATTTCCCTATAAGTACTGTTTTGGCTCTATTCCTTAGATTTTTTTATATGATGTGCTTTCTTTTTTGTGGTTGTTGTTTTTAGGGCTGCACCCTATGGAAGTTGCCAGCTAGGGGTCCAACTGGAGCTAAAGCTTCTGGAGCTACAGCTGCCAGCCTATGCCATAGCCATAGCAACACGGGATCCAAGATGCATCTTCGACCTACATCACAGCTCACAGCAACACGTGGTCCTTAACCTACTGAGCAAGGCCAGGGATTGAACCTGTAACCTCATGGTTACTAGTTGGATTCATTTCTGCTGCACCACAATGGGAACTCTGTGTTTTCATTTTTAAACACTTAAAATTTTTTTCTAATATCCTCTTCGAGTTCCTAGTTTATCATAGGTTATTTAGAAGTATTTATTTAGTTTTCAAATATTTGGGGGACTTTTCATATTTTCTTCCTTCCTTCCTTCCCTCCCACCTTTCTTTCCTTTCTTCCCTCCCACCTTTCTTCCCTCCCACCTTTCTTTCCTTCTTTCTTTCTTTCTTTCTTTCTTTCTCTTTCTTTCTTTCTTTCTTTCTTTCTTTCTTTCTTTCTTTCTTTCTTTCTTTCTTTCTTTCTTTCTTTCTTTCTTTCTTTCTTTCTTTCTTTCTTTCTTTCGTCTTTTTAAGTCCTCACCCATGGCATGTAGATGTTCCCAGGCTAGGGGTCTAATCAGAGCTGCAGCTGCAAGCCTACGCCACAGCCACTGCAAAACTGCAAATCTGAACCATGTCTGTGACCTACACTATAGCTCAAAGCCATGCTGGGTCCTTAACCCACTGAGCGGGGCCAGGGATGGAACCCACGTCCTCATGGATACTAGTTGGGTTCATTACCACTGAGCCACAATGGGAATTCCTGTTTTGATTTCTAATTTAATTCATCCTGCTCAGAGAACATTGTATGATTTAAAAAAAAAACTGAGGTGTAATTAATTTGCATATCACTTTGCATGATATTTATCCTCTTACATTTATCAAAACTTGTTTTATGGTTTAGCATGTAGTTCATCTTGTGCTAACTGGATACTGGTGCACTTGAAAAAAATGTATATTTGTTGTTGTTAAGCGAAGAATTATATAAATGTTGGTTAAGTTGGTTGATAGCATTGTTCAAGTCTTCTACATTCATACTGATGATCTGTTTCCTTATCAATTATTGAGTGAGACAGATGTTAAAATCTCTGAGTATAATTATGAATTTGTCTATTTCTTTGCTTTGTCCAGTTTTGCTTCATATATTTTGAAACTCTCTTAGATGCAAAACCTTTTAAGAGTGTTATATTCAGTTGATAAATTGAAATGTCCCTGTTTATCTCTGGTAAGAGTCTTTGCTCTGAAATCTTTGTTGTCTGATATTAATATAGCTTTGAACATTTAAAATCTTAATATAAATTACCAAATTTCCTCTCAAAAAGTCTGTGTCATTACATAAAGTTTTCCCCCATTCTGGTCCACATCTACTGAGAACTTGATATGAACCTTTCTCTAAACATTTAATGTTTCTTCTGAATTTGGGATGAGCTAATGCTCTACCAGACCTCTGGTTCTCTATCTGCACGATGGTAGCAATTAATAGCAGCTCAGCAATCCTGTGCAGGTGTGGGAATGCAGGCCAGGGTTTAGGCAGAGGATTAAGGGGAAGGCAGCATTTAGAAAAGACAAACGAGAAGTACTTTCATTATCAGAGAAGGTGGTAAGTAAGGGACATCTGGCTGCTGTAAGGAAGTTCAAGATATCAGGGCAAGATGAATTAGAACTTGTGGCAGTAAACTTGTGATGTCAGAGTCACTATTAATAATTTTTAAGGAGTTCCCTGGTGGCCTACCAGTTGAGGATCTGGCATTATCACTGCTATGGCTCAGGTTCCATCCCTGGCCCAGGAACTTCTGCATGCTGCAAGTGTGTCCAAAAAAAATTAAAAAATAAAATAATTTTAAAGAAACGGGGTCTGATAGATGTAGTCAAGATTGAAGACAGGCAGCCATACTTACTTTTTTAATTAGTGAAAAAAAAATTGTGACATTCAGTAAAGAAAGCAAGGAGTCCAGGGGACCAGAAAGCGTTCACTAAAAACTTATTTAATTCATCGTATTTGCTGAGTGACCCAGTTGATAGATCTGGAAAGGTCCCAGGTGCTTTGACCTGGAGAGAAGTGGAACCAAGTAGGTTCCCAGAGACAAACAGATCCAGGAGTTCCCGGCTGGTGGGCAGCGAGCCATCAACATTATACTAGGACCTGGCTTTCTTATTAGGAGTGTTTTAACACATTAGGTCAGGCCACCGCCTCTCCATCTGTCTGGATGAGGCAGCAGCAATAGCCCCCAACATACCACATTAAGTACTCAGGTCTAAAGAGCCTGTTTTGTAGGCTCTGCAGTCACTAGGACTATAAACAGAATACTGGCTAATTATTGTTTAATTATTGCTTAAAAACCAATTGGCACAATACAATCACTGCATTAATTACCCCATACAGCATCTGCTTTCTTTTTAGCCGTCTTCCCTATCCACCCCCACCCCACCTCGGCCCCCTTTCCCCACTTTAATCGAAATTCAGCTTGCTGTAACACCTCCTTTCTCCTGGCCAACTGGATCTCTCCATTCACATGAGGGAGAAGAACAAAACAGAGAAGGCCCCGGGGATTAGGGAGTTTTGACAGCTGTCCAAGAGGAGCGCTGAGATACGGGCCAAGTACCTAGGCAGGACAGAGACAAATGAGAGACAGAAGAGAGTCACGGAGGAGGGGAAGATAGGCAGGGACACATCGCAAGAGGAATGAAGTGGACAAAGAGTCACAGAGACAGGCAGAGATGTTCAGAGGGGCGCTGAAAAGGGGGGAAAGGAAGAGAAACGCTAAAAAAGAGTTGAAGAAAATGCGAAATGCTCAGGAAGGGAAGGAGACAGGAGAGAGCTTGTCAGGAAGGAGAAGGAAAAAGTCCAGCCTCTAGGGACAGATCAGTCCGGCTTGGGGGACAGGCAGCTCGGGAGGCCCCTCACACACCTGGGAGCGGGGTGGGGCGGAGAAGGCGGCCTCTGGGCCGGGAGCGCGGACGGCGAGAGGGGCGAGGCTGAGCGCGCGCGGCTGGGCGGCAGAGCCCCCTGGGCGAGCGGGGCGTGCGCCTGGCGGCCCGGGACTCGCCCGGCGGCCCCGCCCCCTCCCCGGCCACCTCCTTCGCCGGGGCTTTTCCTGCGGGGCTCAGGAAGCCGGCCTAGCACAGCTGCAAACAATAGCTCGGGGCCCGGGCTTGGCTCCCGGAGAGGCCGGCGCGGGGCAGCGGGGAAGGGAGGCGTCCGCGCCGCCGGGGGCCCGCGGCGAGCCCCCGGCCGGGCCGGAGCTTCGGTTGAGCTCGGCGCTACCCGGGTCATTGTTGGCCGGGACGGAGGAGCGGGAGCCGGGGGAGGAGCTGCTAGGCGGCGGCGGCGGCGGCGGCGGCGGCTGAGGGAGCCAGAGGGGGAGCCAGAGAGCGAGCGAGGGAGGGAGACCGAGCGAGCGGGCGAGCGAGCGAGGGAGGGAGGAGGTAGAGAGACAAGGAGGGTGGGAGGGAGGAGGAAAAATAAAGAGGAGAGCCGAGCAGGGCTGAACAATAGAGACAGGCAGACGGGCGAGGAGGAGAGCCAGCTGCCGCTGCTGGGGGAGAGCGGGCGTCCAGGCAGCCGGGACCCCGGCTCGGGCCAGACCGCAGGCGGCCAGCGCCCCCAGGGAAGGGGGACCATGGGGGAGCCGGCAGCAGGCGCCCCCAGCCCGCCGCGCGCCTCCGCTTGAGGGAGCCTCGGCGTCCTCTGCCCCAGCCTCGCCGCCCCGGCCGCCCGCCCTCGAAGCCCGGTGTCCGCCGGGTCTGCGGCCGTGGCCGCTGCGCCCCGCGCCCTCCGCCCACAGGGCGCCGAGCAGCCCTCGGCCCCAGGCTTCGCCAGCCGCCGGCTGCCCGCGGACGCCCTCCCCCAGTCATGAACCCCCCGGAGGGGGCAGCGGAGGAAGGAGGAGCCGCCGACTCGGACGTGGACGCCTTTTTCCGGACAGGTAAGCTGGGCAGGGCGCGGGGAACCGGGGAGGGGGCTGCTGCCCAGGACGCGGTGTCTCGGACAAGTTTGGGGAAGCAGGGCTGTTGCTGGGGTGTGCGTGTTGGGGGGCAGTCCCTCTCGTCGTCGGGGCTGGAGTTGCCCAGATTCTTGTTGTTATGGCAATGCTGGTTGCGTTTTGGGGAGGGGTGGGGGCTGGGAGCTCGGCGCCCCTCGGCGTTCACCCCACTTGCGCGAGTCTGTGTTGGGGAGGCGGGAGGCGGTCCCCTCGGGCCGCCTTCTGCCGGAGCGCGGGGATGGGGCGATGTTGGATCACTTTGCAGCGCGCCGCTCCCGCTACCGGCGTCCCCCGGCCCCTCCCTGGGCTTCCCCCTCCCCCCAGCGCCTGTCAGCCGGGCCCCCTCCGGCCGCCCTGCGCCCGCACCCCTTCTCTGGCCGGTGGCCCCTGATGTGCAAAGAGGGGTCACTGGGGACCGGGAGTCAGGCAGGCTGCAGACTGACAGTCTGGAGCGGGGCGGACCGAGGACGGTCGTGCCTGGTGCGTGCGGGGCCAGCATCTCAGACTTGAGAGGCAGACCCGGCTGGGAGGGCGGTGGGCGCCTGGGACCTCCTCCTTGTCCTTCTCTTCTCCAGTTCTGGAAACGGACGAGCTTTTCATAAGAATCACTCATTCCTGGAAGTGTGAGTTAGCGTCCCCCTCATACACACCCACTGAATCTTTGCTCGCCTCTGGTACGTAACACCCCCCGCCCCCATCTGCCTTCTGGCTGTTTGCGGCCCCTGCCACCTCCCAGCCCCCGGCTCTGTGGCTACCCATGTTCTTTGGCTACACAGTCCCTTTCCCAGAAAAGACGCCGACCACCCTTTTTTCCTACCACCTGTGGCCACGTTTCTCTGCTGACCAGGGCTTCTCCATCTCCTCTTTACCTGTAGCTTCCACCAACTCAGGGAGGTAGAGCACCCCATCTTCCATGTCTGGAACCATTTTGTGTAGAATCTTTGTCCCAAAGAGTCCAGTAAGTTATAAGGACCCTGGGCATCTGCCCCTCTCTCTGTAAATTGGATTAGAGGACGGTGAACTAGTGGGGTCAAGGATCAGGTTAGCTCTGAAGACTCCCTGCACACCCATCTGTTTCCTAACCTCATTGCCTTGCCCTGGAGGTCATCTGAGGGAAGGGGTGGGGTGCTTTGTTGGGGAGACTCATGATTTTAGAAGTCAAGACTTGGTCGGCCCATATGTTCATTTTCTAGTTGGTCTGAAAAGGAAAGAGCTGGAAGACAGGAATTGATGCCAGGGCTGGGAGAATGTAGAGGGAGCCCCTGTTATCTACCCTGCTTCCCAGGGATAATATACACCTCCCCCCCCCCCCACACTGCCCAGGAACCAAAGCACAGATTCTAAAAAGGTGCTTGACCTTAGTTTATAACCTTAGTTTATAATCTAGGGGAGAGGTTCTGGGGCTAAGTGATACCTGGAAACATTCACCAGGATTTCTTTCGTGAACCCCTCCCCCCCCATCCCTACCCCTTGCTTCCCATCTGGCACAAAAGTCTGTCTTTTCTTAGCTGTGGGGAAAACTCTTGATGTGTGAGCTTTCCCACCTTCCCTTTCTGGATTGGCTTTCATCTTTTGGCATCCACTCCTCCTTCCCCTTTCCTACCATCCAAACAGGAGTTCCTGTCCATTCTCTGTCCCAGGCCCTTGGAGCAGATTCCAGTTTCCGGAGACTTGCTAATTTCTGACAAATGAATTCACACAGTGTTAATGGTGTTAATGGCCTATAATGGTCCAATGTGTTACTTTTCCCAGGGCCTTTCAAAAACACAACATGGGGCTTACATTGTCTAGCCCTAGCTCAAATCACAGAGTAAATAGCAGACTGAGTCTGTCTCCTGTGGAATCATGTTGGGGATATTCTCCTTCCTCCTCCTGAAACTTGGTGAGGTGGGGGCTAGGTGGGGGCACTTAGAATCAGAGAAGGTCAATGCATAATGCTGGAAATGGCCAGTGACCTGGAACAAGTTGTAAGAGGGGGTGCAGACTGCAGGTGGTAGAGTCTAAGATCTCTGCCCACCCTGAATGGCCCTCTGTGCTCTGCTTCCTGATCTTACCCCCTTTCAGTCTCTAGCCTGGGCTCTTTTTGGGGATTCTTAAGCCTAAAAAAGGCCATATTTCTTAACTGTCTCTCTTCTGATTCTCCATCTTTATGAACAATAGCACTACACCTGGTAAGCTGGACAGATTATAAATTTATTTATTTGAACAACTGAGAAAGATTAAAACACATTTTCAAAGTCCCTAGTGTCCAGTTTACCCCCTACTTTCTGGTGGAAAATTTTGCATGCACAAAAGCCAGACTGGCAATTGCTTTGTCAGAACTCTGGTGTACTGTGTCTTTAATAAGGCATGTTTCAAATAATTCTGTCATTTTGGTTTCTCACTTGTCCTTTTCCTGTTTTTAGTGTTTCAGTTCTTTTGACCACTGACCAATATAGATTCCCTAAACCTTACTTCCCTGAAGGCATATGGAGAGACAGACAAACACACACACACACACACACACACACACACACACACCCCCAGAGCCAAAATTGCTATTCTTATAGACTGCTGGATTCTATATCATCTTTCTGGGAATTCTCTGGTCCAAGCCTGGGAAAGTGCATTATAGTAATTTTATTGATCATTGTTATGAGGCAGAGGAGAAGAAATATGGAAACTCAGAACTGGGAACAGAAATCAATTGGAAAAGAAACCAGCAAGGACTTTTCCTACTAGGAGCCTTCTGCTGTCCAGGGTGCTGTGGGATACAAAAGAAATATTCAAAGTGGCTCTACCCTCGAAGAGCTTTTAAAAGCAGATTGACAATTACTGCTCAATTAGAGATTAATTAATTGCTGAACATTATGGTGCTATAAGAAAAAGTTGGCAGAACAACAGAGGAGTGGAACTGAGGGTAGCCCTTGAAGGGGAGAAGGAGGGTGGGAAGAGACACATGGGCAAAACTCAGTGGCGACAGGCGGTGGGGGGTGGTTGAGGCATTGACCTTGAGGATCCCTGGAGGACCAGTATTTAGTGGAAATTGTAGAGTAAGGAGGAATGGGAAACAGGGTTAAGTAGAGCAAGGCCAGATAGGGAGGGTCTTGGAAGCCCAAGAGAGGGGTTTAGATTTGATTTGGGGTGGG
The DNA here is from genome assembly GCF_016906955.1 of Phacochoerus africanus. Taxonomy (NCBI): domain Eukaryota; kingdom Metazoa; phylum Chordata; class Mammalia; order Artiodactyla; family Suidae; genus Phacochoerus; species Phacochoerus africanus. The sequence goes on along the minus strand of NC_062544.1, from coordinate 216,692,386 downwards.
TAGGGAGTCACGTTAGCTTCTTGAGCAAGGGCACATCCTGAAGAAAGTGTTATTTGGAAAGGTTAATCTGGGGCCCATGTGATTGATGAAGTGGAGAAGCAAGAGAAAGAACCCAGGGAGATGCAAAAGTGATCTGGAACTGAGGGGGAGGGTTGGTGGCAGAAAGGATGGGGAGTCATAGACTACTCTGAGACATTTTCAAAGGCAGCAGTGTGGGAAGTTGACAAACTAGTCATAGGGGGAGAGAAAATTAAGCCCACAAGAAAATGGGAGTAGCTGGGTTGAAAGCACAGAGGACCAACCATGTCCTAACCGACATGCTCTAATTAAGGACAGGACCTGGTTTTGCAGGGCAGAGAATGCTATTAGCTTTGGACATGGAGAATTAAAGGTGACTGAGGAACATCCAGGTGGAGTTGTTTTGTGGGAGACATGCGACCCTTGACAGGAGCACCGGCAGGGTGTTAGGGCTGGTGGTGTGGGCGAGGAAGCCTTCTGCTAAAGCTTGTGAATGCATCAGTTCTCAGAGGGAGGGGGTGCAGGAAAGAGGAGAGGGCTAAAGTTAGAATTTGGGGGAGAAACTCTTATTTAGGAAGTCGCAGCAAAGGATACTTGATCCTGGAGACCCCAGGGAGTCAGTGTGAGTTCTCATGTGATGACAGGCTGCAGATAGGTTAAACAAGAGGAACACTGCTAAGTGTCACTGGATGTGATAAAAAGAAGGCCACTGTGAGCTCTTGGGAGCACAGTTTTAGAGGAGGCATTCAGGATAGGGGTGGTGGGTAGGAATCAGTTACTTGCAGAGTTGACTGCTGAAAGGAAAAGAGTTTGGGTGCTAGTCAGGGGGGATGAGAAAAGGAGTTTTCATTTTTTTTGTTTGTTTTTTTTTGTTAAGAGGGAACAGGTTTGGATGTAGAAGGAAGGAGTTTGTGGGCAGGGAGAAGAGAAGATGGCAGATTGGTTGTTGATTTAGATACTGAAGAGGCGAGACAAGAGGAGGTTCCCTAACAAAAGTAGGAGCTTGGCTTTGGTGAGCAGAGGAGAAACCTCTTTCTTTAAGACTCAAAGGAAAAAAATTCAGAGGATAAATTTAAGGAGATTCATGTGGAAATATCTTCTACCTCTGTCCTTCTGTTGTGCTTTGGTCCTGTGAGTCCAGACATTTTCAGCTGGAGTGTTTACTGTTACTTGGACTTTGGTCGGCCTCAAACCTCAACTCTGTCTTTCCGACTCCCTAAGTTAGCTTCTCCTCTTATCTTCCTTAATTCCGTAGGTGGCATCTTCCCTCTCTTAGTCATGATGTTTAAAAACTTGGTATTATCTTTGAGGAACCTCTTTCTTCTAACAAACTCTATTGAATCGTCTTTCATAGTTAGCCCATACTATTCACCCTCAGGGCCAATGTCCTAGGCCAGGACACCCATTCTGGCACCCATGGACTCTGTTAGCAGAATTAATTCTTGGCTCTGGGGATTTGCTCTCTCACCTCCACTCCAAACTGGACTTCTAAAGTAGGTTGCACTACTTTCATCAAACCTTATTTATGAACTCCATTGTACCTTCAGGGTCAAGTCCCTCCCTCACAGCTCAGCACCAGCCAGGCTGCTCTTCTCACCATCCAAGGGTGCTTTCAATCATCCACCCCTTCACCCCCACTCTACAAATGCAACTCATTCTTGAGTCCTATATGCTTCTGGAAGCTTTCACAGCTCCCAAAGACCAACTCTCCTCCGAATTCCTAAAACACTTTACTTGTCTGTACTCATTTTCTCACTTCATCAGAGGTATTGTATTGGTTTTTAGCCTTTTCATACACTGTCATAACTCAGGGAGGGAAGTGATGTGTTCTTTGAACGATCTTTGAAAAAGTTTGTGATTCATCAAAACCAAACCAAAACAAACTATCCCCCCGCAACAGAGATAAAGCAAACTTGGCAAAATATAAGCATCTCTGAATCTAGGTGGTGATATATTGATATTTATTTATTTATCTTTTTGGTGTTTTTGCCATTTCTTGGGCCACTCCCGTGGCACATGGAGGTTCCCAGGCTAGGGGTCTCATCGGAGCTGTAGCCGCTGGCCTACCCCAGAGCCACAGCAGTACTGGATCCAAGCTGCGTCTGCGACCTACACCACAGCTCACGGCAACGCTGGATCCTTAACCCATTGAACAAGGCCAGGGATCAAACCCACAACCTTATGGTTCCTAGTCGGATTCATTAACCACTGTGCCACGACGGGAACTCCGATATATTGATAGTTATTGTATGATTCTTTAAACTTTTCTTTCAGATAATAAACCCATCCAACCCAAACATGGAACTGGACATTGTGAGGTCCAGATTGTAGGGGAGGGAGATTTTGGAAAAATAGCCTATGTTTGTGTGCAGTTTTTTGAGTAAATATCACTACCCTGCCTGAGCATTGCCAGGCACCTAAACAGGGATGAGTCTCTGACCTCCTGGACTCTCTTTGCAGCAAAGGAAAACATCTCTTTTAGATGTTGTGTTTGATGCTCCAGAATGTAAATATGATGCCTAATTCAATGTTTACCATTCCTTCCTGATTCTCCTCTACTTCTACCCGTCATGATTTGGGTTTTTGGCGACACCATTTTCCAGGAACTTCTGGGGGAGTATTGAGAGGACTTTGTTTTTCTGAAGAGGGAATGTGGTTCATACTTCTAATATTGTATTTATATAGGCTGTTTCTACATTAATATATTTTATAACATGTCAATGACATCTAGGCACATCTCCAGATTTGGGAGGCTCAGCTTTATCTTTGTGCTGCCAATCATCAATAACTCAATTATTGGCACATTCTGTCCATTTGTATTTGATAATCCTTTGGGGGTTGGAAGTGGTGTTGGAATAAACTGAAGCTACAGAAATAAATTAGGTGAAAAGTTAAAAGAACCTTCCGGACTGTCGAGATCAAGGAAAGATTAGAACAGGTGAACTAGGGGTCCTTTTTAGATGTTGTAGAATGAACATTTTACTGGTTCTTTCTGGTTCTGGAACTTGGTAGTTTACTTCTAGAGGTAAGTGATATGTTATAGTCTAGTGGTTCTCAACTGGAGGCAGTATGTCCTCCAGAAAACATTTGGTAACATTTTTGGAGGTGTTGTCATAACTCAGGGAGTGGAGTTGCTACTGGCATCTAGTGGGTAGAGGTCTGGGGTGCTGCTAAACATCTTACAGTGCACAGGACAGTAAAGCCCCCAAATGTTAGTGGTGCTGAGGCTGAGAAACCCTGAGAGAGCAGACGATCACAGGCTTTGGATCAGATAGGCTTAGTACTAACCAGGGGCAGAAGCTTGGGCAAATTATTTAATCTCAGTCATCCTCAGTCTTCTGAAAATGAGACCAAGAATGTTTGTTTCATAGGCTGAGAAGATTAAATAGGAAAAACATGTGTAAAAAGCAGCTAGTGGTTTCTGACACTCTTTAGGAGCACAAGAAATCCTAGCTGTTCCTGCTGTTTCCGTATTAAGTGACCATGATGGCACAGAGGCTAAGGGAGTCTCCGGAAGCGGTACAGTGCTGAGCTTTTGACATGGGTGGGAGAGGGTGCTGAGAGCATGCAGAGGCCTGAGTGGAATCAGAAGGCTAGAGTTTGGTCCTCTGCTCTTTTTCATTCATTCATTTCGTCCTTTGTTTGACAGACATTTATCGAGTGCCTAGTGCAGCCATGTACTGTGCTCTGGGAGTGTATAAAATCATTGCAGGAAAGAATATAGAGCAGAAAGGGAAATGAATATAATTACTATACCCCTCCTCAGGGAGCACTTGAATTTAAGGGGTGGGAAAGGGAGAAAAAGCCAGTGAAAGAGGCTGAGAAGTTCAGGCAAGAGAGCAGGAAGTGAACCCTCCCCTTTGCTCTCTACTTATCTGACAACTTGGGTGAGTGAGTAACATCTGTGTAAGCTGAGGGTAATGCCATCTCCCCAGCCTCCCCTGGTTCCCACATAGAGCTGTTTAGAGCGTCCAACAAGGTACAGTATGTGAAAGGTCTTTTTAAGTTGTACAATTCTAGCCAAACATATGTAGATAGTTCCTTCCAAATTGAACATTCTATTACTCTAAGTACCTCTTCTGACAAGTATTATTTTATTTAATTTGACCTCCATGGGACCTTTTCCAATCCTTCCTAATTTGGTTTTTCCAAGGGGGCTGGATGGGGCATCCTCCTTATAACAGATCGGGGCACTCCTATTCTTTCCTCCACAAAAGTGTGAAAATGCCAGCCCCTCAGGCCCTTTGCCATCTGGAGAGCCTGCTGAGAATGGGGTTCTTGCTTCCGCTGAGCCTCAGGTGGGTGCAGTGAATCAGTCCCTTCCTGCTCCTTCTCCATCTGCACGCAGTTCAGACTCCTCTTGCTACTCCTTTGAGTGTGAATGACGGGCAGCAAAACAACTAGGAAATGATTGACAGCCTCATGATTTCATGCTTGAAATCATGTCTGCTAAGGAGTGAGGAAACACAAAAAATTAGCTGGGAGGATTAATTCAGGGAAGTAAAGAAGAAACTGTTGGGGAATTAGCTTTGTATCCTCCCCCTCTGTCCCATGCCATTGTCAGAAGGGAACTGGACATTAGCTAGAAAACACATATACAAGGGATAAGCAAGTAGAGGTGTGTGTGAAAAGTGGCAAATGAACTCTGTTCTCAAGGAAGTAGTTTCTTCTCAAGCTGGGACTGGAAGGATGGCTTGGATTTGGTTGGGGAAGACAGAGGTGCTGGAACAGTGTTAGAAAAAGGTATGACCATCCATGGCATGTTGGAGGCAGTAAGTGGTCTAGTTTATGTGACTCAGAAGATTCAGGTGGAGGATCAATGGGAGATAAAACTCAGAAGGATGTGGGGACCAAGTTGATTGACTGCTTCATTTATCATTTACTGGACTCCTAGATAAAAAAGGGCTTTGTGTGGCAGGCCAAGGAGTTTGGTCTTTGTGCAGGTGGCTTTCAGGAGCCACTAGAAGTTCCTGAATGGGGTAGCGACATGATCAGAACAATAAATCTGGCAGCCCTGCAGAGAGTCTTTTGGAATGGGGGAGGAACTGCTGGCCAGGGCTGGATTGGGAGACCACTGTGATAGGCTGGGAGGGTCTGAACTTGAGCTGCCACAGTGAAAATGGGGAGGAGTGGATGGATGTGCAGGAGATCAAGGTTGTAAAGTCTATAGGACTTGACAGCTTGGATGGAGAGATGTCAGGGATGAGGTGGGGCTCAAAGGTAACTCCCAAGCTCAGAGCCTGGGTGACTGGGGAGGATGGAAGAACCCTAAATGAAAACCAAGAGTTAAGGAAAAGGAGGATCAGCTGTGGGAGGTAGGAGGAGAGGGAGGATTCAAGAATTTACTTTGGGACATGTTGCTTTTCAGGTGTCAGTGAAATATCTTAGGGAGGTGTTGATTCAGTAGGCGGATAGTGGAGGGAGTCTGGAGCTTTGGAGGGAGGCCAGAGACGGAAATACAGATTTGGGAGATATCTGTAAGAAGTTGTGGCTGGACCTATCAGAATAGATGAGATAATAAATGAAAAGCATGTACAGACTTAAGGGCAGAGGTCCAAGGACAGAGCTGCAGACCCAAGTGAAGGGCTAGAAGAGAACCAGGGGAGAGCAGGGCTTGGGATCAGTCAGGTCTTCAATGGGGTCTGAAGCTGCAGAGAGGCCGAGGGAGAGGTGCCTGAGAGAACCCCCTCCCTGGCTTCTGAAAATTGAGAGATCACTGGTAACCTTTGAAATAACAGTTTCGCTTGTGTATGGGAGGTGGAATTCAAATTTCAAGGGGAGTGGGGAGTAAGTGGATGGGGAGGAAGTGGTGGGAGTGCATATAGATGACTCTTTGCAAAGGTTTGGCTGTGAAGGGAAGGTTAAAAATAGTAAGGTAGCTGGAGATGGGGAGCAGAGTTGAGGGGAGGCTTTTTTTAGGTAGGGGAGGATATGTGTGTACCTAAGGGTGGGGAGGAGGGAGAAGGCAGGCTTGGGGAAGGGAATGAATATTCAGAAAAAGAGGAGCAATTGAAGAAAGAAGATCCTGGGTGAGCCTGTAGGGGTGGCTCTCAAGGTTAGCTGTGGGGTGAGCCTTGGGCCACAGGAGGAGACTGGGGGAAGGCAGACCTACCTCAGTAACGGAGCAGGCTGGCCAGGAGCTCTGCTGAGGGCACCATGTGCTTGGTCATTTGCCCCAGTAGAGAGCATTGGTGGCTTGGAGACTCAGGGGCTCCTGGTGCTGCGCTTGGGGAGGGAAGTGTAAGTCGAGGGCAGCTGTGAGCTGGGCGGGTGTGGCTCTAGAGGGCTTCTTGGGCAGAGAAATAAGAAACAAGGCTGGGAGACCCTAAAATAGCAGGCCTTATAGAAGTGCTGGTGGCTTCCTTTTACAGGCTGAGGTGGGATCTGCTCCAGGCTATAGCAGGTCTGCAGACTCACTTCCTACAGAGCATGAGTCAGAAAGGCAACTTGGAGGCTGGGGCGAATGGAGGGTGAATGAGGAGAGGACAGAAGGAGGAGGACTTCAGCAGGCAGGGAGGTGTTGGGGCAGCCTCCTAAGGACCAGCCCATGCCTGGCCGTCGGGTGTTGTCTCTGGCAGGGACAGACCTGCTCTTGAATTTTCAGTTTCCTTAATGCCTCTAGAGGTTTTGGAAGAAAGAGGAAGTAGAGCTGGGGTCATGGAAGAGCCTTTTGCCCATTTTTTTCCTTGAAGAGGAACCCTTCACACCAGAGGGAAAATGGCAATAAGCACACCCATTCCTTTGGCCCCAAAGCACCCTTTTCAGCTCTCACTTTAGGGACAAACCCAAGAATTGTCATCAAGTGAGGCATCTTATGTGGCCCTCTAGGGGGATGGGGAGCAGGAATCCAGGGGCTGCTATTACCAAAGGTTGGGCTATGGGGGACTGGCTTTATATATATCCTAGAGTAGGAGGAGGTGGGAGTTTCCTTAGGTGTGGAAGGTTCCAAAATCGGTCTTAGAACAGGAACTTACTAGCTATGTGGCCTTGTTCAAGGTACAGCCTCTTTGAGCTTCAGTTTCCTCATGTGTAAAATGGGTAAAAAAACCCTTACCTGTCAGGATTGCTCAACGTGGGTAGATGTGTATCGTGATAGTTACATTCATATGGTACATAGTGATAGAAATTGGATTATGCTACTAGTAATAGAATATACTATATATTCTATTACTAGTATAACTATATTACACATATATAATTATATTACTAGTTAGATTTTCTAAATCATAAAAATTATGCTTCAATAGCTTCCTTCCTTCTCTCCCCTCCTCTGTAATATTCTTTTCCCTCCTCCCTCCCTCCCTTCCTTCCTTCCTTCTGCATAGATCAGTAAGGCTGTGATTTTTTAAGCTTGCAGTTGCAGTTATTCCAGGGCTTGGCAGGCAGGGACTGGAAATGTGGCTACCCCCCCACTCCAACCTTTTTACACTCTTACTCTGCAGCCCAGGGACAATGGGCATCTCTGAGGAATGGGGGTGGGGAAACACAGTGTTCAGTTGGCAGCTGGACAGTGGGCCTAGAGGGAGACCCAGGAGACTGGCAGATGGTTAATTGGATGTGACAAAAGGGGGCTGGGGGGAGGGGTCTGGGGCTCATGGGGGATTCCTGTCTCTGACTTCTTACCATCCTGGGAAGGAGATTGCAGGAAGAGGGAGGAGCACCTCAGGAGCAGTTAGAGGGAAAGATTGGCAGGACTCCACATTGGCCGTGTGACCATGGAAGGACAGAGGGCCACTGGGAGTGGTGTCACGGCTTTATCTTGTGAGGTAGGTGAAGAAGGTGTCTCTTCTCTGTACCACAGTCCATTGGCACATAACAGGTTCAATTACTTTTATATAAAGTGAATGCTTAACCAACTATTGGAACACTGTAATTTTCTAGTCATTCTTCATGATCCTAACCACTGAGTTTTGACAGCTAAATATCATGATAACTTTTGATGTAAACTGGACAAAGATTGATCAGTTTCAGCAAACACTAAATTTCAGTGAGTGGATCTCTTCATTCATTCTTGCATTCATTCATTCAGGTGTCAAACACCAGCTGTGCACCTTGCAAGTGCCAGGCACTGGGGCTATACAAACAAGTTAGAAATCATCCTTCCCACACGGTGGGTAATAGTCTAGAGGGGTGGCCTGACACATGAACAACGATCGTCATGTAATATGAGAAGTGCCATGAAGAAGCTTGCATGCTATACATTGAGAATAAAGAGGAAAGGTCAGCACCTCACCTGTATGGGTGTGGGAGGAGTCATTGAGGAGGGGATGCTTATACTGAAGTAGATGAGAAGGTGGTAAAAATGAAGATGGATCACCACTGTTCAAGAGGTTTGGTAATAAAACCAAGGAGAATAATAAAATGGTAATTGAAACAGTATTTTGGGAGCACTTGTAGTCTTCTCTTTCTTGATCGTAAGTGTGATCTGTTTGTGAACGTTCAGTGAGCTGTAGACTTAATATGTGCATTTTATGAATGCAAATTATACTTCAATAAATTTTTTAAAGCTTATCAGGTCCAGTGAATTTTTTTTTTAAGAGAGAAAAATCTTTGTATGTTTGAAAAAAATCACAGGAGGAGACCGTGGTAGAAAGTGGTGTGTGTGGTGGTGGTGGGGTACCAGGTTGGGCACTACCTTCTTCAAAAGTCAGGGAAGGATGCGATTCCCAGGCAAAAAGGTTATATCTGAAATAGAGGGGGCACTTATTCTTCTATGGCTATGGAAAAGGACCAGGTGGTTTTCCAGGTCATGTGTACAGGTCAGCTCTTAATTAAGACTGACCTCAGTCTTCTCTGTGAATGGGAGCCAAGGTCATCTGAAGGACTGCGAGGGTACTGAGAGCCTCCGAAGAAAGGAGATGGATAGGATCCAGGCTCTGGAGAATGAATGAGAATGGCATTAAAGACTGGTCTGTCAGGAGTCCAGTGTGGGCCAGGTATGCACACTTCTGCATCTTGCTCAGCCCTGGAGTCTTTGGCATAGAGGAGAAAACAGAGGATTCTTGAGTCCTTGGGTGGTGACTTGGGTGAGATGTCCAAGTATGATGTATGCATTAGATTTGTTTTTACCCTAGTATCTTTCCAGAACCTTGCTGGACGTTGATGACTCCAAGGCCTTGTGGAAGCCCTGTCTTGGAAAATGGTCATGTCTGGTTTCCTCAGGTTTGCTTTGGACTTGTCTGTATTCTTCTCAACAACCAGTTCAGTGCCTTGCAGATAATACCTGCTTGTTTAGTATTTGTTGGCTTGATTTTTTAAAAAGAGCTGTTTATTGCTGTGTGGGTCATTTGGGAGTTTTATAATGAAACATTGTGCTAAGGAAATGAATCTTTTTTTTTTTTTTTGTGGACAGGCAATCTACCTTAAAAAGACCTTTGAAATCAATATTTACTGTGAAATGGAGTGAACAACTCTTGTTTATTCTGGATTAATTAGAGGGGACCTCTTTTATCACTTGCTTACAAATATTCCATAGCGCTGGAAAACTAAAAACGCACTCTTCTTTCAGAAAAACCCACATGGGGAAGTTTAAACTTACAAATGCACCAACTAAGCAATATTGAGTGAGTGTCTGCTCTGTGCCCAGTATAATGCTGGATACTAAGGGGGTTGCTAAAGGTGGGTAACAAATAGTTCTTGTCCCTGAAGAGTTTATGGTCTTGTTGGGTTGGGGAGAGACTGATATAGGAAAAAATGGCTAATTGGAGGTCAGTCAGAATGGGGAATTGAACTCATTCATGAATTCATTTAGTACATATTTATTGTCTATACACTAAAAGAGAATTTAAGTGGTAAACAGTGTTTCATTTAGAGAGACTTGATTTTCTATGTACTGTCATACAACATTTATTTTTTTATCCTAAAGTTATTTTTTGTTTTAAAAATAATGCTGGCTCACTGTAGAGCATTTGGAAAATATGAAGCATAAAGGATAGAAAAGCCACTGCAATGCCATTACCCAGAGATAACCCCTGTTTGTTAATTTGAGCTATTTCCTCTGATCGTTTCCTATGTGTGTAGTCTCTTCCTTGATTCAGGTTTGTTTTTTGATCATTGAATTAAGGTGAAAAACAAATGGGAGGCCAGGCTTTTTCCTAAATGAAGCCATTTCCCCCAGTTTAAATGTATGATGTGTCAGTATACATGTATCCATTGAGCAAAGTGATGCATTCATGAGCCAATTAACATTTATATGAGGGTAACGTAAGAAGACAGAGGATCCTTTGATTGTTTGGAGGGGTAAAGACATTGACACTTAATGTTGTAAGAAATAAATTACACAATAGTACAGGATCTATGGTTAAAAGTGAATGAACGCTCTTTCTCCCTCCTCCTCCCTGATATTAAGATATATTCAACAGATGTATGTACCTGTTACATAGACAAGTGTGTGTTTGTACAAATGCATAGCTCTCTTTCGTATTTTAACAAAAAAGAATATTATCCTATGTCTGTTATTCTGCAATTTGTTTTTATCACATTATAATCATGAACATTTTTTCATGTCAATATATATGCTCTAACTCATTTAAGAGTTGTGTTACATTCTGTTGTGTGAATGTGCCATATTTTATTTAACTATTCTCCTAATGATGGTCTTTTTTTTTTTCTTTTTTCTTTTTAGGTCTGCTCCTACAGCATGTGGGAGTTCCCAGGCTAGGGGTCAAATTGGAGCTATAGCTACCAACCTACATCACAGCCACAGCAATGTGGAACCTGAGCTGCATCTGCAACCTATGCCACAGCTCATGGGCAATGCTGGATCCCCTACCCATTGAGTGAGGCCAGGGATCAAACCCGCATCCTCATGGATACTAGTTGGGTTTGTTTCCACTGCACCGCAAGAAGAACTCCATGATGGACATTTATACCTAGGTTTTTTTTTTTTTTTCTGTGGTCCAGTGTTTATTCTGGGACATTGTTTTGTCCAATATTAGTAGCAAGAAGGGTCACCCATTATTTGATCCCTTTCAAAGATGACTGTGGGACAACCATAGGATCAGGATGTTTCTTTTGCTTTTATCTTCAGGAGAGAGGGAGAACAGCCAGTCCCTGTTCTCTGTGGGCTGACTTTCTGTGCCATGTTTATGGATGCCTTTATTAATGACATTTAAATAAATGGTAGAGGCCATTCTTGGCTTCTTTGGCTGTGTGCCTTTAAGTGACTTAGGAGCCAGCTTTACAGTCACAATTAGCCAAAAAAAAAAAAAAAAAAGCCATATGTGTTTTATGGGCTTGAGTGGAAGTTAATTCCAATACCACAGGTATGGAAATGCTTTAGGTTGTGCGTGCAAAAGTGGTGGTCTGTGTTTGGCCAGAAGAATCCAAGGATGTGATTTGGAGACCTTGGTTTCCAATTCTGCCCACCACTAATTATCTCTGTGACTTGGCCAAGCCAGATAAAATATCTGTTTTTACAGATGGGACCTGTCTTTCCTCATCTGGAGAGGGAGGTAAACATACAGGCCCTGCCATTCCTCCTAGGAGTAGTATGAGATAAAGTGAGATAATAGAAGGAGAAGACTTTGGATGAACAAAATTGCTGACTCAGGGAAAAGAGCCTGCTGCCTTTCTCCAGGGTCTCCTTTGGTTTGAGTGTGGTTGAAAGCTGAGCTAGGGGACTCAGATGGGAGTGACAGCCGTTCTGCGTCTGAGGACTGTACATTTTTTTGTGTCTGGTAGGAAATTGGCAGCACTAGAGATGGAGTGAAATGTTTCATGATATGTTCCATTTGCTTTTGGAAAAGAGATGTGTGTGTGAGAGTGAAAGAGTGGCACATCTAACTGCCCAGAGCGGCTGAGGCTTCTCTCTTATGGGTGACACTGCAGCTCAGTTGTGCAATCCTTATCACCCAGACATGCAACGAATATGTAGCTTTTATAATTTTCCAGTGTGAAGCTGATATTCATCCATCCCAAGTTGGCTAGTTTATAGTATATTACGTGTTTTTTTTTTTTTCTTTTTTTTTCCCTGGGTCAGTCTATTTGGATGACTGTTTCTTTCAGGTAAGTTTTTCATTCACTTGGATTTTCTCCTGTTCTCCCACTGCTCTGAGTCTGGATGTGTAGAGGGGTGCCTGTGAACTTGTGGTGATGGTGGTGGGGGCAGGGATAGAGGGGTGTTTGGAGCCAGGACAGGATGGTTGGATTCCCCTGGTCTTTGCTTCATGCTGGCTGGTCTTGTCTGATCTGCTTCCTGTACTGGTGTTTGCAAGACCTGTCTTGCTTGCTGGGTATTGTGGTGAGACCTGGCGCTAATATTCATGTCCTGACTATTTGCCTGTAGGGGTCAGAGTCCCTGCATGTGGCAGTCTCCTGGTCCTGATCCGAGGCCTCTGCCTGGTCCCTGGCTCTCTGGGCACCTCTGAGTGCCATCATCTGGGAATGAAAAAATGTGTAGAGCCCTGGCTCACTCAGTGCCAACTATGAAAAGATAACCTCTAGGCCTGGCTCACTTAACTAGATATCTATGTGGTGAGTGCTGTGTTTTCACCCCACCACCTCCATGCCATCACTGAGGGTGTATGACTGGGTGGCAGGCATTGTTCGGGAGGCCTGCAGGCTGTATAGGAGTGGCCCTAGGGTTCTCAGGTATGTTCACACCCATTGGGATGTTATTTTCTAAAGCTGCCTCCTTCACTGCAAACCCTGGCTGGGACTTGAGGTGATGTACAGGAGGAGGCCGAGGCCCTAGTGTCTGATCTCCTAGACACCACATTCCCCTGACGCTTGAGGTGTAGGCTTCCCCTCCTTACCTCCAGGAAAGGGTCTCACTTGTGCAGCATCTTGAACACTCTACTTCTGGTTAAAGTGATCTCAACAGTCACTTCACCGTGTTGGGATCTTGATATGTTAATGGGAACTTGAGAATTCAAGCTGCGCACTGAACAAATCCTATCCAGGATGTCAGCAGCTGAACAGGGATGCTTTCTCTTTGCCTGCTACTGTAACTATCTTAAACTTCCCTGAGGCACATAGATGCTTCTGACAGAGTAAGGGGGAGGTTAAATATATGTAAGGACATCAAAAGAGAAAAACACATTATAATTTTAAACAGAACTGTGTTACCCTAGTTCTACACAATATTATGTGATAATCTATATGGGAAAAGAATCTGAAAAAGAAAGGATATGTGTATATGTAAAATTGAATCACTTTGCTGAGTTAACAGATATGATCACAACATTGTAAATCAACTACACTTCAATAAAACTTTAAAAATCTGGGCACTAAAAACAAACAAACAAAAAACCCCAAACAAAACACAATGAAAACCCCCAAACCCAAAACAAATAATTTTTTGGAAAACAGGTTTATAAATGGGGCTTTTAAGACTGTCTTTGTTGAGATTTCTATCTACATGAGATTTCTATTTACATGCATACATGTGTTTGTATGCATGTAAGCACGCAGGAGGGCGGTGTGGTTGATTCCTCCAGCAAAAGCATTTAGTGAGCACTTCTCACAACCCCAGGCACAGTAGTGCAGAGGGGGGTATGGTGCAGTCTGTCTTCAAGGAGCTCCAGCTTTCAGAGGGTGATGGGTGGTGGAGGTTCATTCATTCAAGGCTGCACTGCTGACGCCCATGTGTCTGTCTGGTGAATATGACCCACATTTGAATGAGTGGTCTCTACTGGGTCTGGTGTCCCTCTTGCCTTGCTAGGTAGGATCTGCTTTCTGAGTCCCCTCAGCCTCCTAAAAGGGCCAGTTGCAGTCACTTTCGCCTTTTCCAAACAAAGGTAATTCCTTTACCATTGGCCTAGGTTTTCACGAGCATGTATTCTATAGAAAGGATGCATTAAATAAGATCAGTTGAAATAGATAATAAATAAATAAAGGAAGTCCAGCTGTGAGCTGTTGCTCTGTTGCTTTTGCAGTGGAGTTGTATGCTGTTGTTTTTTAACCAAAATTTCTCCACTTCTGTGGACACAGGACAACTTCTGTGTTTTACCCTCTTCTTACTCCAAGGCTCTGGGGCTCGAGTAGCCCAAGTTGTCATGGGCAGGGGTTTCTCATTTGACCAGGGAAAATGGCAACTCTATTCCCTGTGAAGGTGGCAGAAACTGGGAGACTGGCAAACCAGACAGGCCAGGCAAGTGCACAGAGGAAGAAAAGAAGCAGGCAAATGATGGTGCCTGGTGGTTGGGTTCAACAGGACAGAGCAGTGGGCTGGGTATCACGAGCACCGCATTGTGATTGATGAGGTTGGTTAAACCTCTTTCCCTCTCTGAGACCAATGAGGGAGGTGAGCTAGGGCGTCTCCGGTGCCTCTTCCATCTTCAGCATTCCGAGCTAACTGGACAACAGCAGGGGTAGAAACCAGGTGGTAAGTGGTCTTAGGACCTTTATGCCCAGGCTCTCTGAAGACTTTGCATCCTTCTGAGGACTTTTGTCTCAGCAGCTCTAGACTGCTTGATTGGACCCCTGATGCTGGCCTGACAGGTGACCTGATATCCTTGCTTGGTCATCACAGGCTCTAATTCCTTTGAGGAGGCCATCTGGATGGTCAGCTGTGGCTTTAGACTATTTTGGCCCTCAGATTCTTTTGGAAGAAGGGCCATGGTTCTGGGATTTCTGGGCCTGTGTTGAAAAGCCTACACCTCTCAGCCTGTTGCTTTGCACCCTTGGCCTGTCATTAGTCATGTGTCTGAATGCCCTGGAGAATGCCCTCAACCAGGGCTCCATCAGAGCTGCTCTGCCACCTCACTTAGAGCACGTGGAGGACTAAATGATCTTCCTGCCAGCTCATGTTCCTTGAACTTTTCTTCTTTTGAGTCACATAGAGAAGACAGTGAAACCTATCCAAAACCTTCATTTCCTAGGGCATGTTTAAACCCAGCCCAACCACATCATCTCAAAAGAGGTACTGGATAAGTGAACTGCTATCTTGGCTTTCTTCTGCATTTCCTTCTACCCAGAGCTCCATCTCCTTTCCCTCATCTTCTTTAGACCTTCAGAGAACTCATGTTTTGGTAGAGGGAAACTTTTTTTTTTTTGTCTTTTTGCCATTTCTAGGGCCGCTCCCGCGGCATATGGAGGTTCCCAGGCTAGGGGTCCAATCAAAGCTGTAGCCACCGGCCTACGCCAGAGCCACAGCAATGCAGGATCTGAGCCGCATCTGTGACCTACACCACAGCTCACGGCAATGCCAGATCCTTAATCCACTGAGCAAGGCCAGGGATCGAACCCGCAACCTCATGGTTCCTAGTCGGATTCGTTAACCACTGCGCCATGACGGGAACTCCGAGAGGGAAACATTTTTTTTCACAAAGCACATTAAAACATTCCAAGTGTATGATATGACTGTGCTAGTGGAACTCAGGGACATGAAGAGGAATGGTGAAGCCTATTTTGGCAGATATAGTGGTGATCATAGAGTAGGAGATGCTTGAATGGCATTTGGAAGATGTGCTCATTATCTAGAGGGTAAGGAGAGAATTCCTGGCTGAGAGAGAAGGGTGAGAAAGGGAGAGGGTTGTGTGAGATCATCGGGAATGAGAGGTTGAGTGCTTTCATCAAGCCTGGCATCGTAGGAATCACGTTGGAATCATAGGAATATTTCACAAGCTACTCTAGCTTTCTACCTTAAAGGGGTTTAGCACTGCCCTGTCCTTCAGTCTCAAAACATTTTGAATACAGAGTGATGGAAGCCTGGACAATGGTATACCTAGACGTCCTTTCCCATGAGGATGGTGGGTGTGCATGCCTTTGTGCATAGATGTGTTGAGTGCATGTGTGTACTGTCACTCATGCTTTGGATGCAAATGTATGTGCTTCTTCCATCATACTGAGTTCTTGACACAGTATCATTTTTCAGCATTAAAATTCTCATCACCTCCCAGAAGTGCTCCCTTTAGTATCCATTTCTGCTTGGCTCAGTGTGCACAAACATTCCAATGGGATTGATTGCTTATGTCAAATTAACTTTTTTCCTTCAGAGGGAGAGTGTCTGCCATATGCAAAATGGGGAAATCCCCAGGCCTCTAGCCAAATGCAAGTGTGGATAGACAAGGAGGCAGGCTTGGTTAAAGAACTGGTCTGGAATGCCCACAGAGGCTGCACCTCAATACTTAAGCTACCCTTTCCAGCATGCTTTGTGGCTGTTCCTAGGTAATAGGAAAACTTGAGGCTGGGTTGAGATGGCTGCATGTGAGAAGCTTGGGTCTTTTCAACATTAGCTGTGGTACCATTTCCTCTTCTATGCCCCATCCTTCTATTACTCCTTTATTTAAAAGTTTGCAGAAGCCTCTGGAAGAAAATGGAGAACAAGGTAACATTCTCCTCCCAACTATGTGCAAGCTTCAGAGAGCTCTAGGATAGTTGTCCTTTCTGCCGTGTTCCTGATGCTTTCCTGCAGGCTTTGGTGGACCCTCAGAATGTATCCCTTAAGCCTTTCCCAACAGGTAGCCTCTAGCTTTATGCTGGCCAGACAGCCAGCCTTACCACATTGTGTCTGACTCCAGACAGGAGACCAAGGACATTCAGACTATCTTTCCCACAGTTGGAACTGTTGATCTACGGATCTGTAAACAGTAGGGTGGTTTAGACTGTTCTGTCCACCAGTGAATAATTTGTATCATGGCAGCAGAAGCTTTGTGAGATGTATAAAGTCTCCCTAAGGATGGTTATGTATTATTTTCCTATAACCTGGAATTCTGGATGTCCTGATTAGCACTTAGTAGCTTTAAGTTCAACTTTGTGGGTTATGATTATCAGTAGTTCTAACCAAAGTTTCTCTAGGAGTTTATGATCTATAGTCTAGTTGAATGTAGCTCTTTAATTAGTGGGGTTAGGTCAAATATCTTAGCTCATTTAGTTAACTGTTAACCTTAGGACCTTTGGAACTTGAAGGAAAAGGCTTGTGAATTCCTCGTTCCAAAGGATAAAAAATGCTAAACGTCCACATTATCTGGTGTTACAATTACTTTTTGGGGAGGGAGGTGGAATTTGAATTCTATTTGCTGGAAACATTTAAATAAATTGGTAACAGAAATGATTTTTAGCTTTCCCCAGCAGACTCCGTAATGCATCACTTCTAGCAGAGGCACACTTCAGGCTTGGTTATACAATTTAGTGCTCTGTAATTCTCATAGAATCTGACTGCAATGTCTGTTTTTTTTTTTTTTTTTCCCTTGCTTTTTAGAGCTCTACCCCACAGCATATGGAAGTTTCTAGGCTAGGGATGGAATCGGAGCTGCAGCTGCTGACCTATGCCACAGCCATAGCAATGCCAGATCTGAGCTGCATCTGTTGCTACACCACAGCTCACAGCAACTGAGCCAGGCCAGGATCGAACCTGAATCCTCATGGATACTGAGCCACAACGGGATGTCTGATTTTCGAGCTGGATTAGCTGGGCTGCTGGAAGGGGGAGAGTTCACAGAAGGATACTGACCGTTAGCCAGAGTGTTCCTCTCCCACCCAGTATGTTCCTTGAATCCGGAAGGACATCACCTAATTTCTTCTCTCTACTCTGGCCAGTGGCTAAACTCTTATAGCTACTCAATTGTTCTACCCATTTGTTTAGAAGTATAATTTGATTTGTTATGTGTAGAGGTTATTCTCTGACTGAGACTTTTTCCAGACCACCCTGATTATTCCATCTAGTACTATGGTAGATGTTGAAAAAGTGTGTTTGTGATTTCCCCCTTAGGTTTTAGTCCCTCCCCCACAAAGAGCCAGGCAGATCCCCAGATAAGGTCCTCTCTGACAGAGCCATGGCCAAGTGTGTGAAGGTACCATGTGCTACCTTAGGCTTCCCAGGCCCCAGGGCCATGGAACTCTAGATTTGGCAGGACCTGATGGCAGGCAGAGGTGGCACCTTCAAATCCAACTCTGAATCTCCTTAAAGTAGAACAGAAGGCTAATCCTCCTAGCACTCTGTGAGGTACTCTGGTGGGTGACATTTTTTTCCATGCCAAGACTTCATTTCTTCTGTATTTAAATGGTTCTGCATCCAGGTACACATTTTATTTGTTCCTTCCAGGACCCTTGATATGTGCACTCCTGAGGCTTTGTTCTCTGGGACGTTTCCATTTCTGGGCTGTTGGATTCAATTTGATCTTGCCATATATCAGCTTAAACAGGAGAGCCTTGCAAATTCCTGGAGAGCCTTTGTGGAGGTTAAGGACAAAGGAGGCAATTTATCTCTTCAAGTGTCAGGACTTTTAACCCTATATTTTTCATCCTCTCCTTCAGGGTGGTTTAACCTTTTGCAGCTCCTTGCCTAATATGTCATGTGTATTCTGTGGTTGGAGCTGCACTTTCCAGATACTGCTCAGTCTTTGAAATGAAATTTGCAGGAGTTCCTGTTGTGGCTTAGTGGGTTAAGGACCTGACATTATCCCTGTGAGGATGCCCGTTTGATCCCTGGCCTGGCTTAGTGGGTTAGGGATTCAGCATTGTCACAAGCTACTCAGATTCAACCCCTGGCCTGGGAACTTCCATATGCCACAGGTGCAGCTGAAAAAAAGAAAGAAATTTAATATGATTGTCTTTTTTAAGGGGGAAGGAGGACTCCCCCAAAATGTGATCAGTAGAAGGCGGCCCTGCTTTAGATGTCAGTAGAGACCCTTATGAGTCTTCCGGGGACTAGTGGCACAGCTATGGCTCCAGCGTGTTACAGAGGGGTGTATCCCCTTCTGGAGTTGGGAGAGCTGTGTACTGGCCACCTCTGTGATCTTGGGCAGGGCACTGAACCTCCCTGGACCCGAGTTTCCTCACTGGGAAGTGAAGGTACTTGCTGAAGTTTCTTCCTTCTCTAAGTCATTTTGAAAGTCTTCAAGTTCTCTTCGAGAATGTCCTTTAGGGGAGAATCTTCTGCTTATTATCTTGGCTCTGAGAAAATGCCAATCCTATAAAGACTGGCTTGGGGGTGGGGAGAACCCTTGTTTTCACACATTGCACACAGAATTCAGAATAAGTTGTCATTGGCTGGTGTCTCTTCCCAGCCATTGGAAATCCAGCAATGACAAACTCTCAGTCTTGCCAGTCTCTAAATGAGCCATACAGGATAAGTTCTGGGCCAGTTTTAGTATCCTTAGTGTATACTTTTATAGGACCCACCAGATATTTATAGGCTTCCCAAGAAAGTGCAGTCAACAATTTTGGGATAACCATAATCTATATATAACAACTACTCTTAAACATGATTTGTTTCCTCTCCTGGTCCATAAAAAGGATTTTTGAAAGGAGAAAAGTTTTGTTTGAATTTTCTCAGAGCCTCTAACTTCTTTAAATCGGATGTTTGGCAAATCTCCTTCCCCAGAAAGTTGTGTCTTGACTGGCCCTGCCAGATCTTTTCCCTCCCTCGTAGAGGGAGCTGTAACTTCTTTTGATGTATGCTTCACCACATTTGGCTTCATGAAGAGCTGGCATGGCGGGTCATCCTCAGAGTACCTCTTCCTCTGGTACTCTGGATTAAGCCTCCAGGGCCATGTCCTGTTCTTTTTCTTAGGGCTGCTCCTGTTGCACCCCTTCTTCTGCCACTCTGTCTTCAGACATGAGTATTTTTCTGGAAGCTGGGCTGAGGATGAGAACCTGGACTGGAGGAAACACAAGTTAGGTTTAAAGGTCAAGACATTCTCAAAGTTTACAGAATGACCAAGAGTCAGAACCAGAGAGGGTGGCCAGGTTAGAGTGGACCCTCAAGCCAGATTCAGGAGAGCAAGGGGCCAGGGACGAGGAAGGTAGATAATGGCCAAGAAGGTGAAATGGAGCAAGGTCAGTCAAGGAAGGTAGTAAAAGATTCACTCAGCATCCAGGGCACCTGCAGATGCTGAAGGGGCAACAGGACAGAGGGGAATGGATGTGAGTCTTTTTGACAGAGGGAATCTCCTGGCTTCAGCCAGTCCCCAGCACCTGCAGGCACCAGCTCTCAAGTAGGAGGAGCCTAGAGCACGTGGCTGTGCATAGTCTTGGATGTCATCAGCTAGTGTCCCCATAACTCTCTTTCTGCATCAGGTCAGCCCATGAAGTTCTGCTGATTTTGCTGCTCATGGATGTCCTCTCCATTCAGTGAGCCTGCCAGCATCCAAGCTTGTTCTCTAAGCCTGGGTTTACAAGGCTCAAACTACCTGACAATATTAAGAAAGTGAGACAGTGGAAATCCAGGTTCCCCACAGAACATTATCCTTTAGCCTTAGAGGGTCTGCAGATATGTAAATGCCCCTTCAGTTTATGGTAGCTGAGCTGCCTGCATGTCTTCCTGTCCTTTTGGCTGATGCTACATCTTTGTGTTCCTGAGGTGCTTTGGGTGGGTTTAACTCATTTTGATAGGTGGGCCAGATGCTCTTTCCAGCCACAGATAAAACAGGTTGTGACCTCAAAGGGCCCATTTATTTTCAAGTTTTTATTCTGTCAACATAGAAGGCCTTTTGCTTTTTGATCCAAACTCTCCTCTCATTTATGTATTTTTTCTTCCCTCTTATGCTTGAAAGTTTTGAAGTTACCCATCTCCCTATGGTGCCAGAGAGCTCCAGACTTATCTGTGGCCTGGCTGAGCACTGCAGGCTTCATAGCCTTGACCTGTGAAACCCCAGTTGGATTTTTCTGTGAATTCTATTTAGAATTGATCCAGCCCAATTAAATCAATGAGCTTCCCTCTGGTATCTGTCTTTGCACCCTTCACTTGTGGATTTAGCATCTCCTTCAACCTTTTCCAAATTGTACCACTCATTCTCCAGGCTAAAGATGAAAGTGTCTAGATTTATGATCTTGTTTTATTTTTATTTTTTTCATTTTTAAAGTTTTACTGGAGTCCCTGTTGTGGCTCATCAGTAATGAACCTGACTAATAATCATTGGAATGTGGGTTCCATCCCTGGTCTCCCTCAGTGGGTTAAGTATCTGGCCTTGCTGTGAGCTATGGTGTAGGTTGCAGATGAGGCTTGGATCCCAAAGCCTGGGAACTGCCATATGCCTCAGGTACAGCCCTAAAAAGCAAAAGAAAAAAAAAAAGTTTTATTGAAGGATAGCTGATTTACAATGTTGTAATGATTTCTGCTGTACAACAAAGTGGTTCAGTTATGCATATATACACATCCATTCTTTTTCCGATTGTTTCCCCAAATAGATTATCATAGAATATTGGGTAGAGTTCCCTGTGCTATATAGCGGGTCCCCGTGTTATTGCTTTTGTAACATCCAGGTTAAAATTTGGAATTTGGGAGTAGCTTCTTTAAATGTAACATGAGAAATATCATTGTGTCAATTGTTGGTATAAACCTGGTTGAATCTGACTCTGGTTCCAGTGGCTATGTTCTCCTCATAATCCTCTTCCTTGACCTCCTCTTCCAGAGACTTTTATTTTATAAAAGAAAAGGATTGTGCAGTGCAAAGATTCCCAAACTTTCTCAGCTCATGCTTCTTTAACGTCTCACTAATTTTTCATTGGTACCCTTAGGCCAGGTGGGCACTTCACAGATCTGTTCATTAACTATTTAGGTCCAAAAAGCTTAAAACATACTTAGATCCTTACAATGTAGTAGCCATTCGATGAAGTAATACAGATGAACTGAAAGAAAAGTTGTTCTTATTTCATTCTTAAAAAACCATGGCTATTTACTACTGAGATGATGTCCCTGTTGGGCACTGCACAACTTCTCAGAACTTGGAATCAGTTTGGGTATTACTTTCTTCATTTCCTGTTCTATATTTATTTTTGTGTTTTGCTTCCTTTTTTCATAGCAACTGCCCCAAATCTAGTTTTGCAAAAATATGATGTCATTGAAAGGAATGAAGTGTGGCTTAATGCTGCAACTGAGAGCTATGTTGTGTTGGTAGCTCATGTGGTGTCTGACGGATGCCAGGCATTGATGTATTTCCCTCAAAAATTTAACTACCCCATGGAACTCCTATGAATTTGCTGAGGCACCCCAGGGTACCTTGGATGTATAGTTTGGAATAATGGGAATTGTGGCGTAAATGTTGAGAAATCTTTTCTGGGGGTGATTTTCATGGCTTTTATCTCCTCAGCCTAGTTGCCATTTTCTAGGTTGCCAGACATTCTCCAGAGAATTCCTTTGCTTCTGGCGGCCTTGATTCTCAAGGAACTCTTCTTTTCTACTCTCCATTAGTTGTACCGACCATCCTTGAGGCTGATTAGTACTTATCACAGATTTCTTTCATGAGAAAGGGCCAGGTCTTGCTCCCTCAACATGAGATGAGAAAGAGGTAAAAGGAGCATCAAGTAGGGGAGTTGGGGTGGGGCTGGAGGCTGATAGGATCAGCTACATAATTTGCAAATGCAAAATGAAAATTCGAAGCCTCTTGTTCGAAAACAGGGAGACTGTGCTATTATAGTTGTTAAAATATAAAGCCCTTCCGTTCCCTCGTGGTCTCTCTCTTTACCTGTCATGGTGTTTTAAATTTTGCACAGTGTATCACCGGGCCAGTGCAGAGCCTTTCAGGTGCCTGGCCCCCTTCTGCATGTGGCCTTTGAACTGCTGGGCAGCCCCCTCTGTCCATCAGCTGCGGGACTGACCCTTGGCCAGGAGCAGAGAAGTTGAGCCAGGTGTCTCCCCTTCCCGTGGGCCTGCTGCTTCAACCCAGAGGGGACAGGAAACTACCAAGCATATTGGAAGCAAAGGGGCTTGCTAGCCACCTGGATTGCAGGTGGGAGAGATGTCTGCTTCCCCGAGTCACCCTCTGGGGATTTGTGGTGTGGCCAGCCCAGTGGGGATGGCTGCCCCACTTTGCCTTGAGAGCTTGTGGGGTGTGCACACCTCACCTTGACCTCCACTCCCACCATATGTATATCCAGGCCTCTGCTAAGGGACAGGGGTGGAAAGGCCAGACAAGTCTGAGAGCCTCGGAAGGTGGGGAAATGGGGGCCTGAGAATCCATCTTTGGAAGGTGGCTGGAGGTATACTGCGTGTAAGCCTGGGCTCCAACCTCCTGGTGCATGCTCTGTTTTCCCATCAGCTTTCCCTTACAAAACACATATACAAAGATTAAATTGTTAATAATTTTGAGACAGTGACCACAGAGCGTTACAGTCCAAGCACAGAGCCTTTTCACGTGGGACCCTGAGTGACCACCTCCCCCCTTTCCCCAAAGCTGGCCCTGCCGGTGGTAGGATCCCTAAGTAGGAGTAACAAGTACCCAGACATAGCCACTGATGACATTTGTCCCTATCACAAGCCATGCTGCCTGCAGTCGAGATGCCCTAAGGTGGATGTGTGAAAAAACTGAGCCAGTAACATGTGTGTGTGTATGTGTGTCTTTCTCCAGAGGAGGCCTCTAAGCCTTGGGGAGGCAGGTACACTAGACAAGTCTACCTGTGACTGACTGAGCAAGTTGAATTTCTCAGTAGTTGAGGAATTTGCTAAAGTGTGGTTCATTGGTTGTGCTCACATCTCTGGAAATATTTAAAGCCGGTTTGTATCAAGTGCCCACCATGTCTCTGGCATCATGCTAAGTGCTTTACTGAGTTCTTTCTTTCCTGCCTTCCTGTAGGAAGTCATTAAATGTTCATAATAACTCCATTTTACAGATGAGGAAACTGAGGTCAGATGACTTCACCCTCCCATGGTATGTAAGTGATGGAGCCAAGTTTTGAAGCCAGATTGTGTGGTGCTAGAACCCCGCTCTGATCCAGGAGGCCATTCTCCTGGGTGTCATCCAGTTTTGTTCATAGTAATGGTGCTTAAGTGCATCTTTATCTCCTGATTTCAAACGAAACCTTTTGTTTGGTTCTACATGTATTTCCAGACCAGGATATTTGTTTTGAATTTGAAAGTTTTCTTCAACATGTAATAATCTCCTCATTTTATAAATATATTTTCAAGAAAAGAACATGGTTACATCTTTTAGAGCCCTTTTCAAGCTTTCGTCACCTCACCGCACTTTTCACCATGGATGTTTCAGTAACAAAGCTGAAGCTGGAGGCTTGTTAGCCCCTCTTTGTCTGAGCGCCACCCCTGCTGGCTGTCAACAGGTGATTAGTGGCCTGAATCTGGAGGAGGCGGTGTAGCAAGTCAAGTCCACTCACCACACCTCCTGGGACCAAGGAAATTGGAGGTGCATGGATCTCTGTGGCACAAGCGCTCACTGTAAAGAAACAGACCATTTATTTACAACAACAGAAGGGCAGGTATTTTACTTTCTAAGACCTTGCTACTCAAAATGTGGGTCGTGAACCAGCAGTATCAGCATTACCCGGGCTTGTTAGAAATGCAGGATCTGGAGTTCCCGTCGTGGCGCAGTGGTTAACGAATCCGACTAGGAACCATGAGGTTGCGGGTTCGGTCCCTGCCCTTGCTCAGTGGGTTAAAGGTCTGGCGTTGCCGTGAGCTGTGGTGTAGGTCACAGACGTGGTTCGGATCCTGCGTTGCTGTGGCTCTGGCGTAGGCCGGCGGCTACAGCTCCGATTCGACCCCTAGCCTGGGAACCTCCATATGCCGCAGGGGCGGCCCAAGAAATGGCAAAAAGACAAAAAAAAAAAAAAAAAAGAAATGCAGGATCTCAGGTTCTCCAGCCTTACTGCATCATATTCTGCATATTAAAAAGAGCCTCATGTAATTTATTTGCACATTAAAATTTGGGAAGTACTGCTTCAAGCTTGTGGGTGCGTGCGTCGGTGTGCTTCTTTTGTTTACTTCTATGGAAAAAAAGACATTCCTTGTCACTTAAGATTAAACACTCTGTCATGGACTTGTGTGGCCTTGTACAGGTAACTAACCTCCTCTGTGTTTCAGTTTTTCTTTGTTAAATGAAAGAGTGAGACCAGGTAATCTTTGTCGTGTATCCTGGTTCTATGGTTTTAGTAGAAATCCTTACACAGCAGAGCTTTGTAACAGTTTATTGCTTCTATTTAAAGCCACCTTTGGGCATTTACACATTTTTTAGTCCTGTCTTCTTTTTCCTGTACCCGACTGCTAAAACCTGATTTTTGGAGACATTGTTAAAATTCAGATTCCTGAGCCCCAGCTTAGACTTCCTGAAGTGGAATCTTGAGGGATGGGTCCTAGAAATTCCCATCTTGAACTTCTGTGTTCCAGTGTAGGTGTTGACACTTTTGCACTACTTTCTAAGTACGAAAGTCTCCACTGGGTCTCTGATTATTTTCTCTTTCTCTTCTGGACATTGTCCACTTCCTTGGAGCCTTGGAAAAATGGAGGCAAAGTGGAAGAAAGGGGGACGCTGGGAAAGGGAGCTGATTTGGGGAGGTATGGCACTGAACGTGTAGTGACCCCATTGATTAAAATGCACCTGTCTAGAACATATTGGAGGCTAGAGGGTTGAAAGTCTATGGGCGAGAAGAGGGTTGAGCTCTGCATTTAGGAGTGCCTGATGCAGTGCTGGGACACTGAGGGATGAAAAGGAAAAAGGCTGCTGTGCATTTAAGTGTGAGGAGGTGTTTCTGTGCAAGACAGTGGAGGCTTCCCAGGAGTGGGAGAGCTGGGCGTGTGAACAGAGAACTCTCAGACGACTTCAGATTCCCCTCTGAGGACAGCTTAGGTTTAGAGGTGGGGAGGGAACGAAGAGTCCATGAGACACCCAGGGAGAGTTGGAGAGGCAGAAGGAGAGCCAGGATGGCTTGGTGGGAGGATTACAGGAGAGAAGAGTGTAGAAGTCATTAACAAACACTGGAGACTGGTCATTCTGTCCCAAGAAGGGCTCATGCATTTGGAATGAGGGTTTAATGTCTTTAATGGTGTCATGGCATCTAGATCATACGTGATTTAAGAGGGCAGTGGGGCAGTGGGGCCTGTGTTGGGGTGATGGCACTGCTGGCACTTTTGTTTGGGGATGAGCCACTGGGCCACTTTGATCTCAGGTTTGTCTAGGGTGCAGAAGGGGTGGCCTCACCTCCTTGGTGGGAGTGGGTATCTGCCCTTGGTGCCCACAGCAGTGCTTACACTGTAGTGCCTAGAAAGTTGCCAGCTTGGGAAGGATGTGATGTGGGTGCGATGGGGGAAGATGGTTGGTGGAGAAACAAATATTCTCGGCCAGTTGGCAAACATTGGGAGCAGCGAGCTGGAGGCAAACAGATGTCAGTATTTAGAACAAGATGTTTGGACATTTTGGAAGCAAGAAAGCCCTTCTCTCTGCTCACTTCCAGGAGGAATTGATAATTTTCTTCCTTGCTTGAACTTTGTTGGCTGCTTAACATAATTCAAACACACTGTAGCTATATCTGGCAGATGGTCCACTTCTCCAGGGAGCTTAGATCATGGACACCATCAGGTCAATTCAACAAGCATTTCTCAAGGGTGTGCCATATGTAAAGCACTGACTTTGGTGTAGTGAGGACGGAAAAAGACTGGGCCAAACCTTCAGGAGTCACGGCATAAAAGGATTGATGTACAAAACTCTAATAAGGGGCAGACTGACTTACATACACAGACTCAGGTTTTCGGGATGTGTGGTGTTTCCCAGTTACATTGATTATCAAGTAAGCTATTGAGAAGCAACCAGGGATGTTTTTAAAATGAATAAAAAATAAAAACAGTCCAGTGCCATTAGTAAGACACAGAAGGTGGTTTTGGGAGAAGTGCTAGAATCCAGTACATTTTGACCAACACGTGTTAAATGACCGATGTATGACAGGCTTTATGTTAAGGGTTGAGGGCTCAGAGATAAATAAGACATGATTTTGGCCTCAGTAGCTTGAAGTCCAGCTGGGGAGGCAGCCGAGGAAACAGATAATTATAGACCTGCACTGTCCTCACACATCCTGCACTTGGGTGACCGCTGGATGCTAAGGAGCAGAGATGAGGATGTCACACTCAGGGTGATTTTGATTAAACATTAAAGAACAAGGAGGAGTTTAAACTGCTAAGCGCTATGAAGAGGCTTTTACTTTTTTTTTTTTTTTTAAGTCAGTGAATGAAATGCTGTGATTCCTCTGGCAGCCCTTTAGAGGTAGGAATATAGTTTTGGAATTTTGAGATTTTTGTTAGGGACTTCAGCTCCTGAACAGTGGGCAGGGCAGACCTAGACGATGTCTTCTGTGCACTCTTCCTCCATTTCTCTTTTCATCATCTTTCTCTTTCATCAGCGAGGCTGGAAGCAACAGTAATGAGGACCCAGTCTCCTTGTCAACACCCCCGCCACACAGACCACCCACCCCGGGGTGGGAGAAGATTTTAAGCTTTGTGAGGGCCCAAAGATGACGTCTGATTAAGGTCTGCTCCACTGGGCCCCAAGGAAAAGAATGTGGTGTGTATATTCAAACTGCTTTTGGTTTGGGATCTAGACCCACAGAGGTGGTTCTCTGTTCCTGGGAATGACCCAGCCTTGCTTTTCCTTTCCACCTGACACCACTTGAGCTGCACACACATTGTTTTCAAAACAAGAGTGACAGAGGTAATGACCTGGGGCATAAGTTGCCAATTTCCCCCCTCTTGGCTAGAGAGGGACCCCCCCACCCCACAACTGGGTCCATCTTGTCAGGAGCCTCCCCATCGTAATCCTCCTCTTCAAGTTGTTCAGAGTGACAGAAGCAGCGCTGTTTTATGTGTGCTGTCCATTGTGGCTCTTACAAGGTTGTGGCTGCAGAGGGGCAGTAGCTAAATTGGGGAGGTTAATCTTTTCCACCAGGTAAGACTGGTTTGCACTAGATTTATATGGGAACTGAGTGGAAGGAAAAATGGAGTAATAGAGAAGATTTTTCATTTTAAAAGACTATTTAAGGAGGAAAAGCACAGCAAGGAGCAGAGAGCATAGCTGTGATGGGGTTGCAGCATATGAACTAAAATTGGAATAATTCAGACGCAATCCAACTGGACAACATGTAAACTCACAACGAGTTCTATAATTTTTGAGGGCAGTTGGGGAAATTTGAATATTGACTGGTTGTTTGATGATATTAAGAAATGAGTTTTAATTTTGTTAGGTGTGATTCATAGCACTATGGATAAGAAAATACTTTCATATTTAAAAGACGCCTTTTGGAGTTCCCGTCATGGCTCAGTGGTTAATGAATCTGACTAGGAACCATGAGGTTGTGGGTTTGATCCCTGCCCTTGCTCAGTGGGTTAAGGATCCGGCATTGCCATGAGCTGTGGTGCAGGTTGCAGACGTGGCCTGGATCCCACGTTGCTGTGGCTCTGGTGTAGGCCGGCAGCTACAGCTTTGATTCAACCCCTAGCCTGGGAACCTCCATATGCCTCGGGTGCGGTCCTAGAAAAGGCAAAAAGACAAAAAAAATAATAAAATAAAAAAATAAAATAAAAGATGCCTTTTATCTTATTTGTGAGTGAAATAAATGTCATGTTGTCTGTAATCATTTCAGAATAGTTCTGTAAAAATTAGGAGGCGAGTCTGGCACCAAATCATAATTATTAAATTTAGGTTGTGAGTATATGGGGATAATTATTTTTTGTACTCTTTGATATGAGTTGAAACATTTTATAACAAAACATTAAAAGAATGAAGAGTAAAGGCTCTGGAGCCAGACCTCATGGGTCTGAATCCTGGCGTGTGATCTGACCTCTTTGTGCCATTTCTCTTCCTTGAAATGGGACGGTTGATAAAGGAACCTGCTGGATGGGGTTGTGTGAAGGCTGAGTCGTATAACACATAAAATACTTAGATCCAGGTCCTGTACATAGATACTCAATATACTGTTATCATTGAAAATAAGCCATCTCGGAGTTCCTGTTGTGGCTCAGTGGTTAACGAATCCTACTAGGTAACTTGAGGTTGCGGGTTTGATCCCTGGCCTTGCTCAGTGGGTTAATGATCTGGTGTTGCTGTGAGCTGTGGTGTAGGCTGGTGGCTACAGCTCCAATTAGACCCCTAGGCTGGGAACCTCCATGTGCCACGAGTGCGACCCTAGACAAAGACCAAAAAAAAAAAAAAAAGCCATCTCAAGAAGTAGAGATGGTAAGCTTAGACTGGGACTGAGAGAGATAAGAATTTCTCCAGAGGCTGAAGGAAATCCCGACATCTCTCCATGACCGCATGAATGGACCTTGAGGGCATAAGGTTAAGTGAGATAAGTCAGGCAGAGGAAGACACTTACTGCGTGGTATCACTTTATGTGGAATCTAAAAAAAAAAAAAAAAAATCAAACTCATAGAAATGGAAAGTAGAAAATTGGTGGCTGGGGGTGGGAGTGGAGGCAATAGGAAGAGGTTGATAAAAGCATGTAAACCTTCAGCTCTAAGGTAAGTAAAGGTCTGAGGATCTACTGTCCATCATGGTGATTATAGCTAACAACACTATTGTATGTATAATTGAAATTTGTTTGCTAAGTGAGTAGAACTTAAATGTTCTTATAAAAAAAATAAAGATGTAAGGTGATGGCTGCGTTCACTCGATGTAGGGAATCTTTTTACAATGTATACATATATCAAATCGCCATGATGTACACTTTAAGTATTTTATAGTTTTATATGTCAATTACTCAGTAATAAAGCCAAAGTTAAAAAAAAAAAAAAAAAAACTTCTCTAGAAGCCGAAGGCATTCAGTGTGGATTGCCTTCTAGTTTGTGGTGAGTCCAGTGGGCAGAGGTGGAGCTGGGTTTGATGGGGATCCAGGATCCTTGATGACATCCTTTTTCCCGGCAGGGTGAGCTGAGCGTGGTCAGGGAGAGGCTTATAAATAGCAGGACACTGATGTGAGGGGCATCAAGGCCATCTCCAAGGAGAGATGTTGAGATAGAAGAGCTCATTGGACAGTGACATGAATGTTGTGCTGCCATCCATGCACAGAACTGAGGATTTTTAAGCCATTTGGGATACATTTTTCTTTCAGGTGGAACAGGGAATTTTGTAGGTAGGCAGGAAGAGGGCTACAGAGAAAAGAGGCAACTCCATTTCCATCTGGGAGTTCAGCTGTACCAGAGGAAGTCTGGAGTGTGCACTGCATAGTGCAGAGATGTGTAGAGTGAATCAATGGTTCAAAGATAGGACTAGAGAGAGCATGGGTTTATTAGGTACACCAGTCAGGTGTAGGAAACGGATGGCCCAGCCATTCTGGGTCATTTGAGGAAAGTCTGATGAACAGGCTCTTTACACAGGTGTGGGCAAGGGAGAGTAATGAGGAGGTTGGTTCCCCTGGACCTAATGGAATGAGGAAGGACTGGTACCAGAACCCGGAGACAGAGAGTGTGTGTTGAGGGCTACCTCAAAAGGTCAGAGGACACAGCCAGCCCATCAGGGAGGTTGTGGAGAGGTAGGGGGTATCCCAGCCTCATTCTCCTTGCTTCTCCTGATCTTCTGCTTGGCTTTGCAGTGGCTGAACTCAGCAAGGCACAGAGAGCAGGTCCACACAGTTCAGCCTCCCAGGGCCCAGAGCAGGCTGGGGAAGGAGGGAGGCTATACCTAGAGCAGGGTGCAGAGTGGGGGTGGTGGATCTGGGTATCTTCATCTTCATCTTCATCATGAGGCTTTTAGGAAAAAACTTTTTTTTTTCCAACCTCACTGTTAGTTATTTCTGCATTGCTGGTATGCAGGGGAGCCAGGTAATCTTTATACTGTGTAAGCACTGTAACCAGGAAGGATGTACCAGTAACTGTGGTGTGAAGGCCAGAAGCAGATTTTAAATCCCCAAATGGGAGCTCCAGAAGTGATATGAGGGATAATTTAGCCTCACTGCCTCATGCCTACAGATAAGAAAACAGTTTCTGAGAGACAGAGTGATTTGTCCACAGCTGCTTCATGGCAGAGCCAGAAAGAGAACACTCATATCCTGGCTCTCAGTGAAATGGTCTTTCCTCAAGGACTAATCCTACTTTGCCTTCAGACATGAAATTGGCTTTTTTCCTCTCTTTCTACATTCCCTGACCTTGACTCTTCAGCGTTACCACCCCATCTGTCCCTCTTGTGATAGGAAATTGCCTTGATGCAATGGTGGCCTCTTAAATGTGCTTTACACATAGTGGGCACTCTATGGAACTGAAAGCTCACAGCCAAAGACATAGGGTGTGTTTATGCACCCCATGGATAGGGTACGAGTGGGTGGCTTCTGTGTTATAGAGGGTCAGAGGTCCTGTCTATCTCTGCCAGGTCAGCCTTCCCCACTGATGCTATGGTTATGGAAGCCAGATCTTGAGAGGCGAATGAGAGGGCACAGTAGGCAGAAGGTGCCTGTGGCCAACACATATTTTTTCTTTTTTTTTGGAGAAGCACTGGGGCAGGTAAGCCTGGCTGGAGCAGTCCTTATGAACAGCTCTGGATCTTGTGTGGGCAGGGGACTCATGGGGCCTGAATGGTGGTTACAAAAGAGCAAGTCAGTGTCTGGCATGAGTGTTGGGTGTCTACTTGGTCCTTTCTTCCCTTCTTAGCTTCTCTTCAGCATGTGCATGCTCTTAGTTTATCTATGTCTAACATGCCTCTTGAGCTACTTGCTTACTTACTGCCTGCTTTTAGTTTTATCTAACTTCATTTTGTTTGTTTCTCTTTCTGTAGAGAATTGAACATTCTTAAATAACAGAGCAAATACATATTACACTCTCCGTATATTTAGGCTGAATGTTTATATTTATACCTCAGTTTCTATGCTTTGGAGGTTTAAAAAAAAAATCCAAGGTCATGTCTTTAATTTCCAAAGAGAAAAAGAGGAAGAGGGCCATCAAGTGACTTTTTCTGTCCCGAAATCACCCACCTTTGCTAAACCTCATGGATCTCAGAATTGGATCCTTCAATTATCTCCAACTAATTATGACATGTGAAGACGCAGTCTAGGGGCTGCTCACATGGTCTCCTCACCACCCGTCTGCCTCCTGATGTCCTGCATGTATCTTATCTGGACGTGTGGTGTTAGCTCAGCTGGTTGGCAGTGGACTTGATGAGGGTGGCCTGGGGGTCTGATCCTGATAGGGCCCAGCTGGTGTTGCACAGAGAAAAACATGGCTTCCCCTTCATAAGCTGTGCCTCCTTTAACCCTGGGTCACTATTCTGACAATCCCTTCACCAAGGAGGCAGAATGACAAAGTCTGGATAACTCAAACAGATCCCAGTTCTAGGGTTGACTAGAAGTTAGGGACGGGGGACAGTGTCCCTTCAGGAAGGACACCACCCATTTCTCTCTGTGAACCTCAGGGGTACTGCATGGGGCTTTGTCAGCATCCACCTAGTGTAACCTGCCTTTCAGCAGGTAGCAGCTTAATGACGTCGTACCAGCTCACAGCTCTGGTGTCCAGATCACTTTGAAATTAGGACAAAAGCTGGAAAGGCTAGTTGGCTCAGTGACACCAATGACAGCCCCAAAGTACACTTATGTGCTGAGTCCCTGGAAGGCTCTGTTGCCGAGCATGCTACAGAGTAATGTTTAACCTTTAGAGTCCATCTAGTATGGCCTGCTTGTTTCTGTCGAATGTGCTCATCTGTGTTCAGCCCAGAGATACAAATGAGAGGCAGCAAGAGTAAACCCCCTCCCCTGGCCACCTCCATCTCACACTAACTTCATTTTTCATTTGAATATTAGGAACCCCACCGTCCTGCCCTGGCAAGTTTGGAGATGATAGAGATGCCGTGGATTTTACATATTTATTAATTTGACCTTTCCCTCCCCAACAGTTGAATAATGCTTATTGATAGAAGTATTTGGGACATACCATTTTTACAAACGGAAAAAAAAATCATGGAGCTTGGAGGAGTTGGTAAGGGGCAGGGAGGAGCTTTCACTGACTGGTGGTCTGAGGAAGGTTTAGTGTGGGAATTTTCCACTTAATACATGAGGAAGCAATATGATTTGAAATGTAGAAAGGGCCCTAACTGCAAGCAGTGCCTGTGTTGAGACCAGAGACTGAGGCCTTGACATGGGAGTCTGACTTTCTGAGTTTGTCTTTCATGGCATAGAAGCATGAATAATAATAAAGATAGTAATTGTCAGTGATCTTACCAACTATTTGTTAAGCAGCTTCCAGTGTTTGGGATAAGGCTGGGCATTTTCACAAATCTCTCACCTGATCTTTAAAATAACCTTTTTTGGATGATGCAACTGGCAAGGGGTTAATTTCTAAAATATACAAACAGCTCATACATCTCAATAACAAAAAAACCCCAACCCAATAAAAAAAATGAGCAGGAGTTCCTGCTGTGGTGGTGTCTCTGGAGCACTGGGACACAGGTTTGATCTCTGGCCTGGTACAGTGGGTTAAGGATCTAGCGTTGCTATGGCTGTGGAGTAGGTTGCAACTGTGGCTCAGACCTGATCCCTGGCCCTCAAACTCCATAGGCCATGGGTGCAACAACAACAACAACAAAAGATCTAACTATTAAAAAGAAAAAAAAATGAGCAGAAGACCCAAATAGACATTTCTCCAAAAAAGACATACAGGTGGCCAAAAAGTACATGCTCAGCATCACTAATTATTAGAGTAATGCAAATCAAAATTATGATGAGCCGTCACCCCACACTGGTCAGAATGGCCATCATTAAAAAGTCTACAAATAATAAATGCTGGAGAGGGTGTGGGGAAAAGGGAACCCTTCTACACTGTTAGTAGGAATGTAAATTGGTACAGTTGCTATGGAAAACAGCACAGAGAGTTTCCTTAAAAAATTAAATATAGGAGTTCTCACTGTGGCACAGTGGGTTAAGGATCCAGCATTGTCTCTGTGGTGGTTCAGGTTGCTCCTGAAGCTCAGGGATTGATCCCTGGTCTAGCACAGTAGGTTAAGGATCTGGTGTTGCTGCAGCTGTGGTGTAGGTCACAGCTGCCACTCAGATACAGTCCCTGGCCTGGGAACTTCCACATGCTGTGTGTGTGGCTGAAAAAGAGAAGAAAAAAAAAAACCTAAAAAATCCTATAAAAATAGAGTTACCATATGATCCAGCAATCCCACTCCTGTATCCAGAAACAATGAAAACTAATTCAAATAGTTCACATGCCCCAAGGTTCACTATTTCAGCACAATTCACAATAGACAAGGCATGGAAACAAACCAGATGTCCATTGACAGATGAATGGATAAAGAAGATGTGGTACAGGGGGGATCCTGATTAAGATGGCAGAATAGAAGGACTGGAGCTCAACTTCTCTCCTATAAACAACAAAATTCACAACTAAAGACTGAGCAGTCTCCACCCGAGTGGACCAGAAACCTTAAAAAAGATATCCTACTCCAGAAGAAAAAGAGGAGGACACATCAAAAGGTAGGAGGGGCGATTTCATGATGTAAAAAACCCCATACCTCCTGGATGGGAAGCTCCACAGACTGGAAACTAACTGGTTCACAGAGACTCACCTATAGGAGTGAGAGTGCTGGGCCCCACATCAAATTCTCACATGTGGGGATCTGGCACAGGGAGGAAGAGCCCCGGAGCATTTGGCATTGAAGGCCAGTGGGGCTTGTGTGCAGGAGCTCCAAGGCCTGGGAGAAATGGAGACCCCATTCTTAAAAGGCGCACACGGACTTTCACATGCACTGGGTCCCAGGGCAAAGCAAAGTCTCCATGGGAATCTGGGTCAAACCTGACTGCAGTTCTTGGAGGACCTCCTGGGAAAACAGGGGTGAATGTGGCTTGTTGTGTGGGAAGGACATTGAAAGCAAAGCTCTTGGGAATATTCAGCAGCATGCCTTTCTCTGGAGGTGGCCATTTTGGGAAAATCCGGCCCCGCCCATCAGTCAGCTGCTGAGAAGTCCCAGGGCAGACAACAATCCAGGTGGGATCACAGCCCCAACCCTCAGTAAACAGGCTACCTAAAGACCTCTCAGAAACATAGCCACCTCTAATCCCATCCAGAGACTAAGCCCCACCCACCAGACGGATTAGAAGCAGCTTCACGTACCAGTGGGCAGGCATCAGCCCCTCCCATCAGGAAGCCTACAGCAAGCCCCCATACCCACTTCAGCCACAGGGGTGCAGACACCAGAAGTAAGAGAGGCTACAACCCTATTATCTGTAAAAAGGTCACCACACCAAAAACCCATAAAAATGAAAAGACAGAGAACTATAACTCAGATGAGGGAGAAAGGAAAAACCCCAGAAAATCAGCTAAGCAATGAGGAGATTCTCAGCCTCCAGGAAAAAGACTTTAGACTGTTGATGCTGAAGATGACACGAGACATTGGGAATAAACTGGAGGCAAAGATGGATAACTTACAGGAAACACTGAGCAAAGAGATACAAGATATAAACCTTAAACAAGAAGACATGCAAAATACAATAACTGAAATAAAAAATTCGCTAGAAGCAGCCAACAGCAGAATACAGGAGGCAGAAGAATGAATAAGCAAGGTGGAGGACAGATTAGTGGAAATTATGGAGGGAGAACAGAAAAGAGAGAAAAGATTGAAAACAAATGAAGAGTGTCTCAGAGAACTCTGGGACAATGTTAAACACACCAACATCCATATTATAGGGATGCCAGAAGGAGAAGAGAGAGAGAGAAGGAGACAGAAAAAATATTCCAAGAGGTAACAGCCGAAAACTTCCCTAACATGGGGAAGGAAGCACCCACTCAAATCCAGGAAGCACAACGAGTAGCATATAAAATAAACTCCAGGAGGAACACCCCGAGACACATATTAATCAAACTGACCAAAATTAAAGACAAAGAGAAAATCTTGAAAGCAGCTAGGGAAAAGAAACAAATAACATACAAGGGAACCCCGATAAGGTTATCAGCAGATTTTTCAACAAAAACTCTGCAGACCAGGAGGAAGTGGCATGATATACCTAACGTGATGAAAGGAAAAAACCTCCAACCAAGATTACTCTACCCAGCAAGGCTCTCATTCAGATTTGAAGGAGAAATCAAAACCTTCACAGATAAGCAAAAGCTGAGAGAATTCAGCAACACTAAACCAGCCTTACAACAAATACTAAAGAACTTCTATAGGCAGAAAAGAACAAGAGAAGAAGGAAAGAAAAAAGAGCAGCAAAAACAAATCCAAAGCAATTAATAAAATGGCAATAAGAACATACATATCAATAATTACCTTAAATGTTAATGCACTAAACGCCCCAACCAAAAGGCATAGACTGGCTGAATGGATACAAAAACAAGGCCCATATATATGCTGTCTTCAAGAGACCCACTTCACTTCTAGGGACACATACAAATTGAAAGTGAGAGGATGGAAGAAAATATTCAACCCAAACGGGGATCAAAAGAAAGCTGGAGTAGCAATACTCATATCAGACAAAATAGACTTTAAAATGAAGAATATTTTAAGGGACAAAGAAGGACATTACATAATGATCAAAGCATCAATCCAAGAAGATGATATAACAATTTTAAATATCTACGCACCCAACACAGGTTCACCAAAATATATAAGGCAACTGCTAACAACCTTAAAAGGAGAAATCGACAATAACACAATAATAGTGGGGGACTTGAACACTCCACTTACAGCAATGGACAGATCAACCAGACAGAAAATCAATAAGGAAACACAGGCCATGAATGAAGCGTTAAACCAGATGGACTTAATAGATATTTATAGGACATTCCATCCAAAAGCAACAGAATACACATTCTTCTCAAGTGTACATGGAACATTCTCTAAGATTGATCATATCCTGGGCTACAAATCCAACCTCGGTAACTTTAAGAAAATTGAAATCATATCAAGCATCTTTTCTGACCACAACGCTATACGACTGGAAATCAACAAGGAAAAAAGTGCAAAAAAACACAAACACGTGGAGACTAAACAACATGCTACTAAACAACCAGTGGATCACTGAAGAAATCAAAGAGGAAATTAAAAAATACCTAGCAGCAAATGACAACAAAGATACGACACTCCAAAACCCATGGGATGCAGCAAAAGCCGTTCTAAGAGGAAAGTTTGTAGCAATACAAGCCCACCACAGGAAACAAGGAAAAGCTCAAATAAACAAGCTAACTTTACATCTAAAGCAGCTCAAGAGAGAAGAACAGACAAGACCGAAAGTTAGTAGAAGAAAAGGAATCATAAAGATCAGAGAAGAAATCAATGAAATAGAAGCATAGAAAACCATAGAAAAGATCAATGAAAAGAAAAGCTGGTTCTTTGAAAAGATCAACAAAATTATTAAGCGATTAGCCAGACTTATCAAGCAAAAAAGAGGACTCAAATCAATAAAATTAGAAATGAAAAAGGAGAAGTAACAACGGACATCACAGAAATACAAAGGATCATAAGAGACTACTATATGCAACTATACGCTAATAAAATGGAAAACCTAGAAGAAATGGACAAATTCTTAGAAAAGTACAATCCTCCAAGACTAAACCAAGATGAAATAGAAAAGATGAATGGACCCATCACAAGAACTGAAATTGAAACTGTGATTACAAAACTTCCAACAAACAAAAGTCCAGGACCAGATGGCTTCATAGGCGAATTCTATCAAACATTTAGAGAAGAGCTAACACCTATCCTTCTGAAACCATTTCAAAAAAATTGCAGAGGAAGGGATACTCCCAAACTCATTCTATGAGGCCACCATCATCCTGATACCAAAACCAGACAAAGATACCACAAAAAAAGAAAACTACAGGCCAATTTCACTGATGAACTTCGATGCAAAAATCCCCAACAAAATACTAGCAAACCGCATCCAACAATACATTAAAAGGATTATACATCATGATCAAGTGGGATTTATCCCAGGGATGCAAGGGTTCTTCATTATCCGCAAATCCATCAGTGTGATACACCACATTAACAAACTGAAGAATAAAAACCATAAGATCCTCTCAATAGACGTGGAAAAAACCTTTTGACAACATCCAACACCCATTTCTGATAAAAACCCTTCAGAAATTGGGCATAATGGGAACCTACCTCAACATAATAAAGATCACATATGACACACCCACAGCAAACATCATTCTCAATGGTGAAAAGTTGAAAGAATTCCCGTGGAGATCAGGAACAAGACAAGGTTGTCCACTCTCACCACTACTCTTCAACATAGTTTTGGAAATCCTAGCCACAGCAATCAGAGAAGTAAAAGAGATAAAAGGAATCCAAATTGGAAAGGAAGAAGTAAAACTATCCCTATTGGCAGATGACAAGATACTCTACCTAGAGAATCCTAAAGACTCTACCAGAAAACTGTTAGAGCTCATCCGCGAATTTGGCAAAGTCGCAGGATACAAAATGAATAGAAATTGATGGCATTTCTCTACACTAACAATGAAAGAGCAGAAAAAGAAATTAGGGAAGCAATCCCGTTTACCATCACATCCAAAAGAATAAAATACCTAGGAGTAAACCTACCTAAAGAGACAAAGTATCTGTATTCTGAAAACTATAAGCCACTGATGAAAGAAATCAAAGATGACACAAATAGATGGAAAGATACACCATGCTCGTGGATTGGAAGAGTTAATATTATCAAAATGACTATACTACCCACGGCAATCTACAGATTCAATGCAATCCCTATCAAATTACCAAGGACATTTTTCACAGAACTTGAACAAAATATTTTAAAGTTTGTTTGGAAGCACAAAAGACCCAGAATAGCCAAAGACATCCTGAGAAAGAAAAATGGAGCTGGAGGAATCAGGCACCCAGAGTCCAGACTATACTACAAAGCAACAATCATCAAAACCACATGGTACTGGCACAAAGACAGAAATAGAGATCAGTGGAACAGGATAGAAAGCCCAGAATTAAACCCACACACCTATAGCCAACTCATCTATGACAAAGGAGGCAAGAATATACAATGGAGAAAGGACATCTTGTTCAATAAGTGGTGCTGGGAAAACTGGACAGCCACAGGTAAAAGAATGAAATTAGAACACTCCCTAACACCATACACAAAAAGAAACTCAAAATGGATTAAAGACCTACACATAAGACCAGACACTATAAAACTCTTAGAGGAAAACATAGGCCAAACACTCTCTGACATAAATGACAGCAACATCTTCTCAGATCCACCTCTTAGAGTATTGAAAATAGAAACAAAAATAAACAAATCAGACCTAATCAAACAACAAAGGAAACCCTAAACAAAACGAAAAGACAACCCACAGAATGGGAGAAAATCTTTGCAAGTGAATCGACTGACAAGGGATTGATCTCCAAAATTTATAAACACCTTCTGCAGCTCCACAACAACAACAACAAAAGAATCAATCGCATCAAAAAATGGGCAGAAGATCTAAACAGACAGTTCTCCAAAGAAGACATACAGATGGCCGCGAAACAAATGAAAAGATGTTCAACATCACTCATTCTTAGAGAAATGCAAATCAAAACCACGATGAGGTGTCACTTAACACCAGTCAGAATGGCCATCATCAAAAAGTCTAGAAATAATAAGTGCTGGATAGAGTGTAGAGAAAAAGGAACCCTAGTACACTGCTGGTGGGATTGTAAATTGGTACAACCACGGTGAAAAGCAGTATGGAGATTCCTCAGAAAACTCAAAATAGAACTACCATTTGATCTAGCAGTCCCACTCCTGGGCATCTATCCAGAGAAAATCATGACACGCAAAGACATGTGGACTCCAGTGTTCATTGCAGCACTATTTACAATAGCCAAAACATGGAAACAACCTAAATGTCCATCGATAAAGGAGTGGATCAAGAAGAAGTGGTACATATACACAATGGAATATTACTCAGCCATTAAAAAGAACGAAATACCAGCATTTTTAGCAACATGGGTGGAACTAGAAACTAATCATGCTACGTGAAGTCAGCCATACAATGAGACACCAACATCAAATGCTTTCGCTGACATGTGGAATCTGAAAAAAGGACAGACTGAACTTCTTTGCAGAACAGATGCTGACTCACAGGCATTGAAAAACTTATGGTCTCTGGAGGGGGGTGGGGGGATGTGCTTGGACTGTGGGATGGAAATCCTATGAAATCAGATTGTTATGATCATTATACAACTACAGATGTGATAAATTCATTTGAGTAATAAAAAAAAAGAAGTGGTACATACATACAATGGAATACTACTCAGCCATAAAAAGTGAAATAATACCATTTGCAGCAACATGGATGGACCTATAGATTATCATAGTAAGTCAAGAAAGTAGAAAGAGAAAGACAAATAATATATGTTATCAGTTATATGTGGAATCTAAAATATGATATAAATGAACTTTTTTATGAAAGTGAAATAGACTCCCAGACAAACTTATAGTTACTAAATGGGAAAAGTGGAGGGATAAATTAGGAGTTTGGTACTAGCAGATATAAACTATTGTATATAAAATGGTGAACAGCAAGGTCCTACTGTATTGCCCAGGGGACTGTATTCAGTATCTTGTAACAAACCGTGATGGAGAAGAATATGAAAAAATAAGTACATGGTTCGTGGTTCCCATTTTAAAGATAAGAATACAGAGACTCAGAGAAGCTAGGAACTTGCCTAAAATCACACAGCTGTTAAGTGACAGATCTAGGATTTGAACCAAGAAATAGACTATATGTCTTCTTCCATAGTCTGTGTTCTTTGTATTGTATTACCCTGGGGAAAATCAATTCATGGAGACTTAGGAAGAAGAGGAGAAAGAAATACTGAGGGAATAGAGTTAAAAAGACTAAGAGGCTGGGGATCTCCCAGAGCTGAGTCTACATGTGTGTCCCTGTATCTAATGTGCAGACAAGAACAGCACTGGAGAGAAGGGCACAGCATCTGCCGCTCTCCCTTCACTTGTAGCAAAGAGCAGGGCATGCTCAAGGAAAAGGGGGCAGTTTGGATCGGCAGGTGTATAGGATGGAAAATAGGAAACCAAACTACAGGTATATTCTGTTGGTAAAATGATGTCTTCCTTCATTGTGCATGAGGAGCCATTGAGGGTTTTGGAGTGAGGAGATGACAGCATAGGGCGGTTTTGCTTCAGGAAAATTATACTGTTATTGTTTTTTAGCAGTGTTTAGAGAGGATCACAGTGTGGCATAGGGTAAGTGTTATAAAGAGGGAGATAGCACATGCAGTTGAAACTCAGAGCGAAGGGAAGTGAGCTTTACGGGGATGGTGGTGGTAGTGGTCGTGGTATTTAGGTAATGGTTTGTAGGAAAGGTGATGTTTGGCTTAGGCCTGGAAGGATGAATTTGGAGAGTCTGTGATGTGGGTGCCAAAGTGTCCCTGGAGGAGATACTGGAGAGTTTCTCTTTTCAGGCTGCTGTACAGTTGGACTAGACTAGCGGCATGCATTACCATAGCACTTTGCTTGAAAAAGAAGTTACAGCAGCTTATAAAGACTATGTATTACAACAGCTAAAATAAGGAGGTGATGAAATAGGGGCAGAGGGGTAATTAAGGTAAGAAAAGTGAAAGGAAGGTAGCATTGAGATTAGCACCGTTGGCTGGATCTATTCCCTATTTTGGGGGGACATCTTTTCAAAGCTCATGGACAGAGACTGCTATAAAGACAGACTGTGGAGCAAAGGTAGAGACCGTAAGAGTCAGTGGCAACACATGCTTCAGCCCTGTGGGCAGCTTGACAAAACTTTGTGCAGAGCAGAGAGGAAGGCTGCTTCAGTGAGGGGATGCTCAGAACATGGTGGAGCCTAGATGAGAAGAATGGAGCATGTAGGAAGAGAGAAATCTGAGCTGCTGACTCCATAGCTGTGTGTGTGTGTGTGAGACGTCAATGTAACACTGATTGCTGAGAAACTTGGAATCCTCAAGGTCTTTGCTCTGAGCACTGAGCTCCATGCTCTATGGTCGGAGATCCAGGAAGCAGCCAGGTAATAATTTCCAGGTTCTTGGAGGATCTGCTGGAGGCTCTCTCTTTACTGGCTTGAGAACACACCATACTCCAGCTAGACTCCAAGACTCTGCTCCTGATGGAGCCTGTGCTTGAATGTTCTTTCCATCCATGGCCTATTCATAGTCTATCCATTTTTGTGAGGCTCCAGCATTGTTCCACTCCAGGTGGGGGAGAAGTCTTCTGTGACATCACTCTGTTGTCATCTCTGATCTCCTTGAATACATTCCAAAACCTGTCATCACGAACTTTTCATTATTGCTCTTGCACATGCCAGGTGTTTTTTTCCCCAGCTTAACAGATGTTAAGTTCCTGGAGGACAGCTGGGAACTTTTCGGAAAGTCTTCATGTCTACCCCAGTGTTGCTTATCTAGCAGAAGCTAAGTAAATACAAGCTTGACATTCTCTTCCTCTGGTACCTTGCTTTGTGAATAAAGCCCTCAATCTAGTCAGGAGGTCTTGGTTTTAGGATTGATCTATCAGTGACTGGGATATTGATCTATCACTGCCTTGGATATTGATATACATTGACTTGGATCTGGCTCTTGTCCTTTTAAGGTCTCAGTTTTCCCACCTGTAAAAAGAGAGGGTTGCACTGAATGACTGCTAAGGGTCCCTTCTACACAAATGTGTGATTGAAATGACCATAATCAGGGTTATTTTCTGCCCTGTCTTGCTCTCTCCATACTACCTTTGTTATATGTGCTGATGTCTGTCATTGAAGGATTTTATTCTTGTTTAAATCTCTGGACTCAGGAAGGTAGCATTTTCAGGTGAAGGATGACCAAGATGGGGAGGGGGATAGCCCTGTGCCTGGTTGGATGATGTGGGTGGCATGGTGTTCCCACAAGTTTAAAGTGTGCTGGGACGTTTGGTGTTCTACGCCAGTCAGGTGTTTACGTGCTGGTGATGTCTCTAATGGTGGTGTCTTTGCAGGTGCTAAGTTAGCCAGAAGTCCCCCTCATAAGAGCAACCATTGACTAGGCACTTTTCAATTGTCATCTGTAGTCCTCCCCCAACTCTGAAAGGGAGTAGTTATTCCTGTACTCTGAGAGAACAGGCTCAAAGAGCTTGAGGGATTTGCCAGAGATTGTCCAAAGCAGAATCTTGACCAGGGCCTCCTGGCTTCAAACATGGGCTTTTTTTTCATCAACGTTACCTTGCAACTCAGTTAAACCCAGAAGAGAGCAGAAGACATCCATGCCACAGTCCATAGGAAGGTGAGGGTCCATCCCCCGTCCAGCAAGGTGTTAGAGTTTCCCTCAGGCACGTCAGTCCTTGAGCCTGGTGGATTTCTGAAAGACATTTTGAAGATTTCCCCCAGCATAACAAGTCAGTGATTTGTAGAATAAGACATATTTCTTCTGAAAGCTAAAGCGGAATGTTCTTGCACGGGCTGTTAAGATATCAGGGAAAGAAAAGAGGATGTTGGCCAGGATAAATGTGGTGGAAGACGAGCTGTTTCTTTTGAAGTAGTGGGTATCAGTTTTCTAAATACAACCCGGGGACATGTTATACTTCCTTCTGCAAGTCCTTTAAAGACAGTAGAGACAGCAGCTCAGTGCACCCTCTTCCTGGCCTTGTTCTGTTCCGATCTGCTCCCTGAATCTGTGCTCTCTCAGCAGTGCTTGAAAAGTGGTCCTTTCCTGTTAATGAAAGCAAATGTCTGCAGTTTTGCCTAACATGTCAATCAATGCCATTGATGAGGTGCCTACTGCTAATGAATTTCTATTCCACTTACTAAAGAACCATGAAATAAAATAGAAGATGAGGTTCCCGGCTTGAGGGAATTTGGGTCATATTCATGGAGGTAACAGTGAAGTCTCTCAGGAGCCTGGAAATGATAGAAATGAAGCTGCCTCTGAGGGTTGAATTAGGTCCATCTATCCATCCTACATGGATGTGAGCCATCATCTGCAGCTTGGGGCGGGAGATGGTCTGCAAATGTGTGAAGGAGAAGATGCCATCAGTTTGAGCTGGGAGTAATCTCAAGGATGCTGGGCTGAAATATGGCTGCCATTTAGTAATCTGAAGCCTAATTAATTGCACCAAGTACAGCCTGGAGGAAGACTGTGTACAAAAGTTGCTGTAGGCACTTTTGAAAGGCAAATTAAAGAGGCAGAAACTGGTCGTGCCCATTCAGGTTCTGTAGTGTCCACAGACAAGGAAGCTTTCCTTCTTTGGCAGGTCTAGTCCTAATCTTGGACTATATACACCAGCCCATCATGGTCTGCTGCCTTTGGGCTATGAATTATTCCGCAGACTCCTC
This sequence comes from Phacochoerus africanus, assembly GCF_016906955.1. Taxonomy (NCBI): domain Eukaryota; kingdom Metazoa; phylum Chordata; class Mammalia; order Artiodactyla; family Suidae; genus Phacochoerus; species Phacochoerus africanus. The sequence goes on along the minus strand of NC_062544.1, from coordinate 216,648,510 downwards.
TAGCCTTGCTTTTACATGCTCACTAAGCAACTTTGGGTGATGGTTTGGTGTCCCCAGTCCATCAGCCTACCCTGACTTTGCTGATCTGAGCACTTTAGGTCCTGTGGCAGTTGTATTTTGTTGTTGTTTTTGGCACACAGTAAGTGGAACTTCTGGCTTATACATCAGTTTTGTGAGCTTGGCTTATGAGTCTTCACCAACAGTGGATTTGCTCTCAAAGTGCTGACAATGTCTAGTTTCAGAGTGTATCCCCTTTGCCTCAAGAGATTATCAAAAACAGTGTCATATGTGGATTCTCTTGGAAGGAGCTAGTGGCCTATTACTACTAAAACTAGGCTTGCTGCCTGTTTCCATGCAAACTTTACCCAAGAACAGGCAGCGATGACATTGGCATGTGGAAGAGGGCCTCACAATTTATAAAATGATGTACAAGCAGGTTTAGGCAAATACTGCCCAAGAAGATAGCAAAGGGATGGCTGAACCCTAAGGGGCTGTGCAACAGAGGCAGCTAGAATCAGTCATCTTTTGAAAAAGCAGTCTTTTAAAAGCTACATTTAGATTGGGGAGAAAGTCAAGAAAGGAATTGATTAGATCTAGAGGAAAGGAAGACATTAGTATTCATTAAATTTCTTTTCTCCCTCATTTTAAAACTGAAGTATAGTTAGCGCACAATATCACATGTTATAGGTGTACACTGTGGTGAGTCACAATTTTTAAAGGTTATATACTCCATTTATAGTTATTGTAAATATTGGCTGTATTCCCCATATTGTACAATATGTCCTTGTGGCTTGTTTTATACTTAATAGTTTGTACTTCTTAATCCCCTACCCCTATCCTGCCCCTCCCTCTTCCTTCTCCTCAGTGGTAACCACTAGTTCGTTCTCTATCTGTGAATCTGCTTTTTTTCTTGTTATAGTCACTAGGTTGTTGTATTTTTAGATTCCACTTGTAAGTGACTTTCGTACAGTATTTATTTTTCTCTGGCTTGTTTCACTTCTAGCTGAAGTTTTTTTTTGTACTTAATATGTACCAGCTACTGTACCACGTTCTTTAAGCATGACCTAAATTGATCCCCAGAACTGCCCTTTGAAGTATGTAGACATTATTGCATCCATTTGACAAATGAGGAAGTTTACTTAACTAGTGATTAGTAGAGCCAGGGTTTGAACCTATCTGTACAGCCACTGTATTATATTAGAACAAGTTTTAGCATAACATAGAACTCATTTGTTTCTGCCTGCTACAACAAAGCACTGACCTCAAGCCCAGAATGATAGAGTAAGTTTTAAGCTCTCATGGTGCTAGGGGATGACTGTGGGGAGAAGTTGTTTTGCCCTGGTTTTGAAGGAACAAGTGGACTTGGATAAGCAGAGATGGAGGCTGAGAAAGTGTGGCACAGCCTCTTATCATGTGGCAGTCACTCATGTTAGAAGCAGTAGGCGAAGCAGGATAGGCAGATGAGATGGGTCACAGGAAACAGTGGGCCCAGTGAAAGACGCTGAACTTAACCAGATTTGCATTTGTATGGTCAGCTCTCTGCCATATGCCCCATATGGAAATGCAGTAACAAAAATTAACTCAAAGGAAGCGGTAAATCCAATCATACTCTTCTGTTTGTTTTAGAAGTTTTAGTCCATAGCGTTAGAATGGCTTTCCTATGGATGTCTACTTTGGGTTTATAACGTGAAGTTCTGTGTATTGAATGGGCACTGCGGGGAGAAGGGCCAGCCCCTGGTGAACCTGACTGGTGAGGGTTTAACCAAATGCAGCAGACGGTCTATTTCCTTGTTAGTCTACCCAGAAACATTTTCTCTGAGTTAAATCTGGGTTTGTTCCTATTTCCCAGGCATATGTAGGTGCTGGAGCCCACAATCATAAGGTCTGGAGAACGGAGCCCAGGATTCATCTTATCGGGAGAAAGACTAAGGAACTGTCACTTGGAGATAGATTCCGTCACACTTAAACCCAGTCACCTCACATCAGCTCTTAGAACCTGAAAAGACCTTCCTATCATTGCTCTAGATCAACAGTTCTTTTTCTTTCTCAGAAGAGTGTAGACCTGTGGAGTAGCTCACTGCTAACTCCCTCCAACAGATTATTTATAAGGATTTTATATAAGACCGATTCTACTGTTCATGCATTAAGAACTCCACTTCTTAATTTCTTGGTTTGAAGATGTATCTTTATTTTTTTCACTTTGTTTCTGATCTCTTAAGTCAGTTCCCTGAAAAAGTGTTTTCCGTATTGCATCATTATTCAATTAAAAAATGTTTTTACTATAATCCCTTGCTAATAATTTCTTGGAAATTTTTGTAAGTTACGTCCACAGATTCCCTCTAATTCACATATCGCTCTTTCAGAAATTCTTATGCACATGCTTTACTGTTATAAGAACTGCCTTTCTTTTTCTGTGATAGATCGTGCCTGCTACATACTTAGTTCTTCACACGTGTATGGTTTTTCTTTCTTTCTTTTTTTTTCTGATTTTCCTGGTCTGAAAATGAAAATTCTCTCTAGAACCTTTCTTATGAATGGAGGCTATGTGAGTACTTTGGCAGTTCTAGGGCCTAAGTGACTTTGTAATAAGAAGTTACACATTTTGGCTAGCAGCTTTAAAATTTCACCCTTGAATTCCTTTAGGACTTCCAGGTGGATGCCATATGGTCCTGGTGACTTATTTATACCTCATTTGTCAGTCAGGTTCCTGAGCACTTAGTTGCATAGTCAACCCTGACCTCACTCCTGCCAATGGAGAAGCGCAATTTGGGAAGGGCTTTCTCTCTTGAGAATACTTCTTATACCGGGAATTTCACCAACTGGTCCCCCTGATTCTCCATCTCATTGTCTCCTTTATTGGAACAAAATAACTTCTGTGATTGACTTTGACATTGGCATTCCTCAGTTTTATTTTTGGGTTAATTTCCTGGCCTGTTTTGTGATTATGTGCCATTTCTTCCTCCACGGCCTCTTGGAAATTTCTCCCTAGTCATACAGGGATGCTTTCTTCTTTGAGGGTCTGCTGTTGTGGTCCCTGGCCTCACCCCATCTATCCCAGGAATTCTAATACTATGTGTTAAAATAGCCTCCATAGAGTTCCCAGTGTGGCTCAGTGGGTTAAGGACCTGACATTGTCTTTGTGAGGATACGGGTTTGATCCCTGGCCTTGCTCAGTGGGTTAAGGATCCAGCATTGCTGCAAGCTGCAGCATAGGTCACAGATGCAGCTCAGATCTGGCATTGCTGTGGCTGTGGTATAGGCTGGCAGCTGCAGCTCCGATTAGACTGCCAGTCTGGGAACTTGCATATGCTGCAGGTACAGGCTTAAAAAGAAAAAAAATAGCCTCCAAATTTCTGTGAACTTGTAACTTTATAAAGTCTTCAATCTCTCCTTACCAGTGCGTGTACATCTCTCCCTTTCTCTCCGAAATTTGGTGTTTGGGGTTTAGGGTGCTGCTTGAGAAAGGACTTGGAGGCAGGAGCAGGACAAGCTGGGCAAGGGAGGTACTATGCATTCTACCAAGAGGCCCTTTGGTGATGCAGACGGGGAGCTGAGCATGCTTTCCAGGTCAGGGCAAGCCCAATTCTTGAGACTTGTTCTGAGTCAAGATCTGTGCCCAGGATATGCCAAGGCTGCCAGGCTTGTGCTTCTCCCTGCATCGTGGGCTATGTTCACATTTCCCTTCCACACCCCAGCTCCCAAAGAGCCAGAGAAGTAATTGACTGGAGCATTCCGGCCTGGCATGCTTCCTGCGATGAGGCCAGAATCTCTGCAAGACAGACCAATACAAAATAGGCTAACGGTGCAGCAGGAGAAACCGATTTTGGATACAGGGGAGAATTTCTAAGGAGTTCAAGTGGGAGCTCAAGGAGAAGGTGGAACCTCTGTGGAGAGATTGAGAGGATCTGTCTGTATGAGCAGAGAGGCAGACACAGATGAAGCGAGGGCAGGTGGGAAAGGACTTCCCGAAGCTTCTAGGCTAAAGCTGCTGCTGGTCGGGATCACTTCTCTGCTCCAGCAGCAAGTGCCTGACCAGGGCTGTTAAGCTAATTGTTAAATTAGAGAGACTAGGGAAGCAAATTGCTTCATGATGGGGTTTCTCTCTGTCCAAGGCTGATGTCATCTGTGAGTTCCTCCTTGATGGGGTGTGGCTGGGGGATGTGGGCAGGCCTGACACATGATTTAATAAACCTTCATCAGCTGTCGCAAGCCCATGCTCCTCTGAGAGGGCCATGTCTGCCATTGTGGGGAGGTCACTGCCAGCTTCTCAGTGCTTCTGTTTATTTTCCCTAATTCCTGAGCCTCAGAGTGATGATGTTTTTGATTATCATCTTCTTAGGGGTTGTGAACTCAGATGCCTAAAAGGAGCCAGAACATTAACCTGAAAGATTGAAATGGGCTAAGTGTAGATGGTGAGTGGACACTTCTGGGGATAGTAGGGAGTGATGGGGACTGTGGCATACTGGAGAGTGGTGTCTCATCTAACGGGAGCAGCAGCTACTCAGCTCCAGCTGATTGATACCATGTGGGAATGTGCACTCCTTGTTGCCTGATACTTTTGTTTCAGAGATGATTCAAATATATATTTTCTTTGTGATATAGCCTGATTTTTAAATGTTGAAACTAATTCAATTAAGACATTGTGTTGGTCAAACAAAAGTCCATTAGCAGGCTGAGTTTGGCCTGTGGATCTCTACTGTGCAACTTATGGCTCAGGTCCAAACTGCTTGTCTTACAGATGAGGAAACTGAGATCCAGAGAGGTTAAACCATTGGCCCGGGGTTACAGGGAGTCAGGATTACTGCCTGGGGCTTGCAACTCTGTCTGGTGCTCTTCTGCTTCTTGGTCCTGATTTGGGACCAGGCAGTCTCTGTGCTGGGGCAGGCTGGCCGGAGGAGAATATACTTGGTGGGATGGTTAGGGAATTCAGGGTCTTTTGCCGGTAGCTTAGTGCATAGTGAGGCGGGGAGGGTTAAGGTTGCCCTGTTTTGGAGCTTCCAGCCATGCCTGCACTCATTCCCACTCTTGTGCATGGGCGCTGGCTTCCTTTTCCCACAGACACTGTAAACGTGTGCAAACATGCAGTGGCACTGGAGAAGGGGGCATCTGCCAGTTCTGAATCCCTGCCCTCTGTCACTCAGGTGTGCACCTTGGGACCCTCATAGATTGTTCCCACTTTTGCTCTGGATTCCTCAGCTTGGAACCACCTTTCCAGTCTGGCTGCTGCTCTCCCAGTTACAACATTGGGACCATTGCAGTGGGATTTAAGTCTGACTGTGCCCAACCTGTCTGCCATCACTGTCTAATAAATCTTCCCAAACGCAAGGTTTGACCTTGGCATGTTTCTACTCAAAGTGGCTCTGCATTGCCCATCAGATAAAGTAACAACTCCTTAACTTGGCATCTCAGGCTCCGAAGCCCTATAGTATTGCTGCCATAGTTGTCAGTCTGGCCGAGGTGTGGATCCCAGCTGTGCCACTTACAGGCTGTGCTGCCTTGGGCAATTTTCTTGACTTTTCTGAGCCTGTTTCCTTCTCTGTAACAGGAGGGTTTTACATAGGATTGCTTCAATAAATGAAGTCATGAATGTAGAGCACTTAGCCTGACACATACTGATTATTTAATTGAGGGTATTATTCCAGGACCTCCAGGCTCTGGTCCCAGTATTAGCTGTCATAGCCTTAGCGCCAGCTGTTTTGAACTACTTGGTGATTCCAGTGCCTAGCCATTTTCTCGTTCTCTAGTATCCATCGTTTTTTTGGTTTTGCTTGTCTACTTTGTAGCATAGGTATTTGTGTACTTGTCTTGACTTCCTTCCTCCATTGCGTGTTCTTTGAGGGCAGAGCCTGGCTTTGACACATCCTGTACCGTGCTGGCATAAGAGATGCTCAGGAAATGTTTCTAGAATGGATGAATACTATCCTCAATTGAACAGCTGTCTGGACTTGGGCTCCACATTAATTAGTTAATTGATAATGTGTATATTTATAATAGTTTCATGAATATTTATTGAGTCCTACTATGTTGAGGGGATTCAGTTTTAAAAGAAACAGATACAGTCTAGGTCTTCATGAATCCTGCAGTGTAACTAGGCAATGGGCTGGTGCAGAGGCCATTGAAGTGAGTGTGGTAAGACTGGTGGCAGGGCAGGGACAGGGCTGTGACAGGGCAGGTACAGGATGCTATTGGTGCACATACCAGGGGCAACCAACACAGACCTAATAGCCTCCTTCCTGGAAGAAGTGCTCCACCTGAGACTAGAAGGATGAGTAAAACCTTGATGCAGATACATGGTTTATTGAGATGAAACTGCTTTAAATCTTAGTTTTAAGAAAATCTGGCTTTGTTTCATTCACTCACAAGCTTTTATAGAAATACTTTCTGAGAATCAGGTTTCCTGAAGTAATCTGCAACCAAGCAGTGTCATAGTTGTAGGTTGCTAGTGACTGGGACAAGAGTTGTTGATTGTATTCAAATTTTAAGCAACATCCAAGCTGACAGCTGTGGCTAGAGAAGCAAAGTTTCTCCTTTCTTTAAGAGCTGGGTGGGAGATTATTCTCTTCTAATTGGGAAAAGATAATCATATACTTTCATGCTGTCAGTGTATGGATCTTCAGCTACTCGGTCTATTCTCTTTTTGTTTGCTGCTTGCTTGTTTTGTGGCTTCAGCTGTGTGGATGCAGGGGCAGGAAAGCTAGAAGCAGGAAATGGCTGGGGTGTTTCTCTGACCCTCCTTATTGGGTCTTCTGCTTGGGTCATGAAGAAAGACTGTAGTAGCAGACATGGTCTGCAGCTGTGGAGGAAGCAGAGGTTTTTTGCATTAAAAGGAGACATAGGGATTTGGAACTGTGTGTAAGTCAGGAAACTTGACACCAGAAAGAGGAGGCCACAGAAGAAGATAAGATTCTCTTTGTAGACCCTGTACAAAGGAAATGTACAAGAGGAAAGCAGTGATTAAGAATCATTGTGATGGAATAATCAGAAAAATTATGAATTATACTTACATGTTACTTTGAAATGGCAACTTTTGGGCTTAACGATTGCATCTGTTCTTTTTAAAATTTTATTTAAAAAAATGTCATGAAACTGGGCTAATTTTTTTCATTACATTTAGGACCCAGAGTCCAAGGCATCTGCTGCCACCTGGTGGCAGAGTACACCACCTGTGGGATTTGAAGTTGATAGGGGTACACAACTGATTGAAAATTGATTCTACAGCCAAAATATGGAATCATAAAATATTAGAATTCTTAGATATCTTAAAAATCACATAGTTTTGCTTCTAATGAAATCCAGTATCTTTTTATATAGAATCTCTGACTTGAATGCCTCCAATAACAGGAAGCTCATGATTTTGCCTGACTATTCTGTTGTCATTCATTCTATCAGAACATTTCTTCTATTTATTTATTTATTTAAAATTTTTTTTTGTCTTTTTGTCTTTTTAAGGCCGCACCTGTGGCATATGGAGGTTCCCAGGCTAGGGGTGGAATAGCATCTGTGACCTACACCGCAGCTCACGGCAATGCCGGATTCTTAACCCAATGAAGGAGGCCAGGGATCAAACATGCATCCTCATTGCTGCTAGTTGGATTTGCTAACCACTGAGCCATGACAGGAACTCCTAAACTCCTATTTATTTATTTATTTATTTATAAAAAAGGCTGCACCTGTGGCATATTGAAGTTCCTGGGCCAGGGATTGAATCTGAGCCACACTTGCGACCCACGCTGTGCCGCAGCAATGCTGGATCCTTTAACCCTCTGTGCTGGGCTGGGGAATAAACCTGCACCTCCACAGTAACCCAGGCTGCTGCAGCTGAATTCTTAACTCACTGTGCCACAGTGGGAACTCCTATTTTTAACAGGAAGAATTACTTATTTTTATTTATCCTAGTTTTTACCTCTAGAAAAACCCAAAATAAGTTTACTGTGTCATCTACATTATAATCCTTCAAATATTTAAAGGAACCTTTCTATCTCCCCATGATCTTCTTGTTTTGAGATTAAACAGCTGTGGTTCCCTCAGTCTTCATTAAGTCATGCTTTTCAGACACCCCATAGGCACTTTTTTCTTGCTTGCTTGCTTTCTCGCTTTTTGGGGCTACACCCACGGCATATGGAAGTTCCCAGGCTAGGGGTCGAATTAGAGCTGCAGTTGCCAGCCTCTGCCACAGCCACAGCAAGCCAGATCCCAGCCTTGTCTGCAACTTGTACCACAGCTCACAGGCAACACCAGATCCTTAACCCACTGAATGAGGCCAGAGATCGAACCCACATCCTCATAGATACTATTTGGGTTTGTAATCTGCTGAGCCACAACGGGAACTCCCCCACTGCCATTTTCTTACCGTAGCTGCATTCTACTTTGCCTATGTCTTTGCCTAATTGTGCTACCAGGCTTCAGTCTAACATAGTGCTGCAGACAAGATCAGCTAAGTGTTTCCAGGTACTTGCAGGCTACCTGGACACCAGACTTCAAGTGCTCTCAAAGTTGTGTAGTATGGTAGGAATTAGCTTTTTACTGTCTTTTACCCACACCTCTTAGGTTTGTGGTAATGGATAGCCCAAGAATTTATGTCTTTCTCCATATTTTTGAACTTTTTTTTAAAGCTAGAAGAAAGACTTCACTTTAAAACAAAAGCTGAATTATACAGTTTAACACAATACATTCTGAATTTTAGATATTACAGGTAAAGCCAAAGCCATTTTTGACTTCATACCAACTTAGTTTCTCCCTGGAAGTAGATCCTGGTAGCAGAAGTTAGGGATCTTTCAGAACTTTCCATGAATTTACATATATGTATATCTGTATGTATATATGTATACCTATGTGTGTGTATGTAAATATCTCCATGTATGTATGTCTGAGGTTAACATACTAAACTTTCATATCATTTTGCAACTTTTTTCATGCAGTGACCTCTTGAAAATCATCTGCATAGTATTTCTCACTGTGGATATTCCACAATAGTCTTAGCAATTCTTTTATTGTTTCTGGTTTTTTTTTTTCTTTACTTTTTTTTTTTTAAACTGTTATAAACAGTGCTGTAGTGAATATTGATGAACAAGCATGCACATACACGAGTATTTCTCTAGGACAGGTATAAAGGACAAGAGTTGCTAAGTGAGTGATAGGTACATGTTTTATTTTAAAATGTAGATCTCAGGCAGGAAGTTTGCCCTTGTTAATTCTGACCTAGTGTTCAAGTCTGCTGAGATAAATTTACATATTGCTTTTGGTCATTTCTTATAATTTTAAGCCCGCTCCACCAGTTTTGTATCATCTGCCCATACTATATGCACATTTTTCATCTTATCTTCTCAGGAACTAATTTTTTAAAAAGTCAAACACAGTAGGGGAGAGCTTTGTGGCTACTACCAGAGCTCTGCATGTAACCTAAAGCTCATATATTGTCCTAATAAAACTTTTTGGGTCCTGCAATTTATCTGCAGCAATTCTGCCCAACTCTACTCTGTTCATTTTTCACTATCATATCTGCAAGAATATTATAGAGGACATTTGCTAAAGGTTTAGCAGAATTCCAGACACACACTGTAAGATGTTCTCCTGCCTACCCACCCTTGTGGGCCTGTCGTGGAGAGAAATGAGGATGACACACAGCGCACTGGGTAAGTGTCATTTAAAGTAGATCCAGGTACCACTTTGATGAGCAATGCTTTATGTGCCTCCATGGAAGAGTGCATTCCATCAAAGATACTAGGGAAAAATAAACCATCTGTTCTCAAATTACCCTTCTTACCTCTATGTTCCCAAATCAGTGGGTCTCCCAGGGAGACTCTCTGGTGACAGAGACACAGCAGCCTTAGTGATAAGCTCAGTGCCTCGGGTTATATTTCCAGTGTTATTCAGGTTGATTTCTGATAAACAGAGATATATTCCCATGGATACACCCACAGGTGTAGGTGCCTGGACATGCGCATTGACACATGGCCCTGGGCATATGTTTTCTCTGGTTCTTGTGGTAAAAGGACATTTTCTGGGTCATAGGCCCTATTAGCTTATGCTGCATTATCCGTAAGAAGGATGAAAATGATGGGGCAGATAATTTCCAGCTCACTTTTACCTGGCTCTGAAATTCATAGTATGATGCCCTTAAAACAATAGGGGTGGTGGGACCAGAGTCCTGGAGTGGGTGACACAGAGTGACATCGTTGCCTCTGGATGGATGTGCAGTTGCATTGTTGCAGCCACAGAGGGTGGCGGTCCTCCAGAGTCCCCTGTTCCCCAGGTTGGGATTTGGGAGTTGTCTTGTTTTTCTGGAGGTGGCCAGGCTTGGGCTTTTCATTGAGGAATAATACCTCCCTTGCCTCATTTTTAGGGCATCCAGTATGGAAAACATAACCTCAAGTATCTATGATGTAATCTCCAAGGGAAAAATTGCTCCAGCTTTTTCTCACTATAAGTAGAAGTTCTGTTTCCTTTTTTTCCTTCAGTGAGCCTGTGCTATCAAAGGCTTCTGGCAAAGTTACAGCCAAGTACATCTCCAAAATCCCACAGCCAGCTTTATTTGTGGGGTGGAATGATGGTGGTGTCAGTTCTGCTTCAGAAGAGAAATAAAGAAGGAACAATAAATATTCCTTTAACTCCTGATGTTTCTTTTTTCTTTTCCCTTAAGCTAATAAACAAAACAAACATTAAAAAAAAAACATAGTGAAAAATGCAGAAGGGAAGAAATGATACAAAATGAGCAAGCTGTTCTCCCTTTGCATTCTGCCAATGTCCCGTTACCCTGGACAAAGCACTGTACTAGGCATTTGGTGCCAGTGGCAGGAGGGAGTGGGGTGGGATACAAAAAAGCAGCAACTGTGGTCTCTGTCTAGGAGTTTACAGTCTGACGAAGACAGTCTGAAGACAGCATGGATGCAATGACTCCTCTGGTGTTTCTCTAGGAAGAGTTTTATTGATAGTACTTGGGTGCTTAAACTACCCTGTAAAGAAGAATACACCTTTTGTGTTTCATAAGTTTTGTTTGTAAAGCTACATTTATTCTTGGAATACAGGGAAAATAAATAGAATCTTAGTTCAAGGCTTGTGTTGCTTGGTTCAAGTTAAACAGACCCACTCTAGGCAAACCTGTATTTCCCTCCAGGAACCACCCCCTTCCCTCTGGGACCAGGTGACCTCCTGCCTTGGGCAGGGCTACACCCATCCCCTCTTGGTTCTTGAGTTACTGCTAGAAGGCAAAAAGTTTGCTTTTCAAACTGTGAGTTCTTGGGGAACTTCCTGGGTGTTCTGCTCCTTCATATATTTCTAGGCATAGTCCAGGATGTGACACAGAGCAGGCACGTACTGAATGCGTGTTGAATAAATGAAAGCTTCCCTTCATCTATTCCTCATTCATGCATTCATTCATTGAATACATGTTTATCAAGTGCCTTCTCTGTGCCAGGCTTAGGGATACAGCAATTAACGAGACCTGGTTGAAGAGACAGACATATAGACAATTGGAATATAATTTGATGCGTAATGGATCTAATATGATACCAAGGGAGAACAAGGGATGATGGGTACATGTGCAGAGAGACTCCGCCCAGTTGGATGGGGCAAGGAAGGCCATCTAGAGACTAAAGAATTAGCACAGGTGTCTTCGAGAGCTTAGATAATGGCAGGTAGGAAACTGTTCCAAAGCATGGGAAGAGCACATGCAATAGACCAAACGGGGAGTTCCCATTGTGGCTCAGCAGGTTATAAACCCAACCAGTGTCCATGAGGATGCAGTTTCGATCCCTGGCCTTGCTCAGTGGGTTAGGGATCTGGCGTTGCCATGAGCTGTGGTGTAGGTCACCGATGTGGCTTGGATCTGGTGTTGCTGTGGCTGTAGTGAAGGCTGGAAGCTGTGGCTCCAAATTCTGATTTAACTCCTAGCCTGGAAACTTCCATATGCTGCAGCCGTAAAAAAAAAAAAAAAAAAAAAAAAAGGGACCAAAAGGAATAGCTAGCTGAGCGTGGAGAGTGAGGGCTGGACAGATCATCATCATCATCACATGTATAGTACTTACTGTGAGCCAGATACTATTTTAAGCCTTTTGTATTTGTTAAGTTATTTAAAAACTGCATCATCCTCATTATACAGATAAAGTGGAAGCATGGGAGATTAAGTAACTTGAGCAGTTTTGCACAACTGGTCGTGGTCGAGCTGGCATGTGAAGTCTTGGTAGGGCTACAGCATTTAAGCCTATTGGGGTGGGGCCTGATTCCCCGGGGAGTCCTGGACTGCTGCTGGATATGAATTGGCCCCAGGGCAGCAATCCTCTTGGAGAATGTCTGGTGAAGACTGTCAGGGCCTCTGGTAGATCCTAATTGTCATGTCCACCTCCATCGGGCAGGTAATGAGACTTTCCCTTGCCACTGTAGATGATTTGTTGTGTCTGGTTCTCTGTGAACAGCCTGCAGTGTCCCCAACCTCCTAGGGAGAATAGACTTGGGACCACAAAGAACAGTTAAACTGTGCATGACGAGTTCGCAATCTCCACTGGGAACTTCCATCCCTAACTGGGGAGGAGAAAGAGAAATGGCTGATGACCTTGACCCTCAAGTCTAGACACCCTCTCCTGGTGCTAGACCACCACCGTGTGTGATTGTCAGGGCACCAGTGGTGAGGGGTGGGTGGAGGGGAAGATTTTGATTGACTGCCACCGGCCCCTAGAGAGTGGGCCTGAAAAAGGGTGGAGGTATTGGTTCTGGTTTCCTTCCTCCCATTTTGGAAATGAGTGATCCACCCCAACGCCAGTGTCCTCACAGGCCCTGGGCAGCCCCTCCCCTTGCAGGTCATGACCATCCTCCAAACCCCCTCAGGCAGACCCTGCTTGGAGTGGTGTCCTGGCAGCCTCCTCACAGCCCGCTGCCACTCGCTCTGGAAGACCGCAGGAGCTGCATGTTGGTGTTTGGAAAAATTAATGCTTTCAAGATGAGCTCCATGCAGTCTTAGCACGTCTGACTCTCTTTCTCTCTCACCAGCTGAAAGAAAAGAAGCATTCTTAGACAATTACTCCCCAAGGGACCCCAAAGACTGGCTTTGTTTTTTGAGTGTTTTTAGTTACAACACGTGAAGTTCTGAGATTCTTCTGGCTTTGGGGTTTTTTTCTGGTTTTGGCTGCAAGATGAGTGAATTCCCAGGGAACAGGGCACTTGGATGGTTGAAAATTGTGAAGGGGGTGTTCCTACAAGGGCACAATCACATATCCTCGGGTTAAGTAGCTTGGGAAGACCTGACAGATGACCTAGGTTTGGGGCCTGCCTAAGGCCTGCACTGTACCTGGGTGTTCTGAGACTTCCACTGCTGCTGCCTGGGGCCATGTGTCCACCTGTCAGCTTCCCCTTCTTCAGGCTCTCCTGACTTCCGATGGTCGTAGTGTTGTGGCAACCACAGTCAGCTGTCACCCCTTGCACCCTCAGCCCGCCCCCTTCAATTCCCCCCCTCCCCAAGTAACATCACTCTCAGTAGAGATGGTGGATTTGAGAGTGTCAGTGTTGGTGAGTCAGAACCCACTGTTCCTGGGGCAGGGATGGGCAGACTTGCCAGCCCGTGTGTTACGGCACTTCCAGCCCGATCTTGGCAGTTGTCACTAACAGATAGTGCCTATCTTTCCACATCCATTGTGCCTCTTGCCTCAGGGGTTCATTTTTTTTTTCCTCCACATAGTCTCAAAGATATTTATTAATACAAAGAGAAAGGAAGTAACTCTGTTTAACACAAAGCTCTGGACAGTCACCACCCCTGACAGAGCTGGAATGTGAGCTGAAACACTGTTGCCACTCTGATCAAAGTCCGCCAAGATGTCTAAGTGGCTGAGAAGTGACTGGGCTGAGAACAGCTGGGTTGTCCTGAGTGCTCCTTGAGGCCATGAAGCATCTGTCCAACCCTGTGGAAAGCAAGGGAGTGGAGTGAAGGCAGGGTGAGCTGCCTCTGCCGGCCAGTGGCCAGGTGAATGAGTCCAGGGACTTGGCTGTGAGGACCTGTGGGTTCTCTGGAAACCATCTCACATTCCACCTCCTATGAGTGGGAAGTGGAGAAGGAACATCCCTTCCTGGCCCTGAGGGAGCTCCCCTTTTCAGAAAAGGTCTGAGTTGCTACTTCAGTCAGCCTGCAGACCTAAACACCTTGAAAGTTGCCAAAGTAATGAATGCTTGTAGTCAAAAAATAACAACATAGAATTTTATAAAATATGATTCTCTTACCACCTATCCCCATGCCCTAGGATAACCACTATTAACAGCTTGGTGTATACCTACTTCTATGCACATTGAAATATATCCTCTGGAATCATCATGGCTCAGTGGTTAGCGAACCCGACTAGGATCCATGAGGGTTCGGGTTTGATCCCTGGCCTTGCTCAGTGGGTTAAGGATCCGGCATTGCAGTGAGCTGTGGTGTGGGTTGCAGACGCAGCTTGGATCCTGCATTGCTGTGGCTCTGGCGTAGGCCGGCAGCTACAGCTCCTATTAGACCCCTAGCCTGGGAACCTCCATATGCCGTGGGTGTGGCCCTAGAAAAGACAAAAAAAAAAAAATACAATATAAAAAGTTCCTTATATGACCCAGCCCTTTCCACCCATAGGTAACTATCATGTTATTTTCTTGTGAATCCTTCCAGTGTCTCTTTTTGAAAATATAGGCAAATCTGAATCCATACTTACCACTTTCTTTTCAAAAGTGAGTGAATACTAACTTTATTGTTCAATACCTTGCATTTTTGTCCCAAGAGTATATCTGGAAGATCTTTTTTTTTTGCTTTTTTTAGGGGGCGTGCACCCTCGGCGTATGGAGGTTCCCAGGTTAGGGGTCAGATCAGAGCTACATTTGCCGGCCTATGCTAAGGCCACAGCAAAGCCATATCCGAGCTATGTCTGTGACCTACACCACAGTTCACGACAATGCCAGACCCTTAACACACTAAGCAAGGCCAGAGATCACACCCACAACCTCATTGTTCCTAGGCAGATTCATTTTGGAGGATCTTTTCATATCTATTTGCAGAAAGCCTTATCATTTTTTAAATCTGCATGGTATTCCATTATGTAGCATACCATACACAATTCAGTGGGCTTCAGAATTTTTTGCTTATGTTTGCTCTAAAAGAATATTGAAGGAGTTCCCTTCATGGCTTAGTGGTTAACAAATCCGACTAGGAACCATGAAGTTGCGGGTTCGATCCCTGGCCTTGCTCAGTGGGTTAAGGATCCGGCGTTGCCATGACCTGTGGTGTAGGTCACAGACGTGGCCCGGATCCTGCATTGCTGTGGCTCTGGCGTAGGCTGGCAGCTACAGCTCCGATTGGACCCCTAGCCTGGGAACCTCCATATGTTGCAGGAGCGGGCCTAGAAAAGGCAAAAGACAAAAAAAAAATTGAAAACTAAATACTCTCCTTACACATCTAAGCTGACATTAAACTTTTTTTTTTTTTACCATAAGTTTAAGTGGTTGCAAATAAAATATTTTCTAGCATGTTTATATTATGTATACACTTTAAATATATTTTCTTAAAAATCTTGGACTGCAAATTTAATGAATTGGAAAAGGGAGTTCTCATTGTTAAAGCAAGCAGCCAAATTAGATATATATTTACTTCCTGTCAGAGAAAGTTTGACTTTTTAAAATTCAAGCAAGCATGTTAAGTAGCCACTCCTGTGACACCCCTGTCTTCTGAATTCAAATTCCAAGGCAGGTAGATAGATGGACAGACAGATATGGTCCTGAGACAAGACATGCTTTGGGCTTCTAGATGAAATAAGCTACAGTCCTTTTCAATATTTCCTTGTGAGCTCATCCAGCTTATGGCTTTAACTTCTTTGTATTCACCAGTGACTCCCTGTTTCATTTATTTATTACACTGTGACAAGCCACCCCCAGTCTTAGTGGCTTAGAATAACACTCTACCATTTCTCACGATCGAGAGGATTGAGAGGATCGAGAGGATTGTGAGGATCGAGCAGACAGTTCTGTTTCACCTCGCATTTGCTGGGGTGCTGGGACGGCTGGACGCTCCAAAGTGGCCTCACTCACGTGGATGGCAGTTGGTGTGGGTGAGGCTGGGACTAGCCCATCTTCTCAGCCTGGGTCCTTGGGTCTCCTTCTTGTGGTGTTTCCACATGGCCTCTCACAGCATGGCAGCTAGTTTTATCTATTCTTAACACCATCATCTTAAAATGTCCTTTAAAAAGTTAGGTGGTACAGTCCAAGAGTCAAAATTCAAAAGGTATTAAAAGATAGTAGTGAAAACTTTCACTGCTGTTGTCCATCCCCTGTTCTCCTTAGGTGATTGGTACCTCCCTCCAGAGGTTAAAAAATGCACATACACGCCACTATGTTGAGCTTTGTGTCTTGTTTAGGAAAACCTTCCTGCCCTGGACCTATAAAAGTTTTCTTCTCAGAGTTTTGTGGTTGTCTTTAGCTAGGCTTTAGCTAGGCTTTCCTGTGAGCGTGCTGTGAGGCCAGGATCGATGGACTTTTAGGGAAGTCAAATCCTCGGTGTTTCCTCACAGACTAGATGGAAACTCCATCAGGGAACTCCACAGAGTTTCCCATGTCCTCAGTACTGCGGGTCATGCACATGGTCCTTGTGGGTAGAGTCAGAGGACTTTTCATAATTGCATCTCTCTTGGAACTTTGCAGCCTGTGTTAGGGCAGAGGGAGGAAGCCAGATGAGTGGGGGCAGTTGGGCAAGTAAGATGTGAGAAGCTGCCCCCACCTGAAGGGCAGTTGGAGGAGTTGGGGCACTCAGACTCATGACTTGTCCCTAACTCAGGACTTTACAAGGGCCACCTGCCTTACACCTGTCCTCAGTGGCAAAGCTGACACTGTTGTTTTAACGGCTTATCTCTTCATTTAGGTCCATGAATTGACAGTTTCAACCTGGCATGGGCTTGTTTTCTATTGCAGGAGAATACACCAACTTTATGAAGTACCTACTGTATTAGGTACAGTGCTTAGTATTTTTATTGTTACTTTGTGTTTTCTTTATGGAGGTTGTTCAGATTTTGTAAGATCAGCCTTATCTTTATCCAAAAGTTGTAGAAACTGAGATTCAGGGAAATCTAAGTGATCTGCCTCAAGTTACTGAGCTAGAAAACGATTTGGGACTTGATCTGATTCAGCTCAGGCCCTTTCCCAACACCTAGAAGGCTTCCGATTAACAGTACAAACAGATCATAAAAAGATTAGCTATAGAATTTATAGGACTCCATTATTTTTAAGAACCATAAGCAGAATTCATTTGCTGAAAAGTAAAGTGATTATGGCAACTTCTTTTCTTTTTAAAAATAAAAGTCAAGGAAAAGAGAATTCAAATTGATTAGTGTGCTGATCTGGGGTTTGTGTGTGTGTGGTGTGTGATATGTTGTGGTGTATGTGTTGGTGCATGTGGTGTGGTGTGTATGTGTTGTGTGTGGTATATGGGTGTGTGGTATATATGTGTGGTGTGTTGTGTGGTGTGTGTGGTATGTTGTGTGGTGTGTGGGGTATGTGTGTGGTATGGGGATATCCGGGCATCAGGTGAGTCAGATAGTCTGATGTAATAGTGGGTTGCTCTGTGGAACACACATAAAACCCCCAACGGAGTATAGGAAAAAAACGTTTAATTCTCCATATATGCTAGCTAACAATTAGTATTTCTCAGATGTACACAGTGGGCTCTTTTTTATCTTGTTGAACTTCACATTCATTATTTTCAACCCCAGTTGTGATTGTCTGGTGCCTGCTTTTCCTGTTTGGAAAAGCTGTTGGAGGAGATGGAGAAGGCGTGGGGGGAAGCGGGGGCAGAATTCTCCATAGTAGGGCTCCCCACAGGCTGCATGTGGCATGAGGTTTCAGCAGTGGTGACTGACAACTTCAATTTTCTTGATTCTAAGGTGGTGAACTGTGGGAATTGAAAGATGGGACAGTTAAGAAAAACCTAACGAAACCTTGGTGGGGTGTGAATGGCCTCCAGACTTGAGGGGCCTCTATGACATTGAGTCACCCCGCCTCCTTTCATGGTGAGGAATTGTCAGTGGAGGTAAGAGGAGGTGCCCCTTACTGGCTGTGAAGGAAACAGGATGCAATGAGCAGCTCTGGGTTGCGAGGCCTCTTGGGTCAGGTTCTAAGGTGTTCTCTCTATTTATTTATTTATTTTTTTCTTCTTCAAAAAGAACAACTTTGTGATCTAGGTGTTTGGAGAGGGCAGTCAACCATGTTCTGGGTAGGAAGTGTGAGGTCAGGGGAGCAAGTGAGGAGGGAGGCAGAGGAGACACCAGGTCCCTTGAGCTCCTGTCATCAGGCTGCCCAACAGGAAATGCCTAGGAAGCTTAGGGAAGAGAGTTGTGGTCCCTCCTCCCTGCCCCCAATACACCCTCACCCCAGGCCACCCCTGCTGTTTATCTAAGGCCTGGACTTCCACTCCCCTTCCTTTATAACAATTGAATAAATTTCCTCGTCATTCTAGAACATGATTTGCACAAATTAAGCTCTTTGACTTAAGAACACACATATGAGTACAAAAATCCTCAAAATGTTAACTTAGCATTCCTGGTGATGGTAAAAACATACCATACTATTTTTTCCCCATTTCCCTTTTAAAAAAATTGATGTATAGTTGACATACAGCACTGTATTAGTTTGAGGTATACAACATGATGATTTGTATATGTTGTGAAATGATCACCATGTAAGTCTAGTTAACATCCATCCTCACACCTAGTCACAGATTCCATTTCCTCGATGACAACTTTGAAGATCTAGTCTTTCAGCAACTTTCAAGTATGTAATACAGTATTATTAAATGTAGTCACCATGCTATACATGACATCCTCAAGACTTTTTTTTTTATATAATGATTTTTATTTTTTTTCCGTTATAGCTGGTTTACAGTGTTCTGTCAATTTTCTACTGTACAGCATGGTGACTCAGTTACACATACATGTCTACATTCTTTTTTCTCACATTATCATGCTCCATCATAAGTGACTAGACATAGTTCCCAGTGCTAATCCATTCCAAAGGCAATAGTTGGCATCTATTAACTCCAAGCTCCCCATCCATCCCACTCCCTCACCCCTCCCCATTGGCAACCACAAGTCCATCAAAAAGTACAAACTTCCCATGATAAAATAAAAAAGTCCCCAAGACTTATTTATTTTTATCATTCTTTTTTTTTTTTTTTTTTTTTTTTGCCATTTCTTGGGCCGCTCCCGTGGCATATGGAGATTCCCAGGCTAGGGGTCTAATTGGAGCTGTAGCTGCCAGCCTATGCCAGAGCCACAGCAACGCAGGATCCGAGTGGCATCTGCAACCTACACCACAGCTCACGGCAATGTTAGATCCTTAACCCACTGAGCGAGGCCAGGGATCAAACCTGCAACCTCATGGTTCCTAGTCGGATTTGTTAACCACTGTGCCATGATGGGAACTCCAAGACTTGTTTATTTTATCACAGGAAGTTTCTATCTTTTTAAAAAAATCATTTATTTATATATATATTTTTTCTACTGTACCTTTTGACCCACTTCACCCACCCTTCACTGTCTGCCTCTGGCAACCACTGGTCTGTTCTATATGCAAGCTTGATTTTTTGTTCTTTGTTTTCCTTCCTTTGACCTAAAGCAACATCTTTTGCAAAATGTAAATTATTCCTCAAGGATCTAAATATCAAGCTCTCATCATGAAGAACCTTAGAGGAGGAGTTCCTGCTGTGGCTCAGTAGGTTAAGAACCTGGCATAGTGACAGTGAGGATGCGAGTTCAATCCCTGGCATCTCTCGGTAGTTTAAGGGTCTGGCATTGCAGCAAGCTGCTGCATAGGTCACAGATGCGACTCAGATCTGGCATTGCTGTGGCTGTGGTGTAGGCTGGCAGCTGCAGCTCTGATTCGACCCCTAACCTGGGAACTTCCATATGCCACAGGTATAGCCATAAAAAAAGAAAGAAAAAAAGAGAAAACTTTAGAGGGGATGAGATTATCATAACACTTTTCACAGGCCCAGGATGGGTGAGCTTTGGAAAGGCAGAGTGGTCGGGGGGAGGTGTCTGACACTTGGGGCACAGGGTGGGGGTGTGGGGGTGGCATGTTGTGGGTGGAGATTCAGGCAACATGGGGGTTCTAGTGATTGGTGGGGGAGGAATTGATGCTCAGGGGAGGGGTTGGGGAGGGATTGCCTTCCCTCACTTAATGGTTTGATTTAGAGCCTGGTGTGGTGAAGTGTTGTGTGCTGCCTCTGTGAGCTGGGGCTCCCGCAGCCAAGGGAGGGTTAAAGATCCTGGTGCAGGTTGGAGGTGAACAAGCATGAAAGTGACACAAAAGCCAGGGTGAGGCAGGCTAATTAGCTTCAGCCTTTCCCTCCTGCAGCGCAGCCTGGCCTGGTATTTGAGGTGACATTTAAGCCATTGTACAGATGAATGCTTTCTGGAGCCTGTGGAGGGATGAGGCTGATTCTCGGCCTCCTGGCTGGCGGCCCCTCAGCCCCTGGGCCTTGTGGGCAGGTGGGACTTCCCTCCACCTCCCAGGAGTCTCTCTAGTTCTGGACTTAGGAGCCTCCTCCCTCCTGGACTGTGGAGGTGTGAGAAGCGGGTACACTCTAGAATTCAACCAGAACAGTTCAGTGAGGTAAGCGAGGAAAGCAGGGACAGCAGACAGATCACCGTTTCAGACTCATCTGGGGAACTTGTTAAAAATGCAGTGAGGCCTGGTTATCTGCATGGAAAACCAACCCTCTGAGGTGATTCTGCCACCCATTAAAGTTTGAGAACCTCTGAGAGAGAGAATGAATGAGCTTAGCCGGAAAAGACCTCTTGGGAGAAGTAGACTTGAATTTCAGTGTGACAGGTGATACCTGTCTTAGGTGCTGGCCTCAGGTGTGGCCCTCAGGGGCCTGTTCACCCGGCGCTCATAGGAGAGATGGGCCATGGCCATCCCATCCTTGGGTGGTGTCACTTAGAATGTGTTACCCCAGGGCTTTCCTTCACCACTTGGGCGCTAATTGCCAAGGGGACAGAAGTGGTGTGGGAAGTGGCTGTGGATGGTGTCTGCTAGAGTGTGTGATAACATGTTGCAACTGATGCACAGCTTGCGGGGCAAAATGGCAGCCTGCTGGAGCCCACTTCCTGGGGCACAGCCGCACAGGGATAGTCTTCACTCTACATAGTCTGCACAGACTAGCAACTCTTCCGCCTCCTGTGTGGCCTTCCCTGGCCAGACAGCCCTGGGTGTCCGAGAAGCTGGCCGGTGCCACTGCAGCAACAGTGGTCATTGCCCCGGGAGATGAGTGGGAAAGATTTGGGACATGAGTGCTTCTCTCCTCCCTCCGTGCTGTTTGCCTTCTGCTCAATACACTTGTGCTGGGTTTGTCTGATCAGGAACACAGTGTTTCCATGTTGGGGCGGGCGGGGAGAGGGAGAAAGAACAGTGCCAAGTAAAAAGAAGGAACAGCGAAGAATAGGGAACACAGCTATGTTGTGACACCAAGTAACCGGTGGTCATCCCGATGGGCATCAGCCCTCTGGAATGAGAGGGCAGGTGCTGACCTGGAGATGCTGCTTGTCCCTGGAGAACAGGTCCAACGGGAATGGCTGGGCCTGCTTTGGCCATGATGAAAGACAGAGCCGCTGCGGGAGTATTAAGAAAAAACGACGACAACAACAGAAACCTAATAAAGCCCCTTCCTGGCCAATATCCCCTCCATTCTAATTGCACTGCATCTAAATGGCAACTCTGACAGTCTCTTGGAACATTTTCTTCAACTTCTGGAGGGGCTGCATTGAAAGTATGGCTTAGGAGGCTCTGTGGGAGTTGAAGAAATGAGCAGCAGTGGGCTGGGGTGCTCCCAGGAGCCCAGCTTGATGGGCTAGAGCCAGTCTTTAGCAAAAGTGCTGGTTGAATGGGTTCATCCTGGGCTGACCTGGTAGCTTATGCTTATGTTCTTAGGCTCACAGTGTGTGTGGGAAATGCTTGCACCCATATTGTTCTTTAACATCTTTATTCCCTTTCTCTTTGAAAATGAGGCTGTGTGGAATGTTTGGCGTTTGATCACTAGAAGGAAGGGAACAGGGCCAGCTTGCTTCTCCAGGCCCAAGAACTCGATATTGAACTGTAGTATTAGCCCCATCAGAGTATTCTAGTCCACACTGGTCCACACAGTCACAGGGACGTTCTTCCTTACACACAGATGCTCTTGCCAAAGTCCATCTTTGTCTAAGTCTCCTGCATGATGGGAGCCATGTGTGCATCCCTCCCAGCTGGGTCAGACAGAACCACCTCTGGCATTCTTTTTCTTAGGGCCACACCCATGGCTGTGGCATATGGAGGTTCCCAGCCTAGGGGTCAAATCAGAGCTGTAGCTGCTGGCCTATACCATAGCCGTAGGAACGCTGGATCCAAGTGGCGTCTGCCACCTACACCACCGTTCACGGCAACGCTGGGTCCTTAACCCACTGAGTGAGGCCAGGGATTGAACCTGAATCCTCATGGATACTAGTCAGATTCGTTTCCCCTGAACCACGACCGGAACTCCGACCTCTGGCCTTCTTACTTGGAGACACACTCCCTTGGCAGCTGGGAGCCAAGGAAGAAGGTGAAAGCCTGTCACTCAGTAAGAGGCCACTCGAAGGCCCCCTCCTCATCATGTGCTCGTGCCAGGTCAGTACTGCCCTGGGGGCCCTGTCCTATTACGAAGGGCCTCGTCTCTCTGTGAGAGATGTCACAATTCCCTAGGGAACAATCCAGAGCCCCAGAAACTCTTTAGTAGGAGACAGATGCTCATGTATCTTCCTCAGCCCAGCCACCTGCTAAATATTTGACCATAGCGAGTTATTTAACCTCTTGGAATCAGGGTTTTCCCTACTGTAGACTAGGGAAAGTGAGTCCCATCCTGTAGACCTTGCTGGGCTGTTAAGAGACCCAAGGGAGATGATGGAGTTGCAAGTATTTTGTGAGCTAAAAAGTACTGGCACACCTGAGTGATGGAGCGTGTTATTCATGAAGGAAGGGGGAGGCTAAGGGTCAGTGCACTTCTCTCCCGGAGAGAGGAGGAACGCTTTGCATTCTTGTGTTAGCTACACGCTGGAGTCTTGTCCATTTAAGGTAATAATAAAATAATACTACCAGAGCCTGCGAGGTAGCTTTTGGGCAGTGCGTCTGCTCACTCCCAATATTGCCCTTTAAGAAGGAAGCATGATGCGGTGGGGGTGCTGGGGCCCAGGCAGGCTGGTGCAGACTATGGCTCTTCTCGCTTTCTCTCTCTCCTTCCCAGCTTCTGCCCAAGGACATGCCCCCTCCTCAGTCTAAATTCCGTCAGAATCTGCAGTCTCTGTCATTTTGGAAGCCTAAGTCCCCAGGAAGAGCTGACCCTGAGGAGGCCTGTTCCTGCCAGCTGCCCCATGGAGACCAGGAAGCCTGGGATGCCCAGATTTCTGTTAGGACAGTGAAAAGGCATTGAGGGCATGGCCTGGGCTAGAACAAGAGCAGTAATGAATGTGCATGTGGCGGCTGGGTAATTTTTATGCTTGGAGTCCAAAATTGTTTCAGACCTGGGTTTCACTTCTATGAGCAAGACTTCCAGTCACCTGGGGACACAGCCTCCACATATGGGTGGCCAGTGCCCTGTAAAATGGGCTCCCTGTCGTCCTTCTATGGGCCTTAGGCAGTGCCAGGGACTGAGGCCCTTGTAGTCCACTCCTCTTCCTGACTTCAAAATGAAACCATGTGGTGTGCACAGACCCATTTGCCTGTCCACTCATTCAGTTAGTAAATATTCAAGTGCTTGCAAAGTTCAAGGTACTTCAGGGGATGCAACAATGATGAAAGAGCAGCTCCCATCTTCATGGAGTCCATGGTCAGTAAGGGAGCAGAGTCCTGTACAGGAGAGAGGAAGGTGCACTGCAGGGGGTGGGGGAACCAAGGACGGCTGTCTGGTTCTGTAGCTTTTGAGCTACATGTTGGAAAAACCAGGAGGACTTGGCCATGATGAAGTGGGAGAGTAGTAGGGTAGACATGCTATAGGCAGGAAGAGCAGGAGCAAAGGTACAGGGTTAGGAAAGCATGCACCGTAAGGGTCCATGGAGCTGAGAATCTGGTGGCAGGAAGAGGGGCTGGAGGGGAAGGGGAGCGAGCACTTGAGCACGTGTTCACCAAGTGCTGGACCACAAATGGAAGGTTCTTCCTTTCCCTGGGGCCTCACAGGAACTCAAAGAGGCAAAGGTTGTTCTCTCCCTTTGCAGAGGAGGAGGTTGGGGCTTAGCAAGTTGAAATGAGTTAATCAAGGCTGGACTGTTAAGTGGTAGTAGGATTTGGGTCCTTGACCATGGGACTCAAGAGCCCATACTGTCTCCACTGTAACAGAGGATCCACGAAAGGAGATGGGATCTGTGGCCTTTTTCTGGCCATGTGGGTCCAGCGGCCTTGGGAAGGGGGTGCCTATGGTCCTTGTGGAATAAGGCAATGAGGCTCTAACTCTTCTGGGCTGGCTGAGCTCCTGGCTTCTCACCCCTGCCCTGTTAGGAGGGCTGGGAGACCAGGGAAGCCAGGATAGCGGGAGATCCTGGAATGACATTCAAGATGTGGCCTAAACTGTGGGTTTTCACCCCCAGGACCACCTGTCCCCTGCCTTCCCCTGGTTGCCCTCCCCTGCTTCTCTGACCTCCCCTTGGGCCAATGCAGGCTCGGTCTGCACAAGGCGGCAGTGTTCTGCACTTGTTCCTTTGTTGCTGTGAAACGGGCTCCCGGCACCGTCAGCCTCTGTGTGGGAGGACTGGTGGCTGTCTTCACAGGCAGGCATTTGCTTAGAGCAGGCTGCGTGCGAGCCCAGCGTCAAGTAATTCCGGCCTCCTCGAGTCGGCGGTGGTGGGACAAGGCTCTGCTGAGGGGACTGGCTGTGAAGGATGAGTTCAGGGTGGGATGACGGACCGCTTCTGGGACCAGTGGTATCTTTGGTATCTCCGCTTGCTTCGGCTGCTGGATCGAGGTATTCCTGGGGGAGTGAGGGAGAATATGAGTGTGTATATGAGTGTGTATGAGTGTGTGTGTGTGTGAGAGAGAGAGAGACAGAGGGACATGCACACACGGACATGGAGAGAGAGAAAAAGAGACACACAGATACGGCAGAGGAGGGAGCAGAGAGCAAGGAGAGAGGAGAGGGAATGAAATAGGCCAATAATCAACCCATGGAAAGTCAAAAAAGACTGTTTTTCTGGGGACATTCGTGATCCAGCTGGGACTT
The DNA here is from genome assembly GCF_016906955.1 of Phacochoerus africanus. Taxonomy (NCBI): domain Eukaryota; kingdom Metazoa; phylum Chordata; class Mammalia; order Artiodactyla; family Suidae; genus Phacochoerus; species Phacochoerus africanus. Next base: position 216,623,306 of record NC_062544.1, on the reverse strand, counting down.
GGGAGCACTGGGCCATTTGGGGAGCATCTGTAGCTCAGGTCTCATTTCCTGTTGGGCTGATCATCAAGCTTAGCACTGGAGTCAAAGACGAGTTAAGCCCTGTCTTGCAGGGCTCTAGATGGAACAGTGAGCAGTGCGGCAAGGAGAATGGTCCCTGAACCAGTAGCTGGGGGCACACAGACACAGGCTCACATCTTAGCCCTTCCACCACCAGCTCTGTGACCCTAGGCTGATTTATGTGACCTTTCCAAGCTCACTTCCCCATCTGTAAAATGGGCCTGGTGAGAGCTGTCTGCTGGGGTTGTTGTGGAATTCTTATGTACTTCCTACCTGTAGAACCCACAACAGAATGTCTGGTGCATAGTAGGTGCTCTGTAAGTGTTCATTTCCTTCTTACGGTGCCCCTCAGCATGTGGCGCTCAAGTGCCCCTCTGGAGGGCAGCTGCCTTTGTGGGGCATCTGTAGGTAGAGCCAGTTCAGAATTTGCCATCTGGAAAGGAAAGGGAAAGTCTGTTTTATTCCTCAGGTAATCTGACATTTTACCATCAAATATTCATGTGATTTAAATCTTCTGATACTGTGGTGCAAATCCAGACATTCCATTGTAAGGAAAAGCTACTCTTAACTTGGTTGAGTAATTGATTTTATTTGATTTAATTATTTTTTTACAATGTTGAATGTTATTTTTAAAAGCTCCGGCTCCTTTAAGAGGCTTTGGCAAGAATGAGATCAAACCCCTGATGGAAAAGGTGGCCCCAGGGAAGTGCTGCCACACAGCCCAAGATGTGCTCATCTTCACAGGCAGCAGGCTTAGGTGTGCCAGGTGGTCAGTACCAGGTGGAAGCAGAGAGCTGCACATAGCAGGTGAACCAGGGCTGTTATCAGGAGAAATCAAAGATGGAGGAAGCCAAGCCAGTACCCTGGGAAAGCAGTCTTTCACTAGCAGTGAGAAGCAGACCAGTGGGAGCCCAGACTTGAGATGAGATGAGAGTGTTAGGAAGAGAGCCAGAGCTTGTTACTGGTGGAGATCAAAGACCCGGGGAAGCAGGAGGAGACCACAGGTGTGAATCCCCCTTATCTGTGTGACCTTAGGCAAGTTACTTAACCTCTCTGTGCCTCCTGCATTGTAAAACAGAATGATAATAACAATAGCACCAACTCAGAGGGTTGCTGTAGGGTTAAATGAAAAACTGCAAGTGGAATAACTTTTCCCAGTGCTCTGCGTGAAGAAAGTGCCCCTTAAATGCTGGTTTTCATTACCAAGACAGTTAATTCTCACTGTCTTATAGACATCTTAGGAAAGACAGGAACAGTGGTAGATAATAACCAAGAGTTGAGAAAACTCCAGCTAAGTGTTGTTAGAGGCTTAGAGCTAATTTATACTTACATAAATTAAAACAAGATTCAACTAACAGATGATGCTAATTATAAAAGAACTAGATGTTAATTCTAAGCTATATTAATAATACTTTGGTTTTATTTTGGAGAAAATGCTTGAATCCATGTGTTTCAAACTTAAGTTCGAGTTTTTGCTTCTTTCTAAATGCCGTTGAACAAATGATTTACCCTCACATTGCTCTCAGTTTGTTAATCTAAAAAATGGGAATGTTAATAAAAACCAATACTTACAGAATTTGGGGGAAATTTATTGTGTTAGTGCATGTAAAAGGGCCAGGCCTTCTTAGAAATGTCCAGTTAATGAATTTATAGCTTGATGGATTAACCTGTTGTCTTGGATAGCAAACACAGGTTGCCAGAATTGTCTGTTCTTCCGTGCATGTTTTGTCAACATGTATGGCTCTAATTGGAAAGTTTATGGTCTTTCCTAAACAGTGCCTCTAAGATTTTTCTTTAATGTGAGGCTTTAGCAGCTTCTGTGTCCGGCACCTTATCTCCAGGTTTTGAGGGTTGGGTGTTGATGATGTTACCCAGTTTCAGTTAATGGGCTTGGCAGTATTACACATGCTGCATGTCCACATCCATGTTCAAGCAGAATTTTTGCAGATAGCAACTTCCCTCTGGCAATGAACGTCAGCTCCTTTCTGTAGACAACGGTGAGCTTTAACGTGGCATGCCAGGCTGAGCTAGCTCTGGGAGATGCTCAATAAATATTTGTTCAATGAATGGATGAATGATGAACCTGTCCTTCCGGGCAGTGAGCGAAATTCTCTTGGATCTCTCTTTAGTGTAACAGAGTTTAGCTCCCTTCATCTCTTTTAGGATTTTATGTCATTTCACCCTTATCACTGTCATGCCTCATGTCATCTTAAAAGTAACAGGCCTCAACAAAGTGAGGAGGGAATAAGCAGTGAGAACGGGAAATGATGAGTTTAGCCCAGGAAATTGAAATAACCAACAAGCCGTGTGCCCGCCTGAGTCATTCTCTTGGCTGTGACTGGGGGATAAATAGATGTGTGATTTGACACCCCTAGGAAAAAGGGGAGCATTGGAACACACCATGGAGCGGAAGTAAACTTTACAAAGCAGTGGCAGTGTGTGCTCGGCGACTGCATATGAATCTTTTCTCTCCCCCATCTCTGTTCATTAAGGATAGGGATTTAAGAAAATAGAAGGGTTTGTATTCTAGGGCTTACCTAACTGTATGTGAGGATTTATGAGGTAATGAACTGCCAGGTTGCTCAGACACGATTATTTTGATGGTTTCTTTCATTAATAGCGGATGCTGTTTTTAATGGTGTTTGTTCTTGGGCGTTTGTCAACTCTGCCGATTGTGTTCTTTGTTTTCAGACGGTGACTAAGGATATGGTTCCTACCGTGGGGACTGTCCATCGAAAGAAAGGTGCTTGTGCAGAAATGAAACATGAATGTGTATCTAAGAGAAGAGAGATAACATTGCATTTTGTTGAGTTTTGGTGTATCCATGGCAAGTGAGGTGGGGGTTTACATTTCTTGTTTCCATCTAATTGTTTTTGGTAGTGAAAGGGGAAGAGCGAAAAGGCTGACACTCTTTATTCATAGAGCATCAGGCCATGTTTCCTAGGGTGTGGGGACAACTAAGCACTGGTAGAACATGAAATGATTACAGGAAATTTACAGGTGTCCCTGGAGGTTTTCTTGCTGGTCACTGTCTGGAGGACAGCTTGTTTATTCAGTGTCTGCTTCTGCTGTGCTGTCCACTCCCTTTCCCCACCCGTCCAGCACAGACCCTCCTTAGCCCCACCCATCCCTTAGATCTCCCCTCATTCCCCCCTTGAGGCTCCCTTTTTACCTTTCCACCAGCCCTACCTGGGACTCACACTCTGCCCTGCCTTCATCTCTGGCCCCAGATGTCTGCCTCCTCCAGCCCCGTGGTCCTTCTGTCCACTCTCTCTGTTCCTCAAGGTGCAGCCATGTACCACCTATAACCCCATTCCCTAGCACTCCTCTGTGATTTTCTAACCCATTGCCAAGGTGCCAAGGCATCATCCCTTCTCAGTGCTGTGCCCAACTTAGCCCCATAGATCTTGGGTCTTCTGCCCTGGGCCTGCCCGTCCCTGATTCTAACTTCAAACACCTTTCCTCTTCAGAGCCACTCTCTTTTTTGCTCTTACTCCTGCCCTTTTATGTCATCTTGCCATTACCCCTAATCTACTAGTTTCTTTTACAAATTTAAGTAAAAGATGGAGTCAATTTAAAATGATATCAAGGAAATAACTGTAGGAGGTATGTGGATATGGTGAAATGGTGACAGGAGTACAAAAATGACTGATGTGTGGAAAACTTAAGTGATCTGTTGAATTTACGTCATAGGCTGCTCATTTCTCCTTGGTGCTTCATCTGCATTCCTGTAGCTACCACAAAGTGCTTTGGATTCTGGGCCAGAAAACCAACTGGTTCTCATCCCTGGATATATACTAGAACCATCTGGGAGCTCTTGGAAAGCACGATGTCCATTTCCTCCCTTTCCACCTCCTTGCCCCCCGTCCCCAGCCAACTAAATTCAAGTCCCTGGAAAGGGGGCTGGATATGGGCATGTTTTAGGAGCTCTGCAGGTGATTCGAATGACAGCCGTGGTTGAGAACTGTCATTGTCATGCTTCCATATTGATGCCAGAGAGTAAAGGCAAAAAATGACTCTTCAGCAAAATAACAAAATAAATGAGAAAACCAGTCACTCTATGAGAGTAGTAAACATAGGAATGTACTAAGGAACAAAATTTAAAGGAACCCAATCCTTTGGATGTAAATTCATCAAGTTTCTCAGGAGCACATTGACATCTCTATTCTATCACTGCCTACCTAAATCTTGACTTTCCTTCATATTCCCAGGGAAAAAATTTACCTGTGCCTCAGGATGTTGTCTTTTTCCAGCTCACCTTGGGTTTATGGCTCTCTGTTCTGGCTGCCTAGGGCTCTGGAGATTGGGATGGTGGTTTGTCACTGCTGATGTCAAAAACCTTTTCTTACTTGTTTAGTGTAAGTCCAGAAAGTGTTCTAACTCTGCCCATATTCATCTAGAATTGGAGAAAGAAAAATCCCTTTCTCCCTTCTGGATGGTTGGGTAGTGAGGACAATAGCTTTGCTCACACCTTCATGGTTTTGGGCTCTTCTTTGGGCAGGAATCTACTTGACTTTCTTACTAAAGCTCACCTCTCCCTGTGTGGCCATTCTCTGTTGCCACAGCCTTCAAGTCTCCCAAATATTCTGTGCAAGCATTGACTCTGTTCAGGTGCAGTGCAGCACAAGAAGCAGCTGGCCCTCATGGCCGTGGCCCTTGTGGCACCCTGATTTTTGGTCTCACCCTTCCTGTGCCTGCAGCCCACTTCCTGGCCCCTGGATTCCCATTACTGACAGATGTCCTGACTTTGACCTGCTTGCTGCTCAAGTGTCTGCCCAGCTCTGTCCATTGTCTGGGTCATGAGTTGGGGGTCTCTGCTTTGTCCATTCCTGACCTGCCAGGGACAGGAATGGCAGGATACCCACCTTGTTTTGGCTGGTCCTGTTCTTATTACCTGTTGCATGTATGTGCCCAGCATGATGGGTAACTTCTTTGTGTCAGCCTTTGTGACTTGTCCCTCCCTTTCTATGGTTGGTGGGGAAAAAGGAAATAACAGCATGTATATGAAAACACATAGGCTGTTCTCCTATGCTGGGAAGTTTCTAATTAGAGGAGGTTAGGTTGTAATCAGTTTCTTATTTGAGAAGAATATTCATATAATACATAAAGAAGTTACTTTAACTTGGTTTTTAAATTACAAATGGATATCTCATATTCCAGTTGGCTTTTTGCACAAGACCACTTTCCTAAATGCACTAGGCCTCTTGTTTGAGAAATAATTTGAACACAGGTACCCCTTGAAATACCATCACAGGACAGTTCCCCATTGCTCCATACGAGAACCTCCCCAGAAACCTTCATGTTTTCCTGTGCTTCCACTTGAAGTGCCCGAACCTTCCCCTTCTTACAGTTAATTCACATCCTTCCTCTTCCAAAACATATAACCTTCATGTCCCCTAATGAATCATGCCTGATTCTGTTCAGAGACATGTGGGCACTTGAGGTGCAAGGCTGGTGTTGTGTGATTCAGGATGTGCTCCTGTGGGTGGTAATAGGACACATCTCCTGGGATGGTTGTGAGCCTTCAAGAAGTTAATATGTGTAGCCAGTGCCTGGTACGAGTAAGTGTTCTGTCCTCCAGATTTCTGTTGCTTTTAGGAGCTTACCTTCTCTTCCACTGAGAGTAGAGCTTCCCTGAGGGCAGGTCCTTACCCTACCATCCCTTTGTATTCTCACCCAGATAGCAGATACATCAAGGTTGTTTTCTACTAGGAAACCCAATAAATAAGGTGAATAGAGTATCTGAACTCTCCAGGGAATTCAGAAAGGTGCTGATTATCCTGGAATTGTTAAAGGAAGGAAAAGAGGACTGTAATGAGTTGATGGTTCCACTGTCTTATCCCCCTTGGTCCTCACTATATCTGCCTGTGAGAAGTTACTTTAGTTCCCTTTTTACAGATAGGAAACAGGCTTGTAGAGGTTAAAGACTTCGCTAAAGCCCTGAGCTGTTAAGAATCATATGTAGTGGAATATTACTCAGCCATAACAAAGAATGGAATATGGATGGACCTAGTGATTATCATACTAAGTTAAAGTTAGGCAATGAAAGACAAGCAGCATATGATATCACTTATATGTAGAATATTTTTAAAAGGATGCAAATGAACTTATTTGCAGAACAGAAACAGACTCACAGACTGAAAAACTATGGTTACCAAAGGGTACAGGTTGGGGGTGGGGAGGGATGGACTGGGGGTTTGGCACTGGCATATGCACACCGAGATATATGAAGTGATTGGCCAGCAGGGACCTGCTAGGTAGCACAGAGAACTCTACCCAATATTCTGTGATAATCTATATGGGAAAAGAATCTGAAAGAGGATGGATATGTTTGTATGTATAACCGAATCACTTAGTTGTACAACAGAAATGATCACAACATTGTAAATCAACTGTACTTCAATAAAAATTTTAAAAATGGAAAAAAAGGAAGAATCAAACCCCAGAACCCCTGACTGTCTCCTGGGGTGAGTTCTTTCCTCTACCTGCTCTTGAACAGGTGGGGAATCCCCATCTTTCTCTCTCTGGCACACGTGTTAAGCCAGGGTGTCTTCCCACCTCCCCTGTCAGCAGAGAGTAGAATATATCACCGGGGTGTCGTGTCTGTGATGTGAGATCACTAGACAAGGTCTATCTAGGCCAAGTCCTGGGGGAAGGACACTGATAGCTGTGCTGTGAGGTCCTGGTGTGGTGTTTCTATCCAGGCGGGTGGAGGTAACTGTGATGTGAGAACAGTAAAGCTGTACTTTCCTGTGCATGGTCTCCCAGCCCCTGTTCTTCTGTTGCAACATGTTCAGTGATTGCAGAGTCAACTGGCAGTGGGGCACCTGTTGTCCCTGGATGGTCAGAAAGCCAGCTGTGGATTCCCAATGTAGGTGATGGGTTTGCTCTTTACCTGGATGGAGGTGGCTTGATACCAAAGAAATTGTCAAAGCAATCAACAGATTGTTATTATTAATGGTAGTAGTATTAGTGTCTACTAAGGGCCCTAGCTATAGCAGGGCATGTTTAGGAACAGGAAGTAGGACTCTTGCCCTCAGGGAACTTACAATTCAGACTCCTGAAAGATTAAAAACCAGAGGTAACCTCTCTGAGTTTCTGTTGGCTCTTCTATCAGATGATGGATTACTTATAAGAAGGATCCCTTCTAGGTGCAATGTTCCATGGTTCTGTGTGGACAATACCTGTGATACCTACAGGTTCAACCTATTACGTTGAATTGCTAAATGAGTGCTATGAAGTCACAAGAGGGAGAAATATTTGGGTGTGAGGGCAGAAGACATATTCACTCCTTAAATAGTGTCTTCTCAGGATCTGCTATGCGCTGTGTCCTATTCATGGCTCTAGGAAGGCAGTGCTGAAGAAGACAGTGTTCTTGTCTTCATGAAGCTTTAGGATTTAGCGAGGGAAATAGACAATGACAGACAACACAGTAAATAATACAGTGGCAGGTAGATTAAAAAGGGGAGAATGGACTTAAGCTAAGCTTTAATAGTCCTTAATGATGAGGATGCAAGTTGGAGAACTTCTGTTCTGTGGGGTAAGAGTTAAGTTTGGAGAGATAGGTTGGGGCCACCTTGTGAAGATTTTTGCTTGCAGACCAGGTTAAAGACAGATAATGGCACAGCAGTAGCATTTACCTTTTTTGAAATGCACTGAACAGTTTCCATGTTCCTGGTGGTAGACCAAATGCTGGGAATACAAAAAAGCATAACATGGTATATAACACGGCGGCATGACAAAATGCCCACTTCCTTCATGTGATTGGAGTGTGCCTGTGTTTCTAGAGAGTTAGGGTAGGAGATGAATGATTTTGTGTCATCTGGCCCAAAGTGATAGTGAAATTGGTATTAGTTCAGGGGACTGTATAGGGGGAAATGTGACTAGAGTAGATTGATCTTGGAAAGTGTGGACTTGGACAAACTCCATCCAGGGGATGAGAAGAGGATTCCTAAGGGTAGGGAGAGAGCTAGGATATAATTCATTTATGGAAGTAGAGGAAAATGGACAGTTAGTGGTCCCAGTCTGCAGGGAGATGGGGGCAATGTGAGGAGTTTGGTGACAGAAGGCATTGGTGACTACTTACAGCATTGTTTCAGCAGCCTCCCTGAGGAAAACCAGATTGCGGTGGGAGGAGGTGGTGAAGATGAGGCAGCATCAAGCACATATTGTTTGTTTGAGAAATATGTCAGAAAATGCAAGGTAAAAATAGAATGGTGGTTGGTGGGACATTGGGGTCAAGTGATGGTTTTGATTAAAGAAAAGGGGGGCTTGAGTGTGTTTGAGTTGGGGGGAAGGGCCAATGACAGAGAGAAGTTTGAAAATGATGAACAGAAATGGAGTTATTAATCCATTCAAGAAATAGTCATTGAACACCAGCAGTCTTCCAGGCACCGTGTTATGTACTGGGGATACAGCATGAATAAGGTATGAAGTCTTCATGAAGTTTACATGTTGATGAGTGAGGCAGACCATACATGAGTGAAGCAACAGTTTAGAATTTAGAAGAGCTTTTGATAAGTGCTGTAAAGCACAGCAGTGACCTGGAGGAGGTAGGAACGGGTTGACTGAAGCATGCAGATAGAAGTGGAAGACTGGAGGAGGGAGAATGCTTCCTCTGCTGGAAGGAAGGAAGAAGGGGGTGCTTACAGAGCTATTTTTAAGTAGGAAAAGGGAAAAATGAGGAAATGCTATTGAGATGGCCTTGGTATTCTTAGCAAAAGAGTAGGCAATGTCATGGGCTGAGACTAGAGAGGTGGGGAGTTCAAGACTTAGGCTGGGTTCTTAACTGCTTCATTCAAGCCTCCAACAGTGCTCTGTGTAGGGGGTGTTATTCACACTGTATAGGTGAGATAGCTGAGGGGATTCAACTAGAAGGTAAAAGGGCAAGGAATGGGTCTATCACCTGGATACTCAGCCATTGAATAACTCTGAGAGGATTGCTAATAAGCCTGTCAGCGCCATTAAGAGATTAGCCCCAGCTCCCTCCCATTATGTGAAACTCTATACTGGGCCCTGCAGGAGACTCTTGGAGAAGAGATGACACTTAAGCAAGGAATGTGTTAAAAACAAGCCGTCTTAGTACTTGCTACTAAGTGCACTGTCCTTGTATTTGGATTTTTAAAGATTTGGGGAGAGCAAGGGAAAAGGGCATTCAGGGTGAGAGAAGATGCAGTGCAAACACTCCACTGATTCAGAGGAAAGGTGTAATCAGAGAAGGCTGGCGCTTTATCAGATAAAAAGTGAATTCACTGGTTCAAGAGATGGCATTGGGTCAAAAAAGATTAGTGGTGAGTAAGAAGAGGTTTTTATTTCTCATTCTCTTTGCCTCCATAATTTTACCCCAGCAAAAGAAAAAAGAGACAGAGTTGGAAGAGATCTCTTAAGAGATGAGGAAACTGAGCCCAAAGAGATGATTTCACTCCCTAGAGTCATACGGTTAGTTGTTGGCTGAGCCTACTTTTTTTTTTTTTTTCTTTACCTTTTTTAGGGCCACTCCCATGGCATGTGGAGGTTCCCAGGCTAGGGGTCTAATCGAAGCTGTAGCCACCAGCCTACTCCAGAGCCACAGCAATGCGGGATCCGAGCTGCAACTGCAGCCTACACCACAGCTCATGGCAACGCCAGATTCTTAACCCACTGAGCAAGGCCAGGAATAGAGCCTACAACCTCATGGTTCCTAGTCCGATTCATTAACCACTGCGCCACGACGGGAACTCCTGAGCCTACTTTTGAAGCAAGGATGCAAAAACTCCTCGCAAGGCCTCTTTTCATTATATTCTCCATGTTTTCAACTCTTTCTGTCCCTTTTAACAAGCTAAGCAGCACTGATAGAGTCATTGTATGTGGAAGAATGGGCAGACTTGAAAATTCAGGGGTTTGAGGATTGTCTAGTTTGGATTTGGCTTTTTAAGCTTCTAGGAAAAATTTCTAAGAAGCCCCCAAAGCAGGATTGTATTTCTTTTTTTATCCTCCCTTGTTATTATCATGAAAAAATAATTTTCTACTCAGAGTTGGAAGTGGCACCTCCTGGCTCTCCCGGTTTACTGCAGAACCATGCTCCAAAGAACCCAGCCCAGAGCAAAAGCAGAGGACTGTCTTCCTTATAAACCCAGGCTAGAAGGAAGAACTGGCATGGGGCTTTTCATCTACATTTATGCCAAATGAAATCTCTTAGATGGGATAATGAGCTCCATATTTTATAGGCTATTTTAAGCCTGTCTCAAAATAAAGTACAGGGCTAGGGGTGGAGGAAGGACGTAAGTCTTGGAGACAAAATGCCATGGCTTACTCATCAGTGTTTTCATTTTAATGATTCCAACCCCAGAACAAGTCCCTCAGTGACACTGTAATGGAAACCACATTTTTTTTTCCTTGCTGGAAGTTTCAGGATGAATATAGCCAAATGCTTCAAGGCACAATTAAGGTTACAAACTCCTATCCCCAATAATACACAGACCTTTCACCCCGGGGGGCTTAGCTACAGACAATGTGGTTGGAATGTAGTTGAAATTATAGAGACATTTCTTCTGCTAGTCTCTGGCTCACCACAGCTTCTTTTCTGGGCCTTCCCCTCTCCCCATCCCACCTCCCTCTCCTTCCTTTTAACCGCTGCCTCATCCCTGGGAAGAAGTAAACCAATACATAAATACGTAAGAACCCCAGTTTCGACCATTTCCCTGCCACATGGAGAGAATCTCAGACCAATGCTGCTGTGTCTGCAGGAGGCTGGACAGGGCTGGCAGAAGCAGGACACACATGGCAGCCTAGTTAGCCTGCCAGTAGGTGTGGGAGGAGGTGGGGAATTTTCTGCACATTACAGGCTGGAAAATCCACCTCACAGGAAGGTCTTGAAGACCTAAGAGAATAAGGTGGCCCTTTCTCCTGTGTTTGGACATGATGGGTTGAAAGCTCTCTCAGTTTGCATCTCCTTTGCCTTGACAAGCTTTCTGAAACTACACAGATCAAAGTTAAGAAGCCTGGCACAGCCAGCTGGATGATGTGGGCTTATTTTTTCCCCTCCTCACCGTATCTTGAACACCTGGAATATGTAAGATAGTGGGAACCCTTAGTGCATGTATATTAACTTTTTCTCTGGCCAGTTTCGGCCCCATCTTATCCATGTAGGGAAGGCTCTGGTTAGCACAAGGAACAAAGGAACAACTAGGACATTTGCCCCCTGACTGCCTTGGGCCCATACTCTGCCCTGACAGTGGTGATTCTGGGATTGACTATAATGAGACTCAACAAGGAACTCTGCTTGTCTCCTTGGAGGTCAGATCACAGCTCATTTCTCTTCTCACTACCCCATCACCAAAGGGCAAATAGCCATGTTCATAATATCACTTTTGGAAGATGTATTAATGTAAGTACATTCTCCGTTTATCTGTCTAACAGATATCAAATACCTCTCTGAGCCTCAGCTTCCTCATTTGAAGAATTAGGGTAATATCTATCTGTGTTAGTACTAAGGGCCATTCATTAAGTACTTACAGCTCTACACCTTCCAGGCACATGGTAAGATTTGTACTTCCCTAATCCTTTGTCTGTGTGATTTGCTTTGGCCGATGAAATGTGAGCAGAATCAGGTGTTTCATTGCCATATGGAAGCTTTAAACGTAAACTACTATTTACTTTATTCTCCCACTGTTTCATTGATTGTAGGAGCTATGTTGGGTTTTAAAGCCATCAGCCTGGGATCCTGAATGACTATGAGCATAGCCCTCTGCTAAATCATTTCAAAGATGTAGTATGAGCAAGAAATAATCCTTTTTTTTCTGTAAAGCTACTTAGATTTCGAGGTGGTTTGTATCTATAGTCTACCATGCCTGTGCTGATTGATATGTACTACTTTATAAGGCTTTGTTTGGAATAACACAAAATTGAAATCTATATGTAGTCCATGCGATATAGTAAGCATTCAATAAATGGTGGATACTTTATTCCGACTATGAATATCATTTGGGATGCTTTTGACTGCAGGTGACTGAATCCAAACTCAGAATGGCTTAAACAATAAATAATTCTCCTCCTCTTCTTTTCTTACTTCTTTTTGTGCTTCTTACAAGTTGGGCCATTAAATCAGAGGCTCAATGTGATAATCAGATTCTCTCTTATTTACTCTGCTTGGGTTAATTAGATTTCTGACATCTACGGGGTGTTGCATTTCATCAGTTTTGCAAAATTCTCAGCCAATATCTCTCTTCTTTCCCAGCTGATTAAAATGGAAATTTCAGAGTTCCCGTCGTGGCTCAGTGCTTAATGAACCCGACTAGTTCAGGTTCAACTGAGGATACAGGTTCAATCCCTGGCCTTGTTCAGTGGGTCAGGGATCCGGTGTTGCCGTGAATTGTGGTGTAGGTCACAGATGCAGCTCGGATCCCATGTTGCTGTGGCCGTAGTGTAGGCCAGCGGCTGTAGCTCTGATTTGAACTCTAGCCTGGAAACCTCCATATGCTGCAGGTGCAGCCCTAAAAAGACAAAAGACAAAAAAATAAAAAATAAAATGGAAATTTCTTGGAGTTTCTGCTATGGTGCAGTGGCTCAAGAATCCAACTGCAGTGGCTAGGGTAGTGGATTAAAGGACCTGGTGTTGCACAGCTACAGCAAAGGTCACAGCTGTGAATTGGATGCAGTTCCTGGCCTGGGGAACTTCCATATGCCATGGGGTGCAGCCTTTAAAAAAAAAAAAAGGAAATTCCTTGAATTTAAAACTATTTTGAAATTGATTGAAGTTGACATTTATCACTCTATCTTCTATATTTCTTATAATTCTATATTTTTCAAGATTTTCTCTCCACGATGCATCTTAGTTTCCTCTGATTTCTCTTCCAGTTTATTAATTCTCTATTTAGCTCTTTCTAATCTGCAATTAATTTGTTCATTGACTTCTTAATTTCAGGTATTATATTTTTTAGTGCTAGAATCCCTATGTAATTCTTTTTCAAACCACTTAAAAAGTTTTAAGTTTAATAAAAAATCTTTTAAACTTGTCTTTTATTTCTTTGAACATAGTAAGTATATTTTATTTATAGTCTCTGTAAGATAATTCCAATATCTGAACTCTTTGTGGGTCTGTTTCTGTAGTCTGTTGTTTCTGATGGTTCTTGCTCATGGTGTCTTTTTCCTTGTGTTATATTTAATTGTTTCCCAGTCATTATTTTTAAAAAAGATTTTATGAGAATAATTTGAAGGTTAGAATGGTAACTTTCTTCTGCAATGATCATTTTCTTTTGCCAAACTCCTGGGAATACTACCAGTCCCATTCTACCTTAATCCAAGTTGAATGCTTGAGGTTCCTTGGACCCAGATTACAGGCATTTGTGTTTCAAGTTTTCATGAGAGCTGGCTTGTTTCTAGATTACCTTTACCTTGAGAATGAAGCCCTCCCTCTGGGAGGAAGCCTAGCTTAGAATGGGGTATTATTAGAGTTCCCTGTTGGGCTGGCCCTGAACTTTGATCTCTGCTCCCCTGGCTGCCAAAAGCACAGCTTAGTTTTGCCACTGTTTCTAGAAGATTGTCAAATACTCTCAGGGCAAAAGCTGCTCTGTGTTTTGAACCAACTTCTTTGGGTTTTTACCTTCTTCTAGGTTTTGGCCTAGTAATAGCTCTTTAATGCTTTTAAGAAGATTCAGAAATAAACCCCACACACTTTCATGAGTGGGAGGGTTGGTCCTAATTACCTAGCCAGTCGTTACAAGAAATGAAGGTCCCAGGACCCTATTTCTCTGCATCCTTCCATTCCTCATAGTCCCAAGATGCCTGTCACAACTCCATATGTCTCATGGAGAACTGACAGCAATTCAAAGAGCCTGTTTTTCTTACATTTTATTCTTAAACAAGTCACCAGAAAGGGGATACAATTTCCATGATTGGTGTAACAGAATTAACATTTACCCTGTGAGGCATGGATCTGCACTACGTGGGGACCTACGTGCTCTGAATGATACAGAAAAATGTAAAGTCAAACCCTATTGGAAAGGATTCAGAAGTATCAAGGGCAAGTTCCTTGAAAACTTACTTTGTAACCTAAAAACTATAAAAATTCAAGATAGCCTGTGATCAAAATGTAATAATTTTATTTAATGAAAAATATTCAAAAATAAAATTCTGTAGTAGAAAGAATAGTCTCATTAGAAATTTATTCACACTAATCACACTACAAATTACTTTTATAAATGCATATTGCATTAAAAACTAATGCATCTAGTGGAATCATATGGCTCCACTTGGTGAGCTGGGTCTGTACAAATGTTTCTGGCAGAAATGGGATGTAGCTTGCAGGAGATGGATCATGTTAAGATTTAAGTATCCTCACAGACCTTCGGAACATGGGCCGGAAGGCTGTCCTTGCTCTAATATATTTGCCTTTGTTACCTAGGAGCAGGATTGGAGGGCACAGGAGTGAGGTATGAGGGTACCAAAGACAGCCTTTCCTACAGGGTGTTGGCCCTGTGCCTTTGAGAAACCAGATGGACTCCACATCCTCTCTTTGGGACAACAGGCTCCATAAGAAGGGACATTTACCCTCCCTGTCCTGACTGGCCCCTCCATAGTTTCCACTAGAGAGAAGGTCCAGTTTCACAAACAGTGCCTCCCACAGGTTCTGGATTGATCTCCCCTCCCTCTCTTTTCCATGTCCCATGTCTATGGCTTGACCTCATCTCAGAATTTTCCCTCATCAGGCCATTACTTGCCAGGAGTTGCTAGTTCTTGGAAGTTCCTCAAAGAAGGTATGCTAAGCAGGTTAAAAGTGTGCATGGGGCAATACTTTGGTCATGGGCTGATGAGTGCCACCGGGTTTTGGGCTTGTGGCTTCAGAGGAGGTGAAAGTGAATTGAAAGTAGCTTCTATCCCTTTTTATCAACTTCATGTTATTTTATCTTCAAACTCTAGCAGTTAAAGCTGTTGATTTGCATGACCAGTCTCCATTAAAAACCAAATTAAAACCCAAAGCTTAATAAAGTTTAGAAATACCAACCCCAGCAGCTGGGCTTGGTTTGCTGGTGGATTGCCCTTTTAGGCAGTATGCTAAATGGTTCAGCATGAACCATAAATGGTTCAGCTTTACCACTCATGACTGCTTAATATTGGGTATGTAACTTGGCTTTTCTAGGCCTTGATTTCCTCATTTGTAAGATGCTGATAATATCAATATTTACCTCTTAGAGTTACTATATCGATGAAGTGATGCTGTATCTGTTAAAAGTTCAATTGAGGAGATTCCATCGTGGTTCAGCGGAAATGAATCTGACTAATATTCATGAGGATGCAGGTTTGATCCCTGGCCTCGCTCAGCAGGTTAAGCATCCAGTGTTGCTGTGAGCTGTGGTATAGGTCGCAGATGAGGCTTGGATCTGACTTTGCTGTAGCCTAGGCTAGTGGCTACAGCTGCAATTTGACCCCTAGCCTGGGAACCTCCAACCTCACAGGTGTGGCCCTAAAAAAAAAAAAAAAACAAAAAACAAAAAACTTCAATCGATGTTAGCTTTCTTAGCCCATATCGCCTAAAATTTAACTTTTGGATGAGAGGAGAATGGTGGAATGATCAAGAGGGGAAGTGGGGCCTAACAGCTTAGGTAGGTGGGTTTTGAAGGCATGAGGGAGATAGCATGTGCTGTGAGTGCTAAGTTCTGGGGCTTTAGGGAGGGTGAGGGAAAGCTGGGAGGGTGAGGGAACCAGAGACTGGCCTCTACTTGCCTTGAAGCTTGGCCTGAGGCCCTGGGGGGAAACTTTAGCCTTAGGCTGCCTGTGCACCTTACTGTGACTGGGATGTGTTTCCTGCAGGCGTGGAGTCATCCATCAGTTGGTCCTTTTAAGACTTAGCCTCCTTGCCTTGAGGCTACCTGCCAGGTGGCCAAGCCAGGCTGCCTCTGAGGGGCAGTTCCTCTGCTGTCTCCTGTGGGCTCCACCTACCAGCTCCAGGTGCTTCCTGCCTAGTTGGAGCTCCTTCTCCATTAAGTAGATGAAGGGCTTGGATGACCCAGTCCAGAATAATGGACACAGTAATTGGCAGGCATTCAAAAGCTTCAGTATCGATAAATCTTCAGGCTCTGGCAGTATCTGCTGAAATCCAATCTTATCAACCACTTCTGGAAAAAAAGGACCTGTGGGCAGTGGTGAATGCCTGTGTGAGGAGGAGAGGAAGGGGTTGAGGCAGCGGGGTCTTTAGAGGTGTGGAAGGGATAGAGTCGGCCCTGGGCAGAAGCATTGACAGAAGGAGAAAGGCAGAGGAAGGGTTTCCCAGTCTTTACATAGGAAAGGTGGTTGTAGTCAGCTCTTCTCCTTCAGTATCATGCACAGAGGGTTGAGGGATGAGGCCTGAGGCAGCAGATCAGGGGAGAGGAGGTATTTCCTGTGGCCACTGTGGGCCTTTGGACTTTTCCTGGCCATTTCTTCAGAGAGGCAAGCAGCCCAGTGGTCCCTTTGTATGGTGGGTTTGAACACAAGATAGGGCAAGATGGGTTTTGGAGAGACCAGGCACTGTCTTTCCTAGATGTTCGTCTCCAGCCAACCCCATGGGCTGGCGTGTGAGACCTGAGGAGGGGCAGCCCTGAGGAGGGAACAGCCCTGAGGAGGGAACAGCCCTGAGGAGGGACTCCCTGAGGAGGAGGCATCCCTGAGGAGGGGCACTGTGCAGAAGTGGGAAGAACTGCTCTCAGCAGGGCTCTGTGTGATGCCTGGGGACAGATGATGCTGACCTCGTGAATAGTGTGGAGAAGGGGCTAAGCTTCCACAGGGACTAGATCCAGGGGCAGGGAGGACTCTAGGGAACTCAGGCCATTTGGCACTTGGCGTGTTGGGGGTTGGAGAGTCCTAGAGCCAGAACCCTGAGTCAGATGCTGGAGTCTTCACGGAGGTCACCTCAGGCATCCTCTAGCAGCAGTGGGCAGCCTGAGAAGAGGAGGAAGACACAGCAGGTGTGGCTGACAGGACCCCTGTGAGAACAGGGGCTCCTGGACATAATGCAATGAGACTTTTCAGGGGCTGAGATGGTACATGAGAAAGGAAATCAGGCCAAAGCCAGTGGACTTTGAATTGCCTTGGTCAATGGAGACATCTTGTCTGGCGAGGACTGAAAAACTCAAGTTATGGAACAAACATCTTGGCACTGAGGAACTCCTTAAATTGACAATGTTTGTTGAATATCTGCACAGCGTGAACAGGGCAGGCAGTCTCTGTCTTTGTGGAAATTACAGTGAAGGGAAAGGCTTCTTTATTCAGAAAGTGCCATGGGAGCAAGAGAAGAGGGAGAGAAGAATTCCAGCTGTGGACTTGGCCTTGAAAGGCTTTGAAGGTTGGGTAGAAGCTGTACTTGTGGAGATGGAGGAGGGCAACAGAGGAAAGGTGAGGAGCGAAAGGTTATGAGTTTGGGAGATAATTTTCATGTGGGGTCTGTGCATGTGTGTGTGTGCTCATTGTGAGTGTGTGTGGGGATTTGGAATGATGAGAGAGAAAGCTGGAAAGGCTGCCTGAGTGGGCTTTAGTTTCCACACTATGGAGATTTAGGATTTTCTTCAGTAGTTTATGGGCAGCTATTGGGAGATGTTGAGCAAGAAAAGTTATTTGATCAATCCTTTTCTGTCCCTGGCTGAGGTCACTCAGTAGCACTGGTGTTAGGCAGGGCTTCAGGCCGTGATTGCTTCAATATGTTCTTTTCCTGGCTTTCTCACAAGGGAGCAGTCGTCATTTTATTTTTACCGACATCTCTGTTTTGGGTGTGCATCAGATTAGCAGCTCTTTGCCTCCAGTTGGAACAGAGCTTCTGTTCAAAGTACTTGTGGGTGGAGTCTTTCCGCCACTGTCTAAGCCCTCCTGCCCCTCCTGGGTGTTGACCTTGGCTGTAGAGGGTGTGTTCCTTGATTTAATGCTGTTTGCTTCCCCTACTTTCTCAGCTCCTTCCCGGTGCTCTTTGAATGACCCAGGTTCCCTCAGGGAGGCTGAGCAAGGAAGGGGAAGCCTCTGGCTTGAGTGTTGGCTAGGGGCAGCAACTACTAAAATGGACAGTCAGTCATCTTGGGAATGTAGATCTTTGCTTCAGTCAGATTTACTTCCATTTTATTATAAATACAAGCAGCTTCATAAATTTATACTGGTTTCCAGGAACAGATCCTGGTTCCAGGAACATTTCTCGGTATGGAAGTCAGGATTATCAACAAAGATGGGGATGCATTTTTAAAGATAAGACTTATTTACCAGGATATGGTCTACAAAGAAGCAAATGTGGTGGCTTAAAACTTCTCTTCTGTATCCAAATGAAGGGTTTGGTGCAGATTTATCTTCCAGTGACAGTGATGTTTTAAAATATCCTTATGGTGGCGTTCCCTTCATAGCTCAGCAGTTAACAAACCCTACTAGGATCCATGAGGATGTGGGTTCAATCCCTGGCCTTGTTCAGTGGGTTAAGGATCTGGCGTTGCCATGAGCTGTGGTGCAGGTTGCAGATGCAGCTCAGATCTGGCGTTGCTGTAGTTGTGGTGTAGGCCAGCAGCTGGAGCTCCGATTGGACCCCTAGCCTGGGAGCTTCCATATGCCACGGGTGTGGTCCTAAAAAGCAATCAAATAAAATAAGATAAAATTAAATTAAATTAAAATATCCTTACAGTGAACATCCCCGACACTATATTCATGAGAGAAAGGCTGTGGCACAATTATCTATTGGACAGATAATTGCTCTCTGGTCATGGTTGCTGACTACATCTTCCATTCCAGCTGGTAGTCTCTTAGTAGCTTCTTCTCATCATATAAGGGCCAGCAAAAATAGTATAGACAGATAGCAAAAATCTATACCTATTACTGGAAAAAGAACCCAGAGAATATGGTCTGCAAGTAATCACTGTGTTGTAATTTAGCATTTGGGGACTTCCTATGTGCAGGAACTGTCCTGGGTACTTATCTTAAATCTCACAATAGCATTGTCTCTATTTTACAGATGAGGAAACTGAGGCTCATCTGTTATGTGACTTCCCCAAGTCATTCAGCTTATATAGTGGTGAGTCAGGATTCTAACCTAGGTTTTTTTATGCTAAATCTCATGTTCTTTCCACTCCTCCATCTGGAAACCGTAACGACATACTTATACCCTAGATGCCTGGAGGCAGAGTTAGACGTTGGACTGTTCAGCAACATCTTGGGGTCTCCTCTGGCCACCAGGTATATTTGGGTATGACCTTAAGCCTCTTCTTGCTTTGAAGCAGAGTTACGTCTCTCCCATTTGGTTGACATCTGCTCACTGCCAAATGGACCCCTGGAGACCTCTCCTGCTGTATCTTCCAGCCCCTGCTCCCTGCCGAATTGGGGAAGTGACAGATCAAGTGG
This sequence comes from Phacochoerus africanus, assembly GCF_016906955.1. NCBI lineage: Eukaryota > Metazoa > Chordata > Mammalia > Artiodactyla > Suidae > Phacochoerus > Phacochoerus africanus. The sequence goes on along the minus strand of NC_062544.1, from coordinate 216,603,932 downwards.
CAGATGGAAGATCAGATCTCAGACACTGCAGGCTTCATTCAGATCTACTGCAGCTCTGGAGGAGCTGAGGGGGCATTGGCTGGTGTGTGCACAAATGTATTCTGTTGACCTGCTGCCTTGAGCTGGGACTCTACTGGGAATTTCTTTTATGGAAAAGAAAAGATTATGTTTGTTTTTTTTTCCCTTGAGCATGTGGGGGAAAGAGAATCCGAAAATTATTTGCTATTTAAATAACTAAAACATTTATTGAGTTATTTCTGGGGAAGGCAGAATTGGTGTCATTTGAAAGGTGCTAGGAAAGTGCTCCCTGTTCAGAACCTCTTTGACCTTGGCAGTGACATGGTACCCAGAATGGTTCATTCATTCTTTTGGGCTAATACCACTCAGCTAATCCTTTTCTAAGTGTGAAAATAATGCACCCTGGTGTTAATTTAAGATTCCTCGGCTCCGGAAGAAGTAGAGGAACAAGAAGGCTGTATGTGTGTGTGGAGTGGGGTGGGTGGTGTCTAGAGTGGATGGAATGACTCAGACATGGTGGGAGATATTCTGGGATGGCTTCTTAGAGGAGAAAATGCTTAACAGGATGTGGTGGCAAGGAGGATTGTTCTTTCAGGAGCTGTGGATTAGGGCATTCACTGAGTTACTGAACATCAGTTTTTAGTTTCTCAGATAATGGAATTAGCCCTAGTAATACAAGGTACAAAGCCATTAAATAACTTATAAGCTTTTATAATTACTTTTCAGAAGTCCTTTTTGCTTCAGCATAGTAAATCTTTTTCACAGCGCCAAGGATTTAAAAATTTTAGAAATGACATTTAATTAAGGCAGAAGGTAAAATCCTCTAGGTTTTCAAGCTGCCTTGGGAACCTCTCATTCTCCCTACTCCCCCCAAGCTCCCCCTTCTCTCTGGTACCATCCAGGAAGCTTCCAGAGGCTGAGGGCAGGAGGGAGACAGGCAGGGGCAGAGGATGTGCCTTCCTGGAGGATGACTACCACCCTTTGCGAGGCCAGGAAGAGACACTTCCATCTGCATCAGGAGTCAGATTTGGGGAGAATGAGTGGTGTACTCTCAGCTGGGGGTCAGGACAGAGGGACCACAGATGGCAGAGGCTCTGACTGCCCCTTAAGTGGGCTGTTCTTGGGGCTAAGGAGGTAGGAGTGCCTTAAACTATGTTCCCTGTGATGGAAACAGGGAATGCTTTTCTTAGTATCCAAGGAAGCTTCAGCAACTGAGCAAAGATTATGCCATCTCTGCAGAAGAGAGGGTATCTTGAGGAGATGGTAAAGAGGTGTGTAAATGTGAGTAGCCTGAAAGTGTATCACACACATACACACCCAGCAACCTTCTGTCCCCGACATAGGTCCTGGATGTTATGAAGGGTCCTGTACATCCATACATGCCAATGATGGAAACATTCACTTAGGCAACGTGTAAACAAGTGAGACAGTGAGACCTAAATAGTCACTGAGCTCTAATGAAAGTAAACAGATTTCATTTCTCATATTTTTATAATAACTATGCCTTATTTGAGTATTTATTATATACCAGATTTATCCTGGAAATATGTCTTTTTATTTAATTATCACAACACTGGGAGGTAGCTATAATTGTTTATAGTTTATGAAGCACTTCCATCATCTCACTTGATTCTTCACCATTATATGAGTGGGAAACAGCCAGAAGTAGCTCCTTTTTACCATATCAGAATGGCCGGCACACTCCCACCCATATTCTAGGGAGTTTCTCAAGATTCTGTATTTGGGAAAGATATCTGAGCAAGGTGAGCCTTAAGAATGTATGTGGTGCTGGGAGATGCAGGGTGAGGGGAGCAGGGAGTGGAGACTGCCTGGCAGGGCCCTAGGGCCTGTGTCAGAGACAGTGCCACATGGCATGGACTCTCCACAGGGAGGGAACAGGAAAGGAAAAACTCCCACTCTGAAGAAGAATGAGACTCTTCCTATCATCTTCACATCTTTGAGGGGACTGATGGTACAGAGACTCACTGATTAATGGGCAGAAGTTTTCAGACCCAAGAAGATATTAAAATAAATATTTAATTGGAACAAATTATGCTGTGAATCATTACGACAAACATAAATCTCATGAATAATGTTTCTCTTATTTCTCCGAATCTCAATGAAATATTTATTGAGGAAAGTGAAGTCAGCTCCTGCTTTGCATGACTAAATGTCATTACTGGCTTCCAGGAGCAGCTTCTTCAGGACCCACGCTGGATCACAAGGATGGGGAAGGAGGCAGAAATACTTCCGGGCAGGCTCGGCATGAGCAGGGATCAGACTGCTCAGATCTGGGAAGTCTGAAGCAAAGGCTGGCATCGTGTCTGGGATAGAAAAGGGAATGTTGGGTTTGAAGGTGCTGGGGTCCTTTCTAGTCTGGGGAATGGGGAGGGTGGGCTTCCAAGTAAGTGCATTGAACGTGTAGATAGTAAATCCTGAGATATCCTGTGAGGGTATCTAGATCTTAGAGCTCTCTGATTCAGGTTAATGTCCCCGTGGGTGACACACAGATTTCCTCTGCCATTGCCAAGCTGAGTGCCCTCTACCAGTGCTAATGATGTACCCATAGGTGGTACAGATGATAAGACTCACAGATGCCCATGAGGGTTGGGAGAGCATCACCGGTTCACCTGATTCCACCCAGGGTAGTAAAGGATATTGGTCCATCTCCCCAGAGAGGTCTTCTTACCCAAGGCATCCCTTAAGGGTTACCAAGCAGGGCTAGACACTCTAGAACACAGATTCCATGAGACAGAACCAAACGGCAGCAAGTGTAGGTACATACCCAGGGTCTCTGGCCATGCTGGACTGGTTTTGGCTGCGGCTGTACCCTGACAAGGTAGGTGGTCCTTACTCCTGGGTGTATGGTCTTTGGGCAGGCAGATCCTGTGTAGGTCACATGATGGATGTTTCCATGGGTGGTCTTGTCCAAAGTCAGGCTTGCTGCTCCAATTTCATTCTGGTTTTCTTTGTTCAGTGCACAGGTGGCTTGTGTCAGTCCTCATGGATGAATGATGACTTTATTCCTCTCTCACAAACACAGTGCTCTGGTTTGGGAGATGGCTTATCCAGCATGTTGGGGTATTGTAGGTCACTTAGGACTGATAAGGCTGTTTTCCTTGGCCTTAGGCTTCCCATTTTCTAAATCTAGGGTGTGATCAACAGGATTGGCATAGAAGAGGAACCCTAGTTGCAAGCAGAATTGCTGAATTCAACTAAGTACGTATTCAGAATGAGCCACATATCCAGCCCTAGGTTGGATGCTCTAGAAGATACAGAGCTGTTAACAGAGAAATTCTTGTCTTTGGAGAAGCTTACAAGCTATATGGGAAAATTAAACATTTATTTATTTATTTCGCATAATTAACTATTCATTCAACATGGTTCCCTCTCTTACCAGACCACGGAAGAAATCAGAAATGCTTTCAATCTCACAGTGCTTAAAAAGACGTGCTCATAATTATATTGTAAAGTGGAGAATAATATGAGTTATAGGAAAATACTCTCTCTGAAATACTGTATTTTATGCAGAGGGTATAAACACTGCTTTTAGTAATAGATCAGAGGATGGAACCACAAGATAGAGATTTTGACTGTTAATATTATTCAACCCCTAGAACAACCCAGCATAGTGCCGGGTACACAGAGATGTTCGATAAATAAATGTTAAGGAATGAATGAATGAATTTCCTAGGCTGGAGAGATCAGAGAAAGCCTCATAGAAGTCCAGCTTGAGTTAGATATTTGTAACATTATAGAACTTGGGTAGCAATTCAGGTTTTTCAGAGGAATCACTGCCGCCTTCACTCCACTCTGATATTAATTAATTTCTTTGATGTTTATAAAATGTTAGCTAAGTCCCTCATGAGCACTCAGCTATTTCTTACCTTCCTTATCAAACCATTAGGGAAGGGTTGACTCTGGGGCCCCTGGTACCTGGTTGTACAATAAAGTGCAAGAAAGTGATTTATTTCTACTTGAAGCACTTTTATAGTTTGGGGATGCCTTTGGAACCCTGTTGAAAGAGGCTGTGGATTGGCATTCTCCGTAAGGCCATTAATTATTGAATTTGCTTTGTTGTAAAACAAAGGACTGCTTATTGGTGTCAGCTGTTGGCGGTGCAGAGCGCGTTAGGATCACTCTAAGTGCCTCTGATCACAGGCTGGCCTGTTAGCAGACACTTAGGGAGGAAGGCAGGACCCTGTCTGCGTGTCGCTGTGGGGAAGATGGGCGATTAGTGGCTGCGCTTGTCATATAGCATTCTTCTCCCTTTGGTCTCCCGGGTACATTCGGTTGGGTAACCGGCAAATTTTAGTTATGACTCTAAAAGAGTCCCAGTGAGAGGATTCTGGGGTGTAGGTGAGTGGTGCCAGGGAGTTTGGCTGCAGTGCTTGTGATGGTAGTTCGTTGTGCAGGTAGTGGTGCTAAAGGGGAGATAAAATTCCTGGGGGATGGGGGGTGGGTGGCTTGTCTTGTAGGCAGTGGGGCTGCATGTACCAGTGTGGCCTGCAGTGATGGAGGGGTCTCGGTGCCACCCTGCTGCTACCGTTGTGTCCTCCAGTAGTTTCTGAGGCCTGGAGCTGCTCTTCTGTTTCCTGCCTGGGGGCATATGAGGCTGGGCTGCAGGATCCTTCTCCATAGGCATCTTTATAATGGTGTACATGGCTTCTGAATGTACATGGTAGAGCTGGGGAGAGGATCCATGTTAGCACTGTAGGAACAAGGGGGAACTCAGTATCATTTCAATCAAATCTGTGCTGAGCCTACAGAGGGGGTACAACCCTAGTTCAGACTCAGGAGTAAAGGGAAGAGACCTGGTCTCTGCATCACCCCCAACCAAAACACTCAACAAGTTCCAGAAAGCTTTATCAACTTAAAAATTACACAACCTGAAAGTTGAGAGTTAAGTTTTATTAGGAGCAAAATTAGGACTTAAGCTCGGAAGACAGCATCTCAGGTAGTCCTGAGAAACTTCTCCGAGGAGGTGAGTGGGGTAGGGGGTAACTAGGATATATAGTTTTTGCAACAAAGAGAAGGGAGCAGGAACAAAGGATTTACCAGTTTCTATGGGAAGATGTAAAGGTCTGGGCTTACTGGAGTCAGTCCTTTGGTATACACCTCAGCTATGGGGATATTATTCTTTGTTTCTTTCCTGAGTTCCCTCAGGGCTCACTGGCTTACCCTTGGGAGTGGCTGACTGTGACATGTTTTGTTTTGTCCACTTAACTATAGCCCAGGAGTTTTCTATGGGAAGATGTAAAGGTCTGGGCTTAGAGAAAAGGGGAAAATATCAAGATATAAGTGATAAAGGTGAAAGGGGAGGTGCATTCAGCCATGCACACATTTTACAGAAGTTTGCTGCTGGTCTCATGAAGGTTACCGCTAGTGACAAGGAGCAGACACCATCATGAAGGGTTTTAGGGGTTTTCTAGTTATGAGGAGGTGCAGGAAGTGGGCTCATAAAATCTTCTCCTAAAAATATTTAACTATTTGAAGACATATTCCTCCAGTTTTCTCGGAGCACAGAGTGCCTTGCTCCTGGTCTCTACCCTGAGCTCCACTCAGGGGGCGCTGTGAGTCAGCAGCTGCAATGGCTCATGATTTAATCAATGTAGAGGCTGATGGCAAGTGCCAAACTCCAGTTCACAGCTTTCACCTGGGCTATCTCATTTGCAATCCATATAACCCTTTTCCAGATGGGGCCACTGAAGCTTAAACAGGTGAGGAGATTTGCCTAAGGTCACCCAGTCAGTAAGGAGAAGCCAAATCTTGAATCCAGTCCTTCAGATGGAATGCTTTGTGCTTTGCTCTGTTATTTCCTGCTGTCACTTCCAAATCATGAGAATTGAAAATACACATGACCTGACTCAGAATGCTAATAATGTGAAGAGGGAGGCACAAGGTTGGAGATGGCGTGGTGGGTAAGCAAGAGTTCCAGGAGCAAGTGACTTGAGCTGTCATGCAAAAGACAGGAATCTATGGTTATGGTGGGCAGAGGGATGCGTTTGGTGTTCCTGGCAATGCTGGCACCTATCATTATCTAGGTCCACTCTTTGTTATTTCTGGGCACGCCAGGAAGGCTGAGGGGAGTCAAGGACACTGAGGGCCTGAATAATTGAAATCAGAGGAAACACAAACACTCTTTTTAACTTAAAACATAATCTCCTTTTCCTAGAAATGCTTTCCACACACTGCTCAACAAATAGCAAAATGCATTGGAATGAGTTTCTTCTACTCCTTGCTCTTGATTCTCCTGTGAGCAAGAGATCACTTAAGAGGACAGGAGAAGAGATGTCAAGAATCTGATAACCCACAATGAGGCCATCAGCCTCCTGGCTGACTGGGCTTGGGTTGCACCCATCAGGTGCTTCCACTTGAGCAATGGTGGCTCCATAGGTTGGAGGTTCTGTCTTGGTATGGAGGGAAGGGACTTGACTCTACCAGCTCATCTACTAACACTGTTTTTCTCCTCTAGGGTGACTTTTAGGGACATCTCTTCTCCCTTCATGGTTTACCTTGATGTTCACTACAGAATTGTTGAATAAAAGAGGATCATGGTTTTGGGAATTCCTGGCCAAGAATAAGGAGAGACTTCCTTGCTTATTCCAGGCCTCAAATTGATGATTCTGTTCTCTCTCTCTCTCCCTCTTTTTAAAATAAGTCACGAGTGAAAATTTCTGAACTTGAAAAGACAGACATCAGAAGCATTTTTCAGCCAGTTCTCTGTATTTTTTTTTTTTTTACTCAAGATTATATTTAAGAATAATCTGGTGTTATCCCAACTGTTTTCCTGGCCACTAATGGCGATGTTTCTCTCCTTCAATCATTGACCTGTTTGAAAAGTCAGAGCAAATATTTGAGAACACTTTTCTGCTCCATCTTAGGAGAGGTGGACAACTGAAATTTGTGGTCTCAGGATATCACCTGGCCACTCCTCTCCTTTGAGGTCATTTATCTTTATTTTAAACTCAACGCAGTGGACAGGGATCCATCCAATCACAACGTTCCTTTCTAATTTGAGGGCACAAAACCAAGTTGTATGCTTGCAAGAATTTCTCAAGGTGTAATACAGAATGTAAAGGCTATTCCCTCACTATCACCTATGTAAATTTTCTCATGGAAATGAAATGGCCCCAAGCCCTGTTGTACCACACTCTCCAAATGATAGTTTCATCAAGTCCATATGTTTATGGATAAAGGAAGTGTTGTCACATGGCAAATGGCCAAGAAAACTCCTGATCTATTTCTGCAGAATTGTCCAAGAGTCCCTGGCACATTCTACCCCTCAATTATTCCCATCAATTGTGAACAGATGGGCACAGTACCCTTTAAGTCATAGTAAAGTGACTTGTATTTGGCCATTATCCAAGCAAAATGAAAGAAGGTACTGTTGCCCACCTGGCTTAGCTACAGTATAAGATTCATAAAATAATGACCCTTGGTTTGATAATGACAAGAGTCCAAGGCTGCCAAGATAGTCACTTTTGTGGCGGCAGCTCAGAGACCACCATTCACAAGTTTCAAATTGGTTACAGATTTGTGAGCTAGACGTGCTTGTTGTTGGCTTCCTTTCATTTCCAATTCTATGGCCACTCCATATTGCATCAACTTGTTAAATATCTGAAAAGATTTTTCCATTTCAATTTGACCTAGGTTAGGATTACCTGACAATTTAGGAAGATTTCAATTTACTTTAAATAGATGGTTTGGAGAATAATACATGTGGACCCTAAAGTATCCCTGACACAATTATACAGGGTGATTTTTCTAATTCTTCCCACCTTTTTTTTTCTGGGTCCTATACTCCAACACTCACCTTAGCAACCAGACTAATTTGCTACTTTCATGTTGCCTCTTTCCCAGCCTGACTCCAAACTCTCCTTTTCCAGGAAGTCTGCTTTGTTTGAGCAGACTATCCACTTTTGACCGCAGAGTTCTAGATTAGTAGATTTTTAGTTATGGATGAGACTTTAGAGTCCACTGAAGCTAACTTCCTCTTGAGACAGGAATTGCCTCGGGATGATCTCTAACTGGTGATGATCTGCAGCTTCAGTGACAAGGCTCTCGTGACTACGTGGTGTCTCATTTTAGTGTGGGGCAGATCTAACTATTAGTAAATTATTTTATGTCATTGAATCTGACTTTGTCTAATTTAGGTGCGTTGATCTTCTTTCAGCCCTCTAGAGTAATGCGGAGCCATAGAAATTTTATTTTTACTTGCAATCCTTCAGATAATTGAGGACAGCAGTTATTATTACCACACAGTCTTTCTGGCAATGCTTTAGATTTTTTGGTCGATCCTTGTGTCTCCTTAATTTTGTTTTCTTTCTCTTTTGCTTCATTTATTTTATTACTCCCACTCCACAGTCTTACAGGCTAAACCTCTCCATAATTTTGTGTCCCTTAAGAATTTATGCCTTTGATGTGTACAATATGCTTTAAATCACTCAATTATTTCCTTCATTCATGTGTTCCCTCAGTTAACATTTATTCAGTACTCTGGTGCAGGTCTGTGGTAAGTGCCAGGAAGACAGCAGTGAATAAGGCTACTCCCTGCCCTCGAGAAGCACTTACTAATATGCTCACTCTGACATTTCTCCAGCTGTTCATTATACCTATAGTCAAATTTATCAGTGGAATCAGATCAGTCATTGATGAGAGAAAAGGGAAGCCTGGGATGTTGAGACATAGATGTTACCAACTAATGTTATATTTGTTTACCTGATGGCTGCTCCTCACCCTGTCCCCACTTGTTACTTTTTGTATGTTAAAAACTGTCACTCTTGAAATGGATGGGCAGTGGGCTCCTACTGTACAGCACAGGGAACTGGGTGTGATTGGGATACTTTGCTGTACAACAGAAGTTGAAGAAACATTGTAAATCAACTATACTTTAAAAAAAAGTAAAAAAAAAAAAAAGAATCCAATTAAAAAAAAAGTTTGTCTCTGAGAAAGATGTGTTTTCTATGGAGATTATTTAGTTAACAAACACTGTTGAGGACAGAAGCCTGAGGTGAAAGAAACTTGGGGGCTGAGAATGGAAGGCTCAGCCCCATCCCTCTTTGCTGACTGGCCATTCAAAAGTGGTAGTTTTGCTTTGGCCTCATCCAGAGAGGAGGTGTTCCCTCTCAGATGACAGTACAGGGAAGCAGGAAAACCAAATGAAATTTAAACCAAGTGACAAGAAGTAGATGGTCCCTCAAGAAGCAATAAGACTATAGATTCCTTAAAAAAAAAAAAAAAAGTGAGTTGGGCCCCAAAAGGATATCTGGAGAACTGAGCTGGATGGAGGGCAGCGTTGTGAACTAAGAACCATGTCTTCATGTTGGTGGCTGTGGTATGGTGTCAGGTGTTCCCACAGGCCCCTATCAGATTCTGCCCTCTTCGACTCGTCTCCAAGGGTCCTGGGCTCTAGAGTTATCTCATGGGTCTGACTCTCCTGTGCTAGTTCCCCATCCCCTCCCCCACTCCCCAATGCTAGCTGCCTTGTTGACTTGGTTATGCCTCTGCAGAAGGATAGAAATGCCACAGAGTTGTTCTCGGTCATTTGCATTTGATGTCTAGAGAGCCAAGTCAAAAACTATGAATTGAAAAACTGACGGCTGTAAAATGCTGATGAACAAAATCGTACACAGCCTCATCTGCCTGCTTATGTAGAGATATTTCTAAGAAAGTCCCTAAAATTCTCAGTCACTTTGTTCAGGCAGCTTTTATTTGAGTGAAGAAGCTAGGTTATACTCAGGAACAGTGGCTAAATCATATCCCAGCATCAGAGTGGTGTGGGAAGCTTGTCTGTCTATTAACAGACTCTCAGGGTCCCAGGTTTCTTCCTATCCTTGTCCTTTGCTCTACTAGAGGGCAGAGCACTTCCCACCGTTGCTCCACTGCTTTGCCTAAGTCTTACCTGCTTTAAGAACCAGTTCAACACCCTTCTACTCTTTGCCTGCACATGCTATTTCATAGTAACTCCTTCTTGGATTCAGCTCTGCATTTGGTGATCACCATAAATATGTTATTTAAGGCTGGTATGTTCTTTAAGTTCAGGGAACATGTCTTGGGCATATACTCCCTGGTGGTGGGATGTGGGTAAGGACACCTAGAGAGATTAGCTGGGCAGAAGGAAGATGGTGGTGGGCAGAGGTCAGGGGAGGAACGGACTAGGTCAAACCTGACCTTGTCCTAAGAGAAGAATGTAGATTACAATTATCATCTTTTATCATTCATTTATTCTGTCACCCATTGCAGGACATTTGGTCCTGTCCAGAATGTCCTTAAGACATTTGGTCCATGCTAGAAGATCTTTGATGTGTTAACCTGTTTAGAGCTATTTGGCATGGAGCAAATTTCAAGGACCTTTTGGCGTGTACCAAATGTCTTATGAACCAGGTGTCACAGATGTTTTAGATAGGACAAAATGCCTTCTAACCCTATCACCATGGCCCTATGGACAGGCCTGTTCTCCCCTCTTCTGTTTTCATTCTCTTAAGACTTGCTCTCCCTGCCAAGGCCAAGGTCAAGGCCATCACTGCTATTTGTTTTAACCTCATTTCATCTGTTAAAGAGTTTGGATGGGTAAAGTGGGAAGAGGAAGGCAGATGACAACACTTCACATGATTTACCCTAGGGCTCTTCCCCCTCAAGGGAAACTTTGTTCATTTTCTTTGTGACTTCAGAATGTCTAGCTCAGTAACATAAAATATGTGCTTTATAAATGAGTTGATTGTTTGATAACTGGGTAACATTTGCCAAGCCACATAAAAACAAATGAAATGAGTAATAACCCACTTGTCTATTTATGGGGCAACCTTCACTATTCTGGGCATAGAAATAGTCTTACAGCAGTAAAGAAGCCCAGACACAATGAAACTAGAACTTACTGATTTATGATTGTGTGTAAATTAAAGTTCCTGATTGGCCTTTCTTCAATATTTCCTGGAAGAGTGATTAGAGGGAAGGGTGTGGCCTGCTGATACTTGAGTGATCTCTACCCATGAAGGAAGAGACAGTGAAATTCCTAGAGATTTAATGTAGGGACAGACCTCTCTGCACATCTCAGTGTAGCCTGCAAGGGTTAGGTGGTTAACTTTGTTTGAGAAGAAAAATTGTTATAATTTTTTTTTGAAAGCTGCTTAAAGACTAAAATAAGTTATCTGGAAAGCCAACTGGGATACCTTGTTTTCCAGTGATACTTTAAAAAGGAGGCTTTACCAAGAACACCAAGTGTTGGTGAGGATGTGGAGCTCCTAGAACGCTCTTTGCTGATGGGAGCATATATTGGTGCAATCACTTTGAAAAACTTTTGGTAGTATCTATTATGTATACCCCACACCCCCATGATGCTCCAATTTTGCGCCTGGAGATACTCAGCTGACAGGAGGGTTTATCTTCATCAGAACAGGTATAAGAATGTTTATATCTGCTTTATTCATAATGGCCCCAAACTGGAAACAAAGTGTTTCTACAGTATAATAGGTAAATACATAGTTGTATATTGTTGCAAAGGAATATCATACAGCACTGAGAAGAAGCACACTATTGGCTTACTCACAGAATAGAGGAAACTTACAAACAGAAGGCTGGGTAAAAGAAGCCAGGTATAACAGAATACATGCTATATTCTTCCATTTATATGAAGTTTGAGAATAAGCAAAACCTAGTGTGTGGAGTAGAAGTCAGCACAATTGTCATTCTTTTTTATATTTTTAAAAATTTTATTGAAGCATAGTTGGTTTACAATGTTGTGTTAATTGCCCTTGTATGACCAAGTGATTCAGTAGTGCACATGCACATAACCATTCTTTTCCCATGTAGGTTATAACAGAACATTGGGTGGCTTTCCTTGTGCTGTACAGTGGGTCCCTACTGATCATCCATTGCATACACAATAGTGTGCATATTGGGAAGGAGGATGAGGTAACCTTCTGTGTAGCTGTAAATGTTCTGTGTCTTGGTCTGAATGGTGGTTAAATCAGTATATAAATATGCAAAAATTTATCTAGCTCTTCCCTTAAGATTTGTACACTTTACTGTGTACAAGTTATACTTTAATAAAAAAGAAAAAAAAAAGAGGGGGAGAAAGAGAAAGGAGGGATGACTTCAGTGATTCTTAGTAGTCTGCCCTAGACGCCTAGATCTTCTTTTTGCCTGTCAGTTAGTAATGTCCTTGTGGCTCTTGCCCCTGAAGCTTCTTGTAAATTTTAGTTTCTTACTCCTACTGCCAACTCGTTCTGAAAAGGGCTTGGCCCTGGGAGTCAGGAAGTCTTTGCTGGTCTCTCAGCCCAACTTGCCAGCTGTTTGCCTATGGGTGGTCATCAGGAAAGTCTACAAACTGGACGTGTCAGCCCCTTCTCTATCTTTAACACATGTGATTTGGTGAACAGCATGTTAGGTACAAGATGTCAAAGAATTTTGGAAAACATCAAAAGGGCCAACCAAATACCAAGAATATTATGTACTTGAACTTAATGAAATTGGTAGCAGCTACTGATTTGAATCCTATAAGGTGCTACTATTAAAGACCATGCTGAGATTTCCAACAATGGGGCAGTGGTTTATGAATCATTTTTGTGCTTGACCTGGTGCAGTCAGTAGCATAGGAGGGGAACTTGTATGTAGGGAAACATGGCGACCACAGAAGCAGCCACTGCCAGGAGGTCTGCAGGGTCCTGGCGACACACCAGTCAGTATCAGGGATTTAGGATGAGGATTCTTTTCAAGGTGAAACCCTTGGGCCAATGTGCCTGAGTGAACAGGGCTCTGCTTAGACCATCCAGCTCTAGTTCTGGCTCTTCTGCCCAGTGGCTGTGGAATATGAGGCACTCACTTTACTTCCCTGGGGCCTTAGTGTTCTCATCTATAAAATGTGGGGTAGGTGGTATCTTAGGTCCCTCTCAGCTTTAACTTCCTATGTGTCTTCCCTATACAGCCAATTCTTAATTATTTCTGGATATCTCTTATATGGTCCCTTTTAAATCCTGAACTGTCTTCCTCTTTTCATGTGGTTGTTTTCTTTTCTTTTTTAAAAAATTTTTAAATGATTTTTATTTTTTCCATTATAGTTGGCCAACAGTGTTCTGTCAATTTTCTACTGTTCAGCAAAGTGACATATATACATTCTTTTTCTCATGTTGTCCTCCATCATGCTCTATCACAAGTGACTAGTTTCTAGTTTCTAGTGCTATATAGCAACATCTCATTGCTTATCCATTCCAAAGGCAATAGTTTGCATCTATTAACCCAAGATTCCCAGTCCATCCCATTCCCTCCCCCTCCCTCTTGGCAACCACAAGTCTCTTCTCCAAGTCCATGAGTTTCTTTTCTGTGGAAAGGTTTATTTGTGCTATGTATTAGATTCCAGATATAAGTGATGTCACATGGTATTTGTTTTTCTCTTTCTGACTTACTTCACTTAGTATGAGAGTCTCTAGTTGCATCCATGTTGCTGCAAATGGTGTTATTTTGTTCTTTTTTATAGCTGAGTAGTATTCCATCGTGTATATATACCATATCTTCTTAATACAATCATCTGCCAATGGACATTAAGGTTGTTTCCATGTCTTGGCTATTGTGAATAGTGCTGCAATTCATTTACTTTTGGATACCCATTCCTTTTGAAATACCCTATTCATATTATCTGCATAGAGTAACAATTTTATCTCTTCTCTTCTAATTTAGATACCTTTTATTTCTTTTGTTTTGTCTGATTGCTGTGGCTAGGACTTCCAATACTATGTTGAATAAAAGTGGTGAGTGTGAGCATCCTTGTCTTGTTCCAGATTTTGGTGGGAAGGCTTTCAGCTTTTTTCCATTGAGTATTATATTGACTGTGGATTTGTCATAAATGGCTTTTGTTATGTTATGTCCCCTCTATACCCACTTTGGTAAGAGTTTTTATCATGAATGGATGTTGGACTTTGTCAAATGATTTTTCTCCAACTATTGAGATGATCATGTGGTTTTTGACTTTTCTTTTGTTAATGTGGTGTATGGTGTTGATTGATTTGCCTATGTTGAACCATCCTTGTGAACCTGGGATGAATCCCACTTGGTCATGGTGTATGATCTTTTTTTATATGTTGTTGGATTCAGTTGGCTAAAATTTTGCTGAGATTTTTTGCATCCATATTGGATATTGACCTATAATTTTCTTTTTTGGCCTATCATCTTTGATTTCAGTATTAGTGTGATGGTGGCTTCATAGAATGTCTTTGGGAGTATTCCTTCTTCAACCTTTTGGAAAAGTTTAAGAATGGTTCTAAGTTCATCCTTGTATGTTTGGTAGCATTTGCCTGTGAAGCCATCTTGTTCTGGAGTTTTGTTGGTTCATGTAATTGTTTGCTTAATCTTCCTGGTGTTTGTATTCAGGAAATGCAAATTCATTTTTGAACAAGTAGATTCTTTGCAAGTCTGCTGTGAAAAAGCATGTTGACTCTTAATAAACAATGCCCATGATTCTGGACTACCAACTTTTTGTCATTTTGGTTGCCCAGGATCTCTTTCCACCATCAGTGCAGATGACTGCATGTTTCCCTGCCCCTCTGGCTGTTCTCAACCCATTGGAGCTCCCGAGTGGCCTGACTTCAGAGCTGTGAACCCCTAATACTTTGGTTTTTTGCCACACTTTCCTACGGGCTGTGAGGGCAGCTCAGTTAGTGCTTCCAGAGCCCAGGGTTTGGCACCCCAGTCAGTGAGAATGCTGCAGCGAGGAGGAGAAATGCAGGGAAATCCAGCCAGGCCTGGGAAGGTGAGCACCGAGGCACAGCACAACACATTTGCGGGCTTCTTGCCTGGCCTAAGCTTTTTAAGGCTGAATGAAATTGCAGAGCCAAGGAGAAAATATCTCATTCTCCTCTGGCCAGCCTGTGCAGAGGGCTTGTTTTGCACGTGGCAGGGCTTGGGGAAGGAGGAGGGGGGGTGATGGGGCCAGGAGAGGGTGACTTTGTGGTGTCTGGGAAGGAGCTGGGCCCTCGAATTACTGCTCAGAACTGGAGAAAAGCTGCGTGCCTCCTTTATTTTTCCTTTTCCTCCAAGACTGTTTCTGCAGGGACTTTTGTTTCTGTCTCATGTTCCAAATTCTTCTGTGGGGGTTCTGTGGGTCAGGGGCAGGAAACTAGGCCAGGCTGTGGCTTCTGAAGATACCGCTGCTCACTGGCAGCCCCTGCATCTTTGGAGGATAGACCTAGTACCTGCTTCTGGGCTTCTAACCCCTTGGCTCTGAAGGCAGATCCCTCCTTCTCTGTGGCCCCTCCTACTCCCTTATGGGGGTCTGGTTTCCAGGCCCCTTGGAGATGACAGCATGACTGATGCTTCACTGACCACCGCTACCTGAGGGCCCCAAGGGGAGCTGAGGCCAGGGACGCCACTGATGTTCAGACTCTGTGGGGTCTACCTACATTCTGGAAACTCTTTCCCAATCTGGTGGTGCAGTGTTTTTGTTATTATTTTTCTGTTTTAAACTCTCCCTGACAGTGACAAAACTTTATTCTTTGAGTGCTAATTTGATCTTGGAAACAACCCAGTTTCATTGGCGGAACTCTATGGAAGAGGAAACCAAATCTGGGCAAGCTGAATGATCATGTTTTTAGTTTAGAAGAAAAAAAAAAAGAAAGCAAGGTTTGCCTATGAAATAATGATGCAATTTGCTTTTTTTTTTAATTTTAAAATGACGGTGAAGGCTGTTCTCAAGAGGAGACGAAAAATGTTTTTAGCATCCACTGGGATAAGCATAGAGCCCAAGGGGACAGCTACAAGGACAGCCCCATATTTCTGCTCTATTCAGGAGGCCATGGGGTCTGTGGGACTGTTGGGGGAGGCCCAGGGTGCTCTCTGCAACAGCAGGCTCACTTCTGTGTCTTACGGGGTGGGGGTGGGGAGGAAAGGGGTGGGATGAGTTTGGTACTTTTGCCAAGTCTCCTATAGGCTGAATTCAGATGTTGCTGAGGAGGGAGATGGAATGATGAAAGGCTCTGCCTGGTGCAGAGGGAGCTCCCCCTGAGCCAGCGGACCTGCCTGGAGCCAGAGGTAAAAGCTTTGAGAGGGGGCAGGCCTAGGGCCCTTTAAGCATCCCTAGTGTGATACAAGAGGGCCTTGTCAAGTTGTTTGAGGGAGCGGTTCTTCGAAAGAGCTGGGGGTGTGGTGGGGGCCAGAGCTTTGGGCTGTGAGCAGCCCTCTGTAGACAGTCTGATTCTCAAGGCCCCAGGCTGTTATTTAGAAAGTGACTGAAGACCCTGGGAATGTTGAGATGGCTGATAAAGAGAGCTGTTGTCCAAAACTGAGACTAGCTAGGGGGGGGTCTGTCCTTGGTGGGGTGGAGTCCTTGACGATGAACTGATAGGGCATTCTGAACACATCAGTCCAGCTGCTGAGTACAGAGTCAGCAAAGGGCTTGGTGGAGGAAGGGGGGATTGATGCCTACCAAGCATCTGTGGGGTCCTAGGCATTTACGTACATCCTGTCATGGGATGGACATTGCAATCCCCATTTTACAGATGAGAAAACAGAGGCTCTGATAGTGAAGCCACTTGCCCTGATCTCCTCACCGCCTTCTCCCTTCTGAGTTGTCTGTACCCTTATTCAGTCTTTGCACTCAGCACATTGCATTACGATTATTTACCCATTCCTAGAGATTCTAATGGAATGGGTCTAGGATGGGGCCGGGCTTTGGTGGTATTTTAAAAGCTCCCCTGCTGATTTTAATGTGCAGCCAGGGCTGAGAACTGCTGGTCTAGATTGTAGGTTTTTCATTTTTGTGTATACCTAGGGCCTCAATCAGTGGCTTTCAAATTCGAATGTGCCTTAGAATCACTTGGGGAGTTTGTTAAAACACAGGTTGCTGGAGTTTCTGATTGAGTTCCCAGGTGCCACTGGTGCTGCCAGTGTGACGACCATACTGTGAGAGCCTGGATCCCTTAGAACAAGAGTCAGCCATCAGTAGATGTCAGTTGACTTGGCCATATCACCGAATCAGCCAAGGATTTGAACCCTGGACTGCCTGGTAGCACAGCCCACCCTCTTATCATGACACTAGGCCAACTCTCAGGGAACCTGGGAGGATGTGGTAGGTGGGCCTGGCATCTACTTAACCTCTGGGAAGAGGGTAGAGTTCGTTGGTCTTAGAGTCTCCTCCCAGGGACAGACAATACCAGTTTCCTGCCAGGAAACCTAGTGGCTATTGGAGGCTCAGAAATTCTGGGTAGAGTTCAAGACACCTAAGAGATCCTGGGATTTCAATGCAGGACACAGACTCTCGGTGCAGGGAGTGACCTGGGAAAAGATGGGATGTGTGTGTCCCAGGGTGTTGTGACAAAGCTGGTGACGCTGATTTACAGTTACACCTAGGTTGTGCTCCACAGGAAATTCAGGGGCCTCTACTGAGGGAAAAAGGGCTCAGTGAGGTCAAAAGTGGGGGAGTGAGGCCCTGAGCCATCCTGGATGAATAGGGGATGGGGCTTGTGGGGTGTAGCGACTATGAGAGTTAGGGCAACAGGAAAGGATGTTTCAGGCCATGCAGGAATGGTGTGTTTAGGAATGGTGGAAGAGAGGTGTGCTGGGAGGTACAGCAGAGGACACGAGGAGCTTCCATTCTATTGCAGGACGTGCTTGGACACCTGGAGACTGGGTCATCTGGTTTTGCTGAACAATGAACAGTTTTTAAAAAATCTACCCCCAAAGCAATATTCACTTAAGTGCCTACTATGTGCACAAGCTATTCTAGATGCTTCCTGGGGCTTTCAAGACAATACTGATTAACCAGAGTATGATGTGTCAAATGATGGGTGCAGGTGGCAGGCATGCAGGAGTCGGGAGAAGAGTCCTATTGGCTGCATGGCTTGGGAAGGCTTGGGGAGGAGAGTCTGTTGGTCCTGGCAGGATGAGCAAGTGTGAGGTGTGCAGTGAAAATGGGGTGAGCTCCAGTGTGCAAAGAGCTTGTCGGGGTGCAGTGGGTGCATGAGGGGAGCAACGGTAAGGATGTGGAGGAAGAGGGGAGATGAATGTGAGATACCTTGTCCTGGATTGTTGTTCCAGCTCTCCCCGAAAGCATGAGAGCTGGAGTCTCTGGGGACCACCCCAAGGATCCCAGCCTCCTGGCAGTGGGGCTGTTGATATAGACTATTTCTCTAAAGAGTTTCTGCAGTGTTCATAGGCAAAATATCATATTATTTTCACCTTTTCCAGAAATACTAGAGGAGAGCAAAGCCCTCCCCTTGTAGATCTGGTAAGACTGAGATCCAGGGAAGAAAAGGGCTAAAAATGATGCTCTGGGGTGAGCTGGCTGCAGGTGATCACTGAGCTTGCTGCTGAATGGAGCGATACCTGCTGAGACACAGTCTTCCCTGCAGAGCACTGGGACATGGGTTCTTGATCCTAAGTGTCTTTGGTGCAAGTCTGTGTCTTTGTGGGTCTGGAATTACAGAGAAAAGGGAGTCAGAAGAGCCCTGGGTAGAGCATCAGGCCTGAACACTGCCCAGTGGCCCCAGCAGGCTGGTATCTTGAGCACCTGTCCTGGGTGCAATAGCCTGGTACTGTGGTTTTGGGAGTCACCTCCTGTAATTCATGCCACTTCCCCTGGCGGCCTTTCTGCCCCCATCCCACCTGGGGGCCCAGTGAGAACTGAGCAGTAAATCAGAATTGCCACATCCTGTCTCCCTACTGGATGGCCCATTAGCCAGAAACTTAGCTGGTCTTTGGAGGGACCCACTCTTTTCCATTCCCCCTGTCAGAAGCATTCACGGCCCCCTCCACTTGGCCAGACCTGCTGGAAGGAGAGGGAGGGGAAGACAGGTGTGTTCTACTCTACCAGTGGTATCGCCCACGAATATTTATACTGGAGAGGAGTGTTCTGTTGCCCTGACAACTTTCTAGCATGGGTTCTGGTGCTCAGAATATCTGACAAATCTCAGTGTTTCACATTCAATGAGCAGAGCTAGAGGAGCAGATCAAAGGATTAGTAATCTCTGTCATTGGGGCCAGGGCCAAAGGTGAGAAGGGTGACTAAGACAGGGTCCGAGAACCAGCCGAACTCATGAAGGATTCACTTCAGTCCTTCCATCTCCTTTCTTCTCTCCTTCCACCTTTCCCTCCTTGTGTATCTGCATTCCCGTCTAGGAAGTTCCAGGGGCTTCCTGCTTTTCCTTGTGTATCTCTGAGTCACCAGCATGAACTGGGGGTGCCTGTATGGGCAGAGTTCTGTTGGGAGCTGAGGGGAAGTGGTGGGTACAGAGAGAGGACAAGTTAAGGACGATGTGTGTCTCTTGGTCATGGCTTTGGTCCTCAGAGAACTCTGCGCTTGTTGATGGAGAGCAAGGTCCTCTCCTAAGAGCTTGGTGTGAGGGAGCCCAAAGGCTGGGAGTATGGAATTTTTGGATATTGTTCACCTATCTGTGTATCATGATACATGTAATACAGATGTAAGCAACAGAAAGACTATTTCACAAAGAAAACTGATGCATCTCAGGCAGGGTCGTGGGTGGGGGGGATCAGGGAGGAGCTGGGCCAGAGGAGAAAAGTCCCTTTGTGGCTGAGAAGAGCTGTCCTCTCAGGGGTCCATCCCTGGAACCTTTTCCTGTGGAGCTGTGGTCCTCTGTGAGAACGTCTCCTTGGATACCGGAGATCAGAGTAATGAGGAAGCCAAGGGCCCTGGGGTTGGTGGCACTCCCTTTAAAAGTTGCTCTCTGGAGAAAACCCATTGAACGGGGGCTCATGTGTTAGAATCAGGGCGTGTATGTCAAGTAAGGGGAGCCTCCTCAGAAACAGAGCAAGGTGCTGAGCCTTCTGTGGCTCACTTCCTAGGGTGACATCCTTTGAGCCACACTTTGGCCAGCATCTGAATGCACTGCCTTCCTTTGTTATCTCTGCAGCTTACCACACACCCACTGTGTGCTCTGCCTTGTGTGGAAGAGGCTCTTGGGAACCACTCTTTCCCACTCTGCCAAGAACTGCAGGAAGTGGTCCCTCTGCCTCTGAGGGAGGTGGTACAGAGGAGAAAGGCAGCACCTGGGGGCAGGTGGGAAGGAAGGTGAGAGTGGTTTCACCTTCCTTGAAAACTCAGGGGTTTCAAGGAAGGTGTGGGCACTGGCCTTCAGTCTGCTGAGGAGTGAGGTAGAACCCTGGGGTTTGGGTATTAGGAGATCATGGATTATTGTTAAAGGAAGTTTCAGGAGTGTGGTGAAGGCACAAGGAAAGCCTACCTGGGTGAAGAAGGAGAGTTTCTGCATCACCAGGAAGTGCTTCCTGGCTCCCACTTCAGTCTCTCCTGGTGTACCTTGATCCCCTGGGTTTTGCTTACATAGGAGGTAGAGATAGCTTTCCTGCGATGCTCTGCAATGCCCTTTGGAGAGCAATAGCCTCCCTGACTCTCACCTTGTATCTTCAAGTCCCACATTGTCACATTGTAACTTCAACTGGCAGGGCTATTTCTTTTGTGACCCTCTCATTCAGCAATCAGTGCTGCTTCCTGGCGAAGCAGTGGAACTTGCTCCTCTAGGTCCCTAACTCACTTTAGTGGCCCTAACTCACTTCAGCGGCCTCACCAAAGAGGACCAGTCATTTCAACACCAAAATGCACTTCCTTTTCTCCAAAGCATCAAAACCCTTGCCACACACCCTTCCTCCTGACAGGGTAACAGCTCAATGGGTTATTCCTCATAGGAGAATTTGTAATTTAAAAGAAGCATGTTAGACTAAAGAAATAAATCGCTAATGGTAGGATTGCATTCGTCACTAACAATCAGGTGATATTTTTGAGGGCTTTGGGCTGCATTATAGAAGAGCAGTTATAGCCTCCTCTTTGTTCTCTATCTGTCAGACCTTATCATGGAGATGAAATTCAGTTCAAGGTGCCCCACATCCTGCTTCAGGGGAAACATGATCAACATTTGACAGGTGGAAGGGGAAACTGACTTATTTTTTGTGCTATCCCAGAGAGTATAATTAGACCTTCTGAAGAGATACTGATAAAAAAAACAAAAAACCAAAAAAACCCAAAAAACAACCAAAACAAATATGTCAATGAGAACTGAGCAGTAGAAAGGCCTGATCCAGGGTAGAGGAGGGTGGGTGGGGGGAACCAACATGTAATTGAAACCATGTGTATGCCCTGCCCTATGCCAGACACTTGACACTTATCTTTTTTGACTCTTTGGAGAGGTTGGTAACTTGCCCAGGCTCACTCAGATGGAACAACGATGATTCTTACTCACGTCTTTCTCCAAAATCATGTCCCTCATTTTCATACCAAGACACAGGGTGAAGTCCCCTGTGAGTCCCTGTCCCTGAAGAGGCTGGTGATGCCTCACTAGGCACAGAAGGGATTACTGCCTAGGTAGGGAAGTGGATTCCTCTGGGCTTGACCCTGACCAGGCACCTCACTCGCTGTATTGAGAGAATAATTAAGAGTTGGCTTAGGCATTTTGTTTCCATTCCCCTGTGATTTCTCGTATCAGGACTTATAGTTCCTAACTCACAGAGCAGCTGTCCTGCCTCCCCTGGAGGCTTATGGAGCGAGGGGTCCTTGTCTCACCCTGGACGATGGGTGCACCCGCCTCCTCTCCCCCAGCCTAAGGCATCCTTTTCCTGAGTTTGTGATTCATGATTTTTTTCGTTGGAATATCCTAGAGGCAATTTAGGATGTCTAAAATGGAGCTAATCAACCTCATTATCATCCTCCCCCCAAGTTTTATTTTTTGCTGGACTTCTCTAATTTCTGAATACGACACTGTCATTCTCTCAGTCTGAAATTTGGGTTAACTTTGATGCTTGCCTTCTCCTGCTCCCCGTTCACCAGGACTTTTCCATTCATCTTGAAACACCCAGGAGATCGATCCTTCCTTGCCAGCCCCAGGGCCACCCCCTTGTCCAGCCCCACCTCACCCCACCCTGGCTGTCTGAGTGTAGCTTGTTGCCTTTACCGTATAGTCAGCGGTTGCTCACAGCCTTGGTTAAGGATTAGACTCCTCACTCTATCAGCCAAGGTGCTCTAGTCTCTCCTGACCCAACTGTTTCCCACCAGCTCTCCCTTCTAAGCACAGGGCAGTATATTTCCTGCGTTTCCATCCCCTGGATGAGATTTTTCCTGTCCCAAATGTCCTTACCTCTCTCCCCGCTGTTCCCGCTGGAACCCTCTAAGGCTCACACCCACTCCCCTTCCTCTGTAGATCTCCTATGGCCACCAGAATTAGAAGCAGCAGCCCCCTTGCTTAAACTGGACTGTGACTTACTTTGTACACCTTCCTTGGCCCTTTTTGTAGCATGTCATTTATTGTCAGTTTTCACATTTTATCTCTTTGGTTGTACCTTAATTCAGGAAAAGACTGTTTTATATACCACTTTCTTTTCCATAGCATTTAGTGCAGCCCTGACTATGAGGGAGGGACTACCTGGTTCTCATTCTGTCTGCTGACTACACCCTCCTTCCTTCACAGCCCCCAGGAATCTTCCCTTGTTTATCCCAGGGCTTTTCAAGCTCAGGGTTTTTGCCCATGCTGCTTCCCAGGCTGCCTCATACCCCCGTTCCTGTTCCCGTCCTACCTTCTTAGAGAAGCCATAGGAGCCAGTGGCAAGTGCACAGGCTGTAAGAGCAGGTGGATATGGGTTTGAATCTTGAATCTGCTACTAAGCTGTATGGCTTTGAGCAGGTTACTCAGCCTCCCTGAGGCTTGGCTTTTTCAACTCTGGAGGCCCTTTATCCTTAGGTACAGGTACATAACATGCCCTCAGTAAACATCAGACTCCCTCTCTCACCTCATCTTCAAATCTTCCCTCTTCCATGCAGCCCTTCCTGAGTATTCTATTTTATACTCAGCTCTGCTCCCACTGAAATCCTGTAGTGTTTATAATGGCAAAGACTCAGGCATGTCTAATCTAGAAGGACTGCTTAGTTTAAATCTCATTTTAAAGATCAGGAGACTGAGGCTCAGAGACCTTGAGCGACTTGCCGCAGGCTGCCCGGAGCCCATGTGGGCCCAGCCAGGCCCAGCACTCAGAGCCAGGACCCAGCAACAGTGTGGCCAACACAATCCATGTTCTCCTTTAGCCCTGGGGCTGCCTCTGCCCCCACAGTATCCTGTGCTCTGTGCAGAATGCACTCGAGGTGGTTCTTAATAAATACTTGTCAATGGACTGTTTCTGTGTGTGTATCTCATTGCCCCGGTGGACTGTATGTCCCCCCAGGCAGGAGACATGCCAGCCTTTATGCTGTTCATTGTCCCTTTTTGGTATTCAGTGCAGACCTGGTTATAACAACTGGAGGTTAATTTCAGGCCTAAGAATAAGGGATTTTGCAGGGGGCAGGAGGTCCTTTTTGTGGTTCCTGGGGCTGTCCCCACAATATTCTGACGACCTCTGGCGAGTGTGATTCTGTGCAGTGTCCATTCTGTGCAGTGGCTCCCCAGGGAAGGGCCTGTGTGTGTAGCCCAGGTGCTCTCTGGGCACCACTTTGCCTCCTATTCCTCTCGCCCCCCCCTACCCCTCCCATGGCTCTGTCTCCTCCCCCCACCCACAAGCTGCTGCTGCTCTGGCTCCTCTGGCTAAGAATAAATCAGCATGGTTGCATAGCAACGAGCTTGGTTTCCTTAACTCCTCCTCTTCCCTTAAAAGTGCCTCGTCTAAAATTTAAGGTAGTACGTCACGAGATGTCCTTGCCCTACAAATGCCTCTGAACTCCAGCACTGCCCCCCTCCCCCACCATAGCTTCCAACTTTAGGAGGCCAGAAGCTGACTTTAGTTCACATCTATTCCTAGCACCTAGTACAGTTCTTGGCACATAGTAGGTGCTCAGGAAATACCTCCTGGATGGTGAGTGAATGACTCATTCTCTCAAAATCCTTAAGTTGCGAGGTGCTTTTGGAACTCAGAAATGTTATTGTAGACTCTCAGGTGGGGGCAAGGATTCACCTCTCTTGGCCTCCCTCTTAAGCCCCCTAAGAAGCTGGTGTAGCAAGAGACATTTATGTCTTCTGAGCTCACTGGCATGTGGATGGTGAATATGTTTTCCTCTCTTTTCTGGAAGCTGGTGTTTCAGTCAGCCTAAATGGATTACTGGGCCCAGTGGGAGGTGTCAGTCTAATGGGGCTTCATGATTCCTGCCTTGGGAAGCCCCTTTAGGGCTGGGGGCAGGTTATTCTTTTTGGCGACAGGAGTACAAGACTGGCTTTTGGGGGAGGATGAGCCTCTGTGAGCATTGAAATCACAGAGTACTAGGTTTGAATTCCAGCTTTGCTGATTGCAAGCTGCCCGACCCCAGATGGGTCCCTGAACTTAGCTCGTGGATTAGAAGACTCGTATGAGAAAAACCACGAACCAAGTCCAGCAGAGTGTCAGGAAACAGGGGTGCCCAAATAGGAGACAGAAACTTACCCAAAAATGCCCATTCCTAGTGAGGGGAGGCCATCAATATGCAGGTGGGCAGGGAAGAGACCCAGAGGATGGCTGCTTTGGGGGCCAGAGGGAGCGCTCTCCCTGGACCTAATGTGTTTCCCTTTTTATTTTTTTCCGGTTTAAAAAATAAGTGTTGAATTTCACAGCTGACTTCATGGCCACCCTGTGTTGATCTCCTTCCAAACATCCTTGCAGTATGCAGAACTGACTCCATGTGGGTGTCAGGGAGGAGTGGGTGGTTCAGGGTCCAGAGGGAGAGTGAAAGTTCAGTGCCTCCTCTGGGGTCATGGAACGAGGTTTGGAGAGGAGGCTGGAAAGGGCTGGTGTTCAGCTAAAAATAGCAGCAGCAGCAGCTCAGGGAGCAGCCACAGGTCAGAAGCCGGGGCAGCTGCAGGCACACATTCTCAGCAGGGAACTTGGAGCTCAATGTAGCTCTTCCCTGCCCCTTGGGACAGGGCTGCAGACACTGCCCAATCGTGTGTCACCTGGACCTGCCCACAGGGGCTGCCAGCATTTCCTCACCCCTCCAGGCCCACATGCCACTTCACTTCCTCCTCCCCCTTTTGTTCACTTCACACACTGCTTGCCTTCTTGCCCTCCCTCAGCAGCACAACAGCATTGGCTTACCAGACTTTTACAAACCAGTCACTTGGTACTAAGTGTTCTCGGGCCTCTGTCCTCTGGGGTCTGGAGTCTGAGATAGCATCCTGATCCCAGGGACTGCCAGAAAAACAATCAGGGAACAGCCATTAAATACAAACAAGATAGATGAGATAACATGTTCCCATCCTGTGTGAGTTGAGGGCTATTTGTGGGGGGTGTGTCTTCGAGAAAGTCCTGCATCTTCCTGTTGAAAAGGTGAGGATGAGCTAAGTTAGTGCTTTCCTGGGGCCAGTGTGCCCCAGGAGAAACAAGCCCTCCTCCCACCAGCAAGAGGATGGACAAGGGATGTTTCTGGCTGGGCCTTGGGAGAAGATGCATGCTGGAGGTGAGGGCTCTCAGGATACAGGGCCAAGACCTTCTCCACATTTGCCACAGATGCATTCTCATCCACTGAGTGAGCCATTCACTCAACAAAAGTTTAAGGAACATCTGCTAAGAATGAGTGTGGATGGGAGGGAATGCTAAATCAGGGGTTTTTCATCTTGGCTGCACAGTGGAATTGCCTATGGAACCTGAATAATACTGATGCTCAGGTTTCATCCCAGAGCAATTACATTAAGAAAAATCTCTGGGTCTGGGAGGCAGGCATGAGTATTGTTGTGAAGATTCCCCAGGTGGTTCTGCTGTGCAGCCGGATTAGAAAAGCACTGGTCTAAATGACCCGAGGTTCCTTCCTGTAACAGCACTCATTGTCCCTTTTTGCCTTCTGAGTGACATGAGGAAGATGGGACTTGTGGTCACCGAGGTACAGCCAGCACTGCCTGGCCAGGTCGCATAAATGTTTATTGAGCAGCCATCATGAGCTCAGCGGTAGGAGAGGCACAGGCGAGAATAACAGTATCCCCTAGAAGTATATTAATTTAAGCACTCCATTTCCTTGAGTGTTTATCTGGTGAGCTAGAGCCAGCTTTTCTGATGAATGGGATTTTCTGTGATTTGTACTGTCTTGTCCCTCAGTGAAAGAGAAACAGTGACTATAACTGGTACATTTCAGTTAAATGAAGATGAAGCAGGTGGTGAAAAAGATACACACACACACAAATAGACAGAAGGCAGGCAAATAGAGAGGGATGCTAAAGGGACAAAATGTGTTCATCGGGCAGGTTTTCACAAATGCACTATCAAGTTGCCTAAATCATGGAGTAAAATATGTCAGTTTCATATTTGGATTATCAGCTATGATTTGAGCCCCTATGAGGCACCTCTCCTATGCAAGGCACTGTGCTCATGACCCTGACACTCAAAGAACCTTCAGCCTCAGGAATTGAAATTAATATAAAAATAGAGATTTTAAACCACTCAGTTGTGTTTTGTGACTGTAAGGTTATTAGGAGCTTGGAGAAGAAGGTACAAAAGAGATGCTACTCAAAGTGCAGGTCATGGTCCAGCTCAGCTATAGCTATTATCAGTCAGGAGTGGGAAGTATGGAAATTGAAAGGAAGCATTTATAAACTTTTATAGCAATACATCACGGTAATTTTGTCTATTGGATCTAATTAAAAAAAAAAACCTATGCCTTATGTTTTGTTTCTGAAATTGCGTTTCTCAAGTAATTCATTTTCCTTGTACTTTACCAAATACTAGTCTATAACAGATTGGATTAAAAAAATGAAAAACAAAACCAAAAACCAAAAAACTGGTCCTTCACTAGAGATGGTTTGAGAAACCCTAGTTGGAGTAGCTGAGAGCTACCAGCAAGTGGAGGAAGGACAGATGTTCTGTATGATGTTGAAAGGGAGGAGTGAGTCCTCAAAACCTAGACCTTATTCATGCAGGAGGCTCTAAGACCATAAACATTTATTGAGTTTTTAGTAGGTACTGGAGCCTTATATTTGCTTTGTAGGAATTATTTCATTGACTCCTCTCACAACCCTGAGTGATAACAGTGATTATCCCCATCTCTGTTTTGTGGAGTATGGAAGAAGGCAAATCATGTGCTCAGGCCACCACAGATGGTGGTGGTGGGAGGGGACCTGCATTTTAAAGCCAGGTGTGCCAGACTCTGGTTCATGATCCCCTCCCCACCAAAGCCCTTCCAGGTGATAAGGAGCACAGGCACAGACTCTGCCCATCTAATTGGTTCCAGAATAGGAATGAGGGGAAGGCTCCACAGAACACATCACAGAACTCAAGGTTGCCCTTCCAGAAGGATGCCCTACCTCCTAGGGAGGGCAGGGTGTGGGTGTTGTTCTCTCCTCCCTGGTGCAGATTTCCAGAGGTTTTTCAGTAGATGAACCCACCTTAGTTGGGGCTTTTATTATCCTGCAGTGTCATCTCATCTGTTTATTTTTAAACTTTTAATTTTGAAATACTTATACATTCATAGGAAGTAGGAAAGAAACACAGGGAGGCCCTGTGTACCCTTCACCCAGCATCCCCACTGTTGACGTCTTATATAACTATTGTGCAGTATCAAAACCAGGAAATTGACATTGGTATAATCTACAGACCTACCCATTTATTTTTGGTCTATTAATTTTTCAAAAATATTTATTTTTAGAGCAATCTTAGGTTCACAGAAAAATTGCAAGGAAGGTACAGAGATTTGCCATTTATACCCTGACCCCCTGCCGCATGCACACCTTCCCCATTGTCAGCCAGAGTGGTGCACTGTGACAGATGATGAACCCACACTGACACATCCTAATAATCCAGTCCATAGTTTACGGTAAGGGTCACTCTTGGTGTCATACATTCTATGGGCTTAGACAAGAGTATAATGTTATATGTCTACTATGATAGTATCATGCATAGTTTGCCCTAAAATCCCCTGTTCTCTGCCTCTTCTTCTATTCTCCCCCCTAATCTCTGGGAGGCACTGATCTTTTTACTATCTCTGTAGTTTTGTCTTTTCCAGAATGTCGTATAGTTGGAATCATACAGTATGTAGCCCTTTCAGATTGGCCTCTTTCACTTAGTAATGGTCATTTAGAGTTCCTCCCTGTCTTTTCATGGATTGATAGCTCATTTCTTTTTAGCACTGAATAATATTCCATTGTCTGGATGCACCACAGTTTATTTATCCCTTTACCTACTGAAGGACATCTTGGTTGCTCTGAAGTTTTGACAGCTAGGAGTAAAACTGCTATAAACATCCCTGTGTGGGTTTTTGTGTGGACATAAGTTTCCAACCCCTTTGGGTAAATACCAAAGTACCATGCTTTAAGAGAATCATCAGCAAACGCCAGTGTACCTGAAGGAGGGAGAGGGGTGGGTGGTCTGGAGGCCAGGTCACATCCAAATTGTTCTTAGGGACCAGTATAAGCATCTTGTGTTATTTCACTCTCATATCCTAGCACCTAAAGCAGTATGAGGTTTGTAGTTGACCCACAACAAGTCTTATTTGAATTGAGTGTTTGATTCAGAGTAGAAAATGTGTATAAACATAATGGCTCCTTCCATTTTGCTGGACCTCCAAGGCGGAGGACAGGGTGAGGTTTATCTTGTGCCTCCCCCTGCGATTCCCGCCTCCATTGCTCTTGTGGGTAGAGGTAGGATTAGTGAATGGGAGAGAAACATTAGGGGAAATATCCCAGCTGGATTTATCAGGGAACTTGACCAAGAATGGGAGCAATGTAGCAGGGAAGTTGGTAGGCAGCTCCCCTGCCCTGGAAATACTTAGCCAGTTGCAGATCATCAGGGATGTTGTGGAAATGATTCCTGCATTTTTTGGTTATTGAGCCCAATAGCTTTAATGGAAGTATTTCCCTTTCCTTGTTTCTAAGATTCTAAGAACACATAGGCATGGACAGAAATGAGACAGTTGGGAAGGCAGACCTGTTTATGGGTAGAGGGTATTCATGGGTCTTGAGGTGACAGCAAAATATTCTTATTCTGGAAGAATACCTGTAGATTTTGGAAAGTTTTTATTGGTTTATTTTGCTTTTTAAAAGAAAAGTCATAGGCAGTCAAATATAAGACCCTTTTCTCTCAGTTTCTTTGGGTGACCTGAGGAATTTGCCCAGGACAACATCTGGAATTAAGCAGGCAGTCAGATACTTATCTTTTTTCAGGCAGCATTTGGCAACATCTTTTCTAGAAAAATTATGGAAGCTGGATTCTGACTATAGTTGATGTGTTTTTTGTCATGTTAATCATTTATTGAAATTAAGGAGAAGATTATTGCAGTTTCTATTCCAGGAAATGAAGCAGGCACTGAGTTAATCAGATTACTTCCAGGTGAAAAAGAAAAAAAAAAGAAAAAGGTCAAGGCACTTAAGTTAGGCCATCTGAGAAGGTTATTATATATTCACATATGATTATCCTGTAAGGTGTGAATTTGAATGATTTATGTTTTAATTTCATTTTAGCTGCCAAGGAAGACACAAACTTGTCATGTCATATATTTTAAAAACTCACAAAAAGAAAACTAATCTTATCATTTATTTATTTTTTAAAGTAGGGTGTAAGGAAAGGAACTTTACATGTATGATTTCAACAATTTTCACAATGATACTGAGAGGTAGCTATTATTGCTATTTTATGGCCAAGGAAATTGAAGCTCAAAGCAGAGTAACTTGTTCACTAGAGTGTGTCTAGTGAAAAGTAGAGTTGGGGTTCAAAGCCATGTCTGTTAGACTCCAAAGCCAGTGCTCTTTATGCTGTTTAGGATTGGAAACAATGTCATCTCAACTGTACCATGTTTATGAATGGATTTCAGAACTACACGGTATACATTTCAAAGCCACAAGTGTCATCCACCTTGTAGGAAGGCCTACCTGGACGGCTCATTTCCTTCACTGCTGACGACCTTTCTGCCGGAGAGCTGGACCGAGACATTCAGACCATTGCTATGCTTAACAGCTCTTCACTCCAGTCCTGGCTCCTACCTGTGCCCACCTCTTTCCTCCCAGTGACCCCAGAATTCATGATACTAAAGCTATGAACACTTTATTGGGCTGGAGCACAGTTTCCAGGTTGCTTGCTGCCCAATGTCTAACAATCCTAGCCTAATTTTTTTTTTCAAGTCTTGGGATTATGTTCTCATTCTCACAAGCAGGCTTGGAGAGAAGCCAGGAGACCTCGTGGACCAGGAGACAGAGCACTGTGCCTGCATGTGCATTATCCTTGCTGTGTGACTTGCAGGTCCTCTGGCTTTAAGGGGTCCCTTAGCTGGCTGAACTTCAGTTCTTTCACCAGCAAAAAAGGGGATAGGAATAACCTTTTTTTAGGGTGAGCATATGACCTAGACGTTAGTGTTACCTGGGAAATTTTGTAAACCATAGGTATCGTGCCAGTGTAAGTCCAGTGAATGGAAGAGAATGATCCCGTCCCCTGGAAAAGCTTTCCTCCAGAAGGGGTGGAAGCCAGCACAAAGGAAAACATGAGCACTTTCTGACCAGCCAGGCTCCCTTTCACTAGAGCAGCTTGGTCTCTGTGGCCCCCTCTTTTTCCTGAAGAGTGTGGCTGTGTTTCTTGGCTTGGATTATTGAGGTAATTGCTCCCAATCTTCCCTTTCCAGTGAGCATGAGGCTATTACGATCATGGTCACTGGCTGAAGCCTTCATGGATTCTGATTGGGGAGACTGTGTTCTGCTCAGATTAATTTGCTTGCTGGGTATGTAAATAGCGGGGTTGTTAATCTTCATTAGAGGGTGTTGGCCAAGAAAAATTGTATTTTTAAAAACCCATATATTAACATGAGAAAAGAAGTTAAAGTAAACCAGGCAATATTGGATAATGTTGATGTCCTAAAAGCTTCCAGTGAAGAGTAAAAAGCCTCTAATGCGTGTTTATTCAATAGATAAGGCACTGGCTTCCAGTTCTTTTTGAAAGTGAGGCCTATATCTTAAATAAATAAAAAATCAAATTTTCATTTTAGAACAGAACAATCTGAACAATTAGAAGTTATCAGTTTTGCTTGTTACTTAATGGGTTTGGGTTTACAAGGCAGATTTTTATGTTTTTCCCCACCACCTAGATATTATTCTTTGAATTTACTTTGTGTTTATATTTTCTCATTATGAACTTTTTAAAATTAAAGTATAATACACTATGGTAAAGTGCACAAATCCTAAGCACACAGGTCAATGAATTTTTACCCATTGAGCACACCTGAGAGACCAGATCAAGAACCAGCATTCCATTGGGAGTTTGGGGTTAGCCAATGCAAACTATTGCCTTTGGAGTGGATAAACAATGAGATCCTGCTGTATAGCACAGGGAACTATATCCAATCACTTGTGATGGAACATGATGGAGGATAATGTGAGAAAAAGAATATATACACACACACACACACACACACACACACACACACACACATATATATAAATAAATTTACAATTTACAATTTCTGTACAGCAGAAATTGACAGAATATTGTAAATCAACTATAATAAAAAAATTTTTTTAAAAAAAGAACCAGCATTCCTAGCACCCCCAGAATGCTGACACCACCCCCCAACTGTCCTCTTTGGTTCACTAGTCTCTCTTCTCAAGGGCGACTTCCAGCACCAAAGGTTAATTTGCCTGTTTTAAAACTTTATATAAATGGAGAGTTCCCATCATGGCTCAATGGTTAACGAATCCGAGTAGGAACCATGAGGTTGCGGATTCAATCCCTGGCCTTGCTCAGTGGGTTAAGGATCCGACTTTGCCGTGAGCTGTGGTGTAGGTCGCAGACGCAGCTCAGATCCCACGTTGCTGTGGCTCTGGTGTAGGCAGGTGGCTACAGCTCCAATTAGACTCCTAGCCTGGGAACCTCCATATGCCACGGGAGCGGCCTTAGAAAAGGCAAAAATAAACAAACAAACAAACAAAAACTTTATATAAATGGAATCTTAAGCTATGTACTGTTTTGTATGTGTCCTCTTTTGTTCAACATTTTATGTGAGAGATTAATTCACACTGTGTGTAGCATTGCATGTCAATTTCATTGTGATATGATATTCTACTCTGTGTATATATATATACATGTATATATACACACAGACACAACGTGATTAGTTTATCTATTTTACTGTATATGAGTTGTTTCCAATTTGAGGCTATTATGAGTAAAACTGCTAGGCACTTTTGTATAGGTCTGTTGATGAATGTATATTCTCAGTATTGTGGAGTATATACCTAAGAGAATAATTACTAAGCTCTAGAGAGAATGAGAGCTGTTTAGCTGTGGTATGTACTGACAAATAGTTTTCTAAAGCAATTATAACAAGTTATATCTCCACCAGCAAGGTAGGAGACTTCAAGTTGCTTCACATCTTTGCTAATACTTAGTGTTTTATCTTTTCCTCTTTAGCTCTTCTGGTAGATATGTGGCAGTAACACATTGTGAGTTTGTATTTTGTTTGTTTTTGTATTCTCCTGGTAATGAATGAAGTCAAGAACTTTTTCATATGTTTATTGGCCATTTGGATGCCCTCTTTTGTAAAGTGAATCTTCATTTGTTTTGCCTGGTCTTTTCTATTGATATGTTTTTTTGTTATTGATTATAGGAGTTCTTTGTATATTCTGGATCGGAGTCCTTTGTTGAATTATATGCATTGTGAATATCTTCTTCCAATCTGTAATTTGTCTTTTCATGCTCTTTATGGTATACTTCAATGAAATAAGTTATTCATTTTAATGTAGTCCAAGTTTTAATCTACCAAGTTTTTTTCTTTTACAGTGTCCTATTTAAGAAATCTTTTTTTTTTTTTTTGTCCCTTAGGTAGAATACCTTTTATTTGGCTTATACAAAAGAGCAGTTTATTTTTACAGAGTTCTGGGGTTTGTGTGTTTTATTAAAATTTTTTTATTTTATTAATTTTTATTTTATATTGGAGTATAGTTGATCTACAGTGTTGTGTTAGTTTTAGGTTTACAACAAAGTGATTCAGTTATACATATACATATATCTATTATTTTCCAGATTCTTTTCCCATGTAGGTTATTACAGAATATTGAATAGTATTCCCTGTGCTATACAGTAGGTCCTTGTTGATTATCTATTTTATGTATAAGGAAATCTTTGTATACCCTAAATTTTTTTTTATTGAAAGCTTTATTATTTTACTTTTTCATTTAGATTAGTAATATATTCGGAAGTGCTTTTTGTGTTTAGTTATATTTCCTGTTTTGCCACTCAGTTTGCTTGGGTCTTTTGTTGAAAAGACTAGTCTTTACAGCTCTGTAGTGTCACCTTTGTCATAAATCAGGTGACACTTTTATATGTGTGGGTCTGTTTCCATGCATTAAAATTTAGTGGTGCCACCAAGTCACTGTTACTACTTTGAGATTGATTGTATTGAATAAATGGCTAGTTTTCCTCTTGGCACAGGAGGAATGGATGGCTAAGAAAGGCTGGGGCAAGATCAGAGCTCTAAAAATGTCTGAGATATAAAACTTACCGACTCACAGACGATATTTAGGTATACTTCTCCAAATAAAATAACACTAATAGGATCATAGTATGTATTGGTTAACTATCCTGTCTATTAGAAGATAGATATACCTTAAGAAATAGCATTTATAGGAATACAATCCTTAGTTTCAAATTGAATGTAGTTTCTCCCAGGAGTCAACTGACAATTATTGTTACTTTAATGCCAGTTCTCCTCATAATAAGAGAATAGTTTTCTTTCAAAGTAGGCTTAGCTGGTGCTTATTTTGGGGATTCATCACATCTGCCTGATCGTTGTGCTCAGGAATTAGCAGAGCCTCTAATTGCTTATTTATTTTAAGGATTCTGTGGAGGGCCTTTTGTTTGTGTCCAGCTACTTCCAGCAACCTGAAATCTTTCAAGTCTTCTAAGATCCTAAGGCAGCTGGGTCTGGGGTGCGGCTGAGAGGTATTTCCTCTATTGGGTGAGTACCCCTTTTTCAAGGGCCCAAGCCAACTCAAACTATGGAAGACATTGGTCACTGGCTGATCCCCAGCCCATCCAGAAAATACAGCTTCTTTCCATCAGTGATTCCCAGGGCAGTCGATGAAGTGGAATTCTCCTTCCTAGGGGCCTTGGACCTGGTCCAACACCTTTATACTCAGAGAGTTACCCCTCACCTGTGTTCACCTCCCCTGGGTGACTCAGAAGTCTGAGCTTCCCTGGATGGGAAGCATTGTTCAGCAGACAATGGAGCAATAGCTTCTTTGTAAGTTTCCATTTGGTCAAGGAATACAGTTGAACATCTTCTGTATACCAGCGCTTCAAATCTATTCCCAGCCCTCGAGGGCTTAGATTACCTCTGACTGTCTTAATTGATACTTTCTGCTTAAACTTGGAACCTGACAAAAACCTTACTAATGCTTGGCCACCGGACCGCAACTCTTACCCATTGCTGTTCTCTGCCATGGCCAGACTTAGCTAAGTATTTGGTGATGAGTCTTACCTTCAGTCCCTGTATTGTATCCACCTTGTGACCTGGGCTCATCTATGGCCTGTTAGCCAGGATGACTCCAACTTGGATGGCAGGTTTTTCATAGTGACATCCAAACTGGGCACCTGCTGAAGCCTTAGTTGTCCTACCCAAGTTCATAAATGTCTTGAGATGCTGCTCTACTGCCCACAAGTTCTGCCATTGAGCTGGGGACAGAGCAGTGCCCTTGCCAAGAGAGAATTATTAATCTTTTTCACATAATGCCATCCACCTGTTGAAATCCTGGGTTCCCCCTGTGTCTAATGGCAACTGGTATAATAGTGATATGGAGTTAGGACTGTGGTGCACTGTCTCCATAATTGTGCTGTCTTATTTCAATCGGCAAACAGTCCTCGTCACCACAGGTCTTTGCCACCCCAGATGTTGTACAGCTCATCCACTTATTTTCTCTGTGTGTACCCAGAATGTCTGGAGACTTTATTTTAGGCTCTTTAACTTCTGTTTTTTAAAAATGGTCATTTAAAAAAGACTCTTCTGTTCGTTAAATTTTTTTTTCTCCAATCTTTGTACATTTAAAAACATCGTATGTAATAGAATAACAGACTTTCAGAACCTGGAGATAATAGATATCATTAGTCCAATCTTCTCATGACTAAATAATATTGTGAGATTTCTCTCCCTAGATATATTTTTAAATGTCTTTTACAATCACAGGAAGTCAGAGCTGGAAGAGAACTGAGAACTGTGTGAGGCCAGCAATCTCATTCTACAGATGAGGAGCCTGAGACCCTGAAGGCAATGGCTGGATCACACAGTTGATGGTGTGATAAGACTCTTGGTCTCCAGACCCTCCAGTCTGGGGGTCTTTGATTGTGTAGACAGGGCCACTTCCCACTTTCAATTTTGCTTCATAATTGTTACCATAAGACAGCTAGGAATTTCTCATAGAATCTGTGAATGTGCTTGTCATGAAACATTAATATGCCAGGACTTAAGGTAACCTAGAACTAGCCAAAATGTACCTTGGGCAAGAGCCATGAATCCCAGTGGGAGTGGGCTGGGATAAGTGGTTACATTAATAAAACCATTTCACATCAAACGTGTGAGTCAGATTCAATATATGAATACCATAGAGAAGTTGCACACAGAGGGAGTTTAATTTTAGTTCAAACAGATCACCCGCTTGCGTCTCTCTTCAGAAATAATGGGGGTGGAAGTTGTTATGTCTTTCAAATTAGATTGATTGCTAAAAAAGGGAAAACAGTCCAGAGGAGGATCCTGTTCCTTTTAACTGCTGTCCTGGGTATCTACTTCCAGTGGAGCTTGAACTTCCAGGCCAATAGAGGTGGACTTGGAGAGGGTGCCTTTTCTCCCCTTTGTCTTGGCTACACTCAGGATATTCCACATGTGCCCCAGGGTTTTTCCTGAGACCTACTGCTCTGTGTGGGTGTACAGTCAGATGGCTGTGGCTGTGGGGTCCGTGGGAGCTTGCCGTGATGGTGTACCAATCCTTTCTTAAGGAGAAGGGAAACCAAAGGAGTCAGCTATCCTTTGAGCTCCCTTCTGCTTATATTTCCCCAAGAAGGCCTAAGGCAGGAAAAGAGGTTCAGCAATGTGCATTGAGGACATCAGGAACTTTTCTGCCCATCACACCTGGGGTTGTTCTTACTCCGTCCGTGTAACCTCCACCTCGCCCTCTACTCCTTAAGGTCCCAAGCAGGGGCATCTGTGGGCAGAGGATGAGGATAGAGAGGGTGGGAGTGTATACAGCCTCTGCTGGGCTTTGAGTCTGGTGACTAGGGGGACTCTGATGGAGCCTTGTGGGAGCAATAGCCCGCCCTTGCTGGGAAGCTCTTCAGCTCTTGGGGAGATGATAATCACTGGTCTGGTGGTCTCCCATGCAAAGCAGTGCTGGAGCTGAGGGTCGCTCTGTTACCTTCTGGGTGCCAGCACCAGTTCTAGGGAAACATGGTGGTAGGAAGAAGCTGGCTCCGAGCTGAGACCGTGATTCTGTCCTCTCTGGACAGGCCATTGTCCACAAGAGGTGTTCATGTGTTGATTTCCAAAGTACTCCTGAGCTCCTCTTTGGGGATTTTCATCCGAAGGGTATCTCCATTCCTGGAATTCACTGAAAGCTCTCCCTGACATGCCCTCTGCAACTCATCAGGTTAATGGGAAGGGAGGGCTGGAAGCCAACCAGGATGCCCCACTCCCAGCACATCAGAA
Source organism: Phacochoerus africanus (assembly GCF_016906955.1). Lineage (NCBI taxonomy): Eukaryota > Metazoa > Chordata > Mammalia > Artiodactyla > Suidae > Phacochoerus > Phacochoerus africanus. The sequence goes on along the minus strand of NC_062544.1, from coordinate 216,567,355 downwards.
TGGCTGTATTGACTGCAGAGTCTGACAGAAGGTTAAGGCCATGGATGGGGATTCACTGATACTGGAGGAATAAAGCTCTGGCCCTAGTGCCTGTCTTCTTAACTGGGCTCCCAGCCAGGGTTTCCTTGCCAACTCCTGACTCCCCAAGTCTGTCATGCACACCTAACCATATCTGGCTTCCTTGAACACCACTTCATCAACCGTCAACCCCCTACCCCCGCCCCCATGGTTGCTTAGAAACCCTTAATGGGTCCTCTTGGCCTGGATTCAAGGCCCTACAGGATCAGGTGCATATCCACAAACATTTGTCTTTACAACCTTATCACTGATGAAGCCAACCCTTTGCAGCAAAGCCATTGTCTGGTTGGCTGGGGTCTGCTTACAATCCCCTAAAAACACCAGGCTTATTTGTATCTCCCTGCCTTTTCCTAGGTTGTTCCCATGTCTTCTGCGCCTCCACTGCTCATATATACCTCCTCCTTCACTACCTGGTGCTTTTGCCTGCTTTGATCATCTTTCCAGGCGATTGTCCATTTCTCTGTTGTACGCTAAGTCAGTCCCCTAAGGGCAGGAACCCCTGTAAGCCCCAGTTCAGTGCTGAATGTGAGCTTAATGAACACTACTGCCTGGGTAAATGGGATAAATGAAGACTTGAAATAATGAAACCTCAGTGGGCAACTTTGTATTATTTCCTTCTTGACTTGGCGTTCACTCACCCATTTAAAGTGAGGTCTGGAGATGTTGAATGGGATGGGGGGAATGAAGGCAGATACCCACAAGGCAGTGGTCAAGAGGAGGATTGAAATGGAAAAAGTGCTAGAGACAAAACAAATTTAAAAAAAAAAGGCAAAGAAAACGAGAAACCAGATTTAACATATCTTGGAGCTGGAAGATGGGTATACTGGGTTGAATAAATGTTCTCTGAAAATTTTTATCTACCCAAAACCTCAGAACGTGACCTTATTTGGAAATAGGACCTTTGTAGATGTAATTAGTTAAGGTAAGGTGGGCTCATACTGGGTTCAAGTGAGCCCTAAATCCAATGGCTGGTGTCCTTGTATAACAGCAGAGGATTCTGGAACTAGAGACTCTTAAACTTAGTGAAATAAGTCAGAAAGAGAAAGACAAATACCATATAATATCACTTATATCTGGAATCTAATATACAGCACACATGAACCTTTCCACAGAAAAGAAAATCATGGACTTGGAGAAGAGACTTGTGGTTGCCAAAGGGGACGGGGAGGGAGTGGGGTGATTGGGGAGCTTGGGGTTGAGAGATACAAACTATTGCCTTTGGAATGGATTAGCAATGAGATCCTGCTGTGTAGCACTGGGAACTCTGTCTAGTCACTCATGATGGAGCATGATAATGTGCAAAAATAGAATGTGTACATGTATGTGTAACTGGGTCACCATGCTGTACAGTAGAAAATTGACAGAACACTGTAAACCAGCTATAATGGAAAAAATAGAGATCAATATATATATATATATATATATATATATATATATATATATATAGCAGAGGATTCATGGAGAAGCAGGCCATGTGAAGGGTGAGGCAGAGATGAGTGATGGAGCTGCATACCCAGGAATGCCAAGGTGTCCTGGGAGCTATCAGAAGCTGGGAAGAGCCAAGAGCCTTCAGGCACTGACACCTTGATTTTGGACTTCTAGGCTGAACTGTGAGAGAATACATTTCTTTTGTTTTAAGTCATCCAGTTTGTGTCATTTTGTTGCAGCAGCTCTAAGAAAGGAATGCAGTGGGATTTGTTGGGCATTTGGGGTATATGCATCAGAAATTCCGGGGATCATGGAGTTCCCATTGTGGCTCAGCGGTAATGAACCCAGCTAGTAGCCATGAAGATGTGGGTTTGACCTCTGGCCACACTTAGTGGGTTAAGGATCTGGCGTTGCTATGGCTATGGTATAGGCCGGCAGCTATAGCTCTGATTCGACCCCTAGCCTGGGATCTTCCATATGCTATGGGTGCAGCCCTAAAAAGACAAAAAGAAAAAAGAAGAAATCGAGGAGATCAGAGGCTTAGATGATGCTGTACTGTGTGTGTGTCTAGTACTATGACCAATGTTGTGAGTTTGTTTGCAGTAAGAAGTGTCCCTTTGTCTTTTGTAATGCAATTTTGCCAGGAACTACATAGTGGCAAACTCACTCTTGGAAGCTCCTGATCACTTGAATGGAGGTGGCCTGTGAAGTGCTTGGGGGATCTTGAACTTGGTAGGAAGTCATGGGCAGAGCTCCCCCACCAGGTATAGGAAAGAGAAATCACACCAGGCAGGATCTCCTGGTAACTCATGTTTATGCAGAAGAAATCTGGCTAAAATGATCATCAGTAATGGAGACCTCCTCTCTCCCTCTGTGCTGCAAAGAGGGCAGAGAGAAGGGTAATGGGGACTGTGTTATGTGATTTTGATGCCAGTGGAAAAGAAAAGGAAAAAGAAAAGCGCGAAACAACCCAAGTTGACTTTTGCAATTAGTGCTGCGTAAGAGAATGCCTTATTTTCTTGGGCCACCAGGCAGCTCTGGCTATCCATCGAAAGCAGTGAGAATCCCACAGAGCAGAGGGTGGGACAGGAGACAGTTCTGCCTTGGAGGAGGATGTCCTCAGGCACCACTGCAGAGCCCCTTCACATCCCTCTTCTCAGCATTGGAGGTGGTGGGGTGTCATGGAAGCCCCACCTGTACTACCCACTGTTGCTGTTCTGTTGGTGCAAGTCTGCCCTCTCTTGGTCCCTCCCACCTTTTTTTTTTGGGGGGGGGGCAGCATATGGAGTTCCTGGGCCAGGGAGCAGATCTGAGCCACACTTGTGACCAATGTTGCAACTGCAGTTGCAGCTGCAGCTGTGGCAACTCTGGATCCTTAACCCACTGTGCCAGGCTGGGAATTGAACCTGTGTCCCAGCGTTCCAGAGATACCATCTATCCTGTTGTACCATGGAGGAAACTCCAGGCTTCTCCCTTTTACAGGAGGCATGTGATGTTGGTGTGAGTGTTGAGAAGAACTTTGTAAACCTTAAAATGCCTGATACTGTATCTTAGGGTCCTCTCTAGGATTGAACAGGATGGTGGGTGGAGTCCTCATCCTTTGGGGTTCTGGGGTGGCTCACAGACTGTGGAAAAAGTAATGTAGGTTTCAGTTGGGGATGATAAAAATTCTGGAGGTGAATTGTGGGGATGGCTGCACAACAATGGGATGTCCTTCATGCTACTGAACTGTACACTTAAAAATGGGTAAAATGCTAAATTTTACATAACATATATTTTACCACCAACAAAAAATCACAAGCACCTTCCTCCCTGAAAACAAAGTAACACAGATATCAGACAAAGCTAGTATTCAAGTGAATTTGACGCTCTGGGTGTTACAGAGTAATGATTGCCCTTTGTGGTAAGTGCTCACTATTTACAATCACTGTGAGGAATTAGCCCTGTTTACTGGGACTCAATTAACACAATACATTATTATTTCTTTTGGATGGCTCCAGAAGTTCCCTTGGGAGGGGAGTGGATTAGATCACGATAATTGGATTGAAATGAACTGTCAACCATGCTTAATAACATATGATCTGAGATCACCTGCTGGCTCTACTCTGCCCCTAAGGTTATCCTCTCTCCTCCACTCTCCTCTTTCCTGTGTTCACGAGTTACTCTCCATCCCAGAAGGTCAGGATGGACACAGGTTTGCATCTGTAGCACAGAAACGAGTAAGTGGCATGTGGCCTCATGCACTTCACTGAAAACATCCTGTGCTATCACAGACCCTGGTCCTCTGGCCCAGACTTTGCTCCTGGAAGTGAGAGCTATTCGCACACCTCCAAAGCATCTCACTCTCCAGGCCTGTGGGTCCGCATCAGAGCCTCACAGCATCACCTCCCAGTTTGCTCCTTTGCCTGGCTTCGAGTTGCTTCTAAAGATCAGAAGCACAGGTACCTCTGATGACCTGTCTATTTCTGAGAAAGATGGATGTCTTTTGGATTGAGAAGTTGCTTCATTTTAGCATAAAATCAAATGTTTCAGGTTTTGTCTTCAGCTATCAGGACCTTCTTGTGCCTCCTCCAAGTCACCTCTGACGATGACGATGCAGAGCATGTCGAATGCAGAGCTGCCTGGGATGCGGGGTGATCTGAGTGGCAGCCAGGGCCAGGCTGGGCTCTCAGATCTAATGGCTGCTCGTGTTTCTGTCTCCAGGGCAGGCAGCCAGTCTCCTAAGAGGAGGCTGGGGTAGAAAAAAAAATCAGTGCCTTCCTTGTGGGCTCCTTGTTGTTGACTTTCACTCTGCAGGTTGGAGGACCATTCCAGTCCTCCTGAGTAGGCCTTTAGTGTCTGGGTGGTGTGGATGCTCCCTGGAGCTTTGGAAGCTACAAATAAAGCAAGACGCTCCCTGCCTCGCGAGGTCAGAAGAAGGTGCGGGAGTTGGAAGAATGTTGGAAATCAGCTTCCGTGGTCCTTGACTTTAAGTTTCATAAAGGAAAAAGAGAAGTCTTCTCGCTGGAAGGTAAGAGTTTAAATTTATCTAAACTGAATATTATAGTCTGTTTTAGCTGCGGTGGCTTATTTCCATAATGTATGCAAATTTTGTGTGAATTCTTGTGAATCCATGCGCTGAGGCAACGTCAGAGACCTAATCTTATTCCTGAGGTGGGGCCTTCAGAGCTGGAACACTGCTTAGTGCCCTCTGAAGGGGCTATTATCAGAGTTTATATGATGGATAAAATTGTCTAGAAACTAGAGAGGCACTAACCAGCATGCTGTCCTCTTTCTCCTTAGCAAAACGGAACCTCCTCTCTGCACATGAAACCCTTCCTCTCTGCAGCCCATTCCAAAGGAGAGGAAGAAGCCTGACCTCCAGGTACCATCCAAGAAAACAAGCATGTCTAAAGGAGATGAATGCACTTTCACGTGTGGGATGTGTTCACTGTACAAACAGTTCTTGATGGGTGACAGAGGTGCAGGACAGAGATAACGCCGGCCTCTCCTCCTCAACCCTCCAGTTCCCAATTTCCACTGCGACTATGTGTGAAACAGAAGTATCTTTACCAGGGCCATACAGGGAACAGATGCAAACCACCCACAGTTTCTAGCTGTATTCAAAACACATCATAAATATGTTTGAAGATGAGAAGAGTTTAAAAAAAAAAAAAGCACTGTGTTCTCCTAGCTTACCACTATGAGTGCCTGAGAGTGGACGCTGGCCTGAGGTCTCATGTGCTCACCACCCCCACATTCTCAAGACATTCTTAGCAAACCTCTTTAGAGTGGGGATGTGAACACATGGGCAAGGGAGCATCCATGGAGAATAAGCAGCTCCTGCAGGACTTGCCAGTGGAGGGTTGATCACTTGCACAGAAGGATGGAATCACGGATTCCATCATATGACACTTGAACCATCTTTTGTGTTTCCAGAATTATTAAAAATAGAAGGGAGCCACCATGTATGGAATTGATGAAGTCTTCTATAGAAGAGTGGTAAAGTATTTGTTTTGACAGTTCACCTTGCAAGCTATGTGAAAGCCGTCTGGAAAAAAATGTCCTCCTCTAATGCATCGGACTGTGCCTAAATCTGTTGATGACATTAAAATATATTTTTTTCTCGTGTTCTTTGGAGAACTTTATAAGCTGGATGCACTCCAGACCATAGGTAGGAGAGAAAAATGGGTTCTAAGACATGTAGAAAAATAGGTTTAAGAATTGGAGCTGCATAAGAAGTAAAGAATGTTACAAAGGTGGAAAAAGAAATGTGTAAGTATTACAGGACTTTTATTCAGGGATTGGAAAAAATGGATATGTTTATAAAAGACACTGAGAAGCTGTAGGAAAAAAAACCTAGATGATGCCCTTTTGGGAGTTTAAGACAAAATAAAAAGTTATTCAAGAAAGTAATATCTGAGGATCTTAAAGGACTATAAGGGGTAGTCTCACAGCTTGGAAAGACGGCCCAGTCCTGGGAACCCTTATCTCATTCCAGACAGTGGTAATGTCCTGGATCTCAAAGAAGGTCCTGAGGCTGTTTCAGAGCATTTCCAGCTGAAGAACACATACCGATGGCTGTCTTGATGAGCTCGATACCTTCAACATCAGAAGTGCTGCCCACCCCCACCCTGGGCTGAGTGGCCCTTGACCATGGTCTTCTTATTTTTCGCCTACCAGATTGCTCTGGGCCACCTTCCAAGTCTGTGCTCCTCCTGAGCTTCCCTCCACACAGGCTTCTCCTCGGCCACCTGACTGATTTTTAATACCTGAAGATTTGCTCCTGTCTGTGCATGACCAAGCCTTGGCCAAGCCACTGTTTGTGTTGATTCAGTTGTAACATCTGTTCCTGCTGGGGACGGTCATGCTTTCATAGCTTACACATGGCTGGCTTGAACCCAGTCTCTTTAGTGGTCATTCTGAGCAGCAAGGAACACTGTCTTTTGGGTGCACTGCAGAACTCACACCCTGGAAGGAACAAAGTCAGTTTCCATAGCTGTCATTGCATCCAGATTAGACAGTGACCTTGGCTGAGCCATCCTTTCCCTCTGTTTCAGATCATCTCAGCTGGCAATTAATATCTCGGTGCATTCCCTCCAACTTGTCCATATGGAACTAAAGTGAAAGACTTAAAGAAATAGAGAAGAGCCACATGGCTGGCCGTTGCTGCTGAGTGACCTTGGTTCTTGAGCTCAAAGATGGCAGTATAAATGCAGATGGCACTGCTGCTACATTTGCTTGGAACACCTGTAAAATATGCAGCATATTTCAGCCTTCAGTTTTGGAATGGTGCTTCCAAATAAGGCTCAAAAAATCCTCAGGTGCTTGATTATAACATAGAGCCAGGGATTCTGTCCTGCGAATGAATCCTTCAGCATGAGGAATGGTCTTTTCTTGCTTCAAATTCTTTGATCTTCTGGAGGCTGGAGAAAGATGTGGGTCTACATCTTGAAATGTGCGCCTTGAATAAGAATTACTAACCTGTAGAAGAATTGTCTTACTTTGAACAAATTCTTAGTTTACATAAGCCTATTGAAATATCAGAGTAAAGCATCAGAAGGTTATTATCTAAAGGGATAACCTGAAAAATAAAGTTCTGTGTGCCCTTTGATTAGTTTGGATTCTTATTTTCCATCCTTTTCCTCCTGTATATTTTTTTCTAAAATTAAATGCTCTTAAAAAAAAAATGGTGTAGGTCGCAGATGTGGCTCAGATCCTGTGTTGTGGCTGTGGCATAAGCTGGTGGCTATAGCTCTGATTTGACCCCTAGCTAGGGAACCTCCATGTGCTGGGGGTGCGGCCCTAAAAAGCAAAAAAAAAAAAAAAAAAGCTATTTCATGATGTACTTAATATTGTGAAAAATGCCCAGTCCAGAAATGAGGATGGCTTTTCTTATTTGAGTAATAAAGCAGCAGCATAGTGTGGTGGGAGAGCCTGGGTTCCAGTTCTGTCTTTGCTGCTAATCCTGGTTAACTTTGGCCTTGTCATGGGATCTCTCTGGGCCTCTTTGTGTTGTTGTTTGTTTGTTTTGTTTTTGTTTTGGAATATTTTTTGGCTGACTGCACTGGTGGCTCATGGAAGTTCCCAGGCCAGGGATTGAATCCATGCCATAGCTGTGACCTGAGCTACAACACTGACAATGTCAAATCCTTAACCTGCTGAGCCACCAGAGGAACTCCTGGGCCTTTTTTTTTTTTAATCTGTAAAATAAAGGGGCTCTCAGGGGTATCCTTCTGGTTCTAACATCCATCACCTGTGTACTCCTGATGGTTTCTTCTGTTTAGACGTTTCCAGATTTCTCATAAACAGTCATAAAAGCCAGAGTTCAGGAGGGATGGAAACTCACGACTCCATTTGTAACAATGTTCAAAATTCTTAAATGCAAATGTAGGTAATTAATTTGTCATCATTGCTTGAATATATTATACTTTAAAAATACTGTATTCTAAAGTATAATCTTTAGAAAAACACATCTGTTATGGAAAATAAATAGTTGTTACTGTTTGTCTCAAACCCTTCAGGACCCCTCAGCCATCATCGCCAGTGGCAGTTCCCAACCCTGGCCATGCATTAGCATCACTCAAAATGCTTTTCAATGTACCAGTGCCAGCCGTCCCACCCAGAAGTTCTGATTTAATTGGCCTGGTGTGGGGCCAGGAAGCCGTATGTTTAAGAACCAGGTGAAGAACCAGTGGCCTGCAAAATCAATTCAATTCCTGAGGCTGGTGCATACAGCCTCGGATGCATGTACCCACTTGCCCTTCATGCTGACTCACTCTGTCCCCTCCAATGTGCCCTCGTATTTCACAGTCGTTTCACACTTCTGCACCTTTGCAGCTGTCTTTATAGCCTGGGATGCCTTCACCGGAAGAGGCCTGGTCTTTCCCTAACCCCTCCCTGTAGGGTAGGTTTCTTTATTAGCATAGTCCCTGTAATGCTTTATGTTTTTCAGTCATCTTCCTATGTTGTAAATATTTTGCCCATAGTGTAAGTATTTGTATTCATAAATCTGATCATATCCCTCTCATGCTTAGACCCCTACCCCGACCCCAGTGCCTTCCCGTGTGCTAGGAATACCAGGCATACCTCTTACCATGGCCTGCAAGGCCCTAGAGAGTCTGAACCTGTCTCTTTCTCAGATACCTTCTCCTACCACTTCCCCCATGTTCACGTCACTGTAGCCAGTCCTCTGTTCCTAAAACCTCCCAAGCTTTTGTTCAGCCCAGGGCCTTTGCCCATGTTTGTGTTCTTCCCTCTCCCTGGGGCATCTTCCCTCACCCTCTCCTTTGCCTCCTTCCCAATGATCAGACCATGGCTCAAATGTCACTTCTGTAAAGCAGCCTTTCCTACCCACCATAGCCGAAGTAGCCCATTCCCCACCCCACCCACCATGCTCCAGTCTTACTGCTTGTATGTTCTTTTAGGACTTAAACTAGCTGAAATGATATTTTTATTTCATACACATTATTTCATTTTTGAAAGCCTTCCATTACTGGAATGTGAGTTCTAAGAAGATAAGAATGTCTCTGTCTAGTAGGGGCTTCATAAATATTGAATGGTTGGATGTTATTTGTCTACCCTGTAAGATGATGCTATGGCCAGTGTACTGACTGGAAGGAAGGTGTTCAATACGTGGTTGATGGATGAGTAGTTACAGGTCACGGATGTTTCTCCTTTACAAACAGTATGACCGGAGATCTCTAGACAACAGGAATGAACATTAGACTTAGACGGAATCCATATGCCGCCTTCTTAATTTCTGGTTTAAAAAACAAGGAAAACAAATGTTTTTTTCCTGAAATTTTGGTTTTATAAGATCGTCTGCCAGTGTTCAACAGGTATTCTGGGAGAATTGTTCCACACGGAGAGGAAGGTGAGCTCACCGTCTTGATCCGTCTCCCCCCAGATATATGTTTTTTGGCTGCACCCATGGCATATGTAAGTTCCCAGGTAAGGGACTGAATCTGAGCTGCAGCTACAACGTATGCCACAGCTGCTGCAACGCTGGATCCTTAACCCACTGCGCCAGTCTGGATCCTTAACCCATGCACCTGCACCTCAGTGCTGACCTGAACACTTCAGTCAGGTCTTTAACCCACCACAGCAGGAACTCCCCACATATTTTTCTTAACAAGAAAATTAGATTCTGTCTCTCCAGAACTTCAAAATAGTCATTTCTAAGACCTATACCAGTGGGCGCTTCCTCTCTCCAGGGATCCTTGAGGAAGGGAAAGAGGTTCCCAGAATTTTGCCTGGGACTCCCAAATTTAAACCGTGACCGCTGCTCTGAGCCAATGTGAGAGAAAGACATGTGTTTTTGAACATCTAAATTTGGAGGTTTGCAAATAGGTGACTGATGAGTAAAGATGGAATTGGGCAGGAAGAGGAGAGAACTGCAGGGCCCTGCATTGAGAGCCTGGCCCTCCCACATCTCTTTCCTTGCAATTTCCCTGCTGACCTCTGGGCTCTTGTGAAATCCCTGAGGAGGAGACCTGTTGCTGATGGTGACAGATGTAATTTCTTCTCCCCAGCTTGGCTCTTTCCCTGGCATTCCTAGAGGTGGAGGATAATTGAGAAGGTTGTCAGAAACTTTGGGAGCAAGTGTGGAAAAGCACTGGACTCCCTAGAGAGAACAGATCTGTCAGATATCATCTGAGGAGAAAGGGTAGCGAGTCTGTTTTCCCAGCTATGAAATGAAGGTGTTGGGCTAGGTGGTCTTTCGTGGCTCCTCTGTTTCCACCTACTCGGTCTGTAAGAATCTTTAATCATTTTGTTATTGAAGTGCTCAACATCCAAACTGTAGGCAAAAGGTAGCCCACTTAGCCTTTTCTCCATGTGATTCTTTCAGCTCGTTTACCAAGTGTCCTCTGTGTAAAATTCTATGACATCCTTTGGTCTGGGAGACAGTAGCAAATTGAGGCATTGAATTACCATTGCAGTGAGGTCTGCAGCGTTGCTATTGTCTTACACAGTAGCCTCTATCTATTAAAATTAAAATTATTTACAAAGAAAATAAAGTAAAAAATTCAGCTTCTCAGTCGAATTGGCTATATTTCAAATGATTAATTGTCCCATGTGGCTGAGGCTGTAGTGCACAAACAGATATGGGCATGTCTGTCATCACAGAAAGTCCTGTTGGACGATGCTGGTTTAGAGGGCACCCCTGCTAAGGATAAGGGATGTATTGTGGGAGAGGTGCTCAGGCTCCATCCATCTAAGGCTGAGTGATTCTGTGGCTTTGTATTGGGAGGATCAGATTCCTGCTCTTCCTCTGCTGAAAGTCTTTTGGTCTCCAAAGGTGCTGAGGCTGGTAGAGAAGGACAAAACAACTGCAAGGAGTTCCTCTCTGCCTGAGGACATTGTCATTCACCTCACGAAAGGCAGCAAGATTAAGAGCTGATGAGATGATACTGGAAAGCTCTTAGAAAAGTTGACGAGTTGCATGAGTATAAGGCATGATGAGCATTAAGTGAATGCACCAGACACAAGGCAACTTTGTCCTGGCCCCCCTTGACTTCCATCCCTCCAAACCAATCAAAGTGAAGTTGGAATTGAAGCAGTGGGGTTTGGTTGCTATTGACAACTGACTGTATATGCTCTGGGAACCTGGGTTAGAGAGAATGTGGGAGAGTTCAGGGAAGAATGTGGAAACGCCTTTCTTCTCTTGGGGAGAGTTGTTTTTGCCTTGGCTTTAAGAGAGCCCCCCGAGTGGTGGTGAGAGTCAAGAGGTGTGCCTGAATCAAGGGCTCAAGCAGGTTTGAAAACTTGGGGAATCTCAGGGGAGGAGTAGTAAAGGGGTAGGAAATTAAGAAGTATAAACTATTAGGTATAAAATGAGCTACAAGGCTGTATTGTACAACACAGGGAATATAGCAAATATTTTATAATAACTGTAATTGGAATATAACTTAAAGATTGTGAATTACTATATTGTACACCTATAACATATAATCTATATCAAGTATACTTCAATTTAAAAAAAAAAAACAAACCTAGGGGAAACTCCCTAGGGAGAGGGTTGTGGTGCCACCTTCTTTCCCAGGTAGAGTGAGCTCATAGAAAAGGTGACTCTGTCTACTATCTCTGCATGTCACTATGCTTCTCCCCATATCTTTTCATCATGGTCTTAACTCCTGTCATGACAACATAGTATGTTGTATGTCATGGAAAAGGCACTCCTCTCAATGTGTGGCAGCTGTATTTACATGCCCTCTGGTTTGTGTTAGGTCTCTGTGGGCCTCTGGTGGAAGAGGACTCTAGGAATGATTGGGAAGACAGCCCCCTCTGTCACCATTGTCAACCCTGCCTCCAAACATGACACTGTGCTGGAAGCTCTAGGAAACCTGTGACTAAGGCAGAGACTCTATCCTGAGTAGCATCCAAACACAGGCGGGTATGTTCAGAATACATACTAAGAGAATGCAACTCTGAATGTTGACTCTTGGGCGGAAAGTCATGGACTTTTAGCTGCATGGACCTTGATTCAAATCCTATCTGTTGACTATTATCTTGGGCTCCATTAGCTTCAGTTTACTCATATACAAAATGGAAATAATAATGCATTACTCATTGGAATGTTGTAGGAATGAATGATGAACATGTGTGTAAAGGATCAAGCAGAAGGCTTGGCACATTGAGTTACTTAACAAATTATTTCCATTCTCTTATGAGGGGTCATTGCTGCAATTTGGATGGGAGAGAGGGTGTAACCTCTAGGAGTCCATGCTGGGAACCACTCCATTTTACTGAGCATGTGGGCTCCCTGGACTGTTTAAACGATAGGGTGGGGATAGGGGTGTGTGGGTTACTGAGTCAGGGAGGCCCTTCTACAGGATAAGGGCTCTTAGGTATGAAGGAGTCAATTTCTCTTCAATCCTGAGCCAGTGGTTGATGTTTTAGCAGCTGTAGCTTTGGCCCAACTTTCAGCTCTAGTTTGGAAGGGTTGGTACTTGTGGATAGTCTACCACTATGCATGCAGGAGGTGTCAAGTATTGATGCAGGGGGCAGAGCGTGTACTTTTGCAGGGAGGATTTCCATGGCTCCCTGGCACCTCACACTCAGTGAAAAGCTGTTCCCTTCAATGGTTTGATTGGTCTCGTATGAGATTTCGTTCTCTTAGTTCAGTTTCCCATTTTATTGCAGAATATCAGTGTACATTTGTGTGAGAGAGACAGGGAGGGAGTTATGACCAGCAGGGGACTGACTTTCCTGTACAAGGGGAGCAGGTGGGGGGAGAGTGGGGGTGAGGCTCTCTGGGACTCTCAGTTGGCCTGGCTGAGGGAGTGGTGCCTTGCTGGGATGGGACTAAGGAAATTAACATTAGAGTTTTATCCACTCATGAAACTAGATACAGAGGTGAGAATAGTCCTAATGTGGGACAGGGTCCTGAGGACAAGAGGTGAACATCCATTGTTGGGTATGAAGTGTAAAGTGAGAAGAGGATGGCTGGCTTGAATAAAATACAACCAAGAGTTTTTCAGTTTCCTTCTTAGAAACTACTTTGGCAAAGCCTCGGTTAGCTGCCTGATTGCTATGTAGACGTACTTGGGATGTGTAGTAAAAACCAAAAGCAAGTGACACAGAAACCCAGCCCATCACTCTGATTCTTTACCCCCCACATCAAGCTTCAGGACATACCTTTATCCACAAGGAACCCTTACCTCTTCCCTGGCGTCTCCCAAACTGTTCGCTGTGATGGAAGATGTAGAACTTTTGGGAAGGAACTGTATATTTAGTCAACATCCATTTTGTGCTAGGGACAATACTGGGTACTTAGTTATGTCATTTTACTTTTCATAATATCCCCATGATCTATGTATGAAAAATCCCACCTCTACAGATTAAGAAACTGGGACTCAGAGGTGTGAAGTGTCCTGCCCAGGGCCACATAACTGGTGAGTTAGTGCTGGGATTAGGTTTCCAGATCTGACTTTAGCAGCAGAACACGGAGAGCTCCTTAATGTCAGGTTAAGAAGTTTGGAATTCTTCAGAAGGAGACAGGGAGTTGTTGGCCATGACCAATCGCTTGATATATGAGAGAAGACGTTTTCCTCTCGAGTACACACGGAGGAGCTGGATATCAATAAAAACAGTCTCTAAACCTCTCCCACTTTTATGAGCTCTTGTGAAACCCTTGTGTTCAGCTCTTCTTTACGCAGTCAAAACTGTATGTGCTGTCTGTCTCCAGTCTTGGAGGTTCATGGAGCCTGTGGAGTCTCAGGCCATGAGCCACATCAGCTGTCTTGCTTGAAATCTACTTTACAGTCTTCCTCAGTTCCCACACTCTTTGTGGCCCCAGAAGGGATGGATTTGTGCACTGGGATAATCTCTGTAAAGGAATTTGGGAAATTGGACTCCAAGCCACTTTCCTCCATGTTGCCCGTTTATTCACCCTTCTGCCTGCCATAGGCGGATGGTCTCTTCAGAGCTCACTGTGCAACTCACATTTCCCTTTGTGTTGCTGCTGTTTGGTGGCTGGGGTTACTGACATCTCTAACACTGGGTTCATTGAGGGGAGGAGTCCTCAACCTACACTTTAAAAAATATCATGTCTGCCAGCAGAGTGCTGGGCATATAAAATATGCTGCATAAATATACACAGAATGAATGATTATCAGGAGTTTCCGTCGTGGCTCCATGGAAATGAATCCAACTAGTATTCACGAAGATGCGGGTTCAATCCCTGACTTCATTCAGTGGGTTAAGGATCCGGTGTTGCCAGGAGCATGGTGTAGGTCGCAGATGTGGTTTAGTATCCCACGTTGCTGTGGTTGTGGTATAGGCTGACATCCACAGCTTCAATTCAACCCCTATGCCATGGGTGCCGCCCTAAAAAGCAAAAAGAAAGAAAGAAAGAAAATGATTATCAGCAAGAACCTTCTGAGAGAAATCCTATGCAGGGATTGCTTAGAACCATAGGAGATTCCTTGCTGGATAGGTGGGTGGGTATTGCTGAGATGAGCAGGTGAGGGATGTGTACCCAGAAGCAAAGGGAAAGTGTATCAGTTACCTATTTCTGTGTAACAAAATACCCAGATTTTAGTGGCTTAAGACAACTGTTGGAGTTCCCGTCATGCAGTGGTTAATGAATCTGACTAGGAACCATGAGGTTGTGGGTTCAATCCCTGGCCTCGCTTAGTGGGTTAAGGATCTGACATTGCCGTGAGCTGTGGTGTAGGTCACAGACTCAGCTTGGATCCCTCATTGCTGTGGCTCTGGTGTAGGCTGGCGGCTATAGCTCTGGTTCCCCTAGCCTGGGAACCTCCATATGCTATGGGTACGGCCCTAGACAAGACAAAAAGAAAAAAGAAAAAAAAGACAACTGTTGATTTGCTTACAGTTCTGTGGATCAGCCATTTGGGTTGGAATCAACTGGGCAGCTCTTCTGCTGGTCTCAGCTGGACTCATTTATGTAACTGTAGTCATTTGACAGACTGACTAGGGCTGAATGGTCTAAGATGGCTTCACTTTCATGTCTGGCTGTTGGAGCTGCCTGTCAACAAGTGTCTCTCCTTGATTATCTTGAGGCATCTCATTCACCAGAAGGCAGGTCTGAGTCTTCTTACATGAGAGCAAAAGTTTTCCAAGAAGATGAAAGCATAAGCTGTAAGAAGTTGAGGCCAAGAAGTCACACAGTGCCTCTTCTGCTACATTTTGGTTAATCCAAGTCTCAGACTAGCTAGATTTGGGGGTAAGGAGATAGACACCACCTCCTGCAAAAGAGCATGCACACACAGATGGGATAACTTGACGTGGCCAGCTTTGTAAACAATCTACCACAGGACTTCTGTTTTTCTGTCTCTCCCTGAAGTTTGAACTACATGTTCCCTGAGGAATTCCTGCCTGTGGAGGAAATTATAATTTGGATTCTCAGGTACATGGTTTAATAGCTGTGAGCAGTGGCCATCAGAGTCCCTGAACAAAATCGTCTTTGGGGGTTCTGTGAAAGCTTCTGATGGGTGCGCTAAGCATCCTCTCACCAAACCTTGTGCTACCGCTGTATGTTTTTGGACACTTAGTGAGGAGGGCAGCCTGGTGGAGTGGAAAACATGGTTTTGAGAGTTGAACAGATCTGTGTTCAGTCAGCTCAACTTTAGCACTGACTGGCTTTGTGGCTTTGAGTAGATTACTTGACTTTTCTGAATCTCATTTTCCTCACTGTAATATGGCTGTATCTGTTTTGTGTGATTGCCGTGAGGTGTCATTCATTCAATAGCAGGTCATGATGTTTCAGGAACCATTGGAATCCATTCCAAGGGCAGAATGAACTCAAGTTTCACTTTCAGAGCTCCTGCATCAAGCTGGTCCCACCCCATCTCCATCTTGCCGTAGCATATTGGCCAAAGGGTCATGAATTGCTACAGATTTTCCTGTTTTATTCTATCATGATTGCTATGAGCAAGGAAGCTCAGAATGGGTCCACCTAGCTAATCCTGGTCCCTTGCAGAAAGCCCAGAGGAGGAAGTTTAAGAAAAACAGCCAGAAAGTCTTCTCTAGACAGCAAGAAATTCTCCCTCAGTACTGAACGGAACATTCAGAAATGACACACAGAGAATCAGGTCACTGCTTAGGACAACAGAGTGGAATTTGAATGCAGAAGACCTGGGCTCTGGGCCTTCTAGATCAGAGGTTTGAGGTCAGCCTTTTAGTCTGCTTTTCCTCATTGGTAGGATGAGGATCAAACTTTTGTTTTGTTTTGTTTGATACGAGAAAAAGAAATTTTGCCAAGAGCCTAGCAGAGCTCCTGAAACATGGTAGGTGCACAGTAAATGAAAGCTTTGTAATTATTATTCTCGACTCTCTCATCACTGGGCATCTCTGTTCTGTCTGTGCATGCTGGGGCTGTGCCCTCCACAGGAAGTGATGATTCCACACTTTGAATGACCTACCTCCTGGGACATGATAGCTGCATTTCAAATCAGTTGTGTGTCATGTGAGTTTTTAGAAATTGAATGATCCTTCTTTATTGACTGATCTGATCAATGATCTCAGTGAAAGAGTTCATTGGAAAGCAGATATAATAGGAGTGAGCAGAGCTGCCACAATCAGCTTCCACCCCCCACTGTCATTCTATCCAGGAAATTGGGCTTCCTGAGATTAAGGAAATAACTGGCCCAGAGTCACCTGACTAGTAAGTGAGAGAACTGGGGAACCAGGCTGCCTGATCCAGATGGGAAAAAAATGAAGGAAAAATGCACAGTAAGTTGACTAGAAGGAAATAAAAAAAAAAATAGAGTTAATGTATGGGGGAGGAGTTGAGACATTAGGTCATTTTATTTCATATGTCTACTTTATTTTTCAAATTTTCTATGATGAATGGGTATGGCTTTTATAATGGCTGAAATAAATTTGATAAAGAGAAAAAGTAAATTTGAAAAGAGGTAAAGAGAAAGGTCGGGAGGGCAGAGCCTAGGTGGTGGCCTCTGTTTATCTTATGGACATGGGTGTCCTAGACTGGATGGAAGGTGTGTAGTGGGTGAAGGGCAGGCACATGGGGAGTGGACGCTACCCTCTTTTAGGCTTGGAGAATGGAACTGCGTTCTGGAAGTGGTGCTGAGGTTGATTTGATGATTTGGGGGAATGTAGGGTCAACAAACTATTGCACTGAAGCTTCCTCTACCTCTTTTGTCTTTGCTTTGGCCTCCTGGTGCAGTGGTAACTGGGGGAAGGGGGAGGAAGAGGGAAGGTGCCAAGGTTTCCTGTTATTTTCAGTGGCCACATCTCAGGGCCAACTGGAGAGGCCAGGGCAAGACCCCAGACATACCCAGCTGGGCAGAGATCAGGGTTTTCCAGGAACTTTGGAAAAAATACATAAAGCTTGCAGTTGATACTGTGAAGTGCACAATGCCCCACCATTCACCATCGCCCAGGAGTTCCTGATGTTCAGTAGACTTTCTGCAGCAGCAATGCGGGAACTTTACAGCCTTTTAGGCGCAGGGTTTACCTGCTTCTCCCTCTCTGCCCATCTCTCCCCTCAGGTTTGGGTTGTCTCTCCTGGGGCCCCCTTCTTGTGCTCTCACGTCAGGCTCCTTTCTTGGAGTCAGCTGGGCCCCTCCTCTGCCCCCAGGCTGTTGGGAAAGGTGCCCAGAAGTCCGAAATCACAGCTGTCTCCTTGGAGAAGGGCACAAGTGCAGGGCTTGGGCCACACGCACGTGGCTTTGTGTTGGGTCTCTGCCAGCTCCCTCTTCCTGCAGACCTGACCTGACCAGGCCCCGGTTGGCAGATCATATCCAGAGGCAAGTTTTCCCACAATGGGGAGGGAGGCAGGGGGCAGCTTGCAGGTGTGCTGGTAGTTTCCAGAGGTGTGCTCCAGGTGTGAATGCAGGGCATTGCTGAGGTCTCTTCCAGAGTGCAGGGGCTCGGCTTCTGCTCACTGATTACGTGAAGGAGTGCGGAGAACCTCACCAGGACCCCCATCTCGTCTGAGGATGGGGTACTTGATGGCACCTCTGGTGAACGCAGGCCTGTACATTTCTTAGGCATTGTCCACCCCTAATCATCTTTGCTGGCTTCAGCCTCGATAAGAGGGAAAGAGACTTTACCTTGAATATGTTCCTAAGTGACAATAACTCTCTAGCAGTTGGATACACCTGTTTGTTTGAGAATCTGTTAGAATCAAGCTATTAACTTGTCTGCTTAGCCCTCACCAGTTGCCTTGAAAGAAAAGTGTATGTCCTGCTACTCTCATTACAGGGCTAGGTATGGAACGGCAGATAATGGAACTCAGCACCAGGGTTCGGAGGGGATAGGAAGCTGTGTGGTCAGGAGCCAGAGGTAGGCATTGGCCCAGGTCCTGTGTGGGTGGCCTCAGTTTCAGATAGAAAAGTTTGTGGCCAGGGACTCACCCACAATGCCTGGAGCCTGGAGAGTCTTCACGTCCCTTGTCGGTCAGAGCTCTTCTTCCTTTCTTGATTGCAACGCCTGTAATCCTTGGCAGGGAAGAGGTTTGGAGGATGGCCTGGTCTTGTGAGCTGGTCACTATCTTCAGAATTGCGAAAACAATGGCAATTGACCTTTTCTGCCTGGCCCATCTGTGTGGGGACCTTGTATTGTCCTTCCAAAAGGAGGGGGTGGCTGGCAGGACCGATGCCCCATGACCCCAGGCCAGCCTGGCTTCTGTTGTCATGAAGGCTGATGTGGCAGGTGAGACAATTGGTGGGGCCCTGCATGTGCAGGGAGGTTTCTGGGTACAGCGAAGCATGTGGGATAACAGCATACCACGTTCTCTGCCCTCAAGATGCTTACCGAATGTTTGGGACAGACACACACACCTGGAGGCACTGCATGCCCAGCACGGTGTGTGCTCGGCCGAGTGCCTAGGCCTGCTCTCTGCACCACCATGGATGTGGCCGGCCTTGCTCACATCCTTTGCATTTCTGATTCTCTTCCCTGTACTCTCTGTCACTATCCTGTTCATTAAGTCTAAAGTTAAACTCAGCCTTTTTTCCCAAGATACATTGTCGCTCTTTCTCAGGACTTAAACCCTTGAGTTTCTTTATTGTTTGCTCTTTCCTATGGCTGCTTCATTCTGGTCTTCAGACCCAGTAGCTGTTTATAGCCTCTTGCCTGCATTCCTTCTTTTCCATATATCCCCACCTTTTAACCTCATGGCTTGCTGCCTCAAAAGCCTCCTGACCAGGCTTTCTGGTGCTGCTTTTTCCTTTCTGGGTCACCTGGATCAATCTTCCTAAAACAGCAAATGTGTTCATTTGCTCTCCACCTCCTGGAGCAATGACTTAACCCAGGATCGTAGCGGGATCGTCCGAGAGAAGATGGAGTGAGATGGTCGGGAGCAGCCAGGAATCCGTCCTGAGGGGGCTCCTTAATAGCATTCAGTGCAGTGATCATTTTTATTACTCAGCAACCTCTCTATAAATTATCCACATTGTGATACATTTATGGTGACTTATAAAGTGTGGGGCGGGCTTCTCTCTGCTGCTCAACTGTGGCCATGGTGCCTGTCCTCATTGTCTGACTGGTGTGGGCTCAAGATTTTGACTTGCTGGGATATTAGCTGGAACCAAATACCCCTAAGAAGGTAAAGCAGCTTCTGGTACCAGAAGTCAGGGTATACACTGTCAAGCCAAATGTGGCAGACTTGAGGGGTGGAGGGGTTCTGAACACGAGCAGCCAGGAGTCCAGGCTCTAACCCAGGTTCAACCATCAGCCGTATCACCTTGTTTTCAAGTTGCCCTTTTAATCTCATCTCAGTTTCTACCAGTGTATAAAAAGAAGGTCTAATTCTGGATTATTCATACCACTGTTCTCTTTTGAGGGGAATTTGGGAGGTGACTACATTTGCTAATTTTTTCTCCTTGCCTCAAGCCAAAATAGGCATCCTTGGGCCTTGGCTAAAAGGAATTATGGAGTGTTGGTATTAGGAGGGATCTTGGAGATCATCTGATTCTAGCTCCTACCTGATGGGCATCCATAATATTCAGAAAGTGAAGGAGACAGCAGATTGATTTCCTGTCAGACTCCTGGGGCAGAAAGGTCCACTGGGTACCAGGGGATCAGAGCACTTAGCAAAGATCATGTGAGATTCCTTGAGATGTGGACGTGGTCTCTGCTGTTAGAGGTGTACAGACGCCCAGGTGGGCACCACCGTAGGAGGTCGGGGGTAGGTCTGCTGCTGGCTTTCTCTGTTCGCTCCCTGCCTTTCCACAGGGCCTGGGAGTCGAGGGGCTCTGCTCTGTGCTGATGGAGAACTCAGTGGGTACTCCCCCAGGGGCAGGCCAGCCACCTCCCATGTGCTCAGGACAAGGCTAGATGGTAAAGCCTAAGAGTAAAGTGGCAGAGAAAGTCCTGGAACCAGAGCCTTTACATTTCCCAAATCTTGGAAAACTGTGTGGCCTTTAAGGTAGGAGCTAGAGGACTGGGTCTGGGCTGCTTGGCAAGCTTGAACTCAGGCAAAGCCCTGTGCTTTCTCCCTGCAGCATTTTCAGCACAATGAATATCCTGGAAACCTTGACCACAGCCTGTGGACTAGTAAAAACATCAGGAATGGCAATTAACTGGGAGCAGGATTAGGGAGGGGAGGTCATAAGAAGTCAGTGAGAAGATGCTTGTGAAGTGCCAATGAGGATGGGTGTGAAATAGGCTGGAGAGAATTGTATTTTAGTGGCCAGTTGCCCAGAAGGTTCTTCTTATCCTCCAACAGTTTCCCCTCAGTTTCCTAAGCCCCGTATCTTGGAGAGCAGTCCAATCTAATCAGTGTTTCTGTGTCGTAGGTGAACTTTTCCATAACTACTCAGTCTGAGCCAGTGTTTCCTAAGGTAGTTTGGACCACATGCATCTGCGCCACCTGGGGACTCTTTCCAAAGGCAGGTCCTGGGCTCTTCCTGGATGCACAGGTCCCAGCAGGGGGGTCCAAGTGTTTGCTTGAGATAAAAGCTGAGCACAGTTTCTATATCCTTTTTGTCGGGTCTACAACTTTTCTCTTTATTAAAGGGTGATGTTTAAACAACCCTAAGCAAGCAAGTAAAAGGAAAGTAATTCTTTCAGAGCAAACATGTTAAAGAAATGAATGCTCACAATGCATAGCTGTGTTTTCCTCATTAAGCCATAGCTTCCCTGCCCTCAGTTTTCCCTTAGCCATAGTCATACACATACACTTCTATCAGGATGATGCTGAGTTTGTGGCCGGGTAACTGGTGTTTAGCCTTTCTTGGTTTTGTAGCAGTGGCTCCTCTCAGCTGCTAAAATTGCCTTGGCCCTTGCTGCTAGGGCTGCTGTATCTTACCTGCTGAAGGAGGATGTGATGTCTTTGGGAAGGGCTGCCCTGGCTCTCTCCTTCCTTGCTTCTGAGCTATCCAGACCCAGCCCTCCAGCTCTTACGATTTCCTTGCCCTAACTTTCATCAAGAAAATTGGGACAATCCACCCGCTCCTTTCTCTTTACTGAGATAAAGAAGGGAGTGGGTGTATAGGGAAGTGGCAAAGGTCCTTGCTGGCCATTCAAAAAGACCCAAGTTGGAATCTAGGTGCCACCACTTAGGAGCTGCGTGATCTTCAGCAGGTATATAAACTCTCTAAGAACCAGCATCCTCAGCTGAGAAATGGCAGGAGAAGATGCCCTATCTCATCTGACTGCCATGAGGATCACGAGGATGCAGAAAGTGGCAGGAGAGGGGAGCCAGCTCCTGTCCCTCACATGTTAGTTACTCATAAATGCCGTTGTCCCTCCACACCCCTTCTCGGTTCCCCTTCCCACACAGCTCACTTCACTCCCTGGTCTCCTTCCTCTCGGCTCTGCTCGGTCCCCTGCCCTTCCCCTCACCTCCTACAGTGAACAGCACCGTTCACACCCTACATACATGTATCTATGACCCCAACTCAGAGGGGGCTATGTCTAAAAATTCATTGATAGGTCAGGTGTCAGAACCCATCTTGTGCTTCTCTTTAAAAAACCCACATTTATGTGTCATGGTGAAACATTCCCAGGCTAAACACAAAAATAACTCACCACATATCATACATTTGCAATGAAAACAAACAAAGTAAAGAGCAACATTGTTTTAATAGTAAGCATAGCAAAAACCTCAGCAAAGGGGAGTCCTATTTGATTTTTTCTGGAAAGCTGCATATGATCAAAAACAGGTTAAGTTAAATTAGACTATGAGAAGGTGGGAGGTTAAAGAATTTGTAGAGTCTCTGACATTAATTTTGAGGTGCATTCAAGATTTTGAGGTGCTTTAGAGTTGCTGGCTTGTGTTATTAGCTCCAATTTACTGCAAAGTGCGTGGCTCTGCCTTTTTTCTGATACAGGTGTAAATTCTTGGCACTAATCTTGCACTTAGCCATTATTAGGATTATTTATGGCTCAAAATGGAACAAAGCAGGGATGAGAAAGTGTGAGTGTGGGAGAAATCTTTTCCTGAGGTATTTTGGAAAGAATTGAAATCAAAAAGAGAGACAGGGCTCAATGATATGTCTGTGCTGTGAAAATACAGTTTATAGTGGAAAGTGATTCCTCTAAGGGATATAGGAGAACAACACCTTCTCCCTGGTGAGGAAGAAGGAAGCAGCAGACAAAAAGAGTCCATGTCAGGTAGGAGAGTGAGCACCCTCAAGGATTTTATGCACAGGGTGGCAGATCAGAAGTGGGAATCTTGGTACCAACCTAAGTTTGGATGTTTCCACATTGACTGATAGGAGCTCCTTTATAGGGACTGTATCCTTTCACAGTAGGAAATAGCAATCTGATGCAAATGATGTGCAAGATAAAATCATAAGGGAGTTAAACGCCACTGTGGAGATGGGGAGATATTAATAGGTCAGAAGTCAAAACAATAGGGTGGCAAATATTTGGGGGCTAGAGAGAGGACCTCAAGGGTGTGTTTAATTAGTTATGTGTCTCTGTGTAACAAATTAAAACTGAATGCCTTACGATAACACGCATTTATCATCTTATAGTTTCTGTGAGTCAGGGGTCCAGACATGACTTACAGGGTCCTCTGTCTCATGGTCTCTCATGAGGCTGCAATCATGGTAACATCAAACAATAACTCCCTGTTACCTCTTCCTCCCAGTCCCAGGCAGCCACCATTCAACTTTATTTCTCTATGGTTTTGCCTCAAAAAAGTAGAATCATAGAGTATTTTTTTTGTGACTATTTCACTTAGCATTAAATGTCCTCAAGGTTTATCCGCGTTGTAACATGTGTCAGAATTTCCTTTCTTTTTAGGGCCAAATAATGCCCAAGTCTGTCTATACCACATTTTGTTTATTCATTCATCTGTCTGTAGACACTTGGGTTGCTTCAGGCCTCTGGTATGAGAGAGTGTCTTCACCTGGCTTCTGTTCCCCTGAAGATCTTGGGGCTGAGGGAGGGGGCAGTGAGAGGAAGGCATGGAGAACTGACCATGAATGGCATATAAGCCAGGAGAAACCCAGTGGTTGCTGAAGATATCTTTAGGGAGGCACATAGGGATTGATGGATAGATGAACTGTAAGTGGATTAATTGGAACTCCAAAATGGAGTAAAAGAAAAGGTATGGGCCAATTAGCTTGACATTATGGGGCTAAATTTCTATTGTAAGTGATTTATTAGGGAGTTACAAATGGGGGGAATTCTTAAAATTTGTATTTGAAGAGAGAATAATGAAATGATTTTGTTGAAGGGCAATTAGGATGTTGGAGCAGAGGAATATTGGAGAAAACCCAGTATGTGCATTTTTACCTGGTTGCCATTCCCAGTAGGATAAATGGACTGAGGGTTTTGTTGTTGTTGTTGTTGTTGTTGTCTTTTTTCTAGGGACGCACCCTCGGCATATGGGGATTCCCATGCTAGGAATCTAATCAGAGCTACAGCTGCTGGCCTACACCACAGCCACAGCAGTGTGGGATCCAAGCCACGTCTGCGTCCTACACCACAGCTCATAGCAACACCGGATCCTTAACCCACTGAGCGAGGCCAGGGATCGAACCTGCAACCTCATGGTTCCTAGTCGGATTCCTTAACCACTGGGCCACGAAGGGAACTCCTGGGCTGAGGGTTTTGAACCCAGACTGTAAATGGAATCTCTTAGGAAAGCATTAAAAAACAAAAAAACACAAGTCCAGGCCCCAGCACCAGAGAAATTAATGAGGATCTCTGGCCTGCAGCCCTGACATCATATTTTCACATACGGCCAGGGAGGGGCCCACAGTGTTTAAAACTCAATCTTAGCACACTTGAGAATCACCTGGGCACTTGTTTCAAATGCAGATTCCAGGACCCCACCTCCAAAGACTGACTCAGTCTGGGGTGGGACAGGAATCTGCAGTTTTTGCAAGGTCTCTAGATAAACTGACTATGCACTATTGGCAAGGGATTGGGGGATGTGGCCTTCAGGACAGTAAGAAAACAGTCGGGTAGAAAAGCTCTGTAGGGAGAACAACATTTCTGAAAAGAGTTCCCTTCAGAGCAAAAGCTGCTTTAGTATCATTATCCCCTCAGCATGGCTAGTTCTGACAGAAATTGGTGTCTGGTGCTCAAATTAGTCCCTTAATTACATTTACCTTCAGCTTCTCTTGTCATGTGCCAACACAGGAGGTGGGTTTGTCATCAAGGGTTTGGCAGAAGGAAGTACTTTGAACAGAAGAATGGGAGAGGTCGGAGCAGGTGTTTCACAGGGAGGGAGTGGGTATTCTCTTGCCTAATGTCCTCAAACTCCAACTCCCACGGGCCTGAGATCTAATCTATTCACAAGCTAACACGTTAGCCTGGGTCAGAGACAAAGGACTTCATTACTTGTGACCAAACCAATAGCATGAGCTTTGGCACACTTGCATTGATACCCTTCCCCCATGTCCCACAGAGACCATGCAGAGGCCCCAATGGGTGCTGCATGTGAATAGCTGAGGAACCCTGACTTTTGGAAACCCCAAGTTTTTACTTATTTTTTTTTGTCTTTTTTTGGGCCACACCCATGGCTTATGGAGATTCCCAGGCCAGGGGTGGAATTGGAGCTATAGCTGCCGATCTACACCACAGCCACAGCAATGCAGGATTTCAGCTGCGTCTGTGACCTACACCACAGCTCATGGCAATGCTGGATCCTTAACCCACTGAATGAGGCCAGGCATTGAACCCGCATCCTCATGGATGCTAGGCAGGTTCGTTTCTGCTGAGCCACAGTGGGAACTCCAGGAAACCCCAGGCTTTTAAAGGGGCTGCAGGCAAATATGCAGGCTTTGGCCCAAAGGGGGACATTATCTTTATAATACTGGTTAGCAAACACATCTACTCTCTGCCTCAGAGGGGACAGATGGTCTAGAACAAAGGTTACCAGGGGTTGTAAGATGTGAAAAAATGCAGGACATCATGGAGAATCATCTAACATCTGACACCTCAGGTCTCTCATAAATAAATGTTGAAAAAGACTGTCCCAGTCTTCTCACTGTATGTCACATGCTGCAGGCTAGACTGAGCACGCAGGTTCACCTTGGGATGGAGGATGGAGTGGAGAGTTTTCTGAGATGCTGAGCCAAATACCCGTAAGGGTTCAAATCTGAAACTGTTGATATCCTGTGTGAGGTCAGCTCATACCCTCAGAGCAGGCAAGGGATTCCAGGAGTTTTGTAAGAAGCACAAGAAGCAGGAGATAGAAATGCTCTCCCTGCTGCCATCCAGTTCTTGGCTCTGGAAAAGTTCCTACATACAAGATTGTATTAAAAATATCATAGAAGGAAAAAATATATCTGTGTGTTTATGTGCTTAATATACATAATATAGTGCTTTACAGTTCACAAGTACTTTACCAAACTATTTTAGTCCACAACTACCTTCACCAGTTTTTTTGCATGGACATTGAGAAAATGTAGGAAGAGACTGATTAGAACCAGGTCAGATCCTACTTAATCCAGGAAGCAACTTTTGAGCAGAGTTTGAGGGCGACAAAAGGATGGGATGGAGAAGAGAAGGGACCAGAGGAGCAGAGGACATTTGGAGCGGCAAAGAATGTGTGCAAACCCAGAAGTTGAAAGAAACAGGGAGCTTGGGGTGGTTGGCCTTGCCCAGTTCTCCTCTGCATCCTTCCAGGGCCCCTGACTTTCTCCCCAGTGTTTATATGTCTAAGCACTGTCATTTCTCTTCAAGACCCTACCTGTCCCCCTTCCCACATCACCAACCCTGACATTCATCTGGGGCAGGTTACTGAAATAACATTCCTACCTGAGGAGGCTGGGGGTGGACAGATCATTTATGAAGACTTTGAAATCCCTGGCAAGAGTTTCTTTTGTCTATGGCTGACCTTAAGACATAATGGCATGAAGCAAAACCCATTTTATTATGTTCACAATTTTGTGGGTCAAGAATTCAGGCAGAGCGCAGTGGGGTGGCTTATCTCTACTCCATAATTCTTGGGGCTCTGATAGTTAAAGAGGGCTGGAGCAGGTGCTCTAGGGCTCTTTGTTTGGGGCTTCCATCTTGCCTGTAGCTAGATTCTTTCCCTGCCCTCTTTCACTTTCACAACACACATGCATTGTGTCTGCTGGGGCTGGAATGTCTAGGATGACTTGTCATACCATGTCTGATGCCAAGGGGAACAGCTGGGCTGGCTGGCCAGTCAGTTTTCAATTTTCTCTCTTTCATGGGATCTCTCCACTTGTCTAGCTTGGGCTTCCTCATAGCATGGTGGTCTCAGGGTAGTTAGATTTCTTACATCGTGGTTGGCTTTCCTAATGTGAGCATTTCAAGGGCCCCGGGCAGATACTTCAAGGCCTCAGAAGTCCTAAATGTCCCTTCCACTGCATTCTATTGGTCAAGCAAGTCACTAAGGCCATCCCAGATTCAAAGGAAGGGGGATTAACACTCTGCTTTTTAATGGGAGGACTAGCAATTGTTGCCATCGTTAACCTACCACACTAGGTCTGGGTGGATCAAATCCGTATCCTCAGGTTAGGGGCCTGGGAACCTGTGTGCTTAACAAATGACCCCGGGAGACTTGTCATCAGGAGACACTGGTATTGAGAGTTGGCTGTTAAAATAGAACTTGGGTTTGCCATGAACTAATTGTGTATAAAACTTACGTTCTCCTGGAAATTGTCAGTATACATACTTTTACTCTTTCTTGACCTGACCTAGAATCTGTTTGATATTTGGTCCAATTTTTACCCCCTTCATGCTGGTCCTGAGACCGTTTGCCTTCAGATTCCCCTCTTCCCCAGTTTCTCCTGCCCTGTGGTGTTTTGTAGGGCGCCAACCTCTGTAGACTGCATTTCCCAGGCTCCATGAGATCTGGCTCCTAGCTGCATTTGTTCAGTGGAAGAGGGAGACTGAAGGGTGGAGAGAAAAGGGAGGCGGGAGTGCCCCTCCCCTTCCTCTCTGATTATAGCATTTTATGGGCTAAGGAAATACAACACTTCTCTCCTGGTTCCAGTTTTCATGAGCCATCCTGGTTCCTGATAATCTCTGGGTTTCCCCTCCATCCTATTGGGCTTCTTAGCTTTTCTACCATTTGGGTAACCAGTTTCCTGCATTGAATTCCCACTGGTTTGAATTCCTAGAATGATTTTTGTTTACCTGTTTGGGTCCTGAATGAAGTATCATTTTAATATTTTTCCTAATTTAACTAACCATGTACCACTCTTGACCCCCAAGCTCACTCCCACTAACTCCTCAGCAAATGGAATCCAATTTAACATTCATCCTGGTATTTCTTTCAAGGGCAATTTCTGCCATTTTCAAAAGAAATACAGAAAATTAAATGGAAAAACAGCCATCTTTAATAGTCCTGCCAGCCAGCGATAACCCCCCTTTAACCTTTGGTATAGATAGTTCCTTCCAGTCTTTCTTTTCTTTTCTTTTTTTTTTTAACGTGTTCATTCCAGTATTTTCACATATTTTTCACATCGTTGAGCTCACACAGTATATCTATTTTTGCACCCTCTCTCTTTTAGCTTGACATTTTTATCATAAACATTTCCCCATTTCTTTAGAATTCTTTATAAACACCACTTTAACTTGTGAAAGGAGCCAAAAAAAGGTAGAATTTGGGAGAATTCTGATTTTTGAAATTCTGTACTCCAAAAAAAGAGGATGCCCACTAGGATTTGCATCTGCATCTCTCAAGCTCATTGTTCACTAGTGCTTGCAGTACCCAGGGCCATTGTGGGAGAAGTGACAGAATGATCCAGCAGGGACTGGTTAGGAAGCCAAGAGGTCACATATGAGGCAATTAGAAATAAGAGTTAAAACAAAATCAGATTCTGAGGAAGTACTTCAAACTGTGAGGGTAATAAAGGGGCAGAGGGAGAAGAGGTTGACATGAGCTGCACTGGTCCTCCAAAGTCTCTTCCTGTGATGCCAGCAGAATAGTGAGTCACATGGGCAGGGTTCAGGTAGGTCTGGGGGAGAGGGAAGATGCTCCAGGCCAAGGAGGGTACAGATTGGGGGCTTTGGAGTCAAGCAGACCTGGGTCTAGTCCTGGCTCCATCATGCCTACGAGCTGTATCAGTGATGATAGGCAAGTTAGAAGCCTTTCTCGGCTCCAGTTTCTTGGTGGTCGTGATAGCACTGCCTACTTCTTGGAACGAAATGCAGAACTTGAAAGAACTACAACCAGACTTCTTCCCACCAGGATTAACACTTTGCTCCAGGTGAACGTGGAAGCGAATAATCTTCATATAAGCGCTTGCTTTTGGTGGTGCCCCGTAGTTAAAACTGCATCTCTATGTTATTGAAAGTATTAATCACCTGCCCTATAAGAGCAGGAGAAGTTAGTATCTGAGCTGAGTTGGGAGATTCTAACTCAGCTCCTGGTGCAGCTGAACCCAAGGGGCACTGAGCCTTCCCCCAGCACCCTTTGTACACCAGGTGCCACCAAGTCTGTGGGTCAGCGTGGCTTCTGGTCCTCTTCCCTTTCTGAGTGGGCCCTTATCCATAGCGTCACGGGAAGAGGGTCATATATTGGGGAAAATGTGTTTTCTAAGGACATGTGTTTGAGGATGCTGAGCTGGTAGAGCTAAATGTCAGGAAGAGAAAGTAGTGATGGTAGAGGGGTATGGGTGGGAGTGACCAGCATGAAACATGTGGTTGAGGTTGTTGCAAATATTGCAGGCTGGTGTGAATGTCTGTGGACCCCAAATACCTTTAAATTCTGTTTGCAGAGTTGACTTGTTATTACTGCTAGAAAAGGTGTGGGGAGGAGGATTAGTGAGAAGGTTAATACTTCAGGAGAAATCATAACCACATGCTCAGAAGGTGTGAAAGAACTTTTACTGTAGCCCCACGTTAATTACCTTCTCTCCTGGAGCTTAGCCAAGCTGCTGAGGGCTTGCTAACCAGACTTCACAGGGCCTCGTTCTCCCTGCCCTCCCCCTGCCAGAGTCTCTCACCTTCATCAAGACCTCCTGTGTGGTCCTTGGGATGCTGCCTGTGGTTAGCTCATTGGCTGCCCGTTGTCCTGCTGTATGGATTCAACTGATGGTCCATGACAAGTGCTTTTTCCCTGGTGGCGAGGGGCTCCTGGCTTCTGGCTTCTAAGAGCCCTAGTAGAGTATGTTGCCATTTCCAGAACTTCCTCCTGAGGCTCCCTATGTGGACCAGGTGGGAGGAAGGAAGAAGTCTTTTCCTTCTCCTCCCCAAGGGCCTTATAGAGCCCACCTGTCTTATCCAACCTGCCCTGAAAGGGGAAGGTCTCAAAATACAGAACCTCAATGAATCACAGCCCTTGGATACTTATTCCTGGACACGGAATTGGCTCCACAAGAGCCCCTCTCTGTGCCTCCACTCTCATCTACATCTTGACTCCATTGTTTGGATAACAATGAGGAGCCGAGTTTAGCAGTGAGCATGGGGTGCTTTGTCCACACTTCTGCACAAAAGGACAGCTGCTGAAGCCTGGAAAAGCCTGCCTACCTGCCAGAAATCTAATTTCAGACACCTGCACCAAACTCACCTGCACTTGGTGCATGCCTGTAATTGCTTTGGTTTTTGTCAAAAGTGCTTGAGGGGAGGCAGAGCTCCCCAGAGCCCAGAGGAAGGGAATTGGAACCTTTCTTTCATTGCCAGCTTTGTTCTCGGGGCCCAGAACTCTTTCCCCAGCTGTCCAGTGGGAGTACTGGGAATAAATGGGAAGAGGTAGAATGTTTTCCATAACTCCACTGGTCTTAGCCAAGCGCCCCCAGAACTGCCCCTCTGTGATGTCTGTACAATATATGTGGTCCTTTTGATTTGTGTGGCCTGAGTGAGCATCCCTGATTTACTCCTTTCATTCCTGGCCCCAGGAGTTGTGCATCTCAGACTGAGACAGGTTGCAGGTGGGGTCCTGCTCAGGGTCAATGCTCAGGTAAAAATCATTTTAAAGGCCAACTGGGTATGCGAAGCACCCTGAGAAAAGGTGAAGCGTCCCTTCTGTATAAGGTCTTGCCCTTCTTATGGTTGGTCATGCTGCTGATGATGGAGGCTGCCTTTGCCTGCTTCTGAGAATGGAGAGATCCAAATCCCAGTGCATGGACTGAAGACAAGAGAGAAGAAGGGCAGGATGCGGGCAGGCGCGGCCAGCCATGACAGCCAGGAATTTTCTATAAGCTCACATCAAAGACATTCCTTAGCAGCACACTCTCTCAGAGCTTTTTCTGGCTGTCTTGAAGTTGGCCTTTCTTTTCTTCATTTCTGAGGACATAAGTGCTTTCCAGTTCGTCTTGTCTATCCATTTTTGAATCTTTGTATCATTTTCTTCATCACCTAAATGCATACACATATGAAACATATGGATGTAAACATAACTGTATAAATGTGTGAATAGATTGGCACATGCGCACTGTATACTGAATGCCTGGCCAATGGGGACCTGCTGTACAGCACAGGGAACTCAACCCAATCAATATTCTGTGATAATCTATATGGGAAAAGAATCTGAAAAAGAATGGGTGTGTATATGTGTAACTGAATCACTTTCTTGTATAGCAGAAATTATCACAACTTGTAAATCAACTATACTTCAATAAAATTTTTTAAAATGGAGAAAATAAAATAAAGGACGCATGCTTTCTAATCTGCTTCTTAAAACCCCACTTTTTTGTAAACATATTTCTTTTTTTATTATTTTTTATTTTTTTAATTTATTTTTTAATTTCCCCAATACATTATTTTTAATTTAATTTTTATTTTATATTGGAGTATATTTGATTTACAGTGTTGTGTTAGTTTCAGGTGTACACCAGATTGATTCAGTTATATGTGTACATATATCCATTCTTTTTCACATTCTTTTCCCATATAAGTTATTACAGAATATTGAATAGTGTTCCCTCTGCTATACAGTAGGCCCTTGATGATTATTTTATACATGGTAGTGTGTATGGTTTTTTTTAGTTTATTTCTTTTATGATTTTTACTTTTTTCATTATAGTTGATTTACTGTGTTCTGCCAGTTCCTACCGTATAGCAAAGTAACCCAGTCATACATACACACACATCCCTCCCTGTAAACACATTCAGTATCATATTTCTATAAATTATTTTGAATGGCTCAATAGTTTTCTGTCTTATGAGTGCATCTTAATAATGATAACAAAACTGCTAGCTAACATTTATGGAATGATTTCTTGCTCTACAGTTATCTAGGAATATATTAAGCACTGTGCTAAATAATAATACCAGGGAGGCAACTACTATAATTATGCCCGTTTATAGGCGAAGGAATGGAGGCTTAAGGAATTTAAGTAATTTTCAAAAGATCACATGGTTCTTGAGTAGCAAAGCCAGGATTTACCCTAAGCACCTGATTTCAGATCCTACACACCTAACAGTTATATTGACTCTCTGATTTATTTAACTGCTCTCTTACTGTTGAACATTTGGGAATATTTTATCTTAAAAAAATATAAACCCTTGTTTTAATCTTTGCATACATCCATAATGACATTGCTAACTAGATTCGCCTCTGGTATCTTTGAAGAACATGGTATCCTGTAGACTTATAACATGTTAAGCTTTTTATTTGCATTCTGTGTTATAATTTTTTGTTTGGTTTCCAAACATCTATGATACTTGGAGGAGGGGCCCATCTTCTTCAGGTGCTTTAATCAAGACCGGCCCTCCTGCTGACCAAGCCCTTGCCTCTGAACTCTAAAACCAAGCCTTGGGTACTGGTTCCAGACAGACATCCAGAGTGTGGTCTTCTCCTGTCCTCTCATTTTCCCCTAACCTGCTTTCACTCGATCTTATCTCCTGGCTCTTATCTGCCACCTACACCTCAGTTTAGTCCCCACCCTGGTCCCTTCCACCTGTGGCACTTTTCCAGCTCTGGGTAACATCTTTCCTGGATGTTCTCTGCTGGTCTTACCCTCAGTATCTCACATGGCCAGCATATAAAGACAGTGCATTTTAAATGCTGTTTCCAGCCCCCTCACCCTCCAGCAGTACCTGACCAGAGTAGGGCTTATCTGCTCTGACCAGCGCCCCTGCAGTATTGTTCATGGGAAGGAATTTATCAGGAAATGGCTTAGCTTTTTGTCTTGCTCTACATTTATCTGGGAATGTTCGTTCCATCTGCCAGCTAATTTTCTTAGTTAGATCTTCCAAGATGCTCCTCTGCATGTTCCCCCCCCTCCCCCCAACCCTCACCTTGTCCCCTTCAGCTGCTTTCCACCATTTCCTACTGGAGTGCACCCTACACTTCTCTTCTGCTTTGTACTCACTGACTCAGGTGATAGCTCCATGAACTGTCCAAACCACACCACCTTTATATAGAACCAGATAAATGGACGCATAACCACAGGCATTACTTTACTTTTCTTTTTAGCTAGATTTCTTTTTTTTTTCTTTTTCTTGTTTTTTTTGTCTTTTTAGGGCCACACCCACAGCCTATGGAAGTTCACAGGCTAGGGGTCGAATCAGAGCTGTAGCTGTTGGCCTATACCACAGCCACAGCAACGCTGGATCCCTGACCCACAGAGCAAGGCCAGGGATCAAACCTGCATCCTCATGGATCCCAGTAGTGTTTGTTACCACTGAGCCACATCAGGAACTTCTTTAGCTAGATTTCTAATTGTGGAATTAAAGGCTTTGTGCAACATGGGGCTAGATTTTGGATGGTCAGGGGAGCTTTCCTTTGCTTACTGCTAAGGGTAGCTTAGCTGTGGGAACTATCAAACAAGAGCAGGCATGGATCCCGGACAATCCTGGTTTGATTCCACAGTCCATAACCCACTATGCAGTTGTGCAACCACAGTCAATTCTGTAACTTCTTTAAGCCTGATCTCCTCATCTGAAAGGGGATAACACTTGTTTCACAAGTTCGTTGTGAAAATTAGATTTCCAGAAAATGTATGTCAAGCCCTTTGGCTTCCCACAGCTTGCCATGCAGTAAGTGCTCAGTGTTTTCTTCATTAAAGGCTTCTGAGGTGGGAGGGATATAAGGGACAAGTTGTGTTCTCACTGTTCCAAAAGCCTCCCTGTGAGAAGGACAGGCTGAGAGTGGCCTGGCTGGGCCACTGGAGGCTTCTCCAAGGGAGTGCAACAGCCCTAAAACAAAAGATGTGTGGAAGCTTGGACCAGGAGTTCTTATTCTGGGTCTGTAAGTGGGTTTTTCTATTCACCTCCTATAATTGCATGGAAAATTTGTGGCTGTATATATATATATATATATATACACACACACAAATGTGACTGGGACAAGTCTCTGGCTTTCATCAGATTCTCAAAGGGGTCATTGACTTCAGAGAGGCTGTGGACCACTGCTTTAGAGACACCTTTGACTTCTGCATCCTCTTCCTCCATCAACGGTGGCTGTGGGCTGCAGTGGACAGGGCCTGGGAATGCCTCTCAGGGCCTCAGCTAGACTCAGGAAGTCCATGGAAGCTTGAGGGATCAGGGCTAGGAGAGTCAGGGGCAAAATGCTAGGGGTCAAGGCAGGGAAGTAGGACAGACTTAACGAAGTTAAGAAAAGGCCTGAGAGGCTAGAGGCAGCAGAACTTTAAAGCCAAGTCCAGGCTGCCCGTGTGGCTGCAGCACTGATTTTCTGAACATGGCGCATTCACTCTTGCTGCTGCCAGGCTGTTCTTCTTCCATCTCCCCTTTTCCTCTGCTTTTCTTGCATCAAGGGTTCTGCCAGTTAGAATTTCAGAGCCCATTTTCCTCTCCTTCTCACAGCACCCACCCATCCAAGAAATGCAGAGACATCACCCCCAATGCTGTAGATCTCAGCCTCCTTGGATCTTGGCATTCTAAGAGATATGTGCTGAAGGACTCAAATTCAACCCTCCCTGGGATCTCTGGAGTCCCAGTTGGGCACCCACCAGGGTGACCGGCTCTTTTCTGTTCCTACTCTGGAGAGGGCAAGAAGAAATCAATGTACAGGCACTGTAAGAAGAAGAATTAATCTTTTGCATTATTTATTTGAATATTTTTTATTACGACCTTACCATGTGCCAGGCATGATGCTAGATGCTAGGGACACAATATTGAATTAGACACAGTCCTTTTTTTCTTAAGGAGTGAAGGGTCTGTGTGGATGTCAGAACAGTGGCCAGGCAATTACCATGCGGGGATAACAGTGCTCTGCTGGAGGAGTACGTGGCTGGCCTGAGCAATGCTGAGCCCGTGCTGCAGCTTGCAGCAGGGGGTAATCTCAGGCGTGCCATGGAGCTCCAAGGTCTGTCTCTGCTATTTGAGGGGCTGGAGTGAGGGCTATGGAGAGGATGGCCTCTAGAAGGCATCTTCTATTCTTGGATTTGGGATTTTAGGACCTCTTTAGGGTGACCTTTGGGAGAGTGAGATGCATGTCCTGTTGGCAAGAGTGTTTTTCCAACCTTTTATGCTGTTTGACAGATTCCATCTCCTTTCACAGATTCCATCTCCTTTTACATTAATCTCAATTTTAAAAGGCGAAAGGATCATCCTAAGCAGGAAGGGTGGGGAATTGCAACCGTAGCAGTCAGAGATGCAGTGTAAGAATGACCAGTGGTCTAATGAAAAAAGCACTGATTTGAGACTAGAAATCTGGGTTCAGAATCTGATTCTGCCACTTATAAGCTGTAGGGCTTTTGGCAAGTAACTGAAACTCTCTGAGCCTCTCTTCCTGTATCTATAAAAGTGGGATAGGTTACCCACGCTTTAGAGAATTGAAATGAAGGGTGTGTGAGGGAATGCATATAAAAGTGATCCAGTGTGCTCAGTGGGAGGGGACACATTTGGGAGCCTGAGGTAAATTTTTTCAAAGCCCTTCGCATTTGAAATAGCAGACAATCAGGAGGTAGCCTGCATCATCCCTCTTGGGAGGGTGTGAGTGTCCTTTTGGTTTGTGAATCGGTATGTGTGGCACAGACACTGCAGGTTGGTGTACTAACACCCATTTTGAAGAACTTCTCCCTTGTCTTCCTTTATTGTCAAGGTTGGAGAGTGACATCCTTAAATTTCTAGCTTCCCTCACCGGTAGAGAAGACCTACATATCAATAGAATGATATGTAGGCAAAAGTCAATGTGAAGGTCTTCTCTTCTTAAGATAAAAACATCCACAGAGAAAGCTGTTTGCTTTTCACCCTTTTTCCATCCTGAAATATGGACATGATACCAGGAGGTATTGCAGCCATCTCATGACCAAGAGAAAAAAAGCCATGTGCAAAGATAGTGGGTCAAGAAGATAGTTGCCATTTAGGCAGCTCCAGATTGCCAGCTCCAGACTTGTTGTTGCTTGAGACATTTAAGCACCTTACTTGTTGAAGCCACTCTAGTCGGGCTTTCTGATACTCTCAGCCAAACACAATCCTGACCAATGCAGGATTGTGAGGTCTGGAAAGTCACAGGTGAACTGGGGCTCAGAGGGTGGTGGAGACACTTGTGATGCAGGCTATCCTTCATAGCAGGAAGAACAATGGCTTTCCTTTACTCTGGCTGGCTGAGCTCCTGGTCACTCCAGTGACTTGGCATTCCGTGTGGCAGACTGGAACATTGCATGTTTTCTTTTTTTAACAGACATTGCTAGTTTTCAGAACTTTTCTCTTCCTGGAGAAGAATCCTTAGGGAATAACAGAAATTTAAAATGCCATCCTCATCAAAAAGTATTTACAGAGTCCTATAAAGTCCTGATGTACAGCTCTGCTGGGGTCTGTCTGGGTTGAGGGCTATGATTTCTGTTTCCCCAAAGCTCCTGGTGGGAAGGGAGACATGTAGAGCTGCCCTTGGGGACTCCAGGTCTGCTGGAGGACATCAGACATAAACAAATGATAGACTTGGGAATGTTTACTTTTTGAGAATGTTTAAAAGACATGCAAATTAGTTTGGTATGAATTAAATTCATAAATGCAGCCAAGGGAGTTACTCCAGAGACATGGCTCCCATCTTGGAAAGAAGTGGCTTTTACCTGGGTTGTCTCTTCATCTCTGGTTAGACTTGGGCCTTGGAGCTGTGATCAGGAGCATCTGGATATGAGGATCATCCAGCAACAGGCTAGGGTACAATATCATCCCGCCTCCCATCTCCTACCCCTGTTCAACTGCAGTGGGGAAAGAGCTAGCTCAGGTAGGAAGTTTGAGTTCCCCTGTGTTTGCTTTGCTTAATTTTCATGGAAGTGATTTAGAAAATTTAAATTAGAACGAAATCAGCATGAAGATCTAGAGTTCTCTCTGTGTGGAGAAGTGGCAGCCACTCCACTCTGTTCCTTTAATGAAAGTTCAGATAACCTGATTTTCTTTGAATCCCCCTTCCTCCTGCATTTTTTTTTTTCTGGCTGCCTTTTCACAGATTCATCTACCCTTCCCCTCTTCCCAAGCCTGCTTCCTCTTCTTGTGGCCTATGTTTGTCTCTCCTGTGATGATCTCTGACAATAGATACTGGGGTCTGTCCCTCCTGATTTTGCTTCATCACCACCTTTTCTTCAAGACATGCTTCCTTTCCTCTCTGGTAAAGAACAAAGTACATTTCCCTTAGTCCCTGGGACTGTTCCATAGTCTCTGAGCTCTCCTGATACTGTGTCCTGCTGCTCCTGGCTGGCCCCAGTCCCTTCCCAGTGTGTTGTGCCAGTGGCACACTGGCCAGCAGCACCCCCTACTCTTAGCTTTGCTTGTTTCCTCTACTCTCTGACATGTTCTGATGGTGCTTGTCCATTAATGTTTGATATGCTGCCCCCAGGAACCTTGGTTGCATTACACAGGGGAAGTTTCCCATCCTCCCTCATCAGCACGGCAGAGCTCTGGGGCTGGAGAGATCATTTTGCTTCCCATAAACTTGGTGTCATCTGTCATCAAGTCTCCAATTAGCGGAAGCTGGATGCAGCAGTTTGGGGGTACCAGCCGTCTCCCTGACCCGGCAAGGATGGAAGTCTCCCAGGAATAGCGACAAGCTGGCTCGTTATCCCTGAGCTGTCTGAAGCTTGAGACTGACCTGTTCTCCTGGGCTGTTCATTAGAGCTTTCTGGCCAGGACAGGTTCTTTTTGTTTGTGCCCATTTGTCAGGACTAGAAATAAAGACAAGGGAATGCAGAAGGCTTATTCAAGGTCGTGTAGCTAGTTGAGGGCAGAGCCAAGTGAAAGCTGCTCTGTTGATTTTTGACTGGGTGCAGTGATGAGCCTCCCCTGGCTTCCTCAGAGGATACCATGAGCCAGATGCAGGCTGCTTCCAGACAAGGAGGTTGGAGGCACCCAGGTAGTGGCTTCTGTAGCTTTATATGCTTTGGCATGGGGGTAATGTTCCCAAAGCAGGGTGAGAAAGAGAAAATAACGATAGAGCAATAGCTAACAATGACCTCTTCTGTGCAAGGAACGGTGATAGTGCTTTCCATTCTCCATCTCCAGCACTTTCGGTGTGAGTCTCCCCATTTTACAGATGAAAATTCTGATGCTCAGTGAGACAGTCACCCTTCAAACTTAGCAAATATGTGGCTATTAGTCTTTCTCCTTTTCTTTCAGAGTCCTGCTAGATCTGGGTGTAACCTCTTCAAAACTGGAATCCCCTTCAGACCTTCTGTCCTGTTTTTCCCTCCCTGGCTGTACTAGGGGAGGTTGCTCCACCTTACTTAAGTTTCTTCTTAGGGTCATTTCATCCTTTAATAATAATCC
The DNA here is from genome assembly GCF_016906955.1 of Phacochoerus africanus. Lineage (NCBI taxonomy): Eukaryota > Metazoa > Chordata > Mammalia > Artiodactyla > Suidae > Phacochoerus > Phacochoerus africanus. The sequence continues at coordinate 216,529,384 of NC_062544.1, read as the reverse complement.
TTTTTTTGATGTTACACTTTTAGGAGTCTTTCAGTTCAATTCTGACAAACACACAGTTTCTTACACTCACTGAATCTAAATCTAAATATAGACACCAGAGTCTGTATTTAAAATTTTTTTTCAACCAAATCTGATGATAAGCCAGGTTTGGGAACAACTGCTCTAGGCCACAAATAAGTGTCCGTTTCTTATTTTTCACATAGGGACTGTCTACCTAAAAAGAGAAAAGTGAGTGCAGGCTGACTGTCCTTAACCACTCTTCTACCCTCATTTCCCAAATATCTGATCAGCAGCATATGCTCATCTAATTAAGATGCATTTTGATTACAGAAGGTAAACCATGTGCAGTTGATCAAAGAAAATATTCCAGTTATTTTTCTTGGGCTTTGGAAAGCATCATGTGATTTTATCTCCTACTTTGGATTATCTGTGCGTTAATGTGCTAACTGTAGGTTTTGACATTAAAAAAGAAAATTTTGATAATCCTTGTTGCAGAAATTACCTCAAGGCGCTTGTGATGCCTCCCTAATCCCTTAGTTCAAAACTAAATCTCTGAGATTTTCCTTCTCATAGCAGTTCTCTACATTGCCCCAGAACCCAACTGCCTCCCCTCCTAAAACTCCTGTCATCCTTCCTAATTGTTTCTTAACCAGTTTATTAGGAGAGCTCTATATAGAATTATCAGACCCTTGGTGTTTAGGAGCCCATACTTCTTCCTCATTCCTTTGTGCCTTTGTAACATTTCCTTTACTTCTATTAAGTTTTTGTTTGCAAAGTCTGCCATCAGCTGCTTTTTTCTTCTACTTCTTCTTCTTGCTGAAATCACACCAGAACATCAGTGTTACCATATTAGTCCAAATGGAAAGGTGGAGTTGGTGACTGTGAATGTTTTCAGGGAGGAACAGAAGCCTGATTGTAGTGTTTGCAGCATTCGCTGATTTCCATTGGGTAAATATTCCTATCTGTGGCCAGTTTCAAGCTACCAACCTGTTTAACAATCAGCTGGCAAAAATCCTGACAACTACCATTGGCTCTTGGGAGCCAGAACAGCAGGCTCTGGCACCCCGTCAAGTGTATTCAGCTTAAACAACAGAAGCATTCTCATCACTTATAAGTTTTACATAAATGGAAATCATTTCTTAAGTCCTAGTTACCAGTTGTGTGACCTTGGTCAAATCATCTGATGTCTGTGAGTCTCAGTTTCCACATCTGTGAAATGAGATAATGACATCTATCTCAGGAAAGACTATGAAAGGATTTAATAGGTAATTACTGTAATTGTAATTATAATATACATATGTAATATTACGTATTATAATTGTTATGTATGGGTCTGGTGTATGTTAGGTGTGGAGCAAATGATTATTCCCCTCTCCAACAGGATGGAGACACAAAATTGAGAACAGAGAAAGATTTGAACTCTGAAACACCTGCTGGTGGTTGGCAATGCAGCTGGAACTATGCTGGGTGAGAGACAAGGCCAAGGATTTAGATTTGGGAATCAGAATGATGATAGTACTCTGTATTAATACTGATCTCTGAAATTTACCTGGTACTGTCACATGAGGTTATCAGAGGCATGGGAATGGATGAACTTTTTCAGAAAGGAGAATGGAGAACCTGGCTAACTACTAAGTCCTTTATAGTTCTGAGTACTCCCAGATTTTCCCTCTTTGAGTTTATCATTCTCCTTCTCTTTGGAGGTCTCCCACAGTTTTTGTACCCACATCCCTGACATATCCTTACTGTTTTTGAAAGAGACCTATCCACCCTTCACGCATTAACAATAGACAGAAGATTTTGGAATGGAGATAGAAAGCAATGTCTTCAGTCTGCACAGTTTACTGTCATGATACTTCACCCAAAATTATATCTACCACATCAGTGTTCTCTGCTAATTGGTCAGCGTAGGTTGACTACTATATTAACTTGCAAATATCAGGGGTAACCGAATAGAAGCTTATTTCTTGCTGACATCCACTTCTGTTCAATTCTCTGCCATACCTTGGAGCCCTCCAGTGGAGCCTCCACCTCCAGCCTTCAGAAGAGGGGAGGGAGTGGAGCACACATGTGTGGGATGATTTCATGGGCCAGTCCTGCAAGTGGCATATAACACTCTGCCCATATTTCATTGGCTAGAGTTCATCCACATGTTGCTCTGAACTGCAAGGGAGGCTGGGACGTATAAGAGTTATGTCCCTTGGAAGAAGATGGAGTGGGCATGGTCAGCATCCAGCCAGTGGCTTGGTGGAAGTATTTGCCAACATGAATATATGACAATGCAGCTCACCGCAGGAGACTTGTGTGCTTAGCCCCTAGGGTTTTCTGGGCAGTGTAGCACGTCGAGAAGTACAACCCCATTCCCATAGTCAGACAGAGATTTCGTTTAAGCTAGATTTATAGTTGCTGGCTTTACTGTATTATGTGAGTTCCTGAACTTTCCAGGACTGGTGTGTTGCTGACTGTACCAGCTGGTTTCAAGTTAACTCTTGAAATTGATAATATTTGCTGTTGTGTTTATAATTACCAGTCATTAACAGTCAATGGGGTGGGAAGATTCATGGGACTTCTCATTTTAATTTAGCCAACTGTTGTTGACTGAGATGCTTCAGACAGTTTTTATGGGTTGTTTTAGTTGCTTGCTTACACGAAGAAAACTGATTCCCCACTTCAAATCAAGATTGGCATTGGCACTTCTGAAAGGGTTGGCAGAATCTCTGGCTGAGAGCTCAGGGACTGCAGGGCTAGCCTGGAAGAGGCAGTCAGTCAGCAGGAAGTACATGGGATCCAGTGGAGCATCACAAAAGAAAGTTTCCTTCAGGTCAACATCACTACCCACCATCCAAGGTGGGAGAAGGAGATTTGGGCAAGGCTGGCAGCATCTACAAGTGGTAAGAGACCCTCGGGGTCAGGGGAGTCTGCCCTTTCACTGTAGAGTCATCAATCCATTCCTAGCAGGCTCCCAGGCAGTGACTTGGGGGCACAGGGACTAAGAAACTTCCCTCCAACCTGCGCCAGGAGACAGGCATTGGCAAGGGATAAGCAAGGCCCTACCCGGTCACATTGGGTTTCAGAGCTCGATGCAAGCTGCAGGGTACTAACAGCAGTGCTCAGCAGGAAACTGAGGCAGAAGCTCCCCAGAATGACTGTCCTCTGACTCCGTAGAAACCTAGGCACTGGAAGCTAATCCCAGACATATCAAACTGTGTGCCGGGGGCTGCATCAAACATGGCTAGATTCCAACTCTAAAAGGATTGATGCTGTGGATGTGCCTTGACTCAAAGTACTTGGGAATGAGGTGAGATAGAGCCATATGGCATGGGGGTTTGTGCATACAATGGCTTTGGAATGGGAGGGACCTCAGTTCAAATCCTGATTTCATCCTTTCCTGGCCCTGTAACTTTGGGTAAAGGATTTGATTTTTCTGATCTTTAGTTTCCATCCATAAAATGTGGCGATAATGTATTTCCCATAGGATAGTTGTGAGACTGAAACAACATCAGTTATGAAAAGCACTTAGGGAGCCTTCCCCTGGGTAGTGACCTTTAATCCGTGGCAGCAAATATGTCCTGCCAAGTCCCACAAAGGCAGCAAGAACAAAATAGCAGCCGGGCAGGGCTTCCGAAGGCAGGAGCTGAAATTCGGGCTCTTGTGATACTTGATTTACAAAGCCTTGTTTTGTGAGGTAGGCTGTCCCCGGGGGGGCAGAGGTGCCTTGGTTATGCCCACTGGTTTCACCAACTGGGCTTTCCACAGAGTGGCTAAGTATGGGGCTGGGTTAGGTGCCTTTAAAATGGAAAGTAGGACTGATAAGTCAGCCCACATTCTGACTACTCAGCTTCTTTGACACTCTCCACCTCTCAGCTTGAGGGTCTGCCCTAGCTCCTGGTAGCCTGCAACGTAATTTATCACACATTGTCTTCTCGCACGTATGTAACTAGAAGCACAAAGGTCCCTGAGAAGGTAGGAAGGGGCTTTTCCTGTACTGGCACTCAACTCCCAGTGGTTGGAAGGTTGAACATAAATTGCTTTGACCTTGAGCTTCAAGTAGCTCTGAAGTCTTGAGGGCTGCCCACGCCTTGGAAAGGGGTTGGCCCTCACTTTAAGATGAGCAGCATGAATTGTGAAAGGAAAGGGATTTCTTCAAGGAGCTTGATGTTTAAAGCCTTATACACAAATTTAAAGGGAAGGCAGGTAACTGGATTAAAGCCAGCAGGAGGCAAGCTTGGGAACAGCAAGGATAAAGGAGGGTTTTGGTTTTCTGCTTGGAAAAGGAAGTTTGTCATAAAAGGAGGTGGGGAAGGCAAGGGTCGGGCCTGCCATCCTGCTTCCATTGTTTCCAGCCAAGAGGATGTGTTTCAGACTAGAAAATGCAGAATGGATTATCGATGTAAGAACCGATGACCAAGTAAGGTGCGGGCATAGTAAAAGCACCAAGCTACTTTACCTGTCATAGCCAAAATAACGGCCATCAATTGCCTGCCCACCATGTGCCATGGAGACTTTGTAGACTGTGTGAGTTTGGTGTTATTAGCCTTATTTTACACACACATCCACAAAGCACAGAGAAATAAAGATTTCTGGGTTCCTAGAGCTAAGAGGATTAGAACCCAGGACCTCCTGCTCTGTCCACTCCCCACACTGCTTTGAGAATGCTCTGTATCTCAGGAATTGCATCCCAGAGCACTGAAGGAATGTGCCTGTGGGATCACAGGGAAATCACTAAGAAATCAAGGTATAAAGATGAGAATTGGCAGGTTCAGGAAATTATAGACTTGAGAGCTTGATCTCACCTAGCAAAATTTGAGAATCCTAGCTTTTGCACTAACGGGCCGTGTAACCTTGCACATGACATGACCCCTCTGGGCTTTCGATTCTTTGTCTCTAAAGTATGTGCTTCTGTAACATTATCTTTAATTTCTCTTCTAGTTCTAAGTGTTTCGCCCTGATAAGGTCCTTTAATGTATTCTGATAGTTTTAGCATTTCAGCCTATCTCCATCAGACACCTCTTTTTCACTTTGTATCATATGCTCTGGATTTTCTTCAAAGAATAAAAGGTTAAGAAGATGGAGCTTGGAGTGAAATAGTTATAGGTTCAAATCTCTCCTCTTCTTACCAAAAGGTTAGATGACCTTAAGTAAATGATATAAACTCACTGTTCCTAAATTTTCCCCTCTGTAGAATGCTGATCTTTCACACATTTCTATTGCACAGAGTTGTTTTAGGGTTAAATGAAATACTGTAACACTTAGCCCAGTGTCTAGAATATAGCAAATATCCAGCAAATGCTATTTCCCATATTTCTTTCATTCTCAGATTCCCTTCCCCTCCCATTTTGCCATGTCTGAAATCAGAATGCATCTCATAGCTTATGGTGTGTAGTAGTTTAATGGCAACCATTTTGTCTTTCTTAATGGCACATAAATGGTGCATTTTATAATTAATTAAATGTGGTATTTTCCCAGCATGATTCTCATCCTTGAGGTTCTCCTTTCCTCTCTGGGATGCCCCCTTCTCTAATGTCTTGCCAGCCACTATCTCTGCTATAGCAAAACAGAGTCAGGCAGTGGGACAGCTTGGGAGGGGACAGCCTTGGTCATTTTCTTGTCTGGTTTGGTCATTGTACTGGTGTTGAAAATGAAGGCCAGAAAAGGGAAGCGACTTGGAAAAAGGCACAAGGTGAACTTGAGTCTTCTTACTCCTAGTCCAGTGCTCCTTCTTATGTCATGTACGGTATTAGCATAAGGCCATGCCACAGTTAGGACTCAGTTGCTCTTTCCATACCTGGATCCAGGTTGGATGGGAAATCCTTCCAAATGTACATATAGATTCTGATGGAAAGATTTTAATCCTAGAATCCCCAAAGCTTAAATGATTAGATTGTTGACTCTTATTCTTCTCTCTCTCTGTTTTTTTGGTCTTTTTTTTTAAGGGCTACACCCATGGTATATGGAAGTTCCCAGACTAGGGGTCAAATTGGAGCTATAGCTCCTGGCCTACACCACAGCCACAGCAACGCCAGATCCCCAACCCATTGAGTGAGGCCAGGGATAGAACCTGCATCCTCTTGATCCTAGTCAGATTCGTTTCAGTTGAGCCACAACGGGAGCTCCCATATTCTTCTCATTTGTACAAACACAGAATCATAAAATTTTAGAGTTGAAGGGAAGATTTTTCCCTTAAGGAAAATTTTTTTTTCCGTAAGGAACTGTAATGTCCTCACCTTTGCAATAGCCTGAATTTGCAAGGCATGCTTTCTATAGGCAGCTTATTTCCTGCCAGTTATTGTGCCTACAATTTCAGGAGCTGACAGCATGTGAATGACTGTGTCTTAAATTGTGAATGGTTTCTGCAGTTTGGCTGCTTCCAGGTTGTACAGCTGAGCCCAGTGACAAATCAATCACACAGTCCAGACGCTTCATTAATTCATCCGTTCACTCCATCACCTAGCAACTTACTGGACTCCTGTTACCTACCAGTCACAAAATACACACATAATTTCAGTTAATTGTCACAACAACTTTATATGAGGTTGGTATTACATGTTGCATATCGGAAAAGTGAGGCGCAGTGATACTAAGTAACATTCTGGGGGCTTTGACACTGATCCTCTGCTTGGAAAATAGGGAAGCCCTCCAAAGTGAAAGAGAACTCTATTATTATAAGAAAAATGTCTTAAAATTGACATAGCAAAGTAAATTATTATACACTGCAGTGTGAATTAATAAAAAATATACTCAGCAAAAGGAAAAGAAATCGAATGTTCATTGAATAGCTTATTAGCTCTAAAGATTAATTGTATCAATCACCTTAACTGAGTCAGTAGAACTCAGAGTAGTTCTTTTCCTCCTCTCATATACAGTTGGAACTTCAGTGAAAATACGCAGAGGTAAATCAACTGTACTTCCATTATTAAAAAAAGAAAGAAAAAAAGTATCCAGAAGACTTGGTCTTTTTCTAGCCTCTGTAAGCAGCTCATCTCTCTCTCCTTTGGTCTCATTTTTTTCCCCACTTTTGTCCACCCTACAACATATGGAATTCCCTGGGACAGGGACCAGATCCAAGCTGTAGTTGCAATCTAAGTTGCAGCTGCAGCAATGCTGGATCCTTTAACCCTTTGGGCTGGGCTGGGGATCGAACCTGCACCCTAGTGTTGCAGAGATCCCATTGCACCACAGTAGGAACTCCCCTTTTGGTCTCATTTTAATGAATGAAATGTTATAACAATAAGAATGTCTTTGTTTGAGGCCATACATCCAGAAATTTCTAAAACTCACTTTTTTATTGGCAAAATGTTCTTAATCAGGCTTTTACATACATTTTGAATAGAACAGAATGAGACAACCCTGTTTGCAAAGGGGCTTTTTCCTTGACAGAATGTTTACCCAGTCTTTTGAGGGACTTCTCACCTTGCCGTGTGCTGGACTGTGGGCGTTCAAAGCCTTCGGGCAGGCTGGCTTCTCTCTGTAGCAGGGCAGCCTGATTTCCATTGTGACTAGTCGGCCTTTCATGGGCTTGAGGGAGGGTGATTGGACACCACAAAGCAAGCACACATGCAGGGTTTCAAATTGCCTCTCGAAAACAAGAGGTTTGTGAAGATTTTTTTCCCATTAGGGAACCTGAGGGGTTTTCCTTCTCCTTTATGCTTCTTGCCCTTCTGCACAAATGCCTCCCAAAGTGACCGAGGCTCAAATGCATCTGTGTGAGGCTTGGCAATTAGTAACTGAAAGTGTTGGTTCCCATGGAAAATTTGATCAAGTTTCAAACAGTAATAGTCATTCTTCTTGAAAAAAGAGATGAGACAACAGAAGCTACATGTTTCTTCCCTGGGCTCCTGTGCTTAGACCAAGAAAGGCCATCTCTTCGGCTCCCCTGGGTGACCATCTGTGTTTTATGGCCTCTGGGTCCTTGCTGGCTGAGCCTCTCATTGGTTGTATCGTTCTTTCACTCATTCAGTCGTTGGTTGTGGGTTATGAAGAACATTCCCAGTACGTTCCAAGGGAGCACCTGACACAGACCTTGTCCTTAGAGAACGTAACCATTTGTAGGCTCTCTATCCATCTAAATAATTGGCACTGTCGATAGGACTTTTCTGTAATGATGGAAATGTTCTTTATCAGTGTTCTCCAATATGATAGCCATTAGCTACTTCAAATGTGACTGAGGACCTGAATTTTTAATTTTGTTTAATTAATTGAAATTTAAATAGTTTCATATAGCTGCTGGCTACTGTGTTGGAAAGAAAAGTCCTAAGTTCTTATTTACCTCTCCTTGCATTTTAATGTGAATGCATCTATAGTGGGGCAACTTTTCAGGCCATGGTATAGAGTAGAAGATGCTTGACTAAGATTGGATTTCTAGACTCGTTGTGTGACCTTGAGTACCTTTCCCTTACTGAATTTCAGTTTCCCTTCCTGCCAGCGAAGGACCAGCTGTTGGTAAGGACTTTCCAGCTCTGCCATTCCATTTGGTTCTACTTGGTTCTGGCCCTGGATGGGCACTCTAGGAAGGGGCATCTTTTGTCATGGCCTAGTGCTCTGAAGGGAAGGAAGGTTGTTGTCTCTGTTACCCACTGGCTGGGGGCTGTTAGCAAAGCCACCGGGCGTATTTAATAGTTCTTTCTGGGTGTGGATCATGGGAGAGGGAGGTGAGGGGAAGTGATGCTTTACTCTGGGAGGCTGGTGAATTCATGGAGGGTGGAGGGTGGAGGTCCTGGCCCCATTTCTGGGATGGTGACCCACCTCTGTGCATTCTAGATGTTGTAAGGAGACATTCAGTTGTCAGAAGAGAAAGGCTAGAAGAGGTGGCAGGAATCCACTGAGGCTGGCATTTCATGAGACCAAAAGTGTTTTCCAGGTTTCACTCACCTGCTTGTCCTAGTGGGCATGCCAAGACCATTATACATGCAGAAATTCAGGGATGTATCTTTGGTTATTTCGACACAGCCCTCACTCCTCATTGGGAACAATGTTTCCTGTCCTGTTTGAGTGGAAATGGGAACATAGCCACACAATTCTGCAGCTTCCTTACCCTGCAGACTAATGCCTGCCTAGACTTTGGGGTTACAATCTGCATAGTTGTGTTCCCGAGATTTGAGACAGCAGAGTAGTGCAGATAGATGGGATGAGCCAGGCTTTCTCTGATCGTAGCCACTAAAAAGCAGGTACTGCTTTTCACTTGAGGTTGGCAGTGATGGCAGCAGTGGTGGGAGGGCTTTAGCTAGAGCCTAAAAGCACAAGCATGCTTTGAGACCAGAAAGGCATGCAATATGTATCTGCTTCCACAAAAAGGCTACAATACAGGTGAGATAGTTAATACCTTACCTTTGTATAGACTTTTGCTGTTTGGCAACCGCTTTACTTTGAATTTATTTAATCCTTTCTTAGGGGTGTATTGAAACATCCACTTGAGGCAATTGAAGACCGAGAGGGTGAGGGATCTCCTAAAAGTTGCTAAGTTGAGGGAGTTCCTGTCATGGCGCAGTGGTTAACTAGGAACCATGAGGTTGCAGGTTTGATCCCTGGCCTTGCTCAGTGGGTTAAGGATCTGACATTGCCGTGAGCTGTGGTGTAGGTTGCAGACACGGCTCAGATCTTGTGTTGCTGTGGCTCTGGCATAGGCCGGCGGCTACAGCTCCGATTGGACCCCTAGCCTGGGAACTTTCATATGCCACGGGAGCAGCCCTAGAAAAGGCAAAAAGACAAAAAAAAAAATTAAAAAAAAAGTTGCTAAGTGGATATGAGTTGAACCCAGGTCATCTGACACCAAGTCTAGTGTTCTTTCTGCCACCCTGTGGGACCTAGGATCTACTTGAGTGGCACAGATAGGAAGTGCTGGGAGAGGACATGTCATTGAAAGATCCTCATGATAGAGTGGATAAAGAGTCCAACAAATATGTGTCAGGAATATAGAGCACAACGAGATGTCAGCCTGGGGATGATGGATTGGCTCACCAGCTGATGAAGGGAAGCTGCTGGCTGCCTTCGCTTGAGCCTGTGGAACTTAACCTTTTATCTGTTAGCCTACCAATGGGGCAGGGGCAGAGGCAGGAATGTCAGTCCCAACTCCAGGGGAGTGGGAAGGACTCAAGTGGGGAGGACTCCCAATGAGAGGGCTACCTGCTTTCCTCTTCCATGATACTTCTACTGACTGAGAGGCATAGGGCCACTTCTGGGTATTAGAAATCTCATGACTCTCATGCCTCATCTGTGACAGCACAGGTCAGACCCCTTCTGGGGCCCCACTTCTTTTTCTGGAGATTAACCCCAAAGAGAAAATTACAGAACATGCGAATAAATTGAAGAAGAAACATAGATGCAGAGCCTGCAGATTAAGAGATCAAAGACGCAGAGGATGGTAAATTTCAGCTAAGAGGAAGCAGAGGTGGTTTATTAGAGAGTTAAGTTTGGGATATTTCTTTATATGATCTGCATATAATTATACAACTTTAACATTTTAATACATATTCATTGCAGAAACAGAATAAAGAAGAAAATGAAATAGCTTCATAATCCCCACAACCCAGAAATATATCTGTATTTGGGATCACACCAAATTGATATTTCTGAGGGTTAAAGAAAAACCAAAAAACCAAAACAAAAAAAAGTTGAGCTTCAGCAATTTCATATGATTCAATCTAACATATATAGTACAGGTATCATTAGTATCCTATTTTTTACTTTACATATTGTGAGTATTCTTTCATAAAATTATAAATTACTCAAAAATAATTTTAATGGCTGATTGGCATTATGGCTATCTCAGATTTATCTAACTAGTCCCCTTCTATTGGACATTTAGTCTGTTTGCAGTTTGGGACTACAATAAAAAGTGCTACTTGGGAATTCCCATTGTGGCACAGCAGAAACCAGTCCAACTAATAACCATGAGGTTGTGGGTTCGATCCCTGGCCTTGCTCAGTGGGTTAAGGATCTGGCGTTGCTGTGAGCTGTGGTGTAGGTCATAGATGTGGCTCAGATCTGGCATTGCTGTGGCTGTAGTGTAGACCGTCAGCTGTAGCTCTGATTCAGCCCCTAGTGTGGGAACTTCTATATGCCATGGGTGTGGCCCTAAAAAGCCAAAAAAAAACCCACAAAAAAGTGCTGCATAAAATCCCTGTCCTTGAATATTAGCCCTCACTTTCCCTTAGTTCCTTAGATAGGCATCCAGAAGGGGAATTGAATAATTAGGTCATTGATTATGTATAGTATTATTCATGACTCGTATTACCAAATTGCCTTCTGGAAAGGTTGCAGCAATTTTACTTGCACCAGGAGGGATCTGGGCAGAGAGGGCTAGCACTGAACTCTTGCCAGCATTGAGGATTATTGCCTTTTAAAAATCTTTGCAAATTTAACAGTTTTTAAAACATCTCATCATTCAGTTTGCATATACTTGATTACTAATTAGGTTGACTACTTTTTCTTGTTTATTGCCATTTCTCCTTTTTTTTGAAATGTATATTTATATTCTTTGCCTGTTTTTCAGATAGGGGAGTAGAGTTAATCCTTTGTCAGATTTGTTGTAAATATGCTTCCCAGCTTGTCATTTATATTCTAAGTTTTGTTTATACCCTGATGTATAGTTTAAAATTTTCTATAGACAAACCATAAATATTTTCTTTTCTTATTTCTTTCAATGCTTTCATGTCTAGAGAGTGCTTTCTTATTTAGTTATCAGTTATACACTCACCCATGTTTTCTTTTAAGATTTTTTTATATGTCATTTTTAAGATTTGGTTTTCTAAGATTTGGTTTTCTATCTAAAATTTATTTTGGTGCATAGTGTGAAGTTTTGAGGATTAATTTGATTTTTCTTTTCCAACTAGTCCATTTTTCCAGTGCCATTTGTTGAATAATTCCTCTTTTCCCCATTTCTTTAGATTCTCCACTTATCATATATTAGGTTCTTAAATATGTCAGATCAGTATTAGGTCTATGAATCTGGCTCCATTCATTTGTATGTTAATTCTTGTGTTTGTGCCACCTTTTAATAATTGTAGCTTTATATATATTAATATAATATGTATAATATGCATATTAATATCTAGTAGGGCAAACACAACATATTATTCTTTTTTTTTTACGAAACATGCTTATTTTTATCCATTTATTCCCTCAAATGGAAGTCTAGTTGAAAATCCCTTTGGCATATAATAGGTACTTAGAGATTCATTCAACTTATATCTTCTATAAATTTAGCTTTTAAATCCAAAAGCATATTGATTTTATTTGAATTTTACTTTACTTAAATCTTCTTTAATGTCTTGTCTTCCTAAGATAAACCCTATTTGCATACATGAAAAATCTCTAAATGACATTTAATGAAAAATTAATTTTATTTTTACAGCTTATTTGAATTCAGTTCTTTTAGTCACAAGACACTCTATCTGTGATGGGCGGCAGTTTTTTTTTTTTTTTTCCTTGATACACCCATGGCATATGGAAGTTCCCAGGCCAGAGACTGAATCCAAGCCACAGCTGTGGCAATGGTGGATCTTTAACCCACTGTGTCAGCCCATGGATTGAACCCACGCCACCACAGAGACAATGCCTGATCGATCTTTAACTCGTTGTGCCACATTGAAGACTCCACAGTTATGCTGCTTTCTAAAGAAAAAAAGAAGGCATCATGAGTCGGACTCTCTCTTGATCCTGGTCATTCCTGAACTTATGCTAGTTCCTTGTTATGCTAAGTCTGCAAGGGAAGCTTTGTTGGTTATCTCTGGCAAACATTAACTCATCTCTCTGTTACTGTGGAGCGGGTCTGGGTTATGGCTGGGTAGGGACCCACCTGGGTACTCTTAGCTATTCCTTTATGTTCTCCGAAACCTATCAGAGACCTCAGTATTCACCACCAGCCTGTCCAGTCCATGACCTCACTGAGGTTCCTATAATCCATCACCTCTTCTCTCTTGATCCTTTACTTTTCAGACACTTTCTTAGAGAGTTTTATTATCCCTTTTGCATTTTCTGAATATTTGTTCTTTGTATGTACCTCTATCAATGTGTTTCTTACCTGATATTAAAATTACATGTTTATCAGTATGGAAGTACCTTAGAAAACTATATATAGAACTACCATATGGCCAAGAAATCCCAGTCTTGGGCACATATCAGGACAAAACTTTCCTTGAAAAAGACACATGCACCCGAATGCTCATTGCAGCACTATTCGCAATAGCCAAGACATGGAAACAACCTAAATGTCCATCAACAGATGACTGGATTAAGAAGATGTGGTATATGTATATACACAGTGGAATACTACTCAGCCATAAAAAAGAACAAAATAATGCCATTTGTAGCAGTATGGGTGGAACTAGAGACTCATACTAAGTGAAATACATCAGAAAGAGGAAGACAAATACCATATGATTTCACTTATATCTGGAATCGAATATTTGGCACAAACAAACCTTTCCACAGAAAAGAAAATCATGGTCATAGAGAACAGACTTGTGGTTGCAAAGAGGGAGGGGAAAGGAGTGGGAGGGACTGGGAATTTGGAGTTAATAGATGCAAACTATTGCCTTTGGAATGAATAAGTAATGGGACCCTGCTGTAAAGCACTGGGAACTATGTCTGGTCACTTGTGATGGAGCATGATAATGTGAGAAAAAAGAATGTGTACATGTACGTGTGACTGGGTCACCTTGCGTGCAGTAGAAAATTGACAGAACACTGTTAATCAGCTACAATGGAAAATAATAAAAATCATTATAAAAAAGTTACATGTTTATATATCTGATTCTCCCTCTAAACTAAAAATTTCCTAAGATAAGGAACTCTACATTTTTTATCATTTTACCCATAGTGATTGGAACTTTATTTGGCACATATAGTTGCTCTATTATTACTTATTAAACTGAATTGGGTAGTGTTTAGATACCTAAAGTAATAACTTAAGGAGAAACTTAAAAATTCCTTAAAACTCTAGGAAATCTTTCTGTGGCCAATCCTTCTACCTCAGGTTACCAGAAACCTAAATGTAGTATTGAGGGACCTGAGGAGTTCACGCTGTCTCATTTCTATGGGAGGTGTGTGTGTGTGTGTGTGTGTGTGTGTTATTGAATGAGGTGCACAGACTTTTCTTTTCTCTTTTAAAAAAAATTTATGGAGTTCCCGTCATGGCGCAGTGGTTAACGAATCCGACTAGGAACCATGAGGTTGTGGGTTCGGTCCCTGCCCTTTCTCAGTGGGTTAAAGATTCGGGCGTTGCCGTGAGCTGTGGTGTAGGTTGCAGACGCGGCTCGGATCCTGCATTGCTGTGGCTGTGGTGTAGGCCGGCAGCTACAGCTCCAATTAGACCCCTAGCCTGGGAACCTCCATATGCCGCGGGAGCGGCCCAAGAAATAGCAAAAAAGACAAAAAAAATTTATTGGGGTATGGTTTATTTACAGTGTTGTGCCAATTTCTTCTGTACAGCAAAGTGACCCAGTCATGCATATACATACATTCCAAACACCTTTCTTTCTTGATTACTGCAGTTATTTGTAAAACAATACCAAAACAAGTATTTTTATTCCTTCTAGTGACCCCTCCAAGTCTATATCCTTCAACACTTTTTCATATTTGTGTATCTCCTTGATATATCTTCATGTGTAACTCTCATTTGGTTTGTATATCCTAAGACAGGCTGGACAGCAGCCATTCTGGGTAGCAACTGCACATCTAGCTCAGGACCAAGGACAGCAGCATGCATGTCCTTGAAGTGGGAGAAGGTACTTTAGTTTGCTGAAGTTTGTTCAATAACATGACCTTTGGGTGTATCCCTTCTCACCTGTCAGGCTGCACCTGCAATTCTGCAAACCTGGTTGTTACTTTTTCCTTAGTTGTTCCATGTCTGTAGTGAACCTGTGTCTAGTCTGTTCCCAATTTGTCCGTGTGTCGTTGCTTCCACTGAGGGGCATGGTAGTGAGACCCAGGCAGTAATGGCACAGCTGTGGAATCTGAAAGCCTAGAGGTGGGAGCAGAGAGAAAGTCTGGGCTAGGGTGAGGGAAACTGCTCTAGGAGCTGCCCATGAGGGTCTCCTGCTCTGAGCTCTGCCATCAGCCACTGCTGCTTTATTGTGACCCACACCTGAATTTCAGGCCATGGGAGTGGGGGTGGGGAGTAGGAGAGAGGCCTTGGGGAGATTCTGGGCCTTTTCCTATTTGAATGCCTGCCCGAGTATCTTCTGTAATGACAGAGGCCAAATATGGCTTTTCGAATCAACAATTTCATTTTTAACCTAAGTCATAGTGTCCCAATTAAATGAGAATTAACAAAAATTAAAATGCCATTGACATGCACACTGGGGAAGAGGGAGACATGCTGAGTGAGGGTCCTGAGGAGGAGTGAAACTTTGATGTCTGAACTTGCATAGCACACACCTTATACCTCTGAGTACCTCCTTAACCCTCTCTAAATATATTGTAAAAGCAAATATACTGCTAACGTTTATCAATTGATTTATATTCATCACTAACTGATTCGTCACTAGCTAATGTTCTGTTACTTTGAAGACCCATCCCAGAATGATGCTCAGTGTAATAAAAAGGCAATAAATTGCCCACCGTCACCACCATCTGTGAGGTATGAGCACTTTAAATAACTGGTCAGTTAGCAAAGACTATGTTTTAAAAAGTAACGAGCAGATATAATCGCTTCTGAAGTGGCAATTTTCTTATGTCCAGAGTACATTGAATGGTGTCAACTTTCCTGGGAAGGGAAGGAGGGTGGGAGAGTGAGTGAACCTATGTATTGCAGCTGAGGTCTCAACTCAGGCTAATATGAAAGCTTGTGAAGAATAAACAGAAATGGTTTGCTCATTAGGCTGGGCTTAGAGGAGTGTTACCCACATGTTTAAAGTGCTAATTATTAGTGATCTTTAATGGAGCTAATTTAGCAATGTTAAGTGTTACACATTTCTGCTCTTCAAAAGTAGCCCATTAGCCATGCTTTTATATCTAATATTGACTTTAGGAAGTTAATATTGAAATTGGCCACAATTATAGCTGGTGTGAAGCATGAGAGAGAGAAGGATGGACTTGGGGTAGAAGTAGACACAGAGAGGGACCAGAAGAAGAGGCATAGCTGTTATTAAGCACCTTTTGTGTAGAAGGTACTGTGGATGAGCAAGATTTGGTTCCTGGGTTGTTTATTAACCACCAGCTGTATGTCAGGCATTGGAAATATGGAGATAAGCACCCTGTCTCTCCCCTCAAGAGCTTAGGGTCTAGAGAGAGGTCCAGAGGCAGGGGTGGAGATGGCACGGCAGTGAGATGCCTGCCATGTGATATACAGAGAACGGAAACCAGTCCAGTCTGGGGTTGGGAAGAGTTAGGGAAGGCAACATGGGAAAGGGACACAGCTCACTATGGAGAAGGTCAGAAAATGGTCATTTGAGGAGTGAAGTTCAAATGCAAGTCAGCATTCAGAGAAGGGAGACATTGCATTCTCCTTGTATGAAAATGCCATCCTCTCAAGTCCCTCACTACCATCAGTTTGCTTAGAAAAGATTAGTATTTTGCAGTTGTTAAAAGAGGAGGCCTTGTGTTTTTTTCTCTCTCCCCTTTTGCATTGAAATCAGGTGATCTGCAGCTCATGCATGTCCTCTCAGAAGTCCCAGAGCCTTTTGCAGTGAGGAGAGCCTGCCACACCTTTGCTCTTCCAGTGGCTTCTGCCCAAGGGCAGGAAGGATGCTGCTGACTGGTCCGACATTGGCAGGTGTCAGTGGTGGAGGACTTTGTGGGGTGTCAGCCTTACTGGGAACAGGGATTCCCCAGGCTGGGGAGGGGCATTGGCTCCCCACACTGAGCTGTGTCTAATGCTGACACAAAGCTGCCCAGTCTCTTTCTCTGCCAGATTTATTCCTTCTGCTCAGCACACAATTCCTGCCTCAGTGGCAGTTGTTTTAAGGAGAGCTCCAAGAAACATATTTATAGTCACTGGAGGAGTTTCCAACAGGCAGTTTCCTCAATAGCTCATTAGCATCTGTAAAGAGGAGATAAGACAATCACCTCCATCTGTGTGTGTGTGTTTGTGTGTGTGTGTGTTTCTTCCCAGCTCTTTATCTCTCACTCTTACCCTGCCCCTTTGCACTCTTGCACCTCACTCTCCTTTTCTTGTGTTAACATAAGAAAGTGGGAAGGAGAGAAGGATGAGGGGAATGAAGATCACCACCTCCTCCCACCTATAGCTTCCCACTCATCCCAGCTACACTGACAGTGCCTTCTCTCAAGGGCTTTGCCCATCTAGTCCCTGTGCAAAAGGGGCCATGTCCTTGGTCTCATCCCTTTATGAATAAAGGGATGAGTCTTCTGGAGTCTTCTGGAGTCTTACACAAACTTTCACAGGCTCCCAGGAGGTACCTAGCGGAAAAATGTTCTTCTTGTCTCTCCAGGAATCCAGGGAGAAGATAAAAAGAGGCCAAGTTCCAGTGTTCCCCTGCCCCCACCCCCTTGCACCCGCCTAGTAGGGGCTGTGTGTCCCGTCCTCCCTGTCTCTTTGAAGATAGAACAGAGTGTGATGTGGAGCTTGGGGTCAGTGCCTGTTGGGACCAGCCGGGTGTCACCCGGCTCTGGCCCTTGCTGAGGCACAGTCCAGCTGTCCAAGCTTCTGCAGGCACTTGCAGCCACATCTTTGCCTGGGCCTTTTCAGGAGCCCTATTGAGATTGGTCAAGTTCAGAGTGAGATCATGGAGCCCACCCAACCACCTGCATACCCTCCTTGCCATCACTTCCTGACCCTGCTCGCTTGCTCTCTCTTTCTTTCTCTTCCTCTCTTTCTTTCTTTTTCTTTCTTTCTTTCTTGACTGTTCCCATGGCATATGGAAGTGCCCAGGCCAGAGATCAAACCCATGCCATAGCAGTGACCCAAGCTGCTGCAGTAACAATGCCAGATCCTTAACCCGCTGTACCACAAAAGAACTCCCTGACCTGGCTTTTTTGTTCAGTTAGTAAGCTCTCTCCATCTCTAGCACACAGCTTGCTTGCCCCTTCCTCTCTGCTTTAGTGCTTGCTGCTTCCCACTCCCCACCAGAGCACCATTCCCTGGCTCTTCCCTTATTCAAAACCTGGCTCAAAGATCACCTGCTGGGGGAGCTGCCCTGATGAATTGCCTCCCACTCACCACTCTTATTCTCTGTTTTCTTAAGAGCTGTGCATGCTCAGTTTTACTTCATTATTTCTTTAGCCTCTTTTGTGTGACAGGCCCTGTGCTAGATGCTGGGGTAGAACAATAAGACATGGTCCCCACCCTCAGGGTATCAGGACAGTTAATGGGAAGCAGAATGAAAACACAGAAATGCCTTTCTCGAGTGATAGAGTACAGGGCACAGTCCGGGACTGCTCCACTTGATGGGGGAGGTTAGGGAAACCACACAGGAAATGATGGATTAGAGAATGATTAAGAGGTAGAAGCAACAGAACCAAGTATCTGAATCGATATTTGCAGTGTAGGAGCAGTGCTAGAGTTCGGGTGGAGTCTGGGATATGTCTCCCAGCTTCCTGTTTGGCTAACTCAGTGGATGATGGCACCAGTAGTTAAGGTAGAGGGGAGGCAGGGACAGCCTTTTGGGGGGAAGGATAAGAGGGTCTTTTTCAGTATCTTTTAATTTTTTTTTTTTTACTACAGTGTCTGGTGGCTTCCTGGTGTCAGGAGAAATGGGCACTAGGTATTGTATTAGGCAGGAAACTCTCAGGGGGCAAAGCTTGGGTCTCCTCTCCCAGTGTTGGAATTACCTGAGGTGAGCACTGTGGTCTCCTTAGATGTGGAGCTTCCTAGGGTGGGGGCACCTCTCCTTCCTCTCTTTCTCATCCAGTATCACCCAGTGTTCAGGGCTTTGCACCTGTGGGTGGGAGTGCAGGAGCAATAAAGGGCATAAACCACCTGGCTGCTCCATCCCCTGGGGCCATCTCAGAGATGGCATCCTGGCCTCTAAATATGATCAGTGATGGTCTTTATGGTACTGAGAGCAGTTAGAGAAGGCAGAGGGCTCTAGGGTTGGGGTAGCAGGGAAGATTTGTTGCAAAATTAAAATATTTGATGCATGGCAGAGTGGTTTAAGCTACCAAAATTCCAAGCAGTTTGGACAAGTGTTATTCGTAAACATTCCTAACCACCAAAAATCCAGACATGGTCAGTTTCAGTGCTCTGGAGGGGAAATAGCCACCCCTGGATGGCATTTTTATTCCAGAGCAGAATTTGAGTTCTGGGTCCCAGGGTAATGGCTGAATCTCTGGTATCCTAGGCAGTGGTGAGGGGTCTTCCCAGGGTGGGGGTGGGAGGGGTGATGAGCCTAAGTACTAGTTCAGATTGTAGAGATTCTGCTTAGACTGGGCTAAAGGATGCTCTTGTCTATCTCTGCCTTTGAGGCAACTCTACAGTGGAAAGACATGCTTTAGAGTATAGGGCTGCCCTAAACCTAATGCATGTTCATCACCTGGGTTTCTTGTTAAAATACAGGCTCTGATTCTGCAGGTCTATGGTGGGGCCTGGGATTCTGCCTTTCTAGCAAGGTTCTAGCTGGTAACTGATGCTTGTTACTTGAGGTAGCAAGGATTTAGGACTCAACTTTTGGGAGCCTTTCCTTTGAGGTCCCTTTGCATTCTGTACTGGTGATATCTTATCTCTGGTAACAGCTCATTGTCCTATCTGCATACCTGTTCTATCTCTGCCTGGAAACCCCTGGAGAGCAGGGTCCATTTCTTACTTGTCAAAGTATCACCACTGCCTAACATAAGCACATAATAGGTACTCAATAAAGAATCGATGAAAGAATGGCTCTGGGAATAGGAAACTGTCCAAATTCCATCCAAACCAAGGTTTGGCCTAATGAGCTTTTGGCACTCTCCATTGCAAGCCAAGTCTCTTTTATACAGCAGATTAGTCAGTGTTTCTGTGTCACCCTGATCGAGGCCCCCAAGCTGGATACCATAGGGATGGAGTGGAAAGAGCAGGCAGAGGCCTGAGCATTAGGAATTTTTCTGTCTCAGTGGCAAAACAAGAGTTTGGGCCCATTGGTTGCAACATTGGAATACTTAAAATTAATATAATAACTTCTAACTAGGTGCCAATTAAGGGGGTGTGACGGAGAACTAAGAGGAAATAAGAACAATCCATGGGTACCCTGGCAGCTTGCACCTCCAGATGCTTAGCACTTTTTGTTTTTCGCTTGTGGAAATCAGGATTGCTTCCTGAAGGAAGTTAGCAGAGACTCATTGCTATCCCAGAGCCAGAAAACCACAGACAGAGCCTGTGACACAAAGGCTGTTCCTGCTCTTGCATGTAGGGCCCCATAGAGGCAGGGAGCCAGAGTAAGGGTGATTGGCACCTTCCAGCACAGGGTCAGTGACTAGGGAAATGTAAAAAGGGACAGGCAGCAGCAATGTGAGCGTAACCCATTTGGAGTGAGGAGGAGGCACGTGTGGGGCTGGGAGAAGCCCACGCTGGAGATCCTGGGGAGATGGCAGTGGTAATTTTTACTTCCCTAATAGAGGCAGAACATTTCAACTTTGCCAATTAACAGAACAGCAGGCTTATAATTCTGACAGCAGCAGGACATGAAGGAGGGGTTGGTTATCACTGAACGCCAGCAAAGTGTGCCTTTGTCCTTAAGATAAAGCACAGCAGTCATGTAGGGTCAGGTCAAGGAGGGAGCCCTCTGGTTCTTTCTTTTCCTGCAGTAACCCCAAGGGTCCAGGGGCATTTATTTCTTCTCAGCCTTTCTTTAGAGGTAACAAGGGGCCTGTGTTTTCTAGGCTAAGAGTGCTATCCAATATACCTTGTATGGAAGAGAGTAATTGCAATTCAAGTGTGCCTCCTTCAAGATGTATATGCCTCACAAAAGTTCTTCCATCACTGGTCTCCCATTTCGGCAACTTGGGCTATCTACAAAGTGGGGAGATGTGCCCGGAGCATTCCAATCCCTAAACTGATCCCTGAAGAAGGAATGGGCTGAGAGGCCAGGGAAGGGTGGTTTGATCTTCCCAAAGTGCCCTGGATCTTGTTAGGAACTGGTTCCCAGGACTTTGTTTCAAAGCATATTGATCTGATAATCGGAGGATCTTAAAGACCAAGATATATGAAGACAATGTTTAAAAAGTCTCAGAATAGTAGAGCTGAGTGGCACCCTGGAGATTATTTGTGCAGATCACTAGCACTGGGTGGGACAGATGAGGCCACTGACTTTGTGCAGGTCACTTTAGGAAGGGTTAACATTTCATTCACTTATTTATTCTTTCATCAAATATGTATTGAATATTTACTGTAAGTCTGCCCAGACATGCACCTGATAGTGAAAACATGTGGCTATTTCATTGATCCTGTTTGAGTTAGCTTTCAATGAAGTTCCCCTTTATTATGGATTCTGACAGCTGGTTTCACAAAGGCCATGGGGAAATTGATACATAGGATCTTTAGCCAGTGCAAATAGGTTTTCTATGCAAATTTGCTAACTTCTGAGCTCCTGGGCTAATTAGTTTAGCTCTACTTGGCTTTACATAATACATACATTGTTGAAAAGTTATTTGTAATTCAATTTTTGGCAAATGAAAAGCTAATTCAAACCACTAAGGCAACCCTTATTTTAAAGAGACCCTGGAACAAATCCTTTTATAATGCGAAAATCTTGTTGTTGCTATTGGAAATGGTTACTGAGGGTTTTGTAAATCTGGACACTTGAAGTTTTCCTATAGTGGGCACACAACCTGGGAAATAGCTTAGCTGTGTCTCAACTGGATGGGGGAAGGCTCTGGTCTGGGAAGAGGAAGCCTGGGAATCCTAGACCAGCCCAGCACAAGAGAGTGACCTCTACTTGGGCCAATGATTGCAAGCTACATGGACAAGCTGTTCCCCTTCTCTCAGGTCCTGAAGTCTGGAGGGGAGAAGGAAGAGGTGGGGTAGATGAGTGAAGTGTAGACGAAAGTCCAGACTCCTCTCTCTCTGCAGGTGGGAGCCAGGAGGGGGCAGGACAGGGAACCTTTCCTTCTGTCATAAGATTCCAAACTCTTCCTTAATGTCTGGGGACTGTGTGGAATTAGAGCCATTTTGTATACTTTAACATGGTAGGGGAGGAGAGGAGGAACAGCGGAAAAAATAGACCAGGAGTTTAGGAGAGAAGAGGGTTATGTGGATTCTTGTAACACAGTAAAATCTCATTAGCTTGGGTCTTGTTATTTCTGAACTTGTACATAATCTGGAGGAAGACAGGCCTGAAGTTTAACTTTTCTCATAAGATTTTTTTCTCTAGAAATTAATAGTGTATGTAGTGACTTTGAGGAGAGTGTTATAAAACTGCTGCATAGAAAGACATCTCACAAATGAAAATAAACTATTTTGAAGCAGAAGCATCATTCTACACAAGGAATTTATGTTTTTGTTAAAGATGATCCTTGTCTATGGAGTTTCCACTGTGGCACAGTGGGTTAAAAATCTGACTGCAGCAGCTTGGGTTACTGTGGAGGCACAGGTTTGATCAGCAGCCTGGCACAGTGGGTTAAGGTTTCTGGTGTTACTGCAGCTGTGATGTGGGTCGCAGTTACGGCTCAGATTCAAACCCTGGCCCGGGAACTAACTTATGCTGCAGGTTAAGCCATTAAAAAAAAAAAAAAAAAAAAAAGATTCTTATCTAATTGGTAAAGCCTGACAGGACTCTTCCTTGTGTAAGAAGCAGAAACTTCTTACTGCATTATGGTGAAAAAGTGCAACAAATGCTGAAGAGGGTGTGTAGAAAAGGGTACCTTCCTTCACTGTTGGTGTGAATGTAATTGGTACAACCACTATGGAAAACTGTGTGGAGATTTCTCAGAAAACTAAATATAGAACTACCATGTGATGCAGCAATCCCACTCCTGGGCATGTATCTGGACAAAACTTTCCTTGAAAAAGACACATGCACCCCTATGTTCATAGTAGCACTATTCGCAATAGCCAAGACATGGAAACAAGCTAAATGTCCATTGACAGATGAATGGATTAAGAAGATGTGGTACATATATACAATGGAATACTACTCATCCATAAAAAAGGACAAAATAAAGGAGTTCCCATCATGGTGCAGAGGAAATGAATCCAACTAGGAAGTATGAGGTTGTGGGTTGGATCCCTGGCCTTGCTCAGTGGGTTAAGGATCCAGCGTTGCCGTAAGCTGTGGTGTAGGTCACAGATGCAGCTCAGATCTGGTGTTGCTGTGGCTCTGGCATAGGCTGGCAACGACATCTCCGATTAGACCCCTAGCTTGAGAACCTCCATATGCTGCAGGTGTGGCCCTAAAAAGACAAAAAAAAAAAAAAAGAACAAAATAATGCTGTTTGTAACAACATGGATGCAACTAGAGATTCTCATACTAAGTAAAGTAAGTCAGAAAGAGAAAGACAAATACTATTTGATATCACATATGTGGAATTAAAATATGGCAGAAATGAACCTATCTACAGAAAGAAACAGACTCATGGACATAGAGAACAGACTTGTGGTTGCCAAGGAGGGAGGGGGAGGGATTGGGATGGACTGGGAGTTTGAAGGTAGTAGATGCAGACTATTACATTTGGAGGAAATGGGCAATGAGGTCCTGCTGTATTGCACAGGGAACTATATCTAATCACTTGTGATGGAATATGATGGAAGATAATATGAGTAAAAGAATGTGTATATATATATATATATATTATATATGTGTGTGTGTGTATAACTGGGTCACTTTGCTGTGCAGCAGAAATTGACAGAACATTGTAAATCAACTATAATAAAAATGTTTTAAAATGCATATTATCTATTTGTAATTTCAATAAGAATTTATATTGTTCCTAGTTAATTTCTATTAGTGAGATTTAATAGAAGATAATTTAATAGAAGATATCTTTCTATGTGGAAGATAAAGTCAGAGCATAAAGATCTGTAGAAACAAAGAAAGTCCAAAACAATGTGTATCGGTAGAACTTTCTTTTTTGTGGTGTTATTTCATTGTTCTATTGCCACAGTCTTCTCAAAATGGGTCTTACAGCTGGTTACTCCAGTATCAGCTACTCTGGGTCACAGTTTTTAAAGATAAGCAACAAATGAATACAAAGGCTTACTGTCTTCATTTAGTGAAAATGCAAAAGAAGAAATAGGTGAAAGGCCCTTTGGGGATTTCTTTGGGGTTAGGGTATGACCTCTGGCCATGGGAACTGGCATTCTGGGGATATTTCTCCTCTTTGGTTAGTGTGCAGCTGTCTTATTTCCCTTCTCTAGGCCAGTGATCCTAGCCCTGGGTTGTTGCCAAAATTTCTCACAGTTTTGGATCCTTGAGATCATCAATGTTTAGGGATTGAGATAGCCCTGAGTGGGACCATCCTGCCCAGCATCGTTCTTCCTCTGTCGATTGTCAGGTTGGGACCACAAGGGAGTAAGCCATGTGGAGAAGGGCACTAGAACAGTATCTATGGTCTCTGGTTCTTTCTCACTGAGCTGACACAGCACTGCCTCTCCTCTGGGGTCCTCCTGTGCCGTGTCCCTAGGGGTGGTAGACAGCGGAGAGTACAGTTACAGCTCACAGGGCTCCAAGTGTGGACTGGCTCTCTGTGAGGCTCCTTGGGGGGTATTCGGGGTAAATAATAAGGGTGCAGTGGGTGGTCTGCCGTTTTTTTGTGTGTGTAAGCTGAGTCCTCCCTTTCCACTCATCCCACACTGGGCTGGGCTGTCCTCTGCCTCCTAAGGCTACTGTTTCCTGGGACACATTGTTACACATTGTCACTACTCTGTGTGAGCCCCAGGCCTCCACCTCCAGCCTCCTAACAGGACTCCGCTGGACCCCAGGAAGGACTTTCCAACTGAGAAGCGAGGTTTAGGCAGAGAATGAGTTGCTGAAGAAGGCAGTGTGTTTCCTTCCATGGGGGTGGTGTGGCTCACTAGCTGTCCATTGTGGACTCAATGATGGTGTCGTTGAGGGGAGGAAGAAGAGGGGGGGAAGAGGGTTGCACTCGACTTGGCTTCTCACATGGGGATTTTCGCTTTTCCCACCTGTGAAAGGAAGACTAACAGTTGTGCCACGTAGAGGAAAGGCAAAAAGAATTATTTGCACATTGTGGTCCATCTTTTTATTAATTAATCTATTCTCAGATATTCACTGAGTGTACCAGACACTGTGCTAGCACCAGAAATACAAAAACTATTTCTAAAATGCCCCCTGTCTTCAAATTCATAGCAACAGGGCTATAGTTGTTGCCTCCTGGGCATGGAGCTTTGTGTATGTTTTGGGGAGTGACTTGGACTGTCCCCTCATTGACAGGGACCCGGAGGTCCACACTCTTGGTCACTCCTGTGGCCTGGCATCTTGTGGAAGTGTCCTTTCTGTTATAGACATAGCCCCTCTCTCTCTTGGGCTGGGATGTGGGACCTGAACAAGCTTACTTTCTGGCCCACGATGGGGTTGGGAAGCTGAGGGTGGGACCCAGGGAGTCAGCCACGTGGCCTCTTTCACCCTGATTCTCTCTGTTTTGTTCTCCAACAGGGTCTTTTCGGAATGATGGTTTGAAAGCTTCTGATGTCCTTCCCATCCTAAAGGAAAAAGTGGCCTTCGTGTCTGGTGAGTGTCTATGGAGGTTTCCTCTGTAATGGACCTAGAGAAGTTGCATGTGGGTGTGCACGTGTGTGTATGTTTGTGTGCATGCATGTGTGCAGGCACGTACTTCTTTGTGTGTGCGTGAGAGAGGAGGGAGGTGGGAGTGATGCTCTGAGCAGCTGCTTCCTCTCTGCAGAGGCAGGCAGAAAGGGGAGGGAGTGCTCTGGTCCCAGCTGGGTGTTCTGGAGGGTGTTCACAACCAAAAGTGGGTATACCCCCCTCCATCTTGCACCCACACACATATCCATCACCCTGCCCCATCCTCCTGGGCCTGTCAGGCCCACAGGAGCTGCTGAGGCCCCTCTCTGAGAGATGCTGCAGCCAGAGGGGTCTGTCCCCCTCACACAGTCCTAGAGGTTTTCTTTGGGTTCATCTCTGACTAGATCATGAACAGGAGATTTAAATTTTTTCTGGCTCCTCCCTATCTCTCCTTCTGGCAAAGGGAAGTCAAGTGGGTGTTTGTGTCTATTTATTTTTTTTATTTTTTTAATTTATTTTTTAAAATTCATTTCTGACTTCTCTCTCCAACCTATCTTGTATGCCTGGTCCTTTTAATGTCTAATTCAGGGGTCATCAAAATGTAGCCTGTGCTTTGCTGCAGGCCAGCCAGCTGTTTTTGTAAATAGAACTTTATTAGAATATAGCCATGTGCATTCATTTAGTAGTATATTAGCTTTCTATTGCTGCTGTAACAAGTTGCCACAAACTCGGTGGCTTACAGCAGCAGATATGTCTTCTCTCATGGTTATGGAAGCCAAAAGTCCAAAATTGGTTTATCGGGCCAAAATCAAGGTGTCAGCAAGGTTCTCATTCCAGAGGCTCTGGGAGAATTTGTTCCTTGTTTCTTCCAGCTTCTGGGGGCTGCCAGCATCCTTCAGCTTGTGGCCACATCACTCCCATCTCTGCCTGCAGGGTGGTATTGCCTTCCACTTCTCTATCTGTGTCAAATCTCCCTGTGCCTCACAGTAAGGATGCCTGTGACCTCATTTAGGACCCACGGAGATTATGCAGAGTAATCTTCCCATATCAAGAGCCTTATCTTAATCATTACCTGCAAAGACTCCTTTTTTTCCAAATAAAGTTCCATTTACAGGTTCTGGGACTAGGATCTGATATGTCTGGGGGCCATTATTCAGCCTACTGCAAGTTGTCCATGGCTGCTTTGTTGCTGTAACAGCTGAGTTGAGTAGTTTTAGCAGAGACCAGATGGCCACAAGCCTAAAATATTTACCATCTGTCCCTTTAAGAAGAAGTTTGGTAACCCCTGATGTAATTGAAGCCAAATTATGAGGTTCACCAGCATCACTCTGGGTGCCAGTTCTAGGGCATCAGAATCTCTGGCAGGGGCTGCGGGATGGCAAGGTGAGTAGCCAAGGATCACATTTTGAGAAATACATCCAAGTGCTTCACTTTCAAGGACTAAGACTTTGTTTTTAGATGATTCTGGTCAGCTAGAAGGAATGGTGATGGAATCATAGGCAAAGAGCCAACACAGGCCCACAGTGCAGGGTTCACTCCATGGGCACTGCAGAAGCCAAAATGGAGAGAAGGGAGAGAGGGGAGGGGGGCTTGGGGAAGGAGAAACCAAGTAGCAGGTGTCCCCCACCTGACCAGAAGGAAGAGATCAGACTGGTGATTCAGCATGGAGGGTGGGAGATGAAGGCAGAGTATGTGATGGGAGCATGTAAGCTTTTGTAAGGTATTAAGTGCGTTACATGTGAGTAGTATTAGTAGTAGAGGTAGTAATAATAGTGGTAGTAGGAATATAGTGTTTTATTACTGTCATTGCTGTTGGAGGGAGTGGCTGGGAAGCCGCCTTTCCCCGTTAGTGTTAAGCGCTTGTACATCTTATTAGGTAGGGAGCCTCTGTCACTGAAGATGCTGAAGCTCAGGCTAATCCCTTGGCAGGATCACGTGGTAGCAACTGCATCATAGGGAGAGGTGTAGGTCAACCTCCAGAGCTGGATCTGAGTGCTTGCTGAGCATGTGGGGATACCCTATGCAGAAGTCTTGGAGCCACTGGGCAGCGCAGATTGCTGACTTCTGCAGCCTCCCATCATCTGGGCTCCCAGGACATGGCCCACAGCTCTGTAGGGAGCCCAATCAGATTTTTCCTCTTCTTTTTTAATGCCTGGAGCCTATTTAACCTGGTGTCCTTCTTCTCCCCTGCGTGTCCTGCTAATTCATTTCTCTTATGCGCTGTGCCTCCTTTGTCTGCGGTGCCTGCCCCACACCTGCTGCTGCTTTGAGCCTTTTCCCCTCCTTTCCAAGTCAATTCCCATTTTGCCTCCTCCAGGAGGCCTTCCTGGCTTTAAGGCATATCTTTTGAGCACCATCCTGTTCCACATCAGTACAGGGCATATGAGTGCAGGCATGGTTCACTTGGACATGGGGACCCTTGCTTGATCATTCATGGTTTATTTTTTTTCCCACGTGAATTCTGTCAGAGCCCTAAAAAGAGCTTCCTGAGTTTAGGGAGTTCTCATAATAGAGCATAGAGCAGCAAGGTGCCAGGAAGGCAGTCAGTCAGGTGCGAGGCAGGTAGCTGCTTCCCAGAGGAGGACCTAGGGGCTGGGAGCTGCAACTCGTGCCCTTGTGCCATTGTGGATTGAGAATGGGGAAGTCATTCATCTGCACGTGTTGCCAGGAGCTTTGGGGCTTAGGGACATTGTCCTTCTGTGCCTGGGAAGGACACTGAGGGCGCCAGGGAGATGATTGACTGCATCTAAAAAAAAGAAAAAACCGCAAAACAAAAACAAACCAAAAAAGGCCCTTGTATCTTAAGCTTTTAGAAGAGAGAACACAAAAATAAAACAAAATAAAGAAACCCAGAATTAAGTAATGCAATGTAGCAGTTACATTTCTTTCTGAGCAGAGGCACTGCAGGAAGTGCTGAGCAGAAAAACAAAATGCCAGTTGAGCCCCCTCTCCTGCTGGGGCCCCGGGTGGCTGGGGTGCGGGGAAGCTGCGCTGCCATGGGAACATACATTTGGAATAATCCAGTGCAGCCCAGCAGCGTGTGGGCGTGTGCACGTGTGTGCCACAGGCTCTGTGGCTGGGCCTCGGTGGTGGTGGGGGGGCATCGTTCCAAGCCCTGCCACATCCTGCTCTGTGTTCTCAGCCCATGGGCTCCCCCTTTGCCCCTGCTCTAGCCCTAGCCTCCTTTATGTGCTCTGCCTCCGGCTCACAGCACACAGTGTCCCTTTTATCCAGCCAGCCTGGGCAGGCTTAGTCCACCCCGTTCTTGCTGTGTGCACTCACCCTCTCCTTTTGGCCACCTCTTGTTAGCTCTCTCTGCCACCTCATCTCCCATCAGCATCATGCCCATCATTCTCAGAGAAGCTCCGTGCTGCGGTGGCACCATCTCTTATACTCTAGACCATCTCAAAGTGGGGACATAGACCAACAGTCACATGAGATGATCTTCAAAAAAGAAAAAGGGGTTCTACTAGAAAATACATTTGAGAAACGCTGCCTGTTATAGCCCCCCTCTTGGAGATTTACCATGTTCTTTAAAGCACATGTCCATCAAGCACATGAAAGCATTTCCCAAACGATTAATACCTCATTCCCTTAAAAACAACGTGTATATCCATCAACATCTCGCAGGACTCTAGTTACAGGGACCAGATTTTGGGAATTATTCCCTAGATGTACTTTTCTTGTCCTTCCCCCAAACTGCCCTAATCTGCTTGCCCTAAATGGAACTCAACTCCTGAAAATGTGAGCTCCATCCTCCTCCACCTCAATCAGGGAAACCTTAACCTCCCCTGCTTTCAGCCTTACCTCTTCCCCAGCCCTCCTGCCCCTGCCCTGCCACTGTGGAAGGGGACCAGTGCCACTTCCAGCACATCAAACCACCTCCTCCCTCTTTATCCTCTACATTCCTGTCCTAAAGTTCCCAGCACCAAAGGTTTGACCAAGTAGGCAAATAGCAGGTGTTGGGTGAGCAAGGGGATCCTGCCATCATCTCTATCGTCTTCAAAACTTGGCTCCTTTTGTCTCCCACTGTCTGGGGTCTGCTTCCTTAACTGAGGGTTCTCATTCTTCATCTCTGCTTTTCACCCTTCAGAACTTCAGCCCTCATGTCAATTACTAGTCAACACCATGGCCAGACCTTTCAATAGAGCTCTTACTATGCCCCAGTACCCTGCCACCTACCCTTGAACCCACATCATATACAGTCCTACTGTCCATTATCTAAGAATGCTCTTCAGCAATGGTCCACTCCTCCTTTCTCCTAGCACCTCAAGCCCACCCTGACCCTCACTACTCCATTTCACCTAAAGGCAGGCTGAACCCCTCACTCTCCATCCCTTATCTTCGTTTCTTCTTCCCTCTTTGTTCTATCAATCTGTCACAGAGAAAGGGGAAGCCCCCATCTCCTTGTATGAGGTCTGAAACCTTGGTCCATCCACTGTCCCCACTCATTCCAGCATAATGATTCTCTTCCTTCATGCTTGTTCTTCTTCTTCTTCCTACACTCTTGCAAGGTCATCTCCTTTCTGAAAAATACCTGGTTTGATCATGCTGAACCCTCTGGACTCCTTATCCATATTTCCAGGAGGGAAGGGATTCCACTTCCCCAGAGCTTCTCCCCCCGCCATGCATCTGGAACCTTCCACAGCCAAGATTATGAAACTCCTGTTGCAAAGGACAGAACTAGCTGTTGCTCAAGAGGGACAGTGCCAGCAGCCCTCCAAACCTCTTTGCCATCAGACCAGCCTTGGGTCCTTTAACATTGTTCTTTTTTTTTTTTTTTTTTTTTTTAAAGTCTTTTTAGGGCCACACCCATGGCATATGGAAGTTACCAGGCCAAGGGTCGAATCAGAGCTGCAGCCACTTGCCTATACCACAGCCATAGCAACACCAGATCTAAACCACATCTGTGACCCACACTACAACACACGGCAATGCCAGACCTTTAATCCACTGAACTGGGCCAGGAATTGAACCCGCAGCCTTATGGATGCTCGTCCAGTTCATTACTGCCAAGCCACCATGGGAACTCCAGCACTCTTCTTTTTATTTTTATTTTTATTTTTATTTATTTATTTTTTTCTCTTTTTGCCTTTTCTAGGGCCACTCCCGCAGCATATGGAGGTTCCCAGGCTAGGGGTCAAATCAGAGCTGTAGCCGCTGGCCTACACCACAGCCACAGCAATGCAGGATCCAAGCCACGTCTGCGACCTACAGCTCACGGCACCACCGGATCCTTAACCCACTGAGCAAGGCCAGGGATTGAACCCACAACCTCATGGTTCCTAGTCAGATTCGTTAACCACTGCGCCATGGCGGGAACTCCTCCAGCACTCTTCTTAGATCATCCATGGAAGGTCAGGAAGAAAGGCAACAGCTGCAGTTAAAACCACCCAAGAGTACAAGTCCTTTGGGTGAGGTCAAGGCTGGAGGGGAAGGTTGAGAGTGTGGGGGAGCCTCCCAGCTTTGGGGAAACTTATCATTTGATCTCCTCACTTC
Organism: Phacochoerus africanus; assembly: GCF_016906955.1. Classification (NCBI taxonomy): domain Eukaryota; kingdom Metazoa; phylum Chordata; class Mammalia; order Artiodactyla; family Suidae; genus Phacochoerus; species Phacochoerus africanus. Next base: position 216,498,320 of record NC_062544.1, on the reverse strand, counting down.
CTTTTCCTCCTATGGAAGGCAGTTGGCAGATGTGGATCATGTCCAAGGTAGATGAGATGAGGTTGGTTATCTGTACATAAAACCGGGTTTGGACCTGGGGGCCAGGGCCCAACTCTGTGGTCTCTACACAAACCTGCCCTGACTGGGGGCTTCAGGGAGGGGATGGTGGTGCTGAAACTTTTTTACTTTGAGGCCAAATCCCTCAATGGCCCTGATCTCATTTGTTCCTTTTATCCTTGCAGCCTTCTTATTTCCTCCTCTGGAATATCCTGGAATGGATTGGATTTTGTTTTTCCAGCCTCCCCTCTGTCTTTGTGGTTTTTGGACACTACAGTCAGAGGGAAATGTTATTCGGGCCCTGGGAGGCTCTGCTTTTCCTTGGGAAAGAGAAGCTTCTTTTCCAGTATTGGTGATGGCCACGCCAACCCCTCCTCCCTCCTACTTCAGATTCCTGGTGGTCCCTGCTCTGGTGAATGTCAGGTGGCAGCCTGAGATGCATGTGGGATGGGGAATCTGTGATCATGACACAGAGTTTTCTTTGTGTAGTAGCAAGTACCTGTAAGGACATGGTTGCTATACCTTAGGTTTGTCCCTGTCTAACCCTCCTGAGAGACTTGGTCCTGGCTTCTAATTGTAGCACAATGAATGAATGAATAAAATTGAGTAAAATTTTATAAATTTAATTTTTTTAAATTTTATAAAACTGACTAAAATAAAAATGAATAAAATTTTAAATTGTGGAATAAATAGTGAATAGAAAGTTTGGAAAATAGAGGAAAGAGAAAGCAACCATGTAAAATCCCAGCCTTCTGATAGCAAACAATGATCATCATCTCAATTACTCCTTCCAGCTTTTTTTCAACCTGATATTTAGAAAACACTTGTAATCATAGTGTGTACATATGCATCTGCAGCGATTAAGACCTTCAGCATCCTGTTTCCAATAAAGATGCATGTGCTTCTCCAGCAGGAGTGACAGGTGGCACCTCAGGCAGGAAGGCAGGGGTGGTTCCTTGGCTTCATAGAAAACACTTATTGTCTTTTCTGTGAATCTAAAAACCTCCCAGCAATGATGACCCGGCTGGATGCTTTAAGGGCTTCTGACCTTTGGTAGTCAGTTAATCCTGAGCACTCTCCCATCACAGAAGTCTGTAAAGAGAAGTGAATTGGAGGTTGAATTTCCAAAGACTATAACACCTTCAAAGGTTTGTTTTCTCAGTCAGAGCAGTTATCACCTCCTTCATTATCCTCACACATTTGTAGAGAATATTTTTCTTTTTTTGCTTTTGGGGGCCACACCTGCAGCATATATTGGTTCCCAGGCTAGGGGTTGAATCGAAGCTGCAGCTGCCAGCCTATGAGACAGCCATAGCAATGCAGAATCCAAGCCATATCTGTGACCTACACCACAGCTCACGGCAATGCCGGATCCTAACCCACTGAGTGAGGCCAGGGATCTAACCCACATCCTCATGGATACTAGTTGGGTTCGTTACCACTGAGCCACAATGGAAACTCCGAGAATATTTTTCAAAGTGCTTCCGCATATGCCGTCTTATCAGGTCTTGCAGCAACTCTGTAATATTGTCATTATTTTCACCTGTATCTTGCAGATTTGACATCAGAGAAGTCAAAAGACTTACCGAACATCATGTATCTTCTCCACATCCAGACCCCATGCCATTTCCCTGAACAGTGCCAGATTTCTCTGGGCACCATATTTCTGCCTGGTTCATCCAGCACGGGGACAAATTCTTTTTCCTCTGTGGCACAGTTTCTGGCTGTTTTTCTTAAACTCCCTTCTTTGCCTCCCTGCAGGGGGCCGCGATAAGCGAGGTGGACCCATCCTGACCTTCCCTGCTCGAAGCAATCATGACAGAATAAGACAGGAAGACCTGCGGAAACTCGTGACCTATCTGGCCAGCGTGCCAAGGTAAGGTGATGGGAATGTCCTGCAGGGGAGGGCCGGGGAAGCTGGGCTGATGCAAGTGAGTTGGAATGAACCTCCATCCCTGCCAGGCGCCTGGCTGTTTCTGCTCTTGGAATGGATTCTGAGTCTTCCTGGAACGTCATCACCCATTGTTCACTGCGTTCCCATCACTCCCATTGTTACTGCTGGGATTCATATGAATGGAGCAGGAGCTGGATGTGGGAATCATGGGCAGAGGTGAAGGTCCTGGGCCGAGAGGACCAGAACAGGCCTTGGTACAGGAGACAGTGTGGCCTGGGGAGGAGGGATAGAAAGCTCCTCTTTACTTTGGGGAAATGGGATTTCTGGCAGATTCCACTCTGGCTTGTGTAATGGAATTTTTCTAAAATCTTCATCTTATGAATATGTTTGGGGCAAATAACTCCACTTACATCATTCAAGAGGTAGTCTTCAGCTCAATCTAAGTCATGCATTTTCAGCAGGGGTAACATTGCCTCCAAGGGGGGTGAGAACTGGCTCTTAGGGATGGCAAAAATCTTACTCTTTTATGTGTTAAGCACAGCTATATGCATAATACATAAACAGATACATACTGTGTATTTATGATATTCAAATTTCATTGGGTGAGTGATTAAGGAAAAAAGGATAAGGAGTCTCTTTTGGGGCAGGGGATGATGATGACTTTTTAAAAAAAAAGTTGAGGAAGGTGGGGGGATGTGTTGGGGGTTTGGGATGGAAATGCTATAAAACTGGGTTGTGATGATTGTTGTACATCCATAAATGTAATTTAAAAAAGTCGTAAGAGAGGCATTTGAGATAATAGCAAAAAAAAAATCTTTCTCCTGTCAGGTGGGCAAAATTAAACTTTCCCTTCCTGTATCAAAGGGCATTGAAAGGAGGAAATGCAATGAAAAATAAGCGAGGGCTTTGTAAAGTCAAAAGGATGCAAATGCAGATGAAGCATTGTCATTCATTTTCCCTGCACAGTGTATAGATGATGTTCAATAAATAATAACTATCATTCAAAAAAAAAAGTTCAGAAGGACTGGTTTCTAAGTGTTTCTAGATGGTGCTGGCCTCAGAGGGTGGTGAGGGAGACATGTCCCTGGGACATGGTTTATATCTTTTAAGAAGGGTGGACGGGGAACAGAGGCCTTTGCCTAGTCAGAGAATCATAGAACATGAGAGCCAGAAGAGCTGAGAAGTAATCCAGGCAAAGATACGATGTGTTCTGCTTAGGATACAGGGTTCCTGTGGGATCAGAGTTGCTTATAGGGATGGCGGTGGTAGTGGCAGAGCTTGGCCCAGAACTCCACCCTCCTGACTTCTGTCCCCATGCTCTCCCCGTCCTCGCTCATGGCCAGGGAGGACATTTCTGTCTCTTAGTGGGTGGAAGGCTGTCAAGTGTTCATTGTGGCAAGTAACAAGTGGTGCCTGGGGCTTTTAGGACCTTTGTCTTCTCTCTGTGCATTTCATAGAGGAATTGGTAAGTTACAGAGAGGAGCCTTGCTTTTGCTGGAAGACCTTGGATAATTGTTGAATCTGCTGATTAAGTTCTTGAAGCTGGTGTCAAGTGAGGCAAGCACTACACTTGAAAGAGCCATGGGAGAGAAACATGCACAGGGATTGGTGGCTGCTGATGGGCAGGTGGTAGAGGGGATTTAAGAGCAGTCATCAAATGCTTGGAAGAATGTTGAGCAGAATGGGGAGCCCTGAAGAGCTCCAAGCAGAAAGCTGTAAACAAATAGATGTCGACTGGTGTCTTTTTTTTTTTTTCTTGATGATATCCACAGGGAACCAGAAAAAAGATAAAGGTTCTAAAGCTCTGATGAAAGGGACTTAGGTTATATCCAAAGAAGAACTTCTAAACGTGAGTGCATGAGACTTGGATGAAGAATAGAGTAGAAGATTTTTTCCCCTAGAGATCTTTATACAGAAGAAATATTCTCATCTGTCTTGGAGGCAAGGAGATGGATTAAATAACCCATGATTGGTATAGGTAATTTAGCAATTTAGCCATCTAGGGGATAAGCAGTTTTAAAAGCATCTTTCCCAAGTATAATACTAGCAGGCATAAAACCAGGCATTTTCTAAAGCAATTTACAGGAGAAATTTTCATGGGGACCCATGACAGACTGTTAGTTCTTTTAGGGCCTATATAAATTTGGGATCCTGAGAGATATGATCCTGAGGTACATATTTCTTTCTGGTAGGTTTGTCACATTCCTACTGCTAAGGCAAACTCATATTTTATTTAGAATAGAAGATGAAAGAATCAGAAGAGCATTTTCTTAATTTTGGCTTGTTAAGCAAAGATAGGACAAAACAGATTGGATGCAATTAAAAAGGAAAAGACTTCTGCCGGGTGAAAGGGTACAACATCCAAGAGGGCCTGAGAGGAAGGATGGTTATGTGACAGGAATGAGAAGAATGGCTCCCACTATCCTATGTGAAGGCCAGGTCATGGCTGGACGACTTCGTCAATTCTGCAACATTAAACCCTGCCAGCCCTGTTTTAAGAACTGCATGGATCAGATAGAGTATTGTCAGGGGAGCAGCGCACTGAGAAATCTACAAACTCTTTCTCTGCAGTTGAAGGACTAATGGATGTTTTCTGGCAGGAGTGAAAGTGGAAGAAAAATGATTCCTGACTTCAGGTATCAGGAGAGCTGCTCCAAAGAGGAGGGAACAGGCATGGTTTCTGTTGCATCAATGGGTAGAAGTTAGAGACCTCAGCGCTCAAGGAAGAAAGATCTGCCCAGGTGGAGCTGTCCAGCAGTAATGCTGCTGCCTCTGGAGAAAGTGAGCTTTCTGTCACTGGAGCCTGAATGGCCTTCGTTAGAGATGCTATAGGGAGGATTCCTCCAGTGGGTTGGAGGCTGGATTAGATCATTTCAAAGAAGCTTTCCTGCCTTGAATGCTGTGATTCTATGATATTAGAGGAAAATACATTATACATAGTCTCTCTCAGGTTCCCTAAATAGTTTAAGGCCTAGAATTTCACTTTGGATCTTGTCTACATCCTAAATTCTAAGAGGACTGCTTTCCATTTCCTTTGGACACTGTGTGGGAATTTTGAGGCATCACCAGGGGCCAGGCATCATCCTGGGATATGACAGTTGGAACAGCACTAGGTATCCTTTTAGGATCCATATCAGCCCGAGCCGAGTTCTTACCAACTGCCCTTTCTTGCTCCTGATGAGCATCTGTCTCCTGGGGCTTCTCCAAGATTTCTATTATCTTATTGTAAGGAATCATAGGATGTTAGAGTAAGAAGAGGGGTCCTAAAAAGTCTTCTGATTCAACTTCCCAACAATGCCATTCACTCAATTCAACAAATATTTATTGAGTGCCTACCATGAACCAGGGCATGGATAGAGATCTTGGTCAACTCCTATGCTTCCTTTTCTGTCATCCATCCTAGACTTATCTAGCTTTTTTGTCCTTCTGCCCTGTTATCTGCTTGTGGTCACTTGTACATGAAAGGATTGGGGAGGAAATACAATCAGCTGATGAATGTCCCTAGAAATTGAGAGACAGAGAATCTAGCCTGAGAGTAAACACCCAGGTGTAACTCACAGTATGGCTAAATCTACCCACTAGGATTCTTGGAACTTGACCATATGCTTGGAATAGGAGTTTCTAAGTATCTGGTAAAGAAATCCTGGGCTATTTTTATTGCATTGGATTCCTCCCCTTCTTCATCATCCTGCTTTGTCACAGTCATATTTCTGCTGTTCCTAAGGGCACTGGTTGTTAGCCCCTTGATATATCTGCTACTTAACTCTGTTCTTAGCAGTTCTGCTGAAGAGCCTGAGTGTTCTGGTAAGAATGCAGGTGTCATACTGGTGAGGAAAAACGACAAGAAATTAAAGTGGGATATTCTGTAATGCCAGTCAAACTAAGGTGCCAGTATTCACAGCTTATTATTTGATAGCATTTGCTCTTGTTCAACTGATTTCAGCAAGAGATAACTTTGGCTTATAGCCAGCATTCTCCGTGCAGCATGACCAGAAAATAAAAATAAGTGGAGAGAGCCAGAAATACAGTTAAAAGGTGAGATAAAAACTGCAAGGGTTTCCTCCCACTATATTCAGCATGAGAGAACCCAAACTATGGAAACCGTCATCATTGAATATGTTCATTGTAAGGACCTGGTGAAATGTGTCCTTGGCATCCTGCCCTTTGCTCTGGGATCATCTGAGAAGGGAGGATGCAGGGAGTAGTGATGGAAGGTTCAGAAAATAGAGCCAAAGAGGGCGTTTGCCTATAGCTTCTCCATTCCCAGCTCTGTTTTTAATTGCTTTTGTCGCTTAGGTATAAAGGGCTTATAATTTATATTATAGTTCCCACATTCTACGTAAATTTCTTAGCACTATCACTTAAGTGTCCCTGTTGTTAGGAGTATGTAGTACAAGCCCTACAAAGCAAATAGTGTTCTCCTCTGCTGCTAAGGAACATAACATTACAACAGTAATAGCCATTGTTAGTGGTTACCTTCTTTGGAGCCATATAGACCTTCACAGCAAAGGGAACAGAGGCATCTTAGGACAGACGGAAGGCACTGGGGTTCAGATCCCAGATATACCACTTCTGAGACAGGAAACATGACCACTCCACACGGGTTATCTGAGAAGAGTTTGACAAAGGGGCCCTTTCCAGTGATGTGGGCAGGTGACAGGGAAACCAACAAGGTTTGGATTTCCAAGTTATCCCAGAGCTGGCAGCAACAGGGAGGGAAGACATTATTAATTGTAAGCCTGAGAAGCACGTAGAACCCAGAGAGGTAGCTGTAGGAGAAGGTCATCCCATAGGAGCTGTGGCCAAAAGCAGAGAGATGCCACCAACTCATGGTGATTCCATGATGCAGGGCGAGGGGAGTCACTGGTCTTGCTCCACCCCCTCCCACTCTCTGAGCTTCTGTTATTGTTAGTCATTGACTGAATGTAACCAAAGCCAGGTACCAGGGGCCTTGTTTATGCAGTCCATGTGGGTCAGCCTCCCAGGGCATCAGTTGGACAGGAGGAGATAGAGATTGGATGCAGAGGGACAAAAGGAAGATATTTGGCACAAAGTGAGACCTTGGACATATGACTCAACATTTCTGAGTCCAGTATTCTAATGTTTAATGTGGGAAAGGAATGCCCATCTCCTAAGTGTGTTGTGAAGAAACTATCTGCAATCTCACTGTAGCACCCAGGCGCTTACTGTTTGAGAGTCTGTCTCCTAAAGGAGCCTGATAGTAGTAATAAGTATATGCACATATATGGCAATATTTTCTACCTATGAAGGAACAGATGAAATGAATGTTTAAGTTCTCAAGCATAGTAACAAAATGAACACCCCCAACTTCAGGAGCAGAGCATCACCTCTGCCCTTGAAGCTACCTGTGACTCTTCCCCACTTCGATCCCACCTACTTCCCCAGAAATAAATACTATCTAGCATTTTGTGTTTATCCTTGTCGTGCTTTTTGGGTATAGTTTACCATATGTTTGCATAAACAGTGTATCATTCAGTTTTGTATGCTTTTGAGCTTTATAAAAAATGGTATCATACCATATATAGTTGTCTTTGGCTAGCTTTTTTGAACTACTTTGTTATGTAACAACATGGCTAAATCTTCAAACATGACTTTGGGTTGAAAAAAGCACTTCATGCTTCTAACCAATGTGGAAACTGATCTAGGAAGTAATAAATAAGGGCTAGCCATTATTAGTATCTGCCAGCCTACATAATTGCACTGTTGTAAGTATTCTGTATACGTTAACTTCATTTTCACAGCATTTTGAGATGGGTATTATTTATTCCCATTTTGCATATGAGGAAACTGAAACTCAGGTTAGATAACTTGCCTAAGGACACAACTTGCCAGTGTGATTTGTAGCAGCAGAACCTGAGTTTTTATCCCCTGAATAGAATAAAGAGGCTAGGGTGAAGGAGGCAGTGGTGGTGGAGAACAGGGGACATATTTGGGTAGAGGGGGAAGGTGGACCCTGAAAGACAGGCTAAGGAATGGATGGAAGCAGGGAGGTAGAAGAGGGTGGTAAAGAGATGGATGTAATTATGGTTGGCAGTGGCATTCTGTTCATCAAGTCAGCTTTCTTCAAGATTCCCTTTGAATTCTGAGTGTGAAGGTTGCTACACATGGGAAATGCAGGTGGCAATTGCCTGAAACCGGGGTTTCTGCTGGCTAAGACAGCCATGGTAGCTATGGTTGTGTAGGATAATGAAGGTGGCAGGGGGGTGCCTCATATTTCCTCCCCCAGGGGCTTGTGTTCCGTTTTAGACACATAAAAACTCCTCATTTATACTCATTTGTGGATGATAGCTATTTTTCAGTAAGCAGATTATATTAAGAGAGGTAGTGAGAAAGCAAAAGCACTAAGACCATGGAAACTATTTAAAGAGATGAGTAAAAGACTGTGTGTAGAAGGAACCCTGAACACAAAACCTGGAATGGTGGGAGTGGCCCCTCTGTTGTATTCTAGAATGCTCATCGTGTTCTGTTTCCTTGAGTATGAGATGTTTCTTTCACTCAGCCCCCTGCCTGGTTCAATCGTACATTGCTGGCATCAGAAGCATGATGTTGGCATTAGTCAGTGGGCCGCTGATATGCATTTTGAAGTTTGTTCACTTCCTTGACCATTGCCACTTCTGGACTTGGCAGATCTGTGTCTCTGCTGGTTTAGTCCTGAGGCAGAGGGGCCAGAGGGGCCTGTGGAAACTCTGTGAAAAGCAACTCTGTGGGAGGGGAAGGCAGGAGGAGGGGAAGAGCCAGCCACAATGCTTCAAGTACAGAGACAAGCATTTGTGATTCCCAAGAGAACAATAACATGGACAATCAGAGGCGGAAACCATGTGGTCATGAAGTAACTATGAGAAGCAGCCCTCATTATTCCAGGAATGCTTCTAGTAAATGCCTTCAGGTGATAAATCAAGGATCCACCATCGGAAAAAGAATTCCTAATGGAGACGGGGATGTTGTTTTTTCTTCACGTGCATCTTCTGTATCCTTGGAAGGGATTTTGGACATCACTGACTTGTTGAGAGTGGCACTGCAGACTAGTAGAGGAGGGAAAAGTAGCCTCAAGGACAAATACCAACCCTGGAAACTAGGCAGGGGGTTCTAGTGCAGGAAGAATGAACCCCTGAACCCTCCCCTCTGGGAGGAGAAGTGTGCATGCTTGCTGATATATTTCCTCACCTGTGAAATAGGCATAGAGATATCACCAGACCCAATGGTAGTGAGAATTATGGGAGAACATGTGGATGGTACCCAGCCCAGGACTTGGCACACAGCAGGGGCCTAGGGCAAAGGGCAATTTTTTTCTTCTTCCTTGCTTGGCAGTGAGGACCTTGTTTTGTCATCTGTCCCTCATTGTCTCTAGCACAGTTTTATCAAAGTCAAGGTTAGGGTGATAGTTAAGGTTAAGATTAGAGTTAGAAGGAACAGTATTAATAGCAGTAAGATCAGTATTACCTAGCAGGCTTATAACAAGTACTGAATAAATGAATATGTATTCCCAATAGTGTAATAAAGTCTCTTTTTCAAATTAGAACTTTTTTTTCAAATTAGGAAAATATTTCTTTATTATAGAAAATAAATGCAGAAAATAGAATTTTCTTAAACTCTTATAACTCTACCTTCTAGAAATAGGAAGGATTAACATACTGACATTTTTCCTTCCTATCTTTTTTGTTGTTGTTGTTGTTGTTGTTGTTGCTATTTCTTGGGCCGCTCCCGCGGCATATGGAGGTTCCCAGGCTAGGGGTCGAATCGGAGCTGCAGCCACCGGCCTACGCCAGAGCCACAGCAACGCGGGATCCGAGCCACGTCTGCAACCTACACCACAGCTCAGGGCAACGCCGGATCGTTAACCCACTGAGCAAGGGCAGGGACCGAACCCTCAACCTCATGGTTCCTAGTCGGATTCGTTAACCACTGCGCCACGACGGGAACTCCCCTATCTTTTTTCTTTGGAGATTTTTGAAGCTGGAATTGAATCATATTGCTTGTTTAATTTTGCTTGTTGTTTTATTCCACTTAACATTATACCCAAAGAATAATTTCATAACATTAAAAACTTTTTATGTGTAATAGTGTGACTTGGGAGACACCATATTTTAATTAACCCTATCATTAGACATCTAAGTAATTTCCAAAACTGCATTGTTGTAAATAACTCTCAGGAAACTTTTCCTTTTTTTTTTTCTTTTTTGTCCTCTTAGGGCCACACCTGCAGCATGTAGAGTTTCCCAGGCTAGGGGTCCAATTGGAGCTATAGCTGCCGGCCTACACCAGAGCCACAGCAACGCCAGATCCCAGACGAGTCTGCGACCTACACCACAGCTCACGTCAATGCCGGATCCTCAACTCTTTGAGCGAGGCCCGGGATTGAACCTGCAACTTCATGGTTCCTAGTCAGATTCATTTCTGCTGTGCCATGATGGGAACTCCTCAGGAAACTTCTTCGTGTATAAAGATTTGTCTGCATTTTAGTTCGTTTCTTTGGGATAGATCCAGTCATGGATTTTTTTTTTTTTTTTTTTTTAGGGCTCTTGATGGACGTTGCCACATTTCTTTCCAAATTTCCCAACTTACACTTCCTGTGTGCCTTGCCCTAGACTTCCAAGTCTGTATTTCTCCAAATTTAAGTTTATAGGCTCCTCATTGCCCAGGCCCCATTGCACAAACATTGTTATTACCATCACCAAGAACCCTGATTAGGGCCACATATGTTACGTGCCTAAACCTGACCCTAGATTTGAAAAGAGTAAAGGAATTGGCCACAGGGCCTACCCTTTGGGGTCTCCCAGGTTAGGATTCCTTTTACTTTCCCCCCAAAATAGGAATGTAAATGGGGACCATACATTAAAGTTCAGATCTAATAAGAAATCTATAAAGACTTAATTGCTTTTTGCCCTTGGTGGATTTGTAGTTTTGCCTCTGGGTGTATTTCAGATCCTTGGCTGGTTGTGCAATCAGTGCCTGGCTTGGCTTGGCCCAAAGTGGTTGTTAATCTCCTCTGCACTCATCTGAACTGAGGTCCTTATTTGCCTTCCACAGTGAAAGTTGGGTCTCTTTGGAGTTTGTCTCTGGGCAGCAATGTTGAATGAGCATGAGGTGGGGTTATTTACTTCCTTTTTGTAGGCTTCTGAAGTCTATGGGTCACCAATAGCAGGCTGATTAGGAAACTGATATTTCTGTTTCCACTTAGTTTAGGTAAAATGCCGCATTTCAGGTGAAATTAGTTCTAGTATATCCAGGTTTTTCAAGATTTCATGCTAGGGAATCAGGATGATTTGAATTTGGTTCACATTCATTTGGCTGGGATATTGGAAATGTGGGATAGATACTGGAGAGACACTCTGACGCTGGGGAAGAAGGATGTGTTTCTCACTTGGTGGGTTTCAGATTTAGGCTTGTTTTCTCCCTCCCCTATTGTATAATTATTTTCAGCATGTTTTGTGTTTCTCTCTTCACCTGTCATTGGCTAGGGTCTACTGTGTGTCCCTCACTGATGTTTGGAGTTGTGTATATTTTGGGGGATATATTGGATGCGGACACTTCATGGTATTATACTGTAGTAGAGAGACTGCCTTTATTATGTACCTATACTTCTGGCAATTTAGGTATGCGGCCACCAAGTGGCGGAGTATCTCACCTTAGCTACTTGGAAGATACCGATAGCTTTTGTTAGAGGCTCCAAGCGGTAAGCGTCTGCTTTCTCCTCATTAGACCTTGGATTTTATAGGCTTTAATTTTTTTTTTATTGAAACATTGAAACTTAAGTAACCACTAGCAATAATTACTTTCCCTCAACTACAAAATGAGGTTAATGTAATCTTTGTTAGACAACTGTAGTAAATATTAAATGACACTTGTAAAAATATTTAATTGAGTATGTAACAATTGCCAGTTGAAACTAGAATTTTGTAATGATGCTCTTTGAGGGAAAATGCTTAAATAACATAGAATCTCTATACCAATTTTTGACTTCCTTTTAAGGATAAAAATCCTTTAAAAAAATCATTTCTAATGGTTTGTCTTTAGTCTTAGATAGATTTGAAGTCATAGTGCCCCAAGCATACTGATCTCTGAATTTCTGTCTCCCTCGCTATTTGCATCAGTTGCAGACATTGAAGATAAAAGTCTTAATTTGTCTTTTCAAACCTGCTCATTAGATTCTGTTTTCCTTTTCTGAACACAGAGAATGAGAATGAGAAAAACATCATTACCTAGGGCTTTTTGGTGCTGAGATTATAACCCTGGGGAACACACTCACTAGTCACGGAACATTTCTGGACTAGTTTGCCACTGTAGCTTTGACTAAAATAAGGTTCCCCACCCCCCTTACCGGTTTCACGCCACCTCAAGTCTTCTTGAATAGCTTTTGAATGAAAGACTTTTTAAAGAATTTCTTTCTTAAAAGTCCAGCATCACTTATACAGAAAAAAATAATTTGAAGAACATTTGAAAAAGACTTGGAAACTAGAAAACTCATAAAATAGTGGTGATAGGTCCTGTCTCTTAGCAGGGAGTTTGCAGAGCAGCACCTTGAAAGTTGGCTGAATTCCCTTAGACTGGGAGCTCTCCAAGGGAAGAGGGCAGTGTCTCACCCCCAGGGCCACATGGGGCCAATGCCAGGCTCTCTTTTCCAGACATGAAGTCACTGAAGTGATACCAAGGCCTCCATTGGGATGCCCTCTTTCCTCTGTAAGGGGCTGTGCCCACAGGAAGTGCTCAGGCCATGTGGGTGGACCAGCTCTGCCTCAGAGGAGAGGCAAAGTCCTCTGCTAGGGCAGGAGCAGGGAGGAACATGTGAGAGAGCTGGGAATGGACGCTGTCTCACCAAGGAGAAGCATTCCTGTTTCTAAATTGAGCAAGTGTGACAGCCAGCCCCATTTCTTCCGGAACCCAGACAGGAGCACTTTGTCAGAGCCGCCGTGACTCAGCGAGGACAAATGTTTTTCCAAATCATTTACTGACATCATTCAAGTGTGCATCCTGATGGGCCTGCTGCCTCTTTCCCTTTCTCTTGAAGCCTCTCTTCTCCCCGCTACCCCCTCCCTCCTCCTTCTAGGTCAAGAGAGGACCAGCTTTGGTTTTGAGAACTATTCAAAACCTCAAAACCAGTACATTTTTCTTCATCTTCTCTCAGACTGTCCTATGCATCCCTGAGCTGGCATTTCATCTGTTCCCATTGCTAGCAATTTGTGTGCCTGGTTTCACACAGAAACTCTTCTTGGCCTGGTGCCTGAGGCAAGGTCTGAACCTAGTACTGTGACACCTTCCACCCTGATTCCCTGTCCTGGAGGAGACCATCCTCTCATCTCCAGGCCGGAGGCTGTTTTCCTTTGCAGGAAACTCAGGCTTCAGAACTTATTTGCTGAAAAGAAATTCCCTGTTTTGGACCTGGAAGAAGGCAAGATCTGCTACCCTCCCCTCCAGCCCCAGCTATGATGGACTGCTCCATTATGATGCCTGCAAAGTGGTCCAGGTTTAATTCTGTGTGTAGATGGGACAATTGTTTAGTTCTGACATGCACACCAACTTAGAGAGAATGGCCCAATAATCCTCTGGATTTCTCTGGCTGAACTTGCGGACTAATGAGGGGGACTCAGTTCTTGCCCTTGGGAAAGCTTGCAGTCTGGTGAAGGTTCCAGGACCCACTGGAGAAGACAAACTAAATGTTTTCCAGACAGTTGTTAAATAAGCATACCAGTTCAATGGACGCCATCAGAGATAGTTTATTTGATGTATTATCTGAGGTGGATTTTAAAAGAAGTAGATGCATTAGAATCCTGGAGCTTGAGGCAGGAAGGGATTGCAGAGGTCAGCCAGGCCAACTCTCATTTTTAAAGGATGGAGTGCTGTCCAGTGTGGTGAGGTGCCCAGGGCCACCCAGCTGGCCAGTGATGGTTGCTGGGCCAGTGGCTACAACCCTGCACTGCCTCCTAACACGGACAGGACCTGTGGGCGAGCAGCACGCATTGGGGTCAGGGCCTCCCTGGGATCTTGCATAGAGGGGCTATCCCACTCACCCATGAGCTGACAGAACCCCCGAGCTAGTGTGGGTGGGGGCAGAGGCCCACTAGAGCCCTTCCTATTGGGTTTTGCATTCCAAACATGTCCTCTCCCTTGGGTTTCGTTCTCCGCCACCTCCCTTGCTGTTCTCAGGTTTGCACCCTGCCTCAGCCTTCACAGGATTCTCTCCATAGACATCACAGGGACCCTGGCTGGGAAGGCAGGAAGACAGGAAAACTGGCCCCTAGGTGGGGGTGGCCTGCTCTTTGGGAAGCAGGGCTCCTGCATTAGCAAGGTCCAGTGGGCCTGGCCCTGAAGGTGCCTCTTTGGGAGCTGAGGGTGTCTGTGTTGACGGGTTTATTTGGACCTGTGTTCCTGTGTGCAGGCTAATAGCATCAGGCTTTCAAGAAAGTTCCTGGTACTTAGAAAGGAGGAGGGGAGGAGGGGAGGTGTGTGCAGGCAGTTTTGACCAAAGATCATTTCCTGGAGGAAGTGTGTGGTTTATTAATGAGGATTCCACCTGCCCTGCCAGGAAACCGGAGCCCAGCTGGAGGTGGTGGTGGTGGGTCCCCATGAGAGGGCAAGGAGCAGCAGGATGCAGACAGAGCTGTGATTGCAACGGGGGTTGCAGTGAGCAAGGAGGAGCCCCTGCTCTGAGGGTGGGGGTGGGGTGGGGGAGAGGGTGGCACATAGCATTCTGCTGCCACCTCTCTTGTGTCAGCTCTCTTCTCTGTCCGCCCGCCCCCCCCACCCCCGGCCTTGAAGAAGCTTATAGTGTCTTATTGCTGGGGTAGCCAAGACACTGTGGTTAGACAGGTTATATAGCCTTTGGAATGTGGATTCAGTCTTTGGTATATGAACGGTGATTATAATGACATGTTTTTAAAGTAAAAAAAAAAAAAAAAGACTGCTTTTTACCCGGCCTGAGTGTAGGAAAGAGGGAGCAAGGGCCGATGGAGGACAGAGGAGCATGGTTCTTGCTTTCCATTCATGCTTTCTTTCCCTCGATGCTTTGGTTTCCATTTCATTTCTGCTTCATGTTCTGAATGCCCTAGAAGGAGGGGACAGGCAGCTGTGTGAAGAGGGGTGGGAAACAGGATAGGAGGCTGCTGTTGGGAAAAGGATACGTCATTTTCATCCCAACCCCCTGAACCTGCCCCCTCTGCCATCTGTCCTCTCTGGTCAGCCAGCTCCAGACTTCTAGGCTCATTGGTTCTGGTCCTTCTCCCAAGTCTCCAAGCTGTTTTGCTCCTAGCGGAGAGTAGCTCCTTTCGGCCCCAGGCCAGTCTGGCTTAGAAAGTGAGTCTCTTCCTTTGGTGAATGAAGCTGTGTTTCAGAGGTCATGACCTGGTGGATCAACACACATTAAGGTCAGACCAGGCTGGCCCCGACAGGAACCTTTCTTTGGAAGGCTGTATCTTTTTACCTTGGTCCTGCTGTCAGCCGGGCCATTTCTGGAACTCTTTTTGGGTGCTCCCTTTGGCCTGTGGCCTGCTCCTTTGACTCTCTGCAGGGTGGCAAATCTTTGTCCTTCCTGAGTTTTTTTGGTTTTTGGTTTTTAGAAAGTGATTTTTTTAAAGACAGCATTGAAGACAAGTCAGGATGTGGGTACAGAGGTCCTGCTGTGTTTTTAGGCCACGGTCGCTTTATGGCCACACTTGGGGATTCGGGAGTAATCTTGGGGCCTGAGTCTTCACCACACCTGTCCAGGAATTAAAATGAGAATCAAAATTGCTGCTTCTGGCACAATTGCAGCCAGAGGGTTTTTTTTGTTGTTTTTGTTGTTTGCTTGTTTAAACAGCTTTGTTTGCATAGAATTAGGTAGCAGACTTTAAAGAGGTGGAAAATGTAAACCTTGCTCACTGGGACCCTGAGTCTCTGGGCAAGACTTGGGTTTGCTTCTGGTAAAGTTGGAGGTGGAGAACTGGCAAGAGAGAGTTCCTGGCCCTGAAAACAGGCAAGCAAATTTCTAGAACCTTTACTGTAGGGGTATTTAACCATGGCTCTATGTTCAGATCACTGGGAACTTTTGAACAATGCTGAGCCCAAACCCTAGACCAATTTGTCAGTCTCCCCACTTCACAGAAAAGGAATCAAGGCTTTTTGATTTAGGATAAAAGATCACCTTTGACCTTTGTCCCCCAGCCCTGACATCATAGGCCAGAGGCAAAAGATGTGTTGTTCAATGTGTTTGTATTGTGTTGTAGGGAAAACACAAATTCTCTGGAATAATCATAAGCTGGAAAAGTGGACAGAGGGTCTTCGACTAAAACAAAACAAAAAATGAGAAACAAAATATTAATAAAAAAACAAAACTCTGCTTGGATTAACATGGATCCTGAAGAGGCTCTGATGGTAGTTGAATCACCCCATGGCAGAAAGGCAGCTGATGGTGGACAGTCACCTGTTAGCCTGCCACCAAGAGAGATGCGTGCCAGGCAAGGGATTCCCCTCCCCAACCTCTCAGGGTGCCCCTCCCCTCCTTTTGGGCCTCAAGCCATCCAGGAGCCTTCCACATTGTGCAGGATGAGATTGAGAGCTGAGTGCGACCTACCCCTCCGTCAGGACACAGCGTTCCCTGGACAGTGGCTCATTTCTCTATAAGGCACAGCTTCCTTCAAAGTTTTTTTTTACTGCTTCTGATTATACCAATTAGAAAGCTTAAAGCAGGTGCTAATGTGTCTTTAACACTTTTCTTCAACACCTGCTGATTTCTGGTTGTTGCGGAAAGTGGGTATGGTGTGGTTTGGAGCAATCAGCAGAGAGCTGCTACCAGAATAGCACTGAGGAACAGAAAACAGGTCAACATAGATCAGGGTGCTGGACAAGGGATCAAGGGATCCAAACAAAATCTGGATCCTGCAACCAGGGACTCTGCTGCCTGAGAATGGCATGAGAACAGAAATGGGTCAGGGGAATGTTTTCTCCCCAGTGCTCCGGGGACTTTTTTGTTCCTCACATTCTAAGTGGAAAATTCAGCTCCTGAAACCATCTGGGGGAGGCATGGGTACAGCACAGTGCTGAAGAAGGGGTGACGGGGGTGGCTTCTTGGGACTATCTTCCTCCCGCCCTTTGCCTGTTTCTGTCTCCTCGTGGTGACCTGTCCAAGCACTGCAGTAAGACATCTCCGCCATCCCTTCAGGTCACCCTGTGTTGCTGGTCCTGCTTGCTCCTGTGGGGCCAGAGCTGTGTGGGTAGCTGCTGCCCTCGTTCAAGGGGAAGTCCTCCATTCATCTTGGCCTTCTTGTCCTTCGCCCACTCCTCAGCAACCAGTCCAGTGTAGAATTTGTCTCCTTCCCAGGACTACTTAGTGACGAAGTCTGACTCCAAAGCCACTTCTGCTCCATCACAGCCAACAGCTGGGCCTTCCCAGGCCCCCACACTGGGATTCTGACACTCCACACTGCCAATATCCTGTGCTCACAACTATTACCAACTGAACAGCCCTCGGCAGCACACACTAAACAGAAAGCTTGCTGCTTAGTCTGCAGGCATGGTGCTCACTGCCGATCTCTGCCCCCCCCCCCAACCTGTCACCAGAATGGATTGATGTTACATTTATATCAACAGCTGTTCCAAGTGAGAATCAGCTGGACATTCAGAGATATGGGGTGAATCTCTGATGGTATCATAGGAGCTGCGCCAAGCAGGGTCAGGCTGTCTCTCTGCTGCTGGAGACAGTGGAACTATGAGCCAGATGGTCCTTATTCCTGGGAAAGGGGCATTGGTATTCAACACCTGGTATCCTGGGCCTCCAAACCAGGTTATTTGTCATCTGGGAGGACTTTTCTCCCTCTCAGTTCCAGAGATCTCGTGGTTGAGTAGAAGACCTGAGGTGGGGAGATGGACACCTGGGTGTCTGGCCCAAATAGCCAAACATCCACTCAACCCTCTGACCCTGAGCAAATCATGTCCCCCCTCTGGAACTTGCTGCCCTCATCTCTGAAATGCAGGATAGAGAAGTAAGCATTGAAGTTTCTTTGGTTCAAGTGTTCTGTGTCTCTCTGAGGCAAGGTATCCTGACCCACTAGACAGAACCAAACAGACCAGATGCAAATATGATTTTACCTCTTTCTGGCGACTTTAGCAAGTCGCTCAACTCTGTGGGCCTCTGTTTCCTTAAATATGGGGTGGGATGATAATAGTAACTACTGGTGAGTTTCGTGTAAGGAATGAACAAGGCAATGAATGCAAAATACTTAGCTGACGTAGATTCTCACATCTCAATAAAATTAGCTTTTATCATTAATATACATATATGTCCTATTTTTATGAAAACAACTGCTCTGAGTTTTAGGAGTTTGGCTCTCATTTTTTTATTTCTCTCTAGCGTAAGGTTTTGAGCTCCTCGAGACTTAGAGCCTCGGGAGTTCCTGTTGTGGCAGAGCATAAATGAATCCAAATAGTATCCATGAGGATGTAGGTTCAATCCCTAGTCTTGCTCAGTGGGTTGGGGGTCTCGCGTTGCCATGAGCTGTGGTGTAGGTCTCAGGCACAGCTCGGATCCCGCGTTGCTATGGCTGTGGTTAGAGCCTGGGTGTGGCTGCTGGTCTCCTGCTTCCTTATGAACTTTATTGTCCTTGCTTCCTCCCTGTAATGTAGGATCAGCCAGCACACAGTCTCTTTTCCACCTCAGGACCTTTGCACAGGCTGTTCCCTCTGCCTGCATTATTATTTTTACAGCATTTCCTTAACTAGCTCCTTGTCATAGTTTTGGTCTCTGCTTAAATGTCAGCTTCTTATAATGGCCTGTTCTGACCACCTGATAAGTTGTTAAGACTTATCACAATGTGCATTTATTCTATTAATCTACCTAATAGTCTTATGTTTGTCTCTCCCTCTAGAATGTAACCTTTGTATTTCTGTCTTAACCACATTTATATCTCTAGTGCCTCGCACTGGGACAGCCATAGAGTAAGTTGGATGAATAAATTAGTGAGTTAATGGATAGTATGATGTATTTCTATAAAACCTTATTATTTATGAAGCCCTTTCATAGCGAGGCTCTCATCTTGAAGTCACATAAGTCTCTGTAAGGGATTTAGACATTGATCACCCAGAGAATGGCTATAGTTACCCTATGCATGACAGCTACCGTACAGAGTAAGCATGAGGTTATGGTGATGCAAGGGATGAGCCCTCATCCCAGTGGGGATGGCGTGGGATGGGGAGGGGCATTATCAGGAAGGGAAGACTTCTTGCAGGAAGAGGCATGTGAGTTGAGCTTTGAAATGTGAGTAGGCATTATCCAGGCACAGATGGGGTTGGCATGCATAAGCCCAAAGGCATCCAGGAATGAGCGGCCAGGTTCTATCACAAAACTGGGATAATGGATGCTAATAGAGGTGTTTTAGTGGGGAGAAAGCCAGGATGACCCCAGGGAGAAGGTGCCCTTTGAATCTGACCCCTTAACCAGATGGGAGTGATTTGGTGATATGGCCAGGATGAATCCAGAGGGATAGTCTGG
This sequence comes from Phacochoerus africanus, assembly GCF_016906955.1. Classification (NCBI taxonomy): domain Eukaryota; kingdom Metazoa; phylum Chordata; class Mammalia; order Artiodactyla; family Suidae; genus Phacochoerus; species Phacochoerus africanus. The sequence continues at coordinate 216,478,893 of NC_062544.1, read as the reverse complement.
ACTTCACTAGTCAGTGACCTGGGGTGCCACGAGGGAGCAGGTGTTGGAAGGACGTGGCACTTGAGTTCCTGAGGCCAGACCTGTAACCCAGGGAGAAGCCTTGGCCTGGGGTTGTCACTGACAGGTACTCTGCCATGCTGTGCAGGTCACAGAGCCCCCCTTGCCTTGAGACACTGGTGGCTTAATCCCGGTTCCCCGAGCTAAGGCTGTTGAGTCTTATAATGTGTGAAGCAGGTCTGGGAAATAACAGCAATTAAGACAGAGAAGCCAAAGGTACAGGCCAGTAAGCAGACAGGTTAGGTGAGTCTGTGAATGAGCTGGGAGTAGTTTCAGGAATGAAGAGTTTAAGCTTCCTCCAAAGGCACTTGAAAGCATTATAAACAACAGTAACAACTGTGTCTAATAAAACCACAGGAGGATTGGGTTCAATGGTGGGTTGCTGAATTGTGATCTCTGCTGAACTGTGATCTCTGCCAGGCATGGTATGACTCCCAAGTCAAAATTTGCAACCCAGGAGTGCAAAGGGTCAGGGTGACATGCCTAGGCCTTGGTTCCACACCACCTACTGTGGAGGGCCTGCATACCTGGACCAGTCAGACCTGGGGCCATCCTCACAGAGTTCACAGCCCCGTGGGTCAGGAGATGACTCTGGGGTGTCAGATGGGGGCAGGACCCACGGGGACCCAGAGAGACACCCAGAACTTGCCCAGAAGTTTAAATAAGACCATCAGGTCAGGGATATGATAAGAAGCAGGAACTTCTTGGTCATTTCATGGCAATTTAAAAGTAGAGAGGGGAACCTGGAAGTCTCCCTAGGCCAACAGAGGAGGAGCTTGGGCTTTGCAAAAAGAACCAGAAAAATGCATCGCAAGGACAGAACTCCCTCCCAGCCTGGGCTTGCAATAAAAGACTCCTTTCAAGAGAACGTGAGGCTATGGAGAGAGAAACAGCTAACATTTTTGGCAGACTTTGGTAATAGCATAGCTGTTGGTCCACCTTGCAGACACTGTGCTGACTATATGTTACCTCCTGTTTTTTTTTTTTTTTTTTTTGTCTTTTTGCTATTTCTTTGGGCCACTCCCACGGCATATGGAGGTTCCCAGGCTAGGGGTCCAATCGGAGCTGTAGCCACTGGCCTACACCAGAGCCACAGCAACGCGGGATCCGAGCCGCGTCTGCAACCTACACCACAGCTCACGGCAACGCCGGATCCTTAACCCACTGAGCAAGGGCAGGGACCGAACCCACAACCTCATGGTTCCTAGTCGGATTCGTTAACCACTGCGCCATGACGGGAACTCCTCTTGTTTTTTAATGCCTGTCCTCATCTGATTCAGATAAAGTACATATCATTAAACTCTCACAGACCACACTTAAGAGAGTCTAGGTGTTGTCCTTGGATCACCTGGAGACATTCCTGGGCCTCATCTCAGACTGATTCTGAAAGCGGTCGCTAAAATCATCACTTTTTAAACAAGCATCCTAGGTGCTGGTGAAGGTCAGAGTTTGGGGATCACAGTCTTAGAGTGGTGCCAGCGCTGTTTTGAGGTAGCACAGGCTTGCTGAGTAAAAACAGCCCCAGTGACATGTAAGGAGCACAAGAGTAAATGGTGTGGAACTGAATACAAGAACTATTTGATCAATCATCTGGTCACTCAGGATACATTTATGTCCTGGGCTGGAGAGCCCCTGAGAGTCTATGAGACAGTTCACAGCTCAGTTGGAAGGAACTGTAATTTATCGCAAAAATTGAGAAGCTGGCCAAAAGGGTGCAGGTCTCAAGCCCCAGATGGGAACCTAGTGGGGCGGTGGGTGGGACAGCAGCTGTGTGTCTCTAAAGCTCCCTCTAAAACAGGAGCTATGGACCTGGGGAGGGCGGTTCGGTGTCCTTTCCCTCCTAAGTGGATTTGAAGCCCTGCTGCTCCAAACTTCACCTCTCTGTGCTCCCGTCCTCATCATCCACAATGCACATTCTGCCCCTGAAAATTTAATTTGGGCTAAGAACTATCATTTAAAAGGTAAATAACCTAAAAGAGAAAAGAAGGCTGCTTGTTAGTTATATTCCAGTGTTCACTGGTTTGCTGCAGCTGCTTCCCTTCTGAGCACTCTGTGTGAGAGGGAAGAGCAGTCCAAGGGCATGGAGGCTTGGGAAGGAGGATGGCTGGGGGGCCTCGTGGGGTTTGGGGTGGCCAAAGAACAGTGCGTGGACCCTGCTTGCTCCCGGAGGTCAAGGGGACAGGGCCACCAAGGAATGTACCAAACGCCACCTCTCATGGCTTTGACATTTCCTTCTGTCATCTCAGAGACTAACTAAGAAGTCTGCTTCCCTGCTTCACCCCATTCCTTCTGCCCAGCACTGTCTGGCACCACCTCTTGGCTGCTAAAGGCAGTAGTTCTGACCTGCCTCTGTGGCATTCGACGCCGTGTTTCCTCCTTGAAGTCCTCTCCTCCCTGATTTCTTTTCCTTCACTCCTCTCCTAGTTTTATCTAACCTCTTTGCATTTGTTCCTCAGATTCATCTGCTTTCCTCTCCCATCTCTTAAAATAGATATTCCCATCAGTTCTCTCCTGGACTCAGAAGATAGTTCTTTTCATCTTACTTGTCTTCATTGAGTGATCTCACCCACTGTGTGCATATCTACTGCCACTTATCATGGATTTATTCATTCAGCACGTGTTATAGAACACCTACTGTGTGCCAGGCATGGTATGACTCCCAAGTCAAAATTTGCAACCCAGATTTCTTCTTTAGTCTTCAGATCATATATGAGATTGCCTGCATAATTTCATAGATGAATGAAATCTATGTATATGTAACTGTGTCTATGTTTCTTGAGATAGGGTTTCAGGTAGAGATGATTTATTAAGGGCATTCTCTTCAAGAAAAACTTGCAAGGGAGTTGGAGAAGCAGAGTAGGAAGGGGCAGGACTGGATAAGGAGGTAGCCTCAGATGAGGTCTAGCTGGAGCCTGACTGGGGAAATGAGAAGGCTCTGGAGCACAAGCTGGAGTTATTTTGCCTTGAGGTAAAGGTATCCCTGGGATAGGACAAGCACTAGCTTCCCTGGTTTGGGGGTATAACTGCCCAGGTATCTTTTGGAAAAATACACCCATCAGCCAAAGGCAAGTTTCCTGAGATGGCCTCAGGTATAAGCTGATTGCTACAATAATTTTGGAGCAGGGGACTGGGCCCAGTGGTCACTAAAGGGACCCTGGGAGGGATACCAATGGTGTCTCCTATGGCAGCTGAATATAGATATGTATCCAGCACCATCATAAGTGTTTTATGTGTATTAACTAACTTAACTTTTAAAATAAGCCTGTAATGTATAGGGAAAAGGGAACCCTCCTACACTGTTGGTGGGAATAGCCACGATGGAAAACCTTATGGAGGTTCCTCAGAAAACTAAATATAGAACTACCACATGACCCAGCAATCCCACTCCGGGGCATATATCCACACAAAACTATAATTCAAAAAGATACATGCACCCCTATGTTCATAGCAGCCACTATTCACAATAGCCAAAACATGGAAACATGCTAAATGTCCATTAACGGATGAATGCATTGAGAAGATGTGGTACATTTACACAATGGAAGACTACTCAGCCATAAAAAGAATGAAATAATGCCATTTGCAGCAACATGGATGCAACTAGAGATTCTCATACTAAGTGAAGTAAGTCAGAAAGAGAAAGACAAATACCAGATGATAACACTTATGTGGAATCTAATATACTGCACAAATGAACTGAAACAGACTCACAGACATAGAGAACAAGACTTGTGGGTTGGGGGGATTGGGATGTACTGGGAGTTTGGGGTTGGTAGATGCAAATTATTACATTTAGAATGGATAAGCAATGAAGTCCTGCTGCACAGCTCGGGGAACTATAGCCAATCTCTTGGGATAGAACATATGGAAGATGGTATGAGAAAAGAATGTACATTTATGTATGACTGGGTCACTAGGCTGTACAGTGGAAACTGAAGCAATACTGTAAATCAACTATACTCTAATAAAAAATTGAAAGTAAAATAACCCTGTAATATAGTTACTCTTATTCACATTTTATAGTGAAGGAATTGAGGCATAGAGGTTAAAAGTAACTGGCCTAAGATTCCTTAATAGGTAAATGTGGAGCTGGGGATTCAGACTGGGAAAGTTTGGTTCTAGGTTCCATTTCCTTTGCTGCCGCCCCTCCTTCCTCATGTGTTGAGTCTTAGCCTGCCCCAGGCACTGTAGGCACTGGGGATCCAGTGAGGAAATCAATACAAACACCCCTGCCCTCACCAAGGTTACTGTCCTCTGAGGGAAAATGGGCATTAAATGGATAAGTAAACTGTATGATCCAGATGGTAATGAGTGCTAAGGAGGCAAATAAACCAGGGAAGGGAGGTCAGGAGTGCTAGGTGACAGCTGCAGCAAAAGAGTGGGATATGTGTATGTGTATGACTGAGTCACTCTGCTGTACCTGAGGCTAACACAACATTCTAAGTCTACTACACTCCAATAAAAAAAATTTTTTTTTGATGTGCTGGCCCAAGAAGACTTCAGTTAGGAAGCATTTTTGCGAAGATCCCAAGGAGGTGGCTCTTCTCTGCTTCTGTTCTCGCCACTCCATCTGCTTGACCCCAGTTTATTCTCCCTCTGCACCATCGAAGGGTACTCTTCCCCAATCATCTGATCATGTTCCTTCCCTGAATGACACCCTTCAGTAGTACCGGATGGCCATCAGGATAAATGCAGCGCTTCTGTCCCGGTGTAAGATGCATCCTGATTTGAGGCCTGCCTCCCTCCACTCCTGCCAATTCTCTGAAGGCCTTCTTTTAACATTGAGATGAGGGCAGCAGAAGCACAAATGGAAACCCACATACTCCATGTCTAAGTAGTGAAAGTTAATATAGCAAGCTAACCAAACCTTAGATAAAACGTGGTCTACCCTTCTGTTTGACAAATATGTCTCCACAGCTACCTCGGAGGCGCAGCTTCAGATTCAGATTTGTTGGACTCCTCTGAGTTCCATACTAGAACTTTGCAGTACAAGGAGCTCTGCCTTCAGCCCATGTTCTGCCTCTCTTCTCTGCCCACCACTCAGCTCTATCTTCTACTGCAGGGGGCCTCATATGAGCATGTGGATACTCTGGCTCACAATCCACATTTTATTTTATTTTTTAAAGTTTTATTTTATTTTTATTAGAGTATAGTTGATTTACAGTATTGTTTCAGTTTCCACTGTACAGCCTAGTGACCCAGTCATACATAAATGTACATTCTTTTCTCATACCATCTTCCATATGTTCTATCCCAAGAGATTGGCTATAGTTCCCCGAGCTGTGCAGCAGGACTTCATTGCTTATCCATTCTAAATGTAATAATTTGCATCTACCAACCCCAAACTCCCAGTACATCCCAATCCCCCCAACCCACAAGTCTTGTTCTCTATGTCTGTGAGTCTGTTTCAGTTCATTTGTGCAGTATATTAGATTCCACATAAGTGTTATCATCTGGTATTTGTCTTTCTCTTTCTGACTTACTTCACTTAGTATGAGAATCTCTAGTTGCATCCATGTTGCTGCAAATGGCATTATTTCATTCTTTTTATGGCTGAGTAGTCTTCCATTGTGTAAATGTACCACATCTTCTCAATGCATTCATCCGTTAATGGACATTTAGCATGTTTCCATGTTTTGGCTATTGTGAATAGTGGCTGCTATGAACATAGGGGTGCATGTATCTTTTTGAATTATAGTTTTGTGTGGATATATGCCCCGGAGTGGGATTGCTGGGTCATGTGGTAGTTCTATATTTAGTTTTCTGAGGAACCTCCATAAGGTTTTCCATCGTGGCTGTTCCAATTTACATTCCCACCAACAGTGTAGAAGGGTTCCTTTTTCTCCACACCCTCTCCAGCACTTGTAGTCTTGTTCATGATGGCCATTGTGACCAGTGTGAGGTGGTACCTCGTGTAGTTTTGATTTGCATTTCTATAAAAGTTTGTGATGTTTAGCATTTTTCATGTGGCTACTGGCCATCTGTATGTCTTCTTTGGAGAAATGTCTATTTAGGTCTTCTGCCCATTTTTTGATTGGGTTGTTTATTTTTTTTGTTGTTGAGTTGTATGAGTTGTTTGTATATATTGGAGATTAGGCCCTTGTCAGTTGCATCCTTTGCAAAGATTTTCTTGCATTCTGTGGGTTGTCTTTTCATTTTTTTTGAATGGTTTCCTTTGCTGTGTAAAAGCTTTTGAGTTAATTAGTTCCCATTGCTTTATTTTTGTGTTTATTGTTATTATTCTAGGAGGCATATCAAGCAAGGTGTTGCTGTGATGTATGTCAAGGAGCATCCTGCCTATGTTTACCTCTAGGAGTTTTCAGTATCTGGTCTTCTATTTAGGTCTTTAATCCATCAGATTCCCTGGGTTCAGACCATACTACAAAGCTACAGTAATCAAAACAGTATGGTACTAGCACAAAATAGAAATATAGATCAATGGAACAGAATAGACAGCCCAGAAATAAACCCAAGCACCTCTGGTCATTTAATCTATGACAAAGGAGGCAAGACTCTCTTTGGAGGAGAGACAGTCTCTTCGATAAGTGGTACTGGGAAAACTGGACAATTACATGTAAAAGAATGAAATTAGAAAATTTTCCAACAGCGTACATAAAAATAAACTCACAGATTCACATTTTAGCTACATCCTTTGCCATTCCCCAGGCCAAGGTGCTCATCCTACTGGTGTTCCTTACCCCTGGGGGATTGGACCTGGGAAGAAGGCATACATGTGCTTAGAAAGTAGCAAAGGGTGTTTTAAGCCAAGAATTTTAGGGTTTCAGGTACAAGGAATGTGGTCTAGGGTAGGACTGTGGGTAGCCTGGAATCTATGTGGCAAGATGATGGTTAGAGCCTTGAATCGGGCTCTCTTAAGGCATTCTGACAGCACTTCCATCACTCTTTGCCTCTTACCCACATACCTAAACCAAAGTGAATTACTTGAACTATCTGAATGTACCATGCTGTTTTGCTTCTGTGATTTTGTGATTTTGAGGTTGCAGAATGGAGGCCATCCACTTAGATTCCTTGCTCAAATTTCCCCCAGCATCTATGAGCTCCCTAATATAGTCCCCTCATCACTAACCCTTCAGCCCACACCCAATCAGAAAAACACCAGATGCAGTGGTGATCTGCTGAAGTGATGTAATACAGCGACCTGAGCACAGGCTCTGGAGTCAGTGGTCCTGGTTTTGACTCTGTGCCAGGTACTTACTAGTCCTGTGACCTTAGGCAAATTCTGTGCCTCAATGTCATCATCTCTTACATGGTGATAACCATGCCAAGTTTATAGGTCTTTCTGAGGATAAGGTGAAATAATGTATGTCAAGTGCCCAACCATAGTCCTGGCACAGAATAAGCATGTGATAAAAAACGTCTTTTCCCTCCCCTGGCTATTCTCCTTGCTTCAGACCAAACACAGAAAGCACCTTGGCAGCTTAGCTGTTTTCACAGAAAGATGCCAATTAGGTTATCTATCAACACTCAGCCCCTGGGCCTCTTTTCCCATTTTTTTTTTTGAGCTAGTGAAAACTTCCTGGAGGGTATTAGTACACGATTTCTCTTTGAGTTGTCAGAGATTATCCGTTAATAGCTGTGTTGGTGGTTATGCATGACCACATTTTAGATCCTGGGATAATCAAACCCCAGCTCTTGGTGGTAACACTGACTTCATTGTTAGGGACGGGGATTTCTCATGTCAGCACAGTTATGGTCACAGTGATGAAGCCTGAGGAGCAGGTAAACAAGGAAGTGGGTCATCTCTAAGGAAAGGCAGACCACAGTTGTCCTGCAGTGCCTGGCATAAAGGGGCATGCAACACATGTGAGTCCTGCTAAAGGAAACTAAACTCAATGAGAAAAACTCTTAAGTCTCAATAGATAAAGGAAATGACCAGGTAACTCACAGAAGAACTTCTTATGGGCCAGTATGCTATAGCCAGTCATTGAAGAAATGCAGATTTAAATGTAAGGTAATATTTTTCTTAGAAAATTGGTGAAGATTTAAAAAAATCAGTGACCAGTGCTAATGAGGGTACAGTAAGAGGAGGGGGGAAGGATACTCATGCTTTGCTGGTGGACATACAAATTGATATGCCCCCTGTAAAGCAATAATGAGAAGGATTCAGCTATGGCGTAGATGTAAGATGGACTATGTGTTGCGGAACGTAACAGTTTCAAAGAAATTTTAGACGTGAAAAGAGCCTCTATGTTACAGTGAAAGGTGGAACACAATAAAGTATGAAAATTACATGCTCAAAAAAAGACTGGAAGGAAATAGGCCAAGTATTATAAATCCCTCTCATTAGTATCTCTTACATAGACCTTTGACTGTTTTAACTTTTCTGTAATTAGCAGGTGTTTTCTTATAATGGGAAAGAAATTCTGTAATTTAAGAAGAAAATCACATTGCTTTCAGACAATAAGGTAGAGCGAATTACTTATGGAAGATTCTGGCCACTTTCTGACTAAGTAGTTGTCAGAGAAAGAGAAGAGGCCACTCCTTTCCTTTGAGATGCAGGATCTGCTGAGAAACAAAAGGCTCAGCCTTCCTCCATGCAGAGTCTAATCCTTTGTTTCAACAAGAAGAAAGGGACAGAGTGTCCTCACTGGGGAGTTTCCTTTCTAACTGTCTAACTGGGAGGCCTAAGTAAGCTGCCATCTGCTTGAGACATTCATTCAGTAGTGGGAGCTGTGATCTCTTCACAAGTCTGTGACATATTGAGATTTGAGAATGAAGCCTGAAATGGGACTTATTTGGTTTTCTTTTGTAGCCCAAATCCTCCAGTTGTGGCCTTACGTCCAGTAGCTGTAGGTGATTGCTAGGTGGTGGCACATGACTCTGGGGCAAGCAGCATATACAGGGGTTTAAGCAAGTATGATCTGGGTAATAGGAAATACAGCCAGCGCCCTAAGGAAATGCTACACCAATATTTATACAAACATGTGAATTAACCAAAGTTTTATTTTGAGTTATAAAATAAACACATAGGTTAAATAAACCAAGAAGGATAGAAGGAAAGACCCCTAACTACTAAAACACAGACTTTCTTCCAAACTGAGATGTTATAACTGTTCTGGCCTTCATTTTTTTTTTCTTTGATTCTTAGGAGCTATAAAGTCCAAGAGTTTAAATAAACCTTGCTCATTACAAGTTATATAGAAATGTCTTTTTTTTTTTTGTCTTTTCTAGGGCCACACCTGCAGCATATGGAGCTTCCCAGGCTAGGGGTCTAATTGGAGCTGTAGTTGCTGGCCTACATCACAGCCACAGCACTGCCAGATCTGAGCGGCATCTACGACCTACACCACAGTTCGTGGCAACACCGGATCCTTAACCCACTGAGCGAGGCCAGGGATTAAACCCGAAATCTCATGGTTCCTAGTTGGATTCCTTAACTACTGAGCCACAACGGGAACTCCACAATGTCTTGTTTCACTTTAGCCTTATTATGTTTTGGTTTTCAGGTTGGTCACTGTTACTTCATCTGGTCTTGATTTCACTCTTAGCTTCCTAAATGTGCCTCCTTATGCCCTGACTCTTACAATGGGCTTTCATGAAACAATAGGACCACATCCACTGTTCTCATCAGTCCCACCCTTGGCCATCTAAGAATTACCAGCGTGACTCAAGGACTTGATTTTTTAAAAATTGACATATAATTTTAACTACAAGTAATATATCTTAAATAGACTGGTGTTATCAATACCTTGTGTGCTATCTCTAATCAATTGATAGAATCAGGCTAGAGCCCTTTATTAAAAAGATTCTTTGACCCAGGTTGGGTCCATGGTGAAGCTTAGCAATGGCTGCCATTGATGTGGGCCCAGGGAAGGACAGCACTCATGCCAAGGACTTTCTTTTTTTTTCTCATTTTACAGCTGCACCTGTGGCATATGGAAATTCCCCAGCTAGGGGTCAGATCAGAGCTGCAGCTGCAGGCCTACACCACGGCCACAGTAACACCAGATCCAAGTCACACCTGCAACCTATGCCGCAGCTTGTGGCAACACTGTATCCTTAACCCACTGAGCAAGGCCAGGGGTTGGACCCACATTCTCAAGGACACTATATTGGGTTCTTAACCTGCTCAGCCACAACGGGAACTCCTCATGCCAAGGACTTTCCACCTCAGATCTACAGGCAGCAGCATCCCTGTCTTTAGAGTGTTTGTATTCAAATGGAGAAAACACAATTCATCCCAGGAGCAGGAGAGTGAGACAAGAATTTTTAAAAAATTAAACACACAGTATGAATACCAAATCTATAAACTTCCAACAAGTGTAGTTGACTATGGGAAAGGCTGAGTTATTTGCAAAGTGCTGAGAGAAGGCAGAATGCCCTTGGTCAGATGAGGTTAATCTAGGAAGGTTTTCTGAGGCAACACATTTTGAGTTGAATTGAAAGGCAGCCAGGAGGCCTGGCTTGAAGTCGAAAGGTTAGTCCAGATAAAGAGGAAGGCAGGTTTCCAGATGCTTTTTGACGGTATACTCCAGAGTCTCAGCTGCCTAGAGTGACCATGCCTGACCTCTGACCTCCCCACAGCGAGGACGTGTGCAAACGTGGCTTCACCGTCATCATCGACATGCGGGGCTCCAAGTGGGACCTCATCAAGCCCCTCCTCAAGACGCTGCAGGAAGCCTTCCCAGCCGAGATCCATGTGGCCCTCATCATCAAGCCCGACAACTTCTGGCAGAAACAGAAGACCAACTTTGGCAGCTCCAAGTTCATCTTTGAGGTGAGCTGGACCTCTCTCCTAGCTCCCCTTTCCTTTCCCCTCCTGCCACCCACCCGTGTTTCACCTGCACTTCTCTATCTACCCTGCCATCCCAACATGTCAGGGCCTGATAGGTCAGGATTCTTTGGCTACTGTGGCCTCACCAGTTAGAGCCTCAGAAGGAATATGAGGCTCGAGAGATTGTCACAGGACACGGTGTCATGAGGCAGTCCTGTTACTTCTGGTGAGTATAAATCGGAACAGTTGTTCCTGGGGCATTTTCGTAACTTGGGTCAAATGCCTTAAAAAGAGTTTATATCCACCGATCTGGTAATTCTCCTTCTAGGAAAATATTTTTACTATAAAAATTAAACAAAAAAGATGAAAAGCCAATTATAATTACAAACAAAAAAAAAGCCCACAAGGTTGTTCATCAAAGTGTTTTTGTTTTTTTGCTTTTTTGGGGGTTTTTGTCTTTTTTTTTTTGCCATTTCCTGGGCCACTCCCACGGCATATGGAGGTTCCCAGGCTAGGGGTCTAATCGGAGCTGTAGCCACCGGCCTACGCCAGAGCCACAGCAACACGGGATCCGAGCTGCATCTGCAACCTACACCACAGGTCACGGCAACGCCAGATCGTCAACCCACTGAGCAAGGCCAGGAATCAAACCCGCAACCTCATGGTTCCTAGTCAGATTCGTTAACCACTGCGCCACAACGGGAACTCCATCATCAAAGTGTTTTTTGCAATAATTCACACCCCTATGAATGCACAGATTTGCACACACACACACACACACACACACACACAGACATACACATATATACACACACACACACAGTTTTTATGCTAAATACCCATTAATTTTGGTTACTATGAAGCTATTAAAAATCATATTTAGAACAATAGTGTCATGGAAAAATGTGCATGCTATATTGCTTTTAAAAGGGGGACTTATAAAACTGTCTGGGTAGTATAATCTAAAATTTGTTTTTAAGTGTGTAGTATATGGAGAAGAAGACTGAGAAATGCATGAAAATGGTGACAGTGATTTATTTGAGGTGGCTGGATTATGGTGGTTTTTGTTTTCTTTAGGTTTTTCTACTTTCTTTTGAGAATTTTGTATTACTTTTATACTCAGAGAAAACATATTTTTTAAAGAGATCTTTCTGGAGGTTATATGTGCCCCCCGAGGATGTTTAATGACAACATGTCAGATTAAATCCACGATTTAGGAACTTTTGCTCCAGCCAAATCCAAGCTGTTTCCCTTTCTTGGAATTGTGGCCCCCATCCTCAAGGGGATGAATTATACATACGTGTGTGTGTTGGAAAGGCCGAGCTGCTCTTAATCCAGCAGCAACTTCCATTTCAGACACTTGTCCCCAGGGCCGGGGAGCACGTTGGGGGGGGGGGGCGGTGAGCAGGGGGTGTGCTGGCTCCAACAGGCTACAGTTTGAGCACAACAACCTGACCATCGGACCAAGGCAGTTCTCCGTGAAAATCACATGAGAACTTTGACTTGGTGTAAAAACAGTTAATTCTTATGCTCTCCAAGCACATGTTCCCAACGCTAGGAGTCCTGCAGGGAAATAAATGCTTTGTGTATTTTTGGTTTGTTTGTACAGAAGTGGTGACAACAGGCCTATAAATTTATTAGCTGAAGTGACTGGAAACAATCTTTCCAACAAATCTTGAAACTTGTACTTCAGCCTAGCTGCCCAGCACTTCCCATCTCCCTGCACCCCCTTCACCCCAAGTTGAGCAAGCTTGTCTTTGCCAGCTAAACAAGATGAACAGGAGAGAGAGCTGGCGGCTTCCCACTTGGAGGAATATTTACAAAGTAGTATTTTTTGGGGGGTTTTGTTTTTGTTTTTATGGCCACACCTGTATCATGTGGAAGTTCCCAAGCAAGGGATTGAATCTGAGCCGCAGCTGCCACCTACACCACAGCCATGGCAACACCAGGTCCTTAACCCACTACACTGGGCCAGGGTTCGAACCCTTGCCTCCACAGCAACCTGAACTGTTGGAGTCAGATTCTTAACCCACTGTACTATGGTGGGAACTCCTATAGTGTTTTACAAAGAGCAGGTGAAGTGGTTAGTGCCGACTAAAGCAGTAAATGCTACAGAGATGAGAGTCCAGGCTTGTTGAATGGCAATTATTTACTTAATAATTGGTAAATGGAATCATGGGAGACTTCCTGGAAGTGGCAACTTTGAGCCATGTTCAAAGAGGAAAAGGCTCTAAAACAGGGCTTCTTGGAGTTTAATACACAGAATCCTCTGGGAATCCTGTTAAACGTAGGTTCTAACCTAGTAGGTCTAGGGATCCGAGATTCTGCATTTTTTCACAAGCTCCCAGGTGGTGCTGATGCTGCTGGTTTGAGGGCCTCATTTTGAATAGCAGGGATCTAGGTAAAGAGAGGTTTGTGCCCCTGGTTGCATATTAGGAGCTCTTAAAACCACCCAGGCCCAATTCCAGCCCAGACCTACTACATCAGAGTTTCTAGAGGTCAGGCTTGAGCATCAGCGCTTTTGTAAACTCCCCAAGGAATTCTGATGAGCAGTCCAGTTGAGAAGCCCTGTTGCAGACACAGGCAACTCCTTCCTGTGCCTTTCGAAGGAGATAGAGGGGAAGGGAGAAGAGGAGGAGATGCTCAGAGAGCAGCAAGATCAAGGGAGATGAACCACTTTTAAGGTCCAGTGAGGAACATCCTGATGGAGGCTGACAGGGACTCCCCAAGCCTGGTGCTCTAGGTATTTTACACACCATCACATTTAATTCCAGCACAGCCCTGGGAGAAAAGCATTATTATCTCCATTGTACAGAGGAAGAGACTGAGACTCTGAGAACTTAGTTTGCCTGGTTCACCCAATTAGTTAGTCCAGGGCTGGATTCTGCATCCGTATATTTCTGTAGTAGCCTCTCCTTCCCCAGGAGAGGGAATCAGGAAATCCTATAGGAAGGAAAGCTCTTTCTTGGCAAATTGGGGTGGTCGCCAGTGCCGTCATTTGCCGCTCTGTGTCCTGGAGATACACTTTCTCCACTCTACTGTCCAGGAGCTTGTAGGCTCAGAGAAAACTGAGGACTCAGACTCCCTGGCCCAGCCTGTCTGTTCACTGCACCAGAGAAGGGCATCTGCTCATCGGGAGAGGCAGGAAGATGGATGCTGAGATGCTTGCAGCCCAAGATTGACCCATACCATTTAGGGCAACCATGATGAGATCCTGAGTTTTAAAGCTGTTGAGAACTAGAGCTCCTAGAGCTAGACTTGGTTTGTTATTCCCCCTTCTGCTTCTAGCATCCTAAACCCTGCTGTGATGGACTTGGGGATGGGGAGGAGGGAGATGAGAGCAGCAGGGTTTCATCTTCCCTGGCAAATGGGTGGCTGGTGGAGAGGCTTTTTGAGCCAGTCAGCCAATCTGTTGAAACTGCTGGCCTTGGCCGATTGTGGCTGCTGACCAGGGGGCCATGTGCTCTCCCACTTGCCCTTTCCCAGGCAGGGTCATTACTATGTGGACTTCTCTTGCCTTCCCCCTTGACTTCCTCTCTTCTGCCTATGGCTGCCCTGGGGTCTTCCCCCTACTCACCCAATATCACTGAATGGCCCTCTCTGTGTCTGCCCATCCCAGACGAGCATGGTGTCCGTGGAGGGCCTCACAAAGCTGGTGGACCCCTCCCAGCTGACAGAGGAGTTCGACGGCTCCCTGGACTACAACCACGAGGAGTGGATCGAGCTGCGGCTCTCCCTGGAGGAGTTCTTCAACAGTGCTGTGCACCTGCTCTCGCGCCTTGAGGACCTGCAGGAGATGCTGGCCCGGAAGGAGTTCCCAGTGGACGTGGAGGGCTCGCGGCGCCTCATTGATGAGCACACACAGCTCAAGAAGAAGGTGCTCAAGGCCCCTGTGGAAGAGCTGGACCGGGAGGGGCAGCGGCTGCTGCAGTGCATCCGCTGCAGCGACGGCTTCTCAGGGCGCAACTGCATCCCGGGCAGCGCTGACTTCCAGAGCTTGGTGCCCAAGATCACCAGCCTCCTGGACAAGCTGCACTCCACCAGGCAGCACCTGCACCAGATGTGGCACGTGCGCAAGCTCAAGCTGGACCAGTGTTTCCAGCTGCGGCTCTTTGAGCAGGATGCCGAGAAGGTAGGAGGGCTCCAGGCAAACCTCAGTGGGCCTGGGGAGGGGGCTTACATGGCTTTTCAGGGAGAGTGACAGAGGCTGCTAATCTAACTTTTTGATCAATGATAATACTTTTGTGGAAAATCTTTAAAAACTTGCCTACCGGTTTCAGCTGATATACATTTACCCCAGTCTTATATTTGGCCAATGATCACAGAGTTGTTTTTTTTCTCTTTTTTTTTCTTATTATTTTTTAATAGTTATTTCCCCAATACAATTTTTTTCCTACTGTACAGCATGGTGACCCAGTTACACATACATATATACATTCTTTTTTCTCACATTATCATGCTCCATCATAAGTGACTAGACATAGTTAGTTCCAAGTGCTACACAGCAGGATCTCATTGCTGGTCCATTCCAAAGGCAATAGTTTGTATCTATTAACTCCAAGCTCCCCAACCACCCCACTCCCTCCCCGTCCCCCTTGACAACCACAAATCTATTTTCCAAGTCCATGATTTTCTTTCCTATGGAAAGGTTCATTTGTGCCAAATATTAGATTCCAGATATAAGTGACATTGCATTTGTCTTTCTCTTTCTGATTTACTTCACTCAGTATGAGAGTCTCTAGTTCCATCCATGTTGCTGTAAATGGCATTATTTCATTCTTTTTTATGGCTGAGTAATATTCCATTGTGTATATATACCACATCTTCCTAATCCAGTTGTCTGTCGATGGACATTTAGGTTGTTTCCATGTCTTGGCTATTGTAAATAGAGTTGCAACAAACATGCGGGTGAATGTGTCTTTTTTAAGGAAAGTTTTGTCTGGGTATATGCCCAAGAGTGGGACTGCTGGGTCATATGGTAGTTCTATGTATAGATTTCTAAGGTATCTCCATACTGATCTCCATAGTGGTTGTATCAGCTTACATTCCCACCAACAGTGCAGGAGGGTTCCCTTTTCTCCACAGCCCCTACAGCATTTGTTTTTTGTGGACTTATTAATGATGGCCATTCTGACTGGTGTGAGATGGTATCTCATGGTAGTTTTGATTTGCATTTCTCTAATAATCAATCAGTGATGTTGAGCATTTTCCCATGTCCCTGTTGGCCATCTGTACATCTTCCTTGTAAAAATATCTATTCATGTCTTTTGCCCATTTTTCAATTGGGTTGTTGGCTTTTTTTGCTGTTGAGTTGTATAAGATGCTTGTATGTTCTACAGATTAAGCCCTTGTCTGTTGCATCATTTGAAACTATTTTCTCCCATTCTGTAAGTTGTCTTTTTGTTTTCTTTTTGGTTTCCTTTGCTCTACAAAAGCTTTTCAGTTTGATGAGGTCCCATGGGTTTATTTTTGCTCTAATTTCTATTGCACTGGGAGACTGACCTGAGAAAATATTCATAAGGTCAATGTCAGAGAATGTTTTGCCTGTGTTCTCTTCCAGCAGTTTGATGGTGTCTTGTCTTATATTGAAGTCTTTCAGCCATTTTTAGTTTATTTTTGTGCATGGTGTGAGGGTGTGTTCTAGTTTCATTGCTTTGCATGCAGCTGTACAGGTTTCCCAGCAATAATTGCTGAATAGACTGTCTTTTTCCCATTTTATGTTCTTGCCTCCTTTGTCAAAGATTAATTGACCATAGGTGTCTGGGCTTATTTCTGGGTTTTCTATTCTGTTCCATTGTTCTGTCTGTCTGTTTTGGTACCAGTACCACACTGTCTTGATGACTGTGGCTTTATAATATTGCCTGAAGTCTGGGAGAGTTATGCCTCCTACTTGGTTTTTGTTCCTCAGAATTGCTGGCAATTCTGGGTCTTTGTGATTCCATATACATTTTTGGATTGTTTGTTCTAGTTCTGTGAAAAATGTCATAGGTAATTTGATAGGGATTGCATTGGGTAGTATAGCCATTTTTACAGTATTAATTTTTCCAACCCAGGGGCATGGAATATCCTTCCATTTCTTTACATCTTCTTTAATTTCCTTGATTAATGTTTTATAGTTCTTGGCATATAAATCCTTTACCTCCTTGGTCAGGTGTATTTGATTTCTTGGGGTGCAATTTTAAAAGGTATTGTATTTTCGTATTTCTTTTCTAATATCTCATTGTTAGTATGCAGAAATGCAACTGATTTCTGAATGTTAATCTTATATCCTGCTACTTTGCTGAATTTGTTGACCAGTTCAAGTAGTTTTTAAACCTCCCCTTGTGTAGTGTTTATTATGTACTAGGTACTGTTTTTTGCACCATGTATAAATTAATTCATTTTAATCTCTCGAGATTCCTGTGAAGTAGGTATGTTATCATCATCCCATTTTATGGAGGCAGAAACTGAGAGGCTAAATAACTTGGCCAAACCAGGAGGGGCAGCATGGCTGCAGAGTCCACTGTTGGACACTGCATGCCATGAGTGATTCAAGCCAGCTGAGCAACAGAAGTAACAATACTGTTACCAAATTATTGTCCTGCAGTGTACTCAACTACTGACAGAGCACTTCTGCATACAGAGTCTCGTTTAATTCACGCAGCTCTTTGATCCTCTGAGGTGGGTGGTGGTGTCTTGGCTGAGGCGGGGAAGTGCGTACTCTTTGATCTTGGGGCTACAATGGCAGACTCTTCCGTTTGAAGTCCAGGGCTCTTCCTGCCATTCCACTTCTTTCTGGAGGTTTTTCCACAAATATTGTGCACTTTCTGAAGCAAGACATTGTTTTTCCAGTGGTGAATTTTCAAAGCTTTCGCCTTGTCAGGGGAGATACGAGAAAGTGAAAAAGGAAAATGCTATACAGTGCGGCTTTGCTGAGGAGGCAAAAGTGTCTTCTCTAGATTCTCTCCAAGCTAAAGAATAGAATTTACTGTTATATACACTTTATGAAGAGTGAAACGGGGAGTTCCCTTGTGGCACAGCAGATTAAGGATCCATCATTGTCACTGCCGTGGCTCAAGTTGCTGCTGTGGCATAAGTTTGATACCTGGCCTAGGAATTTCCCCTGCATGCTGTGGGCACAGCCAAAAAAAAAAAAAAGAAAAAAAAGAGAAGAAGAGTGAAAGTGATCCCATATCAGCTTTCTGCAAATAACTTATATTTAAATGCTCAGTACCACTCAGAGTACCATGACCTCTCAGAGTAACCCATAAGTTTGACAGATAATACCTGTTATAATGGTTTTGTGTCTTTTAAGAGCCCATATTGAAAAATGTCTCCAGGTGTTTTAAATGATCAAATCAGGATATAAAACTCTATATAGTTATGATCCCTATTTATGTGGGAGTGCCAGCTTAGGTATAATTGGACTGCAGAACCCCCATCTCATATCCAAGTGATGAGAGATAACAGGTCAGGAGCCAGCTGCTCTGTAAAGCTAGAGGCAGGTACTTTGGCTCCTGTGACCAATGTTGGAAAGGTCTGGAGCATCTCCCTTTTACTTGAGGTCCCTTCTGCTCTGGGGCAGGGCATCTGATTTGCCGCCTAGCCTGGGTGCCTGTTTCAGTGAGCCAGGACCGAAGGGGAGGCAGGGGACTTGTTCCCCCTACATGTGTTTTAGAGTTTGAGGCACTTCCCTGCATCCCTGAAGCTCAACAATAAGGGAAGCCTGAAGAGGTCACAGTCAGTGCAGGGCTCCAAACAAAACAAAACAACATAACCTTGGCTCCAGAAGTCCCCAAGTAGGGGAGATGACATTCTAGAGTCAGCCTAGTGCCAGTCAACCAAGCGGTAATTGCTGCCACACATATATCCTCTCAACTCAGGCTCGTAAGAATTGGATGGTGTGTCATTATTCCTATTTTATGGTGGAGGAAATGGAAGCTCAGAGAGATGCTTGCCCTGCCCAAGATCACACTGTGGGTTGGACAGAGCCAGTGTTTTGTCTGTCTCCAGAGCCCACCCAACCTCTTACCCACTAACCCTACTATCCTGCCGCTCCTAGGATCTGCCTCATGCTACCACTGGACACTGCCTATTAGCTCCTGAGCCCCCTGGCCCATGATGGCTCTAGGCTAAATCTCAAATTCCCACCTTCCACTGCCCATTTGACAGCAGAGGCTCTTAAGCTTTCCATGCTCTGGATCCCTTTGGTCTGGTAAAATCTATGGACACTTCCCAGAATGCTGTTTGTCAATGTACAAAATAATATAGGAGTTAGGGGAGTTCCTGTTGTGGCTCAGTGGTAGCCAATCCATCTAGTATCCATGAGGATGTGGGTTCAGTCCCTGGCCTCGCTCAGTGTGTTGGGGATCTGGCATTGCCATGAGCTGTGGTGTAGTTCACAGAAGCGGCTTGGATCTCATGTTTCTGTGGGTGTGCTGTAGACCAGTGGCTACAGCTCTGATTCCACCCCTAGCCTGGGAATTTCCACAGGCCATGTGTGTGGCCCTAAAAAGACCAAACAAACAAACATATATATAATATGTGTTTTAAATATGTATATTTAAAATTACATTATTATACATTATTTTAAACATATATTTTAATATATAATTTTAAATATGTATTTTAAATATTTATATATGTATGTATGGATTGGAAAATTATTGAAATACAATCATTAAAATGTTTAAAATATAACAGCATATGTAATTCTTTAGGAACATGTTAAATAAGAAGATGGACTTGGTCTTATAACTACCATAATTTTAAAGTAGTGATGAGCATAAATAATATTTCAGGGCAACAGCTGTGATGTGATAGGAAAATGTGTGTGTTTCCATTGATGTCAGCGGCCCAGGTACTGGTAACATTAATGAAGTTTGTTGGCGACATTCATAATTGAAGAGAGTGCTATATTTTAGTTAGAGGTTAGTGAAAATAAAGATGTATGTTTCCTATTCAGATATAATATCCCTGAATTCTGTGCATAGACTCTAAGGGTCTGTGCTTATACCTTAAAAAGAATTGTGTGTGCAAAGTTCCTGTCACAGCTCAGTGATATCAAACCTGACTAGTATCCATGAAGATGCGGGTTCGATCCCAGGCCTTGCTCAGTGGGTTAAGGATCTGGTGTTGCTGTGAGCTGTGGTATAGGCCGCAGATGTGGCTAGGATCTGGCATTGCTGTGGCTGTGGCGGAGGCTGGCGGCTGCAGCTCCAATTCGACCCCTAACCTGGGAACTTCCATGTGCTATGGGTGCGGCCCTAAAAAAAACAAACAACAACAAAAAAGAAATGTGTATGCATGTGTGTTTGTGCACATGAGTGTGTGTGGGGGGGGGTGGGGGGGGAGAATATCACAAACAAAACAGAGGGAATGAAAGGACGATGGGAAGAGGGTAGCCCAGGAATATTTCAATATTGAGTCAGTGGTGAAAATTGCTCAGGCTTGACCCAGCTGCCACAGAAATGTACTGGGTGAGGGACCGGGGAGAAAAACAGCCTTTTTAAGTTGCTTCAAGATTAATTTAAAATATCTGTGCAGAACTAAGTGCCTGAGCCCTTGACTTATTTGGTGTTTTGGAAAGGGGTGAGGAGGGTGGTGGTTTGGGGAAGAGGCTTGTGTGCAGATCCACATCTAAACAAGGGCCTGAGGAAATAGTTACTGCATGAGCCATGTTTTAGCCTCTTCTCTGGTGGGAGGTTTGTTGCAGGCCTCTAATTCCAGATCTGGGAAGCTCTTGGCAATTGGAGAAGTCTGGTGATCACCCAGCTTCTATTTTTGCAAAGGGGTGGGCACCGAGTCGCCCCTCTGGCCCCGTGGGTGACAGCTTTTTTCCCAGGCTTTGAATAATGGCAGTGCTCCCAGTTACCAGCTGGTCTTGGGGGGTGAAGCCACCCCTCACCACCTTCCCCTGACCTCTGTGATGCCCTCACACATTCCTCATCTTGGGGGTGGCAGGCAGGGAAGGAACCTTTCTCTCCTCCGGTTAAACACTTAGAAAGGAGGGACTCTGTTCCACCAATAATTCATAAAGCAGGCCACCCATTCACTTAATCAACTTCTGTTGAGCAGCTGTTGTGAGCCCCAAACAAGGCACGTGGATAAAAATGAGTGAGCCAGAAGCAGCAAGTTGTCATCAAGTCCTATTTATTCTTACTTGTGTCTGCTGTGTGTGCCCCACTGTGCTAGGCACAGCCTCTGTGATTAGGGAGTTCTCAGAGAAGGGGGATATTGCAGCTCAGGAATAACAAGGGGGCCTTCCCAAGCGATTTGTGGGAGAGCTGAGTAATTCAGAGGTGATTCAAGGAACATACAGTACATTTTGCTGGAAGACAGGCACCTGGGCCCTGGGCCCTGGGCCCTCTGGTCTGTAACTTAATGGGCCTGTCCTCCAATGTGGTCACTGAACACAGGCTACTGGCTCCTCATTAGTCAGGCACAGAGCATGGCTTTCTTTGCAGCCCTGTTTCGCAGCTGGTTTCCCCCTCCCTGCCCCCTGACTGCAGTGTACCCTGTGTGATGAAGGGCACATCCCATTGCTGGAGAGAAGGGAGGCCTCATCCCCAGTAGGGGACAGTTTGTGATGTAAGGGGTCATTAAGTAGCCTTGTTGTAGATGTCTCCTTGGAAAAAGGAAGGGTGGGTGCTGCTCAGTGGAAGGTTCTCTCTGGCCCCTCCCACTTCCTAGGTGCCTAGGGTACACCTTAGAATGGTAGAACTGGAAAAGACCTCGATGTGGAAGCTTACCTCCCATGCACTGTAGGCAACCAGTCCTGTCCTCCTGATACCTGTCTGCATGCTGATGCCAGTGGTAAGTATCACAAATTGCCAAAAACACTGCTCCATCTGCCTTTCGATCTGGAGAAGGCCCACAGTGCTCCAGTCTTTTTAGAGAAGGGAAAGTGCTTAGAAGGGCTCCAGTGCATACATAGACTTAGCTGATGGAGGCCTCTTTGTCTACTTGGCTTCTGAATAAAGGAGGCTAAACTGATGTCTACCCAGAGGCCTGTCCTCTCATCTTGCTCAAAGCCATTCTGGAAAGGATTATCTTCCCACTTCCTGGGAGAGAATCCCCTTAAGAATGAGCAGAGCTACGCAGTGGGGCTTCCAGTATTGGAGCTGTACTTATTATTGGTTTATACCCACGTTGTGTTTATTTTGTGTGTAAGCCTGTGCTTGGACACGACCACAGCAAGGTCTTTATCACCACGCTTTGGAGGATATTTAGCTGCCCCACCTCCTCTGTGACCAAGGCATCTGCCAAGGTGAGAGCCTCTTCTTTGCTTAGAGGAACCTGGTCTCAATGGCTGCCCTCACCACACCACCTGTGGGGACAGTCTCTTTGGGAAACCTAATGTTAAATACCTTCGTGCATGTTCATCCTTGAGTGGTGAGACTCTGTTCACGGCCACAAGTGCCCTGTCCTTGCGGAAATGGAGCTGTGTTAGTGCGGAAATGGAGCTGTGTGGAGCTGGGATGTTCTTACCTCTTGGGAGACCATAGACACAGCTTTAACCTCTGACTCCCATTTGTCTTCCCAACAAAACAGAGATGAAGAATTGGGCGTAGCTCAGATTTTGACTTTTTTCCTGCTTCCCCACGGCACTGTTCTCATGTACCATATTCTGTCTTTGTGAAAATGTCTTTCAGTGGGAGACGTGGAGTGGCAGTATACATGCGGTCATGGTTGGGGGGCGGTGGGGGAGGAGAATAGGCTTGTTAGGGTTGTATCACAATCTCCAGAACAGTTTGGTGAAGACCCCCACTCACCCCAACCCAAACGTAGCTGCCATTCCTCCTCCCCTAACTTGCCACACTACAAGATGTCTAAACCCCTTATAGCTTGACAGTTCTATAGTAATTTTTTGCCATTTTGCTATTCATCCCCCCCGCCCCCCCCGTATATCTACAGTTGGCTCATCTCTCTTCAGGGTTGTCACCTTGGGTGATGATGGAAAATAAGAAATTTTCTTGGCAAATAGAACCATAATCTGTTGAAGGCCTAAACGCTGTCAAAGTTGTTGGGATAATTGAGTGGGATGACGTGTGGAGGTGCCAGCCCTATGCCTGGCCCAGATTCGCTACTCCCTAGACCTTGGCTTCCCTCCCTTCTCCCTGCCTCATTTCAGTCCTGATTTATTCCTCATCCAATGCCCACTGAGACCTCGCAGTGTCGTCAATGCAGTCTTCCAAGTGAACTTGCTCCAAATAATTTTCAGTGATCCCTCACGGAACGAAATCAAGAATTGAGTTTTGAGAGAAGTTGGCAGTTATGTGGGTTCATGGGGACCCCCCAAGCTCACTAGATTGTGTGGTGCCCCTGGGTCATGCATAAGACAAGAGCACCGAGGTCAAACTGGGGTCACATCTGATGGGTCAGGGTTGGAGGTGCCACTGCAGGGAAAGGTCTCTGGAATACCAGGGTCTGTCTTTTGAAGCCACAGAGGAAAGTGATTCTCCCCAGGGGGATGTGATTGTGCCTTCCCATGAACCTTCTACATCTGAGACACTTGTCCCCTCCTGCCGTGCATTATAGCAAAGAACAGATCTGTCTTATTCTCCTACCACCTCGCAGCCAGAAGCACTTCCTATAGTCCATCCAATTTTGATAATCTTGGAGGTCTGTGCAAACAAAATAATGTTACGTTCATGTTAATCACCCTGAGAAAATGCGTATGGGGCCCATGTAGTCAGCAGGGTGATGCACTGAGGGTTATGTGTTTATTGTTTCTGCTGTTTGTATGTCCTACTAACTGTACTAGCAATTCAGGACCTCTGCAGGATGCCCTGTCACTGGCAAATTATGCATTGCTGTTTCTTGCCCTCTTCCTCTGAGGTATAGCAGTTCTGATCACTCCCCAGGACCCAAAGCAGGGCTGAAAGTCTCATTCTGCTGGGGTTGACAAGAACCTGTGGGGCCAGTGTGGACGTAATGCACGCCCCCTCCTCCCTTCCCCACACTTGGCCCATTGATGCTTCTCTTTGCCACCTCTCCAACCCCCATCCCCCTCCAGCCAGCAGTGTCATTTGTCAAGCTGAAGTGACATTGTAGTCATTATAATACCAAATAGCTTTTTTTTGAATGCTGGCTTTTAAAGTCTTCTCACACCCCTGGCCTTAGAGATTTTCTGATCTAGCCCTTCCTTTTACATAGGAAACTTTGATCCACAGCAAAGACCCAACCAGAGCCACCCAGTTGGTGGTTCCTCATTTGGTCTCCCATCTACTTTGTGTGACAGGCCCAGGGGGTGGATGTGAGTATCATTTTACAGGGGAAAGGGGAGACTTGGGAAGGCTGGGATACAGCCAGGTGGATGACAGGAAGGTGGGCCCTCTGCTTTGAGGCTGGGGCTCCTCCTCCTCCCCCAACACACATACACACACAGAGACAGAAATACACACAAACCTTACCTTTGCCCTGCAGGAGAAAGGGCACATATGCTAGCCACCTAGGAGGTGGCTAGAGGGGCTGGGGCAGAGTAGAGGTTCAAGGCCACCTGACCTGTGTCGTTACCTGCTCTGGTCAGAGGGCAAACACAGATTGGACCTCTAGGGGGTGTGCTGACATATCTCTGTGATTCAATTGCCTGAGCCCTTGGTGTTGGGAGGGACTTCGGGACAAGGTCTTTGCTGAGTGGTTTGTAATTTCCTGATTTTCTTTTTTTTAAGAAAGTCTCCCGGGACCCCTCGTTCCTGCCCTCCCTCCTCCTAAGGGGCCCTTAACCATGGCCCTGCCACCCGCTACTGACTGGGCTCAGGGCGAGGAAGTGTGTCCGTGTCCCACCCAATACAGGACACAGTGTCCTATATTATTTCCAGCCTGCTGGTCCTGGGAATCTCTACTTATTTTTTCTCATTTCCTCCCCTTGAACATTAGAAACATTAGATTCCAAAAATAATCCAAGTCACAATGTTCTGCAGGCTGCATGTGTGAGTGTTTTCTCCCGAAGCTGTTTTTCCCTTCCGTACATCCTTTCTCCCCTCCTCCTTCCCTCTGCCGCATGTTCAGTCAGCCCCAGTGTCCGCTGAGGTCGCAGGCCTGCATGGGAACTGTGGGTGTGGAGGGCAGAGCAGAGGAAGGCATGGCAGGAACGCTGGGCACGGGAGCCTTGGCTTCCTCCCAGGTCTCTTATGAGGAGCAGGAAGGGGTTGGGACTTGAATTATTACATGTGAATAGCCTGCCTAGGGGGCCTCTACTTATGTATGGACCCCACAGTGACCCTTTGGAACTGAAAACATGGACATTGTGTTAATAGTACTTTGAAGCATCCAGATGGTCACCCTGATTCTGTCCACAGCAATTTAGGTGAGCTAGGAAAGAAAGATCTTATCAGAGAAAGACATTGTATGAGGCACAGGGAAGTAACTGAGAAACATTCATTGATTCATTCATTCCTTTGTTCACAGATAATGAGCATCTTCCATATGTCAGGTCCTCTGCTAGATGCTGAGGACCTGTCCCCACCTCAGGCACTGGATAGGGCAATAATGTGGGCAAGTGTAAGGAGAATCAGTTTCAGCATTGCTGTGAGTCCCAATCCTTGTAAGGAACCACTCCAGTGGTTCAAACCTGCTGGAATGTCAAGGTTTTATTGCTTACTGGGCAGAGGTTAGGGTTGGTTGGGGGTCTGCTATATGGAGGGAAGAGAGTGTGGAGGTGGGCCAAGAAAAAAGAAAACATATCCACTCTATCCCAGGAAGGGAAGTGGAAGAAATGTCTTAAGTAGGCTTTTTGAAGAATGAAAGATATTGAGATACAATTTATTAAGTGAAAAAACAAGCTGCATTTCTGTTTGAGGTAGGGATTTTTAAGATTTCTTTCCAGGCATTTTACTCTGAAGAATCCACTTTCCTTCCTTCCCTTCACCCTCTATCCTCCCCCCTGCGCCCCCTCCACATCCTCTTCTGTCCCCGCTCCCGTTGGCGACCCTTTTCTCCATGCCCTTGCACCTCCTCTGGCCTGTGTTATGCAGCCTTCTAGGGTACAGCCCTTCTCTCGGAACTGGTTATTTCATTTCCCTCCTGTGGTCCTGCTTCCTCCCTTGGGTGGTGCCCTGTGGCTCATGCCTCCCACGGAGAGCAGAGAGCGCGCAGGCCAGAAGACCCAGCCAAGTCTAGAAAGAGCACTGACTTTGCAGTCACAGAGACTTGGGTTTGAATCCCAGCTGAGCCACTCGCTAGCTAATGGACCACCTGTAGCCAGTTCACCCTCTCCGAGCAGTTTCTTTATCTGTAAAATGTAGATTTTAATACACATGTTATGATTATGGTATGGATTAAAGAAAATGTATGTGAAGCATCTTGTATGTTGGGAGCCCAATAGGTGCTCAGCAGATGGAGGGTTAGCAGCAATGGGTGGGAGCTGGGATCGGGAGTGGCAGAGAGGCCTCGGGAGGAAGGGCAGAAAGTACACAGTCATCCCCAACAGGGTGCTGGGGCATGTGGCGGGCAGCAGGTGGGAGCAGAGCGAGGAGGTGAGGTAGGGGCTTGGTACCTGGAGAAACTAGTAGGAAAGAGAAATTGGAAGCATGTGCCCAGGTTGACAAGGTTTTAGAACACTGCTGCTAAAGACAAACCAATTAAACAAGTGCCGGATACTGTTCTGGGAACAGGCAGTTGCAAGATGAACTGGAGTCAGGCCTTTGCATGTTGGAGAAGGGGCACTGGCACTGGCACACAGAGAGCTGCTGCTGCCTGGGGGAAGTTGATCCGAGTACCAGTTACTATTGTGGGGAACAGATGGGGAAAACATTGAGCCCAGGTTGGGGTGCAGGGCAGGGAAGAGCTCGAGCAAAAGCATGGCAGCCTCAGAGGTACAGGGTGGGTTCTGGGACCATCCACTGTCCACTGTGGCTAGAGCTCAGGCTGCGTGGGGAGGAGTGTAGGAGGGTGATGTCCACGCCATGCTAATTACCAGAAGTTAAACAGGGTCCGAAATCTAGTCATGCTGCTTCCTGAGTAACCAGGGACCTTGAGGGAAGCTGGATTCTTGCCCTTCTTGGTACAGAGAAAACAGAGTATTGGTTCCCTCTATGCAAATCAGATGGACTGGCCGGTCCTTCCTCAGTGTGGCATTCATCCTGTCCTAAAATATTTCCCTGAGACACCCCTCATCCTGAGGTGTCACAAGGAGGTGCAAACCAGAGGGGCCTAGAATGGAGGGTGAGACTGGACTTGGACATTCAGCCCCACTCCAGGACATTCCTTCTGTGCTTTGCACAGGCCCACCTTATCACACCTGTGTTTACACCAACCTACCCTAGCTGGAGGCCCAGCTACCCTCCCCACTCTTCCCCTTCTGGATATGGTCTTTCTTTCCTCTGGGCACCTTTCCATAGTCTTTCTCCAACCCCCTCAAATTGGCTCTGTTCCAACCCATGTGTGTTGCAAATTCCTAGAGGTCAGGGCCAGTGTCTTAGATAACTGTGTTCCCCAGAGGCACACAGTCAGTGCCAGATAAAGGGTGGACCATGGCACAGTCTGTACTCACAAGGCTGCCTGAAGGAACAAAACTTTGGTGAGCGTTCTGTGCTGGCACAAGAGCACCACCTGCTGCTGAGTGGTTTCAAGGGATGTCACTGCAGTGCTCTTGCTGAGGTTTTAGTGGGGCTGGGTGAGGGGTGGCGTGGGGGGTGGGAATTGAGAGAGATTGAGAGAGATTTGCAGGCAGGGAAATACTAATCCAAGTGTGAGCAATGAGGTGACAACGGGAGAGGTGAGGAGAGGGGCAGACCCTGGAGACACTTTAGGAAGTGTCCCTTTAGGAAGAAAGGGACCAGGTGACCAAATAGATGTCAGGGAGGAAGGAGAGCTTAGGTAACCCCAAGGCCTTCACCTTAGGATGGCGACTACAGGACAGCAGTGGAAAGAGAGCCCAAAAATACTTGGGGAGAAAGATCAGTGATGAAATTCAAATGTTAATTCCTCTTAAAGCACAGAAAAGTCAGAGAGGTGGTGATGAGTTACTGTAACACTACCAGGAACTATTTGGTTATTGCATTTCTGCCCTGCTCTTAAGGACAGTGGCATTATTTAAACACAGGAATTTACCTTAGACCTCTGAATTAGAGTGTTAAAGAAGTGGAGGGTTTTGAAGATTGGGCTCCTCATTCCAGAAGTCTTTGCTGAGCTCCTCCTGTGGGGTATGCTTTGCCAGGTAGCACCTGGAAGCTGGAAGCCTGACCAGGCATCTCCTCCTGGGTATGCCTGAGCCCAACTCCCTCAAGGCCCCTCAGCTGTCCTGGCCCCCTTTTTCAAGCAGCTGCTGGAAGAGGGCAGCTAGCTCTCTTCCTCAGCTCAAGGCCAAACCTACCTGGCAAGACCCTTTCCAGCACAGCACCTGCCCCCCCCCCCTCAGGTGGGAACCATCTGATCTGCATAGAAGGGACTCCTTTCACCCATGTGGAATTTTTTTCCCAGATGTGCAAGTAATTGCCACAGCTGATTTTAGGCTGTGTGGGAGGACTGGGTGAGAATATCCAACAGACACTCCATTTTTGCAGTAACAATAATAGTTACCATTTACTGAGTATAGCTTTTATGCCAGAAACAAGCATTAGCTCATCTAAATTAACTTGCCAGGGGACAGAGCTCAGTTTATGCCTAAATTTAGCGCTGGGATAAAGTTGGGCACTATTTTCTCAGCTTGAATAAAATAGGGTTTGACCTCTTCAATTTCGCATTTTGGGAAGTGAATGAACATTCCCTCATGCTGTTCCTGAAAATATTTTATCATCATCTGTGGTTCAGATGGAAGGAATTCAGCCACTCAGAGTCAATATCCCAGGGCTGCCCGGCCTGACTCCTGGTTTGGCTGGTTCTGTTTCTCATGTGCTTGACTTGCTGGCTCCTGGATGACCGTTCCTTCCCCACTGCGGGGTAGTGTGTGTGTGTTGCCAGTGCTACAGGAAATTCAGGCCATCCGGGCAGGCAGGCTGGAAATAAAATGCAAAAAAACAAAAAAAACAAAAAACGTTATTCAAAGTCTGAAAATATAGATATTAATAGTAGACTTGGACAGACTTTTTCTTACATTGCTTAGCACAAGGAGGGCAAGCCCACAGAGAGGGGCCTTTTAAGGCCTAACAGGAGCGTGCCCATTTTCAAGGGCAGTGTGTGATTTTAGCATGAAGAGTTGCAGCCTGGGTTTCTCTAATCAAAAGGCATGGCTTTTTGTGACTGCCAGCTTATCCTGTCTGAACCCAGAGGAGGTGGGAAGGAAGTGGTGGGCATTCAGTGTCTGCTGTGTATCATGTGCTATGCTGGGCACCTTCCGCATGTTGTCTTTATCTCCTCCTCTGTATTGATCATTTTTGATCCAGACATTGAGGGGTTTATAAGAAAAAGGAGAGGGGAGAGTAAGGGTGGGGAAAAGAACCCTCCATGGGTGAGAGGTCTGTGATGTGCTGGTTGGGTTTTGTTTTGTGAGCTCAGGGCTGGCTTGGACTCCTCTTTGCAATGAGATAAATGACTGTGTGTCTGAGGGCTTCCTTGTAGAGCCCCAGTTCAGAGTTAGAAGGGAATTTGACCTGACGGCTCTCTTTTGGTGGGTTCCTCGTGGCCACTGAATAAAGGCCTTCTGCCTCTGACCTTTGCCTTTCCACCTAGGCCCTCCCTACCTCTGATCATCCCTTCTCACTCCCTCTGACTTCCTGTTCTAGAACCCCCATACCATCTCTCACTCCCTGCTGTTGTAGCCTCTAGGGCTTCATTCAAGTACTCCTCTCATTTTGATGCCCTTCCCATCTATACCTACTTCTCCTGAATCTGATTGTCTTTCCAGTATTGTTCAGCTGTTGCCACCTTCTAGGAATCATCCGTGCTTTTAACCTCTCTCTGCCTCTGACAAGTTGGACCAAGTCCTTCTCTGCTATCAGCCAACTGTATACACTTTTCATAGTACTTTTCACACTTGAAATTGGCTGACTATTGAATACATTTGTCTCCCTCACTGACCTTGATGTTTTATCACTAGTTCCCTATCCAATGTCTGGAATACAGCGGGCACTCAGTAAGTGAACAGAATATTGTCCTAAGCATCATGAGCATGTGACTATATACAGTGGGCACTCAGTAAGTGAACAGAATATTGTCCTAAGCATCATGGGCATGTGTTCTTGGGCTACAAGAAGCAAAACTGGACTCCGTTGCAGTGCTCCATCTTTTAATCCATTTATCCTTTTCCATCCTATTTTCTTTAAGTTGTTAATCATGGTTATCTTGAAAGCATTGTCTGCTAAATCATCATAGCCTGATCACCTCTGGATCTGTTTTTATCGACTATTTAATTTTTGAATTATTAGTCACTTTTCTCTGCTTCTTATGTCTAGTAATTTACTGGCTATTACAGATGATGTATGTACAGACTCTTGATTAGGTTATCCTCTAAATATTGTTTTGTTCTGAGCTGCAGTTAAACTACAGATCTTGAGCATCTTGAGCCCTGGTTTAGGCTTTGCTATGGCCAATCTGCTGCTGCTTCTCATTCTCTCTCTCTCTCTCTTTTTTTTTTTAATTTTTTTAGGGTGACACCTGCAGCATGGGCATGTGGAAGTTCCCAGGCTAGGGGTTGAATCAGAACTGTAGCTGCCTACTTATGTCACTGCCACAGCAACGCCAGATCCAAGTCACTTCTGCAACCTACACCACTGCTCGTGGCAATGCTGGATCCTTTAACCCACTGAGAGTGGCCAGGGATTGAACCCACATCCTCATGGATACTAGTTGGGTTCGTTGCTGCTGATTCAAAATGGGAACTCCTGCTTCCATCTTTACATTAATCCTAGGGGCATAGCCCTTATTCTTTTTTTTTTTTTTTCTTTTTACAGCTGCACCTGCAGCATATGGAAGTTCCCAGGCTAGGGGGGCAAATCGGAGCTGCAGGCCTGTACCATAGCCACGGCAATGCTGGATCTGAGCCACATCTATGACCTATGCTGCAGCTGGTGGCATAGGATCTTTAACCCACTGAGTGAGGCCAGGGATTGAACCCACATCCTCATGGAGGCTATGCCGGGTACTTTATCCACTGAGCCACAATGGGAGCCACCATAGGGGCCTAACCCATTGAGCCTATAGTCCTATTTTTAGGATGTATTTCTTACTCTTACACTCTGGTCTTTCAGGGGTCCCAGCTGAGTGTCCAGAGTGTTCCTCAAAGTCCCTTAATTCTGTTTGATTTAGCGCTCCTAACATTTCCCCAGCAGTGTGTAACTCCTAATGTTTCTGTTCAGCTCTCCACCTCCCACAGCTATTCTCTGCTAGACCCTCTGGAGTCTTACCTGGCCTATACACAGCTTAAGATTCGGCCAAGGACCTGGAGGAAATTTTAGTGAAGATTTTTAGGACTCCTTTTCTTAGTTCCTTTCTCTCTAACGTCCTATCACCACAATTACACCCGCCTTACCAGCCCTGAACTCTGATTTCTGGTTTTTTACACCCATTAAGACTGCTGCTCTCTGCCCAGCTCCTGTTTCTCTCCTCCACAGGTTGAGAAATACCATCAGGGAGAGAGCCAAGGTGGATATGGGGCTTACATGATATGTTTCCCTTCCTTCAAAGATCCTTGGTTGGTTGTTGACCAATACTAGATTAAATGCGGTGGAGTTAAGTTCAGTGCCAGTTACCCTATCAAAAACAGAGTATAAGTCCACATGAACTGTTTAAGTAAAAATGCAAGTACATCAGAATCACCTGCAAAGCTCCACTGCATCAGAATCTCAAAGGTAGTGCCTAGGAAGCTATATTTTTAAGAACACATTTTGGATAGTTCTGATACTTGAGCAGTGAGTTTGGAGGAAAAAGAAATTAGTATGGGCTCAATTGGCCAAAGGAGGCATCTAGAGGAAGTGAGATTTCAATTGTATTTTAAAGGGTGAAAATAATTTGGATATTTGGGTATGGGGTGTTTCACAAAAGGAGAGATGTGAGCACACACATGGGGGTGGCAGTGAGCAAATAAGCATAGCATGAAATAACTTGGCCTGGAAGTGGATGGGATATGACAGTAAAGGATGCTTGGTGTGGGACAGTGGTGTGAAATAATAGGGCGAAAGGCAGGTTCGCACCAGTTAGGGGTAGGAGGGAGGTCCTTTGAATGCTAGAGTAAGGAGATTGGATTTTGCATTATAGATCATAGACAGCAACAATGACTGGGGGGAAATTAGAATGAGAGAACAACAGGGTGAAAGCAGTGTATTAGCACGGTGAACCTGGTGGAGGCAGATTGCTCAGTATAAAGAAGAAAACAGAGCCAGGGAGACCAGTGAGGGAATGAATAATGACAGTGATCTCGGCAGGATGGGCTGAGTGGTTCCTACTGGTAGCCCTGGAGAATAAAGGATGTATCTCAGAGTGCTTTGAGGAAAGAATGAGTGAATGGGCTCCGTGAGGGGAGGGATGAAGATGTGGGAAGTCAAGAGAAGGTAAGCAGTTTTCATAGAGAAGGCAAAGTAGTTTGAGATGCTGGTGGAACGTCAAGGGGGGCTGCTCATGTTGAATCCACAGGCACCACGTGACTAGGAATAAGCAGAGATTTAGGTATGCATTTGGGAGACAGTTTGACAGTGGGTTAAAATCACAGACTTTGGAGTGGTACAGACTTAGATTTGAGTCTTTAATATGCCAGCTTGACCTTGGCCAAGTTATTTCATCTCTCTGAATCTGTTCCTTCAGCTAGAGAAGGGTGGTGATGATGATATCTGCCACCTCCTGGGGCTGTTGGGAGGTTTGAGATAATGTGTGTAAAGCTCATTGTGCAGAACTGGGCCTGGTTATGTATTTATTCTTGTCAGTTATCAGGGAAGTTGAGGTTTGAGAGCACCCTGGGATAGAGGAAATGATGGATACTAGATTCCAAATTTATCTCCATCACTTACAAGCTGTGTGATCTTGGGCAATTTATTTCAGCTCTTCATACTGAGCTTTCATTGTTTGAACATGGAATTAACAATACCTTCTTTCGCATTATTATAAAGACTATATGAGGTAATCTGTGGATGAGCCTTGGCACAGGGCTTGGCATGTGAAACAGGAAATACGGTCTGTGTTGTTGAAACTGTGAGCTTGGATGGATTTTCAAATGGACAGAGCTGATGAATAAAAGGCAGAGAGCTGAGGGCTAAGAGTTGAGATTGTCACAGTAAAGGTCTGAGGGTCAGGAAGGAAAGCCACAAAGGGGCAGTCAGAGAAGTGAGAGGCGAGTGTGGATAAATCAGTGTCGATTTGAAGGGTGGGTGAGCTCTTGAAATTAGAGTGTTCCTGGTGTTTGTGGAATGCCAAGACTGGACATGGTGTGTTGAGGAAGAGAGCATGAGGGTACGAAAGCACCAGTTCCCCTGGGGGAATTTAGTGTTGGGGAGAGAACTATGAAAAGAGGGAGAGGCTGATCATGTCTGCAGCCAGATGATGTGCCCCTGAGAATGACCTTGTGCAGAGGCCAGAGGTGGTAGGTTTCAGAAAGGACTGCATCTGACCCAAGATCAAGGGAAGGATTGAGACTCAGAAAGGATGAGGTGATTTGTTTTCATGGTGGGTACAGACTTAGGGAAAAAGTAAAGGGGGCTAAAGAGGAAGAGGATGGGAGGGAAAACAAAGGCAGCAGGGGCAGAGCACACTTCTGAAAGTTTGGTGATGGTCGATAAAATGAAGGGAATTAGAAGTTGGAGCAACAGGGTTAAGAGGATCAACACTGGAATGAGGCTCCTGGGTTTGGATCTCGGCTCTGTCACTTACTAGCTTTGTGGCTTTGGACAAGTTAATTAACTTCTCTGTGCCTTAGTTTCCCAATCTGTAAAATGGAGATGCAAGTATTGAGGGTTGCCATTGGGGAGATAATTATGAGGTTACTAGGAGGCTTAAATGAGTTAACATGTGTAAACTGCTTAGAACAGTGCCCAGCACATAGCACCTGGCAAATGTAAGTTGCTGTCATTTTCATGGTCATCATTATCATTACTGCGGTTATTGAGAGACGCTGAAAATGAGAGACTGGAGAAAGGGAAGACCGGAAGAGACTATGTACACACAGTATGGATGCCACACCTCCCAAGGAGTCCTCTCCAACGCTACTGAGCATTCAGACCTAAAACCACTATAGGGAGTTCCCGTCATGGCTCAGCGGTTAATGAAGCCAACTAATATCCATGAGGAGACAGGTTTAATCCCTGGCTTTGTTCAGTGGGTTAAGGATCTGGCGTTGCCATGAGCTGTGAGCTGTGGTATAGGTCCATATGCCTCAGGCGCAGCCCTTAAAAAAAATAAAAGACTACCATCAGCCTCCTCTAGTGCTGAACCACTCACGATGATAGAACACGGGAGCTGTGGTTTCCCAGTACCATGGTCCTTGCAGCAGTCCAGCTCAGGTGCAAGGAGTCAAGATCCATGGCAGGCAGCTGCAGAAGCTGCAGTGGCTCAAAAATCCATGCTTCACCGGAGCCAGTATCTCTTATAACAACTCTATTGGTACAGCTTCCAGGGTTCCTGCAATGGACATGCCGGTTATGAGAGTTACCCCCTTCAGGGAAGACCAAGGACGGTGTCCTGGTCAGTTATTTATAGTTCATTAATAGTCCTTCCAGCCCAGACACAGCTTACCAATTGGGAGAGTTTTTACCACAGGCAACATGATTTAGTAACATGTTGGCACATACTGTCTTTATCTGTTTCCAGGGAAACAGGACTGGGTGTTAACTGAAGGTCAGATTAGCATGCACAAGGGGAAAGGGTTTTGTTAACTCCTTGCTCACAGTGGGACATTTACCTGTTTTATAGAGAAAATGGAGCATTTCTAGATGTGAG
Organism: Phacochoerus africanus; assembly: GCF_016906955.1. Taxonomy (NCBI): domain Eukaryota; kingdom Metazoa; phylum Chordata; class Mammalia; order Artiodactyla; family Suidae; genus Phacochoerus; species Phacochoerus africanus. The sequence goes on along the minus strand of NC_062544.1, from coordinate 216,444,320 downwards.
CCTCATGTTGGGATGTTAGATCTGAGGTCTGGAAATTGGGGAGTGGGGAAAATGGAGGGGGTAAGACACGTGTTAGGGGATGGATAGCATGTTTACAGGTCAGAGACACATCCTGGCCAGTGAAATTGTTTGGTGCCCTGGCTGATTCCTGAGGCTACAGTGCTGGGTTCTCCCAGGTAACCAAGCTGAGCCATCCTTCAGAACAGCTGGATTTATGATGAAAGATGAAAATGGTTTCTCTCTTATACCGTATATAAAAGTATGCCAGCTGACTTCCCAAAAGCCTAAAGGAAAGCAAGCAGAGCCCAGAACACCTTCTCTCCCTTGGTAGATGTTTACTGACAGTCTGCTGTCAGGCTCAAGTCCCAACCCCTCCCCTGTCTGTAGATACCAGTGTAGGGGCACTTCCAGAACTGCGCACTCCCTGTGGCCTGCAGACCTTACAAGGTACAGAAGAGGCGAGGGGTCCAACTCTCTTCACTGAGGAATTCTAGGAACCTAGAAACTAGGTCCAAATTTTGGGGCCCTTAGTTTTTTCTCTCTCCATCCTGCTTTGGAAAAGCAGGAAAGCTCAGTCCTTGGTGAGTGGATAATGAAAACCAAGGCTGAAGGGTTTTGAGTGTCCTGGGCCAGAATACATATGTGGGGTCTGTGTGTTGCCCTGTTTCCATGAGGACAGGTGCCTGGAATCAGAGTCCATGTGAAAGTGGAATTGTAAAGTGGGGAAATTTGCCCTTGGTTCTCACCCACGTCTCATTTTAGGGCCTCTTTCTGTCTTGGGCTCCTCTGCCACCCCATTTTAGGATCTCATCTCTGGGTCATGGCTTGCTTTCTTACTGAGCTGTTTCTGTGTCCAGGATAAACTATTTCCAGGAGGGGTTGCAGGAATAATGTATTTTATTTATTTATTTTTTGTTGTTGTTATTTGTTTGTGGGGTTTTTTTATAAATTTTTTTCATTGTTATTTCCCCAATACATTTTTTTTTCTACTGTACAGCATGGTGACCCAGTCACACATACATGTATACATTCTATTTTTCTCACATTATCATGCTCCATCATAAGTGACTAGACATAGTTCCCAGTGCTACACAGCAGGATCTCCTTGCTAATCCAACTTAGTAGGCATCTCTCCTGAGTGAAAATCTAAGAGCCAAAGGGATTGAGTCTCTAAGACTGAAAAGGTTGGGGTATGGCAGAGCAGGTAGGGAATGGGGAGTTTGGAAGCAAGGCGGGAGTGAGATCCCTGGTCAGGCCATACAGGGAGGGCAGGAGGGCACCAGCGCCCTCGGGTGTAACCCTGAGAGAGTGTACGGGTCTCTGAGTCCCATGTGGGCAAAGGCACCCCAGGGCCCTGAGCGTGTGTCAGGGTAGGGGCAGAGGGAGGGTGCATGGCTGTCTTCCAGGGGTGGTGGGCTGTGGATGTTTGTGTGGGAGCTGCAGCTGTGATTCCCATTAGCCCATGCGGATATCTCAGTAATGTGAACATAGCACAGTTTTAAATCCACACCTTTCATCTGTTTTGTGCTCTAAAAAGAAGTATTAGGGAAATGTGTGTAATAGAATGCACTTTATATTTAAAAATCTATCCAGTACATAGCACTTACCAAAGGATGAAACCATATCTATTTGAATCTCACTCTTACGCTAAGGTTGAAATAGTGTACCTGGTTATCCCCATTTTACAGATAAGAAAACTGAGGTTTAGATCATTAATGTAGCGTGTCAAAGCAGATCTGCACTAGAACCCAAGTCTCCTGATTTGAAGCCTCTGTTCTTTGCACTAGAACTCACAAAACATTTTATCATGGAATTGACTGCACGCCAAGTTTTCAGATGTGGCAAGGTTTTCTGATGAGGAGGTTGTTAGCTTTCTTTAGGGCACAGGCTTTCATTGTGGGTCACTGCAGTGTACAAGCAGGGTTCAGGGGACACAGGTGATGCTGACATGTGCACATTTAGGAAGGAGAATCCATTGGTTGTCTTTTGTCCTCTCAATCAAGTCATCAAACCTGGATATGAGCAACTTTACAACCAATACTATCTAAATGATAGACAGTATAAAATACCAACACTAGGTGTTAAGGTGGTTTGAAAGTTAAAACTCTAGATCAGATGATGATGCTAAATTTGGCAATGAAGGAAAATAAGCACAAGATCCTTATTTAATAAGCTTGTGCTATAAAATGTTTATGCTTTATTAAAAAATAGAACAGAACAATAATAACCTTTTAGCTATTCCCATCTTTAAAAGTAGAAGATTTCTGTTTATTTTCCTAATTTGCATTTAAATAGATTCTTTTTATTATGTGTTAAGAGCTAGATTTTTGTGTTTTCACTGTTTTAGCCAGCGTAAAAAAAAATTATGAAGCAAAACATGAAAAAAAAAACCCCAAGTAGCTTACATGCAACATCCATCTTCTTAATGAGACAAAACTATGTTGGTTTCCAAATAAAGAGATAAAATTTCATTATTTGGACAAGAACTTTCCTCCTGAAGAAATTTTGTTGTTATATTACATTTTGTTGAACCTACCATTTGTAGCTTCTCAAAAAAAAAAAAAAGCTCAAAATATTTGGAACCACTGTAGAGATATTTTCTTTAGTTTTTCTTTAGATTTTTGGGTCAGTCTAGTTCAAGTGTCTTTCACAGAGCCCAATTCACATAGCTCAAATCATGAAAGGTCCTGGAAGGGAACTTAGAAAGGGTCAGCTTGTCTGGAGATTAGCCACCCACGAGCCTGTGGCCAACTCACTCATGCATTCATTCTTTCATTCGCTTAAGTATTTATTGCGAGAAATGAAGCTATTTGAATCAGCTGTCCCCAGGCCCTGATGGAGGCAAGGGTGAGAAGGAGAGGAGGGGCCTTGGTATTAGACCGTGTGTGGCCCCATGTGAGGGACAGGGTCTTACAACAATCAGAGCCCCGCAGTGCTGCCTTTTAGTGGGCAGCTGCTCTGCAGAGCCCAGGCAGAGGAGGTCCTACAGTCACATGCAAAAGTCAGGGCAGTGTCCCAAAAGCCTGGATCAACAGACACTCAGGGAATATGTCTTGGGTGGAATGAATGTAGCCCACTGGGTGTATTTCACTTCTCTGAACCTGTTTTGCATCTATCAAATGGCCCAGTGGAGGCAGTGAGATGATGTGTGCAAAGGATGTTTTGAACTCTAAAGCACCAGACAGATGTCAGGACTGAGAGTAAGAATGTCTTTCTCTGCCTATCAAAAACAATGCCAATTTTCTCATTGACATTTCTTTTATTCAAAAGCTATAAATGTAAGTAGTAGCAGTGAATATGCATTCTGATCTAGGAGACTCAATAAAATGAATTTTTATTTGAATGGAAAAAAATACATTCCATACGTTTCCAGATTGAGCTTATTGGTAAACCAAGATGCTTATGGGAACCGCTTAACCCTTGTAAATGAGGAGAAGCCCAGAAATGAAGAGACTTGCCCACAGCCCCATGGCTAGTTAATGACAGAGCCAGGCCCAGAAGCAGCCAGGCCCAGTCCTCACCCCACTTTGCACACACGCACGTGGAGTGCACACATGCATACATACACACATGCATATGTGCACGTGCAGCCAGTTCCACTGAATGCAGCAGAAATGCTGGTGACCCTTGCAGGCAGCCAGACTCAGAAAGGTGAGATTATATGCAGTCAGCAGCTGATTCAGGCCCAGAGAAGAGTTGAGACTTTTCCTAGGAAGGAGCCATGTTGGAGAGACCCTGGTTCCCAATATCATGTGGACTGTCTGGCCCCTACAGCAGGTCTTTTTCTCTGTGCCTGAGATGTGTGTCACCTCTTTGGAGCACTGCCTCCAACCTAGCTAAACGTTCCCAGAATGTGTGGCCACTAGAGATAGCTCGTGTGCTCCAGTACAGAAGGCAGATGGGCACAATGGCCTGGGTGCGGACCTCAAGGTGAGAAGTCAGTTGGCGAGGTGTATGGTTCCTCCAGCTCTCTCCAGTCCTGCCTGCCTTTTACTTACTGTTGTTATTGCTTTCCTCCCTAATTGGCCTGTGTTCAGCAATCCTTGCTCTCTGCAGTCCAGCGGGGGCCTGGCGCCGGGCAATCTAATCATTCCAGGGCTAGCACATAACTCTCTGCTTATTAGCATATCTAAATAGTCATGTAACAGAAAATACAGGGAAGGTCACTTCTAGGCCACTGGGAAAGCCAAGAAAGTATAAGGAGTGAGCCCTTTTCATCACAAGTTCCAAGGGCTGCAGGCATTTCAGAATTTCATTAACTTTATTGATTCTTTTGTCAACAAGGAAAAGAGATGAGAAATTATTTTAAAATGGGGTTGAAAGGCAGAATGTTAAAGAACAGAAATTACATGATGAGATTGTTTTCACCTCCTGGGGCACTTCTTTCCCCTCTTGTCCATAATAATAATTTTTTAAAGCCCTGGCTGCATGCTTATGGTATGGCGTTGGCTATGGCTTGCAGATCCATGGTGGGCACACCACAGATACCCACCCAGCCTCCGCAAGTGCCCCAAGCCTGGATCATCCTCTGACACTCAAAAGTGAAGAATGATACTCTAGCTCCTTGTCTGTGTAGTTATCCAGGAGCTGGATCATTCAAAAGGAGAGTCATCTCCAAATCATGACCATTTCCTTGGGAAGATGACTTGTTTGTGCTGGAGTGTGTGAGTTGTTATAGCCTCCATGTCTCTCACCTGACCTCCAGGCGTAGAATCTAACTACTGCCCATAGGACAGCTCTGCATGAAGCTCTTTCAAGCCTCTCAAACTCAGCATCCTAAAGGGAGACTGCTGCCTCTGCCCCTCACCCCTACCCCAGCTTCTTACCTCCCTGTGAGGAGGTGCCTGGTGGCACCTTCTCTTACAAGGACCCAGGGTGCCATGTCAGACACCTGGTTGTCTTCCCTCACTCAGCTCTTCCTCATGCTCCCTCCCCAAACAGTTGAGAGTCCCCAGACCCTTCCTAGTAGCTCTCACTCTGCCTGCTTCTCAGACTCCACTGCCACCCCCACATCTGGGTTTCCAGGTTCTCACCCTTGCCCCCAAGATTACTGTAACAGCCTCCTAATCATTTCCCTGCTCTGTCTCTGTCTCTCTCCATCCAGTCCACACCCCATGCTGTTCTCAGAGCTCAGCGTGCTTCTCTGCTCCGCTTATAACCTTCCACTGACATCTCACAGCCTACAGGGTATATATATATATATATATATATATATATATATATATATATATGGTCCAGGTGTCCTCAAGCCTGTGTCCAGGGCTCTCCATGGTCCCATCTACTTCCCCAGCCACATCTTCTCTTTCCATCAGGCTCCAGAAGCACAGCAGTGGTCCCTTCAGAGTGCTCCACACACTGAGCTGCCCCGCAGTTCTGTCCCTTTGCCCAGAGCTCACATCCCACCCATCTTCACCTGGCTAATTCCTACTTGAGCCAAGGCTCAACTCAAGTGTCACTCCTCTGGAAAGCCTTCTGTCTTCTTCCCTGTCTCCACATCATCAAGAGTAGCTGCCCCTTTGATACACTGTATTGACCTTTACTTTGATTTCTTTTTTGAGTTGTGATTTTAATCGTCATATGCCAAGTTGTACTAACACTGGATCTGAGTCCATATCTGCTTTCCACCCTGGCTTTTAAGCCACTTCAACTCAAGAACCACATGCTAGTCATTTTTGCCTTGAGCAGTGCCTGGTGTATAATGAGTATCTGATAAATGTTGGTTAAAAGTAACTAAAAAAGTAAATTCACTTTTCTCTCTAAAGGGGGAGAAATGGAATGAGGCTAAGGTTCTGCCTCCAGGAAGCTGACATGATCTTTGCATGTTCTCAGCCTGTATCTTTGCTCAGTTCCTCACTGCTCTACTCTGCAACTGAGCTGCAGCCTTTAACTCATGCCAAATTATGGAGCATGAGTTCCAAGTATGGCAGTCTTCTTCTCCAAAGGTTTCACACCTTTCCTGGCCATGTCATTTGACTACTCTGGGTAGAAAATCGCAGAAAGTCCAACTTATACCAACTTAAGTAATAAAGAAAATTTCTTGACTCAGGTACTAGAATGTCCAGAGACAAAGTGGAGATCAGGCAAGGCTCAATCAGGGCTCTGCCTGTTTTCTGGCTGCAGCAATTTGAGGTGCAGAGCCATAATGACAGTATCTGAGGAAGAGAAGTTGTATCTAAAGAACTACAGTTCCCAGAAGCTTCCAGAAAACTCCCCCTCATGTTTTATTGTACTGAATTGGATAACATTCCTGTTTCTGAGACAGTCCCATTGGCTGGGAAATGTCACACACTGACTGGCTTAGATCTGGTGTCCTGAGGAGGGATAGCCCTTAGCGTGACCAGGCTCTCACTTGGAACTGGGCCTCTGGTCAGCTCCCCTTGAAGTGAAGGGGTTGCCTGAGGGAGAGATGGAAAACTAAATGAAAACCAGATACACAGCCAGTGGGAGGAAAATGGCCCCATGCCCACTCTGCCAGGCAGTGTTTACCCTTAAAATCCTCCTCTTCTGGTTCCTGTTGGGTCTTAGCGGAAACCCTGGAATTGTGAGGCTGTGGAGTCACAAGAGTTGATTTCATTCCAAGTCAACTCAACAGGGTCTGGCAGGGAAAGTGAGGTGGGGGCACCTTAGAATGCCCTGAGGCTTACGACAAGGCTTGTAAGAGGGGAATAGATGAAACCTCCTGCTCGTCCTCTCATCACCTGTCCCTGAAGCAAGCGTGGAGCCCTTTTGATGCTTTTTCTAAAAGTAGCTCAGGACAGTGAACTGCCTCCTCCCCCTCTCCTTGGTTCTCTTACTCGTTTTGTCTTTTTCCCTTAGTCTCTTCAAGAAACAGAGGGTGATGGTGGGTCCTTGTGCACAGAGGGAGGGCTCCCCTGGGAAGCCAGGTCATGGACCACCCCCACCTTGAGCAGGATAACTGGTCCTCACTGGGCACCAGCAGGGGGGCTGTTTTTCTTTCAGCAGCTCTGAAAGTTTCTCGCTGTAGGACACATAACCCTCCTGATTACTCTGTGCCTTCCTTTCCCCCTAGATGTTCGACTGGATAAGCCACAACAAGGAATTATTCCTTCAGAGCCATACGGAGATTGGAGTCAGCTACCAGCATGCCCTAGACCTCCAGACACAGCACAATCACTTTGCCATGAACTCCATGGTAAGTGGAGGGCCTGTTCTCTGGGGGCAGGAGAAATGAGGGTGGGGGGACAAGGTTGAGGTGGGGAGGACAGAAACAAACTTCCAACCTGAGTAAGAATGAGAAACTCTGAACAAGCTTGGCCCCCTTAGCATTCATTCCATTTGCCAGGATGGGGACGTGAACAGGACACGTGTCCAGCCGGCTCTTCCTTCAGCAGATTATAGCCCCATCTCTGCCTCCAGACCCTGCTTTACATAGTGAAAGGAACATGCTTGGGTTGTAGACACATTAAGCCCAGTGCAAGAATAGAAGAGAGTCCCCAGTTCCACTCCACTGACTTAACCACCCAGAGTGTGTGAGTCACTGAGCTGGGACAGAGAGGGACCTCGGGCTGTGGCACATTGGAAACGGTTGAGTGAACGGGGCTGTTTAGACTAGGAAAGAGGAGCCTCACTGGACACAGCTATGTGATGGGCTACCTGGGAGAGATGAGGGCAGAACTTCTTTGTGTTGGTCTAGGGGGCAGAACTGTCCAGGGGACAGCAGTTGGAGGGGGAGGCGGGCTGTGGCTCGGGAGGTAGGGTGTGTTAGAAGTTAGTGAGCTCCCATGATGGGGAGAGTCCAAGCAGATGTTGAATTCAGAGAGGGATATTTGCTAGCCGGGTGGCCGTAGGAAATTTACTTCTCTGTACTTCGGTTTCTCACTGAAATGATAATAGCTACCTTATAAACTTGTGAGGATTCAATGGGTTAATTGTAAGGTGGTTGGAGATGTGCCTGGTATAGAGTCTGTTATCAGTAAATATTGGTATTATGATAATGATGATGGTGGTGATCTAGGAGTCCAGTCTGGCTAACACCTGTGATTTCTCTTAAAACTTTAGCATTTGGGATGCTCTTTTTCCCACGTGATCACCCAAAACTTTGAAATCTTGTCTGCCCCTGGAGCCCATTGTACTTGAAAGTATGCCTTGATGTGTCTCTCTCTCCCCTGTCAGCTCTTCCACCTTATACTCCTGGTCCAAAAGAATAGCGCCACCATGCCCCACATATCTGAACATCTAAAACATCATTTCAGCCGGTGATACTGGGAGGGGGCAGATGTTAGAAAAAAATAAGCACAGAGGATCACAGAGCCCAGGAAGTAAGACATTCTTATTCTGCCGAGTTGTTTTAACTATGTTAGACACTGGACTTAACACACTGAAGAAAAAATAATTCTGGCCTTAAGTTTCCAGTGTCTAATTGGGGAGATAACTCAGACCATCATAATGCAGCTTGATAGGTGCAGTGACAGAGAGATGCTGAGTGAACTAAGAACCTCACAGCCTCAGTGGTTTAAAACAACAGGGGTTTACTTCTTGCTCCAGCCACTTGCCCCTCACTGACTGGTGGGGGCTCTGCTTATCACAGTCACTCAGGGACCCGGGCTGATGAAACAGCCATTGTCTCAGATGTTGCCACCGCCTCACCAGACAGGGGACGTAGCTGAACACATGCTGGCTCTGACACCTCCTGCCTAGAAGGGACCAGGCAGGAAAAACAGCAATATTGATTCTGTTATCAATTTTGGCCACAGCAGACCTATATCTTCATCTAAATGTAAAGACTTGCCCCCTCCAACTAATCTTTTATAATTATGTCTCATCCCTGTCTTGCTTTAGTCACAGAGGAGCAAAGCAATTGATCACAAGTGATTAAGAATGTGAACTCAGATCTAGTCAGGTTTGATTACCTGTGTGCCTTGTGGATTTCCCCCGGTGAATCTTCCAAATTCTGTGCCAGAATTTTCATGTCACCCAACTGCCTGGCCCTAAGGCAGACAAACTCCTTTTAATAAGAAGCAAAGACAAACATAATTAGGGAGGTAAGTCTGCTACCAACCTTCTCAAAACAATGAACTACAAAGTTAAATAGAGCCTTTGGCTTTGAATATCTGCACCACTGCCCTTCTCTGTTAATATGGATAACTGAGAGTTAATGACACATCAAAAACCTTTCCTCTGACGACTTTACTTTTGAAGTCTCCATTTTCAGGACAGAAAAAAATGAGGGAGGAAATTTACTGAAGGGAAGCATCTTCTGGAGCTGGGAGAGAGGGAAGAAGAGGTTTAATATATAACAGCCAATTAGCATGTTCCAGCCCATCTCACTAGTTCCCAGGGCTGTGAGTGCCTGCAGTGCTGGGAGGCCTGTTTAGCCTGATTAGACTGGTTCCTCTCTCTGGCTGCAGGGCAGGGGAAGGGAAATCCCAGGTTTGTTTAATCAAATTGCCCAAACCAGTGCTTAATGAACACGCCCCATGCCTTTGTTAACTGGGAGGTTTCCAGGTGTGTTATTAAAAGGAACTTCCATGAAGAGGGATGTCAGCATTCCAAACAGGTGAGAGGAGGGAAGCACAGACTCCTTACTTCTGGCCTGAGTGATGAACGGTGCTGCCAAGAAACAGATGAATACGAGCAGCAACTGCTGGAGCCTATGAACTGCAGGAATGATCACTTACTCAGGGGAAGTGGGACTGTGGATTGTTTTGTAAATTCGCTGAGGCCTTTCCTTTTCAGTTCTTGGGAATTACACACACACTTATACATATGCCCACACATCTGTCCATGTAAAGGTCCACGTGGGTGCGTAGGTGGCATGCTTTGTTTTGGGCTACAGGTGAGTTCTTTGCTATTGCAACCTGTTTTACCACAGAAATAGGCCAGTGATTCCTTACTTTTCAGGGAGGTCACAGACCCCTTTGGAATCTAATGGATATTGTGGGTCCTCTCTCCAGAGAAACGTATGTGGACAACTTTTTAAAGATAATTTCAGAGGATTCAAGAGAATCCTAAAGCCTGTCAATCAACCTTCCCAATTTAAGATCCCAAGAACCTTATGACTTCTTTCTTCACTCATTCCACTAATAATTAAGGGTCAGACGTTGTGCTGGATGTTGAGTGGTGAACAGAAGAGAGATTCTGGTAGAGAGATAGATGATATTTAATTTCATAAGTAAATATGTAATTGGAAATCAGTGTCTTATGTTGGAAGGGTAAGTAAGGGCTGCTATGATGGAGTATAACAAAAGGGGCTCCATTTATTTATTTGTTCATTTTTCTCTTTATGGCTGTACCTGTGACATGTAGAAGTTCCCGGGCCAGGGGTCGAATTTGAGCTGCAGCTGAGGCCAACCCCAGAGCCACAGCAATGCCAGATCCGAGCCACATCTGCGACCTATACCACAGCTTGCGGCAACGCCATATCCTTAACCCACTGAGTGAGGCCAGGGATCAAACCTTCGTTCTCACAGAGAAAACGTTGAGCCCTTAACCTGCTGAGCCACAACAGGAACTCCAAGGGCTCCATTTAAATGAGAGGATGTCAGGTGCATTTTCTAATCAATAATCAGTATTGACTTAATGCTCATTGTTCATTCATTGATAGTAATTAATGATCTGTGAATTAACTATATAATATACCAGTTTGTAATTTAAAGAAGCACCAGGTATATTGTTTGGTTAATGAAAATGATCAACTTATAACTTATCTGTTTTTTAAGTTTTGTTTTCATATATATAGTTTTACATACCAGTTAAAGACTCAACTACAGCTGAGGTGACCATTACTGAGAAATGACTGCATACCATTAAATCATGGAAGAAAAATCAGATTTTTCCTAAATTTTTTCTATAAATTGGCCCAATAAAGACTATCAATGATTAACCTGTGAAGAGTGTGGAATAATGCCCCACTGAGAATGGCCCATGAGCAACTCTGAAAGAAAAAGGCTGAAATTGGTTAATCTTTGCATTTTTTTTTTCAGTTTCCACTAGAGAATCCTATTCTTTTGATCTTTAATAATAACAACAGTAACTCACCTACTAAATCTAGTAGGAAAATACTTTCTGGCTTCACCTACTAAACCTAGTAGGAAAATATTTTCTGATCTTTAATAATAACAACTGTAACTCACCTACTAAACCTAGTAGGAAAATGCTTTCTGGCTTTAGGTTTCCTGAGCTCTCTGGCACCCTCCCCTTTCAAATTCTGCCTTCTGTTGTGGAAGGCTTGCTCACAAATTCTCCTTCCCCTGAGCATGGCCTCCTCCTCTGATGGCAGTGTGGGCAGATGGAAGTAGAGTCAGGTTGTAATACACAACAGAACAATCATGTAGCCATCTATGCTCTTGTTCCTCATGAAAAGACACTCACTGGAGTATGTACAAACATAACAGTCTTATTTACAATTTTAATTAGCCTGTTCTTTGGGAAAAAAATAGTTAATGGTTTCTGTCTAGAGTTTTAAAATATGAAATGATATTCATTTTCTATTATGACTGTAAGGACTCACATTAGTGATAACTGTGTGCAGCTGGGCAGTAGGAAGCCTTTCTGCTGTGGCATGTTGATAGCTGCTTTAATCCTATTAATTTGCTCACCAGAGGCACATACTACCACTTGATGATGTGCAAATCAGACCAGCTGCTGCAAAGCCTATGGTGTTCTCTCTTTGTTTTGAGGGGAAGTTACAAATGGTAGCACCAAGGAAAAATCAGACCTGGTGTAAGAGAGATACAGATTCTGAGCAGATTTCCTCACTCCAATCTGAGAAGTCTTCCTCAGGGGTCCTTTGATTCTTGGCAGCCCCAAACCATGGTTCTGCAAGCATTTCCCCACCCCCAAACAGCACTTCCTATGATGACAGCTTTTCTAGATTTTAGTGAACACATACACATACACACACGTGCGATTGTGATGTTTAATAGCCAGGATTTGACCCTGCCATAGCTGCAAAGCCTGTTAGTAGACATAGAACCTATTGAAAAAGAAAATAGATGAATCTTAGCTGGTAAGCATTTGTCTTTTTAGTATGTTTTGTCCAAAGAATCATGTAGTAGACTTGCTAAAAATGCAGACTTCTTGGCTTCACCTCAGTCCTAGATAATCGTGATCTCCGGGGGATGGGGCCCCAAGAATTTCATTTTTAACAAGTTTCATGGGTGATTTATATACATATTAAAGTTAGAGAACTGCTATGTGGAGATGTATATATATATAAAATAGTCATGCCCTAAAATAAAGCATTTCAAGTTCTGAAAGACAGTCCACGTTCAGCATGACAGCATGAGGAGCTATGCAGACCCACCCTCTGGTGAAACTGGTGAACATTATTTTAAAACAACCATTTAAATTCTCTAGACATAGTCCTGTATGCACACAAATGAAGAAACATTTATTCACGAAAATTTACTAAAACTTAATAAGAACAGTGAATCCGTGGTATTTGAATCAACACCCACTTTCTACCTCTCTCCTCTTGCCTCCCAGCTTAACGAGATGGAAACTCTACTCTAGAGTGGTACAACCAAGAACACAGAGTCCCCTTTTCCCCAAGTTCCCAACTGAAGGGCTATCTTCCCAGATAGGCATTTTCTATCTTACTCCGAGCTACCTGTTGCTGAAGTTAACTTCTGGGTGAGTGTAGCCAAGAGGTGAGGACTCCTTTTTCTGCCTAGCTCCCATTCATAGAGCAGAGGCTACCATGGTTGCAACACTGCTTAGAGTTCTAGGGCTCTTACCTCTGCTCCAACTTATAAGGCAGAGGTCCCATCTAGGAGAGGCAAGCCAAGAAGACATAAGGCTTCTCACCCACCCCACTGAGTGTTTGGCTTCTGGAGTGGGGATGTCACTCAGGGAAGTGCACCATTCTTCCTAGCCCCAGCTCCAGAGTGATGGCTCAGAGATTTTTCCTGGGAGTAGAAGCAAGCTATAAAATAGAGAGCCCCAAATCTTTTCCCAAAGCAAGTGACTTTATTCGAAACAAAGAGTGGAGAGAGAACTTTAATCCAAAAGCCTTCTCAAAAATGCCCTTAGGAAAGTTCTGGTGAGAGGCAACTGGGAGAAGATTGCTAGAACCAGTGGAGATATAGGATAAATGGTAGGCTGGCTAATTTGCTGCAGAGAAAGAGACCTTCTGGGACCAGAGCAAATCTCAGGTACAGACCTCAGGAACTATACCTTCAAAGGAGCTTGGATTTGATTAGAGAGGTCTGTGGAATATTTTATCCTACAGGACATTGTTGAAAGCAATAGAATAATGAGCTGGCAATTAGTGGAATTTAACAGCTAGGTGTGGTCAGGGAAAGAGAAAGTTAAAGAGAGGACCGTGAAGACCACTGTTATCCCTGGGTGACTGTGGCACATACAAGGATATATTCCTTAAGGAACAACATCAGATGTTTCCCATTAAAATAATACAGCCAGTTACTAAACAAATAAGCAGACAAATAAAAATGACAAGCTCCAGAAGTCAAGGGATCATTACCTAGAGTTGCTACAATATATTATGTAAAATGTCTAGGTTCCATCAAAAGATTACAAGCTGTGCAAAGAAAAAGCAGTATATGACTGGGGCAAGGGGACCAAATAGATAAAAAGCATACACTTGAAAAAGCCAACAACAAAAAATGCCTGTAGAGTGACCAGATATCAGATTTAACAAAGATTTTCAAAGTAGCCATTATAAATATTTTAAAAACAAAGGAAAATATGATTGAGGAAGTAAAAGTAGGCATAATGATAATGTCTCAAACAGAGAATCAATAAAGAGATAAAAATTATTTTACAAAAAGTACCAGAGGAAGATTCTGTATTTGCAAAATACAATCACTGAAATGAAAAATTCCCTAGGCAAGGTCAACAGTAGGTGAACTGGCTGAAGAATTAGCAATTGGTCTATATTGAAGATAGACCAATAGAAAGTATACAATCTGCAGAACAGAAAGAAAAAAAAAGAGTGAGGAAAGATGAACCTCAGAAAAAAAGTAAGATATCATTAAATGTACCATCATATGCATAATGAGAGTAGTATAATGAGAGAAGAAAGGAACAGAAGAAATATTTTTAAAACTTTATTTATTTATTTTTGTCTTTTTGCCTTTTCTAGGGCTGCACCCGCAGCATATGGAGGTTCCCAGGCTAGGGGTCCAATTGGAGCTGTAGTCGCCGGCCTGTGCCAGAGCCACAGCTATGCCAGATCTGAGCCACGTCTGAGCAAGGCTAAGGATCGAACCCCCAACCTCCTGGTTCCTAGTCAGATTTGTTAACCACTGAGCCACGATGGGAACTCCATTTTTTTTTTTTTTTATCATCAGGTACAAGACAAGGGTGCCACTTCTAATTGACATTGGAGGTTCTGTTCAGGGCCGTTATTCAGAAAAAAGAAAGGGCATTTAGGTTAGAAAGGAAATAAAACTATCTCTATTCTCAGGTTTCATAATCTTGTATATGGAAAATCTTAAGGCACTTATTCTAAGATCATTAGAACTAGTAAATGAGTTTAGCACATTTTCAGGATATTTCTACACACTTACAGGGAACAATTTGAAATTAAGAAAACTATTCCATTTATAATAGCATCAAAAATAAATACTTGGAAAAAATTTGACAAAAAAACTTGTACTCTGAAAACTATAAAACATTGTTGAAAGAAATTAAAGCTCTAAATAAAAGGAAAAACATCTCACATTCATGGAATGGAAAACTTAAAATATGGTTAAGATGGTCGTGCTTCCCAAATTGATGCAGATTCAGCACAACTCTATCAGAATCCTAGCTGGCTTTCTTGGCAGAAGCTCACAAGTATATTCTGATTCTGTATGGAATTATGAGGGATCCAGAGTAGCCAAAATCATCTTTAAAAAAGAACAAAATTGGAGGACTCATATTTCCTGATGTCAAAATTTACCACGAAGCCACAGTAATCAAGATAGTGTGGTACCGGCCTAAATATAGACATAAAGATCAATGGAATAGAGTTGAGAGTCTATAAATAAAGTCATATGTCTGTGATCCACTGATTTTTTTGACAAGGATACCATGACTATTTAATGTGAAAATAGTAGTATTGTCAACAAATGTGCTGGAAAAGTTTGGATAGCCACATGCGAAAGAATGACGTTGGACTCAACTCACACTAAATAAAAAATAGGTAAACTAGACTTCATCAAAAATAAAAATTTTATGACTCAAAAAGTACAATCAAGGAGTTGAAAGGGCAACCCATGGAATGAGTGAAAATAGTTTCAAATCATTTATCTGATAAAGGACTTTTATCTAGAATCTTTAAAATAGAATAAGAGCATAAAGAACTTTTCAAACTCAATAACAAAAAGACAACCCAACTGGGAAAAATGGACAAAGACTCTGAATAGATTTCTCCTAAGAAGATATACAATGGTCAATAAATGCATTAAAAAAAAGGTTAGTCATGAGAGAGATGCAAATCAAAACCATAGTGAGATACCTTTTCATATCCCTTAGGATGGCTATAACCAAAAAGTCAGATAAGAACAAATATTGATGAAGACCTTGAGAAATCAAAACCCTCACACACTGCTTTAGGAAGTGTAACGTGATGTGGCCATTTTGGAATACGGTCTGGAAGTACCTCAGTTAAACATTGACCCCCTGATTCAACTGTGTATATACTCAACCAAAATGAAAACATATGTCCTTACAAAAGTCCATACATTTTACACAAATTTTTGTAGGAACATTAATAATAACAAAGGATGGAAACAACCCAAATGTCCATCATCTGATGAATGGATAAACAAAATGTGGTATATACACACAATAGAATATTATCTGACCATTAAACTGAACGAAGTGCTGATACATGTTATAAGATAGATGAACTTTGAAAACATTTTACTAAGTGAATGAATCCAGTCACCAAAGACCACATATTTGTACAAGTCCATTTATATGAAAAGTTTAGGAGTTCCCGTCATGGGTCAGTGGATAACAAATCCGACTAGGAACAATGAGGTTGCGGGTTCGATCCCTGGCCTTGCTCAGTGGGTTGAGGATCCGGCGTTGCCACAAGCTGCGGTGTAGGTTGCAGATGTGGCTTGGGTCTCGCGTTGCTGTGGCTGTGGCGTAGGCCGGTGGCTGCAGCTCTGATTCGACCCATAGCCTGGGGACCTCCATATGCCGCAGGAGTGGCCCAAGAAATGGAAAAAAAAAGAAAAGTTTAGAGTAGGCAAACCTATAGAAACAGAAAACAGTAGGCTTGGGATGGGTGGATGATAGAGGAACAACGGTGAAAGGAAAAGGTACAGGGTGTCTTTTGATGATAAAAAAAAGTAAATTTGTGATGTTGGTTGCATATATTTACATACTAAAGACTATTGTACTATAAACCACTGAATTGTATATTTTGAGTCTAAATGGGTGAATTGTGTGATATGTGAATTATGTCTCAATAAAATGATTAAGAAAGAAGGGGAAGCAGAGAAAGAGGAGAAGGAGGAAGAGGAGAAAAAGACATCTGGGAAGTGAATGTCGTGTAAACGGGGCTCCACCACCTTTAAGATATAATCTTCTTAATGGTTAAAGAGAATGATGGTGACAGAGCGTGGACATCAACCGTGGTGATGTTAGCAGTAGGAGGAGGATCTGGGTGCACCGCTTAACACTAACTCATTGGTGTATACAACAGAGTTTGCTGTAGTCTCTTTGCCCTTTGCTAGACACTAAGAACAGCAAGATTCACAAGAAAGAAAGCTGTCTTCAAGGAGCTCGCAATTTAGCCATCCTGAAATTCATGTGCTTAATGTGAAGAGAATTTTTCCCACTAGGATATAAGCTCCTAAGGGCAGAGCTTTGTTTCACTCACACCCATATCTCCAGGGCCTATAAAATGCCTAACATCTAGTAGGTGTCTAATAAATGCATGTTGAATGAATAAGGATATTAAGCATCCTACAGTATCTCTTACCAACCTGGAGCAAAGTTTGACTGCAGGGATGCAGAACTGGCAAGGCATGGCCTTTATTTTTGAGGGAGCCCTACAGGATGTAACTTGAGCAGAAGCTGTATAGCCATGGAAAGAAGGTGAATGAGAACAATAGTTTCCAGCAAGGGTGGGCCTTGGAACCAGGATGCTTACGGGGTCCCCATGTGATACACAGTAAACTCCAGGAGCTACTGGACTGGATGGTCTTTTAAGTTCCTGGCCACAAGCATCTTTGTTTCTAAGGTTCTGATCCTAAAGATGGAAGTAAAGCCATTACAATGTATCCTTCCCTGACAAGAAGGAATATGATCCAGTGTTTGCTGTTAACAGTGCAATTCCTAAGGCAGGCCTTCTAAGGAAACCTGTGCTTGTAAAATACTGCATGCATCACCGACAAGACCTATTCTTACTGATTGAGTCACAGATGCAATGTTTGTATCTCCATGAACAGCCTTGTGGGTGGAATTTCCCTTTTCTTCCAACTCAGTAGGAGGATTAGATTTCTTTTCTGATCTTCTCAGGATCTATTTATGATCCTTGCTCTTGGCACCATTGTCAGCATTAAACTTGTCCTAAGCAGAAAGGTATATGCTTTGAACTAAGCCCAGGGAATCTGGTGCCTGTGTCTAAGGCAGTAGCCCTTCACCCTGATGGCCCACTAGAGTCACCTGGGGAGCTTTGAAGAAAAACCACATCTGGGCCCCACTGCCCTAGACTGCACTTTAACTGCACTGGACTGTAGCCCAGGAAAGCTGCATGAGATGGAGAACCAGACTGAGACCCACTGGACCAGGTGTAGAAAATAAGCCAACTGACTTGAGCCCTGGAGTCAAATTCTAAAGCTGTGGGATAATTAGCTTGTGGGATTGGAGGACTTCCCTTCAAGGTCAGGAGTGTCCAGGGAGAAAAATCTCTATCTCTACTCCCTCTTCCCAGCTCCCTATTCCAACCTCCTCAGGTGACCCATTTACCTACACCCACCAGACTCTAACCAACCATGTTTTGAAGATTAACTTCTATTCAGATCAGAAACATGGAAGCTCCTTGGCAGGGACAAAGCACAACTCTGCGTCACTCAGTGTCACTCTAGTGTAAATCCCCTCCCCTGCTGCCCAGTCACCTGGCCTGGGCCCACCTTTGGAAGACTTCTTTGAGCTGACCAGCAGGGCTTGGCTGACCACTCAGACTTTGACTCGTGGCAGCCCCTGACCTGCTTCAGCCTTCTCTCCTGATCATTCACTCCTCTAGGGCCCAGATTTCCTGCCTCCTCCCCCTCAGTCCTGGTTCTCTGCCCAGCACCCCGCTACCTCTTTTCTAGCTCCAATCCGCTGCTCTCCAAGAACCTCTGCAGTATGTTCCTTGGTCTCAGGATATTTGCTGTGCCCTGTGGGTGTTTGCCCCCTGAGCCTTATGGCTCAATATACCCACACACTTTGACATACCCACAAGCAGCCAGTGCCTGCCCTCTGCCAGGTCTGCAACTGCCAAGGAGTTAATTTCTCTGAAATTCAGCTAAAGCTGACTCATGCCTCTTCTCTGAGGTCTGGAGCTGAATGAAAGGCATGAAATGGTCCGTGAAACCTAGTATGTCAGATGAGATAATGTATACCAAAGGGCCTGAACTGGAAAGCACAACACAAATATGAAGTATTGATAATAAGCAGCAGCAACATCGCACATGCCTGTCTGGGATACAGCTGGTAGCTGACCATGAGTACCAGAGGAGGGATATAGACCGATCAAGGACAGACAGGCAAGTCATTTACAAATCAGAAGATTAAAGAATTGAGCGATTGGGACCAGATAGGCAGTAGCGAAGGGAGCAGTGCAAAAAGCAGAGGCAGTGTTCACGACAAAACTGGAGGCTCAGAGTGAGGAAGAGCTAGGGATTTCCATCAGCAAGTACTTTGGATTTTACCCTCAAAGCATGTCCATAATCTGGCCACTTGTTACCACCTCTACAACGATCACCTGCCTAGACTATTGTAGTAGCTCCTACTTGGTCTCCCTGCTTCCACCTTCACTCCCTCACTGTCCATTTTCAGCATAACAGCCCTAGCGATCCTGCCAAAAGTGAGGTACTTCACATCATGTCACTGCTCCACTCAGAATGCTTTAATGTCTTGTCATCCTTCTCAGGATAAAAGCTGAAGTTCCTTACCATGGCTTACGAGGCTCCATGTGGTCTGGACCACAGTTACCCCTCTATTCTCGTCCTCTCCCACATGCGCATCTGCTCCAGTTACCCTGGGCTTCTTGCTGTTTCTTGAACACCCCAAGGTCATTTCTACCTCATGTTCCTTTCCCCTGCTTTCTTATTCCTGGATTCTCTTCCTGGCTCTTCATCTTCTCACTTCATTGAGGGCTAAGCTCAAGTGTCATTCCTAATTTCAGGGATCGTCCTGCCACAGGAACACCAGATCTGAGCCACATTCATGACCTACACCACAGCTCACAGCAATGCTGGATCCTCAACCCACTGAGCAAGGCCAGGGATCAAACCTGCATCCTCATGGATGCTAGTCAGATTCATTTCCACTGAGCCATGACAGGAACTCCCTGAACTTCTCTATTTTAAGTGGCAGTTCCCAGCCCCATCATGCTGTATCCTTTTCCTAGCTATATTTTATATAGCACTGAAATGAGAAATATTTAGTAGATATGACTTTATTGTCTGACTCTTCTACTAAAATGTAAGCTCCATGAACATAGGGATTTTTTTCTGCCTTGTTCCCTGCTTGCATAGGGCCTGGCATCGTTGGGTAAATGATTGAATAAACAAATGGAGTAGCAGATTTAAGACTCCAAAAATAAATCAAGATATCAAGTCAAGGGGCAAAGTAGTTGCCTTCATCCTGAGCTTTATTGTGGTTCTGTGGAGGCAGAGACCTGTCCCCCAGGGTGCCCTCTGCCAGGTCTGCAACTGCCAAGGAGTTAATTGGTAAAGATTATTTCTCCAAAGAAGGAGAAGACAAGGAAAGTGCACCTTCCCAACTCCTGCCCATCCTAGAGCTGAGCTATTCTGGGAATTCCAAGGGCAAACCAAAGGCCTCATTGGGAAGGCCTCAGGGAAGTAGAAATCCTTATTATTCTGTCTCCAGGACCCCAGTTTCTCCAGGATATGGGCTTTTGAATCTCTGGGAGCAGTCTCTCTATCATCTCCCCCTCTCCTGTGAGGGACATCCTTGGCTGGCCCAACCATGTCACATTTATGGCAAAGTGAAACAGCACAGCAGGAGATGGCATGGGCATTCGGTGCTAATCGTGGCTCTATATTTCCCTCCTAGTTGTGAGATCATAAGCAAGTTATTTCTATTTCTCAGAGCCTCACTACCTTGTCCGTAAATGGAGAATAGTGATAGTACCTTTGCCAGGGATGTTGTAAGGATGAAATGTGATCATGCATTTTAAGCAGGACATTTGGCATGAGGTTATACTTGGCAATTATTCATCATCAGGGTCAGGAGTACTGGAATGAATAGCTTTTGTTTGGGACAGCTCCTCACAGTTCCCATCTACAGAACATCTCGCACTTTAATGTGCATCCATGTCACTTGGGACAGTCTTGTTAAAATGCAGACTCTGATTCAGAGGATTGGGAAGGGTCCTAAGATTCTGCGTTGCTAACCAGTTCCCAGGTTGTGCTGATGCATGGACCAGGCTCTAAATAGCCAACAGAAATACAAGAGAGTGGTCTGGGGGATAAAATACTGGTGAAATGTGTTTGCAAGAAGCTTCCTAGCCTCTGATTCCCACCTTAAAGGCAGCCCGAAATTGCTACCTCCTAACCCAGAAGCACTGCATTGTTTCCAGCTTCTTTCCCTGCAGGAATCCCTGAATCCGATTCCAGCTGTACCTATTCCTCTCTTCAATCTCAACCCCACAATAAGGCCTCATACAATGACACTCTTTTAAGGAAGTTTCACTCAGAACTGAGAGAGGAGAGAGAGGTTTTCTGTTTTACTTAGATCTGCTCCTTGGTTTCCTTCGCCCTCGGACATATGGCCAGGCACTTGTTTTCATGGCTGCTTAATGGTTTGTAAAGCAATTGCTGGATGAAACATTGCTACAGCAAGCCAGGCTCAAGAGACACAGGGATTCACCGGCCAATGTTATCTTTGCTGAGTACCAGGGCTGTTCCAGGTCCTTTCCTCTTTCTGTCCGACAGTGACAGATGGCTTCCACATGGTTTGACCTACTGTTTGGCCAGATCTGACCAGATAGTCATCCATCAGCTGCCCTATTTGACCCCCTAGAGGGCACCCTGTGGTTTGAGGGAGGCAGAAGTTAGAGGTTCCTTTGGCTCTCACCCCATCTCATAGCTGTTGTAGTAGAGTTTCAAGCATGGACAGCTCTTATTCCAGATGTTACCATCCCGGAGTCCATATGTTTCAAGGTGGGATCAGCAGGTTTATGTGGTAATGTTCAACTAATTAATCATAAGCCGATGCTTTAACAGCTTCAGGACCCAAAGCAGGTTTGGTACTAGCAAAGATGTATGCAATACATATGGTATTATTAATTGGGAAAAAGGAGGTGAAGTTCAGCTTTTTCCATTGCTTTGGCACAATCTCTATTTTCTTACTGATACTGAATGTTACTCATGAAGCCTCTGAAAGCTGTATGGGAAAATCTCCAAAACCTTGCCTCATGGCTCTCTTTGAGTGTTGCAAAACAAAAACTTTTAATATAAACTGTAGGGCATGAGAAAAAAGGTAGTATAAACAGAGCGGTCAAGCAGATGAGGAATCAGGAGACCTGGGTCTAGTCCCAACTTGCCTCTCTTTTTGTAACTTTAAACACATCCCTTAATTGATTTAACAAACTTTTTAAACATCTACTAGGTAGATTCAAGAAATACCTGGGTTTTAGTTTTTTTCTAACTGTAACATGAGATTGTTATATGAACTTGACTTCTAAAAGACTTCAAATAAAGTATTTACATTCCTTTCTTTCTGAAAGGACATATATATATATATATATATATATATATATGTCTTTTTAGGGCTACACCCACAGCATATGGATGTTCCCAGGCTAGGGGTCCAATTGGAGCTATAGCCACCAGCCTACACCACAGCCACGACAATGCTGGATCCAAGCTGCATGTTTGAGCTACACCACAGCTCATGGCAACGCCAGATCCTTAACCCACTGAGTGAGGCCCGTGTCCTTATGGATCCTAGTCGGGTTCGTTAACCACTGAGCCACAACGGGAACTCCCTGAAACCATAGTTTGCTCACTAAATTTTTGCCTATTCCACTTGCACATAAATTGTACTTTCCTTGTAAAAAAATGCTGTATCAGAGTAAAAAGATATGGGGACATTTGAATAATTACAGCTTTAATGGAATGCAACCTGACCAAGTCTATTAAAATTAAAGATACATTAAAATAATTTTTAAAACTAGGAGATATTTTAAATACCAAATCTATTGAAGTTAAAACTACTCAGCAACTCCCTGCATTATTTGTAGAGAAAAAAAATGAAAAGCGAAAACTAGAAGCAACCTTTGTATCTCAAGAAAGAGAATGTGTTAGATAAAAGTAGAAGTTTGAACGTTAAACTCCCCCTTATTCCATCATTCATAGACACTTGGTGTTTTGATATATTAATTTCACTGGGGAGGGAGAGGGCTGGGGGATAAAACACTTATAGTTTTAAGACCGTTTCCTCCTAGCTACTACAAATGTATATAGATATAGATATAGATAGTTTTTTTAAAATAAATAAATAAATAAATAAATAAATAAATAAATAAATAAAACCTCTATACACGAGAGAATTGAGATGAGAAAAAGACCCCAAAGAAACCCTGCCACCACCATGTATATCTAGTACAAAAGAGGACTTGGTAACCTTTGGGTGTGCTTCTCCAGTATGCATAATGTTTCTCTCAGCTGAGGCTAGACTGTTTATATTTTGTAATTCACATTTTGATTTAACATTCGGTTTTCATTTGACCTGAATGATTTTGCTGAGGACCTTGGCCATTGGCCAGATGTTTACCTGGCCTCCCTCCATGGACTTTTGGATTTGGAGAGTCAAGGTCTCCAGGGCTTGTCTAGAGGACCGAACCTCTTTCAGAAAAGTGGGCTCTATGTCTTAGTTGGCCTCACCTTCTGCGATGATCTGACAGATCACAAATTCCATTTTCACAATAATCATTTAAAAGCTGCAGCCCCACTGAGCAGAATGGAAGTGAAAACCCTGTGCCCAGGACTCATTCCTCACAAAGGACTCCTGGAGGTGTTCCTGCTGTCCTTTGCTGTCCTAGAGGTGATGATGAGATACACCCCTCCCCAGACAACAATGTGATCAGTCCCTATACCTGGCCTGGGGAGGAGGCTTCAGCCACCTTTTGTCAGTGATAAGGGGATGGATCTGTCCCCTTGTATGAGGCTGGACACTCCCACTTCTGGGTGTGACTCACATATATCAAGGTAGTAGAGATACCTTGGGAAGGCTCTGTCAAGGAGTTCCCATCATGGCTCAGTGGAAACAGATCTGGCTAGTATCCATGAGGATGCAGGTTCTATCCCTGGTCTTGCTCAGTGCGTTAAGGATTGGGTGTTGCCATGAGCTGTGGTGTAGGTCACAGATGTGGCTCAGATCCCGAGTTCCTATGGCTGTGGTATAGGGCAGCAGCTACAGCTCCGATTGGACCCCTAGCCTGGGAGCCTCCATATGCCACGGGTGCAGCCCTAAAAAGACAAAGGCAAAAAAAAAAAAAAAGACTCTGCCAAGAGAAAGAGACTTCTGTACTTCTATTTTTCTGACTTAAGGTTCAAAGGATATGGCTCAAAGAGCTAGTCATGGGCTGATTCTGAATTCTCCAGTCTTTCTGGGTCAGAGAAAGACCTGTGGACAATTCAGGGCTCCAGATCCTTGAATCCTAGGGGAAGGGCATCTTCCAGCACAGGGGCTGTGGTATGCATACCAGTGGCCTGACAGGCAGCTGGGCAACTTTCCCTGCTGTGGGGCAGGTCCCTGTGGCAGGCTCCTGGACTAGGGACTTGTTCTGAGGAAAAGCAGGGACTTTGTGACATGTTCTCTATGAAATACAGTGGACCTTGGACACTTACTGGAATATTTGTCTCTAGTTGGGATAGCTGATAGATCTTTCCTTTTGTTATACTTTTCTACTAATGCTTTGATTTGATTGGTACTTAACTTAGAGAGTTAACACTAATCTGCTGGAATTGGATGTAGGAAAAGATACAACATTCTTTGAGTTATTGGTTATATGCCAGGCAACTGACTGGCTGCTTTATGTTCTCTCATGTAACTCAGAAAAGGCAGTTTCTGATTCAGGGTGGGGACTATGACCATAGGAGCATAAAATTCACCCCTGATTTTAGGGGTGAAGTGAATGGGGTTCAAATAATACTCAGAAGTGATCTGATTGGTCTTCCAATCAGACCCTGACACAGACCCTAGGGTTACCAAAATGATAGGTTGCATCAACTGATTATTTCTAGAAGAACCAGTATCTCTTTCAGAATATACTACATAAGAAACTACATTTAAAGAGAAAATTCAGCTGAATTTTAAAGTGGAAAGTTATCAATAACCTTGCAAGCCAGTTTGCATGTTTTTGTAGCCAGTCAGGGCAGCCAGGAGCCAGGTTCAAAATGAAAGCCTTTGGCGGGGCTGAAAATTTTCGTCAAGATTTGGCCAGCTAGTTCTTTAAGCAGGAACACTCTGTTCCATTGATTTCAGTTAATCACAGCAAGAGACAAGCCCTCAGGAGAAGGGGCCTGCCATCCGTTTTGTGATCTCCAGTTAACGGCTGCAGGGATGAAGAAAACAGAGTTTTGTATGCAACAAAAGTGGAGGCAAAGTATAAATATAGAGGGTTTTGAGTTAGCAAAATTTTGCTGGAATTTACTTATTTTTCCCATTTGTGGCCAGAATGATCAGAGGAAAGCCTTTGAGGGGAGGTGGAGGTGGGGGTGGATGATGCAGCAGACCAGGCTGCAGTGCATTTCATACTGCAGGGGAGAGTCTATTTAAACCTTGGATAATGAGACACTTTGAATAATGACAATAATAATAGCAGCACTGATATGGTGGAAGGTTTAAATTAATAAAGCAGATGTTCCCGTTGTGGCTCAGCTGAAACAAACCAGACTAGTATCCAAGAAGATGTGGATTCGATCCCCGGCCTCGCTCAGTGGGTCGGGGATCTGGTGTTTCCATGAGCTGTGGTGTAGGGCATAGCACAGCTATGCCAGATCCAAGCCGTGTCTGGGACCTGCACCACAGCTCATAGAAAGGCCGGATTCCTGACCCACTGAGCGAGGCCAGGAATTGAACCCTCATCTTCATGGATACTAGTCAGATTCATTTCCTCTGTACCACAACAGGAACTCCAATAAAGCAGTCTTGAGGTAAGGGTTTAAGAAGATACTAAGTCATGGAGTTCCCGTCATGGCTCAGTGGTTAACAAACCCAACTAGGAACCATGAGATTGCGGATTCATTCCTTGGCCTCGCTCAGTGGGTTAAGGATCCAGCATTGCTGTGAGCTGTGGTGTAGGTCACAGACTCGACTCGAATCTCGTGTTGCTGTGACTGTGGTATAGGCCAGTGGCTACAGCTCCGACTGGACCCCTAGCCTGGGAGCCTCCATATGCCACGGGTGCAGCCCTAAAAAGACAAAAAAAAAAAAAAAAAAAAAAAAGAAAGAAAAGATACTAAGTCAGAAATGTTGGCTTATTAAGTCAGGGAAGTTGGTTAGTCTATGCAGCTCAGCTGAGGGGAAGGGGCTACAGAGAGGAGGGAGAAGGGAGCAGCTGGCCCCCGGTCACCCAGCTCCAGCCATGGCCTTCACATGACAGGGCAGAGAGCAGAGCCAGACTGGGGGATAAGGCATGTGGACAGCTGAGACTGTGCTACATGTTCCTCTGGGGTAAGCTGCTCTGCTCTCCCTGAGTCTCACTCCACAAAGGCATCCCCTTACCAGTCCTTTAGCGAACAGAGCAGGTTTTTGAAACCGTAAACCATCACGTTACTCTTCTGTTTAAAATCTCTCTGCACATGGGTGCTTGACAGGTTTGAGTTACCCTTGTTGTTTATGGCCCACCTCCTCCATGGAAAAGTGTCTTTGGAGGGAAATAGATTTAGTTAGTGCTCCCCCAGGCACTGAAGATGAGACAGAAGACTGTGACCTCCAGGTTCTCTCTGCACTCAGTCTGGCCTCCCTCCATGAACAGGGCACACCTAGAGGCCTGGGTAGATGGCACCAACACCGCTTACCCAGAAATGGAGTGTTTGTGAGCTTTGGTTCAGCTCTTTCATTTTACAGATGAGGAAGCAGAGGCAGAGGGAGCCAAGTGGCATCTTATGTGAGTGCCAGGCTGGGCCAGAACTCACATTTAACTCCTCGCCTAGCCACTCTGATGCCCTTGACTGAGGACAGCTCTGCAGCAACAAAGGTATTGGGGGCTGGCAGGGAAGAACAGCAGAACCAGTCAGATGGACAGGAGTGGAGGAGGTAGCTGGTAGAAAATGGAAAGGCCATGAAGAGTCAAAACATCCATTCCCACTGGCCATGCCCCCAAGACAAACATGAGTCCCAGATGTTGCTTAACAGGGGCATAAACAGTGACACAGGAAAACTATATGGAGGATTGACCAAAGGCTATGACATGGGCAACTTTCCCTGCTGTGGGGCTGGTCCTAATGACCAAGCACCCTGTTTAGTCGGATTCTTAAGCTTATTAAGCTTATTCTGTCCTTTTAAGTCACGTGGGACCTCCTCTGCCCTCCTCTCTTTTCATTTGGTTTGTGACTCCAGTTTAGAATCTGTCTGCCTATTTGTCTCAAGTTCTAGGCTGGAGGGATATGAAGAAGAAGATGATGATGAACTTAGGCAATGTGACCTACCTGCAGTGTTTTGCTGCTCTGCACAGGGGCTGTAGAAAAGAATAATGAGCAGATTCATGAGTCAACATTATATTTATCCCTCTATTGTGAGGAATACTGCCTCTACTTCTTGTGTGGGGCATAATCATTTGTTAGCTTTAGTAAGACATTTCTCTGCCCACTGATAAGGAAACAAAAAGGCATTTACTGTGCTAGTCTCTAGAATGTGAAATGTAAGCTGTGGTCTTTTGGGGGTTTGTTTGTTTTGGACTTTCATTTATTATCACGGGGGTAGAGGGGACCTTGGGAGATCGCCAGCCTCACCTTCCCCTTCTGTGCAGGAAGCTCCTTTCCAGCAATCTTGCCAGGAGTTCAGATCCCTTCCCCTGCATCCCCACAGTGAGCTGCCTTCATTCTCCTTTAAATTATAGTTATTTGAAGACTTTTTTTTTGTCTTTTTGCCATTTCTTGGGCCGCTCCCATGGCATATGGAGGTTCCCAGGCTATGGGTCAAATCGGAGCTGTAGCTGCCAGCCTATGCCAGAGCCACAGCAATGCAGGATCCGAGCCGCATCTGCAACCTACACCACAGCTCATGGCAACGTCGGATCCTTAACCCACTGAGCAAGGGTAGGGAACGAACCTGCAACCTCATGGTTCCTAGTCGGATTCGTTAACCACTGCGCCATGACGGGAACTCCTTGAAGACATTTCTTAAGTCTCAGCTGTGAGCCCCTGAGGGCAGGAATCCTGTCTCTTTCCCCTTTGATCTTCCATGGCCCCCAATACAGAGCCTGGCCCACTCTCCATAAATAGTTCAATGAGTGACAAGGTGTTAACAACCTCCAGAGGCAGCCATAGTTTGACATCTGTAATAGCTGGAAAGTTCTTCCTGAAAGTGAGCAGAAACACACCTCCCCAAGTTCTCTGTGGGGAGAGAATATAAACAGGCAGTGATGATAAAGGGCAGACATCCCTAAGGTGCACACGAGAGACCCTGGGGACAGACCATGCCCTGCTCTCATTGCTGTTCTTGCATCCCCATCTGCCCAAAGGACATAAGGTCTTTCTGAGGACAGGAAAACCCAACAACTCTAGATAGCTGTAGATGAATATGTGTGTGGGGGTGGGGGTTCCCAGGATTTGAATCCAGTTTGGACGAACAGCTTTGAATCCAGTTGGGAAGACTGGCAGTGTCCTACCTATATACCCTCAGTCCACCCTGAAGGTCACCTGCAGGTGGTTCCTATACACACCAACAGCCTTCTCTGCTCGTGGCCACACTCTGACATGGGGATTGTGCTTGGTCTGTGCATAGGTCATGCGGGAAATGCCCAGGAATAACTCCAGGGGAGACCTTCGCCCATGAGCAATGGGACTTGGCACATGAATATCCCAGATCCCTCATTTCCCAGTGGGATGTGCCAAAGTGTGTTCTACAGTGTTTCTCAGAAGGCTTCAGGAGGGAGGACCCCAGATGGTCACAGCAGCAACCCACCGATGGGCACATCCATTCCTAGTTTGCCTCCCTTCCCTCTTTGACTTGTCTCCTCCCTCACTGTGTTTCCTGGGAATAAGCAGTGTGCCCCAAATCCTCATTCAAGGTCTGCTTTGGGTGTAACCCAAGCAGGAAATGGAAGGGGGCGCAATCCAAATATCAGTCTCTCAGAGACAGACTATTAAAATTAGCATATGTCTTTTTTCTCTCTTTTCTTCTATTTCTTTTTTTATTACTCAAATGAATTTATCACATCTGTAATTGTATAATGATCATAACAATCCAATTTCACAGGATTTCCATCCCATAACCCAAGCACATCCCCCCACCCCCCAAACTGTCTCCTCCAGAGACCATAAGTTTTTCAATGTCTGTGAGTCAGCATCTGTTCTGCAAAGAAGTTCAGTCTGTCCTTTTTTCAGATTCCCCATGCCAGTGAAAGCATTTGATGTTGGTGTCTCATTGTATGGCTGACTTCACTTAGCATGATCATTTCTAGGTCCATCCATGTTGCTAAAAATGCCAGTATTTCATTCCTTTTAATGGCTGTGTAATATTCCATTGCGTATATGTAACATCTTCTTGATCCACTTCTCTGTCGATGGACATTTAGGTTGTTTCCATGTCTTGGCTATTGTAAATAGTGCTACAATGAACATTTAAGTACATGTGTCTTTGCGAGTCATGGTTTTCTCTGGATAGATGCCCAGGAGTGGGATTGCTGGATCAAATGGTAGTTCTATGTTTAGTTTTCTGAGGAATTTCCATACTGCTTTCCACAGTGGTTGCACCAATTTACAATGCCACCAGCAGTGTACTAGGGTTCCTTTTTCTCCACACCCTATCCAGCACTTATTATTTCTAGACTTTTTTGATGATGGCCATTCTGGCTGGTGTTAAGTGACACCTCATCGTGGTTTTGATTTGCATTTCTCTAAGAATGAGTGATGTTGAACATCTTTTCTGTATGTCTTCTTTGGACAACTGTCTGTTTAGATCTCCTGCCCATTTTTTGATGCGGTTGTTTGTTTTTTGTATGTAGCTACAGAAGTTGTTTATAAATTTTGAAGATGAATCTCTTGTCAGTTGATTCACTTGCAAAGATTTTCTCCCATTCGGTGGGTTGTCTTTTCGTTTTGTTTAGGGTTTCCTTTGCAGTGCAGAAACTTTGAAGTTTGATTAGGTCCCATTTGTTTATTTTTGTTTTTTTTTTTTTTGTTAATACTCTAAGAGGTGGATCTGAGAAGATGTTGCTGTCATTTATTTCGGAGAGTGTTTGGCCTATGTTTTCCTCTAAGAGTTTTATAGTGTCTGGTCTTATGTGTAGGTCTTTAATCCATTTTGAGTTTCTTTTTGTGTATGGTGTTAGGGAGTGTTCTAATTTCATTCTTTTACCTGTGGCTGTCCAGTTTTCCCAGCACCACTTATTGAACAAGATGTCCTTTCTCCATTGTATATTCTTGCCTCCTTTGTCATAGATGAGTTGGCTATAGGTGTGTGGGTTTAATTCTGGGCTTTCTATCCTGTTCCACTGATCTCTATTTCTGTCTTTGTGCCAGTACCATGTGGTATTGATGATTGTTGCTTTGTAGTATAGTCTGGACTCTGGGTGCCTGATTCCTCCAGCTCCATTTTTCTTTCTCAGGATGTCTTTGGCTATTCTGGGTCTTTTGTGCTTCCAAACAAACTTTAAAATATTTTGTTCGAGTTCTGTGAAAAATGTCCTTGGTAATTTGATAGGGATTGCATTGAATCTGTAGATTGCCGTGGGTAGTATAGTCATTTTGATAATATTAACTCTTCCAATCCACGAGCATGGTATGTCTTTCCATCTATTTGTGTCATCTTTGATTTCTTTCATCAGTGGCTTATAGTTTTCAGAGTACAGGTGTCTTGTCTCTTTAGGTAGGTTTACTCCTAGGTATTTTATTCTTTTGGATGTGATGGTAAATGGGATTCCTTCCCTAATTTCTTTTTCTGCTCTTTCATTGTTAGTGTAGAGAAATGCCATCAATTTCTGTGTATTCATTTTGTATCCTGCGACTTTGCCAAATTTGTGGATGAGCTCTAACAGTTTTCTGGTAGAGTCTTTAGGATTCTCTAGGTAGAGTATCTTATCATCTGCCAATAGGGATAGTTTTACTTCTTCCTTTCCAATTTGGATTCCTTTTATCTCTTTTACTTCTCTGATGGCCGTGGCTAGGATTTCCAAAACTATGTTGAAGAGTAGTGGTGAGAGTGGACATCCTTGTCTTGTTCCTGATCTCCACAGGAATTCTTTCAACTTTTCACCATTGAGAATGATGTTCGCTGTGGGTGTGTCATATGTGATCTTTATTATGTTGAGGTAGGTTCCCGTTATGCCCACTTTCCGAAGGGTTTTTATCAGAAATGCGTGTTGGATGTTGTCAAAAGGCTTTTTCCACGTCTATTGAGAGGATCTTATGGTTTTTATTCTTCAGTTTGTTAATGTGGTGTATCACACTGATGGATTTGTGGATAATGAAGAACCCTTGCATCCCTGGGATAAATCCCACTTGATCATGATGTATAATCCTTTTAATGTATTGCTGGATGTGGTTTGCTAGTATTTTGTTGAGGATTTTTGCATCGATGTTCGTCAGTGAAATTGGCCTGTAGTTTTCTTTTTTTGTGGTATCTTTGTCTGGTTTTGGTATCAGGATGATGGTGGCCTCATAGAATGAGTTTGGGAGTATCCCTTCGTCTGCAATTTTTTTGAAATGGTTTCAGAAGGATAGGTGTTAGCTCTTCTCTAAATGTTTGCTAGAATTTGCCTGTGAAGCCATCTGGTCCTGGACTTTTGTTTGTTGGAAGTTTTGTAATCACAGTTTCAATTTCAGTTCTTGTGATGGGTCCATTCATCTTTTCTATTTCATCTTGGTTTAGTCTTGGAGGATTGTACTTTTCTAAGAATTTGTCCATTTCTTCTAGGTTTTCCATTTTATTAGCGTATAGTTGCATATAGTAGTCTCTTATGATCCTTTGTATTTCTGTGATGTCCATTGTTACTTCTCCTTTTTCATTTCTAATTTTATTGATTTGAGTCCTCTCTCTTTTTTGCTTGAGAAGGCTGGCTAGGGGTGTATCAATTTTGTTGATCTTTTCAGAGAACCAGCTTTTCGTTTCATTGATCTTTTCTATGGTTTTCTATGCTTCTATTTCATTGATTTCTTCTCTGATCTTTATGATTTCATTCCTTCTACAAACTTTAGATCTTGTCTGTTCTCTCTCGAGCTGCTTTAGATGTAAAGTTAGCTTGTTTATTTGAGCTTTTCCTTGTTTTCCGAGGTGGGCTTGTATTGCTATAAACTTTCCTCTTAGAACAGCTTTTGCTACATCCCATAGGTTTTGGAGTGTAGTATCTTTGTTGTCATTTGCTGCTAGGTATTTTTTAATTTCCTCTTTGATTTCTTCAGTGATCCACTGGTTGTTTAGTAGCATGTTGTTTAGTCTCCACATGTTTCTGTTTTTTGCAGTTTTTTCCTTGTTGTTGATTTCCAGTCATATAGCATTGTGGTCGGAAAATATGCTTGATATGATTTCAATTTTCTTAAAGTTATGGAGGTTGGGTTTGTAGCCCAGGATATGATCAACCTTAGAGAATGTTCCATGTACACTTGAGAAGAATGTGTATTCTGTTGCTTTTGGATGGAATGTCCTATAAATATCTATTAAGTCCATCTGGTTTAAAGCTTCATTCATGGCCTGTGTTTCCTTATTGATTTTCTGTCTGGTTGATCTGTCCATTGCTGTAAGTGGGGGGGCCAAGTCGCCCACTATTATTGTGTTATTGGCAATTTGTTCTTTTAAGGTTGTTAGCAGTTGCCTTATATGTTGTGGTGAACCTGTGTTGGGTGCGTAGATATTTAAAATTGTTATATCATCTTCTTGGGTTGATCCTTTGATCATTATGTAGTGACCTTCTTTGTCCCTTGAAATATTCTTCATTTTAAAGTCTATTTTGTCTGATATGAGTATTGCTACTCCAGCTTTCTTTTGATCCCCGTTTGCATGACATATTTTCTTCCATCCTCTCACTTTCAATTTGTATGTGTCCCTAGAAGTGAAGTGGGTCTCTTGAAGACAGCATATGTATGGGTCTTAGTTTTGTATCCATTCAGCCAGTCTATGTCTTTTGGTTGGGGCGTTTAGTGCATTAACATTTAAGGTAATTATTGATATGTATGTTCTTATTGCCATTTTATTAATTGCTTTGGATTTGTTTTTGTTGCTCTTTTTTCTTTCCTTCTTCTCTTATTATCTCCTCTTCTTGTTTGATGATTATCTTTAGTGTTGTATTTGAGTTGATTTTTCTTTGTTTGTGTATCAATTGTAGATTTTTTGGTTTGCAGTTATTCTGATGTTTTGATATAAGAGTCTAAATGTACACGAGATTGTTTTAAGTTGTTGTTCTCTAATTGCAAGTTCATCTCCAGTGTCCTGTATTTGTACCCACCTCTTCTCATGATTTCTGATTTTGGTGGTATAATCGTGCATGGATGATTTTGTATCTTTACTGTATATATACCTTTACTGGTGAGCCTTGTCATTTGTGGCATTTTTGTTGCCTGTTGCTGTCTTTTCTTTTCTGCCTAGAGAAGTTGGTATTTGTTGTAAGGCTGGTTTAGTGTTGCTGAATTCTCTCAATTTTTGCTTATCTGTGAAGGTTTTGATTTCTCCTTCAAATCTGAATGAGAGCCTTGCTGGGTAGAGTAATCTTAGTTGGAGGTTTCTTCATTTCATCACGTTAAGTATATCATGCCACTCCCTCCTGGCCTGCAGAGTTTCTGCTGAAAACCTTATTGGGATTCCCTTGTATGTTATTTGTTTCTTTTCCCTAGCTGCTTTCAAGATTTTCTCTTTGTCTTTAATTTTGGTCAGTTTGATTAATATGTGTCTCGGGGTGTTCCTCCTGGAGTTTATTTTATATGGTACTCATTGTGCTTCCTGGATTTGAGTGGGTGCTTCCTTTCCCATGTTAGGGAAGTTTTCAGCTATTATCTCTTGGAATATTTTTTCTGTCCCCTTCTCTCTCTCTTCTCCTTCTGGCACCCGTATAATACGGATGTTGGTGTGTTTAACATTGTCCCAGAGTTCTCTGAGACTCTCTTCATTTGTTTTCAGTCTTTTTTCTCTTTTCTGTTCCACATTCATAATTTCCTCTAATCTGTCCTCCCCCTCACTTATTCGTTCTTCAGCCTCCTGTATTCTGCTGTTGGCTGCTTCTAGCGAATTTTTTATTTCAGTTATTGTATTTTGCATGTCTTCTTGTTTAAGGTTTATATCTTGTATCTCTTTGCTCAGTGTTTCCTGTAAGTTATCCATCTTTGCCTCCAGTTTATTCCCAATGTCTTGCATCATCTTCAGCATCAACAGTCTAAAGTCTTTTTCTTGGAGGTTGAGAATGTGCTCATGGCTTAGCTGATTTTCTGGGGTTTTTCCTTTCTCCCTCATCTGAGTTATAGTCCTCTGTCTTTTCATTTTTATAGGATTTTGGTGTGGTGACCTTTTTACAGATAATAGAGTTGTAGCCTCTCTTACTTCTGGTGTCTGCACCCCTGTGGCTGAAGTGGTTATGGGGGCTTGCTACAGGCTTCCTGATGGGAGAGGCTGATGCCTGCCCACTGGTAGGTGGAGCTGATTCTAATCCCTCTGGTGGGTGGGGCTTAGTCTCTGGGGTTAGAGGTGTCTGTGTGCCTGGGGGGTCTTTAGGTAGTCTGTTTACTGAGGGGCAGGGCTGTGATCCCACCTGGATTGTCGTTTTCCCTAGGGCTTCTCAGATTTGATGGGTGGGGTCAGATTTTCCCAAAATGGCCACCTCCAGAGAAAGGCAGGGCTGCTGAATATTCCTGAGAGCTTTGCTTCCAATATCCTTCCCTCACAAGAAGCCACATTCACCCCTGTTTTCCCAGGATATCCTTCAAGAACTGCAGTCTGGTTTGACCCAGATTCCTATGGAGACTTTGCTTTGCCCTGGGACCCAGTGCACATGAAAGTCCGTGTACGCCTTTTATGAATGTTGTCTCCGTTTCCCCCAGTCCCATGGAGCTCCTGTGCACAAGCCCCACTGGCCTTCAATGCCAGATGCTCCAGGGGCTCTTTCTCCCAGTGCCAGATCCCCACATGTGAGAGTTTGATGTGGGGCTCAGCACTCTCACTCCTGTAGGTGAGTCTCTGTGAACCAGGTAGTTTCCAGTCTGTGGGGCTTCCCACCCGGCAGGTATGGGGTTGTTTATATCATGTAATCACCCCTCCTACCTCTTGATGTGTCCTCCTCTTTTCCTTCTGGAGTAGGATATCTTTTTTAAGGTTTCCAGTCCATTTGAGTGAAGATTGCTCAGCCTTTAGTTGTGAATTTTGTTGTTTATAGGAGAGAAGTTGAGCTCCAGTCCTTCTATTCTGCCATCTTAATCCCATCTCCTCTTTTCTTCTATTTCTAAATCAGAGTGGTTTTTCTGTTGGTTCTATAAAGAGAGTTTAATTTTAAGAAGAAACTCTGTCCTAACTCAGAAAACAGGGCTGATAATGACTCCTAAATCTTTAAAGGATAGTTATTTCAAATAATAAGAGTTACTAGTATTCTAGTTCTATTAACAAAATGCACTATGTCAGAAAGTTCTCAGATCAGACTTCACACAGAGATTACACCTGGGGGGTCATTAAACATTAGGATGGATTTTTGTTCAAGTAGTTCTCTTAACCTCAGAGTTTCCACAGAGACCTTTTAAATGAAGGGAGACCTTATCCACTTGGCTCAAGTTTGGGATGGAGTGCTTGAGGTTGGAGACAATGAAGATGAATGGGGAGCGGGAGGGAAGAGGGAAAGGAAAATAAAGAACCTTCATTAAACTTACCCATTATTAATGAACTACCACTGAGCTGATAGAGCCAAGAGAAATTGCTGTTGCTTAAGAATATTTATTATCATATGAGAAGATTCATAACAAAGAACAAAGGTATGCCAGCAACCTGTCACTCTGGTCCTTCTTCAGACAGACATTGTGTGAGTCAGAAAAGCTCCCTGGAGGTGCCACAATATTACTCAATTGTTTTGACACCTCAATTAATAGGCGGTAGCGGTTAAAAATAACCATGCTCATTACTGTCTTCGTTTGTGGGGGTTTCCTTTTGTCTTAGTACTTCCTAGAGAATTTTCTGCTGGCCTAGTAGGGACCATCACACATGATCATGAATTTTTAATTGGAAATCAAAGATAGAAATGAATATAAACAAAACACTGGGTAAGAGCAGTCAGCAGTCCCAGGAGACCCCCCCACAGATGCCTTTTTGGGGTCAGGTAGGAATATGTTCCGAAGTCAAGTAGAGATAAGAAAGGGCTCCACAGGAGTTCCCATCGTGGCGCAGTGATTAACGAATCCGACTAGGAACCATGAGGTTCGGGTTTGATCCCTGCCCTGGCTCAGTGGGTCAACGATCCGGCGTTGCCCTGAGCTGTGGTGTAGTTTGCAGACGCGGCTCGGATCCCATGCTGCTGTGGCTCTGGCGTAGGCCGGTGGCTACAGCTCCGATTCGACCCCTAGCCTGGGAACCTCCATATGCCGCAGAAGTGGCCCAAAGAAATGGCAAAAAAAAAAAAAAAAAAAAAAGAAAAAAAAAAGAAAGGGCTCCACAGACTGTATTTTTAGCATGGATGTTGTGGCTACATGTGCTCTCTCTATTTAAGCCCTGGCTGCTGGCCAGTTCTCCAGCTCTCTCGGTGGGGGAAAGGGCAGCAAAGTCTTCACTTGGTGGTAGGAAGATGTGTAGTTATCATGTGCCATGTGTCCTTTGCCCTGCACCCTGTTGTAGTTGACAGTAGTGCCCTGGGTACAGCTTTCTCCTGAGTGAGAGAGGTGCCTTTGGCTCCTCTGGCTTTTGCCCTGGTCTGAGCCATTGCTTCCAGAGAGAAACTCTTCCAAGTATCATGCTATCCCCTTGGCTTGACCTCCTAAGATGACTGCGAGGATTGTTACAGTGGTCCATGTAAGGTGACTGCATTCATGGGCATTCATAGTTGGCACAAAAACTATGTTGGTCCCCAGAATGTACCTGCCAGCTACTAAAACTTTGTGTCGTAGACAGAGACCTCCTTTGGCCCCCAAGTGGATACACTGGTGTGGCTAATACTAGACTCTCTCAGACTTTTTGTTCTGGGTAACCTCCTTCCCCATGTATTCCCCTGCCCAGAGTGCTGCATGAGTGCCTTTTGAGCCTGCCCCACTAAGCGCCTGCTCTCCCTTGCGTCCCAGAATGCCTATGTCAACATCAACCGCATCATGTCTGTGGCTTCCCGCCTCTCAGAGGCTGGCCATTATGCCTCGCAGCAAATCAAGCAGATCTCCACGCAGCTAGACCAGGAGTGGAAGAGCTTCGCGGCCGCCCTGGATGAACGCAGCACCATCCTCGCCATGTCTGCAGTGTTCC
This sequence comes from Phacochoerus africanus, assembly GCF_016906955.1. Lineage (NCBI taxonomy): Eukaryota > Metazoa > Chordata > Mammalia > Artiodactyla > Suidae > Phacochoerus > Phacochoerus africanus. The sequence goes on along the minus strand of NC_062544.1, from coordinate 216,407,585 downwards.
ATCAGAAGGCTGAGCAGGTGAGGCCAAGGGAGCTGCCGTAGCAGCCAGCAGTGGGGAGTAGAGGGACAGGGCCAGGGCAGGGTGGGGATACGTACACTGAAGGTGGAGAGCCCCTCCTCTCCTCAAAACACCAAAGACCCTGCTGAGTAGCTGTGACAATAATCCATGTTCTACACTTTCATGGTCCCTGTGGGCCCAGAGACATTGGTAACTCTTGGTGGCTTTGCTTAACAGTTAGACAGGAAGGAACCCAGAGCCTGTTTACATTCTGCTTAGTGGCTTATTGTTGTGTCTGTGCGAGTGTGTGTGTGATGACTGCTTAGTTTGTTTTCCATGAGCATAGACCAAAAGGGTGAAACAAAACTGATCATTGACTGCTGAGAGCAGGAGGAAACTAATTTTACATCAAGCATTTGCTGTGAGTAATGGTAATGTAATAATAATACAATGGACAAAAATAATAATTACTTATTGCCATTTACTTACTGTCATTGGCCAGTGACATGACTAACTCGTTTTGTAGAGAGAAGCAGAGAAACTCAGGGAGATTAAGTGATCTAAGATCCAGTGGCATGTTGGAGCTGACTCTGACCAGCTTGGGGAGAGCCAATTGTTGAATTTTCAGGAATTCTATGAGCTGATTGTTAAATATAGCCATTACTTTAAACTATGTAAATTTAAATTAAATACAGCATATTAAAGACAAAGGTAATGAGTATTCAACACTCATCATTTTCAATTATTTTACCACATTTTATTATTTTCCGTATTCTTGGTATTATTTCTGTTTACGTCTGTGGTAGAAACAACATACAGTTGTGGCTCCTGATTACTTCTTCCCAATTCCACATTTGATGGTTTTGTGATGGTAACATGAATAGGCCAAGGTAAAAGTTTTGCACCATGGAAATCATCAGATGTTAATAAGCCAGGGTTTGATTTGTTGTTTTATCGATTATCTGGAGTCTTAAGAAAATTAGAGGGAAAATAAATCTTTTAAAATGCAATTTAAGGAGTTCCTGTTGTGGCTCAGTGGTTAACAAACTCGACTAGGAACCATGAGGTTGCGGGTTCAATCCTTGGCCTCACTCAGTGGGATAAGGATCTGGCATTGCCATGAGCTATGGAGTAGGTCTCAGACACAGCTCAGATCCTGCATTGCTATGGCTGTGGTGTAGGCTAGAGCTGTATCTCAGATTTGACCCCTAGCCTGGGAACCTTAATATGCTGTAGATGTGGCCCTAAAAAGCAAAAATAAATAAATAAATAAACAAATAAAATGCAAATTAAGCCTAAAAATGTGTCCTGTGTATAGCTGTTACTTTATGAACAGCACACAAACTTAAGGAAATAAACCTCTGATAGTCAAAAGCTATTATTCCATTTAGCAAGGAAGTCACTTGCAATCATTGGTGAATGAGTAACATTCTGACATGTCTCCAGATATTTTTCACTTTTGTCATACACCTTAACAAAAGTGAAAGTATCAACCAGCTTTTGTGTTGGAACTATATGTTTGTCACTTGCACATGAAAGCATCTGTGAGAAGCAATTTGTTACATGGAATTTATCATAAGAAACATTCTCTATGTTATTATTCTTTGTAAATTATGTGCTACTCACCTTTTATACAAGCAAAGTTTATAACACACGTGTATGTGTGTGTACACATACATATATACCTTTGTATGCTGTTTAGTAAACACCCCTATGAAAATGATACAATCAATAGGCATCTGGGATTTCAATCCAGGTGTGTCTAACTTTAAAGCCTTGGTCTTAACCTCTAAATTTCTTTATTTGTATGACATTTGGGTAGCTCGAAGATAATATGATCAGGCACAAGGTCATACCTTAAATATCTTCCTCAGCTGCCTACCTAACTTGGAAGGCAGCATGGGACAACTGAAAGTCTCGGTTTTGATGCCAGACACAGGCAGGTCCTAAGCATTAATTCCTAGGCAAGTCACCTCATCTTCCAGAGCTTGTTTCTTCATCTTTAATGTGGAGGTAGTCATAAATCTCACAGCACTGTTTTAAGAATTAGAGGTGGAGCACGTAAGGTGCCTAGTGTGTTTTTTAAATGGTAGACATCACTACTGCAGGTATTTGTTCAACATACTATCCTGTATCATAGTATTTCCTCCACCTGTGTCTGTTTCCATCTGAGACCTCACCAAAGATATTAAGTCAAGACAGCCCTACACATGGAGAGGGATCCAGCCTTTTTGTTGTTGTTGCTGTTGTTTAAGATGATGTAGGATGTTGGGGGAAGTGGCTGATAGTGACCGATTTGTTCTTGGACCATGAGAATATTCACATCTCATCTCCTGTCCTCTCTTCAGCCCTATCACTTGCACACTTTGTTGAAGTTTCTCCAGCTTGGCAGGGGAGGTTCGGTACTTCCCTCTCTCTTTCTTTCTCTCCTTGAGATGACCATTCTGTGGGATCTGCTATGGGACTCTGGTTAGACTCTGATAGAAGTCTCAAAGGCCTTGAAAAGGAACTCCCCCACAGCTGTCACAGGAGTGTCAAGTTGCTTTCAGGTTCCTTTAAAAAATGAGTGTTGCTGAAGCAAAGCAGCTTCTGGGATATAGCAAGTGCGTGCAGTCTGACCCTGGCTGCCACCCAGCATTTTTCCACGTGTAATAAAAACATACAGAATGAAAAACCAACCTGGCTAAGGACTGAAAGCTGACAATAATACCAAGACTAGAACTCACACAGTTGCAGAAACCTAGTACCTGAGCTGAGAGCAACTGAAGGAGTCAACTTCTATTTGATGTTTCCTGACTTGGATTAGTTTGGATCAGAAGTGGTTTTATTTGTATCCTTTTTTTAATGCAGTTTCTCAGGTATTTCCATTCCTTCAGGGAAACTCATAAACCATGCTTCCTTTTAGCTGGAAAACACATACAGATACACACACATACACACCGAACAGCAGGTTCAAGGCTATTTTTTCAATGTGTTTATTTGGGCAGCTCTTTATTATCCTCATATGGGCTGTCCTAGGCAATGAGATAAAAAGGTATTTAGGCAATTAATTTAAGTGGAGCTGTGCAGCCAGGCAAGAAGAATCACAGACAGAACCATTCCAGACTGTTGTGTGAAGAATTATTTGCATTTTAGAGGTGTATTTTCCTCCCAATAAATCTGAGTGATTTCAGTTAGCTAACCCTTTGTGCATGGAGACCCAGAGTCTCCCACAGTTGTTAGTTTTAACTTTTAAATAATTTGATGTCTGTCAAGAGCTATGTCTATATATCACATCTCAGAAGCCATGGTAGGCACAGTACAGTCCTTCCCCCTCAGCCGCCCTCCCCTCCCCACCCCCAGGGGGTTCTGACCCAACAGCAGGGATCTTGTTGAGTGTTAATCTCCATCCCCTGTGGGAATGGTCTCTGCAAGTTCCCTAGAGTGCCGATTGGGCCTGTATGAAATGTTCTTTGCTATTCTTCACAGCTCTGTGTCCACACTCTAAATCACGTGTTTGGAAACATCCCATTTTATTATATGTTGCCTCTTGCATGTGCCTGTGAGTATGCACAGGACAGGAAGCCGCTGGCACACTTGCATTTTATAATCAGCATGTGGATATAACCTGTTGAAAAGGTAGACAGTTCCCATCCCTAGAAATTTCATAAATAGTCATCTATCTTTGTGGGAAACCACACTTCCTGAATGGGTATGAGTCTGACTACTTATCTGGGGTTGGTGTTTGTAGAATTAAAGAAAAAACTCCACCCTCTGCAGTGGACTCTGAAGGCTTCCAGAGGTCCTGATGCTTATTCCCAAGGTGTCTGACCATCTCTACATAATCTGCCCCTTACCCACCCCCAGTGCCCCCACACTGACCCAGCTGGCATCTCCTTCCAGTTCCTGTCAGGAGTGGACGCCTGGTGCAAGATGTGCAGTGAAGGTGGCCTGCCATCCGAGATGCAGGACCTGGAGCTGGCGATCCACCACCACCAGTCCTTGTATGAGCAGGTGACCCAGGCCTACACAGAGGTGAGAACCAAGGAGGACACCCAGGGGTCCTGGCTCTGTGGGGGGGGGGGGAGGTGTGTTGGGGGGTGGCACAGCCTGTGTGCTGTGTAATTGCCTGAGTTGGACTAAGAAGAAGAGAGGCCGTTTTTCTTCCTTTGGCACATGTTTAAGATCCTTGATCTATGAATGGTGGTGTCTCCAGCCAGCAAAAAGGAAAATGCAGCCATCAGCAGGCACCACCTTGGTGTCGGTGTACACACACACACACACACACATACACACACCCCTCACCCTGTGTGAAGAAGATCAGACTCTCTCCTCTGAGGAAGAACTATAAGACAGCAAGGCAGTGCTCCTCTGGAGTAGCTTCCTGACTGGTAAGCGGGCATGTACGCACTAGCCCTGCCACCCCTTTCATGAAGTAGCTTATCAAAAAATACTAGTTTTACCACCAGAGAGTCCATAGGACATCTCACCATGGGATGGAGGTGAGTACGTGTGGGAGTGAGAAGCTGCTGTGGAAACAGAGGACAGACTAAAGCCTCTTCTGCTGAAAAGTCAAAGGCTGGGAGCTTGGTACACATTAGGAGGGGAAAACACGTCCTTTCAAAAGGAGAAGGAAAAAGGAAAAGGAAAAAGAAAGGGACCTACAGGTGCACCTGTGTGTTTATATACAGTAAGTTCGCTAACTCTGAGGGAAGGGCTGAGGGATGTGAAGAAATGGGCCGATTACGGAAGCTGGGTAAGGAGGGCAAAGGGTACTCACTGCTTGCCCGTGGGTTTTCTTGGGGGCAAGGTCAACTGGAGCACTGTTTCTCAGAGTGGGTTCCTGGACCACCTGTCTCAGGTGAGCCTGAGGCACGTGTTAAAGATGCAGATTCTGGAGTTCCCATCATGGCGCAGCAGAAACGAATCTAAGAACCATGAGGTTGCAGGTTTGATCCCTGGCCTTGCTCAGTGGGTTAAGAATCTGGCGTTGCTGTGAGCTGTGGTGTAGGTTGCAGACATAGCTTGGATCTGGTGTTGGTGTGGCTTTGGTATAGGCCAGTAGCAACAGCTCCGATTCGACCCCTAGCCTGGGAACCTCCATGTGCCATGGGTGCAGCCCTAAAAAAAAAAAAAAGACAAAAGACAAAAAAAATTGCAGATTCCTGGTTCCAATCCAGGCTGAATCAGAATGTGAAGAAGTGGGACCCAGAACCTCCATTTTAATAAATATTACCCTAAGTGAGTTTGGTGCATGTCAAAGTCGAAGAACGAATGGCCACTGGGTAAGAATAAGCGTTTTTACCACAGTCAAAACCAAAGCTTGAATCCTGGCTCCCTTCTTACCTTTGTGACCTCGGGCAAGTTACTTAAACACCCGAAGCCTCCGTTTCTTCCTCTGTAAAACGAAGGGGATCTCAGCCGCCTGTAGTTTTGAGGGTTGTAAAGATAATCCATGTAATGCACTTGGCCCAGCGCCTGACGGTAATAAGTGCTGAAAAATGGGAACAGGTTTCATCATTAGAGGAGGCAGAGAGGGAGGCTTGTGAGCCAAGCCTGATCTCATCAGCTCTGCTCCAAGCCTTTCGTTGTAACAGAACTGGCCTCTGCCCATGGGTCAAGGGTCTCTAAATTTCTTCCTTATGTAACACAAAATCAGAGCAACGCAAATGAGATGAATATTTTACTTACACAGTTCACACACGTGTAGTGTGAGTGTCGTTATATGAAGAGATGCAACATTTCTCCCAGTCAATTCTCAGGCCTTAGCACTTTGGGACATAGGCGCTTCCTCCAAGCCCACTGCAGAGGTCAGGGGGTTGCCCCCACCTCCTGCACATGTGGACTGAGGTAGAAGACTGGAACTTGAATGCCCTTGGATTTCAGGACTTGGTCCTCCATCTGGAACCACCCTGCCCCGGCTGTAGCCCAGTGCCCTGGCAGTATTGCTCAGAATTCCCTGAAGAGAGCTCTCTTGGGTATAGCCATAGGATGCATGTCTTACTCACATTACCGTGTTGTTTAGGAGATGCTTCCTCTCTTCCTCTCCTGGCCATTCGTCATGGAAAGCAGGCATGGTGGCATGGGGTGGATAGAGGTGGGCACTGAAACTGACCCTATTCATCCAGCCAGGCTCCCCCTCCTGGCTCAGCTGCTTCCTTGCCAGTGCTCCTCTTGGGTCAAGCCCCAGCCCCACACGCACCTCTGTGGCTCTATCACCTGGGGAGTAACAGCTGCCTCTGTGCTCCTGGACCCACAGCCAAGCTATTATCAGGATGTGAGGGTGGGGGAGGGGAGGCTGCGAGCCCAGCAAACAGCTCCCCCTTAGTCATCACCTTTCCCACATTGCGGGAAGGAAAAGAAGACCATTTCAACTCCAAACCAACCCTGACTTCATTGTTAACCAAATTAATTTGGGGTCTTAAAATTCCTATCAATTCCCTAGTCACCCCTATTTTAAATTAGAAAGACACATGCTTGCTGGATACTCTGCCAAGCACTGGAGAGCCACAGGTGTCAATCAGGTGACGCCACTTTCCAGAAATATTGCCAGGATTCCAGTGACAAGTGACAGGGTATCACCCCCACTGGTTTCAGCTCTGAGGGTAGCTCCCAGGGGCTTGGAGGTTGTGTCCGCAACCTAACGGTCCCTCCCTTACTCTGCATGTTCTAGAAAGATGGAGATATTACCTTTTTTCAGGAGGGAAAAAAAAACTTGTATAGAACAAGAGTCAAAGAAGTGTAAATATAAAAGAAAGGAAAATGACAAGGAAAACGACAGGATAGAGGAATGATGATGAGGAGGAGGGGGAGGATAAAGGTAGAAATACCAGGAGTTCCCGTTGTGGCACAGCAGAGATGAATCTGACGAGGAACCATGAGGTTGCGGGTTTGATCCCTGGCCTTGCTCAGTGGGTTAAGGATCTGGCATTGCTGTGAGCTGTGGTGTGGGTCGCAGACACAGCTCAGATCCTGCATTGCTGTGTCTGTAGTATAGGCCGGCAGCTGTACCTCGGATTAGACCCCTAGCCTGGGAACCTCCATATGCCTCAAGTGCGGCTCTAAATAGCCCCCCAAAAAAGTAGAAATGGCCAGTACAATGTTCCAGGTCCTATGCTAAATGCCCTGCATGTGTTAACTTATATAGTCCTCACCTTGACCCTATGAGGTATGTACTATTACTATCCCTATTGCACAGACAAGGAAACTGAGGCCCAAAGAGGTAATATAACTTGCCTTTGGCCACACGCCTAGAAGTTTAGAGCGCTGTAGAGGAAGGTGAAGAAAGAAGAGGGAGAGAGGTTTATGGTGTAGCTTATGTTCGGCTTTATCTCTGAAATAATGTTCTGCTTCTGCTGCCTGACCTAGTCAGTGAGCCAGTCAAAATATTTATCAAGTACCCAGTGTCAGGCACTATTCTAGGCTTTAGGAAGTGGGGGATAAACAAGGCAGAACCCCTGCCCTGATGAGGCTGAAACTTAAAGAGGAGAGAGATACTGATTCAGGGTCTGGCAGACCTGGCTACTGCCCCAGCACCTCCTCTCCTACAGGATTCCAGGAGGTTCTGCCCTCTCCAGGCAGCAAGGCAGGCATCACAGCAGCTCGGGCCAGCACCTCCTTGGGTGTCATGGATCTGGGTAGGACTGAGGTTCTCTCTGTGTCTCACCTGGCCCTCTGCTCCCTTGACTTGACCCTCTTTACCTCTTGCAGGTCAGCCAGGATGGCAAAGCCCTGCTGGATGTGCTGCAGCGTCCCCTGAGTCCTGGGAACTCCGAGTCCCTCACAGCCACAGCCAACTACTCCAAGGCAGTGCACCAGGTGCTGGACGTGGTGCACGAGGTGCTGCACCACCAGCGGCGGCTTGAGAGCATCTGGCAGCACCGCAAGGTGCGGCTCCACCAGCGGCTGCAGCTCTGCGTCTTCCAGCAGGATGTCCAGCAGGTAACGGGCTGCTTCCCTGTGCCTGGCATCCATGGGTGTCCCTGACCTAGGTGATCTGGCCTGATGTGCAGGGGGAAGAGGGGACTTTAGCCCCCAGCAGCTCCCTCCCCCTCGGTACCATCTGACTTGTTAACTGATGCTTCTTACCTAAGTAGCTTCACAGACCAGGCCTCCTCCCCCTCTGGCATTGGAAGGGGGCTCAGTCTGAGAAACAGCTCTCCCTGCACTCAGGTGACATCATTCACTCTGGGAGAAGCTTGACCCTCCCTCAGGCTTCAGCTTTCTGGACAGCTCTGGGCCTGGGGGTTATCTGAGAACTGTCAGGGCTGGACCCCATATAAAGTGAGCTCACCTTTAATCAGGGATTCAGGGGGCCTGCTATAGTTGGGGTGTGGTGGGGTATAGGGCCTTTAAGGGTTCTTTGGCAAGACTGCACTTGGGAAACCAGAGTTAAAACATGGGCTGCTGATAATTGTGTGTTCTATAATTAGAGGCTACTTCAGGCTTAGTCTGTTTTGTTTGTTTTTGTTTTGAGTTACTGTAAAGTCAGAACTTTTCCCTTCACCACAAATAATAGAGAAATGGTTATGTTTCTAACTATAAAAGGACAGCCTTGCCACACATGTCCTTTTGGATGAAATGACCCATTCTTTTCTCTTCATACGTTCTCCATCTGTTTCTTTAGGGAGCCCTGGGAGCTTTTTTCCAAGACTGATCTGCTGGGGGTGGGGGAGCTGGTTGGGAGTCAGAGATGGAGATGAAAGTTAAGGTTTATCATCACCTCCCTGCTGGTTCACTGCGAGATGCAGGGGTGGGGGCCCTTGTGTCATTAGATTTTTCTGTGGCCACCATGTAACTTCAAGATCATTCATATAAAATAGCGTTACATCTTCTTTCATGCCTCCTGCAGTGTGGACCAGGTGTCAACCAAAAGTGTGTTGAAAACTGAGAACCAACTGGACATGTCTTTGGGGTGCTGGATCCCCTAACAGCACTTGCTGGGGGGGCCCTTATACTGGGTACCCTGAGGTGCAGGCAGGTTGGAGGAAGAGCCGGGCGCTAATCACAGCTCTGCCACTCTCTGGGTGTGTGGTCACTGCTGTGCAGTAGGTCCCAGGAGTAGATGGCCTTCGGGAGGGTCCCCCCTTCTTAGGCTGCCCTAACTCTGTTGCAACCCCCACCCCCCGGCTGAAGCAGTGATTTGTCCTCAGAGGTGACACATCAGCCTCAGAAGAAAGGGGCGCAGAATATATGCTGGCCCAGCCCTGAAACCTTTGGGACTTGCTGGGGATGGAGAGGCAGATGAATCAGGTGCCTGCTCCTGCCATCTAGAACCGGATCAATAAATCACCCCTGAGCACAGGAGAGCATGAAATTGGCCTGTGATTGAGACAAAGTGAAGTGCCAGCCTCCAGGGGCACACAGAGGGGGCACTATGACTTCAGTGAACTTCCGGTGGCTTTTAGAGAGTATCTGAGCCTTGGATCACACAGCTTCTTGGTGTGCTCTTGGCCCCCCTGCTGTTTTCGTGGCTGTTGTCCCTGGATGGGCTCTGGAGAGGGGCGGGGAGGGGAGGGGCGGGGGCATTGCGAGGAGGGCAGGCAAAAGGCCTCCCCTTCAGGAGAGCAGCATGCAGACTCAGACTATCTGGGAACTGTTGTTATCAGACTTTTCCGTGGCCACCCTGACATCTACACTAAAGTTGGGAAAAAGTAATAAAACTACACTGGTGGCTAATCTAATCATGCTCTTAAAAAGGGGAGCATTTCTGGAATTGAGGCCTGTGGATTCATCTCTACCAAATGAATCATATTTCTGGCACTCAACAAGGGCAAGTAGAAGATTATGAGGTGTGTGGAACAAGGTTTGGATTTTCCATGAGGATTGAATTCCCCAGGATGGTTAATTCCATTGTTCTTTTTGGGACATGTGAAAGCGACTTCTGGGGACAGGACTTCACATTCACTTTCACTCACCATATATCTGACAGCGGGACAGATGCACACATACAAAAAAAAATGTCAAAAATGAGGGCTATCAAACCTGTGATGGGTCTTACATGCTTTCTGAAACCAAGACAACCATTGGTGCCTGCCCATGTCCAAGCTGGGGCTTCATGGGGCTCTGGATGTAACACTCTCGGTGATTCCAGTGATGGACTCCTGGGCTTCAGGCTTTTGACTTGCAGCTGTGCAAGAGCCTGTCCTAGTCTTCAGAATCAGATTACAAAAGCAGTTTCCCTGCTCTGTGCTCCCATGACTTTATTTCATAATACATACATACACACACACACATAATAACGTAAGACAAGGGTGAATGTGCTGTAGAAAATTACATATACTTATTTTTTTTTTTCCTTTTTACAGCTGCATCTGCAGCATGTGGAAGTTCCCAGGCTAGAGGTCAAATCAGAGCTGCAGTTGCAGGCCTATGCCACAGCCACAGCAACACCAGATCCAAGCTGCGTCTGTGACCTGCCCTGAAGCTTGTGACAACACCGGATCTTTAAACCCACTGAGCAAGGCCAGGGATCAAGCCCACATCCTTATAGATTCTAGCCAGGTTCCTAACCTGCTGAGCCACAACAGGAATTCCTCTCATTCTTTATTTTGCGTGTTTCATCTCTTTTATTCTAGTGTTTCCTTGAGAATAGAAGTCATGGCTGCTGCTTCTCTGTGAAGAAGCTGGGGTTCTCTTTATCGTTGCTCACTTGGCTAAAATTATCATCAGGGAACCCCAAGTTCTGCTTCTGTGACTTGAATACCATCTAACCCTCTCCCCAAGCCATCCCTTAGGCGCCATTGAGTAGGTGGAGGCTGCCTGCAGGGATTGTGATATGAAGTCCGCAGGGTCTCAGGTATCTACTGAAAGCCCAAGCAGAGAACTCAAGGACATGACCTCAGTGCCACGAAGTAGCTTGGTGCTCATCAGTTATTCCACAAACCAAGGCCTCTGCAGTGGGGCCAGCACTGCACTAGGCTCTGGCAAGGTGCCTGTTTATGTAGAATGGCCATAAGATGTACACATTTGAAAATATAAAGGTCAGTGCTACCCAAGCACACAGGCAGTGTGCAGGCAATTGAGTCCTGTTGCAGCAGTCACAGGCAGAAGCTGAGAAGTTGGAGTTGGTATCGTGAAGGAAGGGAGAATTGGTTGAACCATTTGGTCTGGATCCAAGAACCCTTAGGGTCTAGGGCCATTTACTCTGCAGCCTGAGTGGGAAGCTTGTGAGTGAGCATTGGTGCCTGGGGCAATGCAGTATCACAGACAAAAACATGGGCTTAGGAGTCAGATGGCCCAAATTTAAACCCTGCTCCAATGATTCTCAGCTGTGTAATCTTGGGCAAGTGGCCTCACTCCTGGTACTTCAGTTTTCTCACCCCTAAAATAGGATCCATCCCATACCCATCTCACCAGGTTGAATGAGGTACAAGCACAGTGCCTGCCCAGCAGGTGGTTTATCCTCTGGCAGTGTTGTCTTGGATTAGTCACATCCTCTCTTGAGTTGTACTCAGGTATCCCCTGGTGCTTGTGCTGTTGTTGGGAACCCCCAGCATGCTTCTCCTATTTCTACAATAGCTACTCTTTCGTGGGTCTGAGTTCCACTTCAGGCAGTGATAAAATCTTAGAACTGCTGAGAACCTGGATGAACATCTAGTCTAACCTGCTGTGGGGTCAAGGAAATTGAGGCCCAGAGATAGAAAGCAACTTGGCCATAACCATACAACTAGTTAATGGTAGTGCCAGGACAAGAAGCTAAGTCTTTTGGCTCCCAGTCCAGGTGTCCTACTGAAAAGCCACATGAGAGAGGAGCCAGGAAGACAGAGAAAGAGAAGAGACAGGAAGCATATGCACATTCTTACATAGTGGGAGAAAGACAGACAGACACATACATACCCAGAAACAGGGAGGGAGCAGGAGAGACAGAGGCAGACAGTGGGGATGGGAAAGAAAGGAGAGAGATTTAAAGACAGAGAACAATGCAGCTCAGATCTGCCATTGCTAAGACAGTGGCATAGGCCTGCAGCTGCAGCTCCAATTCAACCCCTCACCTGGGAACTTCCATATGCTGTAGGCGAAGCCCTAAAAAAGAAAAAGAAAAAAAAGAGCAGAGAAACAGATCTACACAAGTTAGGAGGAGAAAGAGGAAAGGGAAAGTGGTGGGGGGTGGGAGACGGAGGGAAGAGAAAGAGACAGGGACTTGTGCTTATGGAGGGTTGGGGGAGAGCAAGCCAGACTCTCCTCACCTGACTCCTTGTCTAATTGTCATTTCCGGGAGTGGTCTTTGGCCAAGTAGGAACACCATGTCCAAAGCAGAATAAAGCAGAGAAGTTGAAACCAAAGATCGACCCCAGTGAAAAAGAGATTCCATTCAAACATCTGCTTCCAGAATTGTCCTGATACATCGTCTCTGTCGTAGCCCTGCTTGGACCGCAATAGGTCCCTTCTTAACATTCTCTTCCCGCTGGGCTTGGGGGCCTCGGAAATAAGTCTCTAAGGATCAAACTGGAACTTGGGTTCATTAAGCTGCAGGAAGGCATAGATAGGGTGCACCTGCCATAGTATTGCTCGTGGAATAATTTTCAGTATTATTGTGTTTCTAGTTTAGAATGGAACTGTACTAAGCAACAGCCAAAAGAGTGCACTATTATAACAACAGCACACTCTTCTTTCCCCAGGCCTGTGGCTTTCCACAGGAGTAAAGGACTCCCTCCAAGCCTAGCTAGAGCTGACTTTGTTGACAAGAACAGGGAGTAGCTAGAGTCTTGACCTTTCTGGTAGCTGCAAAGTCCATTCCACTTTTTTTTCACAGCCAGAGGAGCTGTTGGGAGCAATCTCCCTTTCTTCTCCCTCTGTGTTGTTCAAGAGTAAACCGATAGTGTTTTGGAACACTTATGTGCAGGGACTCATAGGATTGGAGGGCTCTGGTCTGAGATAAGACATATACAGCTGAGGGTGGATGAATAGCACTTGGCTGTCTGGGTTCGGAACCAAAGAAGCAAGACAACAGTAAGCTGGTGGAGTCAGAGCAGGGAAAGTTCCCCATGGTTGGAATGAGATTAGCACTGGCCCTTGGATCTCAGGCGAGGAGATGGAGATGGTCTTCCTGGGGAAGGCTGGGAAGCAGATGGATAAGCTATAGCCAGGAGACAGGGAAGAGGAAATCTAACTGGGTGCCCTCCTGACAGTGATAGTGAGGCATCAGGGTGGAAGGGTTAGGAGTGGTCTTGGTGGGGGAGGTGGGACGTGACCCATTTGAGGCTCCAATGCCCTTCCTTAAAAGCAGTATGTTTGGGGAGTTCCCATCGTGGCGCAGTGGTTAACGAATCTGACTAGGAACCATGAGGTTGCAGGTTCGGTCCCTGGCCTTGCTCAGTGGGTTAACGATCCGGCGTTGCCATGAGCTGTGGTGTAGGTTGCGGACGCGGCTCAGATCCCGAGTTGCTGTGGCTCTGGCGTAGGCTGGTGGCTACGGCTCCAATTGGACCCCTAGCCTGGGAATCTCCATATGCCGCGGGAGCAGCCCAAGAAATAGCAAAAAGGACAAAAAAAAAAAAGGCAGTATGTTTGGCTTTTAAGTGGTCCAGAGGTGAGCCAGGGAGGGGCAGGGAGGGCAGGATTTTCTGGCTCAATGGCTTGCCATTCTGAATGAATGTATTAATATTAAAATCCATAGTTCTTATACTACAAATGAATCTCACCTGTTTCTATCAGGTTTTTCTGGAGCCTCATGTGGAAAATTATAGCTTTTACTATGTCAGTTTTTGTCCCCCAAAGAATGTGTAAAAAGGATTTGAGAGTAATTTTGTAACACTGCAGATATTCAGTCTTTCACTAGCTGTAGTGACTATAGCCCCTTAATCATGCTAAACCAGTTTGGGCCTTGTATAATCCAATTGACAGCTTTGCGTAATAAAAGGTGAGCACTTTGGGCTACAAACAGCATGCTTAGAGGCATGGATCTAGAAATGAACTCTTCTTATGAGAAGGAATGATTAAAGTGTCTTAGAAGGAAAATGCTTGCTCATGGCAGAGTTCAGATAGATGGGGACATACACAAGTGGGAGCCATCTCCAAAACTGGAAATACCAACTAGTTGGGAAGGGGACTCAAATATCAGAGGGATGATTGGATTCCAACTCTGAGATTTGGTGACTGGGATTAAATGTGTCTATAAAAAGTTTATTCATAACTCAGAATTCATCATCTTCATGACTAATTGAGCATCTAATCCCTTCTCGTATCTTTTCTTATTTAGTCTTCCAATACTATGAAGTAGGTGATGGTTTGGTCCCCATCTTACCGATAAGGAAACCGAGGCTTAGAAAAGTTAAATAGGATTCCTACTCTGGTGCAGTGGGTTAAGTATCTGACTACAGCAGCTTGGGTTGCTGCAGAGGTGAGGGTTTGATCTCTGGCCCAGCACAGCAGGTTAAAGGATCCAGCGTAGCTCACAGCTGTGGCTCATATTCAATTCCTGGCCCAGGAACTTCCATATGCCATGGGTGCAGCTATTAAAAAAAGAAAGAAAAAAAGGTTAAGTAAACTTGCACGAGGTCACATAGCTAGTGGCAGAGGAAGGATTCAAACCCAAGTCCACCTAAGCTCTAGGTCCATGCTTTTCACCTCCCAGCTATGCCCTGGACACTGTGCTAGAGGTTATGGGGTGCAGAGAGACAGAACCCCTGCCCTTGAGGGGTTCATAAGTTAGTGCTAGGTTGTCATTGAGACTTGCCCAGTGTCGTATAACCACTGACAGCTAAAGTTCGTCCCCAAATTGCCTGTCCAGGAAGACCCACACAGGCACCCAAACATACATCCAAACACTTTTCTCCACCTGTCCCATCATTTTTAAATTGCCCTCTATGGTTATTTATCGCTAATACAAATGTCCCTAAAACAGGCTCTACTCATTCTCCCTTGTTTTTCATAACCGTAATTCTGTTAATTCATCATTGCTAGTGCTTTTCTTCATAGCATATATCTGAATAATGTGTCTTGAATAATATCCACTTGCCCACGGTAGTATTTGGCAGTATTGAAGTTCACAATTAAGGGGGGTATTTGTTTTTTTTTTTTTTGGAGGGGGCCGCACCTGCAGCACATGGAAGTTCCCAGGCTAGGGGTCAAATAAGAGCTGCAGTTGCTGGCCTACGTTGCAGCCACAGCAACATGGGATCTGAGCTGCATCTGCAACCTACACCACAGCTCCCGGCAATGCCAGATCTTAACCCACTGAGCAAGGCCAGGGATCAAACCCACTTCCCCATGGATGCAATCAGATTCATTTCCACTGCACCACAAAGGGAACTTCACCACAATTAAGTTTTAACAGTGATAATCCAATCATTACAATACATTCAAATAGTTAACAGGTGATTCCTTGGGCAGAATGAGTGTCCAAAAAGTGAGCAGGGTTGAAGCTTAGCTGAACTGTGGGAGGTCAGGAGGGGAGAAAGGCAAGGCTCTGTTGGTCAGGGTTGCCTCTGATGGGAGTGAACATAGGGAACCTTTCACATCTGCCTCTCTGATGTCACTGATCTTACAGGGGGCACTCTATCCCTCTCCCATGGTCATGGGCTGGTACTTAAGTATCTGTTCCAGTTTCCCCCATGTGCTCCCCAGCTAGAATTGACAGCTGGGGTGTGGGCTTTAGAGACCTGCTCCTGATGTGCTCAGACCTTCTTGTCTGGGAATTTCCTGGCCCCTTAGTGCCCCTTCACATTCTGGACCTCACCCCCCTTCCTCTCTGCCCCACTTTGTGCCTTCTCCATCCTTCCCCATCGCAGCCTTCTCCCTTGGTGCTTACTTTGATTTTCTGACTGCAAACTCTGTTCTGAATGAACAGTGGTCCTCTGGATGAGCACCTTCCACGGAAGGAAGGGCCTGGGTGCCTCCATCTGGTTAGTCCTGGGAGGCAGTGAGAGAAAGTCCCTCCCCAGGATTTGCTGAGCTTCAAGGCTTTCTTGACCCACAGTAATTTTAAACACCTTTAATGTCCTCAGTTTCTTTTAAAATTACTATTTAACAAGAAACGAGATAGTTATCATCTTGAAGGTGAAAGAGGGGTCACTCCTTTCTGATAACCCCTATGCTCAGCATGTCCTTGATATCAACATGCTATTTCTAGAGTCTTGAATACCAACTGTAGGATAAAAGACTCACACTTTATAACTCACACTTTATATCTATTGAAAGATTTTGAGCAGAGGAAGGAAGTGATCAGAGTGAAAGTCTGAAGTAATTTGGTGCTAGATTGGAGTGAGAGGATCCTGGGGCCATGATCATGGTGTGGCCACAGAACGTGAACTAGGGTGATGGAGCCAAGGGTAGATTTGAGAGCATTTATTTTAAAAAGTCAGTGGAAATTGCTGTCCATTTTGATATAGAAGATGAGGGAAGTGTCAAGTGTGAGTAGGGAACTCTATTTTTTAAAGTGTGGTCCTACGACCCGGTAAAGAACCCAGCTCGGGTCAACCAGTCCAATGCACAGCAAAGCCCATTTACTGACACTGGTTTGTGGTGAAGGAAAGAGAAGCATTTATTGCAGGGCAACAAGTAAGGAGTCTAGGCAACTAGTGCTCAGAAGACTCAAACTCCCTTTTGGCTTTCAGGAGAGGGTTTTTAAAGGCAGCATCAGCGGGGAGGTTCACAGAGGGCCTGATCAGCTCAGGGACATTCTTCAGACTGGTTGGTGGTGAGGCAACAGGGTGAAGTTTTGGGAATCTCAGTCATCACCCTTCTGGTTCCAACCAGTCTGAAGTCTACGTGCTTGTGGTCAGCATGTTGTCATCCCCCTCCATCTGATGGAGGTCTTGGCTGCTGCAGAACAGCTCAAAGGTTGTGTCAGGTTGTAATCTGCATCCTCAGGAAGAACTAGAAATCTTGTGGCTCTGTTGTTCTGATCATTAACTGCATGTGCCTCCTCTTTGGAACCTGGGCCAGACCAAACAAGAACGGAGGACATGGGGAAGACCCCACAGGGTCCTGCTCAGTTCCAGTCCCCCCCTTTTCTTCGCTACCTCTCAATCCTAACGGGAACAGGGGCAGAACAAGAGAGAGAGTACAGTTTTTGATAGAAAGGTTAATCAAATTTTGCAGGGGAACTCTGTGTTATGGGGACTTGGTTTCAGACCCCTGGCATTAAAATCTTGTGGGCATAGTAGGGGCTTGGCAAAAACAGATTATTTGACCCTATGCCACACTTTTTTTGATTCAGAGTCTGTGGGTTAGGTGGTGCCTGTATTTTAAAAAGAACCCCAGGTGGTTCTGAAGCTGGAGAACCAGCTGAAAAGTTGGTTCTAAAGTTGGAGAACCTCTGACTTGGAAGATTCAGTCCTTAGTGATGAAAAGTGTGGGGACACCACAATTGGGAATCAACGGCATCAGGGTGAGGTGATGCTCTCAGGGAGGTGCCAGGGACACGGTTCCAGCCACCCTAGCCCGCTGGAAAGGGACGGGTATAGGCTGGCTGGGAAAGGAGGGGCCCTGGGGAGGGAGGTGGGTGGTCTTTTAGCCAGCTTCCATGCAGTATCACATCTGTCAGGAGAAAGGACCATTGCTCTCAGGGGGGACAGGAGTCTGTACACCTGCTAATGAGTCTCAGATGAGCCCTCTCAGAAACATGATGGCTTTCCCGCCATAGTAAGATGTTTATTTTGATCCTGCTTGTTCCAAAGAAGGGACAGAAAATGAATTGCTGGCAGTTGGGCATTTCAGGTGGTGCCCGCATGTTCTCCAGGTGTGGTCGATGGGTAGCAGGGTGGTTCTGGCAGAGCGTGGGCTGTTTGCCTTCAGAATGAATACTCAGTGTGCTGTGCAAAGAGACAGAAATAATGATTTGATGGAATATCCTGGGTGTACTTGAGCCTTCAACAGAATAAGACATGTTGTTGACACCTGGTGGTCTCCTTCCAGACCCTCCTTCCCCGATCTCGGAATAATGGGACCACAGAATAACACAGAGTAAGGGACGCAGCCAGGGGGTATGAGCTTAGGGGAGCAGTTCTTCAGTTCACTTAATACAGCAAAATGACATGCCTGTTTTACTGTAGATCAAATTATGACATAAACTTAATAGCATATTTCAAATGTGATGATTGATCAGAGAGAGCCAGAAGAGGGAATCAGAGAGTTGGGAGTCTGGTTTCACAGCTGTTTGCTCAACAGCTCCATTTCCTTTGATAGTTTTTGTCCTTTATCACACAGGAAGTTCTCAAATCAGATCAGTTGAGTTCAGTCAGTCATTTATTCAGCAGATGCTCTTTGAGAACATAGCACAGAACCAAACAAAGCCCTTGCCTTTGTGGCACTTATATTCAGGAGGTAGAGAGAAAACACCAGCACAAACAAGCAAATATGCAAGGGTGCTGGAGTGATGGCCAGTGATGTATGAGTAGATTGCTGAAAGAAGCGTGTTTGAAGAAAAGGTTCCAAGCACGTGACATAGGACCACATCCTTGGGACCAGAACTTGTAGGGTGCCTTCATGAAAACAGGAGAATGGCCAGTGCACCTCATCAATAGAGAGGAGGGAAAGGGGGTAAGAAATTTGAAGAAACAGGTTGGGTCCAGATGCATTTGGGCGATGTAAGCTCTGGAGAGGATTTGGATTTTTCTAAATGTGATGGGAAACAATTAGAAAGTTTCAGTAAGAGGAGGGTGGTGGCTTGATTTATGCTTAGAGAAATGTTAGGTTTAAAGATCTGGCTACTCTATGGCTGGGGTGTCAAGAGGAAAAGGAGGAAGACCCCGGGAGGGCTGGTGGGGTGGGTGAGGAAAGATGGTGCCAGACCGGGGGTGTTATGGCAGAAAGCAGTGTACAGGAAAGAGTAAATGAGACAGGCTAAGCAACTGGGTGAATTGTGGTGCTTTTTACTGATAGGAGGGAAATGAGGAGAGGAGTGGAAGTCGGGCGGAAGGCACTGAAGAGTTCTGTTTTAGACATGTTAAGTCTGAGGTGCCCATTATAAACCAAAATGACGAGGAAGAGTGGGCAGTTGGGTACATGAGTCTCAATCTCAGGAGAGAAATTAGGGCTGAAACTGTGACTATGGAAATTACCAGCACAGAGATGATATTTAAAGCCATGAAACAGGGTGAGATCATCTAGAGAGTAAGAGAAGAGAGAGAAGAGGTCCAGTACCGAGCCCCAGGCATCCCAAAATTTAGAGGCTGGGAAGATTAGGAGGATTTAGAAAAGTAAATGACAGCGGCAATCAGTGAGCTGGGGGCATTCCCCGTAATGGTGGTGTCTCAGGAGCTAATGAAGGCAGGGGAGGCTCTTCCTCTTAAGCAGGGCTGAGCAGGGCAGGTATCTCTGCAGGGTGGGAGGGCCACAGTGGCTAAGAGAGGTCAGAGCCCAACCTCGGGGCTGGGAGTTCTCAAGGAAGGATGGTCCAGAGTGGAGTGAGGAGAGGGTCCTTATGTAAGAGCCACCTGGTGCAGGTGTCAGAGCTCAAGCAAGGTGAACAGAGCATCTGTAGAAGAGGGTGGCCCAGCATAGGTGCAGACACAGAGCATGTCAAGGAGGCCATCCATGAGGGAATCCTCAGCCAACCCTTTGAGGCATTCAAAGATTTACCAGTCTGGGGAGTGACAACTGGGCCTTTATACACTGGACTCCATCACTGGACACAGGTCAGTGTAAGAGGGGGTGTGGCCTTGGGCAAAGCTGCTCCCTTCAGCTGGAGGTAGTAATCCCCTGAGGGCACTGACCCCCCAGGGCTGTCTGCCTGCTGGTGGCACTCTACACAGGATGACAAAAGGTCCTAATAGCACATCATGGTGTCTCCTGCCTCCATGGTCTCAAACTACCTCCTCCAAATACTTATTAATTCCAAAGGAATAAGACAAAGGCTGGAAGACACCACCCTGGCCGAGGGATCAAAGTCAATATCACTGGTAATAGGACAGATTGAAATTATATCCCCACCTGATGGCATGTAGTGGCAAGAACAAGAATCATTTCTGTGTTATTCCCAATTCTAATCATGAGGAAACATCAGACAAACCCAAATCGAGGGACATTTGATGAAGTAATGGGCCTGTAACTGTCAAGAATGTCAAAGGCAGGGAAATCTGAGGAACTATTCCAGATTAAAGGGACAGCCTAGCATGACACATGCTTCTGGACTGCATCCCTTTGCTTGAAAACTCAGTGTTGGGATAGCTGGCAAAACTTGAATGTGGTCTGGGAATCAGATGGTAACATTGCTGCCAGAATCATTTGGGTTTGAATTTTGACTTCACTGTTTGGTAGCTGTGTGAGGCCAGCCAATTTAATTAACCTCTCTGAGATTGACTGTCTTCATCCAAATATGAGGATAATAACTCAGCCATCCTAAGGCTGTGGCGAGGTGGCATAGATGGGATGATGAGCATGTGCCCTGGCCTCGTGCTGGACAAAGAATAAACCCTCCACAGACAGCAGCTTCTTTCGAGGAGGGGAGCTGCCCTACTCTCAGGGGAGCAAAATCGTGAAATCTTTGAGCTGGAAGGAGATTTAGGGAGATGGTCTGATCAAACATTCTCATCTGAGGAAGTAAGATTATGAGAGGAGAAGGCACATGCTCAGCTGGGTCACAGCTGGTTAAAGACAGAGCTGACACAAGAACCTAGGTTCCTCCATAGGTTGTGGTGTCTATAATTTGGAGTATCGTGGTGGTGCCCCATTTTAATGATGCTTTAGGAACCTGAAACACTTACATGTAGATAGAGCTTGGATACCAATTTAACACTTTGTTCAAAGGCAGTTGCTTCTAAGTGCAGGGGCCTCCTGCACTGGGCTGGGTGATCCCTGAGGTTGTCCCCAACACTGAGATTCTATCTGGTTCCAAGTACCCCAAAAAACCTGCATCCTGGGACAAGGCAGCTAGGCCCTTGATTTTCTCTCAGTAACTCAATTGTATTCATGGCCACTGTTCAGAAAATTTCAAGTTTTCTTCAAAAAGTCATTTCTCTTCTCCTTAGCAGCTAGAAAGGACTGTCTCTTTCCCTGAAAAGTGCTCTGTCTTGATTGTATGCTGGTTGGAATAAACACAATTAGATGAGGAAGAAAGGGGGTGATTAGGGAATTATGCATAATGGCTGTTAAATTGGCTCCCAAATCCGGTTCAGGATGTACGTATCTTTCTTGGAAAAGGCTGTTCTGGGAAAGGACTAAATCTGGTTGAAAAATTGGGGCTTGAGAAAGGAAGAAGAGCTTTACAAGTTGTTTACAAGACTACCTGCCTGCTGTCCTCAAGAGGAGTCCCGGGCTGGCCAGGGCTGTTGCTTCCAGTGACACAGCAAAGATCAAGCCTCTTGCTGGATGGGTTGGCACAATGTCTCCCAAGACGAGAGGCCAGCCGGATTTGCACTTGAAAATTCATGGCTATAAACAGTCCCTGAGCATCTCTTGCATTTGCAGTGTTAATAGGGGTGCTGGGGGTAGGTGAGGGATAAAGGCTGGGAGAAGACAATGGTGGAAACCCACACTTCTTCAGGAACACACTGCCTCCCAAGTGGGGCAGGGGAGTGGGTGGATCCACACAAAGGGAGAACTTTGAATACAGGCCATGAGAATTACTGAGGTATATGGGGCTATAAACCTTTACCCCAAGTGATGGGTTGCAGGGATAAGTCTGAGTTGAGTTCAGTTCAGCACATCTTAAGCAAACCACTCTGTACTGAGTACCAGGCTGTGTCCAGGAATCACTAGGAGTCAGTCTAGTGGGAGAGACCAGCCTGTGGGCCCTAATTGTGGCTTGAACTGAATAGAGTGACACCACCCCAGCCTAGGTGGATTGTTCAAGAGAAGGGGCTTTCCCAAACTAGAGTTTGGCCTTGGCGCTTAAAGAATGAATAAGAAGGAACCTGGGAAGTAGATATAGGGAGAAAAAAGATGCACTGTTCAAGTGAAGTGAAAAATAGTGAGAGCAGACCTCGGGAGGTGAGAAGCAGCTTTTGGGGTGATGAGGGGGTGGGGCAGGAGCTCATTGGAGGTGGAGTTGGGAGAAGGTGAGGCTGATCACAGAGGAATTTGCATGTCGGGTTAAGGGCCCCCTGAAACTATATCCCAGTGAAATGCCCCTTCAGGAATCCGTGACTGAATTCCATGTAAGTCTGGATTTGTGTTCTTTGGGTGAATTTCATATGCCTTATTATTTTTTTTTTATCATGAGGATCTGGCTATCTTAACAATTTATAATTTATTTTTAAACCTTAGTGTATAAAATTACTCCTTTGAAATTAAAGGCACATCTTGCCAGAATCAGATTGACAACCCTCACTGGGTGCTGCTTCCCACTCAAGTTCAGACGCACATCTGTCATTTATCAAAAGCAGAGCAGTGTGAATATGAAAATTGAAAGAAAACTTCAGAAAAAATCTGTGGTCTTCGTGCCATCTCCTATAACTCACTTGCCTCGGCACCAGTGACAAGTTCCTCTTCCACGCAGTTGTTCAAGCCTTGCCCCGGGGGTCAGCCTTCCACCTGCCTCTCCATTCCCCCCATGCCCCACCACCACATCCTGGCCATTCTCTCCTGTAAATATTACACAAAGCTGTCTCTCTACCAACACTGCCGTTTGCCTTGTCTGAGCCACCATCACCTCTTGTCAGGATTTCTGCAGGAACCCCCTGTTTTCTCCCCTCTATTCTTGCCTTCCTCCGGTTGGTTTTCCGCAATGCAGTTAGAGTGCTAAGTTTTAAATGCAGATCTGTTGATGTCTTTCTCCTCCTTTCAGCTCTTCAGCGGCTCCCAGGCTAACTCTGAATCAGACTCAGCAAGCCAGGGCTCCGCTCCATTTGGCACCTGCCTTCTTGGGTGAATTTCCTCCTTACGCCTACTCAAGCCTCGCTGACCTTTTCAGTTCCTAGACTGGTTATGTCCCACTCTCTCCCAGGCCTCAGCTAACCCTCACTTCTTCAGGGTGGGCTTCCCTGACTGTTGGCACTGTTCACCCTTGCAATTCACGTGTGATTTCATGTCTAGTGCTCGTTACCCACTTAGACTGAGTTCCTAGAGTCAGAGCCATGCCTGCCTTATTTAAAATGATGCAGCCTGGGCTGCCCCAGTGCCTGGCGTGGGGTCACAGTGAGACTAATGAATATTTTTTGTATGCAGCAGTACATATGCCTCATGTACTGCTGCATATCCTGAAGACCCCTCAGACAAAAACAAAAGGAGAAAGCCTCCTATTGTTGGAAACACTTAAATCCAATTCAAAGCCATCAGCAGGTATGGTTAGCTATCATTCTGTACTCTCCAGACTATAATTGATAATTGAGTATTTTAAATAAGATCTTGTGGATGAGAGAAATTAGGTAAGGGACAGCCAATAAGGAGTACCTCGATGGGCACTTCCCTTTGGTAGTGTCCAAGGTAAGGCTAGAAACTCAGTTTATTCTTCAACCAGCAATGGTCGGATTCTGGGATTCACCAGACTTCCAATGCTGCCCATTAATTTATGATGTGTTGAAGTTCCCCCTGTGGGCATGGAGGGTTAAGGATCTACATTGTCTCTGTGACAGCACAGGTTTGATCCCCAGCCGGCTCCGTGTGTTAAAGGATCAGGCATTGCTGCAGCTGTGACATAGGTCACAGCCAAAGCTTGGATTCGATCCCTAGCTCAGGAACTTCCCTGTGCCCCAAGTGCGACCAAAAAAACAAAACAAAAAAAAACCAAATTTATGCTGTGTCATGTAGCTATCAGGCACTGCTGACAGCTGCTCAGAAATACATTTCTCTGCTGTGCAGTCTGCATAGGAAACTGGATTGTACTCTTCGGGTTGAGGGCCATGAGTTCAAAGGTCAAAAGAGCATATGACTAAATGTCTGTACCAAGTCATGCTGGCTCTCAATGGACGTCTGAAATGAAACTGTCAGAATTCAGTGTTTTGAACAATACATCATGCATTGAGTATGTTTATCTGCCCTCAAGTACTTTTTCAGTCTCTATGTATTACTAAAGTAATTTTGTTCACGTCCTAAATCATTTGCCTTTATGTTTGTGAAATTGATTTTCCTGCAGTCCCTGAATCCTCACTGAGGTTGCATATGGTTTCTCCACAGCTCCAGTTCTTTTTTTTTTTTTTTCATGTTCTGTCATTTTATTTATTTATTTATTACATTTTATTGAGTTAGTTGATTTACAGTGTTGTGATAATTTCTGGTGTACAATAAAGTGATTTAGTTATACATACACACATATCTCTTTTTTTCAGATTCTTTCCCCATAGAGATTATTACAGAGTAATAGTATTGAGTGGGGTTCCCTGTACTCTGCAGCAGGTCCCCACTGACCATCCATTCCATGTACAGTCACAGCTCCAGTTGTAATGGCAGTAGTTGGACAAAACTGAGGCAATATAACATTACAGAGCAAAGTTATGTTGAAACTAAGGAAAGCCTCTCCAATATGAAATAAATAGATTTTTAAGCAGTTATGGTAGAGCTTATTAAGTAAACCTAAGTGCTGCTAACTGAAAGTGAATTGACATTTTAAAGAAAGCAAAATAACTGAAACAGGGAACAAGCTGCCTTTTAAAAAAAGTTTAAAAGTTGTGAAATCACCCCTAGGAAGTATAAAATCTAGCCACTTGTGAACTAGTGGGTGAAACACGTTTCTCTCTAACCCATTTTGCTTTAGAATGTTATTTAGAATATGTATTAAAGCTGGAGATAAAAAATGAAATGGAATAAAGTAAAATTTATTTTAAAAGTTCCAGATAAGTGAATCACACCTGCCTCAAAATGAATTTTTTTTTAAAAAATTATAACTTGAAAATATGTCATAAATTCCAAGGCACTCATGAAAAGCTGCAAGACAGCTCTTTGGTATATAAAAATTACCTCCAAGCTTCAGTTCATTCTTGAAGTGGGATTACTAAAGTTAAAATATGCATAAAAATTATAAAAATATACAATCCATGGTACATATTATATGGGAAACTTGGTGACTAGAAATGTTTGTCTTTGACCTTGCATGCTGGCACCTATTATCCCCTTTACAGTACAGAATTGTGGGTTCAAATTGTGACAAGTCAAGTAAAAATGCACACTCCTGATTTTTATTGTTGAAATTTCACCATAAGCAATTCAAGAGAAAAAGAGGCTCTTCTTTCTTCGAAGAAAGGAATATTTAAATTTCCTTTCTTTCGACAGGTGTGTCTCCAAAATATTGAAAAATATTACCAGAATTTGTTACATGAAGTATTTAAAATCTTTTTTTTTTCATTGAATTATAGCCGATTTACAGTGTTATGTTAGTTTTAGGTGTACAGTGAGGTGATTGAGTTACATTTTTTTCAGATTATTTTCCATTATCAGTTATTACAAGATATTTAATATAGTTCCCTGTGTTATACAGTAAATCCTTGTTGCTAAAATATTTAAAATCTTTACACTAATGTTTAGATAAAGTCATTTTTGAAAAAACCTTTTTTTCTTCATTTTAATGGACAAGGACACAACCTGGCTTTGTACTGTGCATTTTTTTCTGCCTTTTTAGGGCCATACCTGCAGCACATGGAGGTTTCCAGGCTAAAAGATGAATCAGAGCTGTGGCCGCTGACCTACATACACCACAGTCACAGTAACCGGAGGATCTGAGCCGCATCTGCAACCTACACCACAGCTCACAGCAACGCCAGATCCTTACTCCACTGAGTGAAGCCAGGGATCGAAACTGTCCTACGTGGGTGCTAGTCAGGTTCATTTCCACTGAGCCACAATGGGAACTCCTGTACTGTGCATTTTTGTTAAATTTCTCTTTGTATGTGCATTTCCCTAACGAATACCATCTTGGTATGGCTTGATGATACTGCCAGTGAAGACTTTGAGAGCTTCCATATTTTGTGCAGTTGCCAGAATTGATTTATCTCATGTGTCAGAGGAAGTGAAGCCACTTCTTAGATTCTCTAAGTCAGAACTCCTATGCCTACAGTCCGTGCAATGAGTTGGTCTCTCTGTTTGCCACAGGGCAATCTGTAGAAGAAACAGAATTAAAGTACCCTTTTATACAGGCCTAGTTCATCTAAATCATCTCCCCAAAAGTCCTTCTAAAATCTGAGAAAGCTGGTACCCCATTAATAAAAGGGTCAGTTGAAGTTTACTGTGGTAGGAGTAGAGTAGGCTTGGTTGATCTTGGCAGCGTTTGTGGCAGGTACGTCTGTCCTATAATTCTTCTGGGTTTTTTTGTTTTGTTTTGTTTTGCTTTTTTGTCTTTTTAGGACTGTACCTATGGTATATGGAGGTTCCCAGGCTAGAGGTCGAATCAGGGCTGTAGCCGCTTGCCACAGCCACAGCCACAGCCACAGCCACGCCAGATCCAAGCCACATCTGTGACCTATGCCACAGCTCATGGCAATGCCAGATCCTTAACCCACTGAGCGAGGCCAGGGATCAATCCTGCGTCCTCATGAATGCTAGTCAGATTCGTTTCTGCTGAGCCATGATGGGAACTCCTATCCTGTAATTCTGATTTAACTGTGGCCCTCTGATGTATTGAGTGCCAACTCCTCAGAGCCCAGATGAGTTGCTTCCCTTCTTCCTGGGAGGCACACATCTTTGTTAGGCTATGGGGGAAAATGCGAGATGGATTAAAGGCTTTGATCCCCTGTGCATTTCAATTCTTTTGCTAGGGGGTTTCCACTCCCCCCATCAAGTGCCCTTCAGGACAATATCTTTCTTAGCCTTCTCAGCATCCTCTCACTCATCCCTCTGCTGCTCCAGCCACCTTTTTTTCCAGCTTCTCTCAAGTCCAAGGAAAATGTCTTGAGGCCAAACGCCTAGACCTTAAGCCCGGAGAACATGAAGTTGCTCCCCAGAGAATCACAGATACTAAAAACCTTACTTTGGTTGGTTGGTTAGTTGGTATGGATTGGAGGAGAGAGGTGGAAAGAAGCTAGAGAGGGCAGTTGTCCTGGCGATCCGCGATCTTGAGCAGAGCTCTTGTTGAAGACTGACAACTGTGGACTTCACTTCCAAGATTAGAACAAGCGTCCCAGGAGCACCATGAGGCAGGATCCCCATGACTAGATGCCTCTGCCATGAGTGTTTTGAGATGGAATGAGGTCCAAGGAACTCCCTTGACCTGACACCACCTAATTTTCGGAAAATGTGTCTGACTTTATGTGGTTGGAGTAAAGGTAGTGAGGGGGGTTAAAGGGTGCCTGCTGGTCTGTGTAGCTTGTTTAAAATAATGGGCTAATTAAAGCTAAGAAAACTGAAGAGGTAAAGAAAGCAAGCGAGCTGAATGCAGTTCAAGGTAGAATGGTTATATTGCCAGTGACAGTAATGAAATCCCCTGTGTCCACCATGGATTGAACATTTCCACCTGGACTTTAGGAACCTAGCAGCCACACATGTTGTCACGTGTCTTTCCTTCTGCCAAGAAGTTATTATTTCTGTCTTTCTTCTCTGACCAGGTATTAGACTGGATTGAAAACCACGGCGAGGCCTTTCTCAGCAAACACACAGGGGTCGGGAAGTCTCTACATCGAGCCCGGGCCCTACAGAAGAGGCACGATGACTTTGAAGAGGTGGCTCAGGTGAGGTGCTGTGTCTGGTTGTATGTGTGTGTGGAGCCAGGTGAGGGAGACAAGGGCTGTGGCTTTGGTGTTTGGTGGGGCATGTTGGGTGGATAGCTTGCGGCTTCTCGGCTGCCCTTCCTGTTGATGCAAGGAGACCCTTGACTGCTCCTGAATTACTAGGTGAGCAGTAAATTAACCTTCAGTTTATGGTCCTCAAAGAAAATCTTCCTGCCAGCATGCTCTCTAATGCCTTGTCCACAGGTGGTGATGGCAGGAGGGATGACGTATTAGAACCACCAATGGCCTGAAGCTACTACTTATAGTTATCAATGCAGGCGAGTGGGAGCCAAAAATTAGTTTGCACTCTGCTTGCAAAGCTTTGACCTTTCCAGGACCTGGAGAAATAGATGGCACCTGTTCACCAAGTGGTGCACCCACAAGGCTGAACATGCCCAGAGAGTGCGCCTTTGTATCATCGGCACAGTATGTGATCTGTCATTGCAAAACGGTCAGCCTTTTAGCTGAGCTGTACACCTGATCCAGAAAGGGCCCTGTTTTCTAATTTGCACAAAGATGCTGTGTGAGAAGCCTTTGTCTTAATGGTGGAAGATTATAAGAGGTTTCTGTTCTAAGCCTCTAACCTAAAAGTATTATCCTAACTCCCTTATGTTCCCCTTTTGAGGAATTTTCCAAATGGATCCTGGAAATCTTTGTTTTCAAGATGAAATACTACTGTCCAGTTATTTTTGTCGACCAGGATCGGTTGCAGTAGAAAATCAGACTGTTAAAATTAAGGCAGGAAAGGGAGTTCCCATTGTGGCTCAGTAGTAACAAACCTGACTAGTATCCATGAGGACGTGGGTTTGATCCCTGGCCTCATTCAGTGGGTTGAGGATCTGGCATTGCCACAAGCTGTGGTGTGGGCCACAGATGTGGCTCAGATCCTATATTGCTGTGGCTGTGGTATAGGCTGGCAGCTGCAGCTCTGATTCCACCCCTAGCCTGAGAGCTTCATAGACCATGGATACAGCCATAAAAAGAAGAAAAAATAATGATAAATACATAGAATTTTGATAGTACTTTCACCTTTGTCTTACATTATTATTTTTGTGTATGTATGTATGTGCATATTATGAAATAAAATTGTGGGAGTGCAGAGCAGGGAAACTTCTTAGGGCACGGCCCTAAAAAAGGCAAAAAAAAAGACTAATGCAGGGAAGGGAATCAGTATGGGATGGAGAAATGGAATTGCTTAAGTGGTGAGGGTCTCAAAGCTAGGACTGCCATAAGACAGCTTTAGTCAGTGCTGGCTCTGATCCCATTATGTGAGTGATCCTCAATGTAGGTGCCTTATCAGGCATTGTCCAAAGCCCCAGCCCTCCCCCAAGGAGGTGACCAGCCCCAGACAGATATGAACTACGGGTATAATGGGAGAGGGCCCACCAAGAACCAAGGGTTAGAGGACAGGAAGTAGTGGGAGCAGGCTACATCTCTTGGGGGGCAGCAAGTGATGCTAGAAGAGAGAGGCCAGAGCCAGACAGACCTGAACCTGGGAGGCAGGTGGATTAGACCCACCTAATCCATGGGAAAAAGAAAGCTTCATGGGAAATCTTTGTGCACTTTTGGTGGGAATGTAAAATGGTGCAGCTACTGAGAAAAGCAGTATAGTAGCTCCTCACAAAATTAGACATAGATTGGAGTTCCTGTTGTAGCTCAATGGTTAATGAATCCGACTAGGAACCATGAGGTTGCAGGTTCGATCCCTGGCCTTGCTCAGTGGGTTAAGGATCTGGCGTTGCCATGAGGTGGTGTAGGTCACAGATGCAGCTCGGATCCTGCGTTGCTGTGGCTCTGGCATAGGCCAGCGGCTACAGCTCCGATTAGACCCCTAGCCTAGGAACCTCCATATGCCGCGGGAGCGGCCCTAGAAAAGGCAAAAAGACAAAAAAAAAAAGACATAGATTACCATATGATTCAACAATCCCATTTCTGAGGGTATACCCAAAAGAATTAAAAGCAAGGATGTGAAAAGATATTTGTATGCCTATATTCAAGTAGGTTTTTTCACAATAGCCCAAAGGTGGAAGCAATCTAGTGTCTATCGACAGATGAATAGATAAATCAAATATAGTATATGCATAAAATGGGATATCTTTCAGTCTTTGAAAGGAAGGAAATATGGCACATGCTACGCCTTGGATGAACCTTGCAGATACTATGCTATGTGAAACGTCAGGAGGATAAATACCGTATGAGTCCACTTATATGAAGTACCGAAAATAGTCAAATTTATGGAACCAGAAAGTAGAATGGCAGTTGCCAGGTTCTGGGGAGATGGAGGAATGGGGAGTTATTATTTACTCGGTACCAAGTTTCAGTTTTGTGAGATAGAGAGTTTTGGAGGTGGGTGGTGGCGATGATCCCACCACAGGGTGAATCTGCTTAATACCACTGAACTTAAAGCATTTTCTGTTATGCATATTTTACCTCTACTGCCTCCACAAGAATGAAAAGCCAGCCTCATTAGCCACACAAGGACCTGCAGAATGACCTGGACTCCACCATCTTGATACGGACCCAGGCCCAATGTGCCTTTGGTGGACGAGATGTAGCACAGACCCAAAATACCCATGTGGCCAGGCATTCTGGTGTCTGTGCAGTCTATTAGGGGGCAAAGGAGAGGGCCATCAGACTCTCTCCCTGCAGAGAGGGGGCCTTGTGGTACCTGGAACAGGCTGTTGCAATAGCGCCATCCCACAGCTTCCGTGCACCTGCCTTTGGGCCGTCCTGTGGCTCAGCCCTCCTCACTTGGGAAGGGCAACCCCAGAGCCACCCACTGCCTTGATTTAGCCCACTCCTTGCTGTCTTCCTGCTGTGGTCTCATAGGTAATGCCAGCCATGGTTAGAGGCCCATGAGGGGGCTTTCATTTTTGTGTGTCGTTACAAGCAAGCCTCGTGGCCACCCCAACTTCAATGCGGTTTCCCCCAGTCACTCCTCTCCCTTCTTGCTGCTGCCTGATATGCTCTTCCTATGGGACAGGGTCTTTCACTTGGTGCCAGAAACACATTAATTTAAATTCATACCAAAGAAAGAAGAGACACGTTATCGAGAGCTTGTGGGTCTATGATGTATTTTATCTCCCACAGTCCTGCGTGATGGACAGTATTAGCGTTGTCTTATAAAAGATGACATGAAGGCTCAAAGAGTTCTTCAGTGCCCATGTATTCCAGCTTGTTGCTGGTTCTGCAGGGATTTCAACCTGGACCTGACTCCAGACTCCTTTCTTACCCTAACTCCATGCTGTCCTTCTTACTGAGGCATAGGAATTGGGTATAATGTTCATTGCCAGTTTGCCCATGGAAAGTGCAGAACAAGGAGTTCCTCACATGGCTCAGTGGAAATGAATCTGACTAGCATCCATGAGGATGCAGGTTTGATTCCTGGTCTCACTCAGTGGGTTAAGGATACACATTGCCATGAGCTATGGTGTAGGTGGCAGATGCAGCTTGGATCTGGCATGGCTGTGGCTGTGGCATGGGCCAGGGGCTACAGCTCCAATTCACCCTTAGCCTGGGGAAACTCCATATGTGACCCCAAAAGACAAAAAAAAGGGAAAGTGCAGGGCAAAGAACAAGAATGGAGTGGGGGGGCTGCTCCTGT
Organism: Phacochoerus africanus; assembly: GCF_016906955.1. Classification (NCBI taxonomy): domain Eukaryota; kingdom Metazoa; phylum Chordata; class Mammalia; order Artiodactyla; family Suidae; genus Phacochoerus; species Phacochoerus africanus. Next base: position 216,376,490 of record NC_062544.1, on the reverse strand, counting down.
GGCCATCCCCTTTCATAGGCATTACTTTTCCCTAGTCCTGCCAAAGAGTCATCTCGATGTAATCCACTTCTCCCTGCCTCTGCTTTCTAATAAGAATGTCTTTATGGGAGAGGAGAGAATTCTACCCTCCAAAAGCCTCATGCTTTTAAGAGGGTTTCCTCTGGAAAGGGGAGCAGCAGATGCAGGCCACAAAGGGAACACCTGGGTTAGGGGCCATGAGATCACTGCATTGCCCTGCAATTGACTTCTAGAGATGGGTCTTGCAGTCTTAAAATTAACCCTGTCTTGTTCCCTCATCCCCATTCTGGGAACAGGAGAGGGCAATGGAGCTGCCTAGCATCCCATGGCGAAGGCAGGTGGACGGTCAGTGACCACCTGCCTCCACCTTGCTTTGAACTGTGTAATGGGACCATCACGCTCAGGTGGAGAGAAAGGGGTGATCTAGGGAGGAAAGAGTGCTGTCTTTCCTACTTCTGTTCTCAAGTAGGTGAGGGCCCCTGGGAGGAGAAACGTGAATTTAATCAGGAATTGGATCATTCTTGAGTTAGTCAGAGATAGGTGACACAAAGTGAAAGTAATAGAAACTTGTTCCCGGTTGCTGTGGGCTGCTGGTTATGAGATATGGTCAGGAAGGTAGGAAGGGCATCACATGTGGTGTGAGGTAGGAGGCTAGGGATTGACTGTCAGCAGCACTGCGGGGCAGGGGGCTGTCGTGAATCCATGAAGGAACCTCTTTCAACTTCATGATTTTGTGGTTCTTTGACCCAAGGCTGATATGACAGGGAATTTTGAGCTCCCATTCTTTGCATCAGGTTTAAAAGTTGTCTTGATTCAAAGCAGGAAGAGAGAGGTTTCATCTCTCACAGGTCCTGGAAATCTGCCCTTCTGCAGGGAAAAGCAGAGAAGGAACTACCCATGGGGTGAGGTCTTGGACAACAGAAAGCCCCTGAAGGGGCACCTCTCTGCTCTGTGATTCTCACCATGGTTACTCTTTGGTAAAGGCATTTAAAGCAGTCATTAAAATAAATACATGGAGTTCCCTTCATGGCTCAGTGGTTAACAAACCTGACTAGGATCCATGAGGATGAGGGTTCGATCCCTGGCCTCTCTCAGTGGGTGGAGGATGCGGCGTTGCTATGAGCTGTGGTGTAAGTCGCAGACGTGGCTTGAATCCTGAGTTGCTATGGCTGTGGCGTAGGCTGGTGGCTGCAGCTCTGGTTTGACCCCTAGCCTGGGAACTTCCACATGCTATGGGTGTGACCCTACAAAGCAAAAATAAAAAAAATAATAATAAATTCAAATGATATCTGTGAAGAATGAAGGTGCCAGTTCATTATCTGTCATTAAGCTTTAACTTAAATCTTGTGTTTATTAGCTCTTAAACACATTTTAAACAAATTCTCAACTTTAATTTGAAGGAAATGAATTAAGTATTTATAGGTCCTCCCTTCATCCTGCAGATGGCACTCTTCGAATAGCCTACGTAGACATGGAACTGAATGAGGAAAGAAGCCTCAGTCATGACAGCCTGACAGGCAGGTGGTGAGCTGGTGAGCAGCCCGGGCCAGGGGGTGCACCAAGGGGCTGTCTCTTTGGGTCTCTCTGGCCTAGGCTGCTGAGATTGTCCATGCTTAGATAGAAGAGTTAGAAACCAGTGGGAACCTCTCCTGTTCCGATAGACACTTGACTCAAGTTGCCTAAAACTCATCAAATGGCTCAAGCCACAGAGTAAATCAGATTGAAAAAAACTTATTACATTCATATACTTAAATACATAGACATATATTTTGTGTTGCATGTCGGGTTTCCGTCACTGGGAGTATAAAGAAGTACAGGGATGGAGTTGCTGCCCATAAGACCATAGCTGTCAGGGGGTAGATGTGTCCATATCTGCCCCAGAGGTAGAAGACGCAATGGTACTGCCACTGTGTCCTGAGATGTTTGCTGTGACTCGTAGAGAGTCCTCAAGTTTGATTGCCTGTGGTTTAGATAGCAGCTGTGCCTGCCCTGTTAGTGGTCTCTTTTATGACCTCATTATCTGAAATGCCAGACTCTCTGTAAGCTAGTTTAGTAAAAAAAAAAAAAAAAAAAAAAAAATAGCAAGCATTTACATTCAAATATGTATTATTTAAAATCTCAAAGCACCAAGTCACATTTAAGCAGATGAACATCAGTGTAACATTTTTGAAAGAACAGACCATTTAAAGAAAGATTTGAAGAAATAGAAGAACACGGGCACAATTACGTAGTAATTCATTCAGTACTCTCTGGTTGGTTATTCTCTAGCTGACTCTTGGTTTTTCCTCAAACTTGAATAGATTACATTTAAAAAATTCCTTCTCATTCTTGAGGTCAAAAAAGTCAAAAATGGAAAGGAAACAGTTTAGTGGACCTGTCAGTGACCTTGGCTATTGAAGATATTCAGAGGAATCAGCTAAACTACTAGCATATGAAGGGCAGATAGAACAGGGTAATCCACAGAGGTGGAAAGCCTATGCCCAGAAAGTTTGACAGTTGCACTCAGTTTCCATGTCCCATCAAGTCTTTGTGTTAGACACCATGGAAAATTAAAGAGATACACAGTTTCTGTCTTGAGAAACTCACAGTCTAATGAAAAACATTCAATCAGCATATTCTAACCTTCTAAGAAGTCCCACAGTCAGAGAGGAGACATAATCTCTACTCTTAGTTTTCAAGGAGCACGTCTAATGAAACCAAGATAAACCCTTCGTTCATTTGGCAATCTAATAAAGATACTCGCGAGCGGTAGTGTAGTGACCTTTGGAGTAAGTTCCATCTTTCTTTTCACGCCTGAGAAGGAGACCAATCACAGCAGATGTAAATGCAAGCAGAAGGAAAAGGTGGAGAAGCTCAAATAGATACTTTTTCACACTCCACTTTTTTAGAGATGATGAAAGGTTAGGCGGGATTAAAAAAAAAAAAAAAACATCCTGAGGAAGAAAGCCAGGAAAATGCTGATAAATTAATGTCATGAAGTGGGCAAGTAGAAGAATGTGAAACGGCAGAGAAATGAAGGATAGTCTTACCCTTTGGATCTTGCCTGGCACTCTTCCCGTTGGGGTGGACTCAGGACATTCCTTCCACAAAGCACTAGGGAGAAGTTGCTGGCATGAACTGATGGGAGGGGTCTTATGACCACTGTCAGGAAGAAGAAAGATGTTTTATATGGTGGATAATCCCCGACCAGGGATTTTGAAGGTCACTTTGTATACACACGATATGGAAAATTGAGAGGGGGTTAGAGCCAATAACCAAGATATTTTAGAGAGCCTGCCAAGAACTTCTTATCAAGACTATGAATTGTCCCGCCACTGTTGCTGCTTCCTGTGTGGAACAAATGGCAAACTCAGGAGAAATTGGGGCTGTATTCCTAATGACTTTAAGGTTCTGGGTAGCAAACTGCAAGATTTGAAAGCACAGGTGGTGTTTTTTATCTCTTACTCCATGTGATGGCAGTGATGATAGAAAAGAAGGCAGGCTGAGAAACAAATGGCTGCCTGTGTAGATGGTGTTTTAAAAGGTTTTCTGGACTGTATCCTACAGAGCCGGATGATGGACTTCTGGCAAGGGGTAGAGTGCATCTTGTAAAGATTGAGAAGGATATGCTTTGGCAGAAAACCTTGTTGATCTATCTAGAAGAACTTAAGTGAATTTTGAAGAGGAAGGAGAAAATTATCCCAGTAAAGCAAAAACCAGACATGTGAGGCACACAGGTGGGGTAGAAGCGTCTTCTCAAGGACATGCCTTTAGGTCAACTTAGGTTAAAAAAAAATACCAAGAATACACATTTCAAACAATATATATAGCATCTCATCTATATATCAATAAAAGACATGTGTAACAGGTAAGGTACTTAAACTTTAACACAAGAAGATAAATATCATAAATATTCCTGAGATGCTAGGGTTCATAGGTTTAAAAAAAATGGCAATCGAAGATTTTCTGTTTAAAGGACTCATTTAATAGGAGTGAGGGTATATCAGAAAGGTTCTCATCTATTTGGGATCTACAAACCTGAGGGTGGTAAACAATATTGGAGAAATAATAGAGATTAAATAGAGTAAAAAAGAAGCCATGATTGTTACTGCAGAGGACCATAGTCTGCCCCATTGATGAAGGAAATGGGAAATGCTGTTCTGATATGATTTTGTTTCCGACTCAAGGAAAACTATGGTGATGATGAAAACCCTCAAATTTCCTGGCACCTCCTGTAGATTCTGTGACATTGTAAATAAAACATCAATAAGTTGATGAGAACAAAGGGCTCAACAATGTAGAGCGTGAATCATTGTAGAAAAGCTTGAAAGAGTATGTGGGTTGTGTCTAGACTCTCAAGAACCTTGACCTTTAGATGCAAGAGTTTAGACACTGCTCTTGGAGCAAAGGGGAAGACTTTTAGGATTTGATACAAATTAAAATATAACCTCTATGCCAGAGAAAAGAGAATTTCTTTATGCACTAACTGTTTAGATCACATACAGAATACTAGTGCAAAGTTCTAGAAAATATGCTTTCAAAAGGATATTGACAAACTATACTATGATTGTTCGAAGGCTGCCAAGATAGTGAAGGTGAAGTAACAGGAAGTGTCTAGTTTTGAGTAAATACTTTCTTTATGGAAGGTGAAGAGGGTGAATTTGATAGTTAAAGGCTTCCTACAGAAGAGAGAAGGTGGAGGGTATAGTGAAGCTACCTTATCTTACTTCAGGTATCACATCTAAGCCATGGTTGCTTTTGTATGAGCTATCCAAAAGCAGAATGAAATGTCTCATGACATAGTGTGTTTCTTATCACAGGAGATTTTCCAATGGCAGCGACACTTTTTTCCTTAGGATATAAACATCTTCAAGTTTTTCCCACTTTTATTAAAAACAAAGAAACAAACAAACAAACCAAGACTTCCTTTTCTGGACTCTACTTTCCCATTTATCCTTCCCTTGAAAGCCTGTGTTCTTGAGAGAACAGTTTGTATTTGCACATCTACTTCCTTATCTCTTAGATGCCCTTTGGCCCCACCATTGGGCTTCTATTTCCTCGGCCAACTAAGGTTAATCTCACCAAAGTCTCTACTTGAACATTTCTTTTTGTTGTTGTTAAATCCAAAAGACACTTTTCATATATTAATTCGGCTTCCTGAAACATTTAACCTTGTCAACCACGTCCTCCTTTTTATTTTTTAAAACGCATTATTATTATTATTATTATTTGCTTTTTTAGGGCCACACGTGAGGCATATGGAGGTTCCCAGGCTAGGGGTTGAATCAAAGCTGAAGCTGTCAGCCCACACCACAGCCACAGCAACATAGGCTCTGAGCCTCGTCTGCAACCTACACCACAGCTCACAGCAACACCAGATCCTTAACCCATTGAATAAGGCTGGGGATTGAACTCACATCCTTATGGATACTAATCAGGTTTTTAACCCACTGAGCCACAACAGGAACTCCCCACTTATCCTGTTTTAAATTCCCTCTCCTCAGCCTCCTATGACACCTTGCTCTCACCCAGGTCTTTCTGGCTGGTCCTTCTTGGAGGACACTTCTCCCTTTCCCCCAGGATTTGTTCTCAGACCTTCTCTTCTCACTTTACCCTCCCTGCATGATTTTATACTCTTTTCTGACCTCAGCTGCCACCCCTACCCTGATGGCTCCCAAATCCATGTCTAGTCTCTGATCTCACCCCTGCTCTTCCTGTTTGAAAACCCATTGCTTTCTGGATAGTTCTGCTTTGATTTTTTCAGAGAGTTCTCCAGCCCAGTGTACCCAAAATTTATTTGGTCATCTCTGCCCCCTTCCAGGGGTATTTTCCCCCTGTATTCACTGTGCCAGTGAAGGGCACCAACCGTCCAGCTGCCCAAGCCAGAAACATGGGAGGTATTCTTGACTCCTCCTTTGTAAGTCCCTCCTCATGAATCCTTGGCAAAGTCCATCTGATTCTGGGACTTTGATGTGTCCCTTTTCTTCCATCTTCATTGCCACTGCCCTAGATCAGAGTCTCATGCATCATTGCAGTATCCTCCTGTTTTCCCTGACTCTAGTCATGGTCTCCTTAAATCCATGCCCACATTGCTCCCAGAATGGTTTTCCCAAAATGGACATCTCATCATGCTACTCCATTTGTCATGGAACTCATAGGTGTCTTCCTATTGTGATAAAGTTCAACCCTTTTGATATCAATAAACCTTTTATGACCTGGCTCTGCCTTCTGTGGTTTTACCTTTTATCCCTCTATTGCTCCCACTACTCCACTCTATAATCCTGCTGCCCCAGAGTTTACCTGAGCAAGTCATGTTCTCCACTCTCAATGTGTCTCTTCTTTAAGTCTTCCCAGTTCTTTAACTTTGACTGCCCTTGACCAACTTCTGTTCTTCTTTAAGCTCTTATCTCAAGTATCACCTCTTCGGGAAGCCTTCAGTGGCCTCCATGGCTTGGATTGAATGCCCCTTTTCTACGGCATCCACTTTTTCTTGTCACATCCCTATCATGGTAGTTATCACACAGTGTCATAATCAGTTTTATGCTGGCTTCACTCCCCAGATTTGACTTTCCTTGGAGCAGAAATGCTATCTTATTAACTTTTGGTCCAGTGTCTAGTGCAATAAGCCTAACATGCAACTGGAGCTTGAAAAATAAAGGGGTGACTAGTATAGAGGGGATTCCTTTGTTGGGTGGCTATCAGGCCAGATGGTATCTGAGGCCCTTTCCAACTCTAAGAATGATAACTGAAAGGGAGGTGAATTATATGAACATTCGTAAAAACACAAGCCCCAGAAACATATCAGCTGGGAGCCATCCTAATATAATTAGTAGGATTGCACTGAGGTAGAACCAGCATGGACAGCCCCAGTTTAGGATCTGGCACTTGGGAAGAAGCATTTTTAGAGTCAAATTTTGAATAATTCAGATGAAATTATTTCCTATGAATAGGTTTCATAGGAAACCAACTTCAACAAGAGGGTATGGTAATCCTTACTCTGTCCATTTTCCCAGTCCCACTAAGTTTCCATGATTTTCCAGCTGGGATAATTAGCATCATGCTGCACCTGACTGCTGGGTGTGTGTGTGTGGGGGGGGGGGGGTTAATCCTCTCCCTTTTCTAGAAGTTCTCTTCCCCTTTCAAAAACTCTCCCTTGATAGATATGAATAAGATTGGCCCTTTTCAAAGGGATCTTAAAGGAAACAGCAAAACAAAAAGTAAATTAGACAAAAGTATACTGATTTTATATTTAGTATATTGATTTTGAGTCCAAGACAGCTCATCTTTTTATTCAGTCTCTCATGTCCATTGATAGACATGTTTTCCTTCTCCCAGTTGAGGAGATCCTAATGACAACAGCTTTAATAACAGCAATAATGCTTACTGAGTTACTTTCTATGTGCCAGACATTCCCATAACAGCCCTTGAGTTAGGTATTGACATTCCTATTGAGACAAAGAGGTGAAATAATTAGCTCCAGTTGGCAGAACTTACAGTGGTGGAACTGGAATTCAGACCCTAGTAGTCTGGCTCCAGAGTCCAGGCTCTCAACTCCTTTACCAGAGTCTCTTTATTCATAACAACTTTGGACATCTCTGAGGTCAGGGCTGGCAGGGTCCTCAGTGTCACCCCTAGAACTAGTCCTAGTCCTCTTTCTGTGTGTGGATCTAGATAACCCCTCAGATAGCCACATGTTAGCACAGTGGCCACAGGACCACTGAGTGGCACTCTTTCCCTCCTTGTGTCTAAGATTTCCCTTGGACTCTAGGGTCACCTTCAGGACCCTTTATGATACCATCTTAATCTAAAACTCTCTGTGACCCCAGGCCTCTGGGAATCCTATGACTGCCTTTTACCTTCCTCTGCCTGTCCTCTGAAAGACATGCACCCACAATTGGTAACAGCTGGCTCTGCTCTCTGCTGGCACTTGGCCCATTTAACAATGAACTTGTCCAGTATCTGGCCTGAGTCTTCATTTCCATTTTCTAGCACAAAATGGTGATCTACATTTGGACCAGCCCGAGATATTATTTTGTCTCTTTCTTTTTATGTTTTGCTAAGGTCAAGCTATTGTTAACAAAACCTTGTTTCCAGAACACATCCCCCTTGACAGCTCCACAAACCTATGTGAAGCATCCTTCTCAATTCTAATTTCTCATCTATTTTGGACAAATGGTACGATGAAGAGAAGTAGCATTTGCAGTCAACCTGATCTTTCCTTTTAGTGGCCTTTAGCCCTGTGATGATCACTTAAATTCCCTGAGCCTCAGTGTCCTTTCTAAAATGGAAATAGTAACACCTCTCCCGAAGAGTGATGTAAGGGCTCTAAATAGCACATAGGCTGTGCCTGATAGAGAATTTGATTCATAGGAGGTGAATGGTGATTCACCTGGTGAATGGTGGCCCCTATGGCAACAGTGGTGACCGCAGTCATGGTGATGATGGGATACCTCTCAGCTTTACTCCCTTCCAGGTCAGGTTATTAAGTTTCATGATGTCATCTCTTGAGACTCAGCTTGGTGTGGTCTGCCTAACTGTGTTGGAAGGAGTAGGCTTATCCTTTGAGATGGACCAGGTGCCAGGTGGAAAGATCAGCTACAGGTACCGACAAGCTTGGCCTCGGATTAAGCATGTGGAAGAGCTGTCCATCCGATATGACTAATCAGAACCAAGGAAAGGCAGTAGAGTAATAGTGCATCCTCCCCTGGGGTGGTAGGTAGGGGCTACCCAGCACTGAGCATCCAGGAGCCAATGTATTCAGAGATCCAAGGAGGAGGATGGGTGGTTTGCATTAAGAAAACTCTTAGGAAATAGCAGGCTCCAGCCACTGGGCTGCAAATTAGAGGCACATTGCTGGGGCACCAGGTGAGGAAAGGCTGACTCTTAGGGGTAGGACAAAAGTCTAATGATCAAATGTGGGCACCAGGGCAGGGCCTGACTAGCTACCAGTGGGACTTGGGATAGGGGACCAGTCTGTAAGTAAGACGTGTGGTTCAAGTTGATTTCTATAACAGCACAGGAGCTGAACCTACTGTGGGGCTTCAGAAAAGGGGGAAGAAGGAGAGAGGCTCTGGACACCAGGTAGGAGCACCCTCCCTTCTAAAGGATTCTTCACCTCAGTGGGTCTCCTTAGAGGGGTACCAAGTGTGTGGCCACTGGGTGATTCACAAAGTAACAACACATGTACCTTACATGGTAAGAATAACATACCAGTGGGAAGAATAAAGTTGTTCTTTCTCAGCATTGATGTGATTTAGAGAGGAAACCAGGAAGGCTGTTCCAGAGGAAAGCTTTCTCATATGCCTGGTATTGATTCTGAAAGCAAACCATGTATTATCATGTCTTCCAACCTGCCCAGATTAAGAGAAACCAAAGGGACTTCCTTTCTCTTCCCTCTTTCTTTCACTTCTGTGACACTGTGCGAGCAGGGTGGGCCTCTGGAAGCCAGTGTTGTCTAAGGCAGAAGTAAGAGGGAGCGCATGGCAGATTTGCATGGGCAGGGTAATGTGTGCAAATTCCACATTGAAAATATTTCTTCTGGATAAAAATAATGTGAACATTATTTTCAAGGTTTTAAACCTGTGCTGTAAACATGTAAGAATAAGTAAAAATGACACCTGCCATTTATTGATTAAAGAAATATTTCATTTAATCCTTTCAACACTTCTATGAAGTAGGTTTTAATATTATCCTCAATTACCAAATGAAAAATCAGGCCTAGAGAGGATCATTCAAATGCAGAAAGCGAGCTTTGAACCCAGGAATTCTGACCCTAGAGTCCATGATTCTAGCTCATATGCATTCTGAGTAATGGGAAAAACAGCTTATTTAGCTCTCATTTAGATTTTTTACAAATGAAATATCTATTTTATTTGTATTTTTAAAAATTTCTAATTACAAAACTCCACATTTTCAATATAGAAGTGCAGATGAGCAAAAAGGAGCAAAAATAATCCACCCACTCAGTTGTCTGACTGTCTTAACAGTTGCTAATACTTTGGCATTTATTCTCCCAGACATTTCTATATTTATACATATATGAATGTTTGCCACCAGCTTTTCTCACTTAATGATATATCCATGGTAATAGATATATATCTATGGTGGGGTTTTATTTTTTGTTGGTTTTTTTTTTTGCCAGTGGAGTTTTTAATATTAAGACTTCTTATTGTTTCCCAGATTCTAGTAATTATAGGCTATTAAAATCAGGTAAGTGGGTCAGAAGAAGCAAAATAAGCATTGAAAACAGAGGGCTGGTTTTAAGCCAAGCATTCAGAATCCTTTCCCAAGAGAAGCTTCAGAAGATGGCATTTTACAAGTGCCCTCCCAAGCCTTTCCAGTTCCCCACTGCAGGTGCATGAATACTAGAGGGCTTGTGAGGACCTTCTGAGTCCCTAAAACTGGCTGAGATGGGGTGCAGAGATGAGAGTGGAGGTGGTAGTGGTAGTAGGTGGGGAGTATTTCAGGACAGTAACATTTACACCCTCTTTCCTCCTCTTCCTTCTCTCCTTCTTCATGTCCTCCTTTTTTCCTTCATGTCTGTTCCATCTTCTCTAGAGAGGTCCTCTCCTGAAACAGGGGCTCTAGTGAGGGTCCAAGATGCGGTGCTTGGTCCTGGTCCGATTGTGGTTTCAGGTGGGCAGTGCTTTCCAGGACCCCTGCAAGCTCCGTGAGGCAAGTGCTCCCTTGCTGTGGCCTTCAAGGTGATGGGATAAATTTTTAGCAGGAGAAAAGCCCACTGCCAAGTTCTGACAGAAACAAAGCATTACATCTGAGTTAGTCCACCTGGAAAGGCAGCCAGGTTTGAGGCAGTGGGAGCTGAGCTCTTCTGGCCTCTTGTGGTGCCAGGTGACATCTAAGCATCATCAGGATAGGTGCCTTTATTTGCTTTGGGATCCACAAGGTGAATGTCCAGCTAGCCCAGGGCACTGCCCTTTGGACTTCAGTGGAGACTAGCGCTGCTGTCCTACTACATTTTACCAGTGATAGCATTAAATATTGGCAACCTCAGCTGTAATTATACATCTCCATGGTGTTTCACACTGTGGGCTATTTTGTACATTGTCGCTGAGCCTCCACAATGCCAAGGATTGAAATAGCTCTTGTGGACTTTTGTCCATCACATGCCTAGAATTTGAAAATAACTTTGAGGGAAGGGGCGGTGAATAAAGCTAAAAAGAGAACACCAAATCCACATGATAGATCCCTTTCAGTTTTCTTCTTCTTCAGGAGCCTTGGACTCTGCCTAAAATTATGGATTCTTTAGTGTCTTGAGAATTCACAAGGGAAGTCCCATTTGGTTTATATATATATATATATCCAAAGAAGAGAGGGTTATTTGGATGTAGAACTTGGGTCTTACCCACCTACCGTAGCTGTCACTTTTTTACAGCTTTATAAAGTTAAAAAGAGTCAAGGATTGAGGGTACTCCGAGGAATTCCATTCCATTGTGGCTTCAGGTGGCCCAATGATTTGGTACCAGATGACTTCTTTTTTTAAATAATGATTTTTATTTTTTTCCATTATAGCTGGTTGACAATGTTCTGTCAATTTTCTACTGTACACAAGGTGACCCAGTCATACGTACATGTATACATTCTTTTTCTCACATTATCATGCTTCATCATAAGTGACTAGACATAGTTCTCAGTGCTATACAGCAGGATCTCATTGCTAATCCATTCCAAAGGCAATAGTTTGCATCTATTAACCTCAAATTCCTAGTCCATCCCATTCCCTCCCCTTCCCCTTTGGCAACCACAAGTCTGTTCTCCATGTCCATGATTTTCTTTTCTGTAGAAAGGTTCATTTGTGTCAAATATTAGATTCCAGATATAAGTGATACTGCATTTGTCTGTCTCTTTCTGACTTACTTAACTTAGCATGAGAGTCTCTGGTTCCATCCATGTTGCCGCAAATGGCATTATTTTGTTCTTTTTTATGGCTGAGTAGTATTCTATTGTGTGTATATACCACATCTTCTTAATCCATTCATCTGTCAATGGACATTTAGATTGTTTCCATGTCTTGGCTATTGTGAATAGTGCTGCAATGAACATATGGGTGGATGTGTCTTTTTCCAGGAAAGTTTTGTCCAGATATATGCCCAAGAATGAGATTGCTGGATCATATGGTAATTCTATGCATAGTTTTCTAAGATACCTCCATGCTGTTTTCCATAGTGGTTGTACCAATTTACATTCCCACCAACAGTGCAGGAGGGTTCCCTTTTCTCCACACCCTCTCCAGCATTTGTTATTTGTGGACTTATTAATGTTGGCCATTCTGACAGGTGTGAGGTGGTACCTCATAGTAGTTTTAATTTACATTTCTTTAGTAATCAGTGATGTGGGGTATTTTTCCATGTGCTTGTTGGCCATCTGTATATCTTCTTTGGAGAAATGTCTATTCAGTTCTGTTGCCCATTTTTCAACTGGGTCGTTGGCTTTTTTGCTGTTGAGTTGTTAAAGGTGTTTGTATATTTTAGAGATTAAGCCTTTGTCAGTTGCATTGCTGGAAACTATTTTTTCCCATGGTACCAGATGACTTTGATACAGTAATTTCCTAGATCCTCCCTTTCTGTCCCCTGTGCCTCATATGAAGGCCACTTCAATAATTAAAGCCATAATCTCACCATCAACAAAATGAGAGTTACAGATTCTTCTTCCCTTTTTCCTTGTAGGAGGCAACAAGGTTCCAATGAGAGAAAAATTCAGAGATTGGAACATCCAGGTAGAGGCCCAGAGCTACTCACAGCTGTATGTGCAGGCCACCTAACCGCACCAAGCCTCCTCGATCCATCTGCAAGATGGGAATAATGTTTATTCCATCAGAGTTGATGGAGGTATTAAGTGAGATAAAGTACTTAAAAGTACTTAAAATCTGGAGCCCAGAGCAGATGTAAATTAGTATTATTTGGGGGGATATAGTGACGGTGGATGAGATCATATCTGGAACACACTCAGAAAAAAGGAGCTAGAAGATACAGAAAAGATTGATGCTATTGCCCCATACTGGGTGTTTCCCAAGAGAGAGAATGTGCTGACCAGTCTCTGAGTTTAACTGAACTCTTCACGCCCCAGACTTCTGACACTGTTTGAGGGCCAGATTCCCATGCGTAGCAGGATTAGCCGGGAAGCTTTCCACATTCTAAAGCTAAAGCTAGTGATTTAATGAGCCTTGTTCTGGTGTTTATGCAAGTGTAGATCAGTGAGACTCTGGGGTCACAAGTGGATTTTGGAAATGGAAACAGCATGATGCTTTGTGCATAGAGTATCCTGATCACTTTATCTTGTGTACCCTTCTGCCCAGAGAGCACAGGGAAGTCCTGCTCACAGCTCATGCCCAGCCCTTTCAGAGAGTTCTGGAGGCCTGCAGCCACTCTCCCGTCTACCTTCTTTGGGATTCTGTGCAGTTATTCGTGCCCTGCCAGACCCCGCCTCCTGGCCTGCTTGCTGCCATTTATCATGTCTCCATTCGCATAACCTCATTGTGTAATTTCCCCTTTGTCCTGTTGAAGGTGGTTTTGTACAGAATTACTTGTGATTCTTGCTGAGGTTTTCATGACTATGAGGATTCCGTAATGTATGTAGTTTGTGGTCATGGAAGACACTTCTTGGCCTGTGAAAGTTGGGAACATTCAAGAACTCCAGATAAGGAGGTGAATGATGGGATGTGAACCTGAACCTCATGACCCTTCCCTGTCTCAGGGTCCAGTCTCCAGCTATTCAGATTCTGCCCTTTCCCTTGGGGGCCACATGTGGGGAGACATTGATCTCCTGCAGCATCCCTGCTCTAAAGAAATGCTCAGTGGGTAAGCCTCTTCACTCAATCTCCTAAGGAAAGGAAACAGGAAGAACATATTGCTCCCACTTTGGAAGTGGGGATCCTGAGATCTTAGAGGGCCCTGGGTCTTGGCAGGCAGGTGAACAGTCCTTGCTGGATGTAGGGTATCTCTTCCGTCCTAAAGCAAATCTCTGACTCTTGCCCTATTTGAGAAGGAGCTCAGGTGGCCCTACTCTTCGCCTAGCTCTCCCTCCTTCCTCTCTCTCTTGCCCTCTCACAGCCCACCCCACAGTTCCATACCACAAGGCCCCTGTCTGTGGCCTGTCCCACAGAGAGGGCTAGAGCTGAGTTCTCTGACTCCTGAGCTGTGCTTCTCTGTTCTCCTCTGAGCAGAGGTGGATCTTTTTGAAAAGCCAAAGAGCCACTTCTTGCTTTATACCCCCAGCAAGCTTTCCATCACCAACCCAGCCTGAAGGAGCCCCCAGGACTGAGCGTCTCTTACTTAGTTCCTCACCAAGACCCCTCCACTCATATCTTCCCAATTTCCCAATCTGGATCTTTGCCTAAGCCATTTGCCTTGCCTGGCAGATTCCTCCTCTTTGCCTTCACCTTTTAGACTTTTTAAAGTTGGCTCAAAAAAATGTGTCTCCTGCTGAAGACTTCTCCAGGGCTCTCCATCTTACTCAGTCACTCATTACCTAGCCTGCCTGGCTCAGTGTCACAGCACCACTTTGTACTACTGTCACACCTCATTTCTTTCCCCTCCTTGGAGAATGAACTCTTCTACATAATTTGATTTCATAGAGAACCAAGATGTAAACCTAAGTACTTCACGCTGAAACTCTTCAAATTTCACTTTTATTGACAGTAAACTTTCTGAAATGCAGTTTAAACTTCCCATGCCTTGTTTACAGATCATTCTGAACATAATCCCACTTTTTCTTTTTGATGCCTCAGGCTGCATGGCAATGTTCACTCATTCCAGTCATGAGCAGAGAGACCTCCAGGGCCACTGCAGAGGCCAAGGTTTTCCTTTTCCTTTACTGAAGGTCTTGTCTAACATTGCAGGGCTGGCTTGCATTCAGAGGGTCCTGATCAGGGAATATACCCCCTAGAGAGGTAAGTGTCACTCCCTGAGGGCCCTGGAGCAGCCCTGTGGCTACAAGCCATGTTTCATTTGGATGATGACGATGATCTTAATGGCACACCGGGGGGAGCTGAGCTCTAAATGACCCAGGCCTTTTAAAACCACTGAAACCCCAGCCCCAGAGTGCACCAGCAAGACTGGAAGAGGCAGGATGATTCTTCCAAAAGATTTCTCCTCTTATCCCTTTGAACTTTGCATCACTCCATCTTTATTTTGCTGGTTTTTATTTAAAGAGCTCTAAGCATTTCAATCCACATCAGCTTGTCGGTTTCAGACACATAGGTACCCAAGGACTGGCCTGTGCCTGTCACACAGTACTGCTGTCAGCTCCGCGCCAGGGGCATTAGGGCTTTGATATTTAAATGATGGTCATGAAGGCTTTCAACCAAACCATATAGCCCTGTTCCAGACACAGGCTCTTGGGGGTGTTGTCTGAGTCTCCCTCCCTTTTGAGTATTTTCAGATCTGACATGTCTCTTATTTTCAACTGCTGAGGGAGACAACTCAGGGTCCTGGGTAGTTGATGTTGGCATTGTGCCCAGGGGAAATGATTTCCAGGATTTCACAGGTGATTATTTTTAACTGGATCTTTTTTGCATATATATGTCATATCAAAATCATGTTTCTTCTAAGCTAAGATGAGCAATGTCATAAAATCCAAACTGAGAAAGGTGAAATCCCCCTCTGGGGCTACAGGAGATTTTGCATTTTTATATGATTGTATTTCTCCCAGTGGCTGGTCAAGCATTAGTGTCTTCAGGATCCCAGAACTAGGAAATGCATCCATCTCTAAGATAAAAGCATTTGTAAGGAAATGTTTGTATTTCTAGATTTACTCAATTGACAAAAATATATTGGATCCTCCAAAATTTCTTTTATTTGGTACATTTCAAACTTTAAAAGAGATTCCTAGTCTTTGTAATAACAAGTGAAACATTGCAAAGATATGTGTAAATAGAAACGCTAATTATCTCTTCACTCCCACCTCCCAATCCCTCCCTCCCAAGGCAATCACAGTTAGCTTGCACATTTTTCTTCTTACACATACAAAAAGAGGTAAACATATGTAAATATAAAATTCTATTTATTGTTTGAAATAATTTCTATAGAACACCCTGCCTATGATTATTATACTTTGAATGATTTTTCCATTTTCTTCTGATTATAAAATTAATACATGTTCACCATTGGACATTTGAAAACAATGAAATTATAGAAAAGAAAAAATCCTCACTAACTTGGAGATAATTACATATAAACTATTAATATTTACTGGCCTATTTCCATTCAGCACAGCAGAATGCAAAGGACATTTTGCTTGGAGTCAGATAAATGTGAATTCCATGCCAGCATCCGCCATTCAGCAGTTATAGGAGCCTACTCAAATTCTTTTACCTTTCCAAGCCTCAGTTTTCTTATCTGTAACATGATATAATAGCATAATCTACCACGTGTAATATAATGTTTGTAAGTGGATCCAAAACTGGCAGCCATCATTGTCAGTAGTAGTTTTTTCCAGTAGATAGCTAGGTAGGTAGGTAGGTAGAAAGAGAGCCTGAGGGAGTTCCCTTCATGGCTCAGCCAAAACTAATCTGACTAGCATCCATGAGGACGCAGGTTCAATCCCTGGCCTCACTCAGTGGGTTAAGGATCCGGCATTGCCATGAGCTATGGTGTAGGTTGCAGACATGGCTTGGATCCTGTGTTGCTGTGGCTGTGGTGTAGGCCGGCAGCTACAGCTCCGATTAGACCCCTAGCCTGGGAACCTCCATATGCCGAAGGTGTAGCCCTAAAAAGACAAAAAAAAAAAAAAAAAGAGAGAGAGACAGAGAGTCAGAACCAGGCTTTGATTTATCCTGACTTCATTTAATCTTCTATCAGGAATACTTCCTCGGATCACTAAGTAAATAGTAGTCTTCAAAACATAGTTGTCATGACTACATCATGGGGTTCTTCCTTCCGCAGTGAGGTAAACCACCCCCCTCTTGTTGAACATTTTGATTATGTCTAGTTTTTACTTTTATAAACCACAGTTACTGTAGTTAAACTGCTAAAAGTAAAGTGTGAAATCCATTCCAGTTCTTAGTCCTCCATGTTTTTCTGATCTTCAGGAGCATTACCATTCATTCAAAGCTATTGACATTTTAGGGCAAAAGACTAGATTTCTCTCATCTTAGAATTTTGGCCCAGGCTGTGAGAGGTTAAATAAGAGGTTTCAACCTTAAATAGTGGCTGCAATTATAGTCATCTGGGGTGCTTTTAAAAACATATGTAGAGTTCCAGTTGTGGCTCAGTGGGTTAAGAACCTGACATAGTGTCTTTGAAGATGCAGGTTAGATCCCTGGCTTTGCTCAGTGAGTTAAGGATTTGGTGTTGCCAGCTGTGGTATAGGTTGCAGATGCAGCTCAGATCTGGAGTTGCTGTGGCTGTGGTGTAGGCTGACAGCTGCAGCTCCAATTCAACCTCTAGCCCAGGAACTTCCATGTGCCTCAGATATGGCTGTAAAAATAAAAAATAAGAATAAAAACATTTGCTGGGAGTTTCCTGGTGGTCTAGTGGTTAGAACTTGATGCTTTTACTGCTGTGGCCTAGGTTCAATCCTTGGTCTGGCAACTGAGATCCCACATCAAACTACTGTCCACTGTGGCTAAAACAAACAAACAAACAATAACAACAAAAACATATGCTGCGAGGTACTCCCCTCCCCCACTTGCCACCCTTAGCCCCCATTCCGCTTTGAGCAGTCTGGGTTAGGGCCTGAGCATTGCTTTTCTCCTTCAAGCTCTTTTATCTACCCCTCAGTCCTGTCCTATGAAACAGGATTGCATGATTTCTTAAGGCTTCTGCCATCTGAAGGATTATCAGAAAAGTACTCTAAGCTAAGGAAGTTGTATGGTCTCCCTTACTGGTCTCCTCTATGGGCTTATGATCTAAAAACAGTGTTTCTCAACTAGAAGACAATTTGCCACCCGACCCCACCAGGGAACATCTGGCAATGTCTGGGGACGTTTTTGGTTATTACATCTGGGGAAGGGGCTGCTATTGGCATCTTGTGGGTAGAGGCCAGGGATGGTGCTAAACATCCGAGTACGCAGAACAGCCCCTGTATGCATTTTCTAGGAGGATTCTAACAAAGTACCACAAACTGGGTGGCTTAAAACAACCGCAGGGTATTGCCTCACAGTTCTGAAGGCTGGAAGTCTGAGATGGCGTGTTGGTAGGGTTCATTCCTTCTGTGAGGGAGAATCTGTTCCCAGCCTCTCTCTAGATCTCTGACAATCTCTGGCATTCCTCTGTATCACTCCAGTCTTGGCCTTCATGTTACAGGGTGCCCTTTCTCTGTATGTTCATGTGCCCATCTCTTTCTAAGGCCACGAGACATGTTGGATTAAGGCCCACTCAATTCCAGTTTGACCTCATCTGTACTCATTATATCCACATCGACCCTATTTCCAAAAATGTCACATTCTCAAGAACTAGGGGTTAAGGCTTCCACATAGCTTTTTGGAGGGACATAACTCCACCCATAACAGCCCCACATCATAGAATCACCCAGCCCAAAATGTTAATAGTGCTACTGTTAAGAAACCCTCTTCCATAGTATCTGTGGATGAAATCCGGAAAGGCTAGAACACGGTAGATAGGAGTCATCCAGGAATGTTGAAAGTAAGCAGGGACGACATCCACAAGGTAAGTCAGAGGCAGTTGGCTCATGGAGATCGGTGTAGGACCCTCAGGGACATGTGTGACCACAGAGAGTGAAAGGGCTCAAGGAGCCCTGTGCTGACTGGGGCAGAAGCGGGTACGGGCGAGCCCCTCTCCTTCTTCACCCCATCACCTGACTCCCATTTCCCTGGGTCAGGCACACTGTTCCCTGCCTGTCCTTTTCCGAGTAGAATGGAAGAGAAAAATAAATCCATAAGCCCCAAGGTTTTCAGCAGTATTTTCAAGCCAGCTGTCTCATCTTTCTAAAGCCCTACCTTCTCCTTCTCAAGCCCGCTGCCTCCCACTGATAGCCAAACATAGAATATGGAAAACAGTAAAAACAGCAACACTGCAAAGTTACTCTTTTGAGAGAGAACATCGCTTTGGGTACATTTCCCCACCCCCACCCCCTCCAAATCTCCTGACTGGGACCCTGGGCAGCAGGTGGCCCTACTGTCTTTGTTCCTCCATGGTGATACTGTCTCACCAACTGCTCTTTCTTTGGATTTAAGAATTCCACATGATGCTGCTGTAGGTGTAGGCCCAGCAGCTACAGCTTCAATTCGACCCCTAGCCTGGGAAACTCCATATGCCACAGGTGCGGTCCTAAAAAGACAAAAAAGAGAGAGAGAGAAAGAATTCCACCTGAAAATGTACTTCTGCAGGGCCAGGCACAGGGAAGTCCACCTATCCACATCTGAATGCTCAGGTCTGCCTTCCTCCCTTCGAAAATATTTTTGTCTTCATTCTTCTACTGGGATGGGGGGAGAGGTCACATGTTCCCCTTCATTATTTTGCCCTTTTGAGCTGACTGAGGGGAAGGAGGGAGGGGAAGGGTGGCCAGGGTGGAGACTGTGTTATCGAATTCCCAGAGCAGTGGATTGCTTCCCAGCAGGGATATGGGTACCAGCTGTCTGCATCTGGGACTTGCTTAGTGGGAAGAGGATTAATTGCTTCCCTCCACAGTCTGGAGAGCTTTGTGTCTGCTCGGCACTCTCCTGGTTTTGATCTCCCAATTGCCCAGCTCCCTAAGACCCTCCTCTTAGCCCCAGCCTGCAGCTCTGGGGCAGCCTCTGGCCTTTAGGCCCCTTCCCATCTGCACCATATTCTTTTTGTTCTGTCTAAGCATCAGGCCTGACTTAACATACAGACCGGTCTCTGCCTTCAGTTGCTCTCCGTGCCCTGGAGACATAGGTAGTGAGGGTCAAGGAAAAAAGTTGGTCCTTGCTTTGTTTCTCAGTCCCCTAGGAGTGGCCAAATTTTCTGAATCTGGCTGGTTCTTTCGTACAAGCTGGACCTGCTGTTTTCTCTCAAATCATGGTTTATAACCTGTATCAGTAGCCTCTGGGATTGACCCTTCCTTTTGGTCCGGAAACAAGGTATTGCTTTTTATTATTATATTGAGTTGATAATATGCTAATAGTTAATTGCCATTATTGCTTTTGCTGTTTTGCCTGTGAGTGCCTAGGTATTCAGTTTTCAGTCTTCATGTGAGAGAAAACACATGGAAGTTCCCTTAAAGCCTAACATGTAAGTCAAGAGGATTAGCAAGGAGTAGAATGGAAAAGAAAGAATCAGTAAAGGAAAACACCCTGGGAAAGACCAGTTGCTATTCTTCTTTCAGAACCCCTCAGCCTAGGTACATTCTTAAACACATTAGACTGTAGGAAAATAAAACTTTACTTTAAAAATGTGGAGCTCTGAAAGTACACCATTTATCATTAATAGGAGAAGGCATCGAAGCATTTTAGATACAGAGAGGAATTTCTTTACTTTGTTCTGGGAATCTAATCCCTATTTACATGGAAAACATATTCCCAGTGTGCTAAATAAGGGGCTTACAAAAGAACTTTTGATCAGTACTTTATCCTTAATCTTGGGACTACCTACACTAGGAGATAAAGTAAACATCCACTTCCAAGCCTTACTGCAGAGTTTTGGGGTTGAGTACCTATTGAGAGCAGAGCACTGTGCTGACTAAGTACATTGATGAATAGCTGAGAGAAAAGATGAGTAAGACAGGACTCTTTCCGTCAGGGAGAATTCAGTTCTGTCTGGAAGTCAACATGTACACACTGGAAATGTGTTGCAAACAAAAGGATAGCAGTTGCAAATGAACAAGTACAGTGTCATAATTTGAAAATCAAAGATGTAAGAGTGAGTATGGTGCAAACTAACAGTGAAGCAGAGGGGATGGAGACTTTACATTGAGTCTTTGAGAGGTGCATGGTTCAATGAAAAGAGCCTGGGGGTTATAGTCAGAAATACCACTTTCCATTTTCCAGTTCTGTAACATTCTTCAAACAAGTTGCCTAACCTCTCTGAGCCTCAGTTTTTTTTATTTGTAAAATGAAATTAATAATGCCTATCTTATTATTGGTCTTAAAGCTTAAATGTAATGTATAGAGAGAGCCTAACACAATGCCTAGTGTACTATATATACCTGGTAAAGTGATACTACCTTCTTTGACCCTTGGATTGTTTAGAAGTATCTTATTTAGTTTCCAATTCTTAGGAGATGTTTCAGAGATATTTCTATTATTGATGTATAATTTAATTACATTAGATCAGAGAAAATCTTTTTATGACTCATATCCTTTTAAATTTTTTTATACTTGTTTCATGGCTCAGAATATGATTTATCTTGAAAAGAATGCTCATTCTGCTGTTTTGGGGTGTATGGTCTATAAACTAAATCAAGTTGGTTGAGAGTGTTCAAATATCCTATATCCTTACTAATTTCTTGCCTACTTTTCTATATATTAATGAGAGGGGACATTAATTCTCTGTCGTAATTGTGGATTTTTCTGTTTTTCCTTGTAAGTTTATCAGTTTTTGCTTAACATATTTTGAAGCTTTGTTATTAGGTACATAAATGTTTAGAATTAATATATCCTCTAGATGAATTGACCCCTTTACTATTAAAAAATCACCTTCTTTCCCCCAGGTAATATTATTTTCTCTGAAATCTACTATGTTTGATATTAATGTAGCCACCCAAGCTTTATTTTGATTAGTGCTATCATGTTATATTCTTTTCTATCCTTTTTCTTTTTTCTTCTTCTTCTTCTTCTTTTTTTTTTTTTTGCTTTTTAGGGCCGCACTTGCAGCATATGGAGGTTCCCAGGCAAGGAGTCGAATGGGGGCTGTAGCTGCTGGCCACAGCCACAGCCATAGCAACACCAGATCAGAGCCACTTCTGTGACCTACAGCACAGCTCACGGCAACGACAGATCCTTAACCTACTAAGCAAGGCCAGGGATGGAATCCGCAACTTATGGTTCCTAGTCTAATTCATTTCTTCTGTGCCACAATGGGAATTCCCTCTATCCTTTTGCTTTTAACCTATTTGCATGTTTACATTTGAAGTGCATTGCTTATGGACAGCCTGGAGTTGAGACTTGCCTTTTTATCCAATCTGACAATCTCTGTCTATTTTTGGTGGTATTTAGAGAATTTATTTAATGTGATTATTGATGTATTTAGATTTGAATCTATCATCTTGTAAATTTTTTTTTTTCTATTTGTTTCACCTGTTCCTTTTTTTGTCCCTGTCTTCGCCTTCCTTTTTTGGATTAATTGAATTTTGTTTGTGTTTAGGTCCATGGGTGTAGCACCTGGAAGTTCCCAGGATAGAGGTCAAATCGGAGGTGCAGCTGCTGGCCTATGCCACAGTAACAGCAACACCAGATCCGAGCCACGTCTGTAGCCTACACCACAGCTTACAGCAACACTGGATCCTTAACCCACCAAGTGGAGCCAGGGATCGAACCCACATCCTCATGGGTACTAGTTGAGTTTGTTTCCACTGAGCCACAACAGGAACTCTCTGAATATTTTTATTATGATTCCATTTTATCTCCTTTGTTGGCTTATTAGCTATAACTTTTTTTAGATATTGGTTTGGGGGTTGTTGTTTTGTTTTGTTTTTTATTTTTTATTTTTTGGCCACCCTGTGGCATGTGGAGTTCCTGGGCCAGTGGTCAGATCTGAGCCGTAGTTGCAACCTACACTGCAGGTTAGGTTGCAGCCTATTCCTAATCCACTGTGCCAGGCCAGGGATCAAACCTGTGTCCCAGAACTCCAGAGACTATTTAGTTACTTTAATGGTTACTTCAGGGTTTATAGTATTTGTCTTTAACTTATCACAGTCTGCTTCAAGTGATATTATCCACTTTACAGTACAAGAAACTTACAGTTGTATACAGTTTATCCAGTGCAGGTTTGTACTGCTTAGGTCCTCTTATACACAGATATTTTTCAGTAGTAAATACTACAGTACTATGATTGGATGAATCTGTGGATGCAGAGGAATTTCAGACATGGGGTGGGGCTAACTATAAGGTATATACAAATTAACCCCCATGTTATTCAAGGTCAGTTGTATTTCTGCTTCTCCCTGGTCTTCGTGTTATTGTTGTCCTGTGTTTTACTTTTATATATGCTGTAACACTACACTGTCACGTTTTGTTTAACTATTCAATTAGCTTTTAAAGAGATTTAAATAATACGAAAGAAATCTTACATACTTATCCACATAAGAGCACTCCCATTGTTCTTTATTCCTGTTGTGGATCTATATTTCCACCTGTTACCATTTTCCTACTTTCTGAAGGACTTCTTATAACATTTCTTGTCATCCAAGGCTACTAGCAAAGAATTATTTCAGCTTTTGTATGCCTTATAATGTCTTTATTTCAGTTTACTTTTGAAAAATATTTATGATGGGCATTGAATTCTAGATTTACAGGGGGTTTTGCTTGTTTGGTTGGTTGGGGTTTTGCTTGTTTTTTAGTTTGAAGATATAATTCCACTGTTTTCTTGATTGCATTGTTTCTAATGAGAAGTCTGCTATAGTCCTATCTTTGTTCCTCTGTGTATAATGTATTTTTTCCTTTGGTCACTTTTTTTCCCAATTGATTTGATTTGGATTTTATATGCCTTGATGTAGTTTTCCTTCTGTTTCTTGTGTTGAGGGTTTGTTGAGTCTCTTAGATCTGTGGATTTATAATTTTCACTAAGTTTGGAACTTTTTGGTTACTATTTCTTCAAATATCTTTTCCATTTCCTTCTCTCTCCTTTAGAGATTTCAATTACATGTATATTAGCCTTTGTAAAGTTGTCCCACAGTTCACTGATACTTTATTTTTAAGCATTCTTTTTTCTCTGAGCACTGTATTTATTTATTCATTCATTCATTCACATGTTAAAGTATAGTTGATTTACAATGTTGTGTTAGTTTCAGGTATACAGCGTAGTGGTTCAGTTCTCAGCATTTTGAGTACTTTCTGTTGCTATGTTCTTGAGTTCAGTCGTCTTTTCTTTTGCAACCTCTAACCTGCTGTTAATACCATCAAGTATATTTTTCATCTCTAAAAGTGCAAGGTCTTTTTTTATGTCTTCTATTTCTCCACTTAACTTTTAGAACATATGAAATAGTTAAAATAACCATTTTAAGCCCTTGTATGCTAATTTCAACATCTATGCCAGTTCTGGGTCAGTTTTGATTGATTTTTAGTCACATTGTAAGTTATGTTTTCCTGCTTCTTTGTGTGACTGGTAATTTTTTTTACTGGATACCTGACATTGTGAATCCTACCTGTCAGTTGCTAGATACTTCTGTATTTTTATAAATATTCTTAAACTTTGTTCTGGAATACATTTAAGTTACTTGAAAAAAAAAACTTCATCTTTTCAGGACTTTCTTTTAAAATACATTAGGTGAAAACAGAGAAGTGCTCAGTCTAGGGCCAATTATTCACCCCTGCTAAGACTCATCTGAGTATCTACCCAATATCCTGTGAATCACGAGGTTTTCCAGTATGACTGATTAAAAACAGGCACTATTCCTTGACCTAAGAGTACTGAAAGCTGTTATATCCAACCCTTTCAAGTGGTTCTTTCCCTGGCCTTGAGTAGTTTCCTCACACACAGGGGGATCCTCTGCATATCTTCCCCAGATTGGATAAGAAAGGAAGGTGAGAGAGATTTGTCACCGGTAAAGTACTATTCAAATGATATTACTTTGATTTGCCTTCTTTCACTAACATCAAGATCCAGAAACCTGTCTCTGTGCTTCTATGTCTCTCTCTGTCTCTCTTTTTTTTATTTTTTATTTTTAATTCTTGTGTCCTTTTGCTGCTTTCCTCTCCCTGTTCATTGGTTCCAAGTGTCAGCCTGGAAAAATAATCATCAGGAGGGGAGTTCTATCCTGGTCCTCTGGTAGTTTTGTTCTCCAGTCCACACTGCTTCTTTTAAATTATAAGAGTAATTTTGGCCTCATCCTTCCTTATCCCCAGAGCATAAAGCCAAGAGTGTTAACTTCATATTATCAAGGAAGTCAACTCTTGACACTAGAAATGTTTTTATGCATTGTCTCTTCCATACCTTGGCTTTAAAAAGCCTGCCTCCTGTCCCTCTATTTCAGCCTAAGAAGTTTGAAACCATAGCCAGTAAGTACTGCTGGGATGCCTGTATTTTTAGAGACAATTTATCCTAGAACACTTTGTCTCTTCTCTGAGGAAAAGGCCAAAAAGTAATGGCTATGGCAGGGGGAATGGAAGGTACAGGCATAACTTAGAGATATTGTGGGTTCTGTTTCAGACCTTTGCAATAAAGCAAATACCACAATAGAGTCACAAGAATTTGTGTTTCCTAATGCATATAAAAGTTTTGTTTACACTATATTGTAGTCCATTGTGTGACATAACGTTATGTCTTTAAAAAAAAGTATATGCCTTGATTAAAAAATACTTTATTGCTAAAAAATGCTAGCTATCATCTGAGCCTTCAGCAAGTCATAATAGTAACATCAAAGATCACTGATCAAAGATCATCATAATAAAGATAGTAATAATGAGAGAATTCGAAGTATTGCAAGAATTACCAAAATGTGACTCAGAGATATGAAGTGAACAAATGATTTCAGACAAACAGTACTGGTAGACTTGCTCAACACAAAGTTGCCACAAACCTCCAATTTGTAAAAAAAATGCTATATCTGCAAAGCACAATAAAATGAAGATGAGATTTTATGCCTATTGACATAAGGGTTGAATTATCTAGGGCATTTTATCTGGTGGACACTGGCATGGGGGAAGGAAGAAAAGAAACTGGCCATTTGTATGGCCCAAATCTCTGACTCAGAGTTGTGGCTACCACAAGTCCTGCTTAAAAGCCCCAGGGGCAAAAGGATTGATGTACTAGCACTCATAACCCATTTTTGCAATATCAATTAGGAAATGCCAGCAAGGGTTCAAAACTAAGGCAGAAGCTAGCCAACTGGGGAACCAAAGGAGGCCTAGGAACTGCACTCAAAGCGAGGTTGATTTGGTCAGAAAGTGAGCAGAAGCCGATTGTGATCCTTGCTTCAATGTGAGGCAATGACAGGCATCAGTGTATTACTCTGTTACTACTTTAGTTGATATCCCATAAGCAGATTCTTATTTCAAGACTGTGCCAGGAGGTGGGATAAGGCAAATGAGTCTGAATATTGATCATGAATTCTGGCATGTAAGGTCTTACACCAAGTAGTTGATGAGGGCCAAGGACTGAATATTAGGATTGCTGGGGATTGATGTATTGTTTAATTTATTAATTCAGTCACTGAATTTTTATGGAGTACTTACTGTGTCAGGCACTAAGGGAAAGAGGTGAAGGACTACCTGCCCCTGTGTGGATGAGACAGGCAAACATTTGCATTAGAATATGGTAGGTGCCAAGGCAGGTGTTGGCACAGATCACTCTGGGAACTCAGAGGAGTGCATCTAAGCCAACCTTGGGAGAGAAGTGGAGCAGAGGGTGGACTTCCTGTAGGAAGTGACTCCTGGACTGGGTCTTAAAAGGTAAGAGTTGGTCATGTTAAAAAAAAAAACAATAAAGTGGGGGAAGGGCACCCCAGGACTGGGGAAGATTCAGTGCCATGAGTTCCTGGAAGTGTAAGCAGTTTATTTCACAAGCTGTTTTTAATAGAATGATGTGAGTTGAAGCTGAAGAATCAGATGAAGAAGAGCCTTGGTGGCACCCTGAGGTGTTTTACACTAAAGGCGGTGGGAAACCACTCAACAGCAGAAGTAGAAGAGAGTTGTGACCAGATCTGAATTTTATTTTATTTTATTTTTATTTTTGTTTGTTTGTTTTTTAGGGCCACACCGTGACATATGAAGTTCCTGGGCTAGGGTTCATATCAGAGATGCAGTTGCTGCCCTATGCCACAGCCACAGCAACATGGGATCTTAGCTGTGTCTGTGACCTACACCACAGCTCATGGCAACACCAGATCCTTAACCCACTGAGAGAGGCCAGGGACCAAACCCGCATCCTCATGGATACTAGTTGGGTTCATTACTTCTGAGCCACAATGGGAACTCCCAGATCTGAATTTTAGAGGCTCTTTCTGGTAGAGATGGGGTAGAGGGCTGCATAGAGGGTGGAGCAGGGAGCCTGGCTTTTAATGATGAGCCTGGTTCCCTCCCACCCTTTCTCTCTGTAAAATCTCTTATCTAGCGCTCCCCTGCCTTCTCCACCATGATTTCCTGCCACTCTCTACTTTTAGTTGGGTTGGCTCAACATATCCATACATGATACGCTCATTCCCATCTCTGAATCTTGTTTGCTCAGCATTTAATAAGTACCTACTGTATACAGTCATGGTGTCTGTAGTGAGGAACCAAAGATGAGTGAGTCACAGAACCTACCTTTAAGGCATGCACAGACCAGGAGGAAGAGACCCAGGGAAGCAAGTAGTTACATGAGCATGAGCATGGCTGTAGGATGAGATAAACAGAACACAGAGAGAGGGGAACCTGGCTATGAGAAATCTCTCCTTCCCTGAAAAGTTGTGCCCAACCTCCAGCTTCTGTCTACATCTGTAGAGAGGCAGGGTAGTGTCTCTAGACACTATACATCAGTCAAACCTCTCTTCTGCCTACAACTGTTCAGTGCCTGTTCACTGCTTTGGACAAAAACACTTGCTCTGGTGTGCAAGACTCCTCTTCATCTGATAAGGTAGTGTCATGGTTTTAAGCTTGGGCTCTGAGATCAAACAATTAAAATCTTGGTTCTACCACTTTTGAAACATGTGACTTTAGCCAGAAATTCCTTTTGCCTCAGTTTCTGCATCTATAAAATGGGGCTGATGTCTGTATTGACTGCCTAGGGTTATTGTGAAGATTAAATGAGTTAATATGCGGGTAAACCTTTAGAATGGTCCTTGGCATGTGAAAAGTATTTAATCATTATTGGCTATTATTATTCTCAGTTTTTGCTCCTTTTCTTCTTGGCACCTATATATCATGTCAATAAATTTTAACACCTAATTATTATTGTGTTGTTTGTCCCATTTAATGTATTGTGACATTATTTATCTCAAGCATGATTTCATTCTCCTTTAAGGCAACATACATTACATATATGTATCTGTACTCCTGAGACACCTACAGTGTTGAATATGTCTTAGGGTGGCCAGCCATCTCGATTTGCCCAGGACCAACTGGCTTTCTGGGACATAAAACTTTTATACTAGAACCGCAAAAGTCCTGGGCAAACCAGGATAGGTTGTCCACTTTACATGCAGTGGGCACTTCATTCTTGCTTTTTATTTACCACATATTGGTCCCAGACTTAACTTGAAAGCAGGCCTGCTTTGGCTTTGCCATAGATTTTTATTTATTGGCTAGAAAATACAAAGTCTCAACCTCTGGGTTTCTTTGGAATTTCTTGAGATTCCCTAAAGTTTAAAGTGGAAGATTTGAGGGATTCTTGAAAAAAAAAAAACCTTTCTCCCATCAGCTCTGGGCATATTTATTAGAAATTGTGGGGGTTCCCGTTGTGGTTCAGTGGTTAACGAATCAGACTAGGAGCCATGAGGATGTGGGTTCCATCCCTGGCCTCGCTCAGTGGGTTAGGGATCTGGCATTGCCGTGAGCTGTGGTGTAAGTCACAGAGATGTGGCTCGGTTCTGGCGTAGCTGTGGCTGTGGTGTAGGCCAGCGGCTACAGCTCCGATTAGACCCCTAGCCTGGGAACCTCCATATGCCAAGGGTGTGGCCCTAGAAAAAGACAAAAAAAAAAGAAAAAAAGGAAAGAAATTGTGGGCAACCCTTTAAGACGCTTATTTACCCTTGCCCACAGCCCTAGACGTCTCCTCCTGTCTGTCATTTCCCATCTCTCCTGGTATTTCCATCCTGACTCTGAGTACTTCCTGCCCTTGCTTTCCAGAATCAATATACTCTTACTTAACTCTGTGGCAAAGCCTCTTTCCTCTCACAAAGATCATCTGTTTTTCCATGAATCCCCCAGGTGAGGCCAAAGGACCTTTTTTCCTTTACAGCCTCACCCCAGTCCCCAGTCCCACCTCACCTGCTTTGGGACAGTGTTTGCTTTAGGCAGTTGCTGGTCAGACAGCATTCCTGAAGGATCCATGGCAGGTGGATGGGGAGTGCACTCTCTTGGTATTCCTTGGAGCCATAACAAGGGTTTGCTAAAGCCCTGCTCATCTTCTGCGGTTCCACCGAGAGGCTAGGTCAACATACTCTGAGAGGTTGCACCCCACCCCCCCACCCCTTGTGTATTAGTGTATTAAGGCTGCTGTAATAAAGTACCACCCACTGGGTGACAAACAATGGAAATATATTGTCTCACAGTTCTGGAGGCTAGAAGTCCAAGATCAAGGTATCAGCCGGTTTGGCTTTTTCAGAGGGATTTGAGGGGGAAACCTGGTCCATGCCTCACTGGGGAGCTTCCCATGGTGTGGGGGCAATCTTTGGCATTCCTTGTCTTGTAGATACATCCCCGATCCCCCCCACCCTCAGCTTCACGTGGCATCCTCTCGGAGTGCATGTTTGTCTCTTCACATGGCATTCTTTTTATAAGAACACCGGTCATATTGCATTAGGGGCCCACCCTACTTCCCTATGACCTGATCTCACCTAATTACATTTACAATAACTCTGTTTCCAAATAAGGGTCCCATTCTGAGGCATGGGGAGGGGGTTTAGGGCTTTGACATGTGAATTTAGTGAGGATACAATTCAACCTTTAACACCCAGGTCTTCAGGTGAGTCTAAGAACTCCATGGAGACTGAAGACCACTTCAGACAGGAGCAGAGTAAAGCATCATACAGCCATTGCTCCAAAATCCATTCCTGTTCTCCACTCACTTTACATTTGGTCCTGTTTCTGTTGCCAGATTCACATTGTCACCAATAACCATTGGCTCACCACTCTATAGGGCACTGTGCCACTGTGGGGATATCAGGAAATATTATGTACACCTGAGTCACCAACTTGAATTCGGGGTCAATCAGGAGATCTTTTTTAAGTGAAGCCTGCTGAGGAAAAGGTGTATCCATGACATATGTATCATACTGGCATATGTGTATTATCGAGGCAGTGGCTCCATCTTGATGAACAGTAATTACAAGCTGGTTGCTATTTAAAATGCTCTGGAGAATAGAGACACGGGTTGGAGGAGAGTGTGTATATGTGTGAATGTGTGTGTGTGCATGCAGTAGCTTAAGATAAAATCACCAGACTCCTCCCCAACCTCCCTGCAAGCTTTAAGCCTTCACCGGGCACATAGGGAATCGCCTGCATCTCCTCACTCTGGCCGTGTCTGCTTCCTTCTGTCAGCTCCCTGAGTTGCTGACCCCTTCCCCTCCAAAGAGATAGCTCTGTTCCAAAAGATAAACACCAGTAGTTGCAAGGGACTTGGGGGAAAAGTCGAGCAAGTCTCCCAGTTATTATTTTCCTGGTGTTCTCACGCAGAAGCCCAGCTGATCTCCGTGGATGAGGTATTCTCAACGCTGGCAGTTACAGCCTGAGATGTGAGGGCAGTGATGGATCTGCATAAGGGTAGGGGGTCAGGGCGCAGCTGGGGAACAGTGATTCTCGCATATCTCCTGGCTTCTTTCCTGGGACACCCTGTCTCCGAGAGATCCCAGGGATGGAGGAGGCACCTAGCTAGTGTCCGCTTGTTCCGAGCTGCCAGGCAGGCTGCTGGCTTGCTGAGAGGCGGGTGAGCTGGGTGCTCAGCTCCTCAGTGCCAGATCTGGGAGCTCTCGGCTCAGTGCCCACGCCCACACCTTGTGCTCCAGCTCTGGGCAGCCCTGGTGGGCTGGGGGAAGGCGCGAAGCTCCGCTCCTGACTGCAAGTTGACTTTACCTCACTGTTGTTGCTGGCAGAATACGTACACCAATGCGGACAAGCTCCTAGAAGCAGCGGAGCAGCTGGCTCAGACGGGGGAATGTGACCCGGAGGAGATCTACAAGGCAGCTCGACACCTGGAGGTGCGCATCCAAGACTTTGTGCGCAGGGTGGAGCAGCGGAAGCTTCTGCTAGACATGTCTGTCTCCTTCCACACGCACACCAAAGAGGTAAGAGGATTGGCTGGGTTGTTGTGCTCAGGCAAAGGTCAGGTTGGCTTCCTAACCCCCACCCCCCACCGCCCCAGGGTCCTGGTTGGTCTGGGGGTTACTAGCCTCCTAAGGTTGATGCTGTTAGCAATTTGCTCTTGATAACCTGTATTTAGGTCTCAACGAACGTGGGGCAAAATTTCCTCCTCAACTCTAGTGAGGAGGGGGCTGGAGAGGCTGGTGGTTTTGCACTAGAGAATTCAGTCTGCAGCTGGAGAAATTTGGGGCTCCCTAGTATAGAAATAATCACCATAAAGAGACAATATTATAAGCTCAGAGACTCCCTTTCCACACCACACCCAGTTTCTCTTGGTTGCTGTTTCCTATTAGAAATCGGAGCCCTGCAGAACTTTGATCATCTTTGCTATCAGCAAGGGACTAACAGAGTTTGCAAATGTGTTCTGTGTTTCTGTTTTATTTTCTTCAGAGGATTAAATCCTCTTAGTGAGGTCTGCCACGGGGTGACTTAAAGTGAAATGGTCCTCACGTTTCTCACTGTGGAGTGACAGCCAATGAAGGAAGGGAGACTGGAGTGCCTTCCACCCGGGAGGAAGCCAACTGGGCTTAAGTCTGGCCCCTGAATCATTCTCAGAGTGGAGAAAGGAGAGGGGAGGATGGATCATGTTTCAGGGTTGGCAGGATAGAAGGGCCCACAGAGGAGGGTTGCAAACCTGCAGTTACTTTTTGATTCTGATTAGCACAGGGCACTCTGAAATTAAGTAAGTGGCCAGTGAGGAGGCATGTTTAGCATCTTCTGTAATAACACCCTTGGCAGATGAACTCATTAGGTGTATGCATGCTTGTGTGCCCCCCCACCCCAAAATCATTTTAATGGAGTATTAATTAAAGTTTGATTGCTGCTCAGGAAAAAAATTAACCCAACTTAATTAAGTTGATTTTTGATATTTGAAATGCATTAAGAAGCCTGGTTGTTACTACTTCACAGGCTTTTCTAACACTTTGTGGGAATGAATGCAAATCATTGCTGTGCCTATCAGAGACAAACATGCAAAGATAATGTTTTTTAAACTGAGATTCCCCAGGCAGATGAAGGGCTGGCGAGCTCCACGAAGCTGGCTCAGCTTCCTCACTGTGGGACCTACCACCGCCCTCTGAGGAGCATCTGTAAAGCAAGGGAATTAGCTCTAATCCAGGCTTTCCTGCCTGGTTGTCTGCTTGCCTGTGGCTCACCCCATTCTTAATAATCGTCTCAGAAACCAAAGGCACGTGTAGTCTCTTAATTATGAGCCTGTGGGTGAGAGAATGGAGCATGAATGGACAGGAGTCATGTTCCTTGCGAAGGCTGTGGGAGTGTAGGCTGTCAAGGGAGGTGTGGGCTGTCAAGGGAGGTGGTGGACAAGGTCAATTTCCATGGAAGTTCTACTCCTGGATGGGTGACTGTGGCTTCTGGAAACCCTCTCCAGCTACATCTCCCACCTCATGTACTTGGAACTAGGAGGCTGGGATTCCCGTCCAGACCCTGCTGCTGTAGAACCATGTGAGCTTGTGCAAATCACTGTGTCTCTGGCCCTGGGTTGGCTTATCTATAAAATTATGCAGTTGGATTCAGTGGCCCTAAGGCCCCTTATGGTTCCAATGTGATTCAGAATTCCTTTCTTTTTCTTCCCCTATTCTTCTGCTTTATTTGATATTGATAACACTAATTAATAATAATGGTAATTAGGCCTGAAATCATTCAGGCGATTTGCCTGGCCTAAGATTTGGTTCATTGCAAGTACTCAGTGTATATTAGATAGTATTTGTTTCTGTTTGAGTACCTTCTGCTTGCTGGACTTGCTATATATCATCTCATGTAATCCTCATGAGAATCTATGATAGTGACTTTATTAAACGTATTTTCACATGGGGAGACCAAGACCCAGAAAACAGAGCTGCTTAGGGCAGCAGAGACAACCTCTCTTCCTAAATTCTCTCTCCTGCTCTGACCTGCTACCCCACACCCTGTCCTCCTTGTCCCTGCTTGTATCTCCTCCTCTCCTCTGCTCTTCTTCCTTCTCCTTACTCTTTTCCTCTTTACCTTTCCAAACCTGAAAGCAGGGGCTGGATGGGAGGATAGCTCTTAGCTAAGAAAGATAAAGTGTTGAGAATGTGGCAGATAGGAACATCCAGGTATTCAGTTATCAACCATCATTTTCCCAGGTATCTCTTGAGCCTAAGCTTAGTCTTATTTGTACCTGAGACTTGTTTTCCCAACATGGCTCAGCTCATACAACCACATTCATATGAAAAAGTACTAAAGAGAGCAGCATGATACTGGGTCAAGTGAAGAAAGAGAGAGGGAACTAAAATGGATTTGGCTCTGTGTGTGATCAACTATTTCTCTCATCAGTGGCCATGAGAATTGTCGTTTTTTAAATTCCAGTTTTACAGATCAAAAAAATTAATCATTGATCCAGGATCTAGTAGTGAGGATGTGGCAAATGTAGGAATTGATCCCAAGTCTTTCTGACTCCAAAGCCTATACATTTTCTCACAAGCCTTTCATAGGAAGCCTTCATTTAAAGGCCAAGGAACAGAGACTTTGAGTTTTCTCTGCCAGGAATTTGTTGAGCAGAAGGCTATCAGAAAGTAGCATAGTCTCCTTCTTTGGGATCTCCAGATATGAGAGGAATTAGAAAAAGTC
Organism: Phacochoerus africanus; assembly: GCF_016906955.1. Classification (NCBI taxonomy): domain Eukaryota; kingdom Metazoa; phylum Chordata; class Mammalia; order Artiodactyla; family Suidae; genus Phacochoerus; species Phacochoerus africanus. The sequence continues at coordinate 216,342,799 of NC_062544.1, read as the reverse complement.
CTTCCTGGATGCAGTGGGGTGTGTTATGGTGAGGCTCTTTCTATCTGAGAGATTTACAACTCCTAGATCACACAGACTCTGACTTCAGGATGCAAAGAATAGCATCCTTTTGAGTGGCCGTCATGGAGGGGCTGTTCATGGAGGCCATCCTGCAGGTTTTTATATCTGCAAGTTTTCTCTCAGGTATACCTTCCCATCCCTAAACTAGTCTGTCAGAGGTCTCTTTCAGGCACAGTAGAGAATAAGACATGTATATGTATGTCCGTATTTATATATATGTACATGCATATGTGTATGTGCATGCACATATATTTGTGTTATAAACACACACATTAAGTAAAGCATGATCTTAGATGCCAGGGAGATCTGATTTCCAGATCTAGGTCTTCACTGGGCATGCTGTGTGCCTTTGAGAAAAGTACTTGGTCTCTGTTTTAATAGAGACTGCTTTGTATACATAATAGAGATTCCGTTATATAGATTTTGTGATAACTATGATGATGATGATGATTACAAAATTGAGTAGCATAATACTAATACCTGTTTTTCTCCTACCAAAAAACTGTCTCCCAAATTTACTCTTAAAGCATCTCTAACGTAGGGTTAACAAGAAACTTGAGGACTCAACTCAGACATCATTTTCTCTTGAAATTCTCCCCTGGGCCTTCCAACTTCCCACCCAGATGGGCCAGGAACACCGTGTGTTCCTCACTGATGGTGCTGGGACCTCAAGGGGCTGATTGGCTCTTCCTCATTAAATTGGAAGTGCTCGTAAGTAGAGGACACATGTGGATTTAGATGTGTAGATGTAGATTCTACTTCTGTGTCTGATACGTAGGGATGCTGAATAAATATTGGACAGGTTTACTTGACAATGAGAAGCTGGCCATTTCTCCTAAAATAAAAAAGAGAGAGAAAATTGGGGGGGGGAAGTAGGGGGATAAAGAGGGGGCAAGGGAAGCCCATTCAGTTGCAGTATTCATCTACTCCAGTTCTTTGACTTGAACTCTACAGGCAGCAAACAGAGGTCAGTTGGGTATTTCAGATTGCTTGTGGGAGCTTTCTCCTAGTGCCTGTGTAGCAGGCAGAAACAGATGATTAGGTAGGCAGAAGTGAACATCCTTGGATGACCTAAGGAAGCATAACTCCTGCATTTTGGTCTTTCCTTATTCACTTTAATTTCTCTCAAGACATGCCACCTCTCAAACCTTACTAAGTGTGGGTCCTGTCTGGTCCTGGGTCTATTAACTGTTGACTTCTTCCTCTTGACTCTATAGGCAAACTTCCAGCTTTTTACAAGACAAGATTAGTAGCCAAGTTTAGTAGTCTGCAAGTCTGAGAGAATTTTGAGTTTCTTTGGATGTTTTTCTCTCTTAAAGTAAATAGAGTGAATGGAAGAATAATCTTCTGCTCAGTTTTGCTAAAGATTTAATCTAATTACAATCAGAGAGAAAACAGAAGATAAGAAGAAGATACTCTCCAGGATCACTTCTTCTTCAGGTTGCAGAGTCTGTTTGCCCTGCTTTGTGAATTCATATCCACTAAAGGAGTCTTGAGGGTTAAAGCCTTCTAGCCATTTCATTGCAGTATTATCAATAACCTTGAACAATTAGAAATCATCTAAATATTCCCTGTTAAGTGATTCATTAAATTATAGTGAATCTATAGAGTGAAATATTATACAATTATTATAAATCACATTGTCAGAGGTGATTAATGGCATGAGAAAGTGCTTGTGGCATTATGCATAAAAAACTGTATATCCATCATGTCCGCTATTTTGATCACACATAAAGACTGAAAAGAAATATACAGAGAAGTTAAGAATGTTATGGATGATTTAATTTCCTTTCCATATTTTGCTTGGTTTTTTTGTCATTGTTGTTTTTTTGTTTTGTTTTGCTTTTTAGGGCTGCACCCACAGCATATGGACTCTTCCTGGCTAAGGGTCAAATTAGAGCTGTAGCTACTAGCCTATGCCACCACCACAGCAATGTGGGATCCAAGCCATGTCTGTGACCTACACCACAGCCACAGCAATGCCAGATCCTTAACCCACTGAGCAGGGCCAGGGATCGAACCTGCATCCTCATGGATACTAGTCAGATTTGTTTGTGCTGTGCCACTATAGGAACTCCCTTTGCTTATTTTGTTTTACAAGTTTTCTTCAATGATATTTCCATTGAAAAATCACAAAAGATCCCAATAAATGTTACTTTACAAAAACAAAACTTTTCATCTCTTCTTAGAAGAGCTGCACAGTAAAGAGATGTGACAACACATGCTTGGAACCTCCTGATACATCCAGAACCTCACTTAATACAAATGTGCTGAACTTTCAGATGGTCTTCTTGCCTTGGGACAAGACACCAGCTGACTGTTTGCTGGTCTGGAGGCTTGGGGAGGATATTGGAAGATGCATTTACCCGAGGCCTCATTTTCTTTGTCCAGGAAAAAGGCATTTGTAGCAAGTGTCATCTGCTCTGCAGAGATTGTCCAGACAGAATTTTCTCTCCTTTGCTGTGTTTCCATGGAAATGCTGCAGTTGCTGGGTTTTCAAATTATCCATTTTTAGATATTTTTGTAGTAATAGTGTGAGTCAAATTAACTAAGGAATGTGGCCAAGATAATCAACCTTGGCTCTTTCTTAGAGTGTTTAATTAAAAGCCCATTTCCTTTCATTTATAACCCTGTGAAATCATTATTTCATGTTATGTCAGGCTCAGATAGGTACACACACACAGACACACCACAAATGCCACAGACACTCATATATGCACATGTCCCCTTACCCACCCACTGTAGAACCGAAACTAAATCAATCTTCAGAAGAAATGATGGCCTGGAGAACAAAAAGCGTCATCCTCTATTTCAGTTGCTGTACCGGTATGGTGTTTACTTAAGAAATAAAAGCTGGTAGTCAATGCCAAAGGAAAATGATGTCTGCATCATGAGAGAGGGACACTTTGCCCTGTGAAATTGGTGCTTCTTTCCACATCTCTCAGGGTCAATCAGGTGTATCAGCATAGTGGCTACCAGAGTTGTGCAAATATGGTTCAGCCAATCAGTAGGAGAAAGTGCTGGAGTAACATTACCTATTTCCTTAACCACTCAGCCATGAGTCTCATTATTTCTATAACTCCTGGTTTCTTCCTTCCTTGGTCCTCCCTTCTTGTCCTTTTCAGTTGCCCTTTTCCCAGGCTGCCCCACTGTGTAAGCAGGATGGGCTCCAGGGGCTGGCCCTTCCTGATATCGCTGGTTTGGGTCTTAGAGGTGACTTTACGCAGGGCATTGAAAGGTCGCCTTAATTCTACCCTTGCCATGGTTCTAGAAATTCTCAAATGAGGTTCATTCTTTGGGATGTAGGTATTTTTTGGTCACGATTACATGTGTTCTCTAAGAGAAAGACTACATAAAGTATATGTATATCAGTATGGACCAAGTAATTATTGTCAAGCAGAGAGCACAACCCTGAATGAATGGTTGTAGCACAGGTGTGTTTGATCAGGAAGGGAGGGACTGGAAATGGCTGAAACATAAGACTCTTTATGGGGAGTAGGTCAGTTGACAGCAAAGGTGCAGTGCTGATGTGTGAGACTCTACAAGCAGAGGATGAAGAGGATTATCCTAGGGGAGAGAGATGGAGGGAAAAGCCTGTGGGTGTCTGCTCCCAAGCTGCCTGACTCACTCCATGATTTCTCCTTGTTCTGGCAGTGGCTTGTGGAAACTTGAAGTGTAAGATCATTTGGCTCAGTCTCACTAGCTCCCTGATAATGGGCAAATTAGTAATAGAAATGGCTCTCTGCTGTGGATTCTGTTCAAAGGAATCTAGCTAAGCATGCTCCTCCAGGATAAGTCAAATGGGCACATACATAGAAGGAGATCTATGGAAGATTCAGATAGTAGGAAAGTTACAGCCTAAGGAATGAAATACGGACCCTTACTCACAGTTGAGTGACACTGATGCTTATGTTTGTTCACTCTGTGCCTCAGAGGTGCTTATTCAAAATCATAAGCCTGCAATTTAAACTTTCTGATATCAGGGGAAGACTGTGTGCATGTTTCTCGGGATTTGCAGTGGCTCTCTACTCAAGCTTCCTAGGTTGTAAATAGTGTCTTAACTTTGTAGCACAATTATCCTTGAACTAGTGCTTAATTCTCTGGACTTTGGCTGCCTTGGTGTCGAAGGTGTGACTGCAATTTTTTAGTTGAGAGAGGCCTTTTTATTACTACCTCTTCTTTACCTCAGCTTCTGGAGAGAACTCATATCATGTTAGGGTTGGAACGGATTTTAGAGATAAGCTACAGAAATCGCAAACACACACCTGTGCACGCGCACACACACACACTTGTGCACGTGCATTTTATTTTAGGTATGACGCAATTAAAGTAAAGTAGTTTGCCATGATCATAGAACTAGTCCGACAAGGGCAGAATCAAGAATTATCACCAGTGGGAGTTCCCATTGTGGCGCAACGGAAACGAATCTGACTAGGAACAATGAGGTTGCAGGTTTGATCCCTGGCCTCACTCAGTGGGTTAAGGGTCTGGATCTGGCATTGCTGTGAGCTGTGGTGTAGTTTGCAGACTTGGCTCAGTTCCTGAGTTGCTGTGGCTGTGGCTCTAATTCAGCCTGGGTACCTCCGCATGCTGTGGGGTGTAGCTCTAAAAACCAAAAAAAAAAAAAAGTCCTAGGAATTCCCTGGTAGCATAGCAGGTTAAACCCTGGCCTGGAGGAGGGAATGGCAAGAGATATTTAAAGTGCTAAAAGGAAAAAATATGCAACCTAGAATACTCTATCCAGCAAGAATATCATTTAAAATAGAAGGGGAAATAAAAATTTTTTCCAACAAACAAAAACTTAAAGAATACAGGTTAAAGGAAATATTGAAAGGGCCTCTCTAAACCAAAAAGAAAGGAAGGAAAGGGAAGAAAAAAGAAAAGAAAAAAAAAAGAAGAAGAAGAAGAAGAACTAGGACTGAGGAAACCGCAATCAGAGAGCAGTCACTCAAATAAGCCAGCATACAGATTTAATCATGAACATGCTTCAAACAAAATAAAATTAAAAAGAAAAAAATAAAAAAGAGTCATCAAAACCATAAAATGTGGGCAAGGGATGTTAGGAAATAAATAACCCTTTTTGTTTGTTTGTATGTTTCTCTTCTTAATTTTAATATAGTAATGAAGTGTTTGAACTTACAGGACCATCAGGCTAAAACACACAATTATGGGAAGGGGTTAGCATACTTAAAAAACAGGGCAACCACAAGCCAAAACCAAATATTGCATTTGCAAAAAATGAAAAAAAATACACTCAAGCAGATAATAACAGGAGACCATCCAACCAAAAGAAAAAAAAAAAAAAGAAAGGAAGAATGGAGAACCATAGAATCAACTAGAACACGAGTTTCAAATAGCAACAAATAATCATCTATCAATTATCACCTTAAATGTCAATGGACTGAATGCCCCAATCAAAAGACACAGAGTGGCTGAGTGGATAAAAAGGCAAAAACCTTCAATATGCTGCCTACAAGGAACTCACCTTAGGACAAAAGATACATATAGATTGAAAGTGAAAGGGTGGGGAAAAATATTTCACGCCAATAGACATGACAGAAAAGCAGGAGTTGCAACACTCATATCAGACAAAATAGACTTTAAAACAAAAGACATAAAGAAAGACAAAGGAGGACACTACTTAATGATTAAGGGATCCATCCAAGGAGAGGATGTTGTTACTATCGTCAACATATATGCCCCAAATACAGGAGCACCCAGATACATACAACAAATATTAACAGACATAAAGGGAGATATTGATGAGAATACAATCATAGTAGGAGACCTTAATACCCCCCTCACATCAATGGACAGATCCTCTAGACAGAAAACCAATAAAGCAATAGAGATCCTAAAGGAAACAATAGAAAAGTTAGACTTCATTGATATCTTCAGGACACTACATCCAAAAAAAGCAGAATACACATTCTTCTCAAATGCTCATGGAACATTCTCAAGAATCGACCACATATTGGGGCACAAAGCTAATCTCAATAAATTTAGGAGCATAGAAATTATCTCAAGTAACTTCTCTGACCACAACGCCATGAAATTAGAAACCAACCATGGGAAAAGGAAAGAGAAAAAACCTACTACATGGAGACTAAACAACATGCTACTAAAAAACCAATGGGTCAATGAGGAAATCAAGAAGAAAATTAAAAACTACTTTGAAACAAATGATAATGAAGACACAACCTCTCAAAATCTATGGGATGCTGCGAAAGCAGTGCTCAGAGGGAAATTTATAGCAATACAGGCCTTTCTCAAAAAAGAAGAAAGATCCCAAATTGACAACTTAACCCTCCACCTAAATGAATTAGAAAAAGAACAAAAAAGTCCTAAAGTCAGCAGAAGGAAGGAAATTATAAAGATCAAAGAAGAAATCAATAAAATAGAGACTCAAAAAACAATAGAGAAAATTAATAAAACCAAGAGCTGGTTCTTTGAAAAGGAAAACAAAATTGACAAACCCTTGGCCAGACTCACTCAAAAGAGGAGAGAAAGAACCCAAATAACCAAAATTATAAATGAAAAAGGAGAAATCACAACGGATACAGCAGAAATACAAAAAACCATAAGAGAATACTATGAACAACTATACGGCAACAAGTTTGACAATCTGGAAGAAATGGACAATTTTCTAGAATCTTACAGCCTGCCAAAACTGAATCAAGATGAAACAGACCAACTGAGCAGACCGATCACTAGAAATGAAATTGAAGAGGTCATAAAATCACTCCCTACAAATAAAAGTCCAGGACCAGATGGCTTCACACGTGAATTTTATCAAACGTACAAAGAGGAATTGGTGCCCATCCTCCTTAAACTCTTTCAAAAGGTTGAAGAAGAAGGAATACTCCCAAAGACATTCTATGATGCCACCATCACCCTAATCCCAAAACCAGATAGAGATACCACCAAAAAAGAAAACTATCGCCCAATATCATTGATGAATATAGATGCAAAAATTCTCAACAAAATCTTAGCCAACCGAATCCAACAACATACCAAAAAAATTATACACCATGACCAGGTTGGGTTCACCCCAGGTTCACAAGGATGGTTCAACATATGCAAATCAATCAGCATCATATACCACATTAACAAAAAAAAAAAAGTCAAAAATCATATGATCATCTCAATAGACGCAGAAAAAGCATTTGACAAAGTCCAACATCCATTCACGATGAAGACCCTCGCCAAAGTGGGTCTAGAGGGAACATTCCTGAATATAATCAAAGCCATTTATGAGAAACCCACAGCAAATATAATCCTCAATGGGGAAAAACTGAAAGCCTTCTCACTCAAATCTGGAACAAGACAGGGATGCCCACTCTCACCACTGCTCTTCAACATAGTTTTGGAAGTCCTAGCCACAGCAATTAGACAAACCAAAGAAATAAAAGGCATCCATATAGGAAGAGAAGAGATCAAACTGTCACTGTATGCAGATGACATGATACTATACATAGAAAACCCGAAGGACTCAACCCCAGAACTCCTTGAACTGATTCATAAATTCAGCAAAGTAGCAGGATATAAGAGGAACATTCAGAAGTCAGTTGCATTTCTGTATACCAGAAATGAACTATTAGAAAAGGAATACAAAAATACGATACCTTTTAAAATTGCACCTCACAAAATCAAATACCTGGGAATACACCTGACCAAGGAGGTAAAGGACCTATATGCCGAGAACTATAAAACTTTAATCAAAGAAATCAAAGAAGATGTAAAGAAATGGAAAGATATTCCATGTTCCTGGATTGGGAAAATCAATATTGTAAAAATGGCCATACTACCCAAAGCAATCTACAGATTCCATGCAATCCCTATCCAATTACCCAGGACATTTTTCACAGAACTAGAACAAACAATCCAAACATTTATATGGGACCATAAAAGACCCAGAATCGCCAAAGCAATCCTGAGAAACAAAAACCAAGCAGGAGGCATCACTCTCCCAGACTTCAAGAAATACTACAAAGCCACAGTCATCAAGACAGTGTGGTACTGGTATCAAAACAGACAGACAGACCAATGGAACAGAATAGAGAACCCGGAAATAAACCCTGACACCTATGGTCAATTAATCTTTGACAAGGGAGGCAAGAACATCAAATGGGAAAAAGAAAGTCTATTCAGCAAGCATTGCTGGGAAACCTGGACAGCTGCATGCAAAGCAATGAAACTAGAACACACCCTCACACCATGCACAAAAATAAACTCCAAATGGCTGAAAGACTTCAATATACGACAGGACACCATCAAACTCCTTGAAGAAAACATAGGCAAAACACTCTCTGACATCAACATCATGAATATTTTCTCAGGTCAGTCTCCCAAAGCAATAGAAATTAGAGCAAAAATAAACCCATGGGACCTCATCAAACTGAAAAGCTTTTGCACAGCAAAGGAAACCCAAAAGAAACCAAAAAGACAACTTACAGAATGTGAGAAAACGGTTTCAAATGATGCAACCTACAAGGGCTTAATCTCTAGAATATATAAACAACTTATACAACCCAACAGCAAAAAAGCCAATCAACCAATGGAAAAATGGGCAAAAGACCTGAATAGACATTTCTCCAAAGATATACAGATGGCCAACAAACACATGAAAAAATGCTCAACATCGCTGATTATAAGAGAAATGCAAATCAAAACTACCATGAGATATCACCTCACACCAGTCAGAATGGCCATCATTAATAAATCCACAAATAACAAGTGCTGGAGGGGCTGTGGAGAAAAGGAAACCCTCCTGCACTGTTGGTGGGAATGTAAACTGGTACAGCCACTATGGAGAACAGTTTGGAGATATCTTAGAAATCTATACATAGAACTTCCATATGACCCCGCGATCCCACTCTTGGGCATCTATCCGGACAAAACTCTACTTAAAAGAGACACATGCACCCGCATGTTCATTGCAGCACTATTCACAACAGCCAGGACATGGAAACAACCCAAATGTCCATCGACAGATGATTGGATTCGGAAGAGGTGGTCTATATACACAATGGACTACTACTCAGCCATAAAAAAGAATGACATAATGCCATTTGCAGCCACATGGATGGAGCTAGAGAATCTCATACTGAGTGAAATGAGCCAGAAAGACAAAGACAAATACCATATGATATCACTTATAACTGGAATCTAATATCCAGCACAAATGAACATCTCCTCAGAAAAGAAAATCATGGACTTGGAGAAGAGACTTGTGGCTGCCTGATGGGAGGGGGAGGGAGTGGGAGGGATCGGGAGCTTGGGCTTATCAGACACAACTTAGAATAGATTTACAAGGAGATCCTGCTGAATAGCATTGAGAACTTTGTCTAGATACTCATGTTGCAACAGAAGCAAGGGTGGGGGAAAAAATGTAATTGTAATGTATACATGTAAGGATAACCTGACCCCCTTGCTGTACAGTGGGAAAATAAAAAAAATTATTAAAAAAAAAAACAAAAAAAACCCTGGCCTGGGAACTTCCACATACCGCAGGTGTGGCAAAAAAAAAAAAAAAAAAAAAATTATCACCAGTAAATATCAGTTCCTTCAAGAACTCCTCTCCCTGTAGGTTGTTTAGGTTATGATTTTACAGAAGAGAAAATAGAGAAAGATGTCACTAAGCCTTTGTCTCTGGTACTATAATCCCCTTTCCTATCTCTAAGTCCAATTCTTAGCAAATTATACGTGACATTTTATCCTCTTGGCCCCTTCCTTTCCTTATCAGGCTACTGACCACTGGGCTGAGTGGCATCTAATGTCATTCCTGATTGTTCATCTCTTAGCTGATTTTCCTTAGCTGTAGGCTTTAATCTACCTTAGAATAGAGTTTCTTTATAATGTAGTCGAGTGTATGACTGGAAATCTGAGAAATCAACTTCAACACATTAATCAGAGAGTACCCCTGAGGAGGACACGTTTTTTAAATGATGTTGCCTTCTGAAGTCGGTGTGTGTTCTCAGACATCCCTAATCTTTCTCTAGTCTTTTCTCTCGTAACACTGACACCTCAAGGTTAGTCTTTGACTGTCCCTACAATTTAGCTGCATGACCACGGGGTGGAAGGGGTGTCACAAGTCATGATGAATTTCCTCGGAAAAGAGTGAGGCTGACTTTCTCCTGAGACCTGCATCAAAGGTGCTCAAGTTTTAATTAAGGAGAAAATAAAAGGGGACCTCCAAGCTATGAAGCCATTAAAATAGTTTACGGATGGTACTAAGAACAAAATTATGTTAACTAAGGTAAAATCCTCACAACATCGATAAGCCTCTTTCTCTCTTATTCTTGCAGCATAAGCACCAGCTTCATCCTAATCAGCCTTCCATCTCAGTACCTGTCCTCCACTGACACACCGAGTTTATTTTTCTCCTCTTAAACGACCTATGCCCTATTAACAATTTTCGTCTCTCTCTCCCTCTCTCTCTGCATCTTTTCTTTTCTTGCTTTTTAGTAGAGAAATATCTAGACTTCTCAGTTTCTAGGCTTTGCTTAGATATCCCAGGACAAAGTTGCAAAAACATAGAAGAAAGGCTGAACTCATCCTAGCATATTGAAGGACCAAATCCAGTATTGATCTTTTATCAATATCCAAATGGAGTTCTTCACACTTTCCCTCTGTCTTCTAGTTGGGAACTGGAGGTGGCTTGGATCAAAAAATATGTTTTAAATACAATAATATCTAGCACTTACATAGCACTTACTCTATGCCAGGCACTGTTTCTAAGTGATATACATATATCTCTGTGTGCATGTCTCCGTGTGTGTGCAGATGAAATATACATATGCATTTATGTGTGTATATATATATAACTTATATAAATGTAGAGTATATATATACACACACACATATATATCTCACTTATTTATGTATGTATAGATATGACACATACATATATGTCAACTTATTAGTAATCTTTACAACTCTGTGAGGTAAGAATTATTATTCTTGTTCTACTGATTAGGAAAAACCGAAGTACAAAGAACATAGGTTACTTACCTAAGGTTATATAGGTAATATGTGGTGGAAATGGGATTTGAAGCTCCTTCCTTTCTTCCTTTCTTCCTTCCTTCCTTTAAAAATTGAAGTATAATTGACTTACAGTGTTGTGTAGAGTTTGAAACTCTTAACCACTGTAATTGCCTCTCTATACAATAATTTTTCAAAGATCCCGTTATCTCATACTCAAGGACTTCAGCATACCTGGGAAATGTCTTTGCTCTTTAGGCAAAATGACAGCCAGAAAGTACAAAGTAACCTCAAGTTATGCTGACCAGTATCCTGAACTTCCTGATTTTATACTGATTTGAAATAAATACACCCATACCTATAGGAATATGTATCCCAACTTCTATGGTCTGGAAAACTTGTTTTATGTTTCATAACAAAATGCATATTTGTGAAGAAAATAAACTGAACTAATTACATTCAGTTGCAAGCTGCTAATAACAGGGACTCTAAATAATAATAATTTTGTATTCCTTATAGCTATCATCACAGTGCTATAGGCTTACTAATAATGCTGTTTGTTCATTTAAGGCATTGATAATCACTGAATGGTTTTTCATAATCTTTGAAGTGAGCAGGGTAAATCTTATTCTGCCAATTTTGTAGATTAGGAAACTGAGGCCCAGAGAGGTTTTCACCTATCAAAAAAAAAAAAAAAACATTCTTTATACCCCCTTATTTGCTACCTCCAGGGCTTATTAATGTGAACTCAACCTCTTCTGCCACACTTAGGGCTTTTCCTCTCTAAAGAATAAGGAATAAATTGTCTGAAATCTGAAGACTATAGTCTCTCTTTGTTGTCTCTTTTCCTATCCCTGGTTACAAAAGCCATACCTGATTTTCCATACTGAGAACCAATAAGATGAAACAATAATTTTTTGATAATTTTTAAAATTATAGTTGATTTACAATGTTGAGCCAATTTCTGCTGTACAACAAAGGGATCCAGTCATACATATAAATATACATTCTTTTTCTCATATCATCCTGCATCATATTCTATCCCAAGAGATTAGACACATTTCCCTGTGCTATAGAGTAGAACCCCACTGCTTTTCCATTCTGAATGTAATAGTTTGAATCTGAGAACCCAAATCTCCCATTCCATCCCGTTCCCTCTCCCTCCCCCTTGGCAACCACAAGTCTGTTCTCTATGTCTGTGAGTCCATTTCTGTTTTGTAGATAGGTTCATTTGGGCCACATTTTATATTCCACATGTAAGTGATATCGTACGGTATTTGTCTTTTTCTGACTTACTTCACTTAGTATGAGAATCTCTGGTTGTATCCATGTTGCTGCAAATGGCATTATTTCATTCTTTTTATGGCTGAATAGTATTCCATTATGTATATGTACCACATCTTCTTAATCCATTCAAGATGAAATAATATTCTTAAGGTGGATATTTATCCGTGTTTTTAACGTGGAAATTTTACAGAATGTTAGAACCATAAGGTAACCAACCATTTTATTATATGCTTTCCCCAGCCAATTTTACACATAAAGTCTTGGTGAGCAAAGGGTATAGTGACTTATTCAAAGGTACCATGGATATGGGAAAAACAAGGGCCACAATCCACATTTTCTGGCTCCTCTTATCAATTTTTTCTCCTGGTAAAGCCATGAGCTTATCTTTCCTGCCAGTCAGGTAAAGAGTCCTTGTTTCTGAGGGAACATCAGACTCATCTTTCCCTCCATTATTCATGAAAATCCTCAGTGCGAGCAGTTAGAAGTGGAGCAGTGTGGCAGGCCACTGGAGACCTGTTTTCAGCGTGAGGAAGAGTTGTCAGTAAGTGAGTTTTCGGTAATTCATGTCAACTCTTCATCATTTCCAATACTTATTCCATTCAAAACACTATACTCGGCTCTTTTAAAGTTATCTGACCAGTACTACTATCCTGACTGCATTTTGTCATCTGAAATACCACAGGGGAAATGTCTCATACTTATACTGAAATTAAGATAAGCCATGTCTTTAGCGTTCAACTTTCTAACCAAGTAACCAGTCCTGAAAAGAACAAAATGATTTAGCCTAGCGCATATTTTCTTCATCTTCATTTGATTCTGATTGAGCATCACATTCTTTTTTGCATATTTGTAAAATCATGGTACATTCCTAGGAGTCAGCGTCTAGCTGCCTGGAGGAGGAGTGCAGAACCCTCCTTTATGAAAGATGAAATGATATTTGTCCATCGCCAGTTTCCTATTCTTCCCAGTCTTTCAAAGATGAGTAAGCTCCCTCCTGTAAAACCCGAGGTTCCCTAGACCATAGGGAAGTAAAGCTGAGGGTGGTGCCTGTCATTAGGGAATGCCAGCACTAGTGGAGTAAACTCAGCAGAGATGGGTAATGAATATAAATACAGAAATACAAATACAAAATGCTGATTGAGGGTAGACTAGGTGACCTCACTTCCACACTCTTGCTCTGACCCCAGCCCTGGCCTCTCCCTGTGCCCTGAGTGATCTCTGCTCTCTCCTCCACAGCTGTGGACATGGATGGAAGACCTTCAGAAGGAGATGCTGGAGGATGTCTGTGCAGACTCCGTGGACGCAGTCCAGGAACTGATCAAACAGTTCCAACAGCAGCAGACGGCCACTCTGGATGCCACTCTCAATGTCATCAAGGAGGGCGAAGACCTTATCCAGCAGCTCAGGTCAGCGCCTCCCTCCCTGGGGGAGCCCAGCGAGGCCAGGTCAGCATGGGCAGTGCTTTCCAGTGGGAAATGCCTTGGACTAGACACGAGATAAGTCATCATGTCCTGGTCTTGGCTCAGCCGCAACCAGCTTTGTGGTATTGTGTGAGCTTCAGTTTCTCCATCTGTCAGTCATGAAAATGCCTGTGCCGTACCCAACTTGAATTTAGAATGAAATAGTAAATAGAAAATCTCTGATGTTTCAAAGATTTATATATCACTGAAGATGTTAATCAGCCATCAGTAAATCATATAAACATAACAAAAATGTAGCAACATTCAATAGAAAATAAATAACATCTTCATGAAGAATGATGGCATATTTGGTCACGTGGAAAAATAGCCATTATGGAACATAGTGTTCTTTGGCACCTGTACTCAGGCTAACTCTGAATTCCAGTGCTCCAGTCTATAAAATGTGACCCCAAATGGCTGCCTTTGGCCCTCTGAGAATGTAGAGAGCGTGCACTGTTTTCCCACCCTGCTCTCCATCACTTACATATGACCTTTCCAACCGTTCCTTGCTGCCCAGAAAAGTAAAACTCCCATATTGCCCTAAACAAATATAGCTAAGAAAGAATCTTAGAATCCTGTCTCATATCTTACATTCATTTAGATTCATCCACACTATCGCCTCCTTAACATTGGCATCAGTGTCTAGCTTTCCGTCCCTGTCAAGGGCACCGGCTTCTCAGATAAAGTGTCATGAGGCCTTGAGCTGGCCCTCAGCAACCAGCCCTGTGCCCAGTTGCTGTGTAAATAGGATTTGATGGCGCTAATGATGTCTGCCTGCGAGGACTTTTTCCTATCCCCAAATCTCTGAGTGCCAGGACCTCTGCCAGCTCTGGACAGAAATAATCTCATCAGCAAGCCCCAGGACAGTCCTGGGGCCAGAGGGAATTACTTCACTTGGAGAAGGCCTCCCCCCCACATACCAGTTGTCCAATTAAATAAACAATGAGAATGTACCTTACGATGGCCCTGGCGTGCTTCTCTGTTGGATTAATCATTTCTATTCCAAACTTGCACATGAGATGTTCTGAGTCCTCCTCCTGCATAGTAATGAGACAGCCTCTTTCCTTTCTTCCCCCAGCTCATTTTCATGAATATATAATACATGACAGGTTTATCTGCCTACCTAGGAAACTCCACTGTTATTTGCTTGTGAAGAAAATTCCAAAGAGTAGGCAGTCACTTAACCTCCCTGGGCCTTCACTGCTGCAGTTGTATAATTAAGGGGTTCACTCTCTGGAGCTTGTCGCCTCTAGAATTGTGCGATGGCTTTGTGTTTTCTCTGCAAATCCTTTTCACCGTCATGGCTGGCCTCTCCGTGGGGCCCGGTCTGTGGATGCAATTTGTTCTTCTCCACTTCCACCCCTGCACCATGCCTGGGGGCTGCAGGCTACTCAGTGATGGTGAAGGCAATGAGATGGCTGGTGCCTGTCCTACAAGTTTAAGTTCCATGGCTTTCAGAGAGGACCATAGACATGTAACAAGAACCCCTGAGGACTCTTCCTTCCTCCACTAGTCTGATGCTAGCCTGGGCTCCCCTCCCTGTTATCAAGACCAGTCAAAGCAAGAAAGTCAATGATGCCTAGTGGACACTGGCAGGATGCTCACACCAGCCAGCACACACATCTTTCCTGGGCCTCCATGACTCTTCCAGCCCCAACCACCAAGAACCTAAGGGGATTTTGCATCATCTCTGTGATTCTTAGTGAATGTGACACTGACATAGGTGCTTTACACAATAGCCAGAGAGCCTCCTCTTCCTGTGGAAGCTGTATGATAGAGAAAGACTGAGGGGAGCAGTCAAAGAGAACAGTCATATCCTCCCAACAGCCATGTCCTCAATGAACTCATAGTGTGTAGCACTGAGTACACCTCTTCTGTTTTGTTCATGATTGGGGGAGTTGTGTAGTGCAAGGCTTTCGTGCTCAAAGAGGCCAGGGTGAGAAGGAAGGGGTTGGAAGCTCTCTGGATGATGGAAGGAGAGGCTCTTGACAAACTGATGCTCCCTTCAGAAACAAAATGTGAGTTCAGATACCATTGCTTCTGAGACAAACACTGTCCAAAAGACCTGGTTTTCAGAAAGGCTGCCAATGAGAGCATTCAAAACCAATGATTTTCCCTAATGACTTCTTAAATCATATAAAAAAATAATGTGTCCCAAGATAACGAATGTGCCTTTTTATTTCAAGTTTCAGGGCTCTAGCTTACTCACTCAAGGCCATGTAGAATCTAAACCACTTAAACTCCAGTTTTCCTATTATAGTGGTCTCTTTGGAGGTGTCACCACCACCTCACTTGTCCAAGTTTACCTCTTGACTCCCTCTGTGACTTGTCACCTCCCCTTGCTACTTTTGTATAGCCTCTCTGATCAGAAGCCCAGCCCTCCCATCTGCTTGGCTCATCCTTTTCTTCTGCGTTCTTTGTAATCTTTGCTGACTGTCCAGCCGCTTATGCTCAAGCCGCTACTCCCCAACTGGACCTGTGCCCCAGTCAGCACCTGACACTTCAGTGTCCCTTCAGGATTAACAGTCATTCATACGGCACGTTTCTGGTCACAGAGCACGTTCACACATGCCGTCTTATTTAACAAGCTGTGACGTGAGCAGGGCAGGGATTATTGTCCACTTCACAAGAGACAACTGGGCCTCCAGGAGGTGATTTCCCAAGGTCACCAGCCCATATATGTCAGAGCGGGGACTTTAGCCTGGCTTGCAACCTCCAGACCCCCTGCTTTCCTAACTACAGCTCAAAGCCTATGTAATAACACCAGCCCATCACTTTGACATAGAAATATAAAGTGGATAAATAATTTTGGCAGCCAAGATCTCATTTTATTTATTTTTTCATTAAAAAACTTTTTTTTTTTTGGCTTTTTAAGGCCACACCTGTGGCACATGGAGGTTCTCAGGCTCCATATCGAATCAGCTGCAGCTGCCAGCCTAAGCCACAGCCACAGCAAAGCAGGATCTGAGCTGTGTCGGCAACCTACAGCTCACAGCAATGCTGGATCCTTAACCCACTGAGTGAGGCCAGGAATCTAACCCACATCCTCATGTATACTAGTCAGGTTCGTTACTGATGTGACATGACAGGAACTCCAGATCTCATTTTATTTTAACAATGATCCTGTGAGGTAAAACTAGGAAGGATTTTTTTTCCCCATGTCTTTAACTTGTCTACCTTTATTTATTGTTATATGTGTATGTGTGTGTGTGTGGTGTGTGTGTGTGTGTATTGAAACTCTATGTATTAGACCATATATATGCATAAAACCACTCCATTTCATATTTGTGGAGCCCTGTTGCATGCGGTATTTGATTTGATCCCTGTTACAATTCTTTCTGTCCGAGGAAGTGGACAGCAACTAGTCTCAGAACTACAGTGCTGTAAACCCCAAAGAGGATACGGGTATCTTTGGTTCACCTACTAAGCAGACTGTGCCAGGCTCAAAGTAGGAGTTTGATAAACATCTCCCAATTGAATGACTCAACTGAGTCATGCCCCTCCTTGCTCAGGCTAGGAAGGCCCCTTGCTCATCTTTCACTTTTAACATGGCAAGGCCCCTCCCTTCTCTCTCCCGCTCTGTCACAGGGACTCGGCCGTGTCCAACAACAAGACGCCCCACAGTAGCTCCATCAGCCACATTGAGTCGGTGCTGCAGCAGCTGGACGATGCCCAGGTGCAGATGGAGGAGCTGTTCCACGAGCGAAAGATCAAGCTGGACATCTTCCTGCAGCTGCGCATCTTTGAGCAGTACACCATTGAGGTAGCAGGGCAGGGGCTGGTGGGAGGTAGAGGGCGGGCTGCCTCCTGGCCCAGGAATGAGAAGGGACTGTTATGCAGTAGCCCAAGGGAATTAGAGGGGGTTATACAACACAGATACCTTTTCAGAAATCAACAAATTCACACTCCACCATGTTGGATTCCCGCCAGTCTGTCTGACACCCACTGCCAAGCTGAGCCCCTCTCCTTGCTTTTTGTCTGGGATTATTCCACTGAGAAGGGCTTTGTCCATGTGTTTTGGTCTCTTACTTGGCGCTTTAGTTCCTGAAAGACCGTGAAGTTGGCTGCTTGGTGATGGAGGTAGAGCTGTTGGGTTCCATAGCTTCATGAATAGGTAGGTGTTAAATTAGGCAGTCTCCTCAGCTGGTGACCACAGACCAGGTATTAGATGGAATCACACAGCAGCCAAGGCCTCAGGAGCCACAGGAAGGAAGACCTGTATCTTCAGTTTGCTTTCTGCTTATCAAGAAAATAAGCATGTGCAAAGGCCATCTGCTGGTTCATCTCATTGATGCCTCGGTTCATTTTGGGAAGGTCAGAATCAGGTGTTCTGTTATATTTATGTCCCCTTTGCAATGCCTATTAATAATGTCTGCCCCACATAATATCCACCCTTTATTATGTCCTGCTTTGATACAATAACTAAAGCCAGGCCAGTAGGGTTTCTGGGGTATAAGAATATTCAACACCTGTGATGCTTTGTCCTTTTCAGAGATGGCAAAGCATTAAATTAAAAAGCTCCATCTTCTCTTTGCTCC
The DNA here is from genome assembly GCF_016906955.1 of Phacochoerus africanus. NCBI lineage: Eukaryota > Metazoa > Chordata > Mammalia > Artiodactyla > Suidae > Phacochoerus > Phacochoerus africanus. The sequence goes on along the minus strand of NC_062544.1, from coordinate 216,324,471 downwards.
TGGTGGGTGTGGTATGAAAGAAAACCAATTCTCCATCTACCATTTATTAAAACTTTACTTTGTATTCCAACCATCTCCTCCTAGTTGGGGCTTCTGGGAGGGTCTGGGATTGATCTTCCCAACAATATCTGTGGAAACTTCTGTGGAACTGGTTTGGAAGGAAAGCTATTATTTTTCAAATGTTGAAAGCTCCACTACCCCAGTCCCAGTCTCATTCCCGATCCCATACAGGACCAGCCAACTGTCCTGGCAACAGATGCCTCCTTGAATCTTGAGACCAAAAATGTTTATGATGAGAATCAGAATGTATAAGAGAAGCCATCCTAGAGCAGCCCTTCCTAGCCTTTGCTCTCTTATGCCCTTTCTCTTTTTTCCCTCTATCCAGGCTTCCTGGAAGCCACTGCAGTTTCTTGCTTAAAGGTGTCATGTTCTAAAAGGTGTTTTCTGCACAGTTTCTGAGACAAATGAAAAGAGAAGTCTTTAAATCTAGATCTCGATTATCCTTCCAACGTATCCCATAACATTAAGTGAATTTATACCTTTTATGTATAATTTATTTTGACTCCACACTCAAAAGGATTTCAGGTGGCAAACAGTATTAAAACGTATTGAAAGATCAGTGAAAATGCCAGTGGAAAATTAGAGATATTGGCTTGCAGCAAGGCGTGAATGGGGTGAACTTCATAAAGGTGGGGTGGCCAAGATCATAAAGAAAAGGAAAGAGGGGGTGTGGGTTATAGTTCCTTGGTAATTGGGAGTGAGACTCAGAGAGTTGAGTTTGGTTGCAGCAGTGTTGGCCCCAGGCACTCCCACGGCTCCATTTCACCCAGTGGGGAGTGAATATTCCATGGGGAAATTAGGTTAGCAGGTGTGGGCATTTGGCTGTTGTACTCTTTATTTACTCTCCTGTCATTCCAGATCCACATCAAACACTGCTTAAGGAGAGGGAAGTAACTTGAGGGTTTGGAGGTTTAGGCTTTATTTGATGATACGGCTGAGGCTTTGAGGTCAAGATTGCTGGTTCAGTTCCAGAATGGGTGGGTTAGCCTCACTTTGCCACTCGGGACTGTCCCCCTGACATCAGCTGGGGACACCACTAGGGTGTCTTTTGCCTGCCGTGATTTTGGGAAAATCCATTTCCAAGGCAAAGCGTATGCCAAAAAATACCCCCTTTTATAAAGAGTTTGCTGTAAATGAAATATTTTAAAATTGGATCCTGTTTAACTGGAGCTTGATATTTGAATTGTAGGCTTTGCATTTTTCAGCCTTTGGATCATATAAAAGTTCCCCCTCCCACCCTGACAGTCGCTTCCACAGCTTGGCATATACAGCAGAGCAGAAGTAGGGAAGTTGTATGAGGGTCTGATAAAGTGAGGGAGATACAGATAGTAAATAGACCAAATGAGGGAGATAAACATTTGGCTCTGCACCCTCTGGTTTAGGCAGTGACGCTCAGGTTTTAGAAGGAAGCTGGTTCCCCATTTGGGGTGTGGCCCGAAGCTTGGGACATGCTACATTTCATCTTAGACAGAAATGAAAATCCTCTCAAACCTATGGAAAATTTCTCCTTCAAGTCAGATAGTCAGGAGTTATTTTTGAGGGTGATGAGATTATTTCAAACACCAGCTAGTGTTTCACTCTGGGGATGAAGGGCAAACTTGTAGAGAAGCTTCAGAGTGTGAAACTGAGGGTGGTTTCTGTAATGAGAGATGTATCAGAGCTGACATAAGCCAGGGCAGAGGCTGGCACTGTGGGACCTACAGCTATGGTTTCCTTCCTTAGAGGAAGACATTCCATAGACATTCTCGGAATTCCTAGGGATTACCAAAAACCAGAGTGGGCCTGCTCCCCTGACATCTGGGGGCTCCAAGTGTGACTCCTTAACCATATCACTGATGGGCTAATTAATTTCAATTAAGATAACATATGAGTTGTTGCACCAGCCTCCTTTTAATCAACTATGTGGCTCCCACAGTATACCTGGGGCGGGGTCAGGGGTTATCCTTGCCAGAAGTAAAACCTATCCCAACTGGATTAGGCAAATGTTCAAAAACCAGGACTGTAGCAGTGTGCCTGACATGCCTTCTTAGACTCCCTGGAGACTATGAAGTGACCCATAGCAGAACATGATGTTCTAGAAAGGTTTTTTTTATATTATTCAATGAATTTATTACATTATAAAGTTTTTTTCCCTGTAAGTTCAACCTCCTCCTCTGAAAGGTATGTTATAGGAAATGGTTGTGATAGAAGAGACACTTCACCAAATGCAAAAAATGTTTATATTGAGGTGGTAAGACTCTGGATGCTTTTTTCTTGTTTTTGTTGCCTCCATGCATTTTACCTTTTCCACAGTTGATTGGAATGGTCAGAAAGAAATAAAAAATACTTTCGGAAGCAAGAACGGGCCAGTGGTCTCCAAACTCCTTTGATTAGATTAGACACCTTCAATAAAATATTTTTGAACTTGCAACCCTCTATATATGCATCTGTATTAGTTTGCAAATTTTATATACACATTCTGCCATCACTAATAATCTCAAAACTCACTGTGCCCTTAGGGTGAAGCTTCAGTTTTTCATTAGAAATAGTTCCATGTTTTAAATGTGTAGTTCCATATTTCAAATAGTCTTCTCGATAATTATTGCTGATTTTTTGGTTCTGGTTTCTTGACAGACCTGATTCGATTGTCACTGTTTTTTTACCCCATAGTGTGGCTGCCAAAGGGTTCAAAGTTCTCTTGTGTTTTCATGATTAGTATTCTCTTCAAACTGCAGTTTCTTTGAGCAACCTTGTTAAACCACATATTTTGGGGGCAGGTTAGCTTTGTTAAAACTAGAGAGTAGGTAAGTCCATTTAACTGGGCACTTGAAAAGAGCACTAATTTGCAATATACTGAAAGCCACTGGACACATGTTCCTGTCAGTGCCTCTGCATTGAGGTCCTGGCACCGTCCATGAGCTCTCCCGCCCCACACCATCACCATGTGGTCCGAGTGACACTCCGCCATGAGTATGCTAGGGAAAGTCCAGGGAAACGTTACAGCTTTCCTATTGGTTTGATAAAATACATGTGCATATGATATATATGCACATACATATACTTATTTATATACAGAGGATTTTTTTCTCTGTTATGAAAGGATAATCTTGGGTATCCCTTGGGGTAGACATACCTACCCTGATGATTACTAGAAATGACACCAAGGAAGATACAAGGGGCTTTATCAAAAATGGGCTCAGTTAAGACCTTTCTTTTAAATTTCTGACTTGATCATTACAATCAAAGTTTGTTCAGTGCACCTGAAAATTAATCTGCATAATCAACCTGAGTAAGGAATGGAAAGCCTACCATAAATCTGTGGGGTTTGCCTTAGGATAAGTTGGGACCAGGCTGGCTGGGAAAAAAAATGACCTTCAAGGAGGAAAATTCTGCCTAGAAGAAAGAAAGCTGATGGTAATTTACTAGTGGTCTCACCTCTGCAGTTGGTTGTATGCGGAGGCCCTTATTAGCATTTTAGACTTGAAAGAGATTGTTTAGTCAGCCTTTCACCTAATAGAAATTCAATTCGATAGACATTTAGTGAGCACCTACTATGTACCAAAAATTGTGTTGGGCATTGAGGATAAAACAGCCCCTGCCATCAGGGGACTAGTTGGGAAGAACCACAGAAACAGAATCATCCTATAATGTGATCATTCTACGGCAGGGGAAGCCTCAGATTTGATGAGAACACTGAGACAGAAATACCAAGCTGTCAGGCTGTCCATGGAAGATTTCCCAATGAGATGACACCTGGAGGACAGGTAAAGGTTGGTGGCCAGGATGTGGCATCTCTGAAGGATGCCATCCAGCCTCCACCAGAACATCTCCAAAGCCTAGAAGCAAAGCTGGTGTCGGGGGAGGGGGGAGGAGGGAGCTCTGGATCTCATTACTGTGTTGAGCCCAGTCTCCACCCTTCTACCCTTTGGTCCTGGTTCTGCTCTCTGGAAAAACAGAACAAATCTGTTCCCTCTTATTTGGCAGCCCTAAAAATATTTGCAAATGGTCATCATAGGCCTCTTTTCCTTTATCTGAAAAATGTTGAGATTGTGTAAGTTATTTCTGCTGTCTCCTCTGACTCTAAAACTTCGATAACTATGTCTCTTCATTGTCAGCCCTTCTCTGTGGGCCCTGTCTCCAATGCACTAACCTTTCTGGATACGTCTCCCTCTCCTAGTTGCTTCCTGTTGGCAGGACCCTGTTTAACCACACCCGCCTTGCACACACCCCTGGGGAGCTGGGTGTCCAGGACACTGGCACTCTCCCCATGCAGCCCAGGAGATGGGGGCCTTTTCTATGACTTCATCACCTGCCTTGTTGAGGCTTGTGCCCCCTTAAAAGCCCCTGGTTATTTTCTCAAGGTAAATGTTTCCAATATACTGACTTTTTAAAAACTTAAATGAAAGCTTTTTATATATATTTTCCTCTCAAATTTTACCCTTTTTGGGGGGCCCAATTCTTCAGTCTATCAAAATTAATTTAATTTATTATAGAAGTAATTTCAATTTTTCAGCATTGGCCAGGCCAGGTGCTTCACTGGAAGTGCTCCTCTGGTGACGCAGGGCCATCAGTCTGCACAGTCGTTCAAAGGGCCACAGCCTCTTCTGGTTGGATTTCATAACCCTTTCTCTAGCCTTGTTGTTCTCCATGCTTGCATTCCTCAGATCCAGTAACATAGTAACTATATCAGGAAAGAAAATCAGATCTGTTTGAGATCCATCTCTGTGGGTTACTCCTAGGGATCCCTGTAGCATTTTTTAAATGTACCCCAGGGCTTTTGCAAAGGAAATGAAGAATAAATACAATAAAGTAAACCAACATTCTCACAAGATATTTCATTATGAAATATCTAGACTTTAAGGATTATTCACAGAGCTTTCGTATTCAGGCAAGTCACTTGTTTTTGGTAAAATATCAGAGATCCCCTGATGGGAGCTTTCAGATCATTCTGTAATGGGGTAAGTATGGGACTGAAGTCAGGTGATATTGTCAAGGTTCAGATGCTCTCTGCTTCTCATTTCTGGTAAAGATGCAGGGAACTCAGTAGAAGGAAACAGTGTAAAGCTCTAGCTTTCACAGGAGAAAACTCAGTCTGAGACTTGACTACTGACGAGTTCTAGAATGGATGAACGATACATGTCCTCGAAGCTCTTCAACAGAGGGGGGATCTTTTAATAACATCATAAATTCCTACAAGTTTCACACTGATTAAGAGACAGAGATATGGACAAAATAAACACTCAAGATTCCCTCAAGATCAGTCATAATTATATTGAAGATCTATTTTAATCATAATGAGAATGAAAAAAAAACATGATCATAAAAGAACTTGATCATAAAAATTGTGTTCAGTCATCCAGATTATTCAATTGAACTAGAAAGCAGCAGTTGAGACTCATCAGTTAGTGTCGCAATATGTTCTTACTTTTTTTTTTTGCCAAAAATCAAAAAAAACACCTGAGCAGATTCCTTCACCACTAAGTCCTTTTCTTTTCCAGAACACTCTTGCAGTATCCTCAGAGGTCTTCATATAGCTACATAAATAAAGATTTTAACTTGTTAGACAGGTTGCATATATATTTCTAAAACAAAAGGAAATCCTATGCTATACTTTTAAAAAATTTTCTGTATTAGAGTTCACTCATCATTTTATAAATTGATACACATAAAAGAATTTAACACTAGACTAGACAAGAAGAGTAAATTTAGCTTATGTTAGCTTTACAGTGATAACCTACATCAACATATATACCAATTATAGATAAAATAGCCCTTTCCATGCCATGAGGCTGTTTCTTTAGCTACAATATGTCTTTCCGTGTCAGCCAGCACTTGTAGGTCAGTGGCACATATTTAGCTTTCACTTTCCTCATCTTAATATGAATAATGACATTATAACACAGAAAGATGTTCACTTGCAATTGACAGCTCCTGTGTTTCAGAGCATCTTACCACAGTGAAATCCTTGGACCCTTCCTCCCCACGTGAGGTGGAATGGGATTGGACCTTAAGGTACATAGCATAAGTGTATACCTTTGCTGAGAGGCAAAGGTATAGTGCGGTCAGTGAGTATGCAACATTTTGAGTTAGACTGCCTGGGTTTGAAACCAGCTTCACCAACTTTACTAATTATGTGATTTTAGGCAAGTTACTCACTTGGTTTCCTCATCTGAGAAGTATGAGAATAATAATTCCCAGCCCAGAGGGTTATTAAGGACTTAATGAGTTAACACAGAACATTTTTAGCAAAGCTTCTAGCACTTAAAATATGCTTTAATACATTGTGGTCAGCATTATTATTTTTTTAATGATGATTTTTATTTTTTCCGTTATACCTGCTTTACAGTGTTCTGTCAATTTTCTACCGTACGGCAAGTTGACCAGTCACACATACATGTATAGATTCTTTTTTCTCACATTATCATGCTCCATCATAAGTGACTAGATATAGTTCCCAGTGCTATACAGCAGTATCTCATTACTTATCCATTCCAAAGGCAATAGTTTGCACCTATAATAATAAAATACCTAAATAATATATACATACATATACACATGTATATATATTTGCTTCCAGATTTTAAGCAAACCTCCCATATTATTCTCCTCCATTGTTTTTCTCTGATTTTGTTGCCCAGTCATATTAGGCAATCCCTGAGCATTCATATAACTGCTGTGACAGCCACAGGCATTTGCTCTTGCCATAAAGAGAACGTTCCCAGGCAGAGGGCAGGTTACACCTCTCTTTGCTACAGCTTTTGCCCCAGTATTCACACCCCAATGCCAGATTACAGATGTGTCTCCTGTTCATGGCAAAGGCCCCTGGGGGACCAGATAATTCTAGACAGGTTAATATGACCTTTATACTGAGTATAAATACTCAGAGTCAATTTTTTAAAATTACCAAACTCTTAAACAAAAAGGCTGCATGTTTTTTTGAAAGGGTAAATTATTCCTGGCATTATATAATGCCACAAGCACACAATTTATTGATCTCTTCAAAGCACATGATTTATTTAAAAGGTTCATATGAAGTGAAGAAAATGGAGTTATCATGAGTTTGTAGGGGGGTTTTAGAAAAGAAAACCAGGGAACTGCTAAATGGGTACTTCTCTGAAGTGAGGAAATGAAAAGAAAACTATCCCCTGAAATTAATTCTTGGGCCAGCACTTTTGACATGAGGTTAAGGAGGTTAAGAGCCCTGGCCTTTGTAGTTGAATGCTCAGCTCTGCCATCATTTCTGAGAGCCTGGGGGCCAAGGGTCTGACTTCTCTGTGTCTTCCTTTCCTCTGAGAGTTGCTAGGAGGATTAAATAACAGAAAATCAAATGCTTAACACTGACTGTCCCATGATAAATGCACAATTCAGGGTAGAATGTCTTTTTTTTTTAATCAAGATTGTCATCTTCATTATGATCAGCAGCATCTAAAAGTGATCTGAAGAAGAGGACTTCCAACTTTGCAGTTGATAATAAAGAGCTAAGTTTATGGGACGAGACAGACCAGAGGAAGTGGGAAGAGAAGGGACTGGTGCATTCTGTTTCAGGCAGGTACCCTTGAGGATGAGGGGGCCAAAGTATTCTCTACAGAGAACTACTAGGCGGGACCCAGAAGGAGGGAGGAGCCAGTGAAGAGGGCTCCCTGAGAACAGAGCCCAAGGCCATTGCTAAACCAAGTCCCTTGGGACAGTTTTTGGCCACAGTATACTGGATTCAGTGAATCTCATCTGGCAGGCAAGTCTTGGGCTTCTTTCTGAAGTGTCTTTCCATGTCCCACTGCCTCTTATCCCATCTAAATTCCTGTTTAGCTCCTCCTCTGATTTCCCTTATGCCTGTGGCTCTGGAGTAGATAATTGCTAAAATAGAAATACTGCCAATGTGTCTCGCAAAAAGGTCATCATATCCTAACACTCCAATTAATTCAGAAGAAGGAGGCAGAGAGAGGCCACCAGAGCCAAGAGAGGAACCAAGTGAGCCAGAAGCTGAGATGGGGCTAATGGAATGGAAGGAGAAAGCAAAAGAGGCCAGAACAAATTCTTCCAGGTTTCTTTTCCAAATGGAGTTAGATCACCAGATTAATTCCCCAGGCAGGTTTTTCTTTTCATGGTCTTGTCTCTGTATTAGCCCACCAGCCCGTGTCCTCTGTTATGAGATAAGCCAGGGAAAACATCAGGGTTTGGGGGTTGTCTTGAAGCTCTTCATACGAGAAGGTTGACTTTGAAGAGCAATGAGGACTTGAGTAGATGGGAGGAGGGACAAGGACATTTCAGGGCTGCTGGGGTAGGGAAGGTGGCTGGAGATGACAGAGCCACCCCTCAGGGACCGGAAACAAACCAGCTGACTGGTTCATGCAACACAAAACCAGGAGAAGAGCCTGGAAAGTTCTTTTCATTAGCAGTAAAGTAAGTTTCAGGCTTGAAAACAAATTTTTTCTTAAAAGAGAAAAAATGAGCCCCTGCTCTGGGCCAGCCTTGTGCCCCAGAAAGAAAGTGAAGAGGAGGAGCCCAATAACAGAGTATTCCTTGAGGAAACAGAAAATACTCGGGAAAGAAAACAAACTCCAGAAAACATTAGACATACACAAATCAGACTATTTCAGGGCTCTGCGCATCAGTGCTTGGGGTGATCGGAAAGAGAGTCAAACACGGAGAGAGTAAAGAGAGTGCAGACCCAGGGCATGAGCCTTGGAAGCCAGGACGTTGCATTGAGTAGCTTCTTGAGATTCTCATTCTTGAGGCTTCCTGACAGACTTGGGCCCTTTAACTGAATGGGTTTGGGGGGTGCGGGTGGAGGAGCAGGGAGGAAGGAACATAGAAACACTAGATATAGAATCCTGGGCCTATTTCACACTTGGTTTAGATTCAGATCCCCAAGGTACCCAACCTCAGAGCCTCACTCTCCCAACTAAAGTCCCTCACCTTTGCCCTGCCCTAAGCAGCACCCTAGACACCTGCCCTTCCACTTGGCAGACACAGGCATCGGGATCCCTCTGGGATCTTCCTGCAGCAAACAGCTTCTTCATAGCCTTGGTTTCATGGAAACAAAACAAAAACTAATGTGTAAAGAAAAGGCAGGCTCTTCCTTTCATGCTTGTTATCTTTCATTCTTATTCCCCTTGAGTTTGTAGATAGGAAAATGGACTAAAAATTGTGTTTGGACTATTTTCAATATATGATCTGATAAACGACTTCTATCTAGCATGTATTAAGAGTTCTTGCAAACCTATAATCAAAAGATAGTCTAGTTTTTGAAAAATAAGAAAAAAACTAGAAACTTTCTAAAAGAAAACATCAACAGTCAATAAGCATATGAAAATATGCTCACTATCATGAGTCACCAGGGAAATACACCCTAAAGCCATACTAAGATATCACTTCACACCCACTAGCGCTGAAATTAAATAGACCGGTAATACCAAATGATGGTGAGAAACTGGAACTTTCTTACATTTCCATTGGGACAGTGAAATTCTTCTTAGGAACATTAAATGGACACCTACCCTATGACCCTACAATTGCACTCCTTAAGTGACTCTTGAGAGAAATGAAAATCTGTATATCCACAGAAATACTTATGCAAGAACTTTCATGCCAGCCTTATTCATAATAGCCAAACACTGGAAACGATCCAAGAGTTCATCAGCTAGAGAATGGATAAACCAATCATGGTATATATACCATGGAACAGTACTCAGCAGTAGCAAGAAGTGAACTGTTACACACAATACAGATGAATCTTCAATGAATCATATAAAAGTGTCCATATTGTAGGAGTACATTTGTGTGGAGTCTTAAGAATCTGTGATGTGGAGTTCCTGTTGTGGCTCCGTGGTTAACGAATCCAACTAGGAACCATGAGGTTGTGGGTTCCATCCCTGGCCTTGCTTAGTGGGTCAAGGATCCAGCATTGCTGTGAATTGTGGTGTAGGTCGCAGACGCGGCTTGGATCCCGCGTTGCTGTGGCTGTGGTGTAGACCGGCGGCTACAGCTCTGATTAGATTCCTAGCCTGGGAACCTCTATATGCCGCAGGAGCGGCCCTAGAAATGGCAAAAAGACAAAAAAAAAAGAATCTGTGATGTTAGAAATCAGAAGATGGTATCTGAGATGGGGGCTGGGGGGGACAGGAACTACTGGAAAGGGTGACTCCCTAGGGTGATGGAAAGGTCTTATATTTTGTGTTTGGTGATGGTTACGTGGCTATATAAAATTGTCAAAATCCACAGAACTGAATACTTGAAATAATGTGTATCCTTATGTAAATTATACTTCAACTTTTTTTTTTTTACCACAGGAAGGAAAAATATAAACTTATAGGCCTAGTCTATAAAGACCCATTCTTCCTATAAATTGTCTCCTATAAATTTTAAGTAAATTATCTCTCTTATTTTTCTCAGTTTAACTCCTATCTCTAGCTAGAGAATGAAATGCTTTTCAAAGATGGGATACAACAAAAACCTGTTTGCCTGTCAACCTGCTGATTCCCAGACCCCTAAGGACACTCCACAATAAGTAGATACTAGGCTTTCGGGCTGAGCTCAGTAGATCCCTGAGCTGAGGTGGGGGCATGAGGTGAGAACCCATGATGGTGAAGGTAATATGTTTACAGTTCCCCTATTTCTTTTTTTTTTCTTTTTTTTTTTTTTTTTTGTCTTTTTAGCTATTTCTTGGGCTGCTCCTGCGGCATATGGAGGTTCCCAGGCTAGGGGTCCAATCAGAGCTGTAGCCGCCGGCCTATGCCAGAGACACAGCAATGCAGGATCCGAGCCGCGTCTGCAACCTACACCACAGCTCACGGCAACGCCGGATCATTAACCCACTGAGCAAGGGCAGGGACCGAACCCGCAACCTCATGGTTCCTAGTCGGATTCGGTAACCACTGCGCCACGACGGGAACTCCGAGTTCCCCTATTTCTGTTTCAAAGAGAGCAACTACATTGTTAATGGAGAAAATTCTTACTGTTAAGACGAGAATGGAATCCTAGACCTCAGGAGGGAGGGCTTGCCTTTCCCATCCTGGTCTGTATGGCTGCAGACCTTACAGCATAGGATGTAACCACACCATCTCCCAGTTGCATAAAGCTGGTCTTTCCGCCACTTTGTCCCCTGATGCTCCTCGACAGCCGTGTTTGGAAACTGGGAAGGGTGTGCCACACATCAGCTGGGATGAGATCCAGCAGGATGAGAATCACTGAGCCGGGGCCCTGGACCGTGAGCTTAGGTTGCCCGGGCCATACCCTAACTCTGTGATCTGGGGTGAGGCTTCCATTGCTTCTTCCCAGAAAAGAAGGTGACAGTACCATTGTGCCATTATGTACCATAACTGCAGGTGCCATTGCCTTCAGAGGGCTACCACGGGGGAGCATGTGATGACAGACCTGAAAAGTTGTTCTTTGATTCATATATCAGATGGAATTATTACCCAGTTCAGGACTTTTGAGTTCCTACACTGGATGATGGCAGCAATTGTGAAGGAAGTATAGGATTCATTCTCTATGTGGAGGCGCATTTTTGAAAGTAAATGAGGGCAAGTCATGTGAGTGAAGGTGTAGAGCAATAACCAATTAGCAGTTTCATATTAGGGCAAGTTTCCCTTCATTACATGCTTCAGTCTCCATTAGAATCATCCGTGCCTTTCTATAAAGTATACTCTGCTTGGCTTTCTAGAGGTAAGCTATACATTTACATCTTGTTAGTCACCATTTCACGTATCAAATTTTCTCATAGAGAAAATCCTGTACAACAGAACACAGGAACCGGATTGGGACCCCTGGGTTCAGTGGATACGGGCTCTGATTGTGTAACCTCAGGCTGTTCACTGGGCTTCTCCAGGCCTCTGGTTTCTGTTTCTTGAAAAGCATTTGACCCAGTGCTTAATTTCTGGGGCCCTCTCCAGTGATGAGATTTTTAGAACAACAGTTACGGTATGGTGAACAGAGTCTTTGCTGTCAGGAGGAAAACTGAATTATGTCCTCAGGTCATGCCCCTCAAGAGCGAGGTGAACTCTGGGCAAACCATTCCATCTGTATAAGTGAGTGTCAGCCTCCTTGTTTGTGAGATGGACTTGGAGATCTCCACCCTGCCTCCTCTCCAGGTCATTGAGGTGGGGAGAGGATGATACGGAGCATGCGAAAACCTTCTAAACCATGCTTCTTCCTGTAAGTGTTTGCTGTTGCTGTAGACACTGAAATGCAGGGCAAACACTTTTAAAGGCATGCTTTTGTGGGCATGTGGCACCGTTGCTTAAACTAGGAGTCAAGAAAGAGATGCAAAGCAGAGACGGATACAAGTGTTGGATTAGTTAATCTGGCTTGGAATCGGTGAGCTTCCACCTAGCAGCCTTTCGTGGACCAGGAGCCTGCACTGATGGTGGTTTCCCCACAGGTGACGGCAGAGCTGGACGCCTGGAATGAGGACTTGCTTCGGCAGATGAATGACTTCAACACAGAGGATTTGACACTGGCGGAGCAGCGGCTGCAGCGCCACACAGAACGGAAGCTGGCCATGAACAACATGACCTTCGAGGTCATCCAGCAGGGCCAGGATCTGCATCAGTACATCATGGAGGTCCAGGCCTCAGGTAGTCCACCTGTCCCGTGCTCTTGCTTCCAGTGGGGAGATGATGACGTCAAGAACACCAGCCTGACTCCAGCAAGCACTTCTACTCCACTCCTTCATTCTCTTCTCACAGAGATTTTTGCCCCCTTTTTAAAGAAAAAGGAACCAAAGCAAGGGAGCTGAAATTGCTTGCCTGGGGTTGCCAAGTTAGGCTATGGTAAAGACAGGAATAGAGCCAGGTTCTCCTGTGCAGAGAATGGAAAAAGCCAATGATGGAACTTAGCACAGATGCAAAAACATGGTGGTCTAGAGAAACTCACCAGGTGGGCCTCGAAAGCAGTCAGCCATCCTTGCGCATTGTCTTCACATGTATAGACATTGCTGTTCCAACCCCGTCCCCTGCACACACTCTCCTGCCTGGTCCTCCACCCTCAGGGCCGGCTCCTCATCTCTAGTTCATGCCTCTCACACTCATTTTTATCACTGGTCTATGCCTGAGTATAAGAAGTATGGATAAAATTTATGGCAAGGTCATATAATTTTATAACTTCTCAAAAACACACGGCCAAGTTATCCAGACTTGACTTCTTTTCCTGCTCAGGATTTACTCACTATTTAACCAACAAATGCATAAGCTCTTACCATGACACCTGCCAATTTCCAAAACAGCCTTTGATGTTAGAACTGAAGAGAGCCATAGCAGTCCCCTAGTCCAGGTGGTCCAGAAAAAGAGAAGTCCCTGGCCTGGGCTCACATCTTGGAGTGCCAGAACCTGGGTCTCCACACCCCCACCCACCCTGGGTCCTCCAAGAGGAGGCAGACAGGGCTCAGGCCATCAACGCTTTAAAACACAGTTGGTGCCATGGGTGTGGCCCTAAAAAGCAAAAAAAAAAAAAAAGCGCACAGTTGGTATATGTCCCTGTTGGTTATACATTTAGAATCATTGAATTTGACTTTAACTCCTAGAATAAGACCCGTCTCTCGAATGTCCTCGTTTACATTCAGGGGTGCCGCCTGCCTATCTTTGGGAAAGGCCACACCAGGTTGAGTGATGGGTTATCAGTGCAATGCAATAGCCCAATGACATAACAAAATCCCAGCTTTGGAAAAACATGTTCACAGGTGGGAATGCAGCAATGAGGAGATGGAACAGCCGGTGACACTGCATAATCCAGCTTTTATTGTGTAATGTCTGGGCTTATTGGGCCTTTGTTCCTGTTCTCTTTGACAAAGGATGATTATTTTTTTCAAAACTTTCTCGTTAGAAATCAGTAGTTCAAGCCTGCTTATCACCTTGTTAGCCTGGCATGTGGACCATGAAGGAAAGGCCATGTCACTTAATCTGTTGTCTCAGGTCCAGAAGTTCAGAAATGTGGTTAGCCCCAGCGTTTTTTAAAAAAATTAGACTGTTATTCAGGATAATTCATGTCATAATTATATTAATAAGACATTCTGAGGCTCTCTATGCAAAACAAAACAGAACAAAAACAAAAACAAAAGAACTTGCCTTTAAGGCACTGTGTTTCTTTTAATGACCTGAAAGAAGATAAACCAGCCTTCAAAGGAACTTCTCTTCTAACCAGAGAGGCAATCTAATAAATTCTGTCTACTTCTTATGCTCCTACAAAATCAACAGAATCTTTCCTTAATTTTTTTTTTTTTTTTTGGTTTTTTTGTCGTTTTAGGGCCGTGCCCATGGCAAATGGAGGTTCCCAGGCTAGGGGTGACTCAGAGCTGCAGCCACTGGCCTACAGCACAGCCACAGCAATGTTGGATCTGAGCTGCATCTGCAACCTATACCACAGCTCACAGCAACACCAGATCCTTAAGCCACTGAGCAAGGCAAGGGGTGGAACCCACATCCTCATGGATGTTAGTGGGGTTCATTAACTGCTGAGCCACTATAGGAACGCCCTTTCCTTCAGTTTTCATTTGTGTTGTGAACAGACTGTAGCTGCTTGTGAGCCCCAGGCCTGCAGGGTGCAGACCTTGCTCCACGCAGCTCCAAGAAGGGCCCTTCATTCACATCGCAGTCTCTCTGAGGTTTGTTTTTAAAATGGCAGTGCCAGACACTCTGATGTAACACCTCTGAATGGGACTTGGGTATCAGAAAAAGCTCCTCAGATGATGCCATCATGCAGACAGGGCTGAAAACTACTGCTTTTCATCATGACAGTTACATCACGGCAGTTGATGTCTATGACATGCCCTAGAACAGTGACTTCCAAATGTGGCCCCCAGATCAGCAGCAGCAGCATCACCTAAGAATTTGTTAGAAATTGTAAGTCCAAGGGCCCACCCCTAGAATATGCCACATCAGAATCACTTATGGGTGAGGCCTGACAACCTGTTTCAGTAAGCCCTCCAGACAATTCTGATGCACTGATCTAGGACCACTGACCTGGGACCTACTTAAAGTATGCCGGGCCCTTGTCCAGCAGCATCAGCCTCACAAGAAAGCTGATTAGAAAGGCAGAATCCCAGACTTAGGAAGCCGAATCTGCATTTTAACAAAATCTCCAGGTAAATCATGTGCATGTAAAATCTAAGAAGCAGAGCTCCTGGCCACGGCTGTACACTTTTAAGGCCTTGTTAGAGGTGGAAGAATGGTGGAGAATGCAGACACAGTACCTAGGAGAGTGGCTATGCAGAGAACCCCTGCAAGGATGCTCACCCCTCATTCCCTCATCCCTCAGTACTGATGTGTCTGGCAGGTTGGAGAGCCTCGTCTGCCTGAAAGCCTGCGGCACTTAGGACCAGGGCGATCTTAAGCAAGTACACCTCTGTCCAAGAGCCAGGTATCCTTGGTAACAGAAAGTCTGCCGGGAGCTTGCAGTCCCTGAAGACTGGCTGTGCTTGGCCGCCACCTTAGCCATGACGGCTGAGTGGGTGACAACACCCCAGGCAGATGGGCTGCTCACCCCCATAATATCCTGTTCTAGGAATGAGCTTTGTCAGAAGAGCTTTGATTGGCCTCTTCAGCCCTCTCTGCTGGGACTGGCTGTTCCTCTGTTCCTCCTCAGCTAGCTGTTCCATCTGGCATAGCCTGGGAGGCTGCAGGGGAATGATTCCAGCGCTCTCAGGGAAGCTCACTCTGTCTGCTGCCATCTCTGTCCTGCAAAGGAGGCATCGATCACATCTCTCAGGCTTGAGGGGAAGGAGGGCAGTGTCACACCAGAGCTGAGGCTGGGGGTGGAGGTTCTTGGTGGACCTGGAGTGGGTCTTGCCCAGGACTTAAGTGGCTGAGGAATGCAGGACTTCAGAGACACAGGACTGAGGCATAAATATAAGGCATTGACCTTGTATGTCTAGTGAACTGTATTTGAGCCAGAGGTAAAATGAACCATTATCTCAGAAAAAGGACAGTTAGCAAAATTAAGAATTTGGTTGCTATTCAGCCCTCCAAACTAAATTAACTAGGGGCTTATGCTTTGATTTTTATAGGAGTAAATGGAAGTCAGGAATTTCCTTACACTTATTTTCAGATATGATGTTTGTAACATTCAGCCAGGTTCTACTAAGTCCACCTGATATACCAACAGCCCTAACCAAAGCAAAAGCCTTTGCTGAAATCAACATCAGCCTTAGGACTAGCTGGCAAAATAGGAACTATTTCTTCAGTTGCTCATTGCTTAGGGTTATCTATTTGGACCTCAAGTTGGGAAGTGGTAGGGTTTGCTGGAAAGAGTCAAGTTGGGGAAAAGACACTGGCTGAATTCAAGGTCCAGGTACACCACCACCAGGCAGTCTGATTTGTTTTTTGTTTTGTTTTTTTTTGGGGGGGGGGGTGTTATTTATTTATTTATTTACTTTTTTTTAAGTTTTATTGAAGTTAATTTACAAGGCCATGGTAATTTCAACTGTGCAAGAAAGTGATGCAGTCATACATGTATACATCTCCATTCTCTCTCAGATTCTTTGCCCACATAGATTATCACAGAATACTGAGTAGAGTTCCCTGTTGGCCACTCCTTCCATATACCTCAGTGCAAGCAGTCTGACTTTGGAGGTCCCTATTCTTTCTCTTGAGACCTTAGTTTCTTCCTCTGTCTAATGTGGCAAGGTGGCCTTCCTTCCCAAAGTCCCCTCCAGCTCACTTGCCCTGATCCAGCCTCACTTCCCTGCTTGGTTATGCCCCAGGTCTTCCTCATGTCATCTGACCCTGTGACTCTTACACACGACCTTAGGAATAAGACCGGAGCCACATGTTCTGCAGATATATTGCTTTTGTGGTTTAATCAAAGCATCACGTTCTCTCTTAATGCAAGGTTTATAGATGAAAACTCTTTGGAGCTTGTGGCAATGATGCTTAAAATTTACCGTGCCTGGGAAGAACCCAGCCACAGCATTTAAATTCTTAAATTAGGCTGTGAGGATCACTCCTTCCTGAACATAGAGGAGTACAGCCAGGAGAGAGAGAGAGAGACTTCCTGGTTTGGCATCCTGGACACACTCCTCACTACCTGGGTGTCCCTGAGCCCATTACCCCATCTCCCTAAGCCTCGCCTTTCTCTGAAAAACAACAGTCACAGGAATTGTAACCACATAGAGCGGTTAAGGATGCAGTAGGGGGAACATAACCATGGGAAGAGCTCAGGGAAACTTGATAACTGTTGTCTGTAGTTATTGTCTAACTGAATTCTCTTGGGGTTATTTGTGCCCCTATCGCTTCTCTGTCGTGAGGGCAGGGCCCTCCTTCTTTCTCTTTATATTCCCAGCATCTGGCCAAGTGGCATGTAGCAAATGCACAATATTAAAGTTCACTGAATTAATCAAGAATGAACATCAGTCTGGGGGGAACAGATGTAGGTCAAAATAATGGGCCACAAATCATTGTACTTGTGCCATAAAAGAAAGAAATGGCCTGTGTTTCTCCAAAACAGGTAAAGGAATGTGCATCTGAGAGCAAGAGAGAGAAACTGATATACAACAGTGGTTCTCAGCATGACCACATATTTGGAATCACCTGGAGAGCGTCTTAAAAATATCCCTGTCTGGGTCCCATCCCTCAGGGATTCTTAACTTAATTGGTCTGGAATGGGCCCAGATTTGTTAAATTTCCCAGGTGATTCTAATGTACACCCAGGGTTGAAAATACTGATCTAAAAACCTGATTAGAGGACTTGATCATTTCTAAACTGAGTGTTATATTGAGGGAGTGACACGGAAGGGGTGATGAGGGAGAGGGGAGGAGAAAAGTTGTTCTCTCTCCAAGGCAGACACAGATATTTCGGGAACACACAAACACTTGAAAAACCCTTTCTGTGTGTGGGCAGCATAGGCGGGAACACATAACTCTTACCCTAGACCACAGCTACCTCTGTCCTTGAGGAAATCCAAGTGGAACCCTCGGCCTGGCAGCAGAGGAAAGCAGAGTAACATTTTAATATCAGCCATGTCCTTGAGCCCTAAGGAGTCGCACTGCCGAGCATTGTGGTAACAGAGGGTAGCACAGGGTTATCTCTGTCCCTGGTCGCTGACTGTTGTGCCATCTTACCCAGTGGTTCCCAATCTTGGTCACACGTTGGAGTCACCCTGGGAGCTTTAAGACTACCTGATGCCTGGGTCCTACCCGCAGAGATTCTGATGTTGTTGGTCTGGGCATAGCCAGGACACAGTGGCCTTTTAACATTCTCCAGGTGAATCTAATGGGAGCCAAAGTTGAGCGTGTTGGCTTAATAGCATCCAAATCACCATAATTTCTAATGATATACTTTGAGAAAGTTCACAGACACCTAATGGTAAGATTTTATGTTTACATTTTATATAAGCCTCTCAACAGTCCCATCAGTAATAAACAAAGACTGTAATTTCCCCCAAGGGAAAGGAAAAAGTGGGGAAATGGATGTTTTTGAGCCTACGACATGCCAAGCACTGTGTATACCTTATCTGTTTTTGTCCTCACAACACTCGAGCAGTCAGTGCTGGGAAACCCATCTCACTCAGGCTCAGACAGGATGCAGAGCCGAGAGAGTCACTGTTAATAGGTTACAGAGCATGGATTCAAACCTAAGTCTGTCTGTCCCCAGGGCTCTCAGGTGGCCTGAGCTCTTCCCTAAAGAGCCCCATGTGTTCACTAAACAGGTATTTTTTAGGGTGTTATGAGTCAGGCACTGTGCTAGGTCCTAAAGATGCAAAGATGCATAAAACAGACATAGCCCTGGCCTCAGAGAACATGCATTCCTGTGAGAACACAGACGAGTTAGTAAGGAACTGACCTCAGTGGAGGTGTTGTGATGGAGGGATGTTTGCAGGACATTGTGGGGGCATATCAAAAAGAAATCCCAATACAATTTTCTTTAGCGAGACGGACAGACTGGTTCGTTATGAATATGTTTCACTACTTGAAGGAAAGAACAAACACATGGCATCTCGAGCGAGCCCCCAAGGAAGACAGGCCTCTGATTAGATTGAGAGCAGTGACAAGACAAGAAAATGCTATTTGCTATTGATCGATGGTACTTACCAGTTGATGTATATTAGCTGGGACTCGTGTTGATGGGTTTGGGGCACCGGGAGAGAGAAGGGAGTTTCTGTTCTTCTAGGTGTGGCTGGAGTAACTCGTGTTCCTCCCATTCACTCCATCCACGACAGAATGAGTTGTTGAGGGGTGCAGAAATGCAACAGCACTGTCTTCACCCATTTTATTTCCTGTGTTCATCTCACACACACAAAAATCAAGCAAGATAGATGAAAACGAAGGGCTCGGATCTCAGGGCAGGCAGGGAGCCTGTTCTGTATGATGTTCTAGACAGGTGGCTGGCCCCTTTGATGAGGTACCAGGGCTTAGAGAGCTCATTTGCATGTGATATGGCAGGGGTGAACCATGAGCTTCCCATAGAAGGCATTTTGCCCAAGCCCAGCATACTAAACACCAGAGATGCATGCAGAATGAAAACGAGCTGGAGAAAAGTCCTTCTTGTGGCTAGAAGTGGGAATCCACATCTGCAGGTGGATCTTAAATACATTTTTAGAAAGTAAACACAGAGGTCAAAGGTCAACCCACGACACCTAGCCCTGCAGAGGTAGAAATGTTTGTATTTCTTCTTTTCTTTTTAATTTCAGTCAAGGAGATGCTCTGCCTCATCCCCTTGGTAACTGGAAATAGTAACTGGAGGGAGTTGACTGCCAAAAGAACAAGTCATTCTTTTCTCTCCCAGATATTTCAGGACCTGGGACTTGGAATTATGAAACTACCAGAAAAAAAAATAATAAACATGAAGAGATCCTGAAATTAATACCATGTAACACTAGGGAAAAAAATTTCCCACTCTCCCATATTGTCCTTATGTAAAACACTATTTTTGCATCTAGAAATGAATTTCCCTAAGCGTGTACAGATTTTGCTTATACTCCCCCACTGTAACAGGCAGGTGTGTCGGTGGTGGCAGAGAGCATTTCTGGTGGTGTGAGTCAGAATGAGGGGGAAGTCTCCCAAAGGGGAATTGATTTCCTGTGGCCATACCTTGAGGTTGTCGAGGTCCTTTGAGTGTCATCCCTGTGGAAATACAATACCCTTTGTACCCTTTGGAAGTACTTATCTACTGGGCTTTTAGTCCAAACCCCATTGTTGGTTGAGATTCTGTTTGTCAGTATCAGGACCACAGCTGCACTGGGTCATAGATTCCAGGATGTGGACCCAAGGAAAGGATCTGGACAGAACTAAAAATCTGAGCTCAGGTAGAGTCAGGGATCAGGGGACAAGCAGACCAGAGTCAGGATTTTCCCAGAGCCAAGGATCCGAGCAAGGCTGAATTGGAAATAGCCGGACAAAAGAATCAGGAAATCATACAGTTACAACTTGCATGAAGTTGGAGACAGAAAGGAACCAAGAGGGCGTGAATACAAGAAAGCAGAATTATAAGTTTAAGAGTCAGGAACCAGTAAAGCCTTAGGACTGAGCAAAACATGCTTACTTTGATATAGTACAGATGCCTTATGTGCATTATCTCATTCGAGCCTCCTAACCAGCCCCTAAGGTAGGTAGCTTATGAGGTAGGTTCATTATATAAAATCCTATCCAGTTTCACGGAGGGATGTGCAGAGGTTGGGAGGTGGGGTGCATGGGGTGCTGCTAAAGGCTATTTCCAAATTCCAGTTTTCATATGCATATGGAAGGAAATGCAATCTTTACAGTACTCCTGGGTTTTTAATTGTTTACCTTTTGTTTAAATCAGGAATTGAGTTGATCTGTGAAAAAGACATTGATCTGGCAGCCCAGGTGCAAGAGCTGTTGGAGTTTCTCCACGAGAAGCAGCATGAATTGGAGCTCAATGCGGAGCAGACCCATAAGCGGCTGGAGCAGTGCCTCCAACTGCGGCACCTCCAGGCCGAGGTCAAACAGGTGAGCTTGGCCCTCCGCCTTCAGCCTGGGCTTCCCAGAGGCTGAGTCTGGCCTGGGCCTGCCCCTGGAACAGGGTATGGTATCCAGAGCCACAGAGGCAACCAAAACTTAGGAAATAGGTAAGTTAAGGAGTGGTGTATTAGTTTCTGAAAACTAGGCTATCTATTGGCCCTAGCAAGTAAATCTAATGGTGCAGTGGCTCAGACTACAAATGCGTCATTTCTCTGCCGTGTAACAATCTAAGGAGAGGATCTCTGTGCTTTTCCAAGTTGTCCTCAGCCACTGAATCCATTCTCTTCCTTTCTCTCCTCAATCCTGCACAGAGTTCATGAGAAATGCAAATCCTTTATCAATAAACATATTCAGGCCTTAGAGCTAGGTTGATTAATTTGGGGTCCCTATGCGTGTAGTACAGCCCCTGACATATAGTCAGTAATCAATAAGTGGGAGCCATCATTCTTTCCAATTGTGTGTGGTTCTTACCAGAAAATGCCACATGAAAGCCAGTTTTAAAAAGGAAGGAGTTCTTACCTGTATAAGACATGATACTAGCCATTTTACTAAAGACATCCCCATACCATTCCTAGGAATCACTAGGAACATACACACAGCGAACAAAGACACATTTAAAACATTCCACATATTTATATTATAAACAGACTAAGTAGGAATTATTAGCAGAATGAATGGGGATTTCCTGTTTAGACAAAATGGGATTAAATAAATAGAACGTGATTAGAGTTCCATTTACGAAGTGCTACGTGCCTTTTAAACCTATCTCTTGATCAATCTTCGCAACCATTCTCTGAAGCAGATATTACTCTCCTTACAGAGCAAGTCCCTGAAGCTTAGAAAGGTCACCAGACAAAGGTCACACTGAGGGAAGAACTCACCATCACCTTCCCCAGGTTCACGAGGGCTCCCCAGCAGGGCAGACCCCATAGCACTTCAGTGTTTGCTCTGTCTGCTCCAAACCCTCCCAAGGAACTCCAGCCCCCTGCTTCCCACCCAGAATATCCCAGCAGAGACACATCTTTCTTTTTATTTTATTTTTTTGGCTGCACCCACATCAGGCAGAAGTTCCCAGGCTAAGGGATCAAACCTGTGCCACAGCAGTGACAATGCCAGATCCTTAACCCACTGAGCCACCATCTTCCTCTTTTAAACATGTTTTTCTTATGTGCTGTAACTGATAGAGCTTTTAGATTTAAATATTAATTTAGCGCAAGAAACAAAAACATATTTTTACACTTGAATGTTATTCATGATTTTTTCTGGGCCAAATTCTCGGTGACCTAATGAACTATAGCTTGATAAATAAACAATGTATAAGTGCTCACCTCCCCCCAAAAAACATTTTATTTCATTATTGCCTAGACCTTTTATTTAGGGTATTCCCTGCTAGTGCCTATGTTTTAGTTATTATATGTTATAATGTGAAAAATTATCTTTTCTGCTCCCTTCTCCTCCTCATTATGTTTGTGACTGAGATGAAAATGGAAATGAAATGCACTTTCATCCCCCAAGTATACATTCTGCTGGGGTGGTGATAGGTAGGTTGTCAAGTGGGGAAGTAGACCATCTATATATGGATCATTCAGGCTTGACTAATAACGCGAATACATTCCCATTCAGTGTTTCATGAATTGGAGGATGAAAATTCTTCTGCAGGAGTGAGATAATTCCTTCTCCTTCTCTCCATCATCACAAGAATGACACATAGGACGACTGTAGTTCCACACAGTCCTGGATGGCTGGAGTCGGCCTTCAGGAAACCCATGAAGGCCTTCTCGAAGGACAGCGGCCCTTGGAGGCACCGAGGGACTGCTGCTTGGTTAAGCCACCATGCCTCATTAGGCAGACTTGTTCTCCTTGTCAGCATGGGCTCTTTCTTTGGGGAGTCGTCTGATCCAGTTTCAGAGAAGGCATTTGTGTTTGATGGAAGTTGGTGGAGCAGGAAATATTGATTTAGAAGCTGTTGACACTTAGAAAGAGGGAGTTAGTTTAGATGTCAGTATTGATCAGTGGGGCTAAATTTAGACACTAGCTTGAGAGTTTCTCTTTTGAATATACTCTCAAAAAAGAAAGATAGAAAAGGACACCTTAATTGAAGTGCCACTAATGGGGACTGAAAGGAAGACGACAACGATGTGTCATTATACAGCCTTGTTGTCAGGAGTTCAGAGATTAAAGGTTTAGATTTGGCCTTCTTAATCTTAAGTGCAGTTACACTACAATTATATTAAACTGAAGCTCTGGGGGGTGATGATGTCACAGACATTGACTGATGGTTATTTTCAAGTATTTATAACAAGTGAACCTGATGAATGCAACTGATTTTCTTCCTGAGAGATGATATAGGACTTTGTATCTGAGATACATGGCCCCCAAATCTCCAGGGAAATGTCAAATCTTCAAGGGAAACCACTCCCCTAATTCCCATGGTCCAGAGCCCTAGACCACCCAGATCCCCCCTTTCTTCTAGAAAAATAGTTCAGGCTATTCTCAAGACCCCACAGAATGCTCTGATTGCTTTCCAGGAAAATTGCTACTCTGGGAAGGATGACCTCACATCTATTAGATAATTCCAGAAGATTTGAAGAACCTATTTAATGGGCATAAAACAAATTTCCATATGTATTCCTGCAGAGCAATGCATTTAGCAGTAAATAGGCCAAAATGGATTTATAAGATGTTGGAGCTCTAAGCTGTGGGGAAAGAAATCACACTCATTTGTCTATGAAAGACATTGACTTAAATTACCCCTGTGGACCAAATACTGGCCAAAATTAGCATATGATCATGACGGGAAATTAAAACAAAGGAAAAAATATTACCCTCCCCTCATATTCCTATAGAGAATACTGTTTTGTTCTGTTCACTGTACATAAAAGCTAGAGAGGAGTTGGGGTAGATCCAAAAGAGAGGCAGCCAAAGGGGCAAGTACCATCCATTTCTTTCAAAATGGAGATTATTAAGAAGATACATCATCACAGCCTGTAAAACCATGCAGGATGAACACATAATCTCGTAAATCGTGAATGTTCAGAACTGAGAAATACTAGAAATATGACAGACTCCCAGTTATCATCTGAGGGCCTGACGGTTTTCCTGTGGCTAGAGTTTCAGAAATGCTTGTGCCTTATGGTAAGTCATCTGCAATAGCAGACGTTAGAGTCCATGTCCTTCAGTGCAACCTCGTGGCTTGGTTGTCCTTGTGACCCAGAGAACAAAGCCATGTCCCAATAGCTTCCATACCTCTTCGGCCACAGGGTCCAGCCTGTCCAACTTAGATAGCATCATCATTTTGGACATTCACATCCAGTTACCAAATCCATTCCTCTTCTAACTCGGACTTACCTGAGCATCCTTGGCTGGAGGAAGCAGCAAATCCCCATCCTCACTCCTCCTCAGCTCTGCCTGAGCTGCATCCGTGGCCTTGCTCCTAAGCCCCCAAGCGGCAGTACTCTTCCAGCCCCTCATTTCTGCAGAGCTGAGTCTCTCTGGTGTCCTAGGGGTGTGGGACAGTCTCTGGATTTTGAAAGAGGTATGAATCTGAGGACTCAAAGTGACCTTCAAAGACCATCTAAGCCATAGGTAAACTGTTCTCTAAGAGAATGATCAACATAAAATGTTCAGTTTAAGGATGACATTTTATGGTTTGCAAAATACTTTTCATTAATTATTTCCCCCATACCCTGTGAATTACCATTTTAAAGATAAGAAAACTGGGCCTCCCAGAGATTAAATGATGCTTCCCAAGTCACACAGCTCAAGATTAGTAGGACCAACATTTTCCCATTTTTATTACAAAATATCTCCTACTGGCTTTTGCTCCTCTGGATGCTCACAAAAGAATAAATAACCAATTCTATGAACCAGGAAGATAAAAGCATACAGAAGTGGAAAATTATACCCACACGAGTTGTCATTGATCAGGGCATAAAGAATGATGATAACAAATCAGCTAAGGTCTCTACATCACATCAGAATATGCCAATGAGCACTATAAACGCTAGACTAAAAATGAACATTCCTAAACTTTTCCTCTTCTCATTGTGCAAGGTGTAAATGAAGAATCATAGCATTTTATAGCTTTGCCTCAAAACTAAGAATCACCCCTACCAGGTCTTCAGGCTTTGCATTTTCAGAATGCTTCATCAACCCTGATACAAGGAAGGCTCTGCTATCCTGCCTTGATGCATGAAAAAGCTGAGGCTCAGAGGGGTAAGTGGTTTTACCAGATAGCAGCAAAGCCAGGTGTTCTGACTTGAAATTTTGTGCTCCTTCTACACCCTCCCAGTTCTGCTTCTAGGAGTGAGTCCAGGACTTCAACATGGGAGCTTTGATTTTAGGACAGTAAAAATGCATGGTAGTTTAATCATAGGCATCAGTCCCACCCCTGAACCTAAGGCTTTGATTAAACTACCATGAGTTTTTTACCTTTTTAGAATCAAATCTCCCATGTTGAAGTCCCGGAATGCCTTTCTAAACAATATTTGGGAAATAAAAGTGAAGAGGGATCTCAAGGATAGGGCACAATTTAATGAAAGATGGAGAGACTGAAGCCTATATTTCTAAACAGAAGTCTTGGCAAATGGAGATCCTATAACCATAACTATAACTGATGTTTTCAGTTGCTGAAATTAGGAAAATAATCCAGCAAGACTCAGGAGGCCCAGAGGGACTCAAATTTTCCCTCCACCATTGATCTGCGATGTGCACTGAGGAAATGTTTCTCTGACACCCTCGAATGAATCCTGAACCAAGCAAGATACAGTGATTCATGGCAGAAGGACTTAGCATAGTTCAAAAATGCAAATTGTGAGCTCTACTTTTCTTTCTTTTTTTTGTCTTTTTTTGCTATTTCTTGGGCCGCTCCCGTGGCATATGGAGGTTCCCAGGCTAGGGGTTGAATCGGAGCTGTAGCCTCCGGCCTACGCCAGAGCCACAGCAACGCGGGATCAGAGCCGCGTCTGCAACCTACACCACAGCTCATGGCAACGCCGGATCGTTAACCCACTGAGCAAGGGCAGGGACCGAACCCGCAACCTCATGGTTCCTAGTTGGATTCGTTAACCACTGCGCCACGACGGGAACTCCAGCTCTATTTTTCAAAGAGGTGACATGCTTGGGCAATGCAGTCCATGTGTGTATGTACCCACCTTCCAGCCAGCTGGTAGAAATCCCTAGCACCTCAAGGCATGCAAGCACAGTGCTCCCTCGGCACCAGAGATTTCACACATAAACTCCGAGCAGTTACTTCCTGCAACTAATTGCTTTGCAGATTAGCATCTCATCCCCAGCCTGCCAGACAGCCCATGAATTAACATCTCAATCCAAGTAGCCCAGCTTCAGCGGGATTTATGTCCTGATGTTAGCCATGCACAGTATGGTATCAATCATTTTCTGCCCATGGAGGACATTTGAGAAATGCCTGTGAGGGTTGTGGAATAGGAGACCAGGCTTAGTATTTTTCTAATTGTTAAAAATTGAGGGAAGAAAAAACAAATCTGAAACAGATTGTGGTGTCTTCTGCTTTGCCTTGAGAGACAGATGGATGGTATTTACTGATCTTGAAATTTCAAAAGAATTTATATTTCCTCTCCAAGCAAACTCTCAGACTCCTTAATAAAGCAAATATTTGGCAATTTTCTGATGACCAGACACAAGCTAGATTTTCAAGGCCTTACACTCCCGGTTTGATTATTTGCTCTTGACTCTATCAGCTGGATAATTACCACATCTCCGTTTCAGCTAGGACTGTCTAGACAGTGTCCTAGCCTAATATTCCCTAGCTGAGTTTTCTTGCCCCAGCACTAATTAAGGGCACCCAGAAATTTTACTCAGCCTAGCCATATTCAAATCAATTATAACATACTCCCCCTTTTTCTAATGCTCCAGTGTTTTAGATAATTCATGTTATTTTGCTTGTTTTCTTTCTCCTCTCTTTGGAATGCTTAACCAATCAAAGCTCAAACCAGCCTATTTGGGGCAATTTTACAAGGTATCAGAGGTTGGACTCACTGCTCAGGTGTGATGTGAGTCTTTTCCATAGATAGTTGTTCACTCTTTCAAAAACATTACTGCATACGCATCATATGCAAGGTACTGTGCTAGGCACTGGGTGAGATTAAAATATGACGACTCATATATTACTCTAGTCTCCTGGAAGTTTGCATTCTCATGTGGGGAGATGCAACAGAGAAACATAGAAACAGAAGTAACTGAATAAGGCAGGCCATGCTGAGTGCCATAAAGGTGGTGCCTAGAAAATGGTCTGGTTATACCAGATGATGAAAAGATTGTTTCTAATGGGAATAGTTAGGATGGGAGATCACAAGATATTGTTGATGTTTTAATTAGGCCATAAAAAAAGGATACCAACAGATGGAATTTATTTACTTATACCATACTGTGTTCCAGAAGGAACTTCAGAAACATACATAAATGCAATCAAAGTAATGTCTAAAATAAGTGGGTGAGGAAACTGAGATTGTGGAGTGATAAAGGTAAGAAAGAAAATATGAAGCTGGGCATGAGGTTGCTACTTCAAATAAGTATGGCACAAGGTATCAGGTGAATTTAGGGAGATTTTAACTACCCAGGCTCTCCCTGCCCCCTCTTCAACTGTGAGGAAAAGGTAGTGAGCTCCCTGACTCAAGGACCCGTCACAGAGGGCAACGGCTGTGGGGAAGCTGCCAAGGCCGTTCACTGTGCTCTTGTCCCAACTCCCTAGGTCCTGGGATGGATCCGCAACGGGGAGTCCATGCTCAGTGCCAGCCTGGTCAATGCCAGCTCTTTGTCCGAAGCAGAGCAGCTGCAGCGGGAGCACGAGCAGTTCCAACTGGCCATCGAGGTAACACCCACATCTGGCTACACTGTCCTCCCTTCCCCTTTCTGCTCAACACCTTAGGCAGGACGCTTCCTCAGGATGTGGGGGTCCCTTTTGTAGTGAAGCCTTTACTCTTTCGAGTGAAATGGGCCAGAACACCTCCGTATCACGCAGGAGTTAATGGAGAAGTATAAATGCAGAGGTTTATCACCTCAGGGAGTCTAGCGTTAGAAGGCCAATATTCAAACTGCACATGTGGATCTTTCCTACTTATTGGTACCTTTAACCTTCAAGACCTTCGATACATTGTTTTTATACATTATGATCTATGCACCAGGTGAGAAATGTAAAAGGTTCACCTCTAGTTGAAGATCACAAGGAATTGAGGAAAAACAACTGCAGAAACCATTAGTAAATTAGGATTCCATTTTTAAGAGGCTCATGCTCTACTGGCTGAGCTAACTGGGCACACTGTAGGATTCCATTTTTAAACACTTTGTTTACATGTAACATTTAGATTCCGTTGTCAGATCTGCCTTTTAACAAGAGCAGTGAGCACGGGTAGTTTGCTTCACTGAAAGTAGTTGTTTAGTAATGCTGATGGAAGTCATATTTAATGAATAAACTAAAACCAGAAATTCACCAAGATTTGTTTTAAAGGCTATTTTAAAATAAAACTCCACTTATGATAGTCTAATATAAATTTTGTCTTACTTTAAATAATACCTTCAATTATCCTTTCTACTGGAACATTTCCTTCCCAAGAGGTTTGAGCTGATTACTTTAGAGTGGTGTGGGGAAAATGGTAGGAAATGGGACATCGGAACTATGTTAAAAATAAAATAAGTTCAGTACAAATGGGAAAATAGATAAAGAGTGAAAACCTCAAAGACAATGCTTACTTGTGGTTCAGTATAAAACAACCCACTTCTGAGTGTGTAAGAAGTGCAAAGGTATTGTCTTCTAAAAAACCACTATGTTGAAATTTTAACTGTCCATGCCAATAAGTGTATCTTTAATTCAGTGATCCAAAATTGCTAGCCATTTTTGAACTAGCATTGATCGATTTTAACCATTTAATTTTTCCAAAAGCTATCCTGTACGTGAAAACATAGCATTAACACAAATGGCGTGTTTTTAGAAGACGCCCGATAACGTCTTAGGAACCTTGGCTAGTACCAGAGTCATGTCTGAGGTTTGAGATTTTAAAATAGATTGTCTATGACACACATGGTATGGGAAAATCATTTTCTAAGGAAGAACTGGCCAGAGGAGAGAAGTTTCATTGTCATCAGCTCACTCTGTTGCATTTTACTGGCGTGCCCAAGCATGAGAGTATTAGGATCTATTCCTTGTAAAGGAAAAATCAGTATTGGGGTTATAATCAAGAATCAGGCACACAGTAGTCAAGGCCCCATAGAGAGGCAACATGGAAGAGAGGCACATTGGGCAGTCACACTGGAGGCATGGCATGAAGCTGGGAGGGCTCCTAGCAGAGAGAGGATAGCCCTTGGCCATACCTCCTCCTTGTTTATCTTAAATGTGAAGGTTTACCTGCCCTGTCAGGTAATTAAATTTTTACTCCCTTAAGCAAACGCTGGGCAAGTAAAATCAAGTGTCATGACACATTTGAGCACCTCAGTGAGCTAGTAGAAAATTGTGCGTAAGTGCATTAGCAGTGCTGTTGAAATGACTAAATGCCACATGACTTCATAGGCAGCATGTACTCATTTGTATTAGATGCTGTTGCATCCTTACTGAATTGTCTATTCATCTTTTCATCCATGTCTCTGTAATTTCATGAATGCAACTTGATCAAATATTCTTGGAATAGATGTTGAGACATAGACCCCTGTAGAGTTTAGGTCTATGGCCTCAAGAGGACGTGGCAGAACAGATAGGATTTCTGGGAGATCTTGGGAATGGAAAGTAGGCAGGGTTGGCAGCATGGCCAGAATCATGAAGAGAATGGCGCCGGAATCTCAACATGGGCTCCTTCTCCAGGTGGCCTTGTGCTTCTCTCTGAATACGTAAGTTTAGAGCAGGGTCTGCAGGTGGGGGGGGAAATATGCCAGGGAGGATTTAAGCAATTTGAAAGGGGATCTGACTTGTCTGGTTTGATTTAACCCATTTTGATAGTTGTGGCCTTTACAGTGATCACTGATAGGGAACATAATTTGACTTCTTGGGCCCTGAAAACAAACCCTGGGCTCCAGAAGGGAAAATAAAATAGCTATAGGTAAGATGATCATACAATTTATTGTGAAAACTGAGACACTTTTAAGAGTGAAGAAGGGAATTACTAATACCTAAGCCAGAAAAGCAGCCTATGCTAGAACTCTCACAGGCTAACCAAGATGTTTTCTTACCCTGGCCTGGATGCCTCATCTGTCTGAAGGTCTTGGTAACAAAAAAAAAAGGTCAGAATATTTACCTAAAGTAGCCTTTGTTTCAGAAAAACTTTCCCAGAGCAGTTCAGGGTAGAGAGCAGTCACAGCACCCAGAAACATAGCTTTATCAACAAACCCAGGTTATTGTTTGTTAGTGTGCAAGATGTTGTGGCTGATAATGTCTTCAAGAACTGTGAATGTCATAGAGACAAGCTTGAGTTTTGAAATCCGTTTTTATTTTCAATCTTCTTATGCATTTTAAGTGTAAGCATTATAGCAAAAATAGTAGTTAAAACTGAATAATAGATTCAGTTGAATTGGTTCAATTTTCTTTCATGTCCTTCTACTAAATATGAACATCCTTGATAATCCATGTATCAAAGATACAGCACTCAATAGGATTAGATAATAGTAGAAATAAACACAAATAATGACTCAAGCTTAACAGAGCAGAGATTATGTCATATGCATAAGAATTTATCATTTAGGAAATTATGGGGAAGAAGGGACTCCCAGGACTATTAGCTAATAATGAGTTTCAAAATAAGGAAGAGGGTTTGTTACATAGCACAAATTATAGGAAAATTAGTTACTCCTCAACTCTCACAGAAAAAGATATAATAATGGGTTTATGATAACAATTATATTGAGGAGAGATCAGATAATTATCGTAAAGATGGATGTTCATTTGATGAACCTTTGCTTTGAATGAGAAACTGTAAATACCATTCTAATTGCTAGAGATGAAGAGATGGGTTGTGATAGAGTGGCAAGGACATAGATTTCAGGATAAGTCAAACCTGAGTCTTATTCCTGGTTTTAACACTTCCTAGATTATACATTTTTGGGCAAGTCACTTAACCAGCCTGAATCTCAAGGTTTTTTTGTTTGTTTGTTTGTTTTCGTCTTTTTGCCATTTCTTGGGCCACTCCCGCAGCATATGGAGGTTCGCAGGCTAGGGGTCTAATAGGAGCTGTAAGCTGTAGCTGCTGGCCTACACCAGAGCCACAGCAACGCGGGATCTGAGCCGCTTCTGCAACCTACACCACAGCTCACGGCAACACCGGATTGTTCACCCACTGAGCAAGAGCAGGGATCGAACCCGCAACCTCATGGTTCCTAGTCGGATTCATTAACCACTGCACCACGACGGGAACTCCCTTTTTTTTTTTTTTTTTATCTTCAAGTTTCTTAATCTGTGAAGTGGGAATTATAATGTCCACCTTGCAGTAGTATCATGAGAACTAGAAAAAAATGCCTTAATGCCTGGCACTGAGGATACATCTGGTTAAATGATAGCTATTAAAGTGATTTTTTAAAGAGAATTCTCCCTCTCCTTCTTTTTTTTTTGGGGGGTGGGGGGTCACATTTGTGGCATATGGAAGTTCCCAGGCCAGGGGTCGAATCAGTGCTGCAGCTGCTGGCCTACGCCACAGCCACCGCAATGCAAGATCTGAGCCACATCTGCAACCTACACCACAGCTCAGAGCAACGCCAGATCCTTAACCCACTGAGCGAGGCCAGGGATAGACTCTATGTCCTCATGAATACTAGTCAGATTCCTAACCCACTGAGCCACAATGGGAACTCCCAAGAGAGTTCTTGCTTTGAGAGTTTCACGGCCTCAGTAAGGAAAATCAGCCAACTGTTGGATGAGTGATAGAGGCATTCAGGTGAGGATAGTTTATAGGAGGTCTCAGACTACCCAAAACGGGCTCTTTGAAGGAGGCCAGAGCTGAGCTGAGTCTCCAAGGGAGACTGGAACATTCATGACAAGAGACGAAAGGGTGTTCCTTAAAGGCAGGGAGAATATGATGGCGATGCAAGTGTACGGTGTGTTTACAAATGGTTTTTGTAAGGAAGAGGCAGGTGATAATGTTACAGAAGTCATTGGAACCACAGTGTGAGGGGCTTTTAATGACGTCCTTTAAAGTTTGGGCTTGATTCACAGCAGTGGGAAAACCGCTGAAGGCATTTTAATTGAGACACAGGAGTGATGTTTAGAGTTTTACCACTGGGAGGGAGGTTAGAATTCACTTAATCAATGCACTTCCTATTACAGAGACCATCCGAAATGTAAGGGATGGGTTTGATGGGTCAGAGTGGAAGCCAAGAAGACTAGTTAGGTAACCTCTGCAGCAGCCTAGGTATGAAAGGGTGAGAGCTGGACTGGAGTTCAGGGTGAGGAACAGCAGGCAGGGGTGAGGACAAGAATGTCATCCCAGGTGGCAGCAAGGAGGACACTGTCAATAGAATGGCTGGCTGCCCTGGAAAGGCTGTTTTAGAGGAAGGAGAGATTTAGTTTTAGATATGAAACTTGAGCAGATGTCCAGGAGGAAGGTGGAGGCTCTGACGGGGCAGGAAGGCCATTCTCATTCATTGGTGAGTGTTCCTTCTCTGTCCAGGAAGAGCTTTCACTTCTACTGAGAATGCATCTTTGTAAGTGACCCACATGGGGCAGGCAGCTAGGCCATCCGAGTCAGTGCTACTGACCTATGTGGGAGGCAAAGCAGGCAGCTCACCCTCAGAGCCACAGACAAAGATGAGGGCCAGTTATCAGGTGGGAGATGAAAATTGGAGAGTCATTTACAAGGTAGAGATGATAGAAGCCAAGGCAATAGTTGAGAACTCTATAGAAGTGAACACAAACCAAGAATGGACCTCAGGGTACCTCTCCATTTAGGAGACAGGAAAAGAAAATTGTACCAATAAGTAAAACAGAGAAAGAAATCAGGGATTTGTAGTAGACGATTGGGCCCATTGGTTTACTCTTCCGAACTTCATTGAGCAGTTAGGAACCCAGACACGCATGTGGTCATCAGGATGGAAGGCTGGCGCAGCGCAAAGCAAGCGAATACTGGAGTCTAGGTTGCTAGAGGAGGTCATGCTGGCAGAGCTCACACTGAGGATAGACTCAGGGCCATGGGGGAGGGAAGCCAGGAGGTGGTCGATAGGCTGCGGAAAAGGAATGGGACTGTGTAGACTGCTGTCTGGGGGAAGGTGAAGGGGGAGGTAGGGGTGAAAAGGGGCGGCTGTGCTCACACACAGGCCATGCTGAGTGGATTTGCCCTGGGGAACTGTCCTGGCACTGCTGCCCAAGAAGGGCAGAAATCATTCTGGAGTAAGGAACCAGGCTTCTAGCTGCCCTTTTCCATTGCCAGTTAAGCTATACTTTCCTGAAAGTGCAGAGGCCAGATTAGTACTCTGCCATTGAGGTGAAATGACCCCAGCAGCTGAGGTTCAGTAATGCTAGCACTGTGCAGTCTTATGGCTCATCCACATGACCCTTTATTTTAGTAAATTTTAATCCCACTTGGCTCTCTCCCTGCTGCCCAGTTACCCAACCTATTCTCCCCACTTCCTATAGTTAATGTGAACTCAAAGGATGCAGACCACACTTAGGCTGCATAAGAAAATCAGCCTTCTACAATATAGATTATTCTAAGGGTGGACATAAATCATGTAGTTTTGAGGGGTTATGCGTTGAGCTGAGTTATCCTCTGTACTGTTCTGTTCCCTGGGTAACCAAGAGATGGTGTGAGATGCTACTCTTCTTTATTAACCTGCCAAATGTCTTCCTTCTACTGGAATCCTTTTTAAAGCTGATCATTCATGTATGAAATGATTGCATTGTGGGTTGAGATTGGTGTTACATTGGGGATATTTTTATATGCAGGTTTTTTTGACCTGTAAGATGGGACTACCCTCCTTTGAAAACTCATGCAGAATAATTTTATGATTAGATTTGGAAAGGAAATTTAATGAAGGTATGAATCAATCAGGAAGCAGATTTATACACAACTGTGTTTCTTTAGCACAGAAACTGAAATGTCTTTGGAACAGCAGAGTAACTCAAGTAGAAGAGAAAGTGGGGGCCAGTTTAGGGATCTGAGCAATTAGTTTATGAAAATGCATGATATCCTTTTTTTAAATATGTTTTAAAAACAATGATGACAACATGTTTGAATCCATCATTTAAAGCTCTTTAACTTTTCTGCATCTTTCCACTCACGCCTCACTCCACCCCCTCCCGTACCACGCCTGGGTCGTTCCCACGGACCTCTCTCTCCTCCCCTTGTGCCCAGTCCCTCTTTCATGCCACTTCCTTGCAGAAGACGCACCAGAGTGCCCTGCAGGTACAGCAGAAAGCTGAGGCGCTGCTGCAGGCCGGCCACTACGACGCAGATGCCATCCGGGAATGTGCCGAGAAGGTGGCCCTCCACTGGCAGCAGCTCATGCTGAAGATGGAAGACCGGCTGAAACTGGTCAATGCCTCGGTGGCCTTTTACAAAACTTCTGAGCAGGTGAGGGAGGGGCTGAGACTGGCAGAGGGCTGTTCTCTGCCACACATCTGCAGGATCTACCTTGGCAAGAAGCCAATTCTCTCAGCGCCAGCCTTTGAGAAGAGAAGAATGATTTGTGGAAATACCATCAGTTTTTCTCCTTATCATACTTGCCATTAGAGGAGTGGACCATGTGATTTGTTTCATATACATTTCTCAAACTCATTGGAACTCAAAGTAGAAATTGGGTGTGTGTATGCTGAATGCTAGATTTGGGTAGTGTACCAGTTAGCTATTGCCACAATAATGCTGCATAACAAATCACCCCAAAAACCCAGTGGTATAAAATAAGCATTTATTTTTCGCCTAAGTATCTGGAGTTAGCTGATCTTGGCTGAGGTTAGTAGAACTAGGCTTTAAGCTGCAGATTGGATCTAGATCTGTTTCTACATTTCTCCTCATTCTTGACCAGCAGCTACTTAAGGCACATTTACAATGAAAGGCAAGAGTGCAAGAGCCCCAGTTCTACTGTGCAAGTGCATTTCAAGTCTGCATGTGTCACGTGCTCTAACATCTTTTTGGCTGAAACAAGTCCTGTGGCCAAGCCAGTTTCAGTGAAGCAAAGAAGTGTATGCCTCCTATGAAGGTTGAGAGAGGAGAGTGACGATTTGCTGAACACAATCTAATCTACCACAGTCAGGTAGATTAGACTATGCACTGCTTGAAAAACATATAGCTCTTTTCCTCATGGGGTTCCCAGTCTAAGAGAGGAAACCCCATGCTCTGTCACCGGAAAACTATGAGCCTAACAGATAGGATGGTGCAGCTGTGGGAGAAAAGGCAGGAGATACACACAGAAGGGCCATAAAGATGCAAACCCATTACAAGTACATCTGAACAGCCATATGCACAAGGGCTAAGAGGGTTTTTAAATGATTTAGGTACTGTTAGGGAATTCTTTTCATAAAGTAGATGTTTAAGGCAGGATTAATTTTGTTCACTGTAAAGTACTTTCCTCACTGGAATCATTTTCTGGCAGAAATAGATCAGAGAAGCGTTCTTCTCTGGGTGACTTACAGGGACCATGGGAAAGTCTGTACCAGAGCAAATGCAACATGTTTGTCAGGGCCCTGCTGCCAGCCTCCATCCCCACACCTTCTCAGTCCTCTTGCCAGTGTTTCAGAGAAGTATTGCCTTCGATGCCCTCAGACTAACATGATAAAAAGCTTCCCCAGTTGATCTATAAATTCAACACATCCCAATCACATCCCAGCAAGCTTTTTTTTTTTTTTTTTTTTGGTGGAAATCGATAATGTTGATTCTAAGATTTACATGGACATGCGAAGAACCTAGAATAGCTGAAACAGTCCTAAAAAGGAAGAACCAAGTTGGAGGGGTTACACTACCTGATTTTAAGATTTACTCTAAAGCAGTGATTGAGACAGAACAGTATTGGTGTAAGAAGAGACACAATGGGACAGAATAGAGGTTCCAAAAGCAGACTCATGTATGTACAAAGCAATTCAAAAAATAAAGTGTCTTCAGCAAATGGTGCTGGAAAGTGATTATCCATATGAAAAAAAGTGAGACTTAATCCTGTCTAACATCACATACAGATTTTAATTTGATATTAAAGATGCTGAAGGGGACAGAGCACTAGATTAAGAGTCAGGAAATTTGACACCGAGCTGACCTTGCCAAAGTTCGCTTTCTCTCTCTAGATTTCTGATCTTTTACCTGTTAAATTAAAGGACATGCTGGGTAATCTTTCCATTTCTTCTAGCTCCCAAATCGACTGGTTTTAAGTCCAGTACTGTCGTGGGGCACGTGTCAAGTACTCTTTTTCTCAAAGTTTTTGCGTGTGTATGGTCTGTTTTCTTTCAAGACTAGAGCCTCTTGCATGTTTTGACGCCCTGCATCAGGAGAGCTGTGTGGTGCTGAAGAATCCAGCTAGAGCTCAAGGACAGGCCTTCTCTGACATGGGAAGCATGTTGGCTGGGAGGTGTTCTGTCTGGGACATCTTGCAGCTTCCTTTTCAGCTCAGTTCTTAATTCAAAAAGCATCCTATCCAATATCACACCCTTCACCAAAAGGGATGACTTTCTCAGACAGAGGAAGCCAAGGATATTAGTTAGACCTATCCTCCCCTGCTTCCATAGCCCAGCAAGTCACCACAGCCTAGAGAAATAAAGTATAGGAGGAGTTTATGTTTTCTGTATCCTTCCCTAGGCCCCGATGCTAGGCTGCCCAGGATCTGCCAGTGATGCACCCAACCGAACTTGCGCTCCAAGCCCCACTGGAAATGCTTTTGGTCTTTTGAGTTCATTTATAAAGCCACTTAGAGCATGGCCTCTCAGCAATTTTAGAACTGAAAAATTTCTTCACTGTCTTTGAGGTTAACCCAAATGTGTTGTCCCTCTGAAGGAAATGACATTTCTGCACTAGCAGGCCTGGAGATGTCATTGCCTTATGGTAGCGCCTTGAGACATTTTTGCTGAGAAGGGAAAGATAATACTCATTTGTGGCTCTAAGTCACATGACATGGGTGACTTCCTCCTTTACCTCTGCTCAAGGCTACTTCCTGCAGGACAAGTACAGATGGTTGGGAACCCAAGTTATCTTCTCCAAACCTCCTTTTCCTGTTCTGCCTAATACATAGACATTGAAAGTTTATAGCAGTATAATCTATAAAAACACTTTGAAACTCAAGTTACTAGACTCTCTGCCTGTCTTACTCTGCATACTATCCCTAGGTGATGGAGTCCACCCCCATCCACCATCAGCCATCACGGGATGGTTCCCAAATCCTCATCTCAGTTGTAATCTGTCTCCAAAGCTCCAGACGCTGGATTCCCACTTCTCTCAGATGTCTCAGGGGTGCTACGCATCTAAGTCTACAAATTGAATTTTGAATGAAAAATGTCACCTGTGCTGGGATGGGGGGTGCCCTTGGCTGAAGGGCCTCATGAAATACTTCTTAAATGATTAATCGACTGAGTCTTTTCCTCCATGATTCATTAGGTCTGTAGTGTCCTGGAGAGCTTAGAACAAGAATACCGGAGAGATGAGGACTGGTGTGGTGGACGAGATAAATTGGGGCCAGCAGCAGAGATGGACCATGTCATTCCACTCATCAGTAAACATCTGGAACAAAAGGAGGCCTTTCTTAAGGTCAGAGCACATTGTCATCTAAGGTCTGGCGCTTTGGCCTTGTTTTTCCACCTACTGTCTCCCCCTTTTCCTCCTCCTTTTCTCCCTCCCCTCCCCCTTCCTCTCTCTCCCTCTCTCCCCCCAAACCCTTCCTCCCCACTGCCTGCTTCATGTAGGCTTCCCATATACCTGTTTTCCTAACTTCTCATCTAAAGTAAGGCATTTGTAGAGAGGATATTGGCTGGTTAATTTGAAAGGTGGAAAGGTTACATTTCAAATGTTCTTTATGTCTCTTGGCCCTTTTTGTATAATTAGGCAATTAGGATACACCATTTCTATTGGTTCCACATACAGTTATCTTGATAGCCCATTGATATTAACTGAGAAAAGTGCCGTACTTTCACTCAGTTCTGTTTTGTCTATAAAAGTATTTTAATTGAAATATATAAACTTAGAAAACAAAACGATTAAGCTGTATCTTTTGTAAGTGGATGATGCAAATTTAGGGCAAGAATTAAAGAAATGAAATTAGACATTTACTTATCAGTCTGACAATTATTAATTGCCAATAAACATAACAGTGTTTATTCTGCTGCAGGAAGAGAGAAACGCCTTCTTTTGTGTGTTTTGTTGTTACCAGAGCCCTAGCTTGCCGGGAGGAAGCACAGGACTGCTCTGAATAGCTTTCAGCTGGTGTGGGGTGTCCTCCTAAGCTTCTTTCCTCCTGCCTTTGATCTCTGTGACACAGTCTTCTGTGCTAAAACTTATCTAAAATTCCATTTACTCTCGAATTCCTTGCTTTCATTTTCTGCTGTCTTTCACGTTTCTGAAAGCGCAAAAGAGAATTTTTATACCCTGACATGTTGCCCCCGATTCTCTACAATTCTGTAATTAACTGCCTTTATTAGGGATTTTCTCTACTTGACCACCTCTTTGAGTTTTGTTTCTCTTCTTTTTTGAAGGCGGCCTTCCTCTGCCCTCCTCCGGTCCATCTGGAGTCTGCACCTGCATTTGATCAGAGCCCTTAGTAATCAGCTCTGACTAATCAGATTAAATAGAAAGTCTTCCACATAGGGCTTAAGGTGATTTAAAAAGTCTTGCCTATGCTAAAACAAAGTTTAAGACAAAACAGTTAAGTAAAGCATATCAAAGGTTTTAAATAGAGGTATAAGGGTATTTCTTTATAAAATTAAATATTTCTTTTGAAGAAGGAAAAAAAAATGTTCTGGTCTAATGATTTCCACATGCGCCTAAAACCACAGTTGAGAAATTCCCTATTGTTGTGGGATTACAAACCCAAGGGATGGGAGATGGAGCACTCCACTGATATGCATCAGTCAATCTATTTTGGATTCCTTGGCTTTGGACCACTGTCCAGCTGTTAAATTCATGGGCTTCAGAGTGGAAGGACCCACTAGCCCTTTTTCACAAGAGCCCCCAGAAGCTGCTATTGCTAATGCAACATTTAAAAGAACTTTTTACCATATAATTTGTAGAATCAGATGCTAAGTGTAAGAAGGTTTAAAAGTTAACAGTTTTGCCTAGAGATGATTTAATTCTGAAAACTGTGGAAAATTAACGGACTCGCATGTATTACTTTAGGAAAAATACTGCTTTTAAAGAAATTCAGAAAATCTCTG
The DNA here is from genome assembly GCF_016906955.1 of Phacochoerus africanus. Classification (NCBI taxonomy): domain Eukaryota; kingdom Metazoa; phylum Chordata; class Mammalia; order Artiodactyla; family Suidae; genus Phacochoerus; species Phacochoerus africanus. Next base: position 216,285,237 of record NC_062544.1, on the reverse strand, counting down.
GCCTTGAGAGAAACTAGAAGAACTCTGTCAGTAGATGTAAATTCTAGCCCTGACTTGCTTCATGACTCCTGTCCTTGCTGGGCTTCTGCCTGCTCCCTGGGTACAACAGCATGGGACAGACCTGTCCTCTCTGCCACCCACTCCTCTTGTGAGTCTTAAGAGGGTGGTACAGTGGCACTTACTGCTTTACACGATAGATATTTCCCAGCAATAGGATGTTTATTAGCATCGTAGAGGAAGGGGTGGGTTTGATGGACAAATAAGGTTTTTTTTAATTAAAGTATATTTGATTTACAGTGGTGTGCCAGTTTCTGCTATATAGGAAGTGATCCAGTCATACATGTATCTACATTCCCTTTCTTAAATTATCTTCCATCATGGTCTATCCCAAGAGACTGGATATAGCTCCCTGTGCTGTACAGCAGGACCTCCTTGCTTATCCATTCTCAATGTAATTGGCATCTACTAACCCCAAACTCCCCGTCCATCCCACTCCCTCCCCCTCCCCCTCCCCCTTTGGCAACCACAAGTCTGTTCTCTATGTCTGTGCGTCTGACATAGACGTTTTTAAAATGTAATTTCCATTTAGATTTGTAATCAACAGGTTCGATTACTCAGCCTGTCTTCTCAAGTCTAACGTAAGCTAATGTTCACGTGGTCACATACCGCTTATACCAGTGGTCACATCCAAGGCCTTCTGGTGGCAGAGGGAACCAGCCTGGGGGTAAACCATAGTCATGCTGAATCCACATGTAGTTGTCAAGGGGTGGCTCATTTCTGGGGTTTGGCTGTGAGAGAAAGGGGAGAGGCACAGGGAACTTTTCTGGACTCGGTAAAAGAGTGAGCCTTGCATTGGAATTGGAGTGTCCACAAACCAAAGGTGGGCTCCCACAGAGCCCCAGAAACCTCACCACCAACACCCCTTCTCCAGTGTCTTAGATCACACCCCCCGCTGGACCAGGACTGACACGTGGGGCTTCACACCTTGTCTCTCTCAGGCTTGCACCCTGGCGCGGCGGAACGCTGAGGTCTTTCTCAAGTACATCCACAGGAACAACGTCAGCATGCCCAGTGCCGCCAGCCACACCCGAGGACCTGAGCAGCAAGTGAAAGGTCAGTCTGAACCCTGCCAGCCTCAAGCCACTTCAGCCACACGGGCCAGAGCCTGCATACCTGCTCTTCACGCAACCTCACGTTTCCTGGTTCTTCTTCAAAAGGAAAAACTGTGATGTGGGATTTAGGGCAGTGGCCATTCATCAAGCAGCAAGATTTGGAATGGAAAAATGATGATAAAATTTCCCCCAAACTTTTGCTTTTAGAGTCTAGAGCAGCACTAATGGAATTTTCTGAAATAACAAGTGGTCTATTTATACATTTCTATGCTGGGCAGTATCATAGCCGCTAGTCACGTGTGGCTGCTGAGCATTTGAAATGTGCCTAATGCGACCGAGGAACTAAATGTTAACTTCCATTGACTATCAATCAATTTAAATGTATTAGTGAAATGTGACTAACATATTGAACAGCGTAAGACTGAGGTATCTTATAGCCTGGGAAGGAGACATAGACTGAGAAACATCAAACTGCATTCTAATCCTGGTTTTATTGCATATTGGTTAAGCTTTAAAAATTTCAATTTTCTTTTTTCTTTTTACAGCCGCACCTGCAGCATATGGAAGTTCCCAGGCTAGGGGTAGAATCGGAGCTGCGCCGCCAGCCTACACCACAGCCACAGCAATGCCAAATCTGATGCTTAACCCACTGTGTGAGGCCTGGAGTTGAACCCACATCCTCACAGAGACAATGTCATGTCCTTAACCTGCTGAGCCACAATGGGAATTCTGCATTTTTAATTAAAAAATTAAAATTTGTATTAAAAGTATATTAAAAATTATTTTAAAATTCTTTTAAAAATATTTTATTGATTATTAAAAATAAAATTTAATAAAAATAAAAACATTAACAATTAAAAATACAATCCCCAGACCAGAAGCATCAACATCACTTGGGAGCTTATAAGAAACACAGTATTAGGCCCACTTAAATCTACCAAGTCAAAATCTGGATTTTGGCAAGAGCTCCTCCATCCCACCCCAACCAGGCGATTTTTGTGCATATAAAGTTTAGAAAAATAGTGGTTTAGATAATCTTTAATATTTCTCTGAATGCTATAAAATCTATAATTGTATAAAAAAAAAATCGGTAACCTTTAAAACTGCTCATTAGCTGACCAACCACAATAAGCTTAAATGATTATCGGTGGAATTGCTTACTCTGGACCTTGCAGAAATTAGCCTTTGAGTGGGTGAGGAATTTCACCAATGTCGTCTTGACACAGCAGAGAAATACAACCCCGGAGACCAAAGCTGGGGAGGGAAACGACACAGACCTGGAGTGAGGCATGGGGACAGGCCTGGAAACTATGGTGGGGACAGTGGGAGGCTCTGATCTCTTTCAGTAAGAGCCTCTCTCTTGCTCAGAGAGCTCAGGAGGTGGGCAGATCAGAGGCCACTGGGAAGAATTAAACTTAGGAATCAATGTTGCCTACAGAGAACCAGGAAATAGGATTCCTTTTCCAGATGTTCTACCTAGTTTGTGGTCCAGGGGCCCTGTGGGTGGCAGACATGTCACCTTCCTGCATCTTTTTCAAAGCATATGTTCTGACATCCAAATGCAGGTGGCAGCGTGGGTGAGGCCAGTGGCACACATCCCACCTCCTCCCCAGTGTGCCAGGTGAGGGCCACCCTGAGAAAGCGGCATGTGCTGCACCCTTATAGGGCCAAGTCAGGGTTTACCCACAGAAAAGCTTTCAAGAAGGAGCAAAAATGAGACCAGAAACTCATTAGGAATTTTCACCTGATCTGGGTTGATTCCCTCAGCCACCATAGAGGGAACAAAGTTCAGTGAACAAAGCTCTGACTAGTAGGGAAAGACTCAAGGAAACACAGATGCTCACTGATTTTGCCCATTTGAAGCTTCCACTTGAGCGGGGACCTACAATCTTCCTATATCTATTTCCTTTCCACCTGCTGCCTGGACCCAAAACCAGTGCCACTTTTTTTTTTTTGCAGGGGTGGTGCATGGCACATGGAAATTTCCAGGCCAGGGATCAAATCCATGCCACAGCAGTGATCCAAGCTACAGCAGTGAGACCACCGGACCTTAACCTGCTAAGCCACCAAGGAGCAATAATTGTTGCATAACAACCTAAAGAGTTCAGTGGCCTACAGTTGTAAGCATTTATTGTTCAAGTGACTGCATTGTCTGGGAACCAGCTGTCTTGGCTGGCTCAGCTACGCGGTTCTGCTTGACACTGAAGACGTGGCTGGTTTGGCCCCTTCACTACAGAGTGACTTCTTATGCGCTCCTTGCAGATTAATTCTGGGACCCTGGTTGAAGGGGCAGTGGTTACCCAGGAGAACGTCTTATAGTGGTGATGACAGAGGTACATGGGGCAAAGTCAAATGCTCAAGCACACTTCAAGCCCCTACCTGTGTCCTATCTATTAACAACCCATTTGCCAAAGCCAGTCACATGACTGAGCACAAGATGGGGAGGGAGAAGTGGGGGAAGGGTGAGGAAATATACTTTGTCTCTTTGGGAAGGAACTAAGAAGTTCCATGATAAGGGCATAGATACAGGGAGAGCTGAATAATGGGAGGCTGAGAGCTAAGGGAGGAGAGAGAGATTCTGTCCTTAGAGAGCCAGAATTCCACGGGGCATTAAAAGTACATAGCGTCAACAACAACAAAAACCTAAGTAAAAGCACTGCAATTTGGTTCATGCCCTTTTGTAGTTCACAGTAACTTATGCTTTTCAGCCACAGTAACCCAGGAGACCAAAGTGGCTAAGGATTCAGGCTTAGAAGTCTAACAGCCCCACCCCTTTCTATCCAAATGATCCTGGGAAAATTACCTAGTCTCTCTAAGCCCTAGTTTCTTCATCTGGAGAATGGAGATAATAATGGTACATGAATCCTGGGGTGCTGTGAAAATATGTGCCTGCCACATAGTGAGTACTTAATAAGTGTTCATTTTTCATAGCATCATTGTGTATTATATTAGTATTTAGTATAGTTAGCAGGAGGCAAGCAGTGCAAAATAAATTTGATTGCTTCACGCTTAGCGCATACTGTTAAACACATAGGAAATCTATCCAGGTAGCCAGCTGCTTCTGGAACAGCAGGAGAAGTAGGGGAGGGAGATGACATGGATGAACGCCTGCGGTATGTGGCCGTGTGCTCCATGCCTTATGTATGTCCTCACACTCACCATCATTAGAGATAACACGGGAATAGCTCTGAGCCTTTTTCTTTTGTGTGTGTTTTTGCCTTTTCTAGGGCCGCTCCCGCAGCATATGGAGGTTCCCAGGCTAGGGGTCGAATCAGAGCTGTAGCCTCCGGCCTACACCACAGCCACGCCTGATCCAAACTGTGTCTGTGACCTACACCACAGCTCATGGCAACGCTGGATCCTTAACCCATTGAGCGAGGCCAGGGATCGAACCCGCAACCTCATGGTTCCTAGTCGGATTCGTTTCCACTGTGCCACCACAGGAACTCCTGAGCTTTTCTTATGATCAGTTCCAAACCAGTATGGGCGTTTGGGCCCAAAGATATGATTCCATGATAATATGATTCCAACACAGCTTCCCTGTGCCCACAATTTAAAATTTAGGCTCTACAGCCTCTTGTATAGGGCAGAGAGTATAGCAGTTTCCCCTGTCCTGATGCCACTGTTGCCTTCCAGCACTCTCCTAGAACACCTCGAGAGTGGCTGGGATTCCTGTTCAGTCCATTCACTCTTCATAGGCTCCAAGGAGCCAGTTGAGTTATTGTTTTCTGGACCGATACTTCCCAAAGTCTCTTATCATCAAGGACTAGCTTTAGTGTGAAGAAAATCAGGGTCATCCTCTTCCCCTCGTCAACAGGGCCTCCCCCAGTCTCCCTGATCTTTCTCTCCTCTGGCAAATTCTCTATGGACCAAGCTATTATTCCCTTGCTTCTGGTGCCTCAATTAGTCCTATAGGGAGGCTCGAAGGTTGCACTTATCTGGGGCCTCAGATGTTAGGCCAAAGCAGCTGGTCAGATTTGTTCAGGGACTTGCTGTGACCAGTGCCCATCTCTCTGCCTTGCAGCCATCCTGAGTGAGCTGTTACAGAGGGAGAACCGTGTCCTGCACTTCTGGACCTTGAAGAAGCGGCGGTTAGACCAGTGCCAGCAATACGTGGTATTCGAGCGAAGCGCTAAGCAGGTATGTTGAGAGCTTTCCTTGGTTTCACCTCTGTTTTAGAGACCATACAGAGGCCCAAATGACCAAGACTTGGGACATTCCAGAAGAGGGCCATAGCATCAGTCAAAGCAGAGATGGTGGGGAGGCGGGGATGAAGAAAGCAGAGGACAGGCTCCAGCCATTCAGCCTTCACCAAGCACTCCCTTCAGACTTTGGTACCAGGAGTTAGGAAGAGATGCTCAGGGAAGATTGCCCCTAACTCATGGGTGACACTGGGCCTGGCCTAGATGAGTCCCCAGTCTAATGGGCAAGACCCTTTCTTTGTGGGCGGGGTGTTCCATATCTAACGGGGAGGGCACATTCATAAAGTCACCTTCCAAGCTACGTGCTGAATGAATCCTGCCAGCATTTCCTGGTTCCATCATGTTGTGTGAAACCACAAACATTTACCTGGGAGCATGGCATGTTTTCCTACTAACAGCTGGCTTTGGGGGCCACTCAGGGGTTCATTCATTTCCTCCCACAGGCGCTAGACTGGATCCAGGAAACAGGTGAATATTACCTCTCAACACATACCTCCACCGGGGAGACCACAGAGGAGACTCAGGAACTGCTGAAAGAATATGGGGAGTTCAGGGTTCCTGCCAAGGTAGGAAGCATCCCAGAGTCCTCCCCATCCCCAGCACCCTGCAGTCCGGCCAGTTTGACACTGTGGGAGGGAGAACAGCCTCTGGACCAGAAATGCTTGACTACAGAGGCAAGAGCAGCAGTGGGGAGGATGCACGGGTAGGATCATCTCCCCTGAAACCTGAACATCCAAAACGTTGCAACTGCTGGGTAGAGTCTCTGTATGTAGGAAGTCAGCTCCTATACACGTGCTTCCAAATAGGAGTCATCCTCGTGCTCCAGGTTCTGGAATCTGCTATGTTCTTTCAGATCAAACAAGGCAGGGGAAAATGTTCACGTGAAATGTACCTGGTGTGTGTGAACATCTGCACCCAGCCACACATTCTTGAAATTTGAATGCCTTGGGAAGCCCAGCTTATGGGAAGGGCCAGGGGCCCTGGGTGAGTTCACAAAGCAGGTTCTGGAGCTGATGACTTCCCTCTGGCTTTGCCCTACAAATGAGCCAGGCTGGGGTCTCTGGGAAGCAGGATGTGCACTGGTGCCTGTACCATCCTCAAACCCCCATTCACTCTGAGGTGGAGAATGCTGTCATAGGAGGGAGTCTTATTTTCCTCTGTTTTCCCAGCCAGGATTTAATCTGAGGACCTTTGAGTTTGAGTGAAATCTTATCTCAGTTCCCTCTTTGTAGCCTCCTGATCCCTCACTCTGGGCTCCATGCTGTGGAGGACCATCCTTGGCATCACTTCCACACATGGCAGATGGTCTTCCCAGGATGGGAGCTCCCTTTGTGGGAGTCAAGGGGGAGCACATTCATGCCTGTCTCTCCCATCGGTTCTTCGACACTAGGGAGAGTCTCTAATTTGCTGCAACAAAATTAGGCCCTTAGCTGACATTTCAGAAATGGTTATCCACTTTGGGAATCCTACACTATGAACTCTTGATAGTGGGGCAGGGGGCGGGGGTGGCATTCCCCTGCACACCTGTAAGCTTTGGGGCCTTTTCAACCCATTTGAGATAAGAGATCCATTTCAAGACCAACTAGAGCAAACAACACTAGGAAGGTGGCAGGGGTGCGGAACTCTTTTCAAGTCCAAATGAAAATGGTTTTTTGTTTGTTTGTTTGTTTTTGTCTTTTTGCCATTTCTTGGGCCACTCCCGCGGCATATGGAGTTTCCCAGGCTAGGGGTCTAACCGGAGCTGTAGCCACCTGCCTACAGCAACATGGGATCCAAGCTCCATCTGCACCCTACACCACAGCTCATGACAACACTGGATCCTTAACCCACTGAGCAAGGGCAGGGATCGAACCCGCAACCTCATGGTTCCTAGTTGGATCTGTTAACCACTGCGCCATGACGGGAACACCAAGTGAAAATGGTTTTGAATGACCCACTTTGCATCCTTCTGCCCCTCTCCAAAGAGTGTCAGCAATGAACCATTAATAGGCTGAATAGATTCACTGGTATTCATACTCACATAAGGTGGATCACAGCAGATACCCAGAACTTGCTACAATCAGAGTCTGTCCATCACCAAAGTGGAGACGTGGAGGATCATGTAGCTCATTTAATTCATCCTTCCTGTACAATCTTCTTCCTCTTTTCTACTGACACTGTTATCACTTGAATTAAGTTCCATGCTTTTGGCCTTTCCTTCCTTCCGTCCATCCTGCCCTTTATTGGTGTTCATCCCTAAAATACTACTTTGGTCATTGTATCACCCAGCTTAAGAGCTCTACTGATTCTCCAGCGCTAACACTCAACAACGTCTACAACCATGCCACCTTACTGCCCAGCTGTATCTTCAGTTATTCATTTATGTAAATTTTTAGTAGTGATTTTTATTTTTCTATTATAGCTGATTTACAGCGTTCTGTCAATTTTCTGCTGCACAGCAAGGTGACCCAGTCACACATACATGTATACATTCTTTTTTCTCACATTGTCATGCTCCATCACAAGTGGCCAGACATAGTTCCCAGTGCTATACAGCAGGATCCCATTGCTTACCCACTCCAAAGGCAATAGTTTGCATCTATTAACCCCAAATTGCCAGTCCTCCTCCCTCTTGGCAACCACAAATCTGTTCTCCATGTCCATGATTTTCTTTTCTGTGGAAACCTTTGTTTGTGCCAAATATTAGATTCCAGATATAAGTGAAATCATATGGCATTTGTCTTTCTCTTTCTGACTTCACTTTTATGTGCCAGCTGAATGGATACATGTTCTTACCCTCTGAGAGATACATCATTTGCATTTTTGCCTGTGTATCTTTTCTATTTCTCTGCTTAGTATAGCCTTCCCTTCCCTCTAGTTTGTAGTTTTTAAAAAGATCTCACCTTGTCACATCAGTGCCGCCTCCCCTGAGGTCCTGCTTACATGCTAGGATATGACCTTGCCCCTCCTTGCATTGCAGCCATTGTCCGTATCACCTATAAGTCACTTGGCATGGACCAACCTGTTCTCCAGTAATGTGTGTGCAGCATTGTCTCCTGTACGAGCCAGCAAGATCCCAAAGGACAAGGACCACACTGTATTCACTTCCCTGACTGTATCTTAAGCATTGAAGAGAGGCTACCAATATTTGAAAACATAAGGAAAAAGAAGTTTGGGTAGATTTCAACAACCTTCCTCCCCAAATCTCTGTTTAATATGATTCTTTTACTTTGGCTCTCTCTCTGTTCTCTTTCCCTCTTAAGTATTTCTGTTAATGGGATTTCATCCTCCCGTCTCTCATTTCCTTGTCTCAGGACTATTCATTCTGAGAATATCTACACGATAACAAATCCAGCTGGGGAGATTCTGATGAAAGGCAATAGCCTCCTGCCCCACCCCAGTGCCACTTCATAGAAGCAGCCCTCTTTTAAGCAGCCCTCTTGGGTTTCAATCTTTATAACCAATAAAGTGAATTTGAAATGGAAACCAAATTGACCTTAAACCACAAGACAGTAGTACAGTGGACCTCGTGATTGAACGGAGCAATAGAGTATAGTTGAGTATACTGAATTATTGTATGCTGTTCCAGAGAAAACAAATAAAGTAGAAGAACCCCTGAATATAAAAAGGTACTTTCTCTATAGCAATACACAAATGTAAGAATAAAAATAAGACAACGAGAACTGGGGCCAAAATAAGAGGAAAACAAAATTTTCTTGTTGTGGTATGCTGTAAACAATCCGGTTAGAAGAAAGAATGCAAATTATATTTTCCTATTATAGGTTTCAAAATTTATAAGGGGTCAAGGCCCATGGTGATAGGAAAGCTGAATCATCCTGGCATCTGGAAGAACTCTCTTTCTTCTAATGGCAAAAGCATTTTAGATTCTTCTGTTTTCCACTTTTTTCTCTTCAGTGGTTTTTCATACATTCACAAGGCTGTGAAACCACTGTCACTCTCTAGTTCGAGAACATTTTCATCACCCTAGAATAAAGCCCACATCCATCAGCAGTCCCTCCCCTTTTCACCTCCCCTCTGTGTCTGGCAACCCCTAGTCTACTTTCAGTCTCTATGAATTTGTGTCTTTTGGACACTTCATGTAAATGGAATCATGGAATTTCCTACTACAAGGCCTTTTATTTCTGACTTCTTTCACTTAGCTTGTTTTCAAGATTCATTCATGTGGTAGCATGTATCGGTACACCATTCCTTCATATGACCGAATATTAGTCCATTGTATGTATATATCACATTTTGTTTGTCCATTCATCAGTAGATAGACATTTGGATTGTTTCCAGTTTTTGGCTACTCGGAACAGTGTTGCTGTGAACATTTGTGTACAAGTTTTGGTGTGACCATATGTTTTCATTTTTCTTACGTGCATACCTGAGGGTAGAATGACTGGGCTGGGCCCTGTGGCGACTCTATGTTTAAAGTTTTGAGGAAATGCCAAACTGTTTTCCAAACCATTTCCACCGTTTTCCTTTCCCACCAGCCTTGTATAAGAGTTCTGATTTCTCCACACCCTCTCCAGCACTGGTTATCGCCTGTCTTTTGTGTAGAGCCATGCTAGAGCGTGTGAAGTGGTATCTCCTTGTGGTTTTATTTGCATTTCTCAATGAGTAATGAGGTTGAGAAGATACTTTTTTAAACTGATAATGTTATCTCTGAAAGTAAAAGAAGCTAGGAGATAAACTGGACTAATTCTTCTTAACAGAAGAGAATTAAGTGATAATGAAAGTGACTGGAGCCTTAGCTGAACTGAATTATGTCTTGGAATTCAGATCGCCAGCAAAGAGAATACTGGGCTTATCAGAGAGGCCCTTTCTATGAGAAAAATAGAATCTAAACAGGTCAGATAAAAGGTGGGCATGTTTCTATAGCTGAGACTCTTGAGAGGAATATAGCTCATGTGTGACAGACATTTCTGAAAGGCTTAGTTTTTCACATCGAATGACAGACTCTTCCCTCCCGTGGAATGAATATGAAGATATATCTCAAGAAACTGTTTACCCACACAGGGAGCTCAGTAATTCCATACCTACCAAGAATGTATCAGGGAGTACTAGGCACATCAGCAATGAAAGGCCATTTGGAAGCTTGTAATGAGATTATAAGAATTATATCACAGTTAAATCATAAGAACTTGTGAAATGCGCTAAAGACACTGAGAGGCCTTTTTACAAACTATATTCAGAGTAGGGGAAGATGGTATCATGTTAACTGATCAAAGGAAGGAAGGAAACGGAGTTCCCTGGTGGCTCAGCAGGTTAAGGATCTGACGTTGTCACTGCTGTGGCACAGGTTCAGTTCCTTGCCCAGGAACTTCCACATGCCACAAGTGTGGCAAAAAAAAAAAAAAAAAAAAAAAAAAGAAGAAGAAGAAGGAAGATAAAAAATAGAAAATTGGAACTACTGTCTTTTCCAGTAGATAACATAGAATTCAAAATGAAAGGACAAATGGACTTTAGGGGACACAAGAAGCCCAAGATAAGTGAGATGTCAGTTCCAAATGTTCAGGCCCAAATGAATTCTATTCCCCAGAGGTTCTCTTTGTCCACAAAATCATGTCCACATTTCTGAACGTAACATGCAAGCACCTCCACCATCTGACCCCCAACCTGTCAGTCTATAAAAGTCACTCTTCTTGGTGGCAAGATTTGAGTTTCAAGCCAGCTTAAGTTAACAAAGGGGAAAAGATAGTGTCTGGCTGTATGGAGAAATAAAGAAGATGGAAACTATGTGGCTGGACCTCCCGGGAGCCCAGCCAAAGCTGAATGACTCAGCCCAGTGGGAAGAACAAGACACGTGGCCTAGTCTCACCTCTGGAGATGGACACTGGGGCATCACCCGGGTCTCAGCAGCTACGTTGCCTGGCCCACTCGTCACAGGGACCCGGGAACGTACCCACCACTGCTGTCATTCAGCTTCCTTTCTCTCTTCTCCACTGCTTGTTTTCACTTCTGCTCTGCAACCAGCTACCCAGTCCCTGTCTCCACATTCACATCCCCAGGAAAAAAAACCTTGATCGGCTCTGAATGTTGCCCTCATCCCTCTTCAGTCAGAGCCTCTAGGACACCTGGGATTCACTGGCTGCATATCGACAGGCTGTCCTTGTGGAACAAGTTTCACCTCTCATTTCATCAGCGGTGGCCAGGCATGTGGCAGGTCACATGGTGCCACTAGAGTCACCCACATGTAAGAGGTTATGTCAGACTGCTCAGCAGGGGCTGTGGGCATGGCTGGGGTCCAGTTCATGGGTTAAATCTTCTCATCAAATTCTTCCCTCAGTTCTTGTTGGTCTAGCTTTACTTACCTCTAAGCACAATATTTACTCACTCATCCTTTTATTCAACACTTATGGTATGCCTGCTAGATATCAAAGATACAAATGAACGAGGCATCTTGCTTACTTCTTAGAAGTGAATGGTCTAGGGAGGAAGATGCATAAATAACAACGGGGAAGTTACACTGGGAAGGGTGTCTTCCCTCTGATTGTGGGGAGGAAAGGCTTGAAAGCAGGGACTAGGAGGAGCCTCTGACCACAGCAGGGGGCGGGGCAGGTAAGGTTCAGCAGGGCTGGAATTGAGGGGCCACAGAGAGCAGTGGAGACAGTCACAGAGGCGGGTGAGGCCACATGGGGAAGGGCTTGTCTGTGCTGCTCCTTTTGCTCTTCTGGGTTCCACACATACCTGGCATGCTGTCACTCACAAGCCATTCTCCTCGTGGACTCTGAAGCAGAGTTTTAATGCTTCAGGTTGTAATTTCCTCGATAGGGCTGTTCTGGTAGGATTGCTGCTACCAGTTGGCTAATAACACTCCCATCTCTTGCTCAAGTCTCTTGACCAAGAGCAGAGAATATATATGTATTTCCAAGACTTTTATATAAAGATGGATTTTTTTTTTCCTTTTTATGGTCTCACCTGCAGCTAGGTGTTGAATCAGGGCTGCAGCTGTGACCTACGCTACAGCCACAGCAACGCCAGATCCTTAACCCATGCACAAGGCCAGGGGTGGAACCCACATCCTCACAAAGATGAAGCCACTGAGCCACAATGGGAACCCCTAATGATGGATTCCTTGATTATAGCTGCAAAAATTAATCTCTGTTTTTAGTAAATACCAAACCAGAGAAAAATTGGGTTTTTATTGAGGAGTGAGGTGGAGGAAGCCCTAAATGCTGTAAGATAGAAGCCCCTGGGATACCAGGTATCTTTTCTTAACTGATTCCCAGTGATATTGTTCTTTGCCTTTTCATAGTTAAAGAGGTGTTTCTCCTGACCTCATAACCAGCTTCTTTTCTATATACCAAAGCCCCTCTGGCCCCTTGTCTCCCAGCCTTGGGGACCAGCCCACTGTCCTGAGACAGGCGTATTGAGTGAGTTGCTGGAGAGCCAGACCCCTGGCTTTGTGGTGGCCACATCCTGCCCGCGTGCCTCTCTGGCCAGGAGCTCTCTTCCTATGGCATTTCTTGAGAGGGTCGGTCTCTCATGGGAGGAGCTGTAGATGAGCCTGGGAATGTCAGGGTGAGGGTGGTGACATGAAGAAAGCAAGGCTCTTCTCTCTGTTCTGCTGTCGTGCCAGTGATACTCTGCCTCAGTTTCCCTCAGTCATCCAGGTCGTAGCATGATCCAAACCTTGGATCTACTCTCCCCCAGTTGAAAAGGTGAAAGATGACCTCTCAGAATTCTCTTAAAATCAATCAGACTTTTCTGATATGTTTTAGAGTTTCAAAACCCATCGCTTCTCAGCCTTTTGGCTAAGATTAAGTGTAGAGTTTCAAAACCCAAACATAAGATAAAAAATGAACAAACGTTTGCTTGTTGGAATAGCCCTTCCGTCTCCCTATCACCCACTGTACATCCCACCTCCCTCATAAGACCTTTCCTGCCCCTGCCAGCCCACCTTCATTCCTCTCCTGTTTGAAAATTCCTGCAGTGTTAACTGTACATACTTCTTATTTTGACCTTCAATTATATAGTGCCCTGAGTTCTTTAACCACTGGGTGTGAAAATCTGTTCCTCTAGAGATGGCGACTATCCAGGGGAAATGGATATCTCTTCTTTTGTTTACCCTCCAAGTCTCTCCTCACAGCCCTCTGCACAGCAGTGTAGACAGAGTAGGTGTTGAACACACTCCTATTAGAAATGAAATTAACCCACTTAGCCCTGTGATGGATGTTAGCTTCATTCACATCCCTCCCTCCCTCCCTCCTCTCTCTCTCTCTCTCTCTCTCACACACACACACACACACGCACACACACACACACACATCCTGGTGGTAAAAGGGACAGATTTACTCTTAAATCTACTGGTTAGATTTATTTAGATCCTGGCAGTGCCAATTCACCAATGTTTAGAGAGCCTTCTTCAAGCCAATCCAGTGAAGGGAGAGACCAAGAAACTATGGGCCAGAGACAAACAGGCTCTGTCACTTACAGGTTGTGTGAACTTAGAGAAACCCTAGGTCTCTCTAAGCCTCAGCTTTTACAGTCTGTAGTTCAAAGAGACTCACACCACCTCCCTCCACCTGCCTCCTGGGGTTGCTTTAAAGCTCAAAGGAGTCTCAGATGTGACATTAACATACTCTGGAAACTGATGAAATACTGTATTAACATAAGAGAGCCTTACATCCGTGACCATCCTGCGGCTAGTGTTTATTGCTTAGGAGTTCTCGCTGTGAGTACCTTGTCCTGGACACATCCCACCTTGGGACCTTGGGCAGTGCTCACGGCAACCCTGTGATGTAGGTGCTGCTGTGATTCCTGATTCACGGGGGAAGGATCTGAAGCATGGGGGGTTTCAGCTGTTTGGCTCTGGGGTAGCTATGGCTGCTCTGAGAAGGAAAGAGGGATGGGGTGAAGGGCCAGGAGAGGAAAAGTAAGCTAGTAACTTACCACCATCGTTTTTGGGGCAGCAAACAAAGGAGAAGGTGAAGCTTCTGATTCAGCTGGCTGATAGCTTTGTGGAAAAAGGCCACATCCATGCCACAGAGATCAGGAAATGGGTGACCACGGTGGACAAGCATTACAGAGACTTCTCCTTGAGGATGGGAAAGTACCGGTACTCCCTGGAGAAAGCCCTAGGAGTCAACACAGAGGTAGGTGTGGGGCGGTCCATCTGGGACAGCCTCCCTTCTGACAGCCTCAGTACTGCTGCCCATCCCCATGGGAGGGAGCTAGGTTTACAGAGGCCTCTTCCCGAGCTGTTGACCTCCAGAGCCCCTGCTTTGTGTGGTTTTCTCATGGTGGGCTGGGTCTTGCTGAAGCTTGGCCTCCAGCGCCCCCATGCCTTGGTTACATATGGCGAGACTGGCTGGACAGTTGGAGGACCAATGGCTATAGGAGTTAACTGTTGACTTTTAGGATTAAACCCATTATCTTGGCTTCATCAGGACTCTCTCCCACCCAATTACGTTAATCAGCAAATGATTAGAGTCCCCAGTATGTATAATAATGCTCATCCAAGAATAAGGGATGCAATTTGTGTAAAGTCTATTTGACATTTCAACTGAAAAGAGATACTATTTGCCAGGAATCAAAGGAAGATTGACTTTTAATCTCTTCTTTATAATAGGGGTCAGTAACCTATGAATTAAGAGCTAAATACAGGCTGGCGTTTAATCTGAGGATTTCTAATTCTTAAATCTTCAAATAGGCCCGTGCCCTGAAGCAGAGCAGACTAGAGAATAAAGTCGTCAGACCACTAAAATTGGGGGAATTAATGTCTCTGCTAGGCTTTAACCTGTGAGATTTTTTTCCCTAGGAGTTTTCATCCTGTATAAATACCAAACAGTAGTTGAAATAAGCAGGGATGGGCAGTTAGTAAGTTCAGTAATTGTTCTATCATTTAGCTTTCTATTTCTAAGAAAAATTGCTTGTTTAAATAAAAATATCTACTTTTAATGTTTTCCCTTGACCAATGAAAACTTTCTTATGTCTTTATTTCTGTTTCACATCTTTTTTAATGGTTAATAATCAATTTTGGATGTGTGTGTGTGTGGTGTATCTAATCAGGACCAAAGTCCTTAGAGAAATGTGACACTAATTATTAAATGTGTTTGTTCATTTTCTTTGTTGTAGATATTAGCCCTGAGCCTATTTAACTGAATATTTTATACTTTTCTTATTTGAGAAAAAGATTATCCCATGAAGAAGGGTGCTTGCAGGTGGCGGGCAGTGGGATTGCCCATCTTCTCATCCTTCTCCATTTCACCTTTCTCTGTTTTTCCCCTTCACCACCTCCCCCAGCTCCGGGGAGCTCCTTTCCCCAAGCATCTCTAAGGTGACCCCTGCGATCTCTCTGTGCAGGATAACAAGGACCTAGAGCTGGACATCATCCCAGCAAGCCTTTCAGATCGTGAGGTCAAGCTCCGGGATGCCAACCACGAGGTCAATGAAGAAAAGCGGAAATCAGCCCGGAAGAAAGAGTATGTCTGGGGCGGGGCTTCCACCCCAGCTGGCAGGCTCCCCTGGCTGTGCTTGGTTTTCACTGCCACCTGGCCCTTTACATGCCTTGATGTATCCCCATGACCACCTACAGAGGTTGGAATGGACAGATGTGACACATCCACCCACATCTCACACTAACACAAAACCACAGGGCGTCGGACAGAGGGAACGTGAACCACGTCAGCCTTACAAACTGTGTCTTGATCTCTCTACTCCCTTTAGATTGTTGTTACACAGTTCCATGTAGCCAGAGATATGCAAGGGCTTTATGAGGCATATCCTGAAAGATTCCTTTTGAGTGATGCTGGAAAAAAAAATTAGTGTATCCTAAGATTAAGAAGCCCACTGTAGCTGAATTTATATACGTGCTGCAGGACCACAGGTCCCTTGGAGCTGAAGAAACTCAGGCTAGTCTGTGAAGCCAGAGCTGGTGTTTCATCTGGGACGTGCATTGCTTTGTGGGCTGCTGTAACAAAGTGTGACCAGCTGGGTGGTTTAAACAACAGAAATGTGTTGTCTCTCAGTCCTGGAGGCCAGAAGTCTGAAATCAAAGTATTGGCGGGGTTTATTCCTTCTGAGGGCTGGGAGGGAAGGTTCTGCTCCAGGCCTTTCTCCCTGCCTTATACAGGGCTGCCTTTGGGTTCACATGGTTTCTTCCCTGAATACATACCTGTGCCCAGATTTCCCTTCTTAAGGACACTCGTCGTTTTGGAATGGGGACCCACCCTACTCTAGTATGACCTCATCTTAGTTAACTGCCTCTTCAGTGACTCTATGTCTAAAGAAGGTCACATTCTGAGATACTGGGGCTTGGTATACAACATATGCATTTGAGGGGAGACACCATTCAATCCAGAACAGGTCAGGAAACGAGAAGATGACACGTGGCCAGGTCTTCCTGTGGGCTATCTCAGACACCGGTTAGCCAGAGGATGGCAAAGGGGGGGGGGGGTGGAAAGGAAAACAAAGCAGTGTAGAGGGCCGAGGAGCTAAATTATGAAGAAAAACAGGGAAAACTGCAGGAAGCAGATGGAGAAAAGAGGAGAAGGTAGAAGCGTGCCAGAACGCAAGGCAGTAAAATCAAAGACAACTTTTCAGAGCACATGGGATTATGTTCCTTCTGATCTTCCGTCTTTCCTTGTTTACCAAGTACTTACAGTGGACTAGGAACTTTGCTTCCATGATCTTGTTTAATCCTTGTAGCAGCCCTGTGTGATCAGCTGTTTTATTTATAAGTATGGAGTCTGGGGCTTAGAGAAGCAAACCTACCTCTAGTAAACAGCAGCCCAAATTCAATTCCTGTTTGTCAGACTTCAAAGCTCATACACTTTCCACGCTACCAAGAGGTCAAAAAGAGTAAGAGAGTGGCTCATTAGCTCCTGAAAACAGGAATTTTTTGAATCAGTACTTTAATAGAAAGGCCCTGGCTAGAACAATGTATTGCTTTAAGGAAAATCCCACAAAGATAAAAGTCTCAGACCAGGTGCTACTTACTTTAACCTTTCTCATGAAATTTCCAATAGGGGACACTTAGGAGCTAATCTTCAAAATGTTCTCAGAGATAGGGATTCTCATTATGAAGTACTATGAAAAATTGACATAGGAAATCCAAGATAAATGTATAAATATATACTTCATGCTAGATTAGAAATGATTGCATATCATAGGCCAGCTGGGAGGCACCATTTCTAATACAAATTTGGGATAGAAAGAAAATGACACAGGTGCATACAGTGAGGCCACACACCTTAAGTTTACCCCCTCCCGAGTACACTGTGTAGTTTAGAAGTCCCGGGAGGAAAAAGTCCCCCCCACCCCCACCCCCGCACCCACCGCAGGCATGTAACCTTGTAACACAAACTTCTGTTTATGGGAGACTGAAGAGAGGTCACTTGACATCATTAGTTTGTGCTGTGCTTGAGATCTCACACTTAGCTTCATGAATAGCAGTTCGTGATGTGAAATAGACCCTTTAGAAGCTAGAGGTCATTCAGAGTTCCCTGGTGGTCTAGTGGTTAGGGTTTCGCACTTTCACCACTGCAGCCCAGGTCCAGTCCCTGGTCTGAGAACTGAGATCCCATATCAAGCTGCTGTATGCTGCAGCCAGGAAAAAAAAAAAAAAATCATTCAAAAAGAAGCCAGAGGTCACCACACTATAGCCCTCAGGCCAGATCTGGCCAACCGCCTGTTTTATATAGTATGTGAGCTGAAAATTATTAATATATATAGGGAGTTCCCGTCGTGGCGCAGTGGTTAACGAATCCGACTAGGAACCATGAGGTTGCGGGTTGGGTCCCTGCCCTTGCTCAGTGGGTTAACGATCCGGCATTGCCGTGAGCTGTGGTGTAGGTTGCAGACACGGCTTGGATCCCGCGTTGCTGTGGCTCTGGCGTAGGCTAGTGGCTACAGCTCCGATTCAACCCCTAGCCTGGGAACCTCCATATGCCGCGGGAGCGGCCCAAGAAATAGCAACAACAACAACAACAAAAAGACAAAAAAAATATATATATATATATCCCCACCTGTGGCATGCAGAAGTTCCCAGGCTGGGGATTGAACCCACACCATAGCAGCGATCCAAGCCACAGCAGTGACAGTTCTGGGTCCTTAACCCACTAAGCCACCAGGGAACTCCCTGTTTTTTATATTTTTAAATGGTTGAAAACTATCAAAACAAGAATAATTTGTAAAAAAACAGACAAAATTCTTTTCTGTTCATACATAATTTTATTGGAAAATAGCCATACTTATTTTTGTTTTTACATGTTGTCTGTGGCTCCTTTCACACGCAGCAGCCAAGCTGAGTGGTTGTGACAGAGACTGAATGGCCCACAAGTGTTTACTATCTGGCTCTACAGGAAAAAATTCGCTCATGCCCCAGTCTTGGCAGTGGTGTCTTGGACATCTGTTTGTGGTTTTTAAACCTCATTTAACCTATGGTTCCATGAACCTGTTTGGTGTGTATCAGCAATTCTGCTAAACAGGGATCACCATCCTGGAAACTGTAAGAGAAATGTAGGCAGCTGAGTTCATGTCTAGTTGGTGAGAATGAGTGTGAGTGATGCTGCACACTTGTGCGCACACACGTATCTGAGAGCACACACCTATCAGCATAGAATCACAACGTGATAGAAGTGGGGCAGAAAAGGGAGTGAGAATATGGACCTAGCAAGCACAGGCTTGCTGAAGGGGCACAGAGAGGATGATCAGAGTGAGAGGGACTCAAAGGAAGGGATGTATGTCAGTAAAGTTGAAAAATAGGACATTCGAGAATGTCACAATGCTGGGGGTGGAGGGCAGTGAGGTTTGAAAGAAGGGAACATATCACATGTCTAACCAACTAAAAGCCCACTTGTTTCCTTCTAGATTCATTATGGCAGAGCTGCTCCAGACAGAGAAGGCGTATGTGAGGGACTTACACGAGTGCTTAGAGGTAAGCTTTGCGGTGATCGGTTCTCAGCTGTGTTAGAAAATAACCTCCTTGTGGGATTTCCCGTCGTGGCTCAGTGGTTAACCAATCCGACTAGGAACCATGAGGTTGGCCTCGCTCAGTGGGTTAAGGTTCCAGCATTGCTGTGGTGTAGGCCGGGGCTACAGCTCTGATTAGACCCCTAGCCTGGGAACCTCCATATGCCACTGGTGTAGCCCTAGAAAAACAAAAAACAAAAAACAAAAAAAAAAGAAAAGAAAAGAAAAGAAAATGACCTCCTTGCCACATGGAATCCTGGAGAGGAGCCCGCTACTCTCTGTCATCTCCCAGAGCCTGAAACAAACAAACAAACAAAAAACCAACCAGAGGCTGTCTTTCTCCCAGAGTCAGTAATAAGTGCATGGGAGTTGAAAGTGCTCTGGAAAAAGAACTTTTCTCGGACTGGAACTAGACCCAGCCAAAGAAGCATAGGAGACACTTGAATTCAAAATAAAATCCATGACACAGTCAGTGAATTTAAGTCTGAAAATCTGCATCTTCCCCCCTACGCACAGTCAAACTTAAACACATATAATCAGTGTGTGTAATTTGTGTTCTTGCTAACATCTGGGACATGAGTTTCCCCAGCAAGGGTTCAAGATAATGGAGCACCCAGGCTGTCTGTCTTTCTGTTCTGCTCATTGACCAGCTCATGTTTTACACTCTCCACACATTCCCAGTCTGAGCCTCACCCCACAAGTTGGAAAGCCCCCTTCGTTTTGTGTGTGTTCCCTGTGGCAGTGCTTGCCACTGACGGAGCTGTTGCTGTCTTACAGACCTACCTGTGGGAGATGACCAGTGGTGTGGAGGAGATCCCCCCCGGGATCCTTAATAAGGAGCATATCATCTTTGGCAACATCCAGGAGATCTACGATTTCCATAACAAGTAGGTGGGGCACATGTAGGGCCATGAGTACCCAACCGCAGGCCTTCCCAACAAGCTGGCCAAAGCTGACCAGAAAATCTCGCCTGGTGGGGGACTGCCTGGTAAACTCTCCCAGTCAGCTGTTGTCATCCTTCTTTCTCACTCACCCCTCTTTCTCTACAATAGTCCAAAATCCTAGTGGAGGATGAAGTCAGTTGTTCAGTAGGGTCCCTCCTCGGTGTCCTGAGGGACCTAACTGCCAACATCTTCAGACCCAAACAGAATGATAGTCAGGCTTTGAGGAAATAAAAGTAGCTTTTCCTCATTAAAACTGTGGGGCATCCTAGCATTAGAGTTCCTCTGAGGGTAACCCTTCTTCCCTGTGGGCCTTAGGTTTCCAATCTCATTAAAGTTTTCTTTCAACCTAAATATTTCCTCCATCCCCAACTACCTCATCATCTGCACCCTCAACCAAAGCTACAATAGATAGAGAGACAGACAGATATATGCATACACACATACACATTCAAAATACCTAATGGAATATATTTATTGACAGCTTATAGGGGAGAACATCAAGCAAACTCTGTTTTATTGAGATAAATAGAATCATAGAGCCCTAAAACCTCACAACGTATACTTTCCAGCTCCCAACTTGATTTAAGTATCTTCCACAGCACACTAAGCATGCTCCATCATTAACAGAGGGTCAGCAAGCACCTTGATTGATTACTTATGTAACCAGCTGAGGGAAATAACTCCATTTCCAAAGTATGAACAGAGGGAACCTCAGGACACAAGAAATAATGTTGACATAAAGTCCTAGAGCTCTCTCAGGACCCTGTTGCAGAGAAGGGCTGAGCTGTCTCAGGACCCTGTTATAGGGCACAGTCCAGAGGAACTAAGCTAGTCAAGGGTTTGACCAAGGTAGGTCATCATGCCGGAGATGAAACTGCCAGCTCACAGAGTCTCTGAGAAGGCCGTGTGCACCCTGAGGCAAGACTCTAGAACGGCCCTATGCATAGAGCTTCTGCAGTGATGGAAATGTTCCATGTCTGTGATGTCTAATAATGTAGCTAGTGGACCTGTGTGTCTGTCAAACACTTGAAATGTGACTGGTGCTACTGAGAACTGCATTGGTAGCATTATTTAAGAAATACAGGTGGCAAGTGGCTACCATACGGGACAGCCCAGCTCTAGAAAAGGAGACCTCAGTCAGTATGGCCCTTTGCTAAGAGCCGACTAAGAGGCAAGTGAGAGTTGATATAAAAGGATCCTGAGTTCAAAAGGTCTGAAGATGGGGTGGAGAGTCATTCCTCTCTTGTCAAATCCTGATGACTAATCCCCTGTAATGTCATCAAATGGCATGAGTTTAAAGAGAACATAAAATATGTAGCTCCCATGATATGTTAACCTTGTCAGATTATGAAAGCAGTAATCTCTAGGATGAAAATGTCTTCTGACTTTCTGGAGCACTTCAGGAAAGCTCCCAGTCTTTTTTTTTTTAATCACAGATTTTTAGCACTCTCCATATGGTTTGTCTGGAAATCTCCAGACATAGAAATATTCCTTCCTCATGCCTATTTACTTAATAAGATCCCAACAAAGCCATTCTTGACCATTGATCCCAAATTCCATCATCTGAGCCCAGCTAAGCGTTATCCCAGAGCATTATCCCATCTCCCCCAGGACACCTGAGAAGACATCAGCCTGGAAAGCAGTAAGTTATGTTACTTTTCTCTTCTGATGTATGATCTCTGGGATTTAGTTGTATTGTTACCAAATTGACAAGGGGTAGAAATCTAGAGATCACTACATGTGCTTCCTGTGAGCCCTGTTTTTGCCAAAACAAGGGGAAAGGCTATTCATTTCAAAATTGACCAATTGTAACAAAATATCTGGCATAACCATACCTTATTCTTGTTTCATGGTATCACTCTAGTAAGTCTCAGCAAGTAGTTTAGTAGTCTTTTAAACAGCTGAAAATCTACCTAGTTACAAAATAGAGTTCTAAGAAACCCATAAAATAAAAACTTCAAGCTAAACCATATGGAATGTTGCATTCTGCCGAGAACCAAATTCAATGATTAAGAATATAGAAAATGTTACCTATTTATAAAATCGTAAAGCAAGAAGGAAATAAAAACCAGCCTCCAAGCAACTGAAAGAGATATTACAGAGATAATGTCCTGTCTTTTCATAGGAACTCCTTTCTATCCTCCCTGAAAGCCACTTTTCCTCTTGGTTAGATTGTTTCCAAGCCCATAGCCTTTTTTTTTTTTTTTTTTTTGGCTTTTGCTTTTTAGGGCCGCACCTGCAGCATATGGAGGTTCCCAGGCTAGGGGTCGAATCAGAGCTGTAGCCCCTGGCCTATGCCACAGCCACAGCGACTCAGGATCCGAGCCACGTCTGCAACCTACACCACAGCTCACGGCAACACTGGAACCTTAACCCACTGAGCAAAGCCAGGGATCGAACCTGCATCCTTATGGATGCTAGTCCTATTCGTTAACCACTGAACCACGACAGAAACTCCAGCCCCATGGCAATTCAGAAGCATCAAACAAGAATCAAGAACTTGAGCAAGTAGCTTGATACTGGCAGCATACAGTAAAACCTGATAGGAAAGACGAGAGATTAACCTGCCCGCCAAAATTAGGCAGAAGAGTCCCCCAAATCACTGTGGTCAAAGGCTATTTTGTATTGGTGCAAATGACCCTGTGTCCCAATAGAGAGCCCAACACAGCCACTGCATTACAGTTTAGTGTAATAATATATTAGGATTAATCCTGAATCATTCATATATTCTGCATGAAGAAGCAAGGAAATCTGTAATGCATTTAGAAAGCTATCCACCCAAAAAACAAAAAAGTGTTTTAAATTATCCACAATTTAAGGTAACATGCAAGAAAATCAAGCCGTAAATTAATTCCCTACAGGATCTGGAGGACTAAGGCTTTATTCTGCTCATAATGTATGATTTCTGCTTATGCCATACAAATTTTGATTAATGTAGAAAGCATAACACCTCTGAAATAACTAATAAGTAGGAGATAAAATGGCAAGTAAGCCAACTTTTAAAAATGCAGGAACCGTGAACCCCATAAGAGACTACGTCTTCCACAGTGTATCCCCTGTGCCTGCACATGTAAACTTTAAGTATTTGTTGGGTGGATGAATGGATGGGTGGGCTTAAAATAGAATTACAATTTGCAGACCTATGGTTAATGCCATTCAAGTCATAATTCAGTCTTTAGCTTATGAAAGTCTCAAGGTATGGAAAACCATTAGGTGTGATTTCCCTCCCCCACCCCATTCACTAGCAGGACCTTCTACACCAGCAAAATAACTGAATGTCCAAATGAAGGAGTTTTCTGGGCATGTCTTAATGGAAGACCAGACATTGGTCCAAAGACCCATTTGCTCTTCAGGAATACTTTTCTGAAATGGTCACTTTTTTAACCTGAAAATATCAAAAGGTTCCTTTTTACCCCAATTGTTTACAACTTTTCAAAGTAACCATTAAGTGCTACCTAACAGAAAAGCAGACTCCTCTGATTTCTGGTGCATCTCTTGGGCATCTGTCTGTACTTCAGAGAGAGAGAGAAGGAAGGAGGTAAGACTGAGAGGCAGAGAGATTGAGAGGCAGGGGCATTGAGACTGACACTCCTGCACCACCAGATGAGCTGAGCCACTGGGAAATTGGTTTCTAGACCAAGGGTGAATATATTAAATATCTCAGCTCCTTAGTATTGATCCTTTTAAATGGTGTCACTTTGAAAAATGGCAGCCAAGTTTAGTTGTGTGTGTCGCTTTTATCTGGAACCTTTGTCTCTATAGGTATTTTAAATGGAGGAGTTTCCAAGTAGCAACATTTCTACAAAGAAGAACAATTCAATATGTAGAACTTAATACCTACAAGTATTGATTTTATTACAAACTGGAGGTTTAAGTGGAATGATACTTAGTTTTCTCTATTATCCCCATTTTCTTTTTCTTTTTGTAAATTATTTTATTTTTTTCCATTATAACTGGTTTACAGTGTTCTGTCCATTTTCTACTGTACAGCAAAGTGACCCAGTCACATATACACATATACATTTTTTGAATTTTTATTATTACTTTTTTAATAGTTATTTCCCCAGTACAATTTTTTTTTTCCTACTGTACAGCATGGTGATCCAGTTACACATACATGTACACATTCTTTTTTCTCACATTATCATGCTCCATCATAAGTGACTAGGCAGAGTTCCCAGTGCTACACAGCAGGATCTCATTGCTCATCCATTCCAAAGGCAGTAGTTTGTATCTATTAACCCCAAGCTCCCCAACCACCCTACTCCCTCCCCCTCCCCCTTGGCAGCTACAAGTCTATTCTGCAAGTCCATGACATACACATTCTTTTTCTCACATTATCCTCCATCATAAGTGACTAGATTTAGTTCCCAGTGTTATACAGCAGGATCTCATTGCTTATCCATTCCAAAGGCACTAGTTATTCTATTAACCCCAGACTCCCAGTCCATCCCACTGCTTCCCCCTCCCCCTTGGCAACCACAAGTCTGTCCCCCAAGTCCATGAGTTTCTTTTCTGTGGAAAGGTTCATTTGTGCCATATGTTAGATTCCAGATATAAGTGATATCCCATTTTTATGCTACATCTCTTTTTCTATAGAACTGAATGTAAAGACCATGAGATTTATCTACTCAAAAACTAGACCCATTTCTATTGCCTTTTGTTAGGCATTCCGGGAGCACTCAGATGGTGTGGTATATTCCATAAATAGATCCCCCAATGCTAATGGTTTTGTTACTACTGTCTCCCCACTTTGGCCTATAACTTGTAATGTGGGAAAACCACTTATTTTCAGCTTTCCTTATATTAGAATTCCAGCTCTGGTAAGGGTAGCTCTTTAAAATGATCATCAGCTTCAGCTAAATCTGAACTTTACTTTTTCCTTTTGCGTTATTGGAGATCTAGCCATAAGTGAGTCTGGGCAATAGCATTTTTATAAAATCTCTGCTGTCAGGGCTCAGAGGGTCTTCCTGACCATCAAGTACAAATATGTCCATTTACAGATAAGGACACTGAGACTCAGAGGCCGGTGAGTTGCCTGATAATGTGACACCCCTGTCCCCAAAGATGAGGCAGTTCCGGGGGTGTGGGGGGTGTCTCCCACATCAGTGCTCTCTCCCATGCCCCCATTCCATTGTCCACCAGCTGGCACTGCCACATCTAGTTAGTTTGATTCATATCTAACCAGTTTCCATGTGGGTCCCCAAATTTGAAGAATGCTTCAACCCATCTCTTCCATAGGAATGTCATCCAGGTTACACTCCCTTACAGCACTAACCTGAAATAAGTTTTCATCAAAGCTTGGAAAGGGGAGTTGGGGACCAACAGCCAGGGCTGGCCAGCCCTTCTGCACACTCCCTCCTCCAGGCCGAGCCAGAAACTGTTAGATTTGGCCTCAGCCACCCACTGTCCTCCCAGTCTGCGTTCCTGAACCAGAGCTCAGAGGGGCTGAACCAGGAGCACTGGCCAGGCCCAGGGCAGCCTAGCAGGGCACCGGTGGCCAGGGCAGCTGGGAGCAGAGGGTAGTATGCAGCAGGGGGAGAAAACAAGGTGGGGCCAGAGAAGAGATGGGAGATGCTGGTGAACCACTGAACCAGGCCCACATCTCTGTGGTCTTCCTAGAGCTCCATCCTAGGGTCAGGCCTATGCTGGTTTGGAGATGGAGCTCATACCCAGTGAGGAATCAAACCCATGCTCTGCCCCTGAGTTCTGGGGATTAGTGAGGTACTGGTGAGAAGACAGAAGTGATCACAAATGCAGTTTAAAGGAGCAAAGAAAATAGCTTCTGCTGGAGGAACAGGAAGCCTCCCCACAGGAGGGCCATTTGAGGTGGAATTCAAATAACAGGGGGGATTTGTACAGCCAGAGGCAGCTGCCTTGATGCTGGAGGAAGATTTGAATACAGGGCCTCACAGGGAGGAGAGGAGTGGAGTCTAGCAGAGAGGCTGAGGGGCAATGGGAGGAGTTGGTGAGTGAGTCTTAATCCTGGGTCAAGCCAGAGCATCACGCTCCTCGTGTCTTGTCACTTGAGACTGAGGCACAGGAAGGGAGAGGTGGTGTAAATGGGAAATGGTGATAGAGGGAGCACAAAGGAAGGAAGGAGAGAGCCAGGGTGAGTGGGAGAAAATACTTGGGTAGAGAAGTGAGAACAGTGAGGTGGGTGGACTTCAAGCGGAAATTGATGGGGAAATGAGGGAGAGAGGAAGGGGGGAGGTGGCAGGTGGAGAGCGAGAAAGAGAGAAAGGAGGTAGTTAAGGAGGAGAGGGAGGGAGGGACAGAGATGGATAAACCTCTCTCAATTGCAGGCAGGAGCATCAGCAGAGTGCTTTTTTCAAACATTTTTGATCCTGAACTATAGAATGTTATGTCCTGATATGCCTGTGTTTATATATTATATATAATAGGACAATTAAGTTCTCCAGAATAACACCCTCACTATGCATGACACGTTCTGATATTTTGGATATCTTTTTCAATGCTGCTTTGCACCCACAAAATTGATTTTACAACCCCTTGAGACACAGTGGGTTGATCCGTTAGCTACAAGGTGGGAAGTTGGCTCCACCAAGTGGTGAGAAAAAGGATGTGCAGGCCACAGCCACACCTGGAGGCCCGCACAGGCAGGCTGTGCCTGGCTCCCTCCTCCTCCTCTGCCTCTCCTACTCCTTCGTCTTCTCCCCCCCGCCCCCATACACCTGGCTTTAAAGTATGTATGTTCTCTGGAGTGCCCATCATGGCTCAGCAGTTAACAAATCCCATTAGTATCCATGAGGACGCGGGTTCGATCCTTGGCCTTGCCCAGTGGGATAAGGATCTGGCGTTGCCATTAGCTGTGGTGTAGTTTCAGAATTGGCTTGGATCCTGCTGTGGTTGTGGTGCAGGCTGGCAGCTACAACTCTGATTCGATCCCTACCCTGGGAACCTCCATATGCTGTGGGTGCAGCCCTAAAAAGCAAAAAAAAAATTTAAATATGTACATTCTGTGCTTTCTATGCTTTCCCCCATCCATAAAAATCTAGTTCTATTAAACTCCCTTGTTTTATATAGAAACTGAAGCTTTACAAAGGTTTGTGACCTGCCCAAACCAATTAGTAACACAGCCAAAGAATCAGGGTCTTTGTAACACCCTCTTAAGTCACACTGTCAGTTTCTTAATTCTCAAATGCCAAGCAAAGAGCAAGGGGAAGACTGTTGTGATTTTCTTGGGCCCTAAGCCCGTGCTCTAAGGGATAACTGCAGGCCTTAGACTCTCATCAGAAGGGCCCTTTTTTTAAAAAAAAAATTTTTAGGTGTGATTTTGCTACTGTTGTTTGTTTTTTCAGTAAGCTGTCGACTTTGGTGCTGGTTATAGATAAAGTTATGGAGTCTAAACATTCCTTTGGATGTGTCAAAGTCATGTTCCTTTCAATTGTGCCCTCTAACTGCTAAGCGTTCGTGCCTACTTGCTCAACAGCACATCTGTGGTTCTGAATAACATTGACTGTGGGATAGTTTATATTTTTTAATTTTTAAAATTTTTATTATAGTTCATTTTCAATGTTATGCCAATTTCTGCTGTACAGCAGCATGATCCAGTCATACATAGATATAATTCCCTTTCTTATATTATCTTCTACTTTAACGTTAAACTTCTATCTATGCAGTAGTTTTTGATTCATCTGATCACTCAAGTTAAGCAAAAATTAGGAAAGATCAGCAAAATGTGTTCGACAGGTAGCAGTGCAGCAAGGTGAACTGCAGCGAGGTTGAAGGCTGAGGGGGGCATACACTGAGTAGGGGTCCAGGCCCTTGCACCTTTTCCTGGTATCTCTAAACCAGGCCGAAGTTTCTGCTGTGAAACGAAGGAGCAGAGTTTGTGTCATGGATCAGCCCAGGTGATCAGACTGCTGATTGAACACTTATGTGAACAATCTGGCACCTTCCCTGGAGTACATACCCCTCTCCATTTGTTTAACAGCTGTTCAGTACGCTAACCAGCTGTCCTGGCCCTGCAGTCCAGAGCCTCTTCCACGCTAACCTCTGAGTCCATCTGGTCACTAATGAATCCCTTAGAAACGATCTCTAGCTCCAGTTGTGTGGAAGCGTTGGTAAGGGGCTGTGTCCTGGATTGCCGGCAGATGGTCAGCCTGCTACCTTTCTCCCCAGCCTGACTCCAGCTGTGTTTATGTCTCCTCCTCATTGTTCTTCTTTTCACCCTTTGAAGCCCCTGCTTCATTTGCCTTCTCACCAACAAGTGTGCAGACACGAGAGCATGAACACACAAGGTCATCTCGTGTATTTCCTTTTAAAGGCAAGCTGCACCCAGAGTTCCCTTCGTGGCTCAGTGGTTAACGAATCCGACTGGGAACCATAGGGTTGCAGGTTTGATCCCTGGCCTCACTCAGTGGGTTAAGGATCCTGCGTTGCTGTGGCTGTGGCGTAGGCCGGCGGCTACAGCTCTAATTAGACCCCTAGCTGGAAACCTCCATATGTCACGGGTTCGGTCCTAGAAAAGACTAAAAAAAAGGGCAAGCTGCACCCTTGATGTGAAGGTCTCTCTGCTGGGCTACACTGTGAGTGTCTCAGTGACTAGACACATTTCCCCAGAAGTAGTAAAGACTAAAGGCCAGATTTACCTTTAGTGAAAATAACAGAATCAAAATGTCACAGAGTGCCTTTGGAATGGCACTATTTCCACAGTCCTTAGTAACAAAGCTCACAGAGCTTTTCTATCAATAAATCGCAGGCTTCTACCCAAAGCCAGAGGGAAGCATTTTCCTCATAAAATAACTGCATAATATATTGCATCGTAATAATTTAATAGTGTAATGACATTGCTTAGATCTTGACTTTTTTATTATAGTAGAGTTGCTGTATAGTATTAGGTAAGGTATAGGCGTACAGTATAGTGAGTCACAATTTTTAAAGGTTATACTCCATTTATAGTTATTATAAAATATTAGCTTTATTTTTTGTGTTGTGCAGTATATCCTGGAAGCTTTTTTATACCTAATCGTTTGTACCTCTTAATCCCTCCCCCTTAAACTGCCCTCCCCCACCCCCCACACTGGTAACCACTGGTTTGTTCTGTCTGTGATTCTCTTTCTTTTTTGTTATATTTACTAGTTTGTTGTGTTTTTTAGACTCCACGTGTAAGTAATATCATGCAGTCTTTGAATCTGGACATTTCTTTAAAAGCTTTATTCGTTTCTGAAAGCGTCTCAGACATTCACACAAACTCTTAAATTCCTTGCTTTGCTTGTTCTCTCGTGATTTATTACATGTGATTATTGAAATAGAGAATGGGAAAGTGGTGGTTTCCACTGAGAGCTGAGAGCATTTATCAGGTGCCCGGGCTCCAGATCCTCCTCTTTCTCCTTTCCTTCTTAAGTACTCGCATCCTCGTAGTCCTCCTTTCTTTAGAGCGATTCATTTTCTTTCACCAGGCTTTGTCCTAGAACAGCTCATCAGATTTTCTCCCCCCACTTGCCAAGCCATTTCGGCCCTCAGCCCTCAGGCCTGTTCATTCTTCCCAGCTCAGAGCTGGAGCTCCATCTGCTATCTTCACTGAGACTCACACTGAAGGTCAGAAATGACCATGTAAATGACCAGAGAAACTACCTCTGAAGACTTTGTATTATATTATTACATTATTTACATTATTATTATATTATTTAGCATTCTCGTGGAAAAGATCCATGTAATACATGTCTTCTAGAATGCAGTTCCAGAAATGAGAATTATGTCATATTCATATAATATATAATTGTATCCTATAAGATATATTAATATACTAACATATGAACAAACATATTTTATAAAATATTAATGTTATATGTATATGTTAACATATATATGTATATTAACATATATTAACATATATACATATAATATATTAATGTGTATATGTATAGGTGTGTGCGTGCATGCGTGTGTGTGTGTATAGTGATAAGCTGGATTGCTTCTCTTGGCAACAACAAAAGAGATGTTTTCTTTTTGACTTTGAAAAAAAAAGAATTTTATAATATTTTTCCTAATTTCTTATTTAGAAGTCTTATTAAATATACGTGTGTTGCCTGCAATTCTTCTAAAAGTGGCAATAAATATGAGACTTTACTGATTTTTGTTGATTTTTTGAACACTGCATATTTGCATTTCTGAAATCCAAATTGAATTTTAAACACTCCTGTTCCATGACTCAGGTCAGGATACTCTAAAATTCAGGGGAGAGGGGATTATCATCAAACAGGTACTGCCAGGAGTCATCCGAAAATTTTAAGTGACTTTTTCTTATTACTAAAGTCATGCCCACTTATTGCAGAAAATTTAAATGTCGATGGGCAAAAAATATATATCTCATCTATGATCCCTCCAATTATTAGCATTTTGGCCTTCCAAATGTGACTTGCCAAACACTTTTTAATTGTACATGTGTATTTCTTTAAACAAAAACCATCATCTTTCTATGTCATTGAAGGGGGAACACAAGTAACATACGCATAGAAGCCATAACCAATTGTAATAATAAGAAAACACCAGAATGCTTGGACAATAGGAGCCAGGTAGTGTAAGTCAAATCAGTAAAATTCATTTGTTCCAATGATAGAGTTAATAATTCAGACCTCCTTCATATCTTTTCATTTTGAGTTAATTTTTAAAATCAAAATTAAATAGAAAACTATGGACTGAGAAGAACAACCCATCACTACCTTCATTCACCCTGTTCCTTCACCTGCTTTCCTGTGATAATGACTTTTTTTTTGGGGGGGGGGTCTTTCTAGGGCCACGCTCTCAGCATATGGAGGTTCCCAGGCTAGGGGTCTAATCTGAGCTGTAGTCGCCAGCCTACACCACAGCCACAGCAACGCAGGATCCTAGCCGAGTCTGTGACCTACACCACAGCTCATGGCAACGCCAGATCCTTAACCCACTGAACAAGGCCAGGGATCAAACCCATAACCTCATGGTTCCTAGTCGGATTTGTTAACCACTGAGCCACCACAGGAACTCCAGTAATGACTTTTTAAAAAGGTGTTTGCTGGAGTTCCCTGGTAGCCTAGTGGTTAAGGATTTGTTGTTGTTGCTGCTGTGGCTTGGGTTCGATCCCTGGCCTGGGAACTTCTGCATGCCGTGGGTACCGCCAAATATATATGTATGTGTGTGTATATATATATATATATATAGTTTTGCTTTGTTTCCAATCTTCTTTTATTTCAAACAGTGTAATGGTGAATGCTCTTCAGTATGTATCATTTCACATTATTTGAAAGTCTATTTGCTTTTCTCTCTCATTTTTAAATCGATGTATTATTAATGTACAGTATTATGAGGCTGGTTTGGCCTCAGTATAGTATAAGCCTCTGGCTGGGAGGGGGTCAGTAGTACAGAGATATCTGATTGGGCCTTTCTTTCCCCTTGCAGCATCTTCCTCAAAGAGCTGGAGAAGTACGAGCAGCTGCCTGAGGATGTGGGACACTGCTTTGTTACCTGGGTAACCTACCTGAACCTCTTCTCCTCCCCCTGTCCCTTGCTTTCCAGGCATGCAGATGTTACCAGATGGCATCACTGTTCAGTGTCTGCACTGGGGATTGGGGTCACTGACATTCTAACACAGCACCAGGGACTGTAGGGAGGGGTCAGGGGTCGGGCTGAAAAACGTAGTCTCTGCCCGAGCACCAGAGCCTTCGTTGTGTCCTGAACGTTGTGTCCAGGATCCCCCTTAAGTTCTCCTTTTTTTTTTTTTTTTTTTTTTGGTCTTTTTACATTTTCTAGGGCCGCTCGCGCGGCATTTAGAGTTCCCAGGCTAGGGGTCTAATCAGAGCTGTAGCCGCCGGTTCTACACCAGAGCCACGTCTGCAACCTACACTACAGCTCACGGCAACTCTGGATCCTTAACCCACTAAGCAAGGCCAGGGATTGAACCCGCAACCTCACGGTTCCTAGTCAGATTTGTTAACCACTGTGCCACAACGGGAACTCCCCCCTTAAGTTCTCTTAAGAATTTTCTGCAATTGGGATATTGGGAGGTTGGAGCAAGGCCACCACCCTTGGTAGAAGAACTATACCAGCTCAACCCATGAATTGTTTTGTTTTGTTGTTAACAGGGTGAGGATTAAGGAATTAGAACTTTAGAAATCCACCAGATCATTGCTGACATTGTCTTCCTGAGTAGAGAAAGACTCTGGGTGTCCATCCCAATTCTGACCTACAGGATGTGTATCTAGTATTCTCATTCTTGGTGCTGTTGTCACCGGCCAAGTCACTGAATGTACCAAGTCCTAATTATATCAACAGAAACATTAGTCTCCGTTAGCATCTCCGTGCCACACTATTCTGAGTTCAGTTTCGCAATACAAGTGCAAGCATCTCCAAGGAAGTGTATTTAGTACAGTAAGTGCAACTAAACATGGAAATCCTTCCCCAGGGTCAAGAGTTCTAATGTTTAATAATTATCTAATTCTAGCTCCCACTCAGAATGGGCTAAGTACTTTTCCAAATGTCTTCACTGTTCAGAGAGTTTATGCTCTTAACAGCCCTATGGAATAGGCAGGGCTGTACTTGTGTTTTATATTTTATATATGGAAACATTTCAGATGAGTGAGAACATTGACTGGTCCACTGACATGTAATAAATATCACAGCTCATCCCACAACTCAAGACCTGAGTTGCTTCCTTCTCATGAAACTGTGGCATACTCTCATTTCTGGATGACATCTCAGACTGCCATCTCATTTTGTGCTATTTCATCTTTACCTCTAAGTACATAAGCCCATGCACAGTTCACATTAATGCTGATAAATAGTTTATGATTCTTCACATGGCCAATGCAGAGAAAAAATGAGATTGACTATTAAGAGAAGGGATTTTTTTTATATATATATAATCTTGTTTCATAAATTTTGTGGATTTGCCTTACAGTCAACCATAAGTATGATTTATCAGCATCTCTTAGGGGTGATGAATGCCTCCCAGGTAGTATATAAGCCCTAAAATTGGTTTCAGAAGACCTTTGGTGATTGTATAAAATATGCGCATTTTGCCACAAATTATCCCAAAGTGACTTTCTTAAATCTCATAATCTTAATGCATGCTTATAGTGCAGGAGTCAAGGGTAGAAAGAGTTGTTTGTGACATATTGAATAGCCGTGGTTATGACCGAGAAGCCTGGAGTCCACTTGCCTGGGCTCTACCCCTTTCTAACTGTGGGAATTTAAAGTTACTTAGCCAACCTTATGCCACCATTTTCACATCTGTAAAATGGGGGCGATAATTACAGAACTCACCTCATAGGGGTCTCATGAAGATCAAATGAGTTAATACCTACCAAGCGCTGGGGGAAGTGCTGGCCTAACTGGAACCTGCCAGAGTTAACACATAGCGAGGCTGCTTTCTCAGAAGAGGACACCTCCACTGTTTTAGAGGCACCAGGATGGAGAGCATTTCACAAACAGGAAAGCACTTCATTGGCAAATACACACACCTTCCCCAGTGCAAAGGGTGTGTTAGCGCTAAGGCAGAGGGCCCTAGAGAAGTAAGAAACAAATTTTCACTGAGCCATGAGATTCTTGACTTGAAGAAGCAATCTGGTTAGGACTCCTTGGCCTGACCCTGTCCCAAAGGGTCACCCCTGCTTTCCTTTCCCCCACCATTGCCTCTGGGAAGTGGGGGTCATGCCATAGTCCCTTGACCTGCCCTACAAGCTGCCCCCAGTTGGGAGGACGAGCAGATGTCCCTTTGAGATCACACTTCATGCTTCATCTTTGACCTTTGCTTTTAGAGCAACTGCTATCATTTTTCAAGATGGGAAGCACAGTCGTAGGTGATCCAAAAGGGGGGATAATCTCTCCATAAATTCTGTCCAGCTTCAGGATACATGTGATACGTGGATTGGTTTTTCTAATACCGTCTACCCCAGACTGGTATTAAAATGAGCTCACTTCCAGAGAGCTTTCTCCGGCTGCTGCTGGAAGAGAAAGCAGCTCCCCAAAGTTTGTCGGGGGGCGCACAGGCCCCAGGAGCCAGGACATTTGCTGCCAGTAATCCCGTGGGACATCGTATCTCGGGGTTTAACTGTGCAGCCCTTGCTGGCACCGTCAACAGAAGGGAGTGACCAGCGGATGCTTATTTATTACTGTCTTTGTTCTTTTCAGGCAGACAAATTTCAAATGTACGTCACCTACTGTAAAAACAAGCCTGATTCCAACCAGCTGATCCTGGAGCACGCAGGCACCTTCTTTGATGTAAGCTGTGAAATTCCATTCTTGAGCCCCTGATGAGCAGGTGGAAATGCTTCTCTACTTTGAGACACTAGGTGTTGTTTGTTTGTTTTTTTAATTTTTAAAAGTTTTCCTCAAGCATAGTTGATTTACAAGTTTGTGATTATTTCTGCTGTACAACAAAGTGATTCAGTTGTACATGTACACACAGCCATTCTCTTTCAGATTCTTTTCCCACATAGATGATCACAGAATATTGGGTCAAGTTCCCTGTGCTCTACAGCAGGTCCCCGTTGGCCAGTGATTCCATATACCTCAGTGTGCATATGCCAGTCCCAAACCCCCAGTCGGTCCCTCTCCCCCTACCTGTCCTCTTTGGTAACTGTAACTTTTTCAAAGTCTGTGAGTCTGTTTCTGTTTTGCAGATAAGTTCATGTGTATCCTTTTTTTAGATTCCACATACAAGTGATAGCATATGATGTTTGTTTTTCACTGTCTGACTAACTTCATTTGGTATGATAGTTTCTAGGTCCATCCATGTTGCTGAAATGGCATTATTCATTCTTTTTTATGGCTAATATTCCATTGTATCCATTCTTCTGTCAGTGGACATTTAGGTTACCTCTGTATCTTGGCTATTGTAAATAGTGCT
The DNA here is from genome assembly GCF_016906955.1 of Phacochoerus africanus. Taxonomy (NCBI): domain Eukaryota; kingdom Metazoa; phylum Chordata; class Mammalia; order Artiodactyla; family Suidae; genus Phacochoerus; species Phacochoerus africanus. The sequence continues at coordinate 216,250,232 of NC_062544.1, read as the reverse complement.
GCAATGAAGAGATATTGGCTTGTGTGTGTGTGTGTGTGTGTGTGTGTGTGTGCGTTTCTAGGGCCGCACCTGAGGCATATGGAGGTTCCCAGGCTAGGGGTCAAATCAGAGCCGTGGCTGCCGGCCTACACCACAGCCACAGCAACACAGGATCTGAGCTGTGTCTGCAACCTACACCATAGCTCACGGCAACACCAGATCCTTAACCTACTGAGCAAGGCCAGGGATCGAACCCACATCCTCACGGATACTGATCAGGTTCGTTAACCACTGAGCCATGATGGGAACTCCAAGATATTGGATCTTTAACTATCCTTTCTTCCTCATTTTTTTCTTTACTGGATGCCCTCCCACCTCACCCTACCGCCCCCCCCAAAAAAAACCCCGAAAATGCCTCTGTCATAGCCGAAACATGGAGGAAAACAAAAGCAGTATTTATCTTTCATTTTACTCTATCCCATTTCCAGTGTTGTGGTTTCAAACACTGCTCATTTGCCTGTTTGCCCCAGCACCAAACTGAGCTGACCATGAATCTCCTGTCAGAGGAGGCGTTCCCATGATGCAGGTGCTGATAGATGTGCCCCACTAATACTGCATGCACAGCTCCTCAAATGCAGGGGTTCTCAAAGTGTGATCTCAGCCCAGCCGCATCAGCAGCACCTGAGAACCAGTTAGAAATGTGTATTTTGGACCCTGCTCCAGATCTACTGAGTCAGAACCCGCCATGGCTAGAGCCCAACAATCTATAAGTTTTAGGAAGCCCTCCAGGTGATCTGACACCCCCTGGAGTTTGAGAACCATTACTCAAATGCTTTTGTTTCAACCTGGACTACACATGGAAAACTACACAGGGAGCCTTGACAAATCCTGATTCCTGGGTCTCACCCCCAATTCTGAGATGATCAGCTTGGGCTTGGCCTGGGCATTGAGAGCTTTGAACATTTCCAAGTGAGAGGAACAAACAGCCAGGGTTGAGCACTTGTGCTCTAATAGAAGCTGAGAGAAGACCCAGAGCCGATGCACCTTGTCAGGTCCTCTGGTTTAGGGGGAGGATGCAGTCCTGTTGGTGAATGATAGTGTCTATGTAGTGCTAGTCCCCAGAGAGTGATCTATTGGCTATAAAATGAACAGAATCAAATGGGTCCCTGCAGGATGCACAGGAAGAACCGGAGGGAGAAAAGAAACGAGAATACAAAGGAAAGCTCAGAGAGAGGAGAGATGGTGGGAGTGATGGCCATTCTGGTAGTCTTACCAAAAGGGACAAAACTTGGAGGCCATGGTGCAGTGGCTTAAGAATTCACCTGCTAGGTTGGGTCACTGCAGAGGTACAGGTTTGAACCCTGGCCCGGGAACTTCCACATGCCATGGGTACAGCCATAAAAAAATGTGGCAAAACTTGAAATTCAGAACATTTTAATGTCTATCAGTCTGTCTTTCTGCCTACCTCATTCCTTTCCTAAATATTTGAATTTCAAGGTAGTGTTTCAGGCCCCATGGGGAGTCAGACATCCAAACAAGACTTGAGGTGACAAAATAAACATTCTCTGAGCATCTTTCTAGCCTGACACTGCTGTAACAGAAGTGATTCTGCAAGTATCTTGTTGCTCAGTGAAGGAATGACACTTGAATGGGTGAAAGCCAGACAAGAAAAAACATATGTGCCTTTTAATTTTTTTAATTTTTTTTCAAAAAATAATTTAATTTTAATACCAAAGATATCTAGTGCTACCACTGTTATAATTTCTTTGTCTTTTTTTCTATGCTGTAAATGTTGCATTTTTAAGTGATTTTTATTTTTTCCATTATAGTTGGTTTACTGTGTTCTGTCAGTTTTCTACTGTACAGCAAATTGACCCAGTCACACACATGTATACATTCTTTTTCTCGCATTATCCTCCATCGTGCTCCACCATAAGTGACTAGATAGAGTTCCCCGTGCTTTTTTAAAATGGAATACTAATATGGGAATGGTGCCAAGGTGGAATTTCTGAGCTTGTATATGTTTAAGCAGAAAATCCAAGAAAAGTTCTTCTCTAACTTGGTGTCAGAATTTATTGGCTATCATACTGGATGCCCTGTACTACTATTGTCTTTGCCTAATCATTTAAGCTATTTCTGGGTATTTGTCAACAGTGTGCAGAAGGGACTTTTTGAAGCTTTAAATGTGCTGTGTCCTGTCTTCCACTTTACATTTTTCTGAACATACACATCCTGTGCTCTGAGCATGCCTCAGACTCTGCTGCTTCCTTATCTTTGCTTCCACTGCTCTCGCTGTTTGTAGTCCCTTCTGCATGCGTGTGCATGCGCATACACACACACACACACACACACTTGGTCACTCTTAAAATTCTCCCTATCTTTTAAAAGTCACATGTCGCTTCCTGCATAAATCCTTGCCTCTCTCTGGGCCTGCAGTATCCTTTTTTCTCTCTACAGCGTATGTAACAATTTGCCTTTTGGCAGGTTAATGATGTAACTTTTCATTACACATGCCTTCCCCGACCTGTGAGCCTTTCCAGGTTGAGTGGTAGTTTACCTGGCTCATTTTATATATGTTACAGTCTAGTGCTAAACTGTCTTTTCCTTTTGTCCTACATTCCTCATATCCCTGCTTCTAGCCGATTTCTAGACTTTGACTTGTAAGTCAGATATATCCCAAATTTCACATCCTGCCCCCCAGTTCCAGCATCGTGCCTGATGAGCCTCCACGTTAACTGGGGAGGCTGATGGAAGCCAGAAAACCAGTCCAGTAGGAGTTCCTGGAGCTTGGCCTGGAGGTGGGGAGGAAGAGCAATAAACTCCCCTGATTTTTCCCAAAGCTTTCCAAAAAGCATGATCTTTGTAGCTTTTTCCCATTCCATCCAAAGGGGTTCCCTAGATTCTACACTTAGCAACCATCTGTTTTAGGCCCTCCTTCTATAAGAGATAAAGCTCTAATAAAGACAGTCTCTTATTATCCATTATTATAAAGAGAGCACAGAAAATTCAAGTCCCAGAAAGGCCCACCCGTTGTCATTATCCAGAATTTTCTGCTGCAGACGTGGGAACTGTGAGGCTGTGGCATCTGGTGCCGCATTGCTAGCTAAGCTTGGCTGGGCTGACCCGTCCACCCGAGGCTGCCTCTTCCTCGCTCTCCACATGAACCCTTCCCGGAACCGGGCATCTTCTCAGAGAGCAGAGCCTGTCAAAGGCACGATATTGTCTATGCTCTCCTGCCAAAGCCCCCAGGTAAACTCACAATGTTCACTTGCCCAAAAAGGGTCAAGCTGCCAGGCTGTTTTGCCCATTTTCCTTGAATGAGCCCTGCTATAACTACTCACCTCTAGGGAAGAGGCAAATGAGTGAGAAAACTGCTGCTTCCTGGAAGAGTTGGCAGGAGATGGAGTGATTTTTTAAATTTTACATCCCTCTTCTCCACCCTCCTTTATGGCCACATAGCAAGTCCTGTCTTATTGAGCTTTAACATGTCTCTTGTAATCTTGCCAATGCTTTGTTCTCACCAATCCCAGTTTCTGGCAAGCACCCACATCACACACCTGGTGACAGAGATTGTACATATATGTGAAGGGTACAGTTTGTTTTTAGAGTATTCACAGGCATATACAGTCATCCCCACCGGCAATTCTAGGACATTTTCATCACCTCAGAAAGCAACCCCACACTCTTTAGCTGTCACCCCCTCTACCTTATCCTCCCACCTACTCCCCGAGCCCTAAGCGATCAAGGATCTCTTTTCTGGCTCTATCGATTTACCTGTTCTGGACATGTCATTAAAAATGGAATGATGTGTGTTCTTTTGTAACTCACTTCCTTCACTAGCATAAAGCTTTCAAGGTTCATTTGTATGGTAGTGTGTCTCAGTTTTTGTTCCATTTTATGGCCAATTAACTCTCCATTGTATGAATATAATACATTTTGGGTTTTATTCATCCATTGATGAATATTTGGGATGTGTCAACCTTTTCATTGTTATGAATAATACTGCTGTGAACATTTCATACAAGTTTTTGTGCAGACATATGTTTTGAGTTCTCTCAGGTATATACCTAAGAGTGGAACTGCTGGATTATGTTTACACAGTCGGGTTTTTGTAATAGTCTCCTAATTGGCCTCTCAATCTCTATTCCCCCCCCCCGCCCCCACCTCCACCCTCCACATTGCTCTTAGGCTTGTATTCATCTTTTGGAAACATTGTGTTCACCACTGTCTTCTTCTATTAGAGAAGATTTACCATTGAGATGCTCACCCTCAAATCCGAATTCATTCTTCTAGTTTGAGCCCGTCAAGGACCTACATACATCTGGCTTAACGAACTGTATTTTCACTTTTTTTAGAATGTAGGTGTGCCTCCTCTGAGATGGTGGTCCTCATGACCCTCTAAAGACCCAGTGATTCTTTCCTGTGGGTTCTGGTTTATACGTTTCCCTTCTCAGGAGTGCCCTTGCTCTGACCTTGCACTTCACCAGCCCCTGCCCCTCCTCTAAGCCCCAGCTGAACACTTTGTCTTGACTAAACCATTAACAGCCCCTCCAGGCCCTGTGATTTCTCCCTGTTCTCACTGACTGTCACCAGGGAGAATGTCTTCTCTTACTCTTCGTTGCTCTCGTGTGTGTGTGTGTGTGTGTGAGAGAGAGAGAGAGAGAGTTCTCAGCTAGCCAGAGTGTACAGTTCTTGAGGGAAAGGACTGAAATATCCCCTTCTCCAACCTTCCTAACCCTCAGGCTTCAGGGAATGGAAGGTCACTGTGGAGGAGGCGTGGAAAGTGGACTCAAATAAGAGCCTAGCGGCACAAACAGCAGTTGGAGGCTGAGGTCTTAACCCCGGGTGTGGGTGATGTGAGCAGTGGGGGTGGGAATGGAGAGGAAGGACTGGTCACCAGGGGAAGCAGAAGGAAACAGCTGAAAGTGAATCCCATGGTTTCCAGCTCGAAAGACCTGAAGAATGAGAGAGACCATCACAGGGAGAAAGTGAAAGGGAATATAGGGGTGATTCTAAGGTTGGGATGTGTTAAATTTAGAGAGAGGAGGAATGGTAAAAAAACAGAGAGAGATGCTCTTCTGCAGCTTTAAAGGAGACTGTGGGCAGATGCAGACTCGGGAGCCCTCAGAATACGTATCGAAGCCTCCCTCTCCACCTTCTCTTTATTCTCATCTTCTCTTTTACCCCCTTGTGTTTCCTCCACTCCGGGTTTGTTTCCTTTCAGCCCTGCTTCTTCACCTCTCCTTCACCATTCCGCCTGTTGCTTACCTCATCACTTCCTTTTTCTGTTTTTATCACTCTCCATGTCTTTGTCATTCCATTTCCATTTCGTAAATCTGCTTTCTTTCCCTAAAGTTTCTCCCTTTTTTTTTTTTACCATCTCTCCTTTTTTTTTTCTGTTTATGCATCTTGATCTCTCTTGTTTCCCTTTCCCATCAAAGAATCACTTCTCATAATCGTCACCCCTATTCTCTTTTCTCCTCTCTCCTTACCCCATGCCCCTCCTCCTAGACCGTACCTACACCTCTCCCTCTGTGCCTGACAGTGCCTGTTTCCACCCCTGTAGGAGATACAGCAGCGGCATGGTCTGGCCAACTCCATCTCTTCCTACCTGATTAAGCCTGTCCAGAGGATCACCAAGTACCAGCTGCTTCTAAAGGTACCTCCCCTCTCCTCCACATCCCCCCTTGGCACCCTGCTGCCCCAGCCCAGGGAGTCCCAACTTTGCCCAACAATGGCAGAGCTTCTACCCGAAGACCTTTCCTCCCTCTGGAGCAGAACTTCAGAGATGAGCCCATGCCGGCATTGCTCGCTCCAGACTGCATATTCCAGCCCCTGAAATTCCAGATGCTTATTTTAGGGGAGAAATGGGAAAAGGGACAAGTTGTGACTATTTTCCCAGGCACCCACCATGGCACAGCTTGTAGTGACTGCCGCCCCAGGCACTGGCTGGTACATAGAGCTGCTCTTGTCTGTCCCTTTGGGCAGATTCCTCCTGGTGGCCCCTATTCCTGATAGGATCTGGGGTCAAGGTCTCAGGGGCAGTGCTGGTCTACATGGGCACTGGAGGCCCAGGGAAGCACCTACCATCACCCTAATCACTGAGTTTGTCAAGACTAAGAGGTTTTTGAGAGGAAATAGTTTAAAAATACATATTAGGGAGTTCCCGTTGTGGCGCAGTGGTTAACGAATCCGACTAGGAACCATGAGGTTGCAGGTTCGGTCCCTGCCCTTGCTCAGTGGGTTAACGATCCGGCGTTGCCATGAGCTGTGGTGTAGGTTGCAGACGCGGCTCGGAACCCGCGTTGCTGTGGCTCTGGCGTAGGCCGGTGGCTACAGCTTCGATTCGACCCCTAGCCTGGGAACCTCCATATGCCGCGGAAGCGGCCCAAAGAAATAGCAAAAAGACAAAAAAAATAAATAAATAAATAAAAAATAAAAAAACAATAAAAATACATATTAAACCATAATGACAATCTGTGTCTTTAGAATCCCATATGTTAGGGGTTCTTTTGGAGCCAACCAAGAGATTTGGGTTTTCTCCAAAATCTTTTCTTTAAAAGTCAAATAATCAAATTATGTAAAATACTAAATGATTTGGGCTGATTCTCTCAGAGGAGGATACACTTACAGTCTGAAAATATGACATTTCTCTGCTAAGAGCCTTGGAAAGCAGTGTCATAGGCGGTTATATAATGCCATCTATATTAATTCTTAACGTGTAAGGGTGGAGTTTTCCCCAAGTTTGAATATTTTTTTGGTCGCTCCTCAAATGCAAAGGATAAAAAAAATAATGAGAGGCATGTCATGAGTAGTATAGTGAGAAAATCTGATGAAATGCACCTCTGTGAGATGCTTGTTGAACCTAACATGTTCTAGATGCTTCATTAGGAGTTCCTGTCGTGGCTCAGTGGTTAGTGAATCCGACTAGGAACCATGAGGTTGCGGGTTCGATCCCTGGCCTTGCTCAGTGGATTAAGGATCTGGCGTTGCAGTGAGCTGTGGTGTAGGTTGCAGACGCAGCTCGGATCCCACGTTGCTGTGGCTCTGGCGTAGGCCGGTGGCTACAGCTCCGATTAGACCCCTAGCCTGGGAATCTCCATATGCTGCGGGAGCGGGCAAGAAACGGCAAAAAGACAAATAATAATAATAATAATATTAGATGCTTCATTAAACCTGGAAACCAGTCTAGTTTCAAATCTAGGTTGTAGTCACATTGGAGTGTGCCCACCTTTCGGGTCTGTGGGATCTTCCTGGCTTAGCTCTTGTGGTTCCATGATGAGAAGCGTGGGGGCAGCAGTGAGCCATGCCTGGACCTCTTCTTTCCCCACCCAACCCCCCCACCAGCTACCTTGAAGCGCTTCCTACCTTCAAATCACAAGAACTTGAGGTCCTTCTTTGCCTTTGTCAGATAGTTAGCATCCAGATCTATGGTCACTTATAGAAGTTTCTCCTTTGCCCAGATTTCTGTGTATAATTATGCTTTCCTTCCCTATCCTACGTAATGCACAACCTTTCTCAGTGATTCTTCTTGTGCCAGATTTTTTTAAAATTTATTTTCATGAATTTTAAATTTAAGGGTCCCAAAGCCTTTTCAGGAAGTGGTGGGATTGTAAATTAAAACAAAGTAAAACCAACTTACCCACTCACACTGCCAGTATCTTAAATCAATTAAGATGCAGTTCTAAGAGAAATAGAGCTTCTCACCTCTCCCTGCTAATCCCATAAGGCTCCTAGGATGGATCTTGTGACATGGACAAGGGAGGGAAGTGGAGGGTGGATGGGCTTCCCCATGTTTTGCTTTAGGCAGTCGGAGGGGTGAGTTCAGGGCCTTTGTTCTGTAACTGGATGCTTTAGAAAGAGAGGACTGTGTAGGTACCAGGAGGGAAAAAAATAAAGCAGTGGCAATTTCTTTTAGAGAAGTTATAAAATTATTTGGGGAAAAAAAAGACAAGTTGCTTTTGACTTCTTTTTTAAAAGTGCTGTTAGCAGAGTACCTGCTGAGTAAAAGAAAAATAGTTTGCTGAGCTTTTGCTCTAAATAAATAATATGGAATTTATTTTCTCATTAAAGTCAGTTTCATTCCAAGTAAATTGACATTTAATTACCAGTATCCTCTGGGGTCCCTCCCTTTGGGTGTTGCATGAAAGTGAAAGTCAGAGTGTTCAATATTCTCCGTGTAAATCTGCTACTGCTGTCCTTTTGGAGTCTAAATTAAATGTGGAGCCTCCTCCTTATCGTAAACTACAGCAGGGATATGAGGAGAACTCATTGTTTTTGCTGGTTGATTGGTGGACCTGCCAAACTGCTTTGGGAGTTTAAATTAGTTGGTGTTTTCTGTTGCTAACCTAAGCACATTTCTTATTTCCTTCTTATGTTTCTGGCTAGGAATTCCCTTGATGGGGTATGAGAACAGGTTGGGAGGGTTGAGATTAGAAAGGGGTGGGGAAACTCAGAGAACTCCAGGTTTCCAGAAGTAAATGCAGCTTTCTGAATAATGATGCTGTTATGCTGGCTGGACCCAAGGACAGAGCTGAGAACTGCACGTGTCTACCTCCCAGGCATGTGCTCTGGACAGCACACCTCTTCAGTTCCCTTCTTCATAGGGGAATGTATCCAAGATAACACAAAGCCTTGGATTTTCATATCATATGCTTACTAGTCAGATATCTTACTAAGTATAAAGCTTTTCTAATAATTTCACAGCCACAAATCATCCCAAGGCAGAGGTAAAACAGAAAGAATCCGGGATCACCAACAGCTCCAAGTCATTTTCTTACAGCATTGGGGTGTGCTGTGGCCCAGATTTACATATAAGGTCTCTAAATGCATCCTATCACTTACCCTAAAGAGAGCCATTTGTGTCATGAAATGGAATCACTTTTTTACTTAAATAGTTGCAGAGCTTATGTGATACTTTCCAGGGAGCAATGAATTCTAGGTTTGTTTACCATAAGAAGTTCTAGACAGGCCAGATATAGCTGACTAAGAGCATTCCTTAAAATAAGAACTGTCCTGCAAGCAAAGTGCCATTAGTTTGTCAGGTGGTCTGTGATTAATGTGTTTATAAGGTTTGGTCTTGTCAAGTTCTTTTTTTCCTGGAAGTACATCCCCACCCCTCCACCCATTCCCTGCCTTCCTCCCTCCCCCGACCCCCAACTGCCCCAAGAGGAAAGAGTATGGATTGCAGACCTGTTGCTTGCGTCAAAGGGAGCAAGATATATAGTAACCCTTGTAGGAAAAATACAAAAGCCAGCATCCCTCTGGTTTGGGCAGAATTATTCCAGATGGTCTTTATGGTTATGAAGATAGTTGGAAATTATCTTTTCTCCATCAGCCAGATACTATACATATATTTATATATATATTTATGGAGAAGGTAACGACCTTGTCTCCATGAGGAGGTAGAAGTGAGGGCATGCTCCAGGAAGTCTCAGCGTGGTGGAGGACATGGGGGAGAGGATCAGCATGGTAGATGAGTACTGGATGTGGATTTAAGAGACCTGGATTCAAGCCCCTGCATGGCCTCCAAGAAATTCTATAAACTAGGGGAAATCCTCTCCCTCTCGATCACAGTGTCCTTATCTGACGATGAAGGGACTAGAATCCCATCTGTTGGCTCTAGGTTAGGAACTCCAGATCCACAAGATCTAAAAAGATTTTATATCTCTGAAGAGCTGTCAACCTACAATGCCCATAAGCGCAGGTTGCTCTCACTGTGGGGGGGAGTCAGCATTCAGGCAGGAGAGGTGTGCTGGCCGTAGGAGTGCCGAGATATACGTGAACGCTGAGGGTCCTCTGCACACCCTCTGTCTCCTCTTTATGATTGTACAGCACCACTCCTCTGTTCGTGTGCTTTGCCAGGGGTATTTCCTGACCTCCAGGAGGTCAGTCGAGTGACAGAAAATGTCCTTGTGGCTGACTTCTCATGTCAGCCGTTTGGAAGTTGGGTTGAATTGAGTTCATTTGGATAAGACTGAGCTGAGGAAGCTCAGTCTGGAAAAAGCAGAGCAGTCGAATTCTTTGGCGATGACCCCTCCTCCCCAGCCTCCTTTCCTTCTGGCTCAGAGGGGACCATCACAGAGAAGGAAGCTGGTGTATAATTCCGTGAAGACCTGGCATATCATTGCCTTAAGGGGTTAGGCAGTGGCAGGGTGGGGGGAAGCTGGGGAAAACACTTCTCATTGTATCTGGACTTCTTCCCCAGGAACTTTTAACTTGCTGTGAAGAAGGGAAAGGGGAACTCAAGGATGGCCTGGAGGTGATGCTCAGTGTCCCAAAGAAAGCCAATGATGCCATGCACGTCAGCATGCTGGAAGGTAGGCGTCCTCCCTGCCTCCCTGGGGGAGCCACCTCCTTTCCTGAGACCACGCAGAGGGGAGCAGCATGAAGTCAGGCAAGGGGCAAAGCCAAAAGAGAGGAAAATGGCAGGCTGTTACGTAGGTCCTTGGGGAGGTGTGAGAGGAGACCCAAGGGCCCGCTCAGCTCACTCCCACCTCCAGGAAGGACCAGGTCTAGGCTGAGTCAGATATGTGGACAGCTTGCTGCCTGAGAGGGTGAGTAGGACAGACTATCATCATTTCTATAAATACACTAACCCAGAGCAGTCCTGTTTCCCCTGCAGAGCATTTGCATTGCGTTTGTCACCAGAATAAGTAGAAATCCTGCGCACGCCCACACCCACCATCTTCAGCCTTATGCCCTTCTCTTTTTTCTTCTTCTTCTTCTTTTTTTTTTTTTTGGTACTAAAATAGGCATAACATAAAGTTTACCATTCTCTCCATCTTGAAGTGTCCAGGTGAGTAGCATTAGGTACGTTCATATTGGTGCACAGCTACCCTAATGCCCTTCCCAGCAGGTGAGAAACCTGATAGGACTTTGCCAAAGCACGTTCAGTCCCCTGGGATCATGTTCTTGACCCAGAACCCTGGTAGAGTGAGGCTCCAATAAAGCACTCCTAACACCGAAGAGCAGAGCAGATATGGGCAGAGCAGCTGTACTGGAGTGGCAGCTGCTAGCTAAGTAAATACTCAACATCCCAGCCTAGGCTAACAAACAGGTGATCCGGGAGATGGGTCTGCCCTGTTGTACAGAGTAAATCTGTGGGGTATTTTTCTCCTGAGCTCCATCTCCCCCCATCGCTTTCCCTCCCTACCCCAAGGCCATCTAAAAGACCCAGTATGGGAGTTTCCTGGTGGCTCAGTGGGTTAAGGATCCAGCATTGTCACTGCTGTGGCTCCGATCACTGTTGTAATGTGGGTTTGATCCCTAGCCCGGGAACTTCCACATGCCATGGGCACAGCCAAAAAAAAAAAAGACTAGGTCTGGTCTTCCGGTTTCAGTATTTTCTGGGCCACTCTTAGCACAGGAAGCTCTGCTTCTTCATGTGAAGGAGCCCTGATGGCCTTTTCCAGACTGAGCCCTGACCAGCTGAGCATATTCCCAGTATCGCACTTTCTCCACCCCCTTCATTTCTGTTTGCACCTGCCCCCCACCTCCACCCCTGCATGTCCACCACTATAAGTACCTTCTCCTCCAGCCTGCCCTGGCCTGGATTCCGGATCCAGCTACTCTGTGTGTGGTCTATGGACCAGCAGCAGCGGCAACACCTGGGAGCCCAGCAGAAGTGCAAATTCTTGGGCTACACTCCACACCTACTGGATCCCAGTCTCTTGGGGATTGAGGAGTGGGCAGGAATCTGTTTTCATCATCAATCTGGGTGATCCTTACACACCTTTGTTAAAGATTTAAAGTGGTATAAATATAAATTGTTGAAGGCTTGTGCACCAGGCTGTACAGGAGCCAGCAAAGGGAGGAGTCCTGGGAATGGAATATAAGAAATGTAGCAACGACACATGGAGTGGAGTCTAGGGCACTCAGGTAGGCAGGGGAACCTCAAAGGAGGAAAGGGAGAGGGAGTTGCCCTTGCAGGAGGTCCCAGCTGACAGCGGGACTGGGGGAGGCCGTGAGGGAGCTTTGCAGGAGATCCCACTGACACTGGCTCTGTAGACGCCACCCCTCTTCTGCAGGAAGGAGGCCTGACCCCATGTTTGCAGAGCTACCTCCTCAAGTGTCCAGGAGTCGCAGAGCAGCCTGAGAGGAAAGTGCAGTGGGCACAGAGGGCTCATGGTTGGGGAAGCCTTTCTCCAAGAGGGGCGTGGTTTGTGGCACCCCAAACACGGTGCAAAAAACCGCACAGGGTGGAAATGGGTGTTTTTCAGGGTTCGACGAGAACCTGGATGTGCAGGGAGAGCTGATTCTGCAGGACGCCTTTCAAGTGTGGGACCCGAAGTCGCTGATCCGGAAGGGGCGGGAGCGACACCTGTTCCTCTTTGAGATTTCCTTGGTTTTTAGCAAGGAGATCAAAGACTCTTCAGGACACACGAAATATGTTTACAAGAACAAGCTACTGGTAGGTGGGGCAGTTGGGGTCAGACTCCCCGTTGGCTTAGCGCCCTTGGGCAGGAAGGGATCTTGACCAATCCTCACATCTCTCCCCTGGCGTCACACCAAAACCACACTGGACATGGGAAAACGCATCCTAGTTGGAAAGCGCCCCCTCACGTCCCAGGTCTGCATCTTAGAGGGCACCATTCTTCTTCCTCTCAGCTTTGGGTGCCTCCCTCTTCACCTTCCCTCCCTGCTACCTGCTCCTCAGGCAGGGGCCTGTAGATCCTTTCATCCTGGGTAGGAGAACAGAACGTGGGGTCTGTTTAAGTTTAATTGACAGAGCCCCTCCCTCGGTCCTCTCCTCTCTGTTGCCTTTCCCTTCCCACCCCAGCCCTAAGTCTCCCCACCGCCCTCCCCTTCCCCGCCTCTCACAGGCATTTCCTGTCTACAGACCTCAGAGCTGGGAGTGACTGAGCACGTCGAGGGCGATCCCTGCAAATTTGCCTTGTGGTCTGGGCGCACCCCATCCTCAGACAATAAAACAGTGCTGAAGGTAAGTACTGCTCTCTGCCAGGCCCACAACCAGGGTTGGGGTCACCAAGGGGGCCGGGGAGGGACAGGGGCATAATGCACCCAAAAGCTGGGGCCTGGAGACTCCATGAGCCACTGGGTCTCTCTGGTGAAGGGCAGACTCACATGAGTATAGAGATGCACCATCTGGCCTGAAAGTAGCCTGAAATTTCAAAGATTTCAGGTCTCCCTAGGCCAGTCACCTATTAGCACCAGAGGGAAGAAGGCAGGGAGTGGCCTCCACCAGGACCACTGAAATGCATTCTATCCATTTGGCCCCCTTAAGGGGCAAGGACAACAGCTGACCCTTCAGCCAAAGTCACCTTGATTTGCTCCATATTTGTCTCCTGAACCCTTTCTAATATATCAGGTGTTCTGCTCAGTGCTATGAGGCATGACTGGGTGTAAGATATGGACCTGGCCCTCTGGGAGCTTACCTTCTGGAAGCTCTAGTGAACCCCCAAGAGCATGAGAACTATGTGGGTTGAGAGAGGAATGTTGAGACGGTGCCTTAAGGAATCCCCTTAGCTCTGCAGGCTGCACACAGCCTGGAGTCTGAGTCAGTGCCCAAGGTCACGTTAGGGTAGCTGAGGAGAGAGCCTGCAGACAGAGCAGCCACCAGTCATGTTCTCATCAGAGAGGTGCCCAGCACCAAAGAGAAGATGGACCAGCCCTGACCAAGCTTCACTCTTGTTCACTCTGAATTGCCAGCATAGCTGCCACCTGGCAGGAGGTAGAAGCACCTGAAAAAAAATTCCATGAAGACAAATGAGATATTCATGGAATGGTAGCAGTGCCTTCAATTAACAGGCTAAAAACCTGAGACTGACTTTCAATCAGTACAAGTCTAGGTAGCCATATCAGGTGTTGAAGGCCCTGATGTATATCCTATTGCACCAGTTGGTAAATGGCTGCTGCCTCCAAATGCCTCCTTGATGCCCCTCCCGCTCTCCCCAGACCTTCCCAGAATCCAGTGACGGGAGTGTTCACCCAGGGGCAGATGTCAGCGTTGGCCAGTGCCTTCCAGATTTTAAATACTTTGAAAACCACCCCACACAGAGTTCCCATTGTGGCTCAGCAGGTTAAAAATCCATCTAGTATCCATGAGTATGCGGGTTCAATCCCTGGCCTCGCTCAGTGGGTTAAGGATCCGGCATTGCTGTGAGCTGTGGTGTAGGTCGCAGGTATGGCTTGGATCTGGCATTGCTGTGGCTGTGGTGTAGGCCAGCAGCTGTAGCTCCGATTCAGCCCCTAGCCTGGGAATCTCCATATACCACGGATACAGCCCTAAAAAGACGAGGGGGAAAAAAAAAAAAGAAGAAGAAGAAGAAAAGAAAACCACCCCGTAGAGGTCTGCAGCAAGTGTTGAGGTCATAGCTCTGTTCTGAGAATTGGAGAGGCCTCTCGCTGAGATTGAAGAGTCCTAAGTATAAATTGAGAGAGGTCAACTCCTCCAACATTTGGTATCCTCACAGATGACAAATTAACTTGCAAGAAGAGGGTGGAGGAGGGTGGAGGACTGTTTCAACCTTGAAGGGAGACGGGCTTCTCACTGTCTCTCCCTGTGGCACTCCAGGCCTCCAACATAGAAACCAAGCAGGAATGGATCAAGAACATACGCGAGGTGATTCAGGAAAGGATCATTCACCTGAAAGGAGCTTTAAAGGAGCCAATTCAGCTCCCCAAAACACCAGCCAAACTGAGGAACAATAGTAAGAGGTAACCAGCGTCTCTGCCCCCAGCGCGGCCTCACTGGCTTCCGGGAGCGGGAGTGGGGTGAACCTTCACCTCCACAGGGCAGCATGCCCTGCAGGTGGAACCCTTCTCTGTGACACCCCTCTGAGTCCTAACCAGGAGGAGTTAGTTCCTCTTTAAACATCTCACATGTTACTGTCAGTTATGTGCAGCAGGGCTTCACTGGGCACTTGTCCTCTGACAGACACTCTGCTTGGGGCCTCGGGTAGATAAAAGCAACTGTGAGATGTGTCCATTCCCTCAAGAACCCCAGGACAGTCCTGCCTCACACGTGGGATAGTTAGACCGGAATAGCTAGGACCACGCATAGGGTCAGGCAGTGCTGCAAGCGTCCAGGAGAGGGGACTTGGATGAGCACTAGAGGGAAGCATCTAGGGCTGTGAAGGGTCCTCCCTGGACTGGCTGTGCAGCCAAAGGCCTGTGATGTGGAAGTTATGGTGGGGCTGTCACTGCAGCTTTTACTGCAGACTACCCCCCGCCAGAGTCCTCTCCTTCATTCATCCAAGATAAGCAATGTGATGAAGCAGAAAAGGAGGACTTATTTTTTCTGTCTTCATCTGTCTGGGCCCTTCTGAATCCTAGTTCTCCTTAGTGGAAGACTGCTTATTTCTCTGTTAAGTCTCCATGTGACAGACACCTGCAATGACTCTCCTGGAGGGCACTCCAGAAGAAAGCATACAGAAACTTTATACCAGTTTTGGAAAAGAAAAAAGAAACAAAAACAGTTCTGAAGGTGGTGGACATTGGTGATAACAAGGTGTCCTCTCCTCTCCTGCTCATGAATGGAATAAATCCAAAAGATTAGGTTGGCCCTTTGGTGCCAAACAGAATATACAGACCTGGGAGCCACCAAGGGAGGTGGGAGCCAAAAGAAGGGTGTAGCTAAGGGAGAGAGGGATTCGTCCATGGGGCAGAAGCCCCAAGACCAGCACGGCCAGCATAAGGTTCACCTCTCAGTGCTGAGGAAAAATTATGCCTGTACTGGGGAAGGGTTATTTTGATGTCAATTATCTATGTTCAGAGTCCAGGTAAGGGGCAGACTTAAGTTAGTCCTAGAGACAGACCCTGCTTTAGGAAGCCCCTACTTCAATAAAGAAGCTAGAATGGAAACAGCCATAAAGATCTGAAGGTCCAGGACCATGGTGGGGAAGGATAGTCAGGTGAGGTGGTTTAGGGTTACTCTGCGAAAGAGCCCCTTTTCCCCACAGTAGGAGAGCTTGAGCATCTCTAGAACATGGGATGGATACACCTTGGAAATGTCTCACACCTTTTCTTTATCATTGTCCTGTGATAAGCATGAGAAACCTTGGCAGACTCTACAGAGAGCAGCCAGGACTGGTGTTACTTCATTAGCTCGGCTCTCTGCCTGTGGGGACAGAGTTTACGGAGGAGTGGATTGGCTTGGGGAGTACCACCTACACTCCTGGATGGGCTCCCTGCATCCCCCAGAGCTGGCTTCATCTGGAGTGGAGCAGAAGGGCCTGCGGTGGGCCAGAATAGTGGGACGCAGGGAGTACAGCCAACTCTCAACTATCCACAAATGGTGGGGGGCGGTGGTCCAGATATCTAAAACAACAGATGATCTAAAAGTCCTTTATTTTTGGTTTTGAAATGCATCACGTGATTTCTTTTTACAGCAGATTTTCCTTCCTACGAATGTTTGAAATGCATCACGTGATTTCTTTTTACAGCAGATTTTCCTTCCTACGAATGTTATTAAAATAAGTTGGCACTTCCCAAGCCCACAAATGGTGGTGAGAGAGCAGTCAGCTTAGACGTGTTCTGGGTGGGAGAAGACACTTTTTATGATTAGTAGACCCTGTGTGTATACATGTGCTTTTCATGTGTGCCCACATGCACACACATGTCCATGGGCACTCACACTCCAGATTGTGAATACTTAGACTCTGAGATGGCTTTGATATATAGGATATATTGCCCTTGAGGTAACACTCCCAGACAGCGAGTTCCCATTGCCCCTAAGGCCATACCTCTCCATGAGTAGTATCAGGGTTCTGACTGTCACAAAGACCTGCATAGGAAGAGCTGTCATGTCCTGTGTTGATTTATCCAACCCCTGGCTCACTTCTCCAGATTTTCCTGATGTAAATCCTTCAGCCTTCACCGGTCCCCAGGCATCTCGTCCCCGTTAGTCCAGGCTTTGGGTTCAGTGTAGGATCAGGACCCATTTCTCAAGCCAGAGAGTTGAGGGAGCATGTGAATGGGGCAGCTGTATGGTCCAGGGGCCCAGGAAGGGGTCCAGATGCCAGGAGTGCCCTCGTAACACTGTCTTCTCAGATGGTCAGGAGCCCAGCTGGCTCAAAAGCCGCTGTGGCATCTGTGACTGTCCTCTTATCTTTGAGAAGATGCCTCAGCCTTTGGTGTTATTAAGAAGTCATCATGAATAAGCATGAGACTAACAAGATCCACCAAAATGAGGGCACTAAACCCCTCCTCCGTACCCAGGAGTTGAAGATCCAACATCAGGACCATTTCAGGGATAATCTCCCCTGGAGAAAATGTCCCACCCCGTTTTCTTGAGTAAAAGAAATGCAAGTCAAAAAATATCTGATCAGTTCTGTTTTCTTTATAAGCCAGGTACAAACTCACCCCCTTCCTGTTATGGCATATGCAGAAAAACTGTTTGAATACCCTAAAGTCTGAGATTGTTGCCAGTGACCCAGGCGGCTGAATAGGAGCCTAGGTTCTAAGCAGGGCCTGTTTTCCTGTTGCCTGTTAGAGACCCATTCCTAGTAAAAATAAGTAAATAATTGCCACACACACCCCCGCCCGTACCATGGGCCAGAGGCGTTATCTAGAAGGAGTCGATTTGTGTTCCATTATCAACATGGTGATTATATATTTGCTAAGTGCAAGTGACGTCATTGGGAATCGCATGGGGCTGCTTCCTTTAGTGGGATAATTTTAGACAAATCCCTGCTAGAAAGTGCTAAGGCTCTGCTCTGCCAGCCCAGCTGGAAAGCCTTGTGTGCTCTAAACCCACAGTGGTTCCCCCCACCCCCACCCCTGTTGTTTTTCTCTTCTTCCTGCAGGGATGGAGTGGAGGATGTTGACAGCCAGGGGGATGGAAGCAGCCAGCCAGACACCATCTCCATTGCTTCTAGAACCTCTCAGAACACAGTGGACAGTGACAAGGTAGGACAGTGCCCTAACCTTCCTGCCCCCAAGACTTCTTGTTTGCTTAGCCACCCCTGGGGAGTTCCCCCCAAAGGAATCTCTCCCATGATGGAGCCTGACCTCAGGAGCCATTGGTCTCCTCGTGCCAGCAAGAGGAGAGAGAGCAGGGCTGGATGGGGCATGTCACAGCGTGGAGCCCTTGTCTGAGGGGACAGAAGACTGAGGTGGCCAGCCAAACCTCTCATGTCATGAGCGTTTAGCAGAACTGGCCAGTGTAAAGAGTGAGGCTGTGTCTCCTCTCCTTCTGAGATGCCCCACCAGCACTGCTTGGGCTTTTCTGCCTTCTGGGAGGCTGGAACTCGGGGAGCTGAGGCTGGAGACCTCAGTGGCTGTGACTGGCTCCTCTCAAAGTTAGACCAAGGCCAGAGGTTCGGGAAATGGCCCCAGAGATGCTGGTTAGAAGGGGCTTCCTATCTGAGGGGTCTCTGTGGAAATGATGCCTTCCTCTGGCTGGAGTACTGGGCTCAGTTCCTGAGGGGTCCAGGACCAGGATGTGGTGTTGGAAGCAGCGTGGAGGGGTGTAGACGTCTCAGGAGAAAACCTGGTCACTTGCTCTCTTACCTTTTGGAATAAGGAAGCAGAGGGTAGGAGCTCTGATGAGGAGCCAAAGGAAGGAGAATGTAGCAGAGACTCGGTGTGTCTGCTCAAGCTAGAGGAGGAACCCAGCCTCTGAATTTGCAGCAGGGACAGTGGAAGGTTCTGACTCTGACCCTACTCTCATTTGCTTTCCTCCGGGTCAGAAAGGATGAGATGATCCTTTGCTGCGTTCTAGGGACTGTATGAATAAAACTATGGGTTTTCAAGGATCATTTGGCCCTAGTTTCTAGACCTAGTATTTTGACCTTCAGTCTCAGGCAACAGGCTGTGTCCTTGCCTCAGTTTACTTTTCTGAGTCAGGGGCTTTTTTTTTTTTTTTTTTTTTTTAGTAATCTGCATTCATTAGGATTTTTCCTAATTTTTTTCTTACTGGGGAAAAAAAAAAAAGACTAGGCCCCCCAACCTCTTAAGATCACTGTGCTAAATCATACTCTAGACTAGTGTTCAAGGTCATTCAAGGTGATTAATTCTATTTGACATCCCGCCTTCAAGTTTCTAAGCCATTTTTTGATGGACTATCAGAGTGGATGGAAAATTGGTTTTTTTCCACTTGTAAAACATACAAATGAGAACTATTTCTGTACTTTCCTTTCTCCTCTGATCTATTGTTTAGAAATAGAACCTAGAGTATCCTATGAATGAAAGTGTCTCTTGTCAAACAGACAGTGGGGTAGTAAGTGAAATGTGTGTTTCCCACGTTGAGACGTGCCTGGTAGCTCATGGCCCAGGGGATGCTTCCCTTCCACAGCTACTACTCTGTCTTCCCTGTGGCCCTTGGACAGATACCTCTGCCAGAGACATTTGTCTTAGAAAACCCTTCACTCCAGCCATTCCTTGTCTTCTGGCAAGGTGAGAGAGGCTAGAGTTGAAGCCTCTGACAGCAGGCATTTTCTTTGTTAAGGAGGAACCCTGATACTTACACAAGTCATTCAAAAGTAAGGAGAAAGACCGAGTGACTCACCTAAGAAAAGTCTAGCAGTGAGTGAAGAAGCAGGAACTGGAGCTCAGTTCTCCCTGATTCACTGTCATGTGTGCCCCTCACTCTATAAAAGTCAAAGCTTGGCACTCCCAATGCTCAGATGAACTCTGCAGGCCAGTCCTTCTGCACGTTCCGCAAACACATCAGTCACGCATTCGGGAAAAAGCACCTATCATGTGCCGAGCTCTGTGCTGGATACTGTAGAGAGATGTGGACTCTTTGTTAAGTGTGAATCCTTGTGTGATTTTCGTTTCATGTATGTCTCTCTAGCCAGGCTCTTAGGCCCCGATGAGGCAGGGGTTGTGTCTGTCTGTTTCACGGCTGTACCCCTGGCGCACAGCTCACACAGATACTCAAGAAGTATTTGGGGACTGACGAACAGAAGGGGGCATCTAAAACAGGTGGTCTGAAAGCAGCCAAACATCCAAATACTGTACTTTTAAATATGCAAAAGAAGCCTAGCTGTTTCCTTACCTCCAAGCAGAAAGCTTTGGTCAGCTGGAGAAACCTGGCCTGTTGGGAACATCAGCCCCCACCTTCCTTCTCAGGCCTGGGGAAACATGGGCAGCAGGTTGGGAGATGAAGAAAGATTCTGCGTTCTGACACGAAACCTGAAAACTCACTCAGAAATCATCCATAAGGGGAGGGCCTGTCTGTGACCCTGCACTGTGAGTGTTCTTACTCTTCTGACACTGGACGGTGAGATCAGGACAGCCACGTGTCCCCTTAACTTGCACCGTCCTTCATCAGAGAAGCAATTTATTGGTATCTTTGAATTCATAGATGTTATTCCCAGTCTTAACCAGAAGCCCAGGAAACTGGTCTCCATTGGCTTCCAAGGGTTAAGTGGACAGACTCTAGCCAGACTCTTTCAAGAAGAGAAAGAGAGAGTAGATTGATTCAGGTGGACTGGACCACATTGGACAGAAGGGCAAATAGGGTGGCTGTGGGGAGGGGATGAAGCAGAGACACCTCCCAGGTCACTGGATCATGGTCATTATAACAGTGAATTTCTAGAAAAGGCCCCAGTCTTCCTCTTCTAATCCAGAGGAGTAAGAACAGTGGCACCGTGGGCTGGGCAGATCGTAAATGCAACCATTAAAGGGCCATGACTGCCCCAGAGGAGCAGTGGGGCCCCAGAGCACCTCTGCAATCACCTTGTATGTTCTCTCTGTGCAGTGGCAGGTGGAAGGAGTTTGGACACACCTAGGTTCAAAATTCCAGCCACGCCACTTACTCTCTGTGTCACCTTACTCACGTGGCATGAGTTAACTGTGACTAATTTCCCTGTCTGTAAAATAAAGAATATACCCATCTCATTGAGTCATTGGGAAGATTAAGTAAAATATATTTATGTAGCACCTGTTAGATATTCAGTAAAGGTTAATTTCCCACCCTTAGTAGAGGAAAAACAGCAATGTAGTTCCTTTGAGTAAGAGTGTACAATTATTTAGCAGACTGAGGATCTTTGGAAGTTCTTGAATAGAGTTCTGCTCTCTGGGTCCATGGTTCATTCATTGTCATTGTAGGGTTTTTTTCTCTATTAGTCCTAAAGGGACATAGCTTCCGTTTACTTATCTATAAACAGAACAACTTTACTCCTCTTTCCATTTACTAGCCCTTAGAATCTAAGACGTAGCTACTTGCTGTTAGCACTGGCTCATGGCTTATTTGAGCACTTAATGGGTCAGAATCCATTACTGTCAGGTAATTCATTTTAATCTTCAAATTGTATCACCTCTGGCCAGTGGTAACCCCTAAGCTTTTAGATATTTAGAGATGGTTGTCTTGTCTTTTCTTCTTTGTCTAGAAGTCCTTAGTTTCTCCCACCGTTCCTTGTATTAACGTATTTTCAGACCCTTCCATATCCAGGTTGCCTTCCTCCAGTTTACTCTAGCATGTAATGATCTGTATAAAATGAGACATCCAGAGTGGTGTGTAATATAGTCCTGCAGCTGTGATGGAACCTGTGCAAATTCAGCTCCTTGTTCTGTGGCCACCATGCCGCTCTCCTCCCTAAGATGGCCCATCGACGTACACTATTGGCTTATAAACTCTCTTGGCCTGTTCTCACGGACTACTCTTAGTTGGGCAGGTGATGTCATAACCTGAGTGTTGCACTACATTATATCTATTAAATCTTATCTTGTTTCATTCCATCCTAATATTCCAGCATGTTTTGAATATAAATTATTCTGTCCAGTATGTCAGCTACATTTCCCAGTATGATTGGCTAAACATACCTTTTGTGGCTTTGTCCCAAGTCTTGATAAAAAGACAAGATTGAGGACAGAAGACCATGGCCTGGCCCCTTCTCACTTCTCACCCAGGTTTTGACCCTTGGAACCCTTCTTGTCTGACTCTTCAGTCTAGGAAAGGGGATGCCACCACTTTTCTCTCTGACAGAGAGGCTGGGATTGCCTGTTGTAAGTCCTCCCTTATCGAGGAATCAGCCTAACATTCTTAATTTTGCATTAGATGCTGACAATCCAACACAGGTGCCTCAGTAAATGGCATGAATAGCTTCCCCAAAGCTGCTTTTGTCCAGCTCTCAAATGGGTCTTCGTAATTAAGTTCTACCTTATACCTGTCCCAGGTAAATGTGTCATTTCCGTAAAGACAAATGGATGTGCTTACTTTGTTCCATAGAGTTCCAGGTTTGAGCCCCTTCCTCTTCTGTCCAAAATATGCTCATCCACCTCTGGGCATTCCACTATAAAATGTATTTTGCTTACATGTATATTAAGTGATGGACCTTTACAACCACGCTTCAAAGAAATCCAGAATTATAGAATTCTAGACAAGTAAGGCTGAGGAATGAAGTGGCAGTGAAGAAGTATCTTGTTGAACATGGTAGATGAAGGCTGAATAATTACTAGCTAATGGTACAGAAGCGGCCATCTGGACAGTGACAGTCCCTGTGCATATGTATTTGCCTTTTAGACCAGGCATGCTGGAGATGCTCAACAAATGCTTATTGAATTAAATATTACAAACCCCTCCTAGTAGGGATGCTGTGCATCCAAAATACACTGAGTTTCTAGACATGTCCAGGCTGGCTGGGCAGGAAGTGAAACTGAGTTGTGAGTGCTATTCTCTGCAGAAATTATCGGAGAGAAAACACTGCTGAAACATCCAGGGCTGATTGTGATTTGAATGAGGGATTTCAAAAACAGGCAAATGTGATCTAAGATACAAGGTGGGCTGCTAATGGCAACTGCTGAAGGGGGACAGGGAAATGCCTAGAGAAGCCTGGAGATTTCAGGATCTAACTCAATAGTTTTTAAACTCTGGATCATCAAATAGATGTAATGGGTGAGGAGCCAATTTTTGTTGTACCATTTGGGAAGAGATGCTTGGTTTAGAGATGGTGAGGGCCCAACTAAGGGGAAAGTCAGAGGATTCCTCCAAGGGTACTCAGTACAGTAACATGATGCCTCTCACAAGGGGCAGGGCAGCCTTCTGCAAATGGACTTCTGTTGAGCTTCGGCTAGTTTATCACAACTTGGTGATCCTGACGCATGTACTCTGGAAGCACAGAGCAGGCCACTGGCTGCAAGAGCTGTTGTCAGGACAGTCCGGCCCCTGCACTGGTGCGTTAGTGAGGGCACAGCCCCTGCACTGGCCTATTCCATCTCTCTTCATTCATGACCTGTGTTGAGGGCTTACTTTCTCCATAGCAGGTGCTGCTCTCCCCACTAAGAGTACAGCAGTGAATGAAACAAGGCCCTGCCATCCTTTGGCTTCCTTTCTTGTAGGGAGGGAAGGTAAATAACCAGAAGGAGAAAGGATTCATTCCCTAGCCTTCTGCTAATAGAATCAGAGGTAAAAGCTTCCTAGGTTTTTCTCACAGGAAAAAGTGGGCTAATGCTGCAGTTGGAAGAACTTGAATTAGATGTAAGAAATTAGTTTCCTTGTAGGGATTAGTGTTGATGGGTGAGAGATGACAGAGGGGAAAAATAGAATCCCTTCACTTAAATGAGCTCTTAAAAGGGAAACGCTCCAGAGAATAAGGAATAGATATAGGGCTTCTTGGGAGGAAGGACAGCATTATCTAGAAGCAGAATCTGAGACCAAGATTCCTGGCAATGTAATTTATTGAGAGTGTGTGTTCAAGGAGAAGGGGCAAGAAACAGGGCCCGGTGCAGAAGGAGGCAAGGCAAACTGCCCGTGGTTTCAATGGGCGTCTAGCTCAGTTTGACCCTTGCTAGAGCCAGAGCATGAATTGCACCCAGAGTTTGTCCCACCTTGAGGCGAAGAACCTGGCCTTTTATATTGGTTGTGACCTATTAGCAGCTGCCATGCCTGAGAGCTGGGGCATGGAAACCCTGGAAGCAGGAAGGAAAAGGAAGGTCTGAGTGGGATGCAGAGGCATCCATTGCAAGGAGGAAGGGTGTGGGCTTGGACATGAGGCCTGGACTCAGTCCCTGATTACCAACTGCAGGGACCTTGAGCCGGTCATTGAATTATCTCATGCCTCCGGCTCCAAGTCTACACGGTGAAGGCAATAATTTCTGCTTCCCCAGATTTTAAAGGACCACCAACATCCTGTAGGAAAGGGTGTGTGAAGCAGAGGAGATGTGTGGTGGGGAGGGCTCGGTCCAGGTGACTGCAGGCCACCCCCAGATAAGAAAATGGACAGCATACTCCTGGACTTTTAAGGGCCCACAGACCATAGTGTTTTGCCACTGAGGAGAAAACCAGACGTCTGGAAATGTGGAGACTCAACTGTGTCAGGACTAATAAAAATGTTATCAGTTCACACAAGATAACATTTTTCATTTAACAAATTCTTAAAATTCATCAAGATGGCCCACCTAAGGTTGAGTGTCCAGAATGAGATTGTGACAGCATGTCATTTAGCCGTGGTGCCTGAGAAGGTGAACCACCCACTGGAGATCCAGCCCAGTAAATGTTGTGTTAAAAGCCGGGGGGAAAACATAATGGGTTTCCTGGAGAGAGCCCACAGCGCTTCCATTATTCTGCCCTGTGTCTTGAGGCCCTAAAATGTTTCATTAGAGGGAAAGAGATTAATCTTGCCTCCCATCTAGTAACAAAGCAGGTTCTAACCCTTAAGTAAATACCTTTAAAGAGCATATAATTGTATCCCTCGTTCCCAGGAGTGGATCTATCTGAACCCTAAATTTGGACTTGATAAACTATCATCTCGTGTCACAATCGTACCCCGCGCCTGATGGTACAGTGGGTTGGGGTTGCTGCATGAATCCTAGGTAGCACCATTCCATTTTCCCCAAGGATTTGCTAGTCACTCCTAAGTAGGAAAAGTGCCATCTCTGCTTTAGACATTTAAGTCCAAATTGTGATTTTTTTTTTTCTCAG
This sequence comes from Phacochoerus africanus, assembly GCF_016906955.1. Taxonomy (NCBI): domain Eukaryota; kingdom Metazoa; phylum Chordata; class Mammalia; order Artiodactyla; family Suidae; genus Phacochoerus; species Phacochoerus africanus. The sequence goes on along the minus strand of NC_062544.1, from coordinate 216,225,424 downwards.
TTTTCTGAATAATCCAAGTCCAGGGCTAGATTTGAAAATAGTCTTTCTTTTCTCAGTCGTTCATTTGTTACTTTGCTCTGGGGTGGTTGGGCAGGTGGCCACAGTGAGCGGCAAAGAGCAGAGGATCCCGGGTCCTTCTTTCAGTGGCTGCCTTGTCACCTCCCCATAAGCCCAACTCCACCCTCTCCTGAGTGATGTTCCACACACGACAAATATGCTGGCTTTTCCGAACAGATCTTTAAAGTGCAACAAGTGGGGTCACAGGTTTTCCTCTAAATGAAAAGTCGCTCAGAGAAGTGACTGCCTTCCAGCATCGCACACAACCCAACGGTGTGAAAGATACTTTGTTGAAAAATACAACCAGCTTCACAAGACAAACATCTTTCATGACAGCATTATTTTACTTAATATTTGACTTATGCTCCAGAGCTTGAAAACCTCCCTTGAGAAGCCCTGCTTTAAAATTACCAATTATCTGAAAAAGCAAATAAGCTTGGTAAAACACAGCAGCGGTTTGCTGCCCACAGACAAGGCAAGTCACAGGAAACCTCAGAGCACCAGTCTGCATAAAATTTCAGTTTCTCAGGGCAGCATTGCAAGAACCCAGAAATAAAAGAAATTGCAAAAGGTGATTTGCAAGGGTGGCCAGAAGTCAGAGGTGACTCAGGGTGAGTTTGGAATTTGGAAACCCAGAAGCTCAGGGAAGAAAAGAACCCGAGAGATCTGCTAACCCTCTGCCTTCATCCTGTTTAAAGAGAAAAAGGTGACTTGCTCCAGAGTCACAAAGCCAGTTCCCAGCAGACCTAAGATTAAACCCAAGTCACACCCTGCCTGTTAAATTGGATTTAAAACACAGTAGTTTTGTAGTAATCCTGATAGTTCATCTTCTAGAACTTTGTAGCAAAAAAATCAGTCACTGACTTGTTCCTGGCTGCTTCTCCACCTGCCTCTACAGCACTCTGTCCCAGCCCCAGCACAACCCCAGCAACCCAAAGTGGTTCCGTCGGCCAGTCCAGTGTCTCTGGGGCTGGAAAATGGCAAATGCGAAAGATAACTTCTCCAGTATTAATGCCTATCACAGACTCTTTGATACCAAGTAGTTGTGACTCATAGAGTGGCCTTGGCGGGAGTGTGATTCTGCCCCAGACAGAGACTTCAAGCTTTTCCAGGCTAACTCCCGCTTGGGTTCTGAGAGCTTGGCATTGAGCACTGTGGCAAGGCCGATCCCTGCCTCCGAACAGTAAGTCTCCAGAGCCAGCTCAGCCCTGCTGCAGCCCAGCACAAATTCAGATTCGGGTTTTTTAAAAAATTGGGTGGAAGGAGAAAGCAAAATTTGAGATCAGACCAAGATGTTAAAGTGGATTAGATGGCGACAGTCCAAGGCCAACAAGACCCAAGTGAGTACGCCTGCCTGCAGGACACGTTCTGCTGTGGGGGAAGGGGCACAGGGAGAGATGGCCCTGGGGGCAGGGAGGGGGGCAGGGCAAATTGGAGGCTGGAGTCAGAGAGAGAGAGTGGCAGTTCTCAGGGCAAGGGTTTTACTGGGTTATTCTGCACAGACCACCTGGCATGTCATTTACCCTTTTTTCCTTCTGTGTTAGGTAAAAAGTTATTTTAAGAGTTTCCATCATGGCGCAGCGGAAACGAATCCAACTAGGAACCATGTGGTTGCAGGTTCTATCCCTGGCCTCGCTCAGTGGGTTAAGGATATGGCGTTGCTGTGAGCTGTGGTATAGGTCACAGACTAAGCTCAGATCTGGCATTACTGTGGCTGTGGCATAGGCCAGCAGCTGTAGCTCTGATTGGATCCCTAGCCTGGGAACCTCCATATGCTGAGGGTGTGGCCCTAAAAAGCAAAAAAAAAAAAAAAGTTATTTTAGTGCAGAACAAGATGACTGAATCTACCTTATTAAAGCTGATGGCAGGGGGGAGACAGGCTGTGGGAAATAATGTTCTGAAAAAATTGTGCTCCTGGATGGTTAGGAATGACGCCGAGAGTTTTGGTATCTGGTGGCAGTAAAAATGAACTCTTCAAGAAATTTCAAGCAGAAGTGTTGCTGGAAATAAATGCCTTGAGCCAAAGCAGTGAGCCTAGAGTCTGTGAGGCAGGTGAAGGTGGCTTTGAAGTGGTGGCTCTGCTTTAGCTAGACCTACTTTTACCCATTTGTGCTGTGCTGTCAGACATAACATATGTTTTCTGTGGCCATAAGGTAGGAGTCTTGGTAAAAGCCCATTTGATAGACCATCAGATAAATATTACCCTGTTTCTTTTTTTTTTCTTTAAGGTTGAAGTGTAATTGGTTTACATTATGTTCATTTCTGGTGTATAGCAAAGTGATTCAGATATATATATATTTTTTCCTGTCTGATTCTTTCCATTACACCTTACTATAAGATACGTAGTATATTTCTCTGTGCTATGCAGTAGGGCCTTGTTGTTTATACCTATTTTATATTACCTGCTTCTTGGCCTTGACCTTAGACTGAAAATGCTTGCTTGGGTTTTACCTGACTGGAAGCTTAGTGTTACTTCCTCACTGCTGATGGCTACTGCCCACCTGTCTGCCATGACCAGTGTTGTGTGGCAGACCCGGGATGGGGATGGGAAGGTCTAAGGATTCGTGAAACTGGGATAAGACCATGTGATCCTATTGCCCGAAAGCAGGTCCTTATCAATAGAAATGAGTTTGGCTGTCCTCTGTGGGGTCCTCCCACTGGGAGCAGCAGTGAGGATGGAACTTTGGCTCCAAGCCTCTCCCCAGCACACCAAGTAGCAAACACAGTGCCTTGGGGAGCAGCCTGCCTCTATCCTGGTAGTTCTACCTGTTGAGAGAAAACTGCTGGAAGATGCAGGGCCATGAAGACAAGACCCATTCTGTGTGTCTACTCCCTACTTCCCACCAAACCCTTCCCTCTGCTAATCAGTCTTTCCATCCACCTGCTGTCATGTTGCCTGTGGGTCTGGCCCTGGTTGTGTTGGAGCAGTCACCGCCTTGTTTCAAAACTGATAGTTTCCAGCCTCCCCATATATAAGGGCTCAGAGTTGAGTCTTCCAAGTTCAGAATATTTATCTGTCTATTATTATTATTATTAATGCTGTAGTGGGTTTTGTTTGAAATTGCTGATTGCAGGGATATGTATACATTGATTAGAAGTTCTGGAGAGGAGTTCCCGGGTGGCTCAGGGGGTTAAGGATCTGGTGTTTTCACTGTTGTGGAGCAGGTTTTGATCCCTGGCTCTGGGAACTTCTACATGCCGTGAGCACAGCAAAAAAAAAAAAAAAAAGTTCAGGAGGACTATTCCTCTAATCTGCATGGCCCCTGCTGATGATGCTGGCTATGGGATGCTTACCAAATGCTCCCATATGCTTTGCTCTCTGTATCACTTCCAAGGGCTCATCCTCCTCTCTGAACTTTATGATGTACTAGAGGAAATAAACAAAACAGAACAGTGTTTGCATTTTTCTGTCTCTCTCCTGTCTCCTGCTAACTGGCATTCTTTCAGCTGTAGGAATGAGGTTTAAAAAGTGTCACTTACTCTTTGCTGTTACTCAGCTTACACATGAATGATAGTCTGATTTAGTGAGCACTAGAGGATATTAAAAATTCATTACCTTTTCATTGTGACTTGATTTATGTTATCTTTTTATCTTATTGATTAATTTATCAAGCATTTATTGAGCTCCTAATGTATAGCAGGCACTATTCTAAACACAGAGGATGTGGAAGTGAGCAAAACAGACAAAGCATCTGGAGGGTCTACTTACACTTTTCTCTTTTGTGCTGACGTGAACCTAAATGTGTTCAATTTTGAGGTATTTGGAATGCATTGCAATTTCTATTTTTGGTGGGGTTTTTTTGTATCTCTGTTACTGACACTTTTGCAGCTTTATTTTAAAAGAATTCAGCAATTCTTTTAAAAAGATCACCTAGGGAGTTCCCATCATGGCTCAGCGGTTACAAACCTGACAGTATCCATGAGGATGTAGGTTCAATCCCCGGCCTCACTCAGTGGGCTGGGAATCCAGCATTGCTGTGAGCTGTGGTGTAGGTCGAAGATGTGGCTCAGATCCCGCATTGCTGTGGCTGTGTCGTGGGCCAGCAGCTGTAGCTCAGATTCAACCCCTAGCCTAGGAGCTTCCACATGCCACAGGTGCGGCCCCAAGAAAACAAAAAAGCGAAAAATAAATACGTAAATAAAATTAAAAGATTACCTGGGAATTCTTGAAGGTAGTCCCCCAGTTTTTAATTTCCCAATTCACAACCATTTGACACCAGAAGGTTAGATTTCCTGCCACTGCCATCTTTGGGCTGTAGTTGATTAGGGAAGGTTACCTTCATGGCAGGTAGACATTCCAGACAAAGAGAAAAGATCTAGACAGAAATGATTTGCCCCTAAATATTTCAAAATTACTTTTATCTCATAAAGCAGGAATATTAAAGGAAAATTATTCTTTTATAAAAGGGAAAACTGCTAAAATAATAATAAAGTGATGATGATGGTGACAGTGATGGTGATGATGCAGGATGTGAGGGGAGGAGGAGTGGGGAGTACTTTGATAAAAGGAGTTACTTCAAATTATAGAATCTAAAATCTGTAACGCAGAGTCTCATTCATTCTCATCTCCCCACCCACTTCATCCCACAACCTCCCAAAACAAGAACAGTCACAATTCTTATGCCTCTTTCCACACAGGCTATTAAGAAGCTTTATTGCATTCCTGGAAATTTTATTGAAAACTCCTCAAAGAGAAAGATTGTTAGGATATGTTCTCTAATATTAAATTTGAGACCGTACTCCTAACAGGGGCATATAGAGTCCAAACTACTAGATGGGTTGCGTTATTTAGAGGGCAAATAAGTAGGTGCTACCATGAACCCCTGATCAAGAAAAAAAAAAAAATCTGTTCACCAAAAAGAATGAAATTAACTAGAAACAAACCAAAAAATTATCTCAACTATGTTGGTACACCGAATTCATTCTTTTAGTCAACAGAATTTTGAGTCCACCGATGACCAGATACCATAAGATTCCGGATACACAAAAACAACCTCTGTCCTTGTCCCAGAGTCTTCTGAGTTCACACCAAGTATCTTATATGTGACGCCAAATAGGGTGACAATACACGTTACATGTATTGGTGGAAGGAGACTGTTATGCTTAGCACTTCCACTTGCTCTGCCAGATGTCAGAGAAACTACAAGGATAAATGTTGGGTGGAATACATATCACACAACACAATACACTTTGAAACAGAAGTATACTCATTTAGAACAACAAACAGTCTGGGAACCTTGAAGGCTTTTACACCAAAAATGAAATTGGAGTCCGGCCTTGAAGTTCATCTTCCTATTTCTCCTCCTTTGTATCAGTTTTGATCCCAGAATAATTATTCTAATCATGGACAGCCTGTGAAAGAGCAATGTTACTGATACATCTGTATCAAAAGAAGTATTTTGTTTTGATGTAGAATTGGGCTTTTTTTTTAATGGTCTATTAGCTCTGATGGGGATTCTTCAAAAGTTCCCTTAGAATCTTTATAAAACTTTCTTATACTTCCTCATAATAATCTAATTAAACCTGTGTTTCCTTCAATGTATGCGCTCAAGATTTTTTAAATGAATTTTTGAAGCAATAATACATAACATACGTGGTTTAAAATGTAGGGATAGTTCTGTAGAAATTAAAATATAAAAGCTAACATTTATTCTTCTGAATGTTTAAAAAAGTAGTAACATAAGTACTCTTTTATACTTTTCTCCATGTAACAAATCTGGGTAATTTCATAGCAGGACATATAATTCTTTTCAGTGGCCACATAGTATTCCATTTCTTAGAGAACCATAATGTGTTTAACTAGTCTACTATTGATGTGTGTATGGGATGTTTCCAGTCTTTTACCATTACAAACAAGGCTGTAATCCCTGTACAGACAGAGTTTCTTACACTTGTGAATTACTGCATCAAAGGGAATATGCACTTAAAACACTTGATAGACATTGTCAGGTCACCCCCTCTAGAAGTTGAGCCAATCTGTGCTCTAGCTGAGCATGAGTGTCACTTTCCTCAGTTTTGCAATCTAGTGTATCATCAATATTTTTTATCTTTAAAATATTGATGATATCAGATGCTTTAAAAATAATTCTTATTCGTTACTGCTCTTGTGTATATTTTGTTTAACTAATAATAGGACTACATTATTTTCTATTATTTTTATTGAAATGTGCACTATTTGGTTTATTACTTAGTGAGCGTTTGAGGCTTGTATGACTGTTATCTATACTCTTATTCCTATGGATAAAATTCATTCCTACTCATAAAATCTGGTTTACATTAAACTTTTCAAAAATTTTTATTAATGTAAAATACATATGCTGAAAATTCATAAAAACTAACATTCAAATGAATAATTATAAAGTGAACATATGTGTAATAACCACGAGATCATGAAACACAACACTACCAGCTTTCCAGAAGCCCCTGTGTGCCCCTCCCTGTCCTCTCCTCTAAAAGTACCCATTCTCCTGACATCCATGATAATGAAGTCCTTAACTTTACTAGTTTATCTCTTATGTATGTGTCCCTAAACAATACAGTTTCAGTGTGGCTGTTTTAAAATTTTATATGGCTAGAATCATACTGTGTGTGTGCTTTTGTGTGTATGTGTGTGCGCATGCATGTGTGCGTGTGTCCGCGCATGTGTGCATATGTATCTTCTCTCACTCAACAATTATTTTATGGAATTCATACATGTGTATGTGTACAGTTGTTCATTAGTTTTCACTGTATAGTATTCTATCGGGTGAATATACCACAATTTATTTATCCATTCTGTATATGGGATGTTTGGGGTTATTGTGAGCAATGCTGCTATGAATATTCCTGTATATGTATCTTTGTATGCATGTACTTGAGTTTCTCTAGGGTCTAAAGCTAGGAGTGAAATTGCTAGGTGATATATGTATGTTTTAACTTTACTAGATGATATAATCTATTTTTCAAAATACCAGTACCAAATTTACACTCCTATCATTATATGGGAGCTTTTCTATTGCTCCACTTCCTCATGTATACTTGATATAGCCAGACTGCAAATTTTTCACAGATCTAATGGGTATGTAGTAATATCTGTGCATGGTTTTAATTTGCATCCCCCTCATTACTAATGAGGTTGAAAATCTTTTCATCTCTTATTGGACCTTTGAATTTTCTCCTTTATGATGTCCCTGTTCAAGTCTTTGCCTAGTTATCTAGTGAGTTGTCTGATTTTTTTTTTTTTTGGTCTTTTTGCCATTTCTAGGGCCGCTCCCACAGCATATGGAGGTTCCCAAACTAGGGGTCAAATTGGAGCTGTAGCTGCTGGTCTACACCAGAGCCACAGCAACTCAGGATCCTAGCCGCATCTGCAACCTACACCACAGCTCATGGCAACACCGGATCCTTAATCCACTGAGCAAGGCCAGGAATCAAACCCACAACCTTATGGTTCCTAGTTGGATTCGTTAACCACTGAGCCATGACGGGAACTCCCGCTTTTTTTTTTTTTTTTTAATGTGTTTTTAGGTCTTCTTCATGTGTTCTAGCTATTAGTCCTTTGTTGGTTATGCATATTATAAATGTCTGCTTTTACTCTGTGGCTTGTTTTTTCACATTCCTTATTGTGTCTTGATAAACATCTACTTTGACATTTTGAAGGCAGTATATTTGTAAGTTAGGGGCTCATATGATGGGACATAATGAGACATTTCTTACATTTAGTCCTTTAAAATACAGTTCATTGTTTTTTCTCCACAGAATAGTAAACCAACATGGAAACATGTGGGTTTCTTTAAATCCCTAAGTTTACCTCTCTTTTAATAAAGATCAAGAACTAGTTGACCTTTGGAGTTCCCTTCATGGCACGGTGGTTAATGAATCTGACTAGGAACCATGAGGTGCGGGTTTGATCCCTGACCTTGCTCAGTGGGTTAATGATCTGGCGTTGCCGTGAGCTGTGGTGTAGGTTGCAGACATGGCTCGAATCCCGCATTGCTGTAGCTCTGGCATAGGCCGGTGGCTACAGCTCCGATTCGACCCCTAGCCTGGTAACCTCCATATGCTGTGGGAGCGGCCCTAGAAAAGGCAAAAAGACAAAAAAAAAAAAAAGAACTAGTTGACTTTTTAAAATGCATCTGTTGCATTTTACTCTGTACGTTATTTGACAGATAATAAAAATAATAAATATCATGTAAATGTAACAACATTTATATTCAATATATGAATAATATAAGTAATAATAATAATGAGGAATGAAATGTGTTCAGGGAAAAAAAATGATGATAAGTCCATTGGATTTGGAACTCAGTTGTCTGACAAACAGATCCAAGACCCAGGAAGGAACGCTTTACATAGCAAAACATAAGCATCTATGCTCACAGGAAAGCCTCTCAAGCCTAATTTTATATTATTTTTACCATCTTTGCATCTAGCGACTTAGTCCATAAGAAAATTAGACAAAAAGGTAGTTCTATCTAGACACACTAATAGCCACAAAGGTTGAGCTACTGACAGCCAAGAGAGGAAGCCGAAAAGCTATGGATTCTATTTAGTGAAAGTACCACTAGTGCTCTGTGACCTGGCCTGTCTCAGGACCTGCGCTGTCTTCTGTACCACACCGTGATTATTACTCATGTTGGTATTTATAACTGTCAACAGAAGGGAAAATTATGTTCAAGGTACTTTGCTTTTTAAGTCAGAGATGTAAAGATATCCGTAAAAAAGATTTAAGTGGGAAGAAGAGGTTGGTGTCGGTATTTATCTTCAAGAGTCAGAACACTTGACTGTCTAGACCAGCACATTTCCCACGAGTGCTGGAGAGCTGAGGTGATGCCAACTGTGATTTACACTAGTGGAAAGATTTATAAAAGTGGAATTCGCCTTTACTCAAGTCCTGATGATTGACTTCAAAAGACTGACTCTGTGCCCCTTTGTCATTTATTGAGGGTCCGTATAGTGCACTCTGGACCAAGCCACTGTGCTGTCACACATGCCTATGAAAGAAGCCTCCTGTTTGGTCCCCAGACATTCACTCTGACCTTCCTCTAATCTTTTCTCTGCTCTGCGGCCAGTGTGATCTTTTCAAAGGGCAGACTCTCCACATCAGTGGCTTGAAGCCCCTTGAGGTCATCCCTTTGCTCACAAAAGTCCTCAACAGGACCCACGAGGGCTATATGACCTGGATCTCAGTCCACTTCTCACCGCAGACACTCTTCCTCTTGTATCTTGCGTCACAACCTTCCTGGCTTTCTGTGAATGGGCCAGGTTGCTTACCATCTTAGGGCCTTTGTTTTTTCCACCTGGAAAATTCTTTCCCCTCTCAGGCCACAGCCCACCCCTTTTGCTCTCTCTTCTTTCAGATCTTAGCCTGTCCTGACCCTCCAAGTAACTCCCCTCCCCAAGTGATACCTCTCACAACATTCCATATCCTTATTTCTCAGAATCTCTCACTGCTATGAACTATCTAAGCCTTCATTTGGTTACACAGGTGCGCCCCCCCACACACTAGATGTGAAGTCCATGAGGCAGAGACATAACTGTTGTATCACCAAATCTAACAAAATACTAATTCGTAGAAGGTACTTAGTCAATATGTGTTAAATCAGTAAATGAAAACCATATTAGCACAAGGTAATGTGTTGGGCATTGTGGGGAAGAAAGAGACCTAGAAATTGGGAACAAATAGAACTAAGAAAAATCAGACTTCTAGTTTGGGAAGTTTAGAGAAGATTCAGCATTAAACTTTACCAAGTGGGTAGAGTTTATCCAGGCAGCATCAATGTTGAGAGTGGGGAGGAAAGTCATCCTAGACAGCAAGAGCCAGGAAGGGGAAAAAGGAAAACAAAGGCTAAGTCTGGGGTCTGCAGAGTGACTGTGATGAAGCGTGGAGTTTATGAGGTGAGCCCTGGGCAGCAGAGCTGGAATGATTGGCTACGTCAGATTGTGGCAGACGCTGGACACCCTTCACAGGAATTGTTGAGTAGCACCCAGGAAGCTCTGAGTGTTTTTTGTTTTTCAGCCGAATGGTTACAGGGTTATTTTTGTCTTCACTTTGATGCATAACTGTCCTTTTATTCTCTAATTCTTTTGGACCCAGAGAGTCTAAAGTGCACCTGTGCCCATGCTCTGAATCTCGCCCTTGGTCCCCACCTCCATCCAGTACCTCTCCTCTCTCGCATATTGTCAGACACCCCCTTTCCCTCTACCATCTCATACTTATTTGCTCCTTGATGCTCCTGCACTGGAACTTCTCCTGATTCCTTTTTCTCCAGATCCTCCCCCACCTCCATCATTAGTTTTTGTTGCTTCCATTCTGATGTCCCTGATAATAGTTCCAAGATGCCGTCTGTGAAGTAACATTACTCCTCAGGACAATTCTGTGTTCACTGCTCATCCACTCACATTTCTCGCACACCTCCTCTGTGCCAGGCACTGTTGTAGGCTGGAGATGCACCAGTGAAACCAAACAGCCCAGTCCCCACCCTGAGGAACCCTAAGTTCCATTGTGGAACCAGGGAACCAGCAAGCACACCCAAGGCCAAGTGGTGACATCACGAACACTGTCACTGTCCGTGTTTCCAGTTTGATGTCAGCATCTCTCAGTTGCAGCAGCAGAAAATTTACTTTTTCTCTCAAGCCAGCAACCTGGTTTGACTTCCTTCTTGGGATCAGAAGAATGATTCTCCAGATTCCCAGCTCTGCATCTGTGGGCCCATTTGGGACCCTGATGGCCAGCTGAGCTGAGGCCAAGTCCTGAGGATGATCCCCTCGAAGTGTCTGTCACATCATCCTGGTCAGGCCTTGGTCACCCTTTGCTTAAATTCTTAAAGAAGCCTCTTAAATGGCTACTCTGCTTTCTGGGATATTGTCCCAGCATTTTATCTTTTCAGCCAACATCAGATTCATCTTCCTAAAACATTTCTTTCAACAGCTCACTTGTCCATTAAAAGCCATCAGGAGCACATTTGCTTAGAATAAAGCACAGGCTCATCTCCAAAGACATGTATCTGGTTTTCCCTCCTACACCTAATTCTTTAGAGACCCTTATATATTATATACACCATAATGCACTTACATTAGATTGAATCAGGTGGACCTGACAGTTTTGTGGCTTCAGAATGATTGATTGAATATTGGTAGTTTATATATTGCAACCTCATTGCACTTACCAAATAATCAGTTACCTACAGGTATTCTCCCATGTTGCATTGTGAGTTCCTTGACAATCATAGCTTGGTCTTCATGATGCTTCTATCTTTACTGTCTGCTACAGCATCTGGTACACAGCAAACAGTGGCAGTCAAATGCCCCCACTCCTGCCATGAGCTGCTCCTGCTGTTTCCATTTCCTGTAATACCCACAGACTTTACCAAATCATGCCCCACGCACCCCTCACTGCCACCTGACTCATGCCTCCTTCGTGGAAATGCTCACTGCTTCTCCATATTAATCCCTTGCCGCCACCTCTGAGCCACCAGCATTGCCTCCCCCAATCAAATAGCATTCTGTAACATCCAAAGCATACAATACATGTTCTATTTTGTATTTGCCCCATTGCTTGGCATAAAGTCGTGCTTTGACCACTGAGTGGACCAGTCTCTGTTTCTAGCCTGTAGTTTGCACCCTGGGACCCGGTACTGTATTTCCACCTGTCTATGACATAACCGCACTTGGATAACTCACTGCTCTCTACCCAGCAGAACTGAAACTAAGCTCATATGCTGTCTCCCAGGTCTGCTCCTGGTCCAGATCACCATCCTCAGCTTGACCTCTAAGCCATCTCGGCTCTCTCTCCCTCTCTGTCCTCCTCCTGAAGTAGTGTTCCACTGGATTGTCACAGTGATTGCACTTCTTCAGCCTGGCTTTAGATTTGTATGTAATCTGTGAGGTCCACTCCTGGTAGCTTCAAGAGGAGAAACACTTCTCCCAAACCACAGCAGTGTTCTCTAAGACCTAGAGCATCATGAGAAACAGAACCCTTCCCCTGGTCCTGTCTCCTCCCTGGGTCCCTTGCTGTCTGCAGACCTCTCCTCTAACATATTTTCTGGTAGATACGTGAGATTATCGTCACTGAAATGTAAAGATATCTCAAACCATAATCACCCTTGTCTACCACTGAGTCTCCAAAATTACCTCCTGTCCTGATGGGTATGTTTCTGACCTCAGGAAGAATGTTGCTAGAACACATCTTCTTCGTTACTATGGTGACCTCTGGAGTCCCTTCCACCAGCACTTGGTGACAAAGCAACTTCTTTCACTTTGCGCTTGTTTCCCATGGGTTAGTTTTTGTCTCAGCTACTGAATCCTGAGGCCCACAAAGACAAAGCTCACCTTGTGTTGTCCACGTTGAGAAGGAGTTCACAGAGAGGGCTCAGAAGATTCTTGTTTGAATGATATGTTTTGTGTGTTTAACTTCTGTTTGTATATATTTATGAATTTTTGTGTGTGTCTCTGAATGTGGCTCCCATATTGCTCTCTAAGAAGGATTCATCCTTGAGGTTTGAGAGGCAGGGGTACCTTGGATATTTTCCCTGGCCACCAGGCCCATAACATGACAAACTGAGAAGCCAGTGCTCTAAATGTTCACGGCCACAGCTGGCGCAGGTGAAGAGCCTACCTGAACTGCAGCCTGGAGTTATTTTTCTTTTCCACCTGCCGGAGGTCTTCCTAATCCCTCTAAATATAAAAGATGAATTTTTCTGTTAAACATTAAAAGGAACGTGGATGTGTATATATGTGTGTGTATGTGTGCTTCCGTATGCATATATACATATATTTGTATATACATATATGTATGCATGTATGTATATATGAAGGAAATACACCAAAATGTAAACAGTGGTTATTTCTGGATGGTGGCTTTTTCCAAATTCTCTATGATAATTCAAATTACTTTCAGTAACCAAAAAAAAAAAAAAACCACTAATAGATGTTATTTTTTAAGGGTAGGAAGGGACACAATTATTAATAAGACGGTTATTGAGATCAACCCACTGTGTGAATGATAATGCAGGATGCCTAGGAGGGAACAGAGGGATGGACGTCTCAGTATCTCACGATGAGAGAAAGTGACCAGACAGTGGATTTGGGCTGGCTTACAGGATGGGCAGAGGTTACTTAAGGTTGTGAGCTGAGGAAATGGCAACCTTGTTTGGTTGTGAAGGTCAGGAGTCTTGAAGAGTGAAAGGAAAGAGAAGGAAGGGGTGGGTGGGGTTGGGGTAGGAGTGGGGAAGGTCAGGGTTTTCCCCCAAACTCAGCTGTTGAGAAAAGTACAGTAACGGGGAAGAAAAGCTTGAAATGTGCTTTCTCGTTCATAAAGAGATTTTTACAAAGATGCATGCAGTGGGAGAGAGAGAAGGCAGACATGTTTCAAGTTCAGTTTTGAAGCCCCTATAATTCCAAAGAGAGGAGTTTCCAAAATGATCGGCATAGGGACTCTGGGACCCAGCGTAGGAGGAATGGGCAAGAATCCTAATGGCAGGTTCATCCTTGGGTCAAGACTCAGCTCCCCTCCCCTCCCTCCTCCCCTCCCCTCCCTTCTCCCCTCCCCTCCCTTCTCCCCTTTCCTCCCTCCTCCTCCCTCATCTCCCACTGTCATGGGGCAGAGGGAATGTTTCTGATAAGAATACTCCTTAAAGAGACAATTTCCTAACCTTCTGAACTTGGAACCAAAAAGTGATATGAAACAAACATTGTCAAGGAGGTTTCTCCCACATCACCTAGCCTCACAGTTCTTTCCCTCTTTGTCTCTGGGCAGGAGGAGAAACAGAGAGATGAAACACAGGGAGGTGGTCTCTGCCTTGCCGGGGCTGACTTCTTGCCTCTCGGGTGGCATTCTGGGAGCAGAGAGCACCAGGGCCACCACGCAGGAAGGGGCACAGTAGAGCCTGGCTCTGCACAGCCTCCTGCTCTTCCCAAGCCACTGGGCCAGCCGCTCCATGTCAGGAACCTCCCCATTGCATTGGGGGTGAGGAGCCCTGCGTCAGTGTGAACAGCACACACAGGGCTGTCTAGAAGCCAGAAGTAGAGTAGGAAGCATGAAAGAACAAAGTCACAAAAATCAGTTTCTAAAAAGAGTGAAACGACATATTTCATGATGTCTGTGTCTTTTCTCTCTGCACCATTCACCATGTTCCCTACTCTATCTGTCTTTCATTCAGATGGTTAGTTATATCAAGACACATTTCCAGTATGGGCTCTAGTTTGAAACTTGAGGTGGCAAAAGGCTCTTTTAAGCCAGTTTAATAGGGGATCTGCACTTCCTTTTGTGTAATAGAGGAACACAAACAGAATAAAGAAAGTCCCTCAAATCCACCTGTCTAATGAGAGAGCACAGCCCTTTCTCTTAGAAGCCCCTGCTGTAATTGAGAGAAGCACAAAGGCTGCTATGAGGAAGCGCTCACAACATAAACAACTGACAGTAACAATTGTCTTTTTTTTCCCTGAACTCCTACTATGAGCCCGGGAATTGTATGTCTAATCTCTCATTTGAGCCTCACAATTCTTCCAGGTAAGTATCATTATCCTCATTTTGCAGATGAGGAAGACATAGAGGTTAAATCACCTGCCCAGGGTCACGCCTCCAGAAAGTGGCAGAGCTGAGATTTGAACCCAGGTCTTTCTCCCATCTCCTGTGCCCACTGCCTTCTGCCAGCCTAATCCATGAACAAAACCAGTCAGATGATGCAGGCAGAAACACACAAAGTAACATTTTGGCCCAAATGCTATAACTCTTATCATTTCTCCCTCCTGACCAACGGAATGAAATGAACCTGAATTTAAAAACCAAGAACGAAAAAGAATAAAAAACCAAGAACAGACCGTGTTCTATGTATTACCTGTGTGTCAGCTGCTCACTGGCTGCTGTGCATAGTGAAGCATAACCTGAGTCAGGAATTTAGAAGAGGCTGTTTACTATGTCTTGGCCACAGGAGTAGCAATTCAGGCACATCTCTGCCTCAGAGGCTTCCAGATCTATGAGTCAGAAGCGTTTAGAACATATAGTCAACTGAAGATGCATTTAAAATTGATTGCAAGATAGATGCCTCAGATTCTTTGTGGAAGAAGAAAAGACTTAAATCTATAAAAAATGTGTTCCCTATTTGTGGCTGTGTTTAGACCCCTGGATGTCCAGTAATCTCTTAGGCATCCACGGACTGTGGAACATCTCTTTAGAGCTCAGAAAACTGGTACTGTGAGTGCCTAGGATTAGACTGGGATCTATAGTATATTAAATAAATAAGTAAGGTGTTTCTGTGAAGGAGTCTGTATCTGAATAGGAGGAGATTGGAGAAATCTCAACATAGCGGCCCCCCCCCAAAAAAAAGAATTCTGGGAAGATCTGGTTAATAAGAGCTGCTGTCCTATTAAAGTGGGTCTTGCTGATTTTTATTCCTCATGGAAAATGCCCAAGACCAGTGCTTCTGGATGCTGTGTGTCCAGATGTGAAAATGCAGTTCAAATGCTGCAAAACTCAGGTTTTCCAACCATGGAGTGGTCTCTGCCTTAAAGATTTTAAACTAGGTGACCCTTAGAATTACCAAGGAAACATTTCAAAAAAGCTCATCTCAGGCCCCTCGTTGGCTAAATCAGAATGCCCAAGGTAGAGGGTATATATGTGAATTCCTTGCTGAGAGTTATTTTCTAAGTAATAGAAACTGTTAGCATTTCAAAGAAATTGAATGGAATTTTTTAAAACTACACTTCTACTTAAATTTTTCCATCTAGTCTTTGCCCTAGGCAAGATTAAAAAAAAAATCATCTCAATGAGAGCATGAACAGCCATCATTTTTAGAGTTAAGAGTGGTGCATTGGTGTTAACTACTCTTTTAAGGTACCTACTGAGCCATAGAAAGTAATGGTTTCCTATATACATGTGTATTTTCTCAGGGTTTTGGAGAACAAGCGTTCCGTTTGCCCACATGCCTCTAATTCTTAGATGTCTCACTTATCAAACCATCATCAGACAGATGTGCAGGTGCACGGAGACCATCATACCGTGAGGTTCAAGGGGGGAATAAAGTTTTTGTGCAAAATCTCATGAATACACATAATGAAGTGACCCAAACCACTTCTAGTTAGGTCCTTGAGGAGATCATGGATCCTCAGAATGCAGGAGGGATGCTTCCCAAGATCTTTGGAATCCACAAACTTATACATGTACAAATATCATTTAGCACCTGGATTCTCCTAGGGCAGCCTAGCACAGTGGTAGGACAACCTCAGAGCCAAACCAACCTCAATTCAGATCTCAGCCCCTCCACTTGCCAGTTGTATGATCCTGGGCAGGACCTCTCAGTGCTTCAGTTTGCAAAATGGGGATAATGGTATTACCCACCCCATAAGTCGTGGTGCAAATTACAGGAGATGATGCGTGCCAGACACTCAGCGCTTTGCCTGGCACGCCTTAAACGCCCAATAAATAATAGCCATGAATAACAGTGATCATATAAAGGGCATAAATAAATTAGCTTTTAATAATAATGACACTAAAAATATTTTTTAAAACTAGTCTGCACCCTCAGAATTTTAATTACCGTATGAAGAGCCAAATGTCAAATTCAGCACTTGTAAAACTATTAAATTCTGTCGCCAAACAAGTTCTACAGGCATAGTAGCACAGCTGTAAACCAAATGGGTACTGACAGCCTCCTATGATGTGGGGAACTCGCTAATCAGGACAGCTGATGCCGCCAATTCCCCACCTCTAGCCCATTAATGTAACATTATGCAAAGCACAATATGGTTTAAAATTCTGGAGTCCCTTTTGCCCTGGAAAAGGTGGCTCAGTGGGCACCAGTACTTTGCCCTGTAGGACCTCACCAATCACTGCTCCTGGCTTTCTTCAGCATCTCTTCCCCCTCCTGAATCCTCAGCATCTACCTTCCCCACAGCTCAGGGTAACTGCCATTTGAACTTGGTGCTGACATGTTTTCTCTTCCTTAATGAACAGTTTTTGCCTGGCTGGAGTTCTTACCAAGAGAGTTTCAGACTCTTTCTGTAAGGCAGCCTTGATACCATGAGCTAAGCCACAGTCAGATGGGGAGTCATACGCTTTAATTCATCTGGAATTTTATCTTGGCTAAAAGCCATTGCTTTTTAAAAATATTTCACCCTTCCAGTAGTGCTTGAAGCTGGTTCTCTTTGAGGGACCATCATTCTAAAAGAATGATTCCATTGCTTCTGATGGCCCAGTAGAGGTGGTGTCACTGGAATTTGGAAGCGGAGTCTCTGGCCTGGCCCCCTCCCTCAGGCATCCATTCCCTCAGCTGGCCTTGCAGCCTGCACAAACCAACCGCATGCCTTAGAAAAATTCTAGATTACCCCTTTATGGACCCTGGAAACACTTGAAATCAGGAATGTTGAGTCAGTTACTACTTAAGATTTGCTGCATGAATGAGTAAACTTTTCTCAATTTCTTCCCCCCAATTGAATTTCATGCTAAGCCTGGTTAGTAGGACATAGAGACCCTAAAAGAGTTGAAACAAACAAAGCAAAACAAAAAGGATGTGAAATAAACACTAATGATCTCTGCCACTGGACCTGATAGTTAATGCAGCCCTATTTAAGTTCTTCCTGGCTCTCCTCCTGCTTACCTGTCTGGGATGTTGGAAAGCCACAGCACACATGCTCTTCAGGGAGCTAACGTGAGGAAAAGGGTATGGACGTGAGCTCTTGACAGTTAACAAAAGTGGCCGGTGGGCGATCCTCATCAGGATCCTGGACCTGGTTGGCTGCTTCTGAACCTTCAGACTGAGCAATGTCCTTCCTATGCAGCACTCTGCTCCCTCCACTTCCTCTAAGACAATGACTGTGTATTTGCCAGGTTGCACTCTGTGCATTACATTGCTAGAAACTCACCAGGTCGCACTGATGCTTTCGCTCTGTTTTCTATAAAGGCCGACGGGAATCTCATGGAAATTTGTGCCAAGTTATATGCAAATCACAGAGCCCCGGCCCTTTTCTTAACAGGATGGCAACCTTGCTCCTCGGTGGCACCTGGGACCTGGAGATCCTTTCTCCACTTACGTTTAGCGCGCAGCCTGGGACTTGTCCCTGCAGCTCACCGGGTTAGCCGTGCCGCCGCTGGGACCTCCCACCTGGACTCCCATCACCCACCTCTCTTGAGACTGCTCTGGCAGGGCTGGCATGGGGTGCAGCCTCTGCCCAGAGGGCAACATGTTCCAAGCAAAATCTGCCCCCCGGGCCATGGGCTCACCCCTCGGGGCCCCTTGCTTCTCTACTGGGTGCAATTTGAGGTTGCCAAGCTTCTCTCCAAAGTCTAAAATGGTGGGACAGTCGGAACCTGTGAGAGGCCCCCCTGGCCCGATGCTGTCCCCCAGCTCCCAGCCTGAGCACCAGGCACCCCCAGGCCCATGCTGCCCTCCAGGTCTGCCGTGTGAATGGGCAGGTTTGGTAGACGGATGTACTTGTCCCTGGAGTTTTCCTCCAGGTTGAACGTTTCTATTGTCAGTGGCCCCCATTGGAGAAACCCAGCGTTCTGATCTAGCCCGCATCCCCCCAGTCACGGGAAGGAGGGAGGAGGAAGAAGGGACAGTGTTTGGTTCTGGTTTATGGAAGACGAGGGTCAACTCCAGCTAGTCCCAAACATTGGGAGGGACCACTTCTCCCAGCAAATGTTCTATCTGCTTCAGCCTTCCCAGATCTTGTCATGATTTTCCAACTCCTCCCTAACCTCACTCACTCCTGAGGTGTCCGGTTCAAAGAGGACCCCTCCAGCCTTCATTTGCTTCCAGATTATCCTGTTTTGGGGTGGGTATGGGATGGGAAGTGGGAGAAGAAATAAAGGAAACAAACTGGCCACATGTTGATAATTGTTGAGACTAGATGATGGATGTGTGGGTGTTCATTATATCATTCTCTCCACTTTTGTATATGTTTGCATTTTTTCATAATAAAAAGTGAAAAAATAAAAAAAGTCCTCCAACTTCCAGAACACTCAAGAGAGACCCCCCCCAACACATAGTTTCATGGACACCCCACACCAAGGCAAGAGGCAAAGATGATCCCATTACATAAATATATATATGTATAATATATATATTCAGTTTCTAATTTTTTAAGGCCCATCGCTTTATTTTCAATAGACTAAACCTTATTTCTAAGAGGTCCCGACGACGTTGGGCTTACTTCCCCCAGCTGGGTTAGGGGGGAGGGCTTGGGTAAAGGGTTCCTTAAAATCCTGAAAGTTTACACTTCCATGTATCTCACAATCTTCTTGTGAGGATGGGACTTGTTCAGTGTTCTGAACTTTGCCGAGGAAATGTGCTCTCGATTCAAAGTGTCATTCTCTGGAATTGCACCTGGCTCAGGAAAGGACTGTCTTTGTACTTGAATTTCAATCCAATGGAGAACCTTAACACACGGGCATTTGCATGACTAAGAATTGCTGCTGTCTTTTTTCCATATGTCACTTTCTTGAATGTGTTCTAATAAAATGATTCTAAAGCAGGCTGTTGATATACAGTGATTTATAAATACTTTCTGTTGAGTGCCGAGGCCCTTAATTTTCTACCAAGAATTCACCCCATCCCACTTTCTGGAAAGATCTGTCTACTGGGGAGAGATGCAAGGAGCATGTGTCTGGCATGGTGGCAGCACCACTGCAATTGCAGTCACTACTGAGAGTCATGTCAACCACAGTGATTTGTCTTCTGGTTGCCTAGCAGCAGAATGTGTTTTCCAGAATAAAGATGGTCATATGAAGTAGATGAGGGTGGTGGGGGAAGTGGAAGAGGCAAGGCAGGAACAGGAGGATAATTCCCTCAACCAGAGAAAGCAAGGCAGAAGGAGAGACAAAGGCTGCCCCCAAAGAGCGGTCAAGTTCTGTCATTCCTTTTAATGATGAGAGTCAGCACGTGCAAGTGATAATCAATTGTTAAATTTTCTTTACAAAATTTTACCTTTTGATACAAGGCTATAGCATGTTACAAATCTCAAAATCTCAAGAAGCAAACTGGAAGCAAGTGGAGAAAATATGTATTTCCAAAGGTTCTGAGAAGCACTTTTGAGTCCAGTCTTTATCCCCCCTTCAGCCAGATGGGCCAGGGCACTCCCATGGGCCAGTAACCAACTTAGGCTGGTTCTTTGGGGAAGGAGCCTTGATTAGAAACCTTATAAGGGGCGGGGAAGGCAGGACCAGACCAGAAGGCGTCCATGTACTGAGCACCCTTCTCACACCAGATGCTGGGAAGGCACTTGATAGGCATTATGTCCTCTAATCTTCACAGCCATCCTGAGAGGCAGGCGGTACTGTCTTCATTTTCCAGATGAAGAGGCTGAAGCTGAGAGAAGTAAAATAACTTGTACAAAGTCATAAAGCTAAGAAAATAGCAGATCTGTGATTCAAATTCAGGTCTCTGGTCCCCAAACCCATGCTTCTTCAAACCACAGGGCTGATGGCCCAGCGCCCAGCCTGGGCTCTCCTTGTACCTCGCCGTAGTCTTTGCTTTAACAAATTGTGCAACTTCTGTGGGTCCTGGGCGTTGGTGGGGGGAGGCAGAGCCAGCATCCTGCTCTTCCTGTGTTTTGGAGCTCTCTTCCAGGCTAGGGTCTCGGTAGCCCACATCCACATACGTGGGACTTAGTTGTGTAGAGCACGGGCTGGTGAGGCTGACATCCCCCTTTGATTTTCACAGGGATTTGCTCACTCAGATGTCTGAGTGCCTCCTAGGGCTGGGCACTATGAACTAGGTGATCAAATATAGACTCGGTTCCGGTTCTCATGGAGCTTACCAGTAGACAAGACAGACATTAACCAAGTAATATTTTAATGGACGTATAATTAAAACTAGAAAAGTCCTTGGAGGTCATTGTGATCCACAGAGGCAACCGAGACCCAGGTATGCCAGACAATTTGCTTAAGACCAGATAGCAAGTTAGCGGCAGTGTGAGATCTAGAACTCAATAGATTTCTATTCTTAGACTGCCTTTTCCCTACTATGTCCAACTGTAGCCTATTGCACACCCCAAGACTGCCCCCTAAACACAGCCAGCCCTAGGACCATACTGCTCAGTCAGGGCACTCTCCCCAGCTTAGGAAGGACTGGAGGGCACGCCATATAATGATAATCAAACAGTGTAATGAACCAAACCCCTGAGGATGGCAGCTACCCCCGCCTTGTTTGCAGACGCATTTTCGAGCCCAAAGCAAGAACAAAGAGGCAGGGCTCCTGGGCTGTAATAAGGGTGCTTGCTGGTGCTTCAATGTTTTTCTCATCTCCCAGGTTCAGCAGTCATTCATTCACTCATTAATTCAACAAATGTGTCGTGTGCCCCCTAGGGACTGTGCACAGTTCTCAGAGCTGGGGATACAGCAGTGAACAAAACAGATTGCCCTCACGGAGTGAACCTTCCAGCTTGGGGAGACAGATAATAAAATAAACAAGTAAACCACAGCCTATTAGAAGGTGATAAATGCTACAGAGAAAAGTAAATCAAGAAAGGGATGTGGGGCCAGGGGAGGGAGGGGATGCATTTTTAGGTAGGGTGGTTGGGAAAAAGACCTCCCTGAGAAAATTATGTTCTTGGTCATCATTTTACACACACACACACACACACACACACAGTTGTGCCGTGTGGTTTGACACGTCCCTAAGCCTTCCTCTACCTCCTTCAGACAAATACAGGTTGCTCAGTAGCATGTCCCAGGGCCCAATTCCTAGCTTTCCTTTTTTCCCTTTGAGCTGAATCAGTGGTTCTCAAACTTGAGTGCACATCAGAATCATTTGGAGAGCTTGTTAAAACACAGACTGTGGGGCTCCACTCCCAGAATTTGCGATTCGGTAGGTCTTGGGGGGATCCAAGAACTTGCATCCCCAGCTGTTGGCTGCTGCTGGTGGACCAGGGACCTCATTTGCGAACCACTGGGTTCAGTGTTATAGCTGGAAGATCTCTGTTAAAATCCTGAGACAGGATGTATCTGTTTATTAGGATCCATGGACATTCTAAAAGTAGCTATCCTGGAAGAGCAGGAGTCTTAAGAAATATGACTCTTCTTTTTTTAATTGGGTCATTTTGGAGGCCTCAGCCCAAGATCCCAAGCACTGAGGAGTTAGGACAGAGGATAGATCCTGAAAAGGTGGCAACAATATTTCATTGCTTGTCCATCAGTGCTTTGCATTTTCCTAGCATTTAATACTTTTATAAGACCTCTTACTACTCTCTTTTGGCTGTTAACCTGTTAGCTAGACAGGTATAGATTACATTATTACATTTTGTAGATAAAAAAAAAATTTTTGAGCTACGAAGAGGTTACATGGCCTCCTTTGGGCATCAAGAATGAGAACCCCAGTTGCCTTCCTCCTAGCCCAGTGTTCTTTTTCTACTCACACTCTTTATAACACAAGCTGTGGCTTTTTCCTGGATCATCTACCCCCAGCCATTAAAATCCAGGACATGGAGTTGTTGTTGTTGTTGGGTTTTTTTTGGGGGAGGGGGGTGGTTTTTTTGCCGTTTGCTCTGTTCAAAACTCCACTTGCTGCAAATAGATTATCCATGTGGGTGATTAACTGTGACAAATACTAAGCCCTGTGCAAGTTTCCTGTGCCATAAACGCATTTCTTCTACTACCAGGTATTGTACAGAGAAAATGCTAACTCATTTTACTATTAGCCCAAGCTAGAACTAATTGTGATGAAAGAAAACCTGCTGGGGAGAAAGCACACATAATACTTTCCAAAAGTGAATAGAAATGGCATTTTGATGATGCATACTTCTACTTCTGTTCCATTAGTAAAGATGATTAAAAGCGTCCTGTATCACTAAAGCACAAGCAAAATGAGAGTGGATTGTGTTAAATCTGATGGCTGATGAATCGCATTCTCAGGTACTTAAACATAACAAAACAAAACGAAACCCATGGACATGAAAGGTAAAATCCTCTTTGCCGGTACTTGCCTTTCTGTTATTTTCTCCAGCCCTGCACTGACTCCTCAGACAGACCCAGGTCTCCCATTGAATCTCACAGACGGAGACCCGTGGGTTACAAGGAGTTGCTTCCCTTCAGCTTCCGTACGTTTTTTGACCATCCAAGACCCCAAGATTTTAGAAGTTTCATTTCCAAAACCGCTTTCATCTGTCTCTCAACCCATTGCTATTCTGCCATTTTTCCTCTCATACTGCCACTAGAACCACTCATTTGTTCACTAAGCTCTCATTAGGTACTTCCTGTGTACCAGCCACTGTTGGAGCCACTGAACAGGCTGTGAAAATGGGTTAGAAATAATCCTGTCCTCAAACAACATGGCATGTCCTAGAATCACTTTGTAAGTTAGACAGAATAACCAACGTTAAAGTGTATTCTAGATGTAGACGGTAAACCCCTGCAGGCCTCTCTCCATTTTCATTCCCTGTACTCACTGTATGCGCAAAGGAAGTGAATTAATGAGTTATTTTAGCTTCCAACATAAGATAGGCAGCATTAGGAAAGAAAATGTACCTGGGGAGGAGAAGAGTGGGATAAGGAAGAAGCTCTACCCTGTAGCGCTGAGCACACCCCGAGATGTGATGAGCAGCAGCGCTAAAGCATGGTAACATGGGGGCAGTGTGAGATCTGATATCTGCTGTAGATCCTCCACATATGGACTATGACCAATTGAATCTATGAGGAGCATAAAACTTGGATGATTAGAAATTCTATAGTGATAAAAGATCTCGTGTGAATGGGTTTTTGCTGAGCTGTAGACCCCAAAGTGTGCTATAAAGATGACTGCTCCATAAAAATCAAGTAGTTTGTGCCCACTGCAACACAAGGATTGAGCATGTCAGAAAATAGATTGGGTTGGGGAAGAGCTGGTGACATGCAGAGGACTCAGTTAGTTGGATCAGGATCAGAGAAGCCATAAGAAGAGATGCAGACCATAATTAAACAGTGTGTGTGGATGTGTATGCAAATATATATGTATGGAAAAGGTGTTGAAGCCCAGAAAAAAAGGATTTCACAAGGATGGGAGCTCTTCAGATAAATTTCAAATTCATAATCCAACAAACGTGCAGTCAGAAGACAAGGATAAGATGGTAGTTCTGGGGACCAGGTGGCTTGAGGAACACCACTCACACACCTTCCTCCTGTTTGTGTTGGATCACCTGATTGTGTAGCAGCTGTCACTGTCTCTGCTCCCTAAAGTCACTGCTCAGGGTCTGACCCAATTCTGCTTAAGGTTGGGCTTTGTGAATAGCAGAACCCCAAGACAGGGGTTCAAGGCAGACATGCAGGTCAGATCAGTCCTAAGAACCCTATTTCTGCCAGATTTACAAGCCTGTCCTGGCCTGAGAGGGAATTTTCACAGCACAGCTGCTGTCTCCAGCCTTACCAAGGACCACCGAAGGTGCTAGTGGCATGATACCGTAGCCAGGCCTGCAGTGGCAAGTCTGAACATGGATAGCGGTAGCCGCAGGGAGAAATAGCATTGATGAGAAAGGGGGTCTCTATGTGTCTGCCTTTGAGTTTCTTGGCTGGTGGAATAAGGAGTGTTACTCTATTTGTTGGGATGTCCAGGGATTCTGTTGCCTGGCAATGGTGACCTTTTAAGGGGCCTTACACCCAAGCATAGTGTGGAGTTTTTAGACTTGGCTGTGCTGAGCTCTGCTGGGTGGTTGCTATGACACAGATCAAAGGGGAGAGGATCCCAGAGTGGGAGTGGGGAACGAAACGTAGTTGATGTAGAAGCAGGGATTAGATTTCACTGGTGTGGCACTCTCCCTCTGAGAGTGGCCCATAAATATGGCCCTCCAGGTGATATTCTGTATCACATAGATTCATGAGAATTTATACAGGCATCCTGGCCCTAAGAGAAACACGTGTTTTAATTGATTTGTACAGATAAGTTTCTCCAAGGCCACTGAAAGTTAGCAGTGGAAATAGGAGGCTTTGTACTTCCCAGACTCTTCCCTCATTCTCATTTTCATTTTGTACTGAAAATGCTGACATATTGCTTTATTTTTTGGTGTTTCTGGGACTAACCAATCAACAAACTTGTTGGAGAGCCATACATAATAGGCCTCAAAACCAGACCATCACAAATGATCTAGGAACTGTCTGTCCATCCCGCAGGGCCACACAGCAAGCTTAGAGATGGAATGGGTCATTAAAGGGGAGGTCCTTGCAGGGTCTAGTTGGCTGATTGGTGTGGCAGGATGTAAGTGGTGGTGTTCCAGCTTGACTGCTCAGCACAGGGTGGTAGTAGGGCCAGGCAGGTGCATGGCCTTCTAGGAGAGGCCATCAAACCAGCATTTCTAGCTTCTGAGGAATGAATGATTCAGAAATTAAAGTGAGAGGCTGGTTAGCCCACGGAGCCTGATGGTGTTATAAAGATGACTGCTTAGACCATTACCATATTCCCATTTCCCATCAGACCTCAAATTTGGCTATAAGAGTCATTAATCTGGCTATTTTCTCCTGGATTAAATATCATATGAAAGAAGCATATGCGAGTCAGGGGGCGGGATCCAGAAAGTTGAGACAGGTTAGCATAAATATTTGCATTGGACACATCGGTCTCTTTGGCAAATGTTTGACATGGGGGAAGGATATCAAGGATTATGTCTGAAGTAATGTGATGATTTGGGTTCTGGAAGGTCTCCTTAAGTATCAGAGACAATGAGAAAGGCTAATATATCATCAGAGGTTAATGAGAAGGTCATTTATCTGAAAAAGAAGAGAATGAATATTGTTACTAATTAGTAACCCTAGGGTGAGTGGAAGGATAAATTAGGAGGTTGGGATTAACATATACATACCACTATATATAAAATAGATAACCCACAAGGAATTACTGTATAGCACAGAGAACTATACTCAATTTGTAATAACCTATGAGGGAAGAGAATCTGATAAATATACACATATACATATAGGAATATATATAAGAATATATATATAACCGAATCACTCTGCTAGACACCTGAAACTAACATGATATTGTAAATCAACTTTATTTCAATAAAAAATAGTGACCTTTGGTAAACACTAGATATCCATCATATCATTTATTCACTAAAAATATTTATTGAATACCTACTATGTACCAAGCACTATCCTAGACGCCAACAAACCAGGAAAGAATTCCTGCCCTCGTGGAGCTTACATTCTGATGGAATATAGACAAATAAGTAAAATATCCAAAATACTAGATTATGACACATGCTATAGAGCAAAATTTAACTTCAAAAGGATGTAAGTAAGTAGTTCAGGGGATGAGAGAAGAGGTGAGGGGCAGATCTGAGTTCTGGTGACTGACCTATCAGAGATACAGAGTATAATGAAATTAGTCCAGATGCTCTTACGACAGATCGTGGTAATATGGCTGTGAGTGTCGGAGGAGAGGAAGGGTTGAGGGTTCTGCTAGGAGCATACACAGGTCTTAGAAATCTCTCTTCATTACTCCCCAGAAGAGCATGAAGACTTGGGGAGGAGTGGTCTTACCTAGGGAACAGGTCAGAGCTCTCAGGTAAGATGGCCTGTTGCCCATCTTTATACCTGCTTTGGAACCAAGAGGGTGCCCACAAATGTGCCCCAGAAGTCAAGTGTCAGGTGGCACCACAGACTACTCCCCCTCAGCCTCCACCAGCATTTCTAATACGGTATTAGTCTAGGGAGAGGAACCTGGTTTCCATTCAGTCTGATGAGTAGTTCGCCTGTGGTGTGTGACAAGACATCCTTCAAAGTTCACATGATGAGATTCTTGAAAATAAATCCAGGTATAGTCCAAGTATAACATGAGCCTAGGAACCTAGAGTTAATGAAATACATTATTCCTAAATCTCTGGAAGCTCAATGGGGCATTGCAGATTCTGAGACGTGTGGTATATTTGTGTTGTCCTTCGTGGGCTTAAAATATGACTTCCCTTTGGCTACCTCCTCGGATTCCCAGCAGAATGCAGGGCCCCTCAAGTCCAGCTTGATAAAGGTTCAGCAATAGGAAGAATAGTTTCCAGTCATGCCTGTTTTGGGGGACAAACTCCAGTCACCAGTGCAAAGGGAGAAAGAGTCCCAGTTATCTTGATCAAAAAACAGCACATGTTCCTGTTGTAGCTCAGCAGAAACAAATCCAACTAGTATCCATGAGGATGTGGGTTTGATCCCTAACCTCGCTCAGTGGGCTAAGGATCCAGCATTCCCTTAGCTGTGGTGTAGGTCAGAGGCAGCTTGGATCTGGCATCGCTGTGGCTGTGGTGTAGGCCAGCAACTATAGCTCCAATTTGACCCCTAGTCTGGGAACTTCCATATGCTGCAGGTGCAGCCCGAAAAAGCAAAACCCAAAAAAAACAAACAAATAAAAAAAAAACAGCATGGGGCCCTGGGTGACCCAGTGAAGAGGTACAGGAATTCATGCTAGAATTTTGTGATATTGACTCATATAGAATCTGTACCTTGGACCCAAGTAACAGATATATTCAACCTAAATCCAAGTTCCAGACAGCAGGGAGATGATTCAGTCACAATTGTGAAGTAAATGTACTGTCCCCATTTCCTCTCCCCAAACCCTGCTTCAGACTCATTAAACTTAAGCCTCAGACTGGAAAGTTAAGGAGAGGCTGGCTTTCTCTTCCCAGCTGCATCAATTTGCCCTCAAGAGACAAGCTTTTAAGGTTGAAGCCAAATGGAAGAGGAGTTCAGGGTGCCAGAGCACTTACACTCATGTACATACATAAATATACACGTGTGCACAGTATACACATGTACATTCGTAAGCATACACACATGTACACACACATACACCTTTCTATTCATTGTGTAATAGTGTCCCATCTAATGCATAGCCATTATCTCTAGAAAGATGTCTATATAGGAAAATAAGCTGTCTTGGAGTTCCCGTCACGGTGCAGCAGAAACAAATCTGACTAGAGGTTGCGGTTTCGATCCTTGGCCTCACTCACTGGGTGAAGGATCCAGCGTTGCTGTGAACTGTGGTGGAAGTCTCAGACGTGGCTCGGATCTGGCGTTGCTGTGGCTGTGGCACAGGTCGGCAGCTACAGCTCCGATTCAACCCCTAGCCTAGGAACCTCCATATGCCACAAGTGTGGCTCTAGAAAGACAAAAGACAAAAAAAAAAAAAAGAAAGAAAGAAAGAAAAGAAAAATAGACCAGAGAGTTGTCTATATAGAAAAATTAGTGTCAAATGGCATTGGTTAGCCCTTCTAGAAAAGGGCTGCATGGGATAACTTCATTGCAGCTCAAGTTTTAGTCTAGGGGTCAGTTGATGCCATGTCAAACAAAATCACATCCTCCATGTGACTGTGAGAAATCAAATGTGGCATCTGTTTATTTCCTATGTTCTTGGAGTAACATGTGCTCAGCAGAAGGTTTCTTACCATACGTGGTATGAATCAGCTATCTTTTGGCCTATCCTGATAAAAATTGAATATCGAACTAAAACTATAGGATGCAAAAACATTAGAATTTATATGTAGATGCAGATCATTAGCTGGGTAAAGAACCAGAACAGTTTTAGAGGATCCATGTCAAGTCATACTAATAACTGGATTTGTCATCCAGCTACGGAGTGAGTTCCATGAGGGCAGGGATTCTTGTCTGCTTTTTTCAATGCTGTTTCCCCACTGCCTGTACTAGTGCCAGACACATAGTAGGTAGTGCAAGTGCAATTGCATAGTATAGAACAAGTGAAATTTTTTAGTGTACAGAAATACAGACAGAAATATTTTCCATCTTTAATGCAACCAGACTGGTAGGCGAATACCTCCATTGCACTGGGGAGTAGGAAGGAGTTCTGCAGAATAATGTTCTATTTGGCACAAACAAGGAAGGAGCATGCTGCTTGAGTTCCAGATATTGCAAGAGTGGAAGACAGGTTTGTGTGTGATCTGAGAGGCAAAGTTAAAATCTGAGATTGAGGGCCAGAACTGATACACAAGGAAAGCAATTTAAAACTTAGCAAAGAAGCTCCAAGGCCATGATAAAAAAAAAAAAAAAAAAAAAAAAGCAAGCTGAAGCCCAGGTGCACAGCCAGGTTGTGGGAGACTAACATGTGGTTTGGTCACTGACAATTCAAAGGATTCTGATAAATGCCAACTTCTCTCAACACAGTTTTTATTGTATTACCCATCCATAGTTTTTAAATTTATCACTTGACTTTCAGGGCTCTGAGGATAATTTCTAATTAAGGATGGCAAATGGGAAGATTGAAAAAGGAAAAGCACCAAGGGCCAGGAGCGATAAAAAGGAGACTAAATCCTCCAGAGCACATGTCCCAAAAAAGTGAAACAATTGCTATGAGAAGTCATATTTGAAAAACATCTCTCATTTGGTTTGCTTGACTGAGTTCATTGCCAATGAGAAGGACTATGTTCCAAAGACAGTGTTTATTTAATATGTGCTTCTCCTCACTG
This sequence comes from Phacochoerus africanus, assembly GCF_016906955.1. Taxonomy (NCBI): domain Eukaryota; kingdom Metazoa; phylum Chordata; class Mammalia; order Artiodactyla; family Suidae; genus Phacochoerus; species Phacochoerus africanus. The sequence continues at coordinate 216,196,021 of NC_062544.1, read as the reverse complement.
CTTTGCCCCAACCTCATGCTCCTGATTCTCATTAAGCATTCCTGAAGCTCCAGGAAATGAAAATGTGAGAATCGATGCATCTGTTGTGAGTCAGCCCAAGAGATGGTCAATAATGGGCTGATGCCAAGTCCCTGATAGCAAGTAAAGCTGGCCTTCAGCTTGATTTTATTGAGCTTTAGGACTCTTCCCAAAGTACACATGAGGAAAATAAAATATGGTGCTTAATTACAAGAATTGTATAGTCCAATTTGGAGATCAAAATACAAATTCTCAAAGAACAAAATTCATACTAGGTGTGATGAAGAGTTAACCTAAGAGTTCCCGAAGCTAGAATATCTCTCCCCGCTCTGTTTCTCTATCGAGCACCAAGGATCAGTCATAGCATATAATGACCATATTCTCAGGTTGTTTAAAAAACGGATAAAAATAATCATGGTAGTAGTGGTAACAACAGTAATAATAAAATATAGTAGGTCTCCCTAAATTACATTTGATTTGTATATGGCTATATTTGTCTTAGAATGGCCCCATTACATCTCTCTCCCTTTCTTAACTTTAGCTTTCCTACCACTCTCTCAGTGTTCTGTCCCTAAGACATTATCTTCTCCATCCAGAGAAGAGGATGAAAGTAGATACATCTGTCAGGACAATCTAGGTTGTGCTGTGATAACAACTCTAACAACACTGGTGTGGGTTCCTGCTGTGGCACAATGGAATCAGCGGTGTCTCTGGAGCAATGGGATGCAGGTTCAAACCCTGGCCTGGCACAGCGGGCTAAAGGATCCAGTGTTGCCGCAGCTATGGTATAGATCACAACTGGGGCTTGGATCTGCCCCCTATGCCAAGAAGCAGCCAAAAAAGGAAAATAAATAAATAAATAAATACGGGTGGCTTAAAACAATAAAGATTTATGGAGTTCTCAGGTGGCCTGGCAATTAGGGATTTGTCATTGTCACTGTTGTGGCTCAGATTCATTCCCTGGCCGGGGAACTTCCACATGACATGGATGTGGCCAAAAAAAAAAGTAAAACAACAAAGATTTATTTCTCGCTAATGCCATATATTCATCATGGGTTGGCATGAGGCTCTATTCATAATAGGCAATCAGGGACCTTGGCTGATGGAGCAGCTTCTAAAGTTGCCAATTACCATCCCAGACAGAAAGAGAATTCTAAAGGATCTTAACCCATTCAAATAATCCAGCCTGGAAATGCCTCAACTTCAATGGCCAGAACTAGCCATATGGCCCTACAAAACCAGCAGGGGCTAGCAAAGCAATCAAGTCGTGTGTCCAGAAGACAAAGAGCTAAAAATACTTGGTGACTATCATAGCACTAACACCAAGTCATATTTGCAAATAATTTACATTTTGGCTCTGACTCAGATTTTCAGATTTTGGGTCTACTTAACAGATTGTGTGTATGTGTATGTGTGAGTGAATTTCAAACATATGTTATTCATGTTTGACTCATTGTTTGCTTGCTGTTACTCCCACTGCCTAATTTTCACAAGGCCCTGTCCCTGACGATTAGGCCCTATATGTATTGGGTCAATGCTAATGTCAGTGTCTAGTCAGAGTATAAAGATTAGAAGACTTCTTGTTCTTTGTGAAACTTTTTCCAGACTTAAGGAACCAATTTGTGACGGTATAGTGTCCTGACGAGTCTAGAGGGACAGTGAGGGACATGAGTCCTATCTTAGGGACATGAGTCCTATCCTAGGACCTAATGTGTTACATCATTTTTATGCTAACCTGTAGAGTTCTCTGTTGGTATCTGACATCAGACTGTACACACTATGTGTTACACAGTAGGGATGAGAACTTACTGAATCCCCTATGGCAGAGACACTGATTAATGTTTGAAAGGACGTTTTCCCTAAATGTAAGAACGTGACCCATGTGCTACATTGCTCTTATAGGTAGTGCTATAAGATTGCATGACCTTGTTCTAGAAATCAGATGGTTCCTCCATCATTAAGCAGCTAATGGTTTCTCTGGGAATCCAGGTCAAGCTCTGCTGCAAATCACGTTCAAATTATCAGCAAATATAGAGTATGGATATAAGCAGACATGGCCAGAAACTGTAACACTTGGAGTTCCCGTCATGGCTCAGTTGTTAGCGAATCCGACTAGGAACCATGAGGTTGCGGGTTCAATCCCTGGCCTTGCTCGGTGGGTTAAGGATCCAGCGTTGCCGTGAGCTGTGGTGTAGGTCGCAGATGCGACTCGGATCCCACGTTGCTGTGTCTCTGGTGTAGGCCGGCGGCTACAGCTCCGATTCGACCCCTAGCCTGGGAACCTCCATATGCTGCAGGAGCAGCCCTAGAAAAGGCAAAAAGACAAAAAAATAAAGTAAAAATAAAATAAATAAATAAATAAAATAAAAGTTAGTTGGTTTCGCTCCTAATTCTCCTACTGACTAGCTGAATGAGCTTTGAAAAACATTCTAGCCAAATCATCTTTCTTCTCAAACCTGTTTTCTCATCTGTAAAATTGGAAATTAATAGGAAGTTATCTCTTTCACACTTAAATATTCTGTTTTTCTATTACTGGCTTAGCTGTAATCTCAAAGTCTAATTTGGTATTTACTGGGAAAAATCAATAAGTATGCACCCTAAGTAATGTAGAATTGGGAAAATTACATTTGTATATAACCTAATTTTATACGTAATTATTATCTGTATTGATAAAAGCAATATAGTACTCAAAAATGGGGATAGTAATTTTTTAATGTTTAGCTTTGAAATGTAGGCAGAACGTTTGTCAGAAATTAACATATATGCTTCATTTTCTCATTTATTTATTTATCCATTTATTAACAAAGTTGAACCTGTTCCATGTAATCAGCTGGGTGAAATGATCAGAGGAGACCAAGGGAATTGAAGACATTGCAAAGAGCATTACTTAAATAATGGATCATGGAATACAAGCTGTATAGGAAGGAAAGTGTTGAAGAGAGGGTATGGACAGATTGGGGGACAGTGGAGGACACCATGAAGTAGAGGTCCCAATGAGATTTAAGAAAGGTCATAGTAAGAGTAATTAGGTAACCAAATTAGAAAGAGAATAAGTTGTGGCCAGGAAGGAAGATGTGAGACTTCTGCTTCTGACCAAGATACAAAAGCAAGGACCAACCAGATATACCCCCCTGCCTGGAAAAAAACCAGACCAGACAAAATATAAGAAACAATTTTCAAGACAAGGGACCTAAGATAGCAAAGAACACTGTGATCCCCAGGAGACAAGAAACAAAGTGAGCCCTGTGAATAGTTTACTGTCCTGAGTTTCCAGGTCTCATTGCAGGCAGAGGTAACCCAGTAATCTCTCTGAGTTAAGAAGATGAAGCTGAAAGTCTAATGAGTCCAAGGCAGTGAGACTTCACTGGAGAGAATAGTGGAGAGAAGAAAGCTGCACAAAAAGAGAACTCTGGTGATCTTCAGAGGGTCTCCCTCAAGTATTCACCAAAGTATTGATCATCACATGCATAAGAGGAAACTCCCCTGGGATGGGGAAGAGTTACCTGAAATAATTAGAGGGAAGAGTACTCAGTGTCCCCAAAGAGCCTACAATAATAATGCCTGTTCCCATCAGCCAGGCTAGGAAAGCTCAAATTCCCAGGACATCAGGTTAGGTACTAAGAAGGATCTTACCTTAGTAGTGGGGAATAATAAGCCCTAGAAAAGCTAGGCCCTGGTTCTGCCTAACAAGTCTTAAAAGGATCAGACTATCTCATAGTAACTTGACTGCATACCAGGACAAAACTCAAGAGCAGTTATAGGAATATGTAAATATTGAGCACCCAATAATGTAAAATTCATAATGTCTGGTCCAATTAAAAAATTACTGGGCATGCAAAGAAGGAGGAAAATATGATCCTGATAATAACGAGGGGGGAAAAAAGCTATTGAAACTTACCCAGAGTTGACGCAAATGTTAGAATTAACAGACATGGACATTACAAGTTATTAATAAGTGTTCCATACGTTCAAAAAGTTAAGTAAAGACATGGAAGATATAACAAAAAAATTGTGAAAACTGCAATGTCTGATGTAAAAAGTATCTGGAGAGAATTAATAGCGGATGAGACATAGCAGAAGAAAACATAAATGTACTTGCAAGCATAGTAATAGAAGCTATGCAAAATTAAACACACAGAGAAAAGTGATAAATTTTTAAATAACAAAGCATCAATGAGCTGTGGAAGAACTTCAAGCATCCTAATATTCATGTACTTGGAGTTCCTAAAGGGGAAAGGGGGATATAAAAATATTTAATAATGGCTGAAAAAACTTCCAAACTTGATAAAGTCTATAAACCCATATATCCAAATATTCAAATAAATCCCAAGCACAAGAACTAAGAAGAAAACTACACCAAGATATATCATAATTAAATTGCTCAAAACCAGTGATAAAACAAAATCCTAAAAGCAGTCAGAGAAAAACTTACATGCTATGTACAGAGGAACAAAGATAAGAATGACAGCATATTTCTCCTTGAAAACAAGGGAAGCAAAAAGACAGTGGTGCCTCAGAGTGGAATAATGAAAGTAAAAAGAAAACTCTCAAGCTAGAATTCTATACCCAGTGAAAATGTCTCTCAAAAATGAAGGCAAAAATAAAGATTTCTTTTTCTGACATAAAAAAAAGCTGAAAAAAATTCTTTGCCAGTAGATCCATACTACAAGAAATGTTAAAGGGAGTCCCTTAGGTGGAAGAAAATGATATCACAGGGCAATGTGGATTTGTACAAGGAAATTAAAAGCACCAGAAATGGAAAATGCATGGCTAATGTACAAGATTTACATAAAAAGAACAGTATGAAAGAGCCTTTAAACAAGGATGTTTAAAATCTTCAAAGAATTAAGCGAGGAGTACTATAAATGAGGCAGAAACAAGTGCCTATAAAACAAGAAAGCACACTGATGAAAAGAGTGTTACTTATTTAGAAAATATAGAAGTAAAGAAATCCCTTAGAGCACAACCAGAGGGATAAAAGAGAGGGGGTGAAAAATAATTTTAATAAGAATCCTGGAATAGGGAGTTCCCAAGTGGCTCACTTGTTAAAGATCTGGTGTTGTCACAGCTGTGATGCAGGTCCGATCCCTGGCCTGGAAATTTCTGAATGCCAGCAAAAAAAAAAAAAAAAAAGAAGAAGAAGGAAGGAAGGATGGATGAATCCTGGGGTAAAGTTGGGGAATGGCAAAAAGGCAGAAAGACATAATAGAATTTTCCATAAATTAGAAAATATAGAAACATTGTAGTAAAACTAGAGAACATTAAGAAAAAGAAAAAATCTTAAGGTCAAGAAAGAAAAAGAAATTGTTACCTAAAAGGGAATGACAGACACCTTGATAAGTCTTCTCACCCACTACCGCAGAGAATAGAGGGAAATGGAAGGAATGGGGTAAGAGCGTCAGTGTTCTAATGGAAGATCTTTGCAACCTAGAATTCTATGCCTAGCAAAATTATAATTTAAGAGAAAGGGTGAGATAAACTTACTTTCAACCTACAAGAATTTAGAAATTTTACTACTCATAAATCCTTACTGTTTTGGAAAAAGAAAAGTGAACCTAGGAAGGAAGAATTAGATGTAAAAAGATATTGTAAGTAAAAGAAACACTAAAATAACTGTGGTAAATATAATTTAATGTTGAGCACAAATAAAAATAAAAAGAGTAATAACCATTTAAAACAAAATGGAGTATTCTGAGGGAGGGTAAAGCAAGCTCAGATCCTTGTCTGAATTAAGAAAAGGATATAAGTAGGAATTAACTTAGACTTTGTTATAAAATTACATTTGTAAGGATAATGTAAGAATAGCAGGAGAGTAAACCAGAAGACTAGAAATAGAACATCTAATTACAATACTGGTAGAGGATAGTAAGGAAAATAAAGCAATCTTAATTAATTTGAGAAAGAAAAGAAAAAGAAGCAAAGAGAATTCATACAAATTGAAAATACAAACAAAAATGTCAGAAAGATGCCAAGTATATTGTTAATCATTATTAATGCAAATGGATTTAATTAAAATACAAATACTTTGGAATTCCCATTGTGGCTCATCAGGTTAAGGACCTAAAGTTGTCTCTTTGAGGATATGAGTTTGATTCTTGGCCTTTCTCAGTGGGTTAAAGATCCAGCATTGCTGCAGCTGCAGCGTAGGTTGCAGATGTGGCTCAGATCTGGTTGCCATGGCTGTGGCATAGGCCCCAGCTGCAGCTCCAATTTGACCCCTAGCCTGGGAACTTCCATATGCCATAGGTGTGTCCATAAAAAGAAACAAACAAAAAACCCAAATAACTTGCAGTTGGACCCAGTAACCAAAATTCAGGTAGACGCTGTGTAAGAGAGACGCAAGTCTAAAGCAATTATACAGAAAAATAAAGGGATGAAAAAACATACACCAAACAAATATTAACCAATAGAAAGCTGATATGGAAATTTTATTGTCAGGCAAAATGTAACAATTTAAGTTATCTTGTTCTTTAAATTCTTACTATGTATGATATGTTTATTACTCCAGCAAAGCTAATATAGAAATTGCTACCTAGAATTGGGGTCTTGCCAGACAAAAAAAAATTGAAGAAAGAAAAGAACAACAGAAAAAGATATGATGTAGTCCTGATTTTAGAAGTGGACTGAAGTTGGAGGAGAAGGTTATTGGAGGCTGGAAAAATGGAGACCTCCCTTGTGCAGTGATAAAACATTTGGAAAACTGTCATTTACAATGATTTGGAATACAGCTAATATATCTAATGAATTAGTAATTAAAATGAAGAATCCAGATTTTTTTTAAAAAAAGGAAATAATTGAATGTTTAAACAAAAGCAGTAGCAATGGACAGTGTGACTTGTAACATACGCATATGTATGCTATGTGTCAATAATAACGTAAAGGCTGGGAAGGAGAAAATGAGATGACAGTTATAAGGTTCTTATACAGTCAAGAAGTGGTATAATAATACTTGAAAGTAGGCTATGATAAGTTAAAAATGTACACCAGAGTCCTAACACAACTACTAAAATAACAGAATTATAGCTGATAAACAGTCTGCTTGGGCTACTGTGGTGAAATACTACAGTCTGGGCAGCATAAACAACACAGGTTTTCTTACAGTCCTGGGGTCAGTGTCCATGATCAAGGTGCTAGCAAAGTCATTTTCTCGTGAGGACTCTTCTTAGCTTGCAGATGCTGCCTTCTCCCTGTGTCCTCAAAGGCCTTTCCTCTCTGCTCACATGGAGATAGCTCTGGTGTCCCTCCTACTCCCGCTAAGGACACTAGTGCTACTGGCTTAGGGCCCCATCCTTATGACCTCATTTAACCCTAATTGCCTCCACCAAAGCTTTTTCTTCAAATACAGTCATTCTGGCGGTTGAGGCATCTATAAGAATTTGGGAGGGACACAATTCAGTGTATAACATAAGCCAACAGAGGAGATAAAATGGAATCATAAAACATTCTCAGACAATCCAACAGAAGACAGAAAAGGAGGGGGAAAAGGAGCAGAAGAGAAAAATAGAAAACTAGCAGGAATATAGACTCATCATATTTATAATTACGGTACATCTAAATGGTTGAATCATCTCAATTCAGAGACAGAGGCTGTAAGATTGGATTAAAAAAACAAACAACTATATGCTGACTACAAGAAATGCACTTTAAATGGGAATACACAAATAGTTTTTTAAATTCCCATCCCAACACTATTCCAAAAAAAAAAATATATATATATATATATAGAACAACTATATTAATATCATCCAAAGTAGATTTCAGAGCAAAGAATATTAGTAAGAGTAAAGATGGATATTTCATAATGATAATCAAGAAGACCTAATAATCCTAAACTTTGATGTATGTGATAACAGGACTTCAAAACACATGAAGCAAAAACTGATAAAACTGAAAGGAGAAATAGACAAATCAACAAATACAATTGGAAATTTTAATATCCCTCTTTCAGTAATTGATAGGATAAATAGAAAATCAGTAAGGATGTAGAAGACTTGAAAAACAATCAACCAGCTTAACCTAATGATTGGCCATTTATAGAAAACTCTACCTGATAATAACAATAAAGTGCCTATTGTGGGCCATAAAATAAGCCTCAGTATATTTAAGGATTCAAGTCATACAAGTATGGGCTTGGTCCACAATGGAATTAAATTAGAAATAAACAACAGAAAGACCTCTGGAAATTTTGCAGGTATTTGAGAACTAAACAACACATTTCTAAATAACCCACAGGTCAAAGTGAAAACCAAAAGCGAAATTAGTTGAATTGAATGAAAATAAAAATACAACATACCAAAGTTTGTAGAATGCCCCTAAAGAAAGGAAGATACCTAGTGCTGTGGGAGTCAGAGCAGTCAAAGTGGTGACTGTTGAGATCCACGGTGTGACCTTGGGATGGCACTGCTGAAGTGACATGAAGGAGGAGCTCAATGGAGATGAGGTTAGAGGACTAAGGCCAGGATGCTTGGAGGCACTGCTCATAGGGAGAGGAAGTCACTCAAGATAATGATGGAGGTGTTCCCTGGTGGCCTGGCATTGTCACTGCTGTGGCTCTGGTCACTATTGTGGCCCGGGAACTTCTCCATGCCATGGGTACAACCAAAAAAAGAAAAGGAAAAAAAAGATAATGATGAAACTTGAAGTAGAAAGGAAAATCATCAGCCTAGAGCCAAAGTCGCCAATGAAGGAAGGGCTTCTTGTCCCAACTTTGTTATCTTTGCAAATCATGTCTCTGAGCCTCTGTTTCCTTAATGTGTAAATAAGAGAGTTATGAATTCCCCCTCTCCCTATAGCTTTCAGTAGTCTCTTTGTATTTAATGTAGACATTTTACAAAAGCTTCTACAGATGCTTTTTGGGAAGCAGCAAAGTATTAAGTGATAAGTGAACATGTAAACCTGTAATCTCTAAGGTCCTTTCAAAGCCTAGCTTTCTGTAAGTCATATCATCTCTGAAATGGCACTCACAACCACACAGCAGTGGGAAGGGTATCCTCCAGTTACTGTGGAGAGTCCAGAAAGGATGAACTCATTCAGGGCAAATGAGGGAAAAGGTGTTTCATGCCTCTGTTATGGCCTGAGCTAAAGTTCAGAAGCAGGAGCAACAGAGCCAAAATAAATAAATGGTGAAAAGCCCCCCATTGTTGGAAGTCGTAGGAGTGAACACTGGGGCAGGTCAAATGAAATCAGGCTATGACGGGGTTGAGACTTACACTTCCCAAGCAGGAGAGTCTCGAAGGACCGAGACATCCACTGGAGGGGCAGTTTCCAGGGCTGCATTCATGGCGGTTGGGGTTCGTAGGCTGCAGGACTACTGTTTATCAGAGAACGACACCAAATAACCAGAATTTGCTGATAAAAACAAAGATATGAAAGTACATGCAAGTGATGTTGGATTCAAGACTTTACCGCTGATACGTGAACATCCAGAGGACAGGAATCTTCTAGAAGTTTGGGGTCTAGAAACAGGGATAGAAGAGATTTCATTCAGGATGAAGGAAGGCTAATAAAGCAAAAGAATAGTGGAAGTACTGACTGCCTTTTTTGGGTTAAAGTTGAGTTGATTCATATTCATCACTGTTTAAATAGGTTTAAAAATTCAAGACTAGTCCTGTAGAGGCTAATTATCTCATCACTGTGACTCTTCCTGCAATTTTTGTAGATCCTGCCAGGAGATTGTTTGGAAAAGCAAATCAAAAAAAGTGGAAAAGCATCAAAAAAAAAAAAAAAGGTCTCCCTAGGAATGTAAAGTTTTAGAAAATCAGTACATGATTGTATAGTTAATTAGGCAGGTAGAGGGGTATTTCATACAAAGAAGGCCTTTTAATACTATAAACTTGTACATACACTTATAAATTTTAAACTTGTGAATATTAAAATATGTAAAATGAAGCAAATTTGAAAAGAATGTGTCTTTTTACAGAAAATCTCAGTCATCATCTGTCACTCTTGGTGGTCCTGAATTGACTTCTTATGCTGATTTGCAGCTTTTCATCTTTTCTTTAAGGTAGTGACTGTAGGGAGGCTGGCTTGTACCAGCCACACTTGACTTTTCCAAGAATGCTGCAGCATGACCTGTGTGAGAACTCGCCCCTTCAGTCTGTTTCAACTTGTTCTGATCACTTGGGTTTCAGAGCAGCCAAGCACAGGCTGTGCTGTCAGCTGAGCTTTCCTACTTAGTTCCATGGTATTCCCTCGCTATCTGTCTTCTTTTGTCAAAGAGAGCTGGTTCTTTGATCCAAGATGCTTTTCAATTTACTTTTCTCTCCTGATCAGAATAGAAAAACAGGGAGATAGAAGTTCCCTTGTGGCCCAGTGGGTTAAGGATCCAGTTTTGTCCCTGCAGAGGCTTGGGTCTCTGCTGCAGTGCAGATTCAGTCCCTGGCCTAGAAACTTCACATGCCACAAGTATGGCCAAAAAAAAAAAAAAGCAGCTATGTAGAATTTGAACATGCAAAAATGACTTTGCATGTAGAACAGTAAGAGCACAAGTATAGGGGGGAGGAGTGAAAAGATTAAAGTGAAGCATTTTGAAACATTAGGTTTGATTAAATAAAATTTATTTTTTAAAAAAGAAAAACATGGAGATAAAAAAAAATTCCAAACTTTCCTTTTTTACCTTTGTAGTAGATATATCATCTCTATCAGTTAGGACTAGAAGGTTTAGCTACATGTAAAAGCATCCAGTGACTGGCTTTATAAGGGCAGAGAAGTTTATTTTTCTCACAATAACAGACACCTGAACATAAGCAGCCTAGGACTGGTGGAGAAGATCCATGGAGTCGTCAGGTACTCAGTCTCCTTCTGTATTATTCCTCCACTGTTTGTAGAGTTTGGTGTAACTCGTAGTCCAAGATGGCAAGTGTGCCAGGGAGCAGATTGGGCAAAAGAAAAGCAGAGTCACTCCTCTCACAGGGAGACTAGTTGCAGTTAACACTCAGGCTTACGTCTCCTTGGCCAAAGCTTGATAATAAGGCTACTTTAGCTGCAGGGAGACCCAGAGAATGTAGACTTTTACTGGGCACCAAGGTACCCCCTCTGCCTCCAAAAATGAGTCTTTATTCCTGACAAATAAGGGCAGAATGGACTTTGGGAGGCACGTCGAAATCTTTGCCATACTGTCTCCTACTATCAGAAAAATGATGTGCGGCAATGCATTGGACATCTCTCCAAGCGATTCCCTCCTCCACACTGGGTGCTTATTTTGTACAGAAGAATATTAATGTATAACAAAAGTATCCTTGAGACTCACAATTCCTAAATCCTTCCCTATCTCATAAAGAGATAAATATTCGCCCCTGAATATTTAAAATATATTTTGAAACAGGTTAATTATTCAAGAATTATCAGGCATTTCCTCAAAATTGATGATAGCTCAATGAAAAGCCCCAAATTATAAGCCAATAAAAGGCTTTTCAAATCTATACCCTCCCTATTTCCAAAAAGACTTCAGAGTGTTTAGTCAAAACACTAAAAAATGTGAAATGTTAAAATTAAACCAGAGAGAGCTCCTAGGAAGGAGGCAGAGGTATAGAAGTTTCAAAAATGCGATGAAGCGGAGTATAGTGCTTTCTGTTTATTTCAGCAAATTTAAACCAACACTTATTGAAATTCCTTTCTGTATAAGAAAAAAATTTTAACGACATAGCCTCCACTGTTAAGGCACTTTTGATCCAATGAAAGATGCAGGAATGTTGACAAATACCCAAGGCAAAGATGTGCTATAATAGGAGTTCCCATCGTGGCGCAGTAGTTAACGAATCCGACTAGGAACCATGAGGTTGTGGGTTTGATCCTTGCCCTTGCTCAGTGGGTTAAGGGTCCAGCGTTGCCATGGTGAGCTGTGGTGTAGGTCGCAGACGCGACTCGAGACTCGAGTTGCTGTGGCTCTGGCATAGGCCGGTGGCTACAGCTCCGATTTGACCCCTAGCCTGGGAACCTCCATATGCCGCGGGAGCGGCCCAAGAAATGGCAAAAAGACAAAAAAAAAAGGGGGGGGGTGCTATAATAGAGGTACAAATAGCATTCTGCTAGAAAAGGAAGAAATTGTTTCGAATTGCTGATGCTGATGGCCTGGGTGGAGCTGCTCATGGAGGAGTTCGTGGATTAGGCTGCCTTTAAGCTGGGCTTGAAGGTGGGAAAGGACTTTCAGAAGAAGGGAGGGATGTGCCCTGGGAAGGGAAGGTAGAACCTGCTCAAACTGAGAAAAGGTCATCAGTAAAAGCCAGGGAAATGGGAAAGTATCAGGTACACTTGGGAACCAGCAAGTGTAGTTGTGGCTTGGAGCCCAGGGTCAGTCTTGATAGCAGATGAGTTGCAAAGATTGAGGGGTTGGATCTGAAAGGCTGTAAATTATACACTCAAGGATTTGGACTAGTTCTCCAGGCATGAGAGGAACAGGAGAAGGAAGGTGAACACGTTCATGTTTTAGGACCTCTATTTTCCCGGAAAGTAGTGAGCAAGTCCGTCTATCATTGATGAGAAGTTTGCTAGCTTTAAAAGAATGTAAAGGATTTTAAAGTGGATAGTATGATGAGGAATCAAAAAGGAATGAACAGGCGTTCCCGTCGTGGTGCAGCAGAAAAGAATCTGACTAGGAACCATGAGGTTGCAGGTTTGATACCTGGCCTTGCTCAATGGGTTAAGGATCCAGCGTTGCCGTGAGCTGTGGTGTAGGTTGCAGGTATGCTGCAGTGCGGCCCTAAAAAGCGGAAAAAAAAAAAGAGGAATGAACAGGGGGTTTGTGAGCAATTTCAAAGTCCCTATTGAGGTGTTGGAAGTGAATTTGTCTTCAGGTTGGACAGCAGGAACAAAAAGGCAAAAATGTTAGGTTAAGTGACATTTTGGTTTTTGACACGTACAGGTATATCAGGGTGCATTTTTCTTAAACTGTGTGGATTGACATTTCAAGATGTGCCTTCTCTTAACACAGTGGGATGATTTTGAGTGTCCTCGAGGAAGGAACCAAGGAAGATGACATTGAATATCTGGGGAGTGTGTTGTCAGGGGGTTGCAGAGAGCAAGAGCGAGTGAGACAGAGACTGCAGTGGTATTTGCTACTCTTAGTTAAGTTGTTAGGGGTAGTTACTTGTGGTCAGAGTAATGACATGTATGCATGTTGCCAAGAAGCTGGCTGACATTTGAAATAAGTTCTTAAAGCAACACTGGATATTCTGGGGCATGCATGGTGACACTTAGAAGAGCAGAGAATTTTCCATCAAAAAATGTTTTAGCAAGAGAATTTTTTTTTTTTGCTTTTTAGGGCCAAACCCTCGGCATATGGAAGCTCCCAGGCTTGGGGTTGAATCGGAGCTACAGCTGCCAGCCTACACCACAGCCACAGCAACACGGGATCCAAGTCGTGTCTGCAACCTACACCACAGCTCACGGCAACGCCAGATCCTTAACCCACTGACTGAGGTCAAGGATGGAACCTGCATCCTCATGGATACTGGTTGGATTCGTGTCCACTGCACCACAACAGGAACTCCCTAGCAAGAGAAATTTAAATGGAAACTAAGAGGTGTTATCTCTGGAGTGGGAGGGAGATAGACTTTTCCCTCAGTTCTTTCAGAAGGGCTCTGTAAAGAGAAAATGTCAAAGATAAATGTGGAGATGTAAGCCCAGCAAATTGGGGGTGGGGGGCGAAAATGCCAGGAGCTGAGATTGGCTGGAGCCGCTCACCAGCCACTTGTTCACCCTGAGTCCTCAGCATCTCCATCCCATGATTCAGTGAAGCACAAGCTGTGAGTGGCAACACAAACTTAGTGCTCAGGGGTCCCCTTATATTTTTCATGTACCCAGTGCTCTCATCTAGAGATGAGTAAATAGGCCCAGAAAGATCCAGCAGCTTGGCCAAGATCACAGTCCATTTAGAGGCAGAACTGGATGGCTGCCCAGACTCTTGTCTCTTTGCCCAATGCCCCTACCATCTGTGCCATGCTGTCACCTAGTGCCCTGAGGGCTGGCAGAATCCATCTGAGAGTGTCCAGGCCCTGAAGGCTGGGCATGTTGCTCCTAGAAAAAGAGGCAGCCTAGGGAAGTGATCTGCGGCCTGCGGATGATGAGAATCCTAAGATGGTTTTAGAGGGTTTTAGGAAAAAATCTGCTTACCACCCTGTTTCTGGGATATTAAAATGCAGTGCAAACTGCTCTCCTGCATTTAGGCTTTCTATGCCTTTTGGGGACTGATAGATTTTCTTTCTGTAACACCTTGAGCCTCTCAGGGAAATAGGCTACAAAATTCCAAATCCTTTCCCAGTTAGGAAGAAAAACGTTGAATTGAAATGTTTCATTAATTGATGAGCATGACAATTGTTTTATGAACCCCTTTTCTACCAGCTCCCCATCTATCTCATTGAGGCCCAGGACCAGCTGCAGCCCTGCACACCCTCAGCCAGCAGCATGCTTTAAGGCTGAGTGCAAAGCAAAATTGAAGCCAGTGTAAATACTCTGCCCAGGAGTTCAGTGAGGGGCTGAATAAAGAATGGGATGTGACCACTGGCATTTTATAAGGAAACTGAAAGAAAAAAGCTAAATACACCTTAGGCTTTCCAGAGTCTTTTTAAAAGAAGGGAGAAAAATAGCAAAGCAGGTCAAAGATGTGTAAATTTTGATAGATTAGACCTTAAATTGTTTTAAATGTGAGATAAGAAATGAACCACACAAAGAAGTCTGTTTTATTTTCAATCACCTATTCAAGCCCATCTAGAAGAACAATATAAGCCGCCTGGGGAGCCAGGGCCAAGGTCTGTCCCTAAAGTAGCTTATGGAACAATTCTGATTTTAAAGAGTCTGTCCTGTGGCCAGAGCGTGTGTCCTGGGTTTTTTGTTTGTTTGGAGTTTATAAACTTACTATGGTATGGTTACTGTGAGTTTATGGAGAGCAACTGGTTGTTGACGAGTAGTTGAGAATCTTTGGATCACAATTATACACTTTTAGAGCTGACATGGATCTTGATCTTTTTTTATTACATATTTTACTAAAGTACAGTTGAGTCACAATGATGTGTTAATCTCTACTGTACGGCAAAGTAACACAGGCGTAATACTTATAGATTCTTTTTCATATTATTTTCCTTTATGGTTTATCACAGGATATTGAATACATATTGTTCCCTGTGCTATATAGTATATTGTTGTTTATCCATTGATGATCTTTTATTTAGTACATGCTTTTTGTTGCATGGATGTGGCTTAGAAAGTTAAAGTTGCTTGTTCAAGTCACATGGCTGCTACATGAAGAGCTGGGAGTCTTACCCAGGATCACTCTTTTTGTTTGGTTGTTTTTGGCTGCGCCTGAGGCATATAGAAGTTCCCAGGTCAGAGATGGAATCTGAGCCACAGATGTAGCTTAAACCACAGCTGTGCCAATGCCGGATCCTTAACCCACTGCACCGCAGTGGGAACTCCCAGGATCTTTCATTTTAGTCTGGAACTCTTTATACTGTGTCTGTCAGGATGCTGTGAAGGCCAATGTTCTGGTAGGTCAAGAGCTGCTCAGTGGGTGCCCTTTTACAAAATGCAGCCTTTGATGAGGGACTGGTTTATGTCCATCCAAAGTGACATTTAGAGGTTCACAGTCTCTGCCCCAACTGTATGTCAGTCACACCCTCACAGCAGAGCTTAGGCTCCCGGGGATAATCTTAGTTGGTCTTTGCGTTGCTCTGGACTGAGCATCACCTCTTTTGCACAGTTACAAGCACTTTTTTAAAAACTAAAAACGGTTAGGTCTGGTCATAGCTTGTCCTCTGTCTTGATGCTGTGAAATACAAGCAGCTTTGGGTGTCGCACGTGTTGTTTAATTTTCAGAATCCATGCATGCTTTGAGTTAGAAAACCCTTAGGATCCTTCGAATTTTACAGTCAGAATTTTGTTTTTAAGACTGTACATCAGCCACGCCCGCTCTAGTTCAGTTCATTTAGTTGCAAGGTCAAGAGTGCGCTCAAGAGAGCACAAGGAAAAGGTGGGTGTTACCCAGAATCGATGACGGAGATGGACTCTCAGAGGAGCAGATTCCTAGTGGCCACAGTAGATCTGGACCTTGTGGTGCTGGCGTCTGGAGGACGATCCTGGATCCAAGATGGTTGTAGGGACCTCACTTGTGGTCCCAGTTTAAGTTCCTCTCCGGAGTCTGTTTTATGCTTTTCTCCATCTCCATCGCTAGGTTGGTAGAGAGGTAGAGAGATACAGTCAAAGAGATATACATCTACAGCCTTTCCTCCCCTTATCACCGCTGCTGACTCCGGTTTCTGTTCCCACATGACTTCTGCTTGCCTGTAGCCATTGTGACCCCTCTGACCTTTCTCCTCCTCATAAATTCTTGTACTGCCCTCAGGTCAGTGTGCCATTCTCTTGCCGTTTCCTAGTCCACATTTTTTAAAAGATGGAGTCTAATTGGCCCCCACTCGTCCTTTTGCCCCAGGCCATGTCATCTGTTCCTTGTCAGCCTGTAGTGGTCTCATCACCTGGGGATGCAGGATGGGAAGGAGTTTGTGTCCTAGATGTTGCTGCCTCAGGTCTGCCCTCTCAGAGCTCTAAGCAGGGCAGCTTCTTGTAGAGGGGCCTGTGTCATGCCAGGCCATGTCCTTCATCTGCTTAATATAATTAATACGTGGTCAAACCATCAGGGAGGCAGCTGGAAAAGCAGAATTTAGCAACAAAGAAGCTGTGGTTCAGATCTAAGCTCTGGGACTTAATAACTGCATGATGTTGAAGGTGTTACCAAAACTCTCAGAGCCTCAACCCCCATCTATAAAATGGATATTCGAGAGGATTAAATGAAAGAAAGCACGAAAGCACCAGACCCATTTCAAGGATGTTACCTCTCCAGGCCTCTCCAAAGCATAAAGCATTCTGTTTGTGTGATTTTGGCGGGGGGCGGGGGCGTACCCGTGGCATATGGAGGTGGAATCGCAGCCACAGCTGCTGACCAACGCCACAGCCACAGCAACAGCAGATCCGAGTCACATCTGCGACCTACACCACAGCCCACAGCAATGCTGGATCCTTAACCCACTGAGCGAGGCCAGGGGTCAAACCCGCAGCCTCATGCTTCCTAGTTGGATTTGCTTCTGCTGTGCCATGATGGGAACTCCCTGTTTGTGGTATTTTTATGTATCCTCTCTAAGGTGACCATCACCTTCCAGAATGCAACTTGCACATCTGGGTTCAGACGATGACACCTTCATGGTCTGAATCTGCAGAAGGAGCCCAGGGAGATCAAGGTCGTTACACTTTGCACACGGCTGACCTCCAAACAACATTATTCCTAGAATATATTCCTATTCGGAGACCATAGGGTTTGAGAGCTGGCACTCAGTCTTCTGACCCAAATCTCCTTTGCTCACAGCTGAGGACCAAAGGCTTAGGGCAGTTCCTTGGCTTCTTCAATGCCAGGGGTCCAACCAGAACAGAACTCACACAGTTTCTACTGCTGTATAACAAGTTACCTCAAAGCGTAGCTACTTAAAACAATAAACCTTTATTATCTAAGACTTTCTGTGGATCTGGAATCCAAGAGTGACTGAGGTGGGTGGTTCCAGCTCAGGATTTCTTTTGAGGTCCCGATCGAGATGTCATGAGCAGTCACTGAAGATCGGACTGGGGCTCACAGGCCTGCTTCCGGGAGAGCCCCCAGCATGGCTGTTGGCAGGAGGCCTCAGTTCCTCACGTGTGGACCTCTCTGTGATGTGTCCTCATGCCGTGGTAGCTGGCTCACCCCATAGCCAGTGACCCAAGAGAGCAAGGAGGAAGCTGCTACGCTTTTTATCTCCTGGCTTCAGAAATCACACATCACTTCTACTATAATCTCGTCACTAGAAACAGGTCACCAAGTCCCAGCAACACTCAGGTTGGGGGGAAATTGGGCTCCACCAACCACTGAAGGGCGGCGTATCAAAGAATTCGAATTCGTGAGCATATTTTTAAAACACCACAGAAGGTTTCCTTTAACACGTTATTTTCTCTGCAAATGAGTTTCTATAAGAGACCAACCCTCCCCCTCCTCCCTACCAGCTATTTGATGAAAAGTTATTCTCATTGGGGAGTAATTTGTGAGAGTGCCCATTGTGGCTCAGCCGGTTAAGAATCCAAGAATTCGAGAGAGGATTAAGATGGCGGAATAGAAGGACTGGAGCTCAACTTCTCTCCTAAAAACAACAAAATTCACAACTAAAATCTGAGCAATCCCCACCCAAATGGACCAGAAACCTTAAAAAAGATACCCTACTCCAGAAGAATAAGAGGAGGCCACATCAAGAGGAAGGAGGGGTGATTTCATGATATAAACAACCCCATACCTCCCGGGTGGGAAGCTCCACAGACTGAAAAACTAACTGGTTCACAGAGAGAGACTCACCTACAGGAGAGTTCTGAGCCCCACATCAAACCCTCACGTGTGGGGATCCGGCACTGGGAGAAAGAGCCCCTGGAGCATCTGGCATTGAAGGTCAGTGGGGCTTGTGCACAGGAGCTCCACAGGACCAGGGGAAATGGAGACCCCATTCTTAAAAGGCGCACACAGACTTTCACGTGCACTGGATCCCAGGGCAAAGCAAAGTCTCCATGGGAATCTGGGGTCAAACCTGACCGCAGTTCTTGGGGGACAATCCTGGGAAAACCGGGGTGAATGTGGCTTGTTGTGAGGGAGGGACATAGAAGGCAGAACTCTCAGGAATATTCAGCAGCTGCCTTTCTCTGGAGGGGGCCATTTTGGGAAAATCCGGCCCCACCTGTCAGTCAGTGCTGAGAAGCCCCAGGGCAAACGACAATCCAGGTGGAATCACAGCCCCACCCCTCAGTAAGCAGGCTGCCTAAAGACCTCTCAGACACACAGCTGCCTCTAATCTCATCCAGAGACTAAGCCCCACCCACCAGAGGGATTAGAATCAGCTCCACCTACCAGTGGGCAGGCATCAGCCCCTCCCATCAGGAAGCCTACAGCAAGCCCCCATAGAGACTTCAGCCACAAGGGGGGCAGACACCAGAAGTAAGAGAGGCTACAACTCTTTTATCTGTAAAAAGGTCACCACACCAAAAACCTATCAAAATGAAAATACAGAGAACTATAACTCAGATGAGGGAGAAAGGAAAAAACCCAGAAAATCAGCTAAGCAATGAGATTCTTAGCCTCCAGGAAAAAGACTTTAGATTGTTGATGCTGAAGATGATGCAAGACATTGGAAATAAACTGGAGGCAAAGATGGATAACTTACAGAAAACACTGAGCAAAGAGATACAAGATATAAACCTTAAACAAGAAGAGATGCAAAATACAATAACTGAAATAAAAAATTCACTAGAAGCAACCAACAGCAGAATACAGGAGGTAGAAGAACGAATAAGTGAGGGGGAGGACAGATTGGTGGAAATTACGGATGCAGAACAGAAAAGAGAAAAAAGACTGAAAACAAATGAAGAGAGTCTCAGAGATTTCTGGGACAATGTTAAACGCACCAACATCCGTATTATACGGGTGCCAGAAGGAGAAGAGAGAGAGAAGGGGACAGAAAAAATATTCCAAGAGATAACAGCCGAAAACTTTCCTAACGTGGGAAAGGAACCACTCACTCAAATCCAGGAAGCACAAGAGTACCATATAAAATAAACCCAAGGAGGAATACACCAAGACACATATTAATCAAACTGACCAAAATTAAAGACAAAGAGAAAATCTTGAAAGCAGCTAGGGAAAAGAAACAAGTAACATACAAGGGAACCCCAATAAGGTTATCGGCAGATTTTTCGGCAGAAACTCTGCAGGCCGGAAGGGAGTGGCATGATATACTTAACGTGATGAAAGGAAAAAACCTCCAACTAAGATTACTCTACCCAGCAAGGCTCTCATTCAGATTTGAAGGAGAAATCAAAACCTTCACAGATAAGCAAAAATTGAGAGAATTCAGCAACACTAAACCAGCCTTACAACAAATACTAAAGGAACTTCTCTAGGCAGAAAAGAAAAGACAGCGACAGGAAACAAAAATGCCACAAATGACAAGGCTCACCAGTAAAGGTATATATACAGTAAAGATACAAAATCATCCATGCACGATTATACCACCAAAATCAGAAATCATGAGAAGAGGTAGGTACAAATGCAGGACACTGGAGATGAACTTGCAATTAAGAGAACAACAACTTAAAACAATCTCGTGTACATTTAGACTCATATCAAAACATCAGAATAACTGCAAACCAAAAATCTACAATTGATACACAAACAAGGAATCTCTGAAGAAGAAATATATCTTATAGTAAATAAGTTCATAATCCACCATGAAGGGGGTCATTTGACATCATTATTGGAATGCTGAAATCTTCTTACATCTGATTCTGATTTCCTCTCCATCAAAGAATTTATGATAATTATAATTAAATAATACAACTGTACAACTTAAAAAAAAAGCAAAAAAAAAAAAAACAGAAAAAAAAAGAATCTGAGAATGCAGGTTCAATCCCTGGCCTTGTTGAGTGGAGTTAAGGATCTGGCATTACCACAAGCTGCAGCGTAGGTCACAGATGTACTCCAGTGATGCTATGGCTGTGGTGTAGGCCAACAGCTGCAGCTCCAATTCCACCGCTAGCCTGGGAACTTCCATATGCGATAGATGTGGCTCTAAAAAGAAAAAAATGTAATTTGTGTAAGAGAAATGAATATATGAAGATACCTTCTCCGGAAAGTATTTAAAAAAACCTCTGTTGCAAACAGGAAAGAAAAACAGGAGAGAAATGTATAGGAAAAAACACTGAAGGGGCAAAAACAGAAGCCCACATACGTTAGACTGGACTTCTGATGGGCAGAGCTCTCTCTCCATTCAGGAAACACCCTGTGAACAGCGGCTGTGTAAAGCATGTCCAGGGGCTGGAGTTTGAAGGTACCAAGCCTCTAGGGACCTAGATTCCAGTTGCAGCGCATGACCCATGTGTATAAATAGCCCGTCTATAAGTACAAGGACGCATGTGTTAAATACCGTCATCAAGCTACCTATACTGTGCACTGGCAGCCTGTAAGACAGAAGCAGTTCTGAGGAAGTGGGGTTTGGGAAATCCTTGCAGAAAGACATACAAACCCCTAGATACCCCACCGCCTCCACCCCACCCCCACCCCCACCCCAGACTTCCCACACCCATTCCTTTGCTTTCCTTTTCTCTTTGGTGCTTATGGCTGACATTCTCACATGCTGCTGATTTTGCCTATCTTGTTTCCTGCCTGCCTCCCCTACAAGACTGCAAACTCCACGAAGGCAAAAGTGGTCTTTTTTGGTCAGGGCTGAATCCCCAGTCTCTCAAGGAATAGCTGGCACATTGTCAGCACTCACTCAGTATTTGTTGAATGAATCAATTGGATAATTAATCAGGACACAAGGAAATTGAGCTCAGCCATAATGGAGCAGAGGGGCTTGGCAGGTGCGCGCTAGAGGGCGGGGTGTTCCAGGCAGGTGGAACCAGGGTGGATGCTCAGGGCCTGGCCATCCACGTGTAGGCTGCTGTGGCAAAGGGAAGG
Organism: Phacochoerus africanus; assembly: GCF_016906955.1. Lineage (NCBI taxonomy): Eukaryota > Metazoa > Chordata > Mammalia > Artiodactyla > Suidae > Phacochoerus > Phacochoerus africanus. Next base: position 216,174,501 of record NC_062544.1, on the reverse strand, counting down.
CTGAGGAATTTCTTGCTAAGAGTTCCCATTGGGGCTCAGGGTTAAGGAACCTGACTAGAATGCATAAGGATGTGGCTCCTGTCCCTGGCCTCACTCAGTGAGTTAAAGATCCAGCGTTGCCATGAGCTGTGGTATAGGTTGCAGATGTGGCTCAGATCCTGCATTGCTGTGGCTGTGGCATAGGCCGGCAGCTACAACTCCGATTGGACCCCTGGCCTGGGAAATTCTATATACCCTAAAAAAAACAACAGGAAAATAATACACAATGTTAGAAAGCCCCTGTAATTCCTATATTACCTAACATTTGATTAACTGCACATTCACCAATAATTCTGACTCTTTTACTATAGCAACAAGCATTTCATTCCTCATTTTCTCTTTCTGGTACAGGAAGGGTAAAACTCTAAATGTTGGCGTCTTTTATATTCTTCTCCCTTGGCCAGTGGTGCCTAAGGTCAACAGGAGGCCTGGGAAACTCAGTTGCATTTGTGGCACTTGTGACACAGGAGCTTTATGCCTAGGGAATGAGGAATTTCTTGCTCTAATTTTCAGCTTCCCGTATGTGTAGGGGGCCTTTCTTTTCTCAAACTTAATGTGCTGAGATTTTAAAAAAAAAAAAAGTCCACCTTGCAGCTGCCAGCGGCTGCTTTGTAGAAGTGTGGGAACCTCACACAGAGACACAGAGCTGTTCCTAAAAGCCCAGCAGGACCTCTCTTTCCTGTCCTTTGCCAGAAAAGAAGCAGCCCCCAGGGTTGGGTTCTTGTATCCTCTTCCCAGAGCTGGGGCAGGAGGCTGGACCCTGCCTGCTCTGAGGAAACTTGCCCCCTGGTCTCGGATGTGTGGTTTAATCTCTATTCAGCCTTCATTGTTAAGGGGTGGGGGTGGGGGTCTGGGCTGAGACTCCATGCCACACCCACCCTGATGGAGCTTCTCCAAGGCCCAGAGAGTCCAGCCCTCTCTAAGGGAATATAATTTTAGATAAAGAGGGCAACCTCTTAACTCTGGGAAATCTCTTAAGGTCAGAACACAGCCCCGCCCATACCTGACTTCTGGCTGTGAAGGTGGAGGCAGCAGAGGAGACCTTTGTCCTAAATTGTCTCCTTTGTCTCATATTCTCCTTCAGGCAAACTGGAGAGGCCAGCTAAAGACTGCAGAGTGTGCTTTGTCATGGGAACTGGCCTGCAGCCCAGCAGAAAGCTCTTATCAGCCACTCATTTACTTCCACTTAAAAAAAAAGTTCTAGGAGTTCCCCTCATGGCACAGTGGTTAACGAATCCAACTAAGAACCCTGAGGTTGCGGGTTCAATCCCTGCCCTTGCTCAGTGGGTTAACGATCCGGCATGGCCGTGAGCTGTGGTGTAGGTCGCAGACGTGGCTCAGATCCTGCATTGCTGTGGCTGTGGCGTAGGCCAGAGGCTACAGCTCCAATTCGACCCCTAGCCTGGGAACCTCCATATGCCGCAGGAGTGGCCCAAAAAATGGCAAAAAGACAAAAAAAAAAAAAGGAAAGGAAAAAAAAAAGTTCTATCACGTCTCAAAGAGATACTGGTACACCCCTGCTCACAGCAGCCTTACTCACAATAGCTAAAATGTGGAAGCAACCTGCATCCATCAACAGATGAATGAATACACAAAATGTGTGTGTGTGTGTGTGTGTGTGTGTGAATATTATTTGGCCCTGAACAAGGAAAGGTGTTCTGACACATGCTCCAACACAGATGAGCCTTGAGGACACTGTGCTAAGTGAAATAAGCCAGTCACAGAAAGAACAAATACTCTGATTCCACTTACATGCGGTACCTAGACTAGGCAAAATCAGAGAAAGAAAGTAAAATGTTGGCTGCCTGGAACTGGAAGGAGGAAAAACTGGGGAGTTACTATAATGGGTACAGAGGTTCAGTTTTATAAGACAAAGAATTCTAGAGATGAATGGTGGTGATGGTTACATGGTATGAATGTATTTCCTATCACCAAACTGTATACTTTAAAAAAGTTAAGATTGGAAATTTTGTCATGTATATTTTACCACAATTAAAAAATTGGAAAAAAGGGACTTTAAAAAATAGATCCTAAGATATTTAAGATTTAATACCAGTTTCAAAAGAAGAAAGACCTTGTTCTTGTTGTCCTTTTCATTGGCAGCGAAGTGTCACCGCATCAAACTGCCTAGTTGCCAGGCAGTGGTGAATTTAAGCAGTGACTTCACCTGGACTCCAGTATAAAGGAGGGTTGTTGTGGGGGAGGAGTGTGGAGGGTGAGTGCCTCCAGGAAAATGCAAAATCACTACATCCCCTTCACAAAGGAAATTTTGTACGCTCATGGTGGGGGAGGGGGTGTCCTGGAGGCAAAAGCTCCCCAGTCTGGATCCATGTTAGACACAGCTAAAAGGAGGGAGGGAGCGTCTTGAAGCATCCCTCGGTGGTCTCAGAGCCTAATGAAGGCTTTCTTGGGGAAACAGGGAGCCGGTGGAGGAGAGTGGTGGAAACGCAATTCAGGAAGGTCTTGGCAGGGGGATGGAGCTGCGAGAATGTGGAGTACATCCTTGCCCACATATGCTGGGGGAGATGTGTCTGTGGGCCTGGGACAGGCATCTGAAGGATTGCATCCTATCCTGGCTATAAATCCAGAGGCCAGGTGTACTTAATACATACGTGTTGAATGAATGAATGAGTAACTGAGGTCAGCCTCAAAGGAGAAGCATTTCTACCTTTACGTCTACCTTAGACTGACTGCTTTGGTTTCTTTAGACACCAAGCTGGTGCGAAGGTGATCAAGACTATTCAGAAGTGGAAACACAGAGAGGGGTACCTTTTTGTACCCGGTCGGGGTGGGGAGAGGTGACTGTGTCTGGATTGGAATTCAGTGTGGGGAGCGGGGCCTGTGGGTGTTCATGGGGACTCCCCTGCTTTGATGCTGAGTACGTGTTTGCTCTCCCACTTGTATACCAAAGTTTTTAGCTCAAGCAGGGGACTCCAACCATTGCGGTAATTAAGAGCTCATCCTCCTCCCTGTGTATGAAAATTGGGGGCTGGGAGCCCTCCCACAGGTGCCATTGCCAAGTTTTCTATAACTTGCCCAAATGCCAACCCAGTTTGCATCTTTTCCTCAGGATGTGAACATACCTGCTCTCTTCCTCGGTGCTGCACTAGGAACCCTTTCTAGGATGATGTGTGCTCCTGGGTGCCATCAGCTTTCTCACTAAGTCCTCCCCTCACTTCCGTTGTTGTTCCCTCCAGGATGTATTTGATGTCCAGCTGGCCCGTTCAAGCTGCTAAACTCCTAGTCATAGGGAAGAAAGGCTTGTAAAATTTTTAAAGATATCTAAATTGGTTTTTCCTCTGCTTTCTCAAAAACTATATGGATGGCTGCTCTCAACCTATATTTGGGGCAGCTGATTTGTATTTAAAGGAGAATAAAATTCCCATCTCTCCCCAGATCTTGGAGGGTCTGTGATCTTGCTTTTGCCTTCCGCCATAGCTATTAAATCTTACTCTAGCCCAGATGTTCTAAATGGACTTAATACTCTTCCTTACTCTTTGTCCCCAGCTCCTGCAACTATCAGCAGGAAGTCAAAAGTGTCCAATTCTGCTGAATCGTGACGGCTCAGAGTCCCTCAGCAGGACGGTGGGACAAGAGGGCATATGGGGGAATGTCCCAAGTGCCAGAGATCTTCTACACGACCCTGTGCCTATCACTGCAATACTGAATTGTGCAGCTAAACATGTCTTAGGAGGGCAGACTTCGTGTTAACTGTCCTTGCCACACACACACAACTGTGATGAATAATGGGTTGTGGGGAGAAGTACCTGGAAGTGAGTGAGAGGCTTTGGTGATGCTCCCAGGGTTCTTTGCTGGGGTCTGGGCGCTGATTACACAGATTCGTTCAGTTTGAGAATATTCTTTGAGCTGATAGATGCACTTTATGTTGTTAAAAGTTTTAAGATAAAATGAATAATTTCTCTCTCTAAAGAAAAGAGACTGTTGGAGTTCCCTGGTGGTGCAGTGGGTTAAGGACCTGGCATTGTCTCTGCAGTGGCTGGGGTTGCTGCTATGGCACAGGTTTGATCCCTGGCCTGGGAACTTCCACATGCTATGAATACAGTGAAGGAAGGAAGGAAAGAGAAAGGAAGGAAGGAAGGAAGAGGAAAATTGCATGTATACTCAATGACTCAACTAATCACACCAGATAATAATGACAATAGTAGTAATAACAGGAATAGCCATTAACTGGATGTCAGGTGCTTCACATGCATTATAATCTTTAATCAAAATAATAACTTAATATCAGTACCTCAATATTTCTGATGAGGGAACTAAAGCTGAGACAGGCCTTGTATCTTCAACATTTCCAAGGAAACATAGCAAGTCAGTAGAACCTGGATTCAGACCCAGACTGCTGGGTTCAAAATCCAGTCTCTAAACCACCATGCTGTCCTCCAGTGAACTCCTAGCTGACCAGGTCCCTCACCCACCCACCCCTGCCCCACTACCACCACTACCAACTGAAACCTAAGTTTTGGGTTATATACTGACATATTTTGGAATGAGGAAAAAAAAACCCAAGAAGCTGAAACTTATGAAGAAATATGCTATGACATGGCACACACTCACCACCCTTTTGGCTGGTACCAAACACAGAGTTCTGGGATGCCCCATTGCCAAAACACCATGGAATCGGAGAAAATTGCTAAAACTGAGACGGCACTCTAGGAGTTTCCACTGTGGCGCAATGGAATCGGCACCTTTTTTACAGTGCCAGGGGTTCAATCCCCAGCCCGGCACAGTGGATTAAAGGATCTGGCCTTGTCACAGCTGTGGCATAGGTCTCAACAGTGGCTCATATCCTGTTCCAGAAACTCCATATGCCATCAGGTGGCAAAGAGGAAAAGAAAAAGAAAAAGAAAAAAGAAAGGAGGAGGAGAAGGAGAGGGAGAGGAAGAGAAGAAGAAAGTACTCTAAAAATGACTATTCCAGAACTAAGCTAAATAGCCAAGAAATACAATAAGTTGTCTAATATATCCATGTACACAGGCCACCTAAACCAAAGCCTCTGTCCTTCTGACTGCTGGGGTATCAGGCACAATGGACAGACTTGTTCATCCTGTGGAGGGCAAAGCCCCCTGCACAAACCGCTGCCAAAGAACGTGAGAGGCGTGAGCTGTGCTCGCCCTTCCACAGTGGGGAAGACGAGTCTGCAGCAGGAGGGGCAGCTCCCGGCTGGAGGGTCACCCACCAACAGCAGTCCAGAGGCAGACGTGACCAGGATTTAACCTGGGCACCAGCAAGAGACCAAGCAGAGAAAAATCTCTGGACAAGTAATAGAAGTTGGGTTGGACAAGTGAATGGGAGGATTATGAGGGGTTGGAGAGGATGAAGCTGGTAGGATTTGAAGGGGCAGACACGGCAGAGTCAAGGTGAATCTGAAATAATAAAAGCGTGATGATGAGGCTGGAGCATGGCAGAGAAGAGACATGAGGAGACACCCACAGAAATGCAGCAGGGGTGGTGAGGGCTGAATTGGCGAAAAGCTGTCCAAGACAAGATTTTTCATAACCTGGCAGATCCAGGAGACAAATTACACAGAAGGGATGGAGAAGAGAGTCACCAGTGACTGCAGTTTTATCCAAGAAGGTTTTGGAATTTGGATGGGCAGGTAGTTGTGATGGGTTGAAGGGTAGAGGAGGGAGCAGAGAGGGAGTGGGATAGGGAGGAAGAAGAGGACAAGTGTACATGTGATAGAAACACACTCTGGCCTGAAAACCAGCAAGACTGGGCTCTGACACTGTTTTTGTGATCATGTCATGTAACTTGTCCTGGTCTCTGCTTTCTTATATGTAAAATTAGGGATTTCATCCAGGAGACATTTGTTGAGTGCCAACTGTGTGCCAGGCAGTAAGCCACCATCCACCTGGTGTTTCCCACATGTGCCCCATCCATCCTTCTGTACAAGCAACCCAAGTGTGGGCTTTCCTTTAGTCTGTCCTAGCTTTTGCTTCCCTCTAGTGGCCACCTCAGGTCATTACAGGTGTGCTTTTGCTCTTCTGTTCCCAGACCACAGCTTTGAACTGAAAGTTGAGGTAAGACAGAGCTGGAGTCTCAGATCACGCACAGGTGGCAGGGAATACTTAGTAAGCAGTGTCCAGAGGGCACCCCCTGATGAATGGTAACCAGGCAGGGAGGCAGTGATGAGGAAGATAGAGTGTCATGAACCAGACAGCAGACATACGGTGGCCGTCAATCCCAGAGCAAAACCCTCAACAGCAGGAGATAGAAGCAGAAAATCCCACTAGGACTCACCCAGTGGTGGGTGAACCCGGGCAAGTAAGGATTGTGGGATTCCAGCTTCACACCAAAGTGGGGAGGATAGGACCAGAGATAAGGGGAAATCCTAATGGCCATTCAGTGATGATAGACTCAACAGCTCTTAGGGAAGCTGCTGTAAGGCTCCAGGAACTCTTTCTATCGCTGCTGCCCTCTCCTTGCTGGGCACATGTCCTGCATCATTCATCTGCAGAGCCAGCATCTTCTTCAGCTCCCACTGCCAGAGTGGGGCCAGCGTAGTTGGAGGCAGTCTGGTGGTAATGGGGCTGGGCGGGCCAGCATAGAAAAGAGGCAGGTGCTCTGGGATCCCCCCCATGGGCAGGTAAGCAGGAGCGATGTTTTTGTCCACTGTCCTAGCCTAGAGAGGGGCCGAGGCGAACAGTAGAAACAGCTCAGAGCAGACACAAGCATGGCAATGTCTACAGGGCAGTGATGGAGGAGCAGGTCACCTCTGATGGACTCGTTCCTCATGCCTGGACCAGCACCTCACCTTTCCCCTCTCATCACACTCAGCTGCTTGTGTGATGTGTGTTCCCCAGTAGATAGTAAGCTCAGTGAGGGCAGGTCATCTGCCTTGCTGCTCTGTCCCCTGTGCCCTGCGCCCCACGCAGTGGCTGCCTGGCGAGTGAGCAAATAAGCATGGATGAGATAACTGCATTCCTAAGACTTGGAGTCCTGCCTTTATGATTTGCTGTCACGTGACCCTGAGCCAGTCATTCCCCCTCATTGAGCCTCCATTTCCTCATCTGTAAAATCAGGGATCTGTGAGGATCAGATAATGTCTGTGAAAGTGTTTTATACATGGTAAAGGGCCATACAAATGTAAATTATTATTATCTTATTCAGCTCAAAAATGAGAAATTACCAAGATGTCCCCCAGCATCTCTTTTGGCCCAGGAGACAGTCACTGTAGGTGTTTGCTCTCTGAGTCAAAGCATTTAGAATGTGCTTCTTCTGAACATGAATTCACCTCCAGCTCACCAGTGGCAGGCTGGCCCCCTTGCCGAGATGGGCCCCTCTCTCGGGGGGTGAGCAGATAACCCCTGAACTCCACCCACGCCCTCTTCCTAATTCTGCCCTGGCAGACGCGTTGCCTGCACTCAGATTACCCAGCAATAATCAGGCTGACTGGTGTCTCCTGTCAACCGGGGGGAGGGGGTAGGCTCTTTCCAGGGATTATTCTGCCTGGAAATCACACAAACTTCTATGTGTGAATGGACACCTCCACCTCCACCCTATCACTGCAGTGTGAATGTGTTATCCCCCCTGATTTGGCAAAGAGTTCTAAGAAATCCCTTCCTGGCTTGAAGTCCATCTGTTACATCTCCAGGAGGCCTGATGTAGGAAGAGGAGGGAAGTTCACATCCATGGCCCCACAAAGGAAAGCTGTAGCCCAAATCACAGCCTAAGCCTTTTAACCTGGGCTTGGGAATATATGATTGCTTTTAATTTGTTTTTCCAACCTACCAGTTTCTTTCAATATGTGTCATTAAGGATGCTTTAAAAATGGATTTCTATTCCCTGCATACAAAGCATCAATACGGAAAGCATGTCTCTGGTACATGGCAAGTTACAATTGCTGGATAAACAATAGGTAACATTCACTGAACATGTAATGCATGTCAGTATTACCTGTGTTGACTCTTGTAATCCTTGCCGTAACTCTGTTTGGTGGGAGTTAGTAATATCCCTATTTTATAGATGAGGAAAATGAGCCAAAGCCAAGCTAATTAACTTGCCTGTTAGGTAGTAATGGTGGAGACAGATTCAAACCTAGCAGTCTGACTCTAGGCCCAACGACCCACGTGGGAAATGGTGACTCAGGTGCGAATAACTGAGGTTTGATAGCATTTTGCATTTTTGTGAAATCCTCTCTGGTGCTCGCCCAGATTCCCCCTGAAGTTTAACTTTTCAGTGCTGCACAGCCTGTACAGGGCACAATTTGCAGGAACACCTGGGGGCCGCCCATAGCTTCTTATCCACCTGCAGAGTTGCTCTTTGTAAACTCTTGCTTCTTCCAGCCACTCTCCTCCCTCTGGTGCAAATAATCTGGGGGTTTTCAGAGCCATTCCCCAGGGTTCTTTCCCAAGCTCTAACAAGAGCGTGCCTCCCTGCCCAAACCTGGTTGGATCAGCAGTATAGACAGCCTCAGACAGGCACAGAGGAGAAACCTTATATTCCCCTCCTCCTTTCCTGGAGAGTTCTGACCAGCATGTGATAGATTCATGTTGAAAGAGCAAATGAATAAATGTTAAGCCTAATCTGAAGCCCTGCAATGTCCCCCCTCCATGTTAACTGTGCTCAGAAGCAAGTTTGGATCCTCCTCTGGGTGGATCGTGTCCCTCTGTTAGGAGCTTACAGTGGGTGGGCTGTAGGCTCCTAATATCTCTGAGCTCCATCCATTCTTGTTCCTTTTCTCCATTTTTTCTCCATTTTTCTTTCTCACTTGAGTGAACACATTAAAGCATAAATTTCAGGTTTGCAGATGACCAAAACTGGAAGAATCACCGCTCTGATAGATGAGAGAGTTAAGAACACTCCACTTTAGCTAGAAAATCTCATGTAATGAAGATAAATAGAAAACGCTCTGGAGTTCCCGTCGTGGCTCAGTGGTTAACGAGCCCAACTAGTATCCAGGAGGATTTGGATTCGATCCCTGGCCTCGCTCACTGGGTTAAGGATCCAGCATTGCCGTGAGCTGTGGTGTGGTCACAGATGCAGCTTGGATCCCACGTTGCTGTGGCTGTGGTGTAGGCCGGCAGCTACAGCTCCAATTCCACCCCTAGCCTGGGAACCTCCATGTGCTACGGGTTCAGCCCTAAAAAAAGAAAAAGAAAATGCTCTGAGTTTAAATCCTCAAGGCTCCAAGTAGAAAAAGGCAGGTGAGCAGGCTTGCAAAGACCCTGAGAATCAGATTGGGGTTTACAGCAGGCTCTGCTTAATGGATGCCAACAGCTTGACTTAACTAAGAGACTCTCAGACCACAGTGACAGGGGTCTAGTGTCCACTCGTGGGAAGCGAGCGTGTGCCTTAGTCTGTGCTAGAAGACTTCATCTGGAGGGTTGGGTTCAGTTCTAGGGGCGCCCTGTGAGGCAGGACAGGGTCACACTGAAGTTTTTCCAGAAGGACATGAAGAAAATTTTGGAAACCATACATTCTAGACCATTTGAAGGTATGTTAGAAAAAAGGAAGACTTAAAAAATCCTTGATTGGAGTTCCCGTCGTGGCGCAGTGGTTAACAAATCTGACTAGGAACCATGAGGTTATGGGTTCGATCCCTGGCTTCGCTCAGTGGGTTAAGGAGCCGGCATTGCCGTGAGCTGTGGTGTAGGTTGCAGACTCGGCTCAGATCCCGCATTGCTGTGGCTGTGGCGTAGGCTGGCAGCAACAGCTCCAATTAGACCCCTAGCTTGGGAACCTCCATATGCCATAGGAGCAGCCCTAGAAAAGGCAAAAAGACCAAATAAATAAATAAATAAATAAAAAATCCTTGATGGGGTTTCCTATTGGCTAAGTGGTTAAGGATCTGAGTGTGGTCACTGCTGTGGCTCAGGTTTGATCCTTGGTCCCAGAACTTCCACATGCTGCGGGTGCAGACATTAATTAATTAATTAATTAATTAATTTAAAATTAATCCTTAGACTCCACATAGGTGAAGCTCTGTTGAAGATTTCTTCTGTACTACCCTAGAGGGTAGACTGAGAACTGTGAATGGAAATTACCAAAAACAAGGAAAGTATTCTTAAAACCACAGCTCTCTACCAGGAAGGAACAGTGCCACAAAGCAGAGAGCTTTCAGAGGGATATCTTTCAGAGGGCCCTGCCTTGAGTAGAGCCAGAGGAGAAGCCCACGAAGACCCTGGGTTCCTGTGATCTGTGGTCCTTGCTGCCTCTCCAGCCGTGTCCCCTGCAGCATGGATTTGAAAGCCCTCCTCCTTCACTGACACTGCTCCACCTATGGATGCATCCGGTGGGAGCATGGTCTTCGAGCCTCGTGTTGTTCTACTAGAGCGATGCAGTCATCAGTCTAGCAAGGTTTAGGGAAAGGTGTCCAGAGCCTAAATTTGAAAACCCAAGTCTGGTCTTGATCCACTACCAACTAGCTTGGGATCCTTCGTTTTGCCGCATGTGAGTTAGGAGGGTTGGATAATCTCTGACTAAACTATTTACTCACTAACACACTCATTCGTGCAACAGACACTTACTGAGTATCCACTGTCCTCCAGACATTGTCTTCCTTAGATATGTCCCTTTCTCTTTTGGGGATTCATGTTCCTCATCTGTAAAATAGGACGATTAAATAATATGAACCCAAACTCCTTTCACTTCTAATACGCCGTGAATCCACCTAACAGTTCTATCATTATCACAGTCCACACATCATTGTTTTGGCTAAAAGGTTATCATCTATGTCTTAGACAGATGCTTTGCTCAAAGTAAAAACCGTTTTGGGAGTTCCTGTCGTGACTCATAGGAAACGAATCTGACTAGGATCCATGAGGTTGCAGGTTCCATTCCTGGCCTCACTCAGTGGGTTCAGGATCTGGCATTACCATGAGCTGTGGTGTAGGTTGCCGATGTGGCTCGGATCCCGTGTTGCTGTGGCTGTGGTTTCGGCCGGCAGCTGTAGCTCTGATTTGACCCTTAGCCTGGAAACTTCCATATGCTGTGAGTGTGTGGCTCTAAGACAAAAATAAATAAATAAATAAATAAATAAATAAATAAATAAATAAATAAAAGCCATTTGGTGGTTTAGGCATTTCTCCAATATATCCACCTTTTATTTCATTTTTTAAAATGGGAAGGAATTCATTTTACTTTGTATATATCAAAAGCAAAGCACATTAAGAGAAAAAAATAAAGAGAATAAAAGAAAAATTGGAACAACAACAAATGCTAATTATAACAGTTAATACTCACTGGATGCTGACTGAGGCAAGCTTTTGAGTCTTTAAAAGTCTGAAAATGCTTTTAGTGTACCCTTCAGCGTGATGATGGTTGGGCATAGAACTCTCGGCTGGAAATTATTCTCATTTAGAATTTTGCAGAAATTGCTCCATTTTCTTTTATGTTTAATGTTGTTGAAATCTGCTGTCATTATGGTTTTCGATTTGTTGGTTTTTACCTGGCTTGCTTTCCTCCTCTCTGAAGCTTTTAGAACATACCTTTCACTGCCAATATGTTCCAACACTGTGCTTTCGAGTGAGTCTATTTAAAATTAATTGCAGCAGGCACATAGAATGTCCTATCAGTTTGGCCATTCATGCCCTTGAGTCCTGGGAATTTTCCTTTAGAACTTATTCCTTTCCACTCTATCTAAAACTTATTAGATTGGTTTTCTAATTCTCTTCTATTTTCTCTCATTTTCCTTTCTTGATGTTCTTATTCTACTTTGTGGAAAATGTGACTCTATCTCCAACCCATGTATAAAATGTTTCTTTTCAACAGTACCTTTCATGTCTAAGAGCTCTTTCTCAGTCTGTAGGTTTTCCTCTTTCTGTAGCAGCTTGTGCTTTTTTTCATGGATAAAATATCTTCTCTTTTCTCTCAGAGGATATTACACTGCTATTGAAGCTTTATTGTCCTGCTTGCATTTTCTTTCCTCTGAATTCTTGGTCCTCTCTCTTTGCCTAGTTTGGTCTCTGTCAGAGAGACTTCTCTGAAAAGTCTGATGATCCTTAGCTGAATCATATTCATATTTATGAATGAGGCACCAAGAACGTGAATTGGATACTCTGTAATGGGAGGAGCTTATTGACTGGTAGGTATCACTGGCGGGGCACTGGAGCTTGGGAAGAGCAATCTCCAAATGCCAGGATGTGAATATCTGTACGTCTTTTGGTTTCTCCAATGAAAGAGCCTCGAGGACTTCCTGTCAAGGACCTGACTAGCATCTATGAGGACGTGGGTTCGATCCCTGGCCTCGCTCAGTGGGTTAAGGATCCAGCGTTGCTGTGAGCTGTGGTGTAGGTCGCAGACACGGCTCGGATCTCGAGTTACTGCTGGCTATAGTGTAGGCCAGCAGCTATAGCTCTGATTGAACCCCTAGCCTGGGCACCTCCATATGCCTCAGTGTGACCATAAAAAGACAAAAAGACCCCCCCCAAAAAAAAAGCCTCTTGAATCTGCTGAAAATGTTTCTATTTGGCTGCCAGTATCCTGGGAGCCAAGAGGGACAAGGATGTGGTCATCTCTTAGTCTGCGTGTAGATATTGAGTGGATTTCAATTTTTCAACAAAGTGTGCATGGAGTGGAGGGGGAACTAAGGATCTGCTTCCTTTACAGACTTACAACCCATCTTCCCTCTTTAGCCCACCTGTTCTCCTAACCTCAGTGTTGCCTGCTGCTTCTGCTTCCTGAGGCTTTCCGAGCACTGTGCAGGGCTAATTGGCATGAAGTGGAATCTCATCTCCCTTTTCTCCAAGTCAGATACCACTCTTGCATCTACTTTCTATAAATAAAATAAAAACAATATTGTGTAGCACAGGATCTCTATTCAATATTCTGTGATAACCTATGTGGGGAAAGAATCTGAAAAGAATGGATATATGTATAACTGAATCACTTTGCTATATACTTGAAATTAGCATTATAAGTTGGCTACACTCCAATATGAAATTAAAAAAAATTTTTTTGGTCATGCCCATGGCATGTGGAAGTTCCCAGGCTAGGGACTGAAACCAAACCGCAGCTGTGACCTACACTGCAGCTGTGGCCTACACAATATCTGCATCAATGCCGGATCCTTAACCTACTGTGCCAGGCCGGGAATTGAACCCACACCTCAGCAGCAGCCCAAGCTGCTGCAGAGACAATGCCAGGTCCTTAATCTGCTGCACCACAGTCGGAACTCCCAAAATTTAAAAAAAAAATCAATTTAAAAAAAAAATTTTAATTTTATTTTTAAAATTTTTATTATAGTTGATTTATAATGTTCTGTCTATTTCTGCTGTATAGCAAAGTGACCAGTCATACATATATACACATTCTTTTTCTCATATTATCCTCTATTACAAGTGACTAGATATAGTTCCCTGTTCTATATAGCGGGATCTCATTGCTTATCCATTCCAAATGCAATAGTTTTCATCTACTAACCCCAAACTCCCAGTTCATCCCACTTCTTCCCCCTTGGCAACTACAAGTCTGTTTTCCATGTCCATTAGTTTGTTTCTTTTCTGTAGATAGATTCATTTGTGCCATATATTAGACTCCAGATGTAAGTGATGTCATATGGTATTTGTCTTTCTCTCTCTGACTTTCTTCAGTTAGTATGAGAATCTCCACTTCCATCCATGTTGCTGCAAATGGCATTATTTTGTCCTTTTTATGGCTGAGTAGTATTCCATTGTGTATATGTACCACATCTTCTTAATCCATTCATCTGTTGTTGGACATTTAGGTTGTTTCCGTGTCTTGGCTATTGTGAACAGTGCTGCAGTGAACAGAGGGGGGTGCATGTATCTTTTTCGATGAAAGTATTTTCTGGGCATATGCCCAGGAATGGGATTACTGGATCACATGGTAGTTCTATATTTAGTTTTCTGAGGTCCCTCCATACTGTTTTAGTGGTTGTACCAATTTAGATTCCCACCAACAGTGTAGTGTAATAATTATGCCCATTCTGACCAGTGTGAGGTGGTACCTCATTGTAGTTTTGATTTGCATTTCTCTCATACTTAGTGATATTGAATATTTTTTCATGTGCCTGTTGGCTATCTGTATTTCTTTGGAGAAATGTCTATTTAGTTCTTCTGCCCATTTTTCTATTGGGTTTTTGGTTTTGTTTTTGCTGTGGAGTTGTATGAGTTGTTTGTATATGTTGGAGATTAAGCCCTTGTTAGTTGCATCATTTGAAATATTTTCTCCCATTCCGTAGGTTGTCTTTGTTTGTTTGTTTCCTTTGCTGTGCAAAAGCTTTTAAGTTTGATTAGGTCCCATTGGTTTATTTTTATTTTTATTTCTATTGCTTTGGGAGACTGACCTAAGAAAACATTTATATGGTTGATGTCAGAGTGTTTTGTTTATGTTCTTTTCCAGGAGTTTTATGGTGTCTTGTCTTATGTTTAAGTCTTTAAGCCATTTCGAGTTTATTTTTTATACATGTTGTGAGGGTGTGTTCCAGTTTCATTGATTTACATGTAGCTGTCCAGTTTTCCCAGCACCACTTCCTAAAGAGACTGTCTTTTTCCAATTTTATTTTCTTACCTCCTTTGTGGAAGGTTAATTGACCATGGGTGTCTGGGTTTATTTTTGGGTTCTCTATTCTATTCCATTGGTCTGTATGTCTGTTTCTTTATCAGTACCAAACTGTCTTAATTACTGTAGCTTTGTAATATTGCCTGACATCTGGGAGAGTTATGCCTCCTGCTTGGGTTTTTTTTTTTCCTCCCTCAAGATTGCTTTGGCAATTCTGAGACAGTGTCAGAGACAAATGCCAGAGATAATGCCAGGTCCTTAATCTGCTGTACCATAGTGGGAACTCCTAAAATAAAATTTTTAAAAAATTTTTAAATAAATGAAAAAGGTTTTAAATTTTAATGTTGACTTCTCTTGTCTACTATATCTCCCATTTCTTTGTTTCTGTAGATTTAAAACTTCTCCCCCTTATTTTTTGTATGATTTTTAGTTTTTCTATTATAGTTGATTTACAATGCCCATTATGTTGTTTTTGTCAAATTTAGGAATTAGTAGAGATATGGCCATTGATTAAATGACAAGATAATTTTGTTGTTGTTGTTGTTGTAAGATAATTTTTTGAAAAGGATCTTAGAACATAAACCCATAAACAGTGGGGTCAAGAAGACACTGACAGGAATAGGTAGCCTGCCAATGAGAGACCTCTCGGGCATTGTAACTAGACATCTCAGCTCCATATCAGACAATATCTTGTGGAATTTATTCACTTGTGTGTTCAGTAGGTATTGATCACCTGCCATGTACCAGGCATCCCTCTAGACTCCTGGATCTTGCATTCTGATGTGAGATATGACAACCAATAAGTTAACAAATAAAAAGGCAATATGTTAATGAGAAGTGCTCCAGAAAGTCAAATAGGGTTGTGTGTTAAGGCGTAAATATAGAAACTTTTCTGGGAGGTCCCTGGTGGCCTCGTGGTTAAGGATCCAGTGTTGTCACTGCTATAGTTCAAGTCACTGATGTGGCAAAGGTTTGATCCCTGACCCAGGAAATTCTGCATGCTATGGGCATGGCCAAAAAAAAAGAAAGAAAGAAAGAAAAAAGAAACTGCTCTGCTCATAATTTTTTTAACTCAATGAATTTTATTATATTTATAGTTGTGCAACGATCATCACAACCCAATTTTACAGCATTTCCATCCCAAACCCCCAGCCCATCCCTCTGCTCATAGAATATTAAAAGTAGGAGTTCCCATCGTGGCTCAGTGGTTAGTGAACCCTACTAGCATCCATAAGGATGTGGGTTTGATCCCTGACCTCACTCAGCGGGTTAAGGATCCATCGTTGCCATGAGCTGTGGTGTAGGTCACAAATGCCACTGGGATCTGGCTCAGATCCCACGTTGCTGTGGCTCTGGCGTAGGCGGGCAGCTACAGCTCCAATTAGACCCCTAGCCTGGGAACCTCCCATATGCCACGGGGGCGGCCCAAGAAATGGCAAAAAGACAAAAAAAAAAGTAGAAGGGGCTTTGGAGTCCAATTTCCTCATCTTAAGAAAGAGGAAATTCAGGTATGGTGAGGGGAAGGGATCTTCCCAGTGTCACACCAGCACCAAGGTCTCCCATGTCCTGCTCCTGCTTGCTTCCCAGTATTAATCACTATGCAGTTGAGGGACCTTCACTGACCGCAGGCCGCCCTCCACCCCAGCACCATGGAAGACAACTAAACCAGTCAGCAGCAGTCCCAGCTCCAGAAAACAAAGATAAAGCAAATCATCAGTTTTAGACTTGTTTGGACCTGGCAGCTCCACAGGCGATCAATGTGCAAATTGAAGATGACCCAGAGGTCCCCAGCAGTGTCCCTCAAATGCCCAGACAGAGTGTCACTCCTCTGCCTCAAAACATTAACAAAAGAGGGAGTTCTTGTTGTGGCGTAGCAGAAATGAATCCAACTAGTATCCACGAGGATACAGGTTCAATCCCTGGCCTCACTCAGTGGGTTGGGGAACCAGCATTGCCATGAGCTGTGGTGTAGGCTGGTAGCTACAGCTCCAATTCAACCCCCTGCAGATGCAGCCCTAAAACAACAACAGCAGCAAAAAAAGTTAACAGAAAGAACTGAGAGGAATTCCCTGATGGTCTAGCACTTTGACCACTGTAGCCTGCGTTCAATCCCTGGTCTGGAAACTGAGATCCCATATTAAGCCACTGCATGCTACACGCCAATATAATAAATAAATAAAAAGATAAAAACAGAACCCCAAACTCCAGTAAAGGGACCCAGTTTCAGGAGAGCTCATCTGGGTTTCACCTCAGTGTGGGGGCAGAGGTTGACAGGGACAGATTGTGAAGCCTCTACACTGAGGCATCCACAGCAGCTTTCCTGAAGCTCCCACAGTGGTCCTGGAGCAAAGCTGGGAACTATCCATCCATCCACCATCCTGAAAGTATTATGCCTCCTAGGAATATTTGCATTTTTTCCCCATTACATTGTTGACTTGTCTTATAACAAGTTGTTATTGTTGTTGTCTTTGTTACTTTCATTATAAATGACTGAGGTAGAGAATATTGGGCAATAGTGGAAATTAGCAAAGGGGGGTAGGAATTACCCAGATTCCCCACAACAAAGCCCAATCTTAACATATTGATGAATTTCCTTCCCGTTAGTTTCCTCTGAATAGAGTCGTGAAGTTGTTGATTACGTTCTTCACACAGTTATATAAACAACTTTATATCCTGTCTTTTTTTCCTTTTTTGCTCTGGATGCAATAAGCAATCTGTCAGCTATTATAAAGCATCGTAACTATCTAGTGGCTGCATAATTAAGTGTTCACCTAGTGGATGTATCATAATCATAGAACCGTTTCCTTCCTGTTAGATTTGTATATTCTAGTGTTAGGGGCTTTTCAGTGTTGTCATTGTGAAATTTTTCTCATTAAAAAATAGTGTTGTGAACATTTTCATGCTTAAAGTCAGAGGAATACAGCGGTCTGTCATCAGTATGATGCTTCTGTCTTTCTGCTTGGAAGGGAATCGTAAATATGGTCCGCTTTGAGGCATCTCATGGTCAGGGACATGACATAATGAAATGAAATTAATCTCTGATGGTGGGCTCCAGTCATTGGCAGCAGTTGCAGGGGGTGTTGGCGGGAGAAGGACAATTTTGAATAGGAGTTGGCAGGCCTTCCCAGTACCCTTTAAACTGTACCAAGTAGACACCTTCTAGCTTCACATGGTCTAGATCAGCTTTGCCTCCTGAGTTGCTGTTCACATGCAGATGTCAGTTCACAGACGTCTAGCCTGGCACTGCCTGAGTGTTGATGAAGGATTAGATGGAGGGAGTTGGAGGGCAGGCAGCCAGGAGAGCAGAAGGTCTGACTTATTTGATGGGTGCTCTTGAGCAGGATTCCTTATCTGTCAGGGCATCAGATCCAAGAGCTTGGGAAAGCCGTGTGGGAAATGGATGTCCACAGTCATCAGCAGGCTTGGGTGGCAGGTGTTGTGCTCATTAGGCTCATGGGGAAGGAGAACCTCTTCAGATAGAGGCTTCATGGAAAGCAAGGCAGAATGAAAAGGCAGGGAGTTCCCGTTGTGGCAAAGTGGAAATGAATCTGACTAGCATCCATGAGGATGCAGGTTTGATCCCTGGCCTCGCTCAGTGGGTTAAGGATCCAGCTGTGATGTGGCTGTGGCCAGCAGCTATAGCTCTGATTTGACCCCTACCCTGGGAATCTCCATATGCCTCGATTGTGGCCCTAAAAAGACACAATCAGGTATGATGTGACCAGAATGACTGCCATTAAAAAAAAAAAAAAAAAGCTTATTACTCACAGTTCCCAAGAGGAGGGGGCACATGCCCTGAGGGGCGCGTGGGGAAGCACCAGGGTCAGTCAGGAGGCAGAGGGAGCAGAAGGAAAATGTGGACTGGAGCCTTTATTGGTTTACAAGGGAGGGAAGAGGTGAGGCGAGTTAAGCAGGCTTAGGATTCGTGTAGTTTAAATGATTTCGGGGAGAGCGTAGGAGCTGTCCTGAATTGTCTGGTACTTGGCCCCTTGGTGACTAGGGCAGGGGAAGAGGTGGCCTTGAGATGAGAGTCCAAGACAGGAGGTAGCTGGGGGTATGAGCTCTGGAATGATTGATTTGTGTATAAAAGATGTACTCCTGGGTGGGATGTTAGCCATTTCTAGGAATTAGCTAACCCTGGGAGGGAAGTCTCTCCCCAGTCAGAGGGGCTCAAGATGCCAAGCAGCAAGGACCCAGAAAATAAGGAAACATAGTTAATATAAGAACTATCTGAAGGAGTGATGGCTGAGAATTTTCCAAATTAAGGACAAACCCCCAAACCACAGATCCAAGAAGCTCACAAAATACCAATTGGGATAAATGCCAAAAAGCTACATGTATGCATATCAAACTACAAAAATCAAACAAGAAAGCTATCAGGAGAAAGAAAATTTTACCTATAGAAAATTTACCTATAGAAAACGTAGAAAAAGAAAGTGATAGGTTCCCTGGAGGACGGAGACAGACCCCACACCCCGAATGGGACTGTTGACCTCGGAGACCCGCTGTGAACATGGGTTCAGCCCAGCACAAGACCTACACCCTTTCCCAGAATGTGGAGCATAGATTAACCACCGACAAGGATTAACTGCCTTCTGTCACCGGCTCGACCACCTACCCCTCCCCACCTACTGCTCCCTTGGCCTTCCCTCCTCCTTCTTTGTCATTCCTGCCACATGTTTCTGCCATGAACTCCAGCCACATGTCCTTTATAAGCTTAGCACCTCTTCACAGTCACAGCTGGCACCATCTTGAGCTCAGCCCGTGCCCCTCTGATGCCTTAATAAATCTCTTTTTTGCTTTACCAAAAAAAAAAAAAAAAGGATAAAAAGGATCCAGCTGTGAGTTGTGGTGTAGGTCGCAGACACGACTCAGATCCCGCCTTGCTGTGGCTGTGGTATAGGGCGGCAGCCATGGCTCCGATTAGACCCCTAGCCTGGGAACCTCCATATGCCATGGGTGCAGCCCTAAAAAGCAAAAAAAAAAAAAAAAAGGGCAGGAGAGAGTCTTAATTTTCCATTAGTGAATCTGGGGTCCCACCACCCCCTTTTTTTTAATAGAAAAAGCACGTGTGCTGACTTGGAGAACCCTGAAAGGTGTCTGCATTCCCTAGAGAGCTGGGGCTAGTTCTTCTAGTTGGTCGGAGTCAGGGCAAGACTCCATTAAGACTTTTTTTAAAAGAAAAAAGTATTCATTTATGTAATAATGCATGACATAATAATTATGTGATAATTCATTACATAATCATTACATAACAATTTATAGACCTATGTACATCTAGTACAATCTATTCCCAGACAAATTTTTAATCAAATTGATTTCTCTTTCCTATTTCTTCTCCATTCCCAACTTTCCCTTGAAAATTTAAATAACAATAACTAATTAATACTGCTAGAATTTACTTTTAAACCAACATTCGGAAAGCTAACTCCGCTCAAGGCAGTGTCCTAAGTGCTTTAAAAGTATTTTTAAAGTATTACCTCATCTAACACTTTAAAAGTATTGTCTCATTTAATCTTTATAGCAACCTATGAAGTAGGTGATTACCCCCATTCTACAGACGAGCAAACTGAGGCCAAGATGTTTAATAACTTGCCCCTGGTCCCACAGCTGGTGAGGGGCTGCAGAGCCCCTGCCCTTACCACTAGGCGATGCTGCCTGGGGAGAATTGGGTTAGCGGAACACACAGAAGGAGAGGCCCTGAAGTGACCACAGTGGAATGCTGGGTGGGGTACAGCCGTACATTTCTGAATGTCACTGGAAACCCTGCAGGGAACAATCATGTTCTATGATGTGGGAAAGCTCATGAAGTAATCCAGCTCACACTGTGTACACAAGAAGGAGATTCGGTTAATCTCCAAGTGGTAACCAAGCAAAAATGAACCAAAATGAAAGCAATAGTTTCTGGCGAATATGAGCAAGAACCAAGGGCGGTTCTCAAGTCTCCTGTGGCATGTAGTGACATATGCTGGAAAGGAGGCGACATGGTGGTCACAGAGGAGCAGAAGGACTGTGAGGCCCTGAGGTGCTCCTCCTGTCCTCTGGGAAGCATCGCAGAGGATGGAGGATGGAAACCTGCCCTCCAGGGATTAGCAGGAGGGGAACCACTCCTTTTTTTTTTTTTTTTGTCTTTTTGCTATTTCTTTGGGCCGCTTCTGCGGCATATGGAGGTTCCCAGGCTAGGGGTCTAATTGGAGCTGTAGCCACAGGCCTACGCCAGAGCCACAGCAACACGAGATCCGAGCCGAGTCTGCAACCTACACCACAGCTCATGGCAACGCCGGATCGTTAACCCACTGAGCAAGGGCAGGGACTGAACCCGCAACCTCATGGTTCCTAGTCGGATTCGTTAACCACTGCGCCACGACGGGAACTCCCAGAACCACTCCTTTGAGAATGGCTATACACAGAAAGGAGGAGGCTGTGAAAGGAAGGGAAAGAATCAGACACTGGCTCAGGGACAATGGCAGGAGATGCAGGAGGCAGTTGGCATCCAAGAGGTTTAGCAGGCCTCACCCAGAGACTCACGCCATGGCCAGACTGCACCTGATTCCTGGAGTCGGGGACACTGTGAAGGGAGAAAGGTGAGAGATTACAGAAAAGGGGTTCAAGGTCAGAGAAGACTCCAACACACCTGAGCTCATGCTGAGCCTGTGCTGTCAGCTCAAGGTTTCCAGCATTTCTCCCACAGGAATAAGCTTGGGTTTAGAATCTGGAGCAGGATCAAACTCCTAGCTTGGAGGTTAAGCATCCACTGCAGAGAGTTTAAAAATATACAGTAAAACTACAATGTGGCCTTCAAGTATTGAACAGGGTATGGTCACCCTTCCTGGTGTCCATCGAGTCACCTCTGACCTCTGAGGTGGTGGGAAATGGGGCTAAGAACGCCCATCACATGAGAAGGTTGTTCATTAAGAGGGTAACCAATGACCTGGTGGAAGAGACCCAATGTACATCATGAAAAGACCAAAAGAATAGGCTACTGAGGGGTCATCTGAGAGAAACAGGGACCCTGCCAACAGAGAGAAAAGTCGAGTTTTTAATGCTTCTGTCAGTAAAAAGGGTCTTCACAGCAAGGCATGCTTCTCTCTTGAGAACTATTTAAAGAGAGCATCTGATCCTGGCTTTGTCTTTTTGTTGTTGTTGTTGGTATTAACCATTTCCTTTATCTTTGGTTGTTATTATTTTCTTATGTGCTTTTGTTCCCCCCAAGGAATATATTTTCTTCCTTTTTACATTATTGGATAGTGAAATAAATTTAGAAAATGAACACATATGAACCCAACTAAAAGGCACCTTTACTTGTGAATTTGGAAAATCTTTGTAATATAAAACTTAGATTGAGATTAGAACTCAGTGCACCTTCAAAACTATCTTGTCCAGGTGAGGGTAGCTCTCTTGATCCTCTACAGCAGCTGGTTTTCAATAGATGAGTATTTATTATTGAGTGAAGGTTTAAATGTCCTAGCCTACCTCGTTCATCCAAATAATCAAATCAGTGTTTAAAACTTGGGATTACCGGAGTTCCTGTTGGAGCTCAGCAGAAACAAACCTGACTAGGTTGCAGGTTCGATTCCTGGCCCTGCTCAGTGGGTTAAGGATCCCACATTGTCATGAGCTGTGGTATAGGTTACAGACACAGCTGGGGTCCTGCATTGCTGTGGCTGTGGCTGTGGCAACTTCCATATGTCATAGGTGCGTGCAGCCCTTAAAAAGCAAAAAAAAAAAAAAAAAAGAAGTATTATGATGGTAAAAGAGCTCTTATATAAGTCTTTTTTTGTGGATGTGTGTTGTCTTTTTTTCATTTTTTAAAGTTTTATTGAAGCATAGTTGATTTTCAATTTTGTGATAATTTCTGCTGTGCAACAAAGTGATTCTGCTATGCATGTACATGCATTGAGAAGAATCTGAAATAGCTTTGTCTTCCTTGAGGATGAGCATAACTCAGCTCATTGGGGAGCAGGATATCTGATGTGCAGGGAAAGTCAGCAAGCTGCCTGCTGTCAGGGCTATAGGGGGTGACTTCAGAGGGAAGCCTGCAGGTGAAGGAGGGTGAGGTTGAGGTAAGACAGTCCTGACGGATAGACGGCTGGCAGCAGGGGGAAGAGCAGGCAGTTAAAGCATGCAGAGAAGGGCCAGGGTACCAAGGGGAACCAGGACATCCATCCCATATTTGACCCATAATGAGTTTGGCTGGATTAGAGCTTGAGCACTACAGAAATGCCCATCCATCCCCTTCCACTTCCTACCTGGTCTGTGGACTGGGCAGCCTTCGGGAGGCAAACATCACCACCTAGTGGTGTTTCTCCTGAAACTGGATTTTTGAACTGAAGAAGCACACAGCCAGGCTCTATCCTCTCCTGCCCCCACCTTGGCCCCCCTTACCTGCCCATGGGTAAATCTGACTGTAACTCATCCAAAGGGTGGTGGGCCTTGTGTCTCATGACCCGCTGGACTGTTTGCAGCTGAGCCTCAGGCTCCCCTCTGTTTTGCCTCAAAGTCTGCAGAGGGCCACACCCCTCCCCAGAAAGGGGGCAGGTTACATTTCAGGCCCCATTCACCCTGGACCCCAGCACACATTTCACCCTCCATAGAGGCATAGAAGCTCAGGGACAGAACTTCTCAGAGTTAAGGAAATTTCCTCGTCACCTAGCCTAGCATCCTGCAGATGATCCGTTAGTGGAAAGTAGAATCAATTTAGTGGGCTGCCACTAACAACTGAGAAAAAAAAACTAAAGAGAATATCAGGGTAAAATGTGTGTGTCAGTGATACAGTCATTCCTCTGCAGTGTAGACTGGTCGAGACATACATTGCAACCCCAAAAGTTTAAGAGACCTAATGTAGGTCAAGCAAACCCTGAGAGGCCCAATAGCTCAGACCATTAATTTCTTCTCTCCACCTGCCTCCCCCCCCTTCCAACTACAAATATACCTAAGTATATGTGCTTCATTTGCCCTGTGGTATATGGTTTAAGGAGCATGGGATTTGCTGCCCAGGTCTGGCTTCGAGCCCAGCTGAATGACTATGGAAAACCGTCTAGCCACTATTTCCCACACAGTCAACCAGGGACCCCTTTTCAGAATTATGAGTTTCAGAGGTAGGGGAAGTTCCTTGTTAAAAATATGCATTTCTTGGGAGTTCCCATTGTGACACAGCGGAAACAAATCTGGCTAGTATCCATGAGGATGTGGGTTTGATCCCTGGCCTTGCTCAGGGGGTCAGGGATCCAGAGTTGCCATGAGCTGTGGTGTAGGTCGCAGATGCGACTCAGACCCTGCATTGCTGTGGCTGTGGAGCAAGGTGGCAGCTGTAGCTCCAATTCAACCCCTAGCCTGAGAACTGCCATATATATACCATGGGTGTGTGTGTGTGTGTATATACACACACACTTCCATATATATACCATATACCATGGGTGCAGTCCTAAAAAGCAAAAAAAAAAAAAAAAAAATTTCTGAACCCTAACCCAGGCCTCCCGAATCGTAATCTGTGACTGGGGGCTGGAGCTAGGGAGGGGCCAGTTAGGCCACCAGCAATTTTGATAACCCCCTAGGTGACTTTGACACATACTCAATGTTCCAACCACAGATCCTGACATTTCTGAGCTTCAGTGTCTTGATCTAAGAGCTGGAGATGGTAATAACCCCTGGTTGTTATGAAGATGGAGCAGATAATTTATGTGAAGGTACTTTACACACTGGAAAAGCCCTCTTCAGACTTGAGGTGTTCCCATCCCACAGCATCCTTCTCTAGATGACATTTAGGGGAGATGGCACTGGGAGAGTGGGGTGGTGGGCTCTGTGTACCTCATGAGACCAGGAAAGTCAAATGGAAAAAATGAACCAAAAGCATGTTTATTTCTTCTCTCTCTTTCCTTCTCCCACCTTCTGCCCTACAGTTTCTCTTGATCTAACCCAGATGGCAGTACCGTGTCCACCTGTGGAAATGTGTTTAGGGTGGGCTCCATGCTCCATGGCTGGTGATGGGGCATATTGTGACCATCAGTCTGATGCATCAGGTTAACCTTTTCAAGCCCACTGCACCATTCAAGTTCCTTTAATAGGAAATCCTCACAGCCCTGAATGCTGAGCTCCTGATCCCAGGGCATATTGTCCGTCCCCTACGTACCACGAGGTTCACTGTGCATACCATTCAGCAGAAGCCTCCCAGAACATGTGTGAAATAGCTACCCAACATATCTGGACGAGTGCAGCAGTGCGGCCGCTGGCACAGACAGTGCAGCCCTGAAGGCTTAGCCCAGAGAGGTGCAGCCTTGCAGGGAGCCGAGAAAATGCAGGGACTCAAAACAAGGACCTTGCCTGACGGCAGAAAAACCTGAAGGCAGGTTCCTAACCAAGGAAGGGAGCTCACCTGAACGGTACAAGCCGAAGGTGGGCCTCTGGTCAGGATGAAAGCCTGCCTGCACAGTACAAGCCGAGGGCAGGTCTCAGGTTACACAGCTCTCACTTTGATGTTGATGGGGAAGAATTGGGGCTTTCCTAGGAAAGCAATTTCCATGTTTGCGCTGGAGAACATGGGTTGTTTCTCGGGTGACCTAGTCTTTCCTGCTGTTTTATTTGTTATTCAGTTTTCCTCAGTCTTTCCTGATTATTTACTTATTATTCTTATTTTCCCGTGGTGATTTGTGATTTAACAAAATTGCAACGAGAATATAATAAAAATTTCATTCTAAAGGACTTTCCCCTATTTAAATCCAACTTAATTAAAAACATAGTGTTTATCTACTAACTAGTTATATAGTAAAGTTTAGAGTTAGGATTTTAATGAGGTTCATAGAAGTTAGACATAATATTATTCTTGACCAAAAGACACCTAGCTATGAGTTATAGAAGCTTTTAAGTGATAGCTGGTTAAGTTGGTTTATATTTTCTTACACTGTCTCCTTGCCATAACACTTTAAAGATAAGCACCAGTCTAAAAACAAGATTTGTGAATGCCAAATTCTTGTGTCCGTGACCTCTTCAACTTGTGGAGACTTGCTGGCCATGGGATGATTTGTACTGAGTCTCCTCCTTTCCACATGATGTATTGTACCTAATTGCCCTTAAATTGTACTCACTAAATTTAGTTAAGACAAAGATGTTAGAACCTGATGTATAGCTGCTATACCATGTAAAAGTTAACCAATGTACTTTTAACACTGTGATGTAATCTGTAGTGAAAAACTGTCTATATAATCAACCACTTATGCCAATAAAATTTGAGCAGTCCAGGCCCTGAAAGAAGGGACAAAGAGGCTGTCTCCATTGCAAAAGCCAACATCCATCCCTCTCCTTTGGGAAAGTGTACACTCCCTGGCTGCTGGAGCTGGCCTCTGGCAACACAGCCTGAAGGAGAGCTCCCTGGAGCTGGTGGGGGCTTTCCCCCTGACCCTTCGAGAACAGGCTGCTGAGCTGGCCCCTGGGCCTCCCACCCCTCCCTCCTCACCCTGCCCCTAAGGGCAGCAGCTCTTCCAAGGAGGCTTTGTGCTGAGTTCTAGAAGAGAAAGGACTAACTAAGGGTTTCCTCGTGGTGAGAGTGAAAGTCTCAGGTTCAACCAATAGAGCATGTTCCTTTCTTGGGGACTCTATGCCTGGTCTTACTGGTTCTGCCCCAGGAGCGGTGCCAGGCCTGGGGGAGGACAGGCTGGAGCCCCAAGGACGGCTCCTAAGAAAGATGTGCCCCTTCTTCTTCTCTTCCTGTCTTCCTGCTCTTCCTCATGGTCCCCAGTGGCCAAGCCAGCAGGAAGCAGAGCTATTCCCCTTCCAGATAAACAGTCTCCTGCTTCTGCCTTTGAGTAGAGGACTTACTCTTTTTTCCTGTCACTAGTGCCTCCATTTTATGCTAATGGCACCAGCGGCGAGGGTGGGGGGGCGGGGGGGGGGGGGGGAGGGGTGGCAAAAGTTGCAGGGCCCAAAAGGAAGGGTGGTGGCCTTTTTCATTATTCCCAATACCAACTTGAATCAAGTGAGTGAGAGTGTTAGCAATGATACCCAGAAGAGTCTGAAGGGTGGCAGTACAGGCAGGCATGGGACACAAGGCAGAACCCTTGGAAGAAGTAAAGGGACATCCTGGGAAAAGAGGTGAAGGAAACAATTAGCTGGAAACTTGGTAAAGAAATTAGGGAAAGGGAGTTCCTGTTGTGGTTCAGCAGGTTAAGAAGGATTTGGGTTCAATCCCTGGCCTCGCTCAGGGGGCTAAGGATCTGGCGTTGCTGCAGTCTGCGGTGTAGGTCACAGATATGGCTTGAATCTGCATTGCTGTGGCTGTGGCTCTGGCATAGCCCTCAGCTGCAGCTCTGATTCAGTCCCTAGCCCGGGGATGCCATGGATGCAGACCTAAAAAAGACCAAAAAAAAAAAAAAAAGAAAGAAGGAAAATAACTCCAACCAAACAAGAAGAAATTGGGAGCAAATTCTGGGCAGGCTGCAGATTGTTACTGCGGCTAGAATGGCTAAGTGATTGAACGACACTTTGTTAATTTCTTGTTTTTTCCTCTTTTCTTTCCTGTTCCCAACTTCCTCTCCCATCTTCTGCCTTCTTTGCACCCTGAACCCCATCTTTTCTGTTTCCCTCCTCTCCTCTGCTCTCATGCCCACTCTGCTCCCACTTACCTGCTCCTCCACCT
The DNA here is from genome assembly GCF_016906955.1 of Phacochoerus africanus. NCBI lineage: Eukaryota > Metazoa > Chordata > Mammalia > Artiodactyla > Suidae > Phacochoerus > Phacochoerus africanus. Next base: position 216,147,353 of record NC_062544.1, on the reverse strand, counting down.
CTGCCTCCTTCCTCCATGTCCTCTTTTACTCTGAACCTACCGCACCCCCAAGCTCTCTGGCGGCTGCGAATTGACCGTGGTCCTCCAGGACTTCAACGCGGGCCACAGTAGCGAGCTGAGCATCCAAGTGGGACAGACCGTGGAGCTGTTGGAGCGGCCGAGCGAGAGACCGGGCTGGTGTCTGGTCCGCACCACGGAGCGGAGCCCCCCCCAGGAGGGCCTGGTCCCCAGCAGCGCCCTGTGCATCTCCCACTCCCGAAGCAGCGTGGAGATGGACTGCTTCTTCCCCTTGGTGAAAGGTAGGGGGAGTTGGGGGTGGGGTTGACAGAGGCCTCTGGGGCGCTGGCCACTCTCACTGAAGAGCAACGTGGCACTTAGCTGTCTCAGGAAGCCGTGCTGATCATGCATGATTTCTCTGGGACCTACTTGTGAAGAGAGCGGGCTGGGAGCTTAAAGAGAAAGAGTTACGGAGGAGTTCCCATCCTGGCAGGGCGACGAATCCGAGTGGTATCCATGAGGATGCAGGTTCGATCCCTGGCCCCTTCAGTGGGTGAGGGATCTGGATTATCCTGAGCTGTGGTGTAGGTAACGGATGCTGCTCGGATCCCATATTGCTATGGCTATGGCATAGGCAGCAGCTGCAGCTTCAGTTTAGACCCCTAGCCTGGGAACTTCCATATGCCAGCCGGGGGTGGCCCTTTAAAAAAAAAAAAAAAGAAAGAAAGAAAGAAAGAGCTATGGAATTGCTGTGTGACTTTGGGAAAATCATTTAACCTTGCTGAGTTGGTCTCATCTTCAAAATGAAGATTGACTTAGATGACGCCTAAGATCTCTTCTAACTCTGCTGCTGAATCACCCAACATCTGGAAAGGTCCTCTTCTGCTCCTGGCCAAAAGCCTAGACTCCTCCTTTCTCCACTGAGCCCCGCCCCTTCACAGCTACTGCAGGCTTCGTGGTCCCCAACCCCCACCCAGGTGCTCATGCCTCACAAAGGACCCAACAAACCCCAGGGGCAGCACACAGCATAACTGAGTCAGATTTGAGCCTCCCCTCAGCCCTACGGGGCTCTGGGACACTCCTTCAGGTGCCTTTGGTAGACAAATCCCTGGAGCCTTGGCTCCTGTTTTACCTAAGTTCTGTGTTCCTGCCATATGCTTGTTTATTCATTTTTTCCTCACACTGGGGAGACTGAACTACTGACAATGGGTGATTCTTCTGGATTCAGTCCAGGTGTCTCTGGATTGGCAGCCTCAGCATCCCCTGGGAACGGTTAGAAATGCAAATTCTCAGACCTCACTCTGGACCTACTGGGCCAGAAATGCTGGGGTCGGGGCCACAAGTCCCCAGGGGACTCCAGTTCACACTCAACTATGGCAGCCACTGGCGAGGAGCTTGAAGTGGCTCGTTTTATATTGAAGAGCAGGCCCAGAGAGTGAGAGACACAGAGTTCTTAGTTCTGAGCTTCATTTTTTAACTGGTCAGTTTACATCAAGGTTTCCATGCAGACCTGTGCTGGATATTTATGGAATGGGAAGAGGGAGGGGGCTGGTTCTGTCCGGAGTCAGGGACAGGAGTCAGCATGGAGACATATTGATCCTACAGAGTAATTAAATTGTGAAATATTTCTGAAATTCCGTCCAGTCCATCGCCAAAGCCTGATTTCCTCCACAAGGTGGCACTAGCAGATTGCATTATTAGCGCTGCCTTCCTCTTCCATGGGCCTCTCAGGGGTTTTTTGTCAGGGGAATGGCCCCTAAAACCAGTCTCCTCCGTGTGCACACACACACACACACACACACTTGTGCTCCCCTCTCCCACACCCACTTCTCCCCCTTAACTTTGAAGACTAAGGAGGAATCGTGTCAGGAAATCATATGGACTCTAATTGCAGATGTAGCTCCTCAGCCCTTTGAAGTAGCACCAGAGGAGCTCGTGATAGCAGGGAAGGGAAAAGCAGGGCATCCCAGGAGTATGGTTTTGTTTGGAGTCTCACCAGGGGGAAAATGGGCCACAAAGGGGTTAGAATTGTGCGAGTGAAATGAAACAATATATACAAAACATTAGAACAGTGCCTGGCACTCAGTCCATCTTAGCTGTCACATTAAGTTATAATATCACTTACCATAGATTATTAAGCAAGAGAACTAAAAACTCCCATCTTCAGAGAAAAACCCTAAAGCAGAAATGTATGAGCCGGGGAGGGCTGAGCAGTCACAGATCTCCAAGGGTGAGGTGGTCCATCAGGAAGGATTTGACTTCAAAGGAAGACTTGAAACTTCTTGCCCTAGGCTGGCCTGCCTGGTCTCTGACTGGGTGCATCCCCTCCCTGACCCACCCCGGATGGGGCTCCCTCCGGTGCAGTTGGCCCATGGAAGTAGGGTGCTCGCGGGGAGAGCCCCTGCCTCTCTCCAGGCCGGCCCGGAGTGTTGGCCTCTTAGCAGAGGTTCGGTAAGCTGTTCCTTCTCCCATCCAGCTGGCTGCCTGCTGGCCCTCTGGCCTTCTCCTCCCTGAGAGGGATGGTCCCCAGTGGGCACTCCACCTTCTAAGTTATGCCCGATAAGACGTTCTTCTGGAGGCTGTGGAACAGGACAGGGCCTCCTCCAACGTCACTGGAGGTCAGGATCCATGGCTTTTTCGATCCTCAGAAGGCAACGGGTCCTCTGAACCTTTGCGAGAGCATCAGGCCGGTGCTCCTTTGGGCTGTGAGAAGCAGGGAAGTGTCTGTGTGATGTGCTGAGGGCCGTGTGAGTGCTCAGGCCACAGCTGCCACCCCCAGAAACAGAGGCAAAAGAACCCTGCATTGTCAGCCCCCCTGGACTGGGGCTCTCAACCCTGGCTGCCTAGAATCCCCTGGAAGCTTGACCAAATGACAAGGCCCAGGCCCTGCCTAGAGCAAGGGGGGGTCAGTTTGCAGAATGGGCCTCAGAGTCAGAGGGTTCTAAATGTTCCTCAGGTGAATGCAAGGGACTGCAGGGTTGAGAACCACTGCACCAGCTAGTTTCCTCTCTTGCAGGGGCACCTTCAGGCATAGGAAAGCAAGGTGACTTCCCTGAAGCCACAGGGGGACTTGGTGGCAGAGCTGGAGGAGAGCCATGGCTCCCACCTCCTTGCCCGGTGCTCTGCCTCACACACTCTGCCTGCGGGGCTTCCTTGTAGCTGTGGGCCCTTCTCCAGTCTTTCCCTCCTGTGCCTTCTCAGGAGACAGTGGCTGCTTGTTTCCTCTTGATATGCCTGTGGCAGGACTGATGACAGGCCTGCGCGACAACGTGGGGCAGCTGCCTTTCCTGTTACTTTACTGCCCTGGTGACATTGTAGAGCTTCTCTCAGGGGTTGGGCCCTGTGGGACCCAGGCATTCCTCCTCCTAATCCCCTCGCACTTTCTCAGCAGTAAGTGGCGAGGCAGTGCCTCCCAAGGAACAAAGACTGTGTGGCGGTGGTTTCAATTCTGGTTGCATCTTAGAACCACCTGGAGGAGACTTTAAGAAACATTGATACCTCACACCCCACCCCAAACCAATTAATTCAGAGCCACCAAGGGAGTGGGCATCAGTATTTTTTTAAGTTCCTTGATAATTTGAATGTTCCATGAAGATTGAGAGTCACTACTTTGAGGGTTTGGCCCCCAGGCTTCAGAGGTATTTACGGATCCACTGGAAGGGATTCATAGACAGTTATATGAAGAACTACAACTCATCCACAGAGAAACAGTTCCATTTTAAAATGGACAAAGGGGAGTTTCTGCTTTGACACAGTGGGTTAAGAATCCAACAGCAGCCTCTCCAGTTGCAAGGAGCTGTGGGTTTGATCCCCAGCCCAGCACAATGGTTTAAGGATCCAGCATTGCTGCAGCTGTGGCATAGGTTGCAGGTGCGGCTCAGATTCAGTCCCTGGCCTGGGAACTTCCATATGTCGTGGGTGCAGCCACAAAATAAAATCAAATGGACAAAGAACTTGAATAGACATTTCTCCAAAGAAGATACACAAATGCCAATGAGCCCGTGGAAAGACAGGCAACAACATCCCAGGTCATGAGGGAACTGAAAATCAGTACTGCAGTGAGAAACCTCTTTATCCCCATCAGGAAGGCTGGTATTTTTTTCACAAGCCACAGAAAATAACAGGTGTGGGTGAGGCTGCAGACACATTGGAAACTCTGGCGCCCCAATGGTGGAAAAGTAAAATGGTAGAGTGCTGCAGCAAACAGTATGGGATCCCTCAAAAAATTAAACACAGAATTACTATATGAGCCAGCAATTGCCCTGCTGGGTGTATATCCCAAAGAATTGAAAGCAGGGACTCCAAGATACATTGGTACTGCCATGTTCATAGCAAAGGTAGAAGTAGCCCAGATGTCCATCAACCAATGCCTGGGTGAACAAAATGTGGCATACACATACAGTGGGCTGTTGTTTAGTCTTAAAACAGAAGGTAAATCTGACACACGCTGCAACATGGATGAACTTTGCAGACATTATATGCTAAGTGAAATAAGCCAGACGCAAAAGGACAGATACAGTATGATCCCACCATGTGAGGCAGCTCCATAGCAGCCAAATTCATAGATAGAAAATGAAGTGGGGGAGTTCCCGTCGTGGCTCAGCGGTTAGCGAATCCGACTAGGAACCATGAGGGTTCGATCCCTGGCCTAGCTCAGTGGGTTAAAGATCCAGCGTTGCCATGAGCTGTGGTGTAGGTCACAGACTCGGCTTGGATCCTGTGTTGCTGTGTCTCTGGTGTAGGCCGGCAGCTACAGCTCTAATTAGACCCCTAGCCTGGGAACCTCCATATGCTGCTGGTGCAGCCCTAGAAAAGGCACAAAGACAAAAAAAGAAAAAAGAAAATGAAGTGGTGGTTGCCAGTGGCTGGAAGGAGGGGAAGAATGTGGACATCCTTTGAAATTCAGAACTCACCCCTTCAGAAAACAAAATTATGGGTGGAAGTATGATGAACAAGGATGGGAATAGATTTCTATGCTAGTCTACACAATTTTATTTAAGGATAACACAGCTAAGGAATTCCCTGGTGGCCTAGTGGTTAAGAACTCAGCGTTGTCCCTGCTGTGGCTCAGGTTACTGATGTGGCTTGGGTTCAGTCCCTGGCCCAGGAACTTCCACATGCCATAGACTCAGGCAGAAAAAACAATTATAATAACTGAACATAGCATGTGTGCAATGAAAAAATAGTGATAAGGTTGCTTTCAAAAATCACTGTTGGGAGTTCCCGTCGTGGCGCAGTGGTTAACGAATCTGACTAGGAACCATGAGGTTGCAGGTTCGGTCCCTGCCCTTGCTCAGTGGGTTAACGATCCGGCGTTGCCGTGAGCTGTGGTGTAGGTTGCAGACGCGGTTTGGATCCCGCGTTGCTGTGGCTCTGGCGTAGGCCAGTGGCTACAGCTCCGATTCAACCCCTAGCCTGGGAACCTCCATATGCCGCGGGAGCGGCCCAAGAAATAGTAACAACAACAAAAGACAAAAAAAAAAACATCACTGTTGGATTAAGAATAACTAAAACCCCAAAATAATGCATTTGAATGAGAAATGTAATTGAGTGCTGATACTTCCTAGAGAAAAGTGTGTTTTAAGATAGATGGAGATATATTTGTGGAGACTCTAAAAGGAGCTCCTAGTCATTTTTCAGAATTATAAAAGATTAGAATTAAAGCTCTCTCTTTCTATAATTGAATAAAATTGATTCGATTTCATTTCACTTCAGAAAATTGAATTTTCTGGGTTCCTCGGATCTGAGAATTGAAAAGCACCTTGGAAGTCTTCTGGCTCACTCTGTCCCCTAGTGTAGGACCCTCCTCTTGAAATGTCTCTGTTGGGTGCCAACCAGGCATTCCTTGCTCACTCCCAGTGGTGGGGAGCTTATTACTTCTAGAAGAAGCCTGTTGCATTTGAGTGCAGTTCTGATGGTTAGAAAAGTCCTCTTGCTCAGTTCTGAGCTCCAGATCCTTCTTGCCCATCCCTCCTCCTATTCTCTCCTCCCTAGCTCACCCTGGAAACCACCAGTCCCAATTCTCATTTTCCATCTCCTTCTCATCTCTATCTAGAACAACGTAATTTGATTTGCATGTACAATGATAGACTCCTCTTTCCTAAGGGACCATTTAATAAGAGCCTAGCGATTTCTCTATGTATCTTTTATTTCCTTAGTGCAAAACAAAACATTTTGAATTAAATTCAACAATCCTAATTCTAGGGTGGTTATTTGTGTGTAGGGTTTTTTTTTTAAATTGAAGTAAAGTTGACTTACAATATTGTGTTAGTTTCAGGTGTACAGCAGAGCGATTCTCTTATGTACATACTTTTCCAAATTTTTTTCCATTATATGTTATTACAAGATACTGAAAATAGTTCCCTGTGCTAATACAGTAGGTCCTTGGTAACCAAAAGTTTGTTTTTGGATCGTGAGTCTATTTCTGTTTTGTAAATAAGTACATTTGGATCTCTTTTTTTTTTTTTCAGATTCCACATACAAGTGATATCATATGATATTTGTCTTTGACTTCACTTTGTATGATAATCTCTAGGTCCCTCCATGTTGTTGCAAGTGACATCATTTCATTCTTTTTTATGGCTGAGTAATAGCCCATTGTGTATATGTACCACATCTTTTTTATCTATTCATCTGCTCATGGACATTAAGGTTGCTTCCATGTCTTAGCTATTGTAAATAGTGCTGCTGTGAACACTGGGGAGCATGTATCTTCCTGAATTAGAGTTTTTAGTCTTTTCCGGATATATGCCCAGGAGTGGGATTGTTCAATCACATGGCAGCTCTCTTCGTTTCTTAAGGAAACTCCATACTGTGTATCCCTGCGTATCGGTGACCCTGGTCTCTCACTCACACACCTCTGATCTCATCTCCTTTTCTCCGGGCTCAGGACTTAGTGGGAACTGCCTTCCCCTTTGAGGCTCTTTACAGGCTGGTCTTTGTTCCCGGTTATTCCCTACTGTCATTCAGATTGTTACTTGTTCTAATATAGCATTTTTGGAGTTCCCATTGTTTAGTATACCTGAGGACGCAGGTTCGATCCCTGCCCTCGCTCAGTGGGTTCAGAATCCGGCACTGCCGTGAGCTGAGGTGTAGGTCGAAGATGTGGTTCAGATCCCCGTGTTGCTGTGGCTGTGGTGTAGGCCGGCAGCTGTGGCTCCAATTCATCCCCTAGCCTGGGAACTGCCATATGCTGTGGGTGCAGCCCTAAAGAGACAAAAAAGAAAAAAGACAGGCTGTGGAATGAGTAGAAAGTCAATTAATATTGGTTTCTGCATCTGCAAGGGAAGCAGATAAAAATACCCATCTCTCAGAGTTACTGGGAGGCTCAGAGGTGGCACTGCTAAGTAAAAGTGCTTTTCAACTCTGAGGTTGGTCTTTTGTTATGGGCAGAGGCTAATTATTTAGAGTAAAACAGAAATGACCCTGTGATGCACAGGACTTTATGTGTGTATGTAGTAGGCATACGATGTCATGATGAGAGGTGTGGCGTAACTAAGAGTCTTGAGGTGGAAGACCTGGGTCTGGATCCCACCTAAGCCAATGAGTGGTGGATAACCCTGGACAAGATTGTAAGTATCTTGGAGTTCCCACTGTGGCACAGTGGGTTAAGGATCTGGTGTTGTCTCTGTGGCAGTGCAGGTTTGATCCCCTGCCCACCACAGCGGGTTAAGGATCTGGCATTGCTGCAGCTACGGCATAGATCTCAGCTGTGGCATGGATTTGATTCCTGGCTCCGGGAACTTCCATATGCCGCGAGCATGGCCAAAAAAAAAGAAAAAAAAATATTTTAAGTATCTTGTATATAACATGGGCAGTAGTGCCCACGTCCCTTGAGGTAGACTTCCAGCTTAGTACCACCCTGGAGACAGTCAGTTGCTGTTACTTTCCCTGCCTGCCCTTTGTCCCAGTTGTGGTACCTCTGTAGGAGTGCCTCCAGGGTATTTCTAGGTGGAACCCTCCCCAGGGCTGCTCAAGGGGGTCAAGGTTCTGTCCCTAGTTCCATCCATGGCATTTGCCAAGACCCAACCACTGTCTCTAGTTTGCACCCGCCCCCTCCCTCAGTTTCCGCTCCTGCCTCGCCGGGGCCCTTTCTGCCGTCTACCAAGAGAAGGTCCACCTGGCTCTGTGATGTCCCAAGAAATAATGGTGTGCCCCTCTCTTCTAACTTTCTTAGGCCCCCTATCCAGAGGGTGGAGATCATCCATGATGTATTTGAGCTGAACATTCAAGCTGCTCCCCAGCTCATACCTCTCCATGCCCTACTCTCTTCCGTGATTAACCTTGGTCATTGAAGGTGACAATCAGACCACACCATAGAGATGGGCTGATCTATGTGGCGGACGGGTGTGCTGAGTGTTGGGGTGGGCATGGACGTGTCCTTCCCTAATTCCGAGATGAGAAGGACAAAGGGAAACTTTATGAAAATCGCTTTATTTTCTTTTTCACTGAATTTCTCCCACTTACCTGCCTATGTTAGGATGGGCCAGACATGGCTCATTAGTTACTGACCACCTGGGAGCCCTCCCAGGGCAGTTTCAGGAAGAGGGAGATACAGTCCCTCTGCCCCCCTTTTTCTTTTCTTCAAAGAATAAGGAAGCAGCACAGTTAGAAGTTGCCCTGAGCCTCCTTTGTTCTGGGAGAGATGTCCTGCCTGGGACCAGCTCCCATCCATCTGACACGATTTAGGAATATCAAAGGACTTGGAATCAAGGCCTCAAAGAGGAAAGTGTCAGGCCAGGCCACATCCCCTTCTAAGTCCACCCCAGTGTGGGGCTGCCTGCGAAGACAACTGACCCAGGAAGGGACATTGCATTATCCAGGGGAGGAACGGATCTCTCTTGGACCCTCTGCAGAGATCTGCCCTTCTCCTTTGTGGAGCCAGCCTGCTGAGTCTTAGCTTATGCCAAACGCCCGATCCAGCAGCATATCTCCCTGCCTTCTGGTGTCCATTGTAAATCTATATAAGGATGTTGCCTCTTATCGTCCAGAGGGGAGGGAGGGTGAGGCTTGAATAGCATCTTTGCTTCTGGGAGCCTCATGAGCCACCTCAGAGCTGATGGAGCTCAGGGCTCAAATGAGAGGCCCAGATTTAATCCCAGAGAAGAGAGGCTGCCACTGACCGAGCTTGATGAGGAGAAGCTGAAGGTAGATGATGGAGGGGAGGTCACTGCAGAAAACAGAAGATCCCTCGGAGAATCAAATGCGGTTCTCTTCCCAGAGCCAGCTAAGCTGAAACCACTTCCCCTCTCGAGAGCAGAGGCTCTAGAAGTGACAACGCTGAACATGAGGCATGGGGAGCCGAGAAGGAGCACTAGGACGGCTGGGAATGTGCCCTCTCTTTCTGCTCAGGGAAGGATAGAGGTGAGAGGACCCAAACGGCCATGAGGAGCAGTCCTTGCAGGCCTCGGCCTGAGGAGCTCCCAGCAGCAGGATTCTGATGCTGTGCAGCCAGACAGAGTGAGTGGTCAGGACCCTCCTCTTCCCGCTTCAATGTCTTCCCCTGTGTCACTCGAACCTTGAAACCCTCCTCCAGGACCCCTGCAGGATCAAAACCAGTCTGAACCCAAACCCTGTGACATGCGTGAGGAGTCTCTCAATTGGCAAGTCTTGCCATGTTTAATACCAGCTCCCTGTCCTGCCCGGGAGCAGAGAGGCCCTCCACCCATGGAACCTTGTCCTTGCCTTTGGGATGGGACTGGGCTGCCTAGTTTCCCCTGCCTCCCTGGGAAAAGCCGGCCCTGATTTCATGTCCACTTGCTTTACTTTCCATGGGACCCTGTGGCCTCAGGAAGTGTGGGTGCCAGCCTTGGCACACAGGTGGGCACAGAGACCATTTCCAGTGCTGGCTCCTAGCTGCAGGGAGGAGGCCTGGGCTCAGCTCGAAACATTCCCATGGCTCGTGTGTCTCCGGGTCATAACAAAGTCCCCCCTGTGGCTGCCAGGAGGCTCCTGCAGAACCTGCCCCAGAGCCTGTTCTCTGACTTCATCTTAGTTTCCTTCTGCTGCTCTAGCCAATAACCACAGGCTGAGTAGTGGCTTCAAACAATGCACATTTATTCTCTTAGCAGTCTGTAGGTTAGAAGCAGGACATGCTTTTCACTGGACTAAAATCAAGGGTTGGCAGGACTCTGTTTCTTCTGGAGGCTCCAGGGGAGAGACTGTTTCCTCATCTTTTCCAGCTTCTCGAGGCCGCCTGCATCCCTTGGCTTGTGGCCCCTTCCCCCATCTTCAAAGCCAGCAGTGCGGCAACTCTCTGATCCTTCTTCCAAAGTCACATGTCCCTCTGACCACAGAGGGAAAGGGTCTCTGCTCTTAAGGACTCATGTGATTACATGGTGCTCACCAGGATCATCCATCTCATGGCCCTTAACTTAATCACACCTGCAAAGTCTCCTTCCACGTTCTGGGGATTAGGGTGTGGACATCTTTTGGGGGTTGGGCATGCTTCTTTCCACATCCTTGCACCTCCTGACCAGCCTGCTTACCTGAACTCTTTCCCGATGGAGCCATGCTCCCTCCCACCCAGCATCTGTACCTTCTGATCCCTCTGCCTGGAACACTCCAGACCTTGCAGGTCCTCAGATCCCTGGACGGCTGGCCACCACCCTTCCTTCACGGCTCTGCTCATGTCACCTGGTTAGAGCAGTCTTCCCTCACTCCCACCTTCTCCCATTACCCTGTGTACCCCTCTCCCTGCTTACTTTTCTTCATTGCATTGATGTCACTACCTGATATATTCGTAACCTTTATTGTCTATTCGCCCCACTGCCTCCCAGATTCCCCTACAAATGCAGGAATTTTTAAAATTTTGTTCATTACTCTATCCCTCTATCTAGAACAGTGGCTGGCATATAAGAAGTTCCCACAAATATTTATGGAAAGGAAGGGAGGAGTTCCCACTGTGGCTCAGTGGTTAACGAACCTGACTAGCAACCATGAGGACGCGGGTTCGATCCCCGGCCTTGCTAAGTGGGTTAAGGATCTGGCATTGCCCTGAGCTGTGGTGTAGGTCACAGACATGGCTCAGATCCTGCGTTGCTGTGGCTGTGGTGTAGGCCAGTGGCTACAGCTCCAATTCGACCCCTATCCTGGGAACCTCCATATGCTGCAGGTGCGGCCCAAAAAAGACAAAAAGACAAAAAAAAAAGAAAGAAAGAAAGGAAAGGAGGGAAGGAGATAAGAGAAATAAGAGAAGAAATAAGGAAGGGAAGAAGGAAGGAAGGGACGGGGGGGGGTGAGGGGGAGGAAGGCGGACGGACCATGTGTCAAGGAGCAGGCTCAGTGTGCCCTCCGTCCCCTAAGAACTCTAGAGGAAACTGATTAAAGCTTTAGCAGGAGGGCCTGAGGATGGGGATGGGCAATAACATTTTGATGCTAGGAGTTGTGACTGAGAAAGTCTTTGCAATCCTGCTTCCTGGGAAGTCTTCTCTGGGGACCCATGGGCCAAGCAGCTCTCAGGTATTTGGAATGGTTGGAAACTCAGAGCTATAAGGATGGGCAGCATCTTGCACACCCCTCCTATTTTATCGAAATTTTCCAGAGACTGACTTTTATATCAAGACAAAATCCACTCTGCATTTAATGTATCAGAAGCAGCATGTAATGCTACTTCTGCCTACGTGAGGAAAGGGGGCGCTGACAGTGGGAATGAAGACACCAGCCTTGCTGTGGACACTTAGCAAGCCTTCAGCCAAAGTGATAGACAGGCCCTTCTCACTGCTCTACTTTGGGAACACTTTGACCTACTTAGAAGCGAGCCTGGGGAAGTAGATACAACCTGGAGTGGTTTGTTTTTAGCAACTCCAACTGCAGTCGTCTTTCACTTTGATAAATAGCTTGTCTCCTCCCAAGCTCGGATCTCCAGGAACCTATCCTGGTGGCCCGTAGCTCCACCTCACTGTCTCCCAGAAGAGCATGGACACTGGCTGCTCTGGGAAGACACCTCGGTCCTTGGTGAAACCCACGGCCTTCTCACCATCACCTGGACCACCCTTACCTGGGGCTTGGTTCAGACCCGATGGTGATCGGCGATACCTCCTTCCTGAAAACCAGAGGATGATTGGCAGGGCAAGCTGGGGCTTAACTTTTTCAGCAGGAGGCAGACAGGTGACACCTGGGGCAGGCACAGAGGGACAGAGGGACACATTTGCAGGGCATAGTTGAAAATGGAGAGGAAGAGCTGCCTAGTGATCTAGTCCCTGGCGTCTAGGAGCTGCCACCAGGGGGATGGAGGCACCCACAGGGCCCGCAGTGGTGCCATGCTTAGACCACATCAACAGGCGTAATTAGGGGAAGAGAGTACTATGCAGAATGCTGGCAACCATGCTTTATTTTTGTAAACCTTGCTATTTTAATAACACATATAACCTGGCAGTGGTCATCCACGTGGACATTATATAATTTTGAAAGACATAATTGGAGTTCAAATTAAATATAAAAGCAATGTACGTGTTTCTGGTCACTGATGATTATGATCTCAGTTCTGCTGCTTTACATAAACATGAAACCTCTACCTTATGTCCAGTCTTGGTCTGTCTCCAGATTCCTTCTTCTGCCACAAAAAAAATGAATGAACTGCTTTCCTAGAACTCCCCCTGTCCTTTGTCTTTTCTCAGGGAACAGGTGTTGTTCAGTTTATATTTCTCATATGCTTCCCATGTAAATTCCCACGTATAAGTTAGTTTAGTGGCTTGCAGATAGTAGATATTCAAAAACCAACTGTTTGTTGAATAAATGATCAGTTCTTTGGCAAGACCCTTAGAATTTAGGCCACAGTCACAAGTAGAAGCCAGGACTGAATAATTTGGGGACGATTAGGAGCCACCCTGGTATCAGGCATCAGGCAGTTCACAGGCCAGAAATCTACAGGGAGATGCGGTTAGGTAACTGGAGAGCGTAGCAGGCCGTGGGAGAATGAGTCAAAGCCCCAGCTGTAAGAGTTTGAGAAAGTGAAAATGTGTGAGTCCAGGTGCTTCCTAAGTGGTGTATTTTCCATGCAGGAGCTAATCCCATAGTCCCAAGGTCCACGGTCCTTAGCCCTCGTTTTGCGTTGAAATCACTTGCAGAGCTTCTTCAGGACTCTAGCTAGCACTCTGGCTCACCATCTGGGAGTGGGCGCTGGAAGTGACATTCTCTGCTGGAGGAAAAGGCAGGCAAGTGACTGGTTACGGTGCAGGTGGGGCAGGCAGGCCTGTCCTCTGTGGTCGCCAGAAACCCTGAGCACAGCCTTCACTGGGCAGGCCCTGCAGAGGGCATGTCCTGTATTTGGCACTTAAAAAGGTTCTCTAGGCCCGAGAAACAGCAAAGTTGCTGTTCCTCCTGTCACTGGGCTGAGTTCTCATTAGGAAATGTGGATAAATACTGGGATTTTTTTTGGAAAACTCTGTTCCCTGTAAATTCAAGGAGAATAAGTCGAAAGGACAACATTGGACCCGTGTCTCTCGGTGAAAAGGGCAGACGCCTGCGGTCATGGTCCAGTGTTCCTGAAGCCCATGGCTAACCTGGGGCAACAGGGCGTTCCTACTGGTTCCCGATACCAAGCCCAGCACTGTGATATACCCGGCTCAGTGTGTCTGCAGGCTGAGACCAGCAGGAATTCTTTGGGGTTCACTGTTGTGGGGAATGGAGATGAGATAAAATGGACACATAGGGAGGGAGAGAGTGTAATTCATGTAAGATGGACTCTGACTGGAAGCATCATTGAAGACAGACCATGACAAAAATAAGGGGGAGGCTCAAGCATTTGTTTGGAAATTAGGAACACTCTAAAGATATTGCTACAGCTTGGTGGCTCTTAGCCTGAACTTTGGGAGTGGGTGGGGTGGGGTTTGAAAACCTTGAGATTATAGATATTCTGCTGTCTTATGCAAAAAGACGGGGCTCAGATTGAGGTTCCGGGATAGACAGGCTTTGGGGAGAAGTGTATCTAGTTATCCAGGAGATGGCATCCAGTCTCTCTCATTTCATCCTTTCCTCCATGTTGGCTTTATTCTCAGGCAGCTTCTGCCTATGTGGTTATGGCAATACAGTCTCCCACTGCTTCATGTTAACAGGCCACCAACTTAGAAATCTTCTGGGAAGGAATTGTTGCTCTCCCAGGAGTTCTTGCTAAGGGCTCCTGGTTTATGACCTTTGGCTGAAATTGGGTCATGTGCTAAATGTGACCATTCCTGTAGCTGGCTGGCCAAGCCCAGGTCATGGGCCCATCCTTGGAGTGGAGGGTGGACAGAGGGAGGATGTCGACGACATCCAAAAACATGGTCTGAGACTGGAGGAGGGCTGGCTCCTCAAGGAAAAATCAAAGTGCGATTACAAAAAGAGGGGACGTAGCTTGCAGACAGGAGGGGGAAGGTGTAATACACTAGCAGCTCTCAAAGTGTGGGCCCTGTACCCACAGCATCAACATCCTCTGGGAACTGGTAGAAATGCAGATCCTCAGGCCCCACCCCAGACCTGTAGAATTGGAAAATCTGGGAGTAGGACCCAGAAATCTGTGTTTTAACTCAATCTCCCGGAATTCTGATGCCTGCTCAAGTTTGAGAGCTACTACACTATACCATGGTTCTCAAACTGTGCTGCATGTTACAAACACCTGGGGACCTTTAAAAACTCCTGGTGCATGAAATGCCCATTTTGGCGCAACAGGATTGGTGGCATCTTGGGAGTGCCAGGATGCAGGTTTGATCAGCAGCCTGGCACAGTGGGTTAAGGATCTGGCGTTGCCTCAGCTGCAGTTCAGGCCCCAGCCGTGGCTGGGATCTGATCCCTAGCCTGGGAACTCCATGTGCCTCAGGGCAGCCAAAAGACGAAAGAAAGGGGAAAAAAAATTAAAAAAAAACGTGATGCAGCCTCACCCGGAGTGAATTAATCTGAGTCTTGAGAGGAATGGGGAGAGGAAGACCCAGGCATCAATGCTTCTTAAACTTGGTTCCACCCTGGAATCACCTGGAGAAGCTTAAAAACAACAAAAAAGATAAAACTAATGCCTGGAACTTAGAAAAACTTCCCTGATGATTCTAATAAGCATCTGTGTTTAAAAACCATTGCCCTACCATTCCCTCTAAATTGTCCTGAGGACATTACCTTGAAACATCTAGATGCTGGATAGAGGATTCAGGCACCTATTTTGTTAAGTCCTTGAACTCAAAACTTGGTCAAATAGCTAACATTGGTTCCCTTTGCTTTCACACTCACATTGAGTTTATCCTAGTGGCTAGCTCCACAGGGCTGGGATTGTTTTTGTTCGCCAGTGTAGACCCAGTGCCTAGAACATAGTAGACACTCACTAAGCATTTGCGGAATTAATGAATCGGCCTGCAGTCAGTGCCCCAGTGGTGTCTAAGACTTCTTGCTGGGTTGTAGGCATCACTTGTCTCATTCCGAAAGGCACATGAGGATGGCAGTGGGACTCTTGGGTTATGGATGCCTAACCAGTCTCCAGGATGGCCAAAAATGTGCTGACCATATCAACTTGAGGTGAGTAGGTGTTCCTATGGCTTTATGCCTTTTAAGTTGAGAATAGGACGGATTCCTCGGCTGTAAGACCATACCTGATGAATCCTTTTCATGGAGATTAAGACTATTTTAGGGTCTACTGGTACTCTGATTTCTTTTTTTTTTTTAATTTGAGTATAGTTGTACAATATTACAAGTTACAGGTGTACAATATAGTGATTCACACTTTTTAAAGGTTATACCCCACTTATAGTCATTATAAAATATTTGCTATATTCCCTGTGTTGTACAGTATATCTTTGAAGCTTATTTTATATTTAATAGTTTTTGGTACTCTAATTTCCAAAGTAAGGGCTGGGTATTCCTGAGATATCTAATTTAAGCCAAGATGCAAGATGATGTCACCAGCCTCTCGCAAAAAATTATGATGGAAAGATGACCCAGTGTCACCTGAACACAAAGACCCAGACGAAGATTTTTTTTTAGATGTTATTGGGGTGTAGTTGATTCACAGCATTGTGTTAGTTTCTATACCTGATTCACTTTGCTGTACACCTGAAACTAACACAACTTTGAAAATCAATGTTCTTTTTCAGATCAGAGAAAGATTTAAGTAAAAAGGAAACAGGTTAGTCAAGCAATTTTGAAGCATCTTTGAATTCCTATCAGAATGCCTCCAAAGAATTCAAAGAGGTGAATTGGTGGGTAGACCAGATATCCACTGTTGCATCATAGCACATATGTGGTGGATGGCAAGCAAGCAAAGCTCCCTTTTAGAAGTGCTGATGGTCCTGGCCATTTTCTGTTCTGGGCTTGCAAAAACAGCAAAATGAGCGTGGTCCTTGGTGATATGGAAGGAAGAACTAGACAACAGCAGTGGTTGCCACAAGTCATAACCATAACCCAGGATAAATAGAAATATGGTCCTACAGTAATTCAAGCTGGCAAGATGAGACTGACTGATAGTCAGGTTGATCAGTGTCTTCAGGAACCTGGGGTTCGGACTGCATGAGCGATTTGAACTTTCATTTCTCTGTTTCATATGTGGAACATCAGGGACACATTTCCTGACAGTGAGATTCTTATCTCATTTTCCTCAGGGGAGGCCATCCCAGGGAGATAGATGGCAGTAGTAGGACCTAGAAGTTAGATTTTTGACTTTAGTTTCTGCTCTTGCTCTGGGGTGAAGCTTTTTAGAGTTTCTCTTCAAAGTTAAACCATCAAAGTCTCATCATCATTCACTCATTCAGTTTCTTGGGATTTAAAGAGGACACTACTTTACAAGTTTTCTTGGTTTGGATAGAGAAGCTAATGTATAGAGGGCCCCTGGGAAACTGCTTAGCATAAATAAATGCTCAATAAATGCTAGCTGTTGTTACCTATGAAGTGGTGCTAGGTACTTACTGAGCATATACTGTGTCCCAACCATTTGGCTGGTGCTGCAACACAGATGAATAAGGCACAAAACCTAAGCATGTGTCAAACTGAGAAAGGAAGCCCCAAATCCTGGTAACTCCTAAAAGTCTTGTCCTATGGCTGTCTTTCCTCCAGGTGGGAAGTGGGTGATCAACCTTCTGTTTTTCAGTCCTCGCGCAACCCCCCCCACACACTTTTTTTCCTGACCAGTGGTCTTTCTCGGCTTTCTGAGTGCAATCTCTTCTCTGACATCTGGAAACAAATGGGAAAGATGCTTTGTGAGTGATACACACACTGTTTCATGGGAAGCTCCAGTCGATGTGGTTCAGGTAGGCTTGTTGGGGAGCAAGGAGGCTGTGACTTTTGTCTTGAAATATGAAGACTTAAAAAGGAAACAGATAGGAGTTCCCATCGTAGCTCAGCAGAAACTAATCTGACTAGTACCCATGAGGACACAGGTTCGATCCCTGGCCTTGCTCAGTGGGTTAAGGATCCCGTGTTGCCATGAGCTGTGCTGTTGCAGATGCGTCTTGGATCTGGTGCTGCTGTGGCTGTGGTGTAGGCTGGCAATTCAGCCTCTAGCCTGGGAACCTCCATATGCTGTGGGAGTGGCCCTAAACAGCACACACACACAAAAAAAGAAACATGGATTTAAGTAAAGGGATGATATACCCACTAGGCATGGTTGGGAAGGGTGAACAAAAGTCTTCCACCACAAGTAAAATGTCTGCAATTTCTCTGTAGCTACTCATTCAACTGGAACTATTAAACATCTCCTCTCTAATATCTGCTTCCATGGATATGTCTTTTAAAATTCTCTTAGCAATCCGGGAGTTCCCGTCGTGGCGCAGTGGTTAACGAATCCGACTAGGAACTATGAGGTTGCAGGTTCGGTCCCTGCCCTTGCTCAGTGGGTTAACGATCCGGCATTGCCGTGAGCTGTGGTGTAGGTTGCAGACGTAGCTCGGATCCTGGGTTGCTGTGGCTCTGGCATAGGCCGGTGGCTATAGCTCCGATTCCACCCGTAGCCTGGGAACCTCCATATGCCGCAGGAGCGGCCCAAGAAATAGCAACAACAACAACAACAACAATAACAACAACAAAAGACAAAAAAAAAAAAATTCTCTTAGCAATCCTATAGCATGGGAATTCTTTTTCCTTACTTTATTTTTTTTTAAACGAGGAACCTGAAGATCAAAAAAGTGAAAAGACTTGCCTAAGTCAAATAGCTGGTAGGTTACAAAACCACTCTGAACTTCGGTCTTATGGTTTCCAATCTGGACTGCTTTTTCTCAAATAATAAGGGGAGCCGATAAAAAGGGGAGGCATTAGTAGTAGTAGTACTGAATATTAAAAAGAAGGAAAGAAAAGGGTAGGTGAAAGAGTCTTCAACACAGAGGAGGCTGTCCATGTCCCAAGGCTGAGGAGAAGGAGGAGGTAAAACTTTTAGAGAAAAAGCATGATCTAGTTAGTCTTTTTTTTTTTTTTCTTTTTTTAAACGTATGTCTTGGAGTTCCCGTCATGGCTCAGCGGTTAACGAATCTGACTAGGAACCATGAGGTTTTGGATTCGATCCATGACCTTGCTCAGTGGATTAAGGCTCCGGCGTTGCTGTGAGCTGTGGTGTAGGTTGCAGACTCGGCTTGGATCCCACGTTGCTGTGGCTGTGGCATAGGCTGGCGGCTACAGCTCTGATTTGACCCCTAGCTTGGGAACCTCCATATGCTGCGGGAGCGGCCCAAGAAATGGCAAAAAGACAAAAAAAAATAAAAGAAAAAAGAAAAGAAATGTATGTTTTTACTCTTGTGTGTGTACTTGTCGTATATCAACTACAATATAATCAGCTAAGGAATTTCTTTTTTTAATGTGATTTTTATTTTTCCATTATAGTTGATTACAGCGGTCTGTCAATTTCTACTGTACAGCAAAGTGACCCAGTCATATACACAGGTCATATATATAATATACATCATATATATAATGTCATATATATATTCTTTTTCTCCCATTATCCTCCATCATGCTCTATCATAAGTGACTAGATATAGTTCCCTGTGCTATACAGTAGGATCTTATTGCTTATCCACTCCAGATGCAATGGTTTGCATCTATTAACCCCAAACTCCCGGAACGTTCTAAATCTGCTCCTCTCCCACCTCTTTAGCCTTAGCCTCACGGCATTGTATACTTTAAGCCAAAGGGGATTGTGGTAGCCTTCGAGGGGAGGAAACCACTAAAGGAGTAGCACCTGTTTTGCGCCCGGGTGGGGGTGGCGTGCTGTGTATGGCTGTCTCCCTTGGTGTGCCCTGTGCCCAGGGCCGCGGTGGCGTTGCATAAGGCTCTGGGCCACGCTGCTGGCGGGACTGGGGCAAACAGCTGGACTTCGGAACTCCGCCCCTAGTCCCGCCCTCTCCCCGCCGGCCCCTCCCCTCCTCCCCAAGGTGGCTCGGGCTCCCAGAAAGTCGGAGCGGCAGCTGCTACGCGGGAGAGGACCGTGGGGAGGGAGGGTCGGGTTTGCGAGGTGGCTCCCGGGCCGCAGCGCGGAGGTGGCCTGGCCGCTGAGCACCCACCGCTGCTGGCGCCCCGGGCCATGCGGGAGTGCTAGGGCCGCGGGGCAGCATGAAGGGCGGCGACCGCGGGTACACCCGAGGTCCCTCTTTGGGGTGGCTCTTTGCGAAGTGCTGCTGTTGTTTCCCATGCAGAGGTGAGTGGCTGTCGGCGTTGGCGCCTTCCTTTTAGCCAAAGACTGGGAAGACTGAGAGAGGGGTTGGGGAGAACGTGGGCTGGGGAAATTAAGGGTGGCGAGTGGAGCGCGGCAAAGGGAGAGTTCGCTCCCAACTGTTCAGTTTCCGCGGCACCGTCGCTAGCTTTGGGGGAGCTTCTGACTTGGATACGGAGTTGCATTTTGGGAACTCAGTTACTTATAAGTGATTTTGGCTGTCTGAGCGCCAGCCCTCAAGGAGGTGGGGCGCGGATGCGGGGGATGGGAAGAGGGCACTCTGAGCTCTGCGCGTCCCGTCCGTGCAGTGGCAGAATCGCACTTCCCTGCTCTCATTTACATATGGAGCTCAGCCACAGGGTTAACAGATGACTCCTAGCTATAGGAATGTGTTTGACACTTGTCTCTACACCAGGAACTATTTTTGCCAAGTGACAATTTTCTTTTGGGACTGGAGCGGGCTTTTCTCTGAGCTTTGGCAGGCCAGCGTGGGTTTGCAACTCGGGGCCAGAGCTTGGCTCATTAATTAACCAAGAACTCTCTATGTACCCAATTAGGACTGTATTTAATTATTCTGCTAATTTGGGTGTTGTTGCGGAGACTTGCAGGCAGGAAGCAACTAATTTCTTCCAAATCAGCCTGCAAAGCAAGACAGTGAGAAGAGTGCCAGAAGGAAGGTTATCAATGTGGAACCTATCCTGAAAAAGAAATCGGGACCTTCCTAGACAGAGGTAGCAGATGTTCCTAATGAAGTTCATGTCACTTTAACACCTCAGCTTGGAGGGTGGCAGAAATTGTTTCTCTCTGGTTAGAAGTGAGAATATAGGCTCTCACTCAACATGCGCCCTTTTAAATTGTCACCTATTGATTGGGTCTCTCACCTCCAGCCCCATTTGCTATGCCCCAGTCTCCTTACCTATCCTCACCTGGTAAAGTTCCAACTTTTCTCTTGGACTTACCAGTGAATAAACTTCATCCAAGTAGCCACCGCCTTCTCTGCCCACCCCACACAGTCTGACAAATTCTCTATCCCAGGCAGACATAAGGCAGCAGAAACTAATTACATCTGAAGGCCCTTTCCTCTTAAGTCATTATGGTTCATAATCTCAGCATTAGCTTCTCTCAGTCTCTGCATTTAATTAGAACAGGGTGGAACTGTGTAGTAGCCTTCTCTAAAAACCCGAATTCAGAAGGAGAAGGAATCTTAGGAGGCCTGGGATCCTTGCAAAAATCCAAGCCTAGTACAGGAACATTCAGCACCAAGGCTGGGAATCGAAGGAAGAGGGTGTTAAAAGGGAGAGGAAGCAGGAAATGGCCAAAGGGAATCTGAGTGGGTGCGTTTGCGCTGAAGGCTAGGCTGCTTTCATGGTGAAGGGTTTCCAAGTAGGATTTCTTGGGAGTCCATTTCCTGTCCAAAGGCAGAATGTGGGACTTGGGCGGTGCTTATCTAAAGGCCCTGCAGCTGCCTCCTTGAGTCCAGATGTGTGGCAGCCCCAGCTTCCTTACAGGGTAATTCTCCAGGGGTCTCTCAGCCTCTGCTTTGTTTGTGAATGGCCCTCCATGCTGCAGTGTGAGGAGGGAGTGGAGAGCCCACTTGGGGTGCCTCTTGGGCCACCTCCTGCCTGTGGCACTGGGAAATTGGTGGCTGCAGGCTCTGTGACTTAGAGAAGGGGTGTTACTAGAGCCAGAGCTGGAGGAGACCACTGACCCTCAGCTGAAGGCTGAGGAAGGCAAGAGGCCTGAGCAGTGAGCAGCTTAAAAGGGAAAAGAAAGGGAGTTCCTGTTGTGGCTCAGTGGGTTAAGAACCCAATGTAGTGTCCACAAGGATGTGGATTCGATCCCTGGCCTCGCTCAGTGGGTTAAAGATTCAGCATTGCCATGAACTATAGCGCAGGTCACAGATGCAGCTCAGAACTGTGTTGCTATGGCTGTGGTGTAGGCGGGCAGCTGCAACTCCAGTTTTACCCCTAGCCTAGGAACTTCCATATGCCATGGGTGTGGCCCTAAAAAGAAAAAAAGGCAGGAGAAGCAAAGGAGGGTGACCAAGGTGGATGCCTCTCCCCTTCTCCCACTGTCCCCCTTCCTCTTTCCTAGATCTGAAACATGTGAAGATGGAAAACTGGGGCTCGGATATGAGGAAGATGGTGGGGGAGCTCTCTTTCAAAGAGCTCCTGGTGGCCACGGGGCAGGGCGATGGCATCTGAGGTGTTGGGCCCTGCCCTGGGGCTCCCTGAGTCTGATCTAACAGAGATGGGAGCTCTGAGACCCCGCCCAGACTATAGGCATCTCTTCAGAAGCAGACTGAAAAGATAAGGTCTTGTACTGAACTTGCATGCCTTGTCCAGAGCCCCAAAACTCTCGGAAGAATTGCCCAATTGCAACATAGCGAAGGGCCCAGGGAAGAGGCTGATGGGAGTGGAGGGCATCCACATCAGGGACCTCCCTGTTGGCCTCCCGTTTCAGTTAAACCAGTTTCTCTGGTTGTACAGATGACTCTGAAGCTAATGGGTCAGAACCCGCTACTGTGCTTCCCTAGTCAAGGGGCCTTGACTAACTGGCTTCCAGTCACTCATCATTTAAAGGACACCTCCTCCTCAAGTCTGAGAAAAGGGAACCAAGAGGAAGTGGAATGTTCTGCTTATTTTTGACTCAAAGCTAAGCTATCCTGGACTTGCTCTGATGAATCCTAAGTGGTTGTGTTTGCTCACACTGGGGTGAAAGTTATTTAGAAGAACATACCTGTGTAGCCTTCAGAGATCCTATTTGAGAAAAATATGGACCAATATGGTGGAGTTTGTCTTTTTGCAAAAGCAAGGAAGGCTTGTGTTCTTTCAGGTCTATTGAGTGTGGCAAAGAGGTTTGGTGAAAGATGGTCTTCCTTCCTGACCTTGAAATTAGTATCGAAGGGCAGGAAAACTGAAAACCAAGGGTAGAATGGATATAGAGATGAGTGAGAAGAAAGAAAGACAGCGAATATATTTATAACTGCCTTTTTGGATGTGAAAAAGAGCCAAATGTGAGATAATGGCATGTGTGTCTAAAGGATGATTAATCATTGATATCAAGCTCTCTGAAAAGTTTCGGTGTTGCTTTGGCTATTTAGACATTCCTCTGCACCTGAAGAAGTGGGCGCATTCTGGATTCTTCTTTAGTGATCTTAAAATTTTCAAAAGCAACTTGTTTCCGAGGGACCAAAAGGATTTCGAGTCCCCTGGAGGTTGCTAAGATTTTGCAGACTGGAATATGTGACTTCTTAGATGACGGAGCCTAGAGTTTTTTTCTGAGCTGGCTAGGTAGAAGCCAGTTGTAGAGCCTTTAATTTACCAATGAACTTGTAATTAACTTTGAGTATGTGGACAAAAGTCTCTTCTTGGAAGCCTTTCCTGACCGCTACCCACCTCTGCTTCTCCATCGTGTGCATGGGGGTTATTTATACTTGTTTCCAGTTTGTATCATTGTCATTGCATCTCAAGCCCTTGTGCCATCACGTCTCCCCATTTAGACCGTGAGACAGTGCCTGGTTCAGGAGACTGAGTATCTCAGAGGTAAAGAGAGGAAAGGCCGGTAATTTATCCAAGCTGAGTCAGCCCACCGGAGAGGTGCTGGCACCACATTCCCATGGTTCTTCCACCACAGGGGTGGTTGGGTCTCCCATCACCAGGTCTGGGTAGGGCTGATGGGGGTGTACAGGGCATCCCAAGTCATCCTCATCTATAATTTCCCCCGCCACCACCTTCCCAGAATCACTCAACAGGAACCTTATGTCTTGATGCGAATGTCTCGTCTTTGGCCCATGAATTAAGACAGCTCATTTAATAAACTGAATTTAATGTATAAAACCATAACACCGAGTTCTTTTAGAAAGGTGTGGGTAACCTCAAAGCAGAATAAAAGTGACGAGATTCAAGAGGAACATCACTAAGCAGGACACCAAAAATACACCTCCAGACTAAGGTAGGCCTGTAACATTGTCTGGGCTCGGAAGTGAATCCCTCATGTTCACTTCAAAAAAGAAAAAGAAAAAAAAAACCCAACCTTTTATTTTGCATAAAAACACAGAGTTAGAATTTTTATCTTTTAATCTCAGGTTAGGACTTACCACTTTGTAGCATATGGAACCACTGGGGTGACCTGCCTACAGCACAGTTAGCAATTGTTTGCACTCACGGCTGCACCAGAGGAGGGATATTTGGCTTCTGTTTCTAATCTCCCCCACCCCAGCTGAATCCACATACTCCTATTTCTACTAGGCTATATTATGATTGGCCGGCAATACTTATTACTGCTCACTAGTCAGAGAATCAGGTATGGGAGGAAAAGCATAGGATCTAGTTAAGGGATGGTATGCATAGGCGGATGTGAAAATCCTCCCCAGATTAGGGTATATCCGGGGGAGGCAGAGAAAACCAAGAGAAACATGCTAAAGGCTCAATATAATTTTCTTTGTCTTTTTTTTTTTTTTTTAAGGGTCACACCTGTGACATATGGAAGTTCCCAGGCTAGGGGTTGAATCAGAGCTGCAGCTGCCGGCCTGCACCACAGCTCATGGCAACACCAGATCCTTAACCACCTGAGCAAGACCAGGCATTGAACCTGCATCCTCATGGATACTAGTTGGGTTCCTAACCCACTGAGCCGCAACGGGAACTCCTCAATTCAATTATCATAGTAGTAAAGGCACTTCCTGGAAGATAAATAGAAGGATATGCATACATGGAGGCCCCAAGGCTTCTATCCCTTGGGTGGTGAACTAAACAAAAGTGACTGTCACTTTTGTTCCTCTCCTCTGCCCTAAAAATACTCCCATCCTTTTGAAATCCTGCTCCTTTTCAGTGAGAGGGGCTGCACAGCCTGCCCTCTCCTGCAGACTGAACCCCAGACTTCTCCACGCCCTAGAAAGAGCAAGGGGCTGAAAGCCCAAGGGGGGCTTTTCAAGCAGAAGGGGCTGTATCGTGGGAAGTTAGGACTGGAAGCAACCTCAGAGATTACTGAATAGACCTTTTTTTCTATAGGAGGAAACCGGCCATTTAGGACTAAGCAGGGTCAGAAGTAGAGCCCTTTTTCAGGGCTCTTCCTGGGCATATGGTGTCTCTTACTTTGGACAAAGTCATGCTGGCCCAGCTGAGAGGGGTAGAGGCTGACTCTAAGCTGGAACTTAGGCGTTGACTGGAATGATCTATGGTTCCGGGGCAGGGTTGGGGGGGTGACTGCATTGCCTGGAGTCCTTGGGATCTGGACCTGCCTGCTCTGCTCTGCGTGGCTGTTCTGTCCCAAGACCATAGAAGGCAGGGACAGCAGTCCCATCTCAGTCTCTCGCAGAGCAGCTTCTGCACATTGTTCTTTGTAAATATCTGTCCATGTTTTACCCTCCGATTCAGTTTATTTCCAAGGTCCCTTTCTCCCCTTTCTTTTTTCTCTCTTTTCATGAAGTGTACCCTTTCAGGTGGAAATGAATCAATGAAATGCATTCCTATCATTCCATTTTTGACTGTCACTAGTTTTTATGTAACACGCAGTGTTTTAATTCATTTGACAAATGTTTATGTGCTGACTGCTTGCCCAGCCCTGTGCTAGATCCTGGGGGAGAATGGATGGGAACGAGAATGGCACTGAGCCCATTGGGCTGTTGTGAGGATTAGTTAAGATAATGTATGTAAAGGGCTTAGCATAACGCAGGCATATAAAATGCTTTAAAAGGTTAGCTACTCAGGGTAACGGTAATTGTAATACTAGACATAGAACCCTTCCTTAGGGGACCGCCAGCTAAATACTTGCGGGTCTTCTAGGTGGTAATACTGTATAAATCTATGTTCCTAAGCAATTTAATTGTCTTGATTCCAACCATTGTCACCTGTGCCTCCATGCTGTAGCGTTGTCACTGTGGGGGAAGAGAGCTTGCGATCTAGAAGCATGCTAGGGATGTCCCTCTTCTTTTTATTTTTATTAAATCAGTTAAAATTTTTAAAAATTTTGAAAAGCCTGTAATACTTCTCATAATCATTGTGGCTACATAAAGGAACATTTGAAAGAAGGTCCTGGCAAGATACCTAAGCATCCTCAAGTTCTTCTTCTCTGAGATGAAAAACAATGTGCAAGAATTGTAGCATGGCTGCACCAGTCTTGACGTTTAGATCCTGAGAACCTATGTTATGTACAAAGACGTCACGTCCTGCTGCCCCCTGACTTTGGCTGCAACCTAATGAGAGACATTTTTCTGATCCCATCAGCCAGCATTCATTGCATGCCCTTCCTGCGCAAAGCTTTGCGGGTCTTCTTCATACTCCTTTGCCTAGAAAAAAAGTGTGACTAGCTGCCCACAGCAGCCCCTGAGGTTCTGGACATTTCTCTGAGGTGTGACCCGTGTCTTGTGTATTCCTTGTAGATGAGAGACATGGGTAGCTCCGCTGCTGTTTGGTCTAGTCAGTAACCAATGGGACTCCTCTTTTGAGGCTGACAGAACCTTCTGTGTTACACTTCCTGGAAGGAGGGAGGCCCTGGTTACACCTGCGAGGCAGCCAGAGGCTGCCAGGTTGGCTCCAGCCAGGCAAAAGAGCAAAGACCAGGGTTACAGAACAGGTCGTTTCACATTCTTCTTGCTTTCCTGGAGACCACAGCCAGGAAACTAGCAGACTGAAAGGAAGGGAAACCCCTTCTGCTGCTAGGTCGGAACAGTATCTCATAAAACACCTCTGTTTCCAGGTCTCCCTGGAGCAGAATTAGTTGCAGGCATGTGTTTGGTCTCTGACAGCGCCTAGTGTCTACCAGGCTCTCAGGACACTCCCAGTGTCTGCCCTCCCACTGGTAACATCTTCATTATTGCCCCTGGGGAGAAAGGGATATAATCTTTCCCCATCCAAAGGGGAGGCAAGCCTCGCTATTAAAAAGAATTGTAAGCACTTCACTTCTGCACAGGTTTTGGATGTCCGTCTCACACCTGAGCCCTGCCTCCTCCTCTTCTCTCTTTCCTTAGAGCAGAAGTTCTCCAAGTGGGGTTACCACCAGAGAACGTGCTGGAAATGCAGATTCTTGGCCCCATGGACTCAAACTCCGGAGCGGGACACAGCAGTCTGTGTTTTAACAAGCCCTCTCGTGTTTTGGGTTTGTTCTTTCCTCTTCTCTCCCCGCTCCCGCCTCCTTCCGCCTCCCTTCCCCCAGCTCCAGCGAGAGCTTCTGTGACCCAGGGCTGCCTCCTTCCCTGGGCTTCCGCTTTGAGAAGTGGTGGAGGCCCTTCCCACCCACTTTGGCTCACCCGATGGGGGCAGGAATTAGGAATCGTCTTTCCTGAGCCCCACAGCCCCCAGTGGGGAGTCAGTGTGGTCGTGGCATCCTTCTTCCCCTTGAAGACTCCTTCACTTTTATGTTCATTTTCCTTAGATTCTTAAAGGTAAGTGTGCTTACTTCAGAAAAAAATCAAAACTTAGGCAAACAAAGAGGTCATAAAAGCATAACTTTTGTTATATAATCCTAACCACCTAGGAAGAACTAGTTAAGCATTGACTCTATCCCTTTTTTAGATGCTTATCCCCTTTTAAAATAAATGGGGTCATATGATACATTCTGCTTTATAACTTGATTTCTCTTCATCTTCAAAATGTCTTTCCACATAGATGCATGTCTAGGATTTTTTGAACAGCTGCAAAGTGTTTCACTGTAGACAAGACTTGAACTTGACAGTAGTTGGTACTGATTTAACATAATGGCTAAAAGCTTAGTGGGAAAAGAGGAGGAAGAGCTGTGGGTTCAGAAATGGGCCTTTCCAGAGTTAGACTGTATAGACAGATTGCATAGCTCTACTCTGACATCCCAGCTTTCCTTTCCAGGAAGTATAATTCAACCCTACGGGAGGTGTATGACTTACCCTTCCCCCTGGTGAGATCAGGGTGCCCAGAGCTAGAGCCGCAGCTTTTACCCCTCAGCCTTTTCTTGCTTATGTGTTATTAGGACTCTCCTTACTCCTGAGGCTTCTAATGTGCAGTTGCTTTCATAGCACGTCCAGGGATTTTTCTTTTTTTTCTTTTTGATTCATGTCTCTGAAGATAGGTCATTTTAAAATTATTGTTACTGGGAAAGAGCACTTTTATTATTTTTTTCTTGCCTAGCAAAATATACATAAACATTGGGGAAACATTTGGAAATACAGATAGATGAAGATAAAATTCCTTTGCCTAAAAAGAGCCATATTAACATTTTTGAATATATCCTTTTAATTCCAAGTCTGTATCTTTTCCAGAAACATTATATAGCAGTATTAAAACTTTTTTCACATAACACGCTAAGCAGCTTCCACAATGTTTCTGTGCATACATTCAGTGATATGCTGGAGCCAACTCATCTAGGGTTGGGATTGTTAAATATTCAGGATTTTATGTGTGTGTGTGTGTGTGTGTGTGTGTGTGTGTGTGTGTGTGGTCGCACAGTGGCATATGGAGCTCCTGGGCCAGGGATCAGATCCGAGCTGCAGTGGTAACCCAAGCCATAGCTGCAGGAACTCTGGATCCTTAATCCACTGCACTGGGCTGGGGATCAAACCTGCATCCCAGTGCTCCCGAGACACCCCTGATCCTGTTGCACCACAGCAGGAACTCCAGTATTCAGGATTTTGAGAGTGGATAGTTAAGCCGTTGGTAGCTTTAGATCAGTCACAGTGAGAGTATTTATCCTGGGGAAGTCACCAGACACCACAAGTCAGAGTTTTCGTTTTATTCAGAGAGCTGTTTATTAGCATGCCATGAGATGCTTATTTTATCCTGTATAAATATGGTTTGTATTTTTTTTCAACCTTCCTCCTTGGGGTTGTTTGTAATCTTGCTATTATCAACAATATTGAAATGACTATTCTAATAGTTAAGTCTTGGTGCACACCCCCAATTACTTCCTTAGGCTAAATCCCCTGAAGTGGAGATGCTAAGTCGAAGGACATCCCAGGTTTCAAGACATAGTTGTTGCCAGTTATCCCCAGTTTTTCACCGTTTGAAAGGAAGAGTGTACTGTTCTTTGTTTGAAGAGGATTTATGAGAAACATCCTCGGGGACCAGAAATTTCATGTCTCTCCTGTTGTTTACTTCTGTTTACATTTTCTGCATTAACTTAATTCTTTTTACATAAGGAAATACTGTGGCTGAGAGCCTTTGACGCTTAGGCTACTTACTGCTGTGCAGGGAGTAAAAAATATATTTTGTGGTTGTTCTGGATTGAACAGAGGCAAGTTATAATGATTAAAACCTTGGACCCTGGAGCAAGAATGAGCTTGAATCCCAGTTCTGCCATTGACCTGTGTGACTTTGTGCACGTTACATAAACTCTTGGCCTTAGTTTCCTCATCTGGAAGATGGAGATGATGATGGAATCTAGTCATGGGGTTTGTACAAGGCTTTGGCGGGTTGACAGATGTAAATCCCCTAGAACAGGCACATGGTGAGTGCTAAGTGTCGGATTCTTATTAGCATTAGTGAGTATATAGACGTCTGTGGAACTGTCACATTCGAATGATTTCAATTAGTTCCTTAACTGTACGAGAAATTGAGCCTTTTTGGTATCACTCCCCAAATATTTGAATACCACGTGGCAGGTGTTAGACGAGCAACAGTGGTTGAAGGTGTTTCCATGTCCCTGCGGGTCTCGCAGTCCCATTTGACAGCCGTCCCGAAATATGAAACAGTAAATAATGCCAAAAAAGAAGGAAAAGAGTTGCTGAGGACAATGAGGAAAGATGCTTCAAGGTGTAGTGCCTGATCTCTGACTAAAGTAACTATATAGAGTAATAGTTATATAGAAGCTGATAAGTGTATATTATATATATTATATATTATTTAGTATAGATCATGTTTTATTCTAGATAAATAATTATACAGAAGCTGATGGGAGCTCAGAGGCCTGGGGTGATCTGCGAGGACTTCTCAGGAGAAGTAGGGTTCTCTCTGGGCCCTGCAGGGGTTCATAAAGGGCTGAGTATGTAATGTGATCAAAGCCGCAGGGATGTGCAGGGGGGAGAGGTGAGACCTGCCTTCTCAAGCTGTGCCGTCTGATTCTGCAGCCACTAGTCATGTGAGTGAAATGAGGCTGGTCCAAATGGAGATGTACCGAAAGTATAAATTACATCCCTGATTTCAAAGATTTATTACAAAAAATGTAAACTAGCTCAGTAATCTTTATATTGACTGCATCCTGAACTAATTGGATTTTAGGTATAATTGTGTTAAATATAATATGTTAAAATGAATTGCAGCTGTTTGTTTTTACATTTTACTGTGACTTGTAGAAGATTTTAAATGATTTTAAAATTATAGTTTTTTTAATATAAAATACATGGCTCCCATTTGTGGATTACATTATATTTCCTTTGGACAGAGCTGTCTAAAGCTTTATAGTCCATGATACACTGATGTGCCAGAGTAGGATACAGAATTTTTTTTTCTTTATTTTCTTGTCTTTTTCTTTTTCTTTTTTTTTTTTCCTCTTTTAAGCTGCACATGCGGCATGTGGAAGTTCCCAGGCTAGAAGTTGAATCGGAGCTGCAGCTGCCAGCCTACACCACAGCCACAGCAATGCCAGATCCAAGCTGCAGCTGCGACTTACACCACAGCTCATGGCAATGCTGGATCCTTAACCCACTGAGCAGAACCAGGGTTTGAACCCTGGATACCGGTCATGTTCATAACCCGCTAAGCCACAATGCAAACTCCCTAGAGTAAGAAACTTTCATTCCTGGGCCAGTCTGAGGCCATCCTCACATTCCCCTCCATAATTCCAGGAGGATGGTGGTCTCTCTCGTGCTAAAAGATGTCCACAGGCCTTTCAAAGAGAGCAGTTATACATTTTCCTTTCTGAGCAGCATAACTCATGAGGAAACAAATGGGACTGAAATTACAAGTTCTCCTCACGGAGCTCAGATTAGCCAGCTTTTAGGAACATAATGAAAGTCCCGAAAAGAATAGTGAACAGGAAGAGACAGATGTTGTGCTTCCAACTCTCTAACTCCCAGCTGACTGATTTCCGTCCAGTCCTGGCCTCTTCATGTGACATCAGCGTGGCTGGCCTGCACGTCCCCAGGGTCTGAGGGATAAGATGGGGCTGTGTGACAGGGATCAGGGAGCCCGCTGTTCAGACTGGAGGCTGAGGTCCGGAGAAGACATGACTTTGTGGGTGCCTCCAGCTCCTGGTTGAACTCGGGCAAGTTTGGTTTTGCTGGTTTAGCTGAGGGTTGGATTGATTCATTCTGAGCAGCGTTTTTGTCCTCCTGAAGCATCACTGAGTGCCTGGCCGAGAGCTGTGCTCTAGAGGCTACTGGTACCACCTCCCTCGTTGTCTAGGGAAAACTGAAGCTATAGAGCATGCCTTGATTGTGTGATACTATAGGACAGTAGAATTTTACAGCATCTCAGAACATGAAAATCTCAATTTTATCCATGAGAAGAGCACCTTGGAAAAGAGAAAAGACTGGCCTGAGGTCCCAACTGGTAGTGAGTAAAATGATATCATGGTCTATAGCATGTTGCTTATACCTTATAGAGGAGATAGTGAAATGTAGAATAGTCCTGCCCTTTTGTTTGGGGCCATGGAGAAGGTACACGCACTGGATCGAGTCTTCTAGGAGACTCAGCTCTTTGGAAGGAATCTGGGGACCAGGGATCCCAGTAAATCAGAGATCACTCTTGGGTTCCTGAAACTAGGTCCCAGCCACCTGCTCTAGATTTGCTCCCATAGAAATCTACCCTACAGTGGCCACTTGCACCTGCTGTTCCTGAATGTCTAGGGGGACTTCACCACTCTGAAGTCACAGCTGGAGTCCCAGAACCTAGAACCGAGAGCTAGGTTCCACTGGTCCTGATGAAATCACGATCCATCCCACTGGCCCGGCGTCACCAAACAAGGCCAAGGCAACACAGGAGACCATCTTTAGACATGCCATCGGGTCTTCCTATGCCCTTCCAGTCCTAATGGAAGGTCAAGTTTGATCTGAAGCTAGGCCTAGATAGCCAGTATACTCCAGTCTAGTCAGGGTGCCATGAAGTCCTCCCAGAGAGGTCTGTGGCTGCCACAGTACTGTGAAGGCCTGCTGGACCGGTCATCTCTGACTCCTCCAGGACTAGGGATAATTGGAAATCACAGCCAGTGAACAACATGGACATGGCATTGCCCTCGTAAATTTATAGTTTAGAGCAAACAGCAGATCTCTGTCTCTGTCTCTCTCTGTCTCTCTCTCTCACACACACACACACACCCCCACATCTTTGTAAGTGTTCTCAGAGGTTACTATGAGAGTATTTATTGCAGGGAGCAGGGAGGAAGTAGACTTGACAGTGGGCCATAGGGACCATGTCTGAGGAACTGACATACATATGGAAAGTCTGTTACTACCATTCTTCTGATCCCCAAGTGGATATCATTTGCATTCCAGACCATGTTGAAAGTGTCTTTCCAAAAGGTTTTGCTAAATATCACAGGAGAACACAGGGGAACCTTAAAACCAGGCAGTTTATGGCGTTCCTATTTTTGGTACCTTACTTGAAGCTGACTTGCTTCAAGAGCTCATGTGCCATCTTTGGGTCCACAAGCACCTGGGGAACCTGTGTCCACAAAGGGTCATTGCTGTGGCCCTCGCTTCCTGATTCATGACCTGAGTCCTAGGGAGCTATCATGTTCCTACATATTTTGACACTAGGATCCAGATGAAAAGAGCCAGATTCCCATTCACCACTACCCACATTGGCTTCCCCTGGCGCTGGTTTCTGCTCTGAGGCATTACTCTCCACAGCTGCCACCTCCTGGGGTACACCCCCACCCCCAGTTACGGTGATGGCAGGTTCCAGCCTAGTGGGAATGACCCCCTAGATAATGTTGTAGACTTGGCTCTACAACATGTGGGACATTATACTCAGTGGCCTCTGAGACCTTTTCCAGTTCCCATTCCACAAATGGTTTAAAAAAAACAGAAACAATCCTATTTGCTTACTTGGATTCTGTGCAGAAGCAGAAGACTTCAGTAACCTTTTGAGGTTTTTTCCAGCCTTTCTAATTTTTAGGTCCCTGTTTCTTTGGGCCTTGGTTTGGAAATTATACCCCCTTCCCAATTTAACTCACATCCTGCCCACCAAATAGTGCTTGCATTTGGAGTGTCATCAGCCTGCTCTCCCAACGTGTCTGTGGGTCTCCTCAAACAGCCAGTTTCCCAGCTCCTTCCCAGTGAGGTGGTCAGGTCTAAATTTAACTGTGACCTTCTGCCAGCGTACACAAGCCAGGACTGCAAGAGCAAAATCAGAGCTGGTCTGTTCTCAGGGGTGTGTGAGAGAGAAAGTGTGTGTGTAGGAGTTAGAAGAATAAGTGGGATGGGCTCCCCAAAAGACAGACCAGCCCTGGGAGGAGAAGAGGAGGGGTTTGGGGTAAGGAGAAGCCTAGTCATCCCAAGTGACAATTGGCATTTATCCCAGGCTGGCTGGGTCCCTGGGAAAAAGTCAGCCAGATTCTCCACCCTCTGGGTTTCCTCCCACTGTGAAATATCAGTGACATAACTCACCTGGATTTGTAATTACTGTGGCTTCATGCCAAGCATTATTACCCCCGATTGTGTGCTCACTCTTAGCTCTTATTCCAAAGGCACCAGCTCCAGGGTCATGAGATACCATCTGTGCTTTGTATTGTATAGATCTCAGCCCTCGTTTGCTTGTCTGGGGAGCATCTTTGTTGGGTTTGCATATTTTTCTGTGTCAATGTGAACATATCTCAGAGACAGGACAGAGGCAGTGTCCGTGATTCTGTTGGTGGGATAGCTTTGCACATTCTTATCCTAAACATCTGTAAATTCAAAGGACTGAAACCGGTTTGTTTGTTTGTCAGATATTGCCTCTTATAACTTAGTCCCACCTCTGATTTGTGTTTATGGTCATGCTTAGCATCCTACATCATAAAATTCATACATGCATCATGTGACATCTTTAGAATGGGATCAGACTGGTGACTCAAATAGGACAATCTTATTTTTCTGTTTCATTTCTAACAATCAGAGGCAGATTTGGAGAGGTCATGTGGAGTGTATGTCTTTCCAAAATGCTTGCAGGAGAGCCAGATCACAAAGCTTCTGGAGCTGGGATCCTAGCACTTTGTGACAGTGTCCAGGTTAGTCTCACAAACAGGGACTGACTAAGAAGAGAACAAGGACAGCTTAGCTCTCTTGTATTCATCTGTCACTTTCTCTAAGTTAATGACGTAAATGTTAAGTAAACGAGAGGGATTTTGAGGGCGGTTCTCTCTTGAGCTCAGGTCTCTAAAGGAAGAGAGAGTGTGGATTAGAGAAGGTCAGACTGAGTTCCCATTTTGACATTAGAGTTTACTAAATTGCATTAGTCTAAGTTACTTAGCTTCTGTATACTAATTTTTTCACCCTTATACTTGGGGAAATACAGCTATTTACAGGGTATGTATGTGTATCACCTAACATAGCCTTGGCTTCCTGGTACACAGAATGGACTCAATACATGCTAGCTTATGAATAATAATATTCTTTCTCCTTATCAGCTATTTCTTCGACTTGGCAGTAGTTTGAGATGGACCAGTACGTGGGATGGAGGATTAGTGAATATGTTTCAGAGCTTTCCAGGAAAGCAGACTTGTAACTTATTAGACCTCGAATTACTGGCCTTTTGCCCAACTTTTGATCCCTGGGAGTGTCCCTGTTCAAAACAAATTGCTGATCTGGTGGGTCCTAGGGCTGATTCAGGGTGACAGTTTTTCTTAAGGAAGAGATTTCCTCCCTATGCCTGGAGGCCAGTGTGTTGGGTCCTTAAGCAATTTCTCAGCAGGTCTCCACTAAAGACCTAGATATTTATTTACTAGTTTAGTATGTGCTATTATCCTGCATCATGTCCAGAGCTGATCGTCTTGGAGGTGTTCCTTTAATTACTACAATAATCTGCTGTGCTCTGGTAAATATCAGAGCTCCCAATTATGGCTCAGAAACTTCTTTTCTGTTGTTAGCAACCCATCAGGGCTTCTTGTATTCAGCAACCACATTTATCACTTCTAGATGAAAATGAAGAAACTTGACATTTTGGGTAAATGTATTATTGGTTAGATTTAGATAACTTTTTCCAACAGTGAAACTCACTTATAGCCCTTCGTGTTCAGGAAGGAAGAAGTCAAAACCTTCAGATGGACTCTCTTTGGGCCTGTCTATGTGGAGTCAGACCACGTGACCATCCTTGACTTAATCCCTGCGACCCAGGGAGTAAAATTTTCTAGTTATTTTAGGATCCACCGTTCAGGGGGAGGTGGGGCTGGAGATTGAGCAGGGTCAGGGTTTCAACTCACAAATCTGGGAGACCTGGGGTGCTCTGGGGAAGGGGTGCTCTGTTGACCCATAGACCCCTGGTCTAATGAGAAACAGTGGGGAGTTTAAGGCCAACTGAAGGCCCTCTGCCTCTTCTGGTGAATGGGCTTGGAGGACTCGGGCAGGTCTTCTGGAGGAGTGAGGAGTTATGTGCAGGGGAGACTTCTTGAAGAAGTAGCCTGGGGAGTGGCTCTGGAAGGGTCAGGAGGAATAGACTTCATCTAAGGAGTTGAGCAAAGGAAATAACACAGGGAAGGGCATAGGGCCTGATGGGGCTGAAGTGTCCATGGAAATGGTTTACCACGTGGTACCACACTACCCCCTTTGTTGCTCTTCCAGGGAGTCAGCCTACACCTTTCACATGTGAGAGACTGGGCCTCGGTCAGATTAGACAGCTTTCCCAAGAGCCTGTGTTTAGTCAGCTGAGTCCTGGTTTCTTCTCAGTCTCCTGCTCTCCTGCTCACCTTGCTGTGCAGCTCACTTCTCATCCTTGCATCAAGTTCTGTATTTTGTCTGACCTTAAGGGAACTTGGTACAGTTCCATATGGGGTCCCTGAAGCTGTGGGATGGATTAGCAGTTCGAGAAGCAGCTTTTTCTTGCCAGGTATTACTTTTATTTGCATATATAAACCCCATGCCGCCAAAGCTCTTAACATAAGCATTGCCTGGCGTACACACACACACACACACACACACACACACACTTTATGCCCTAAATAGCAGAGGCCTAGAAATGTTTGTCTTCTCCTGCCAACATCTGACTGCGATTATCTTTAACCACAGTCACACTTGTTTGTCTCTTAAAATAGTGTTGACTCTCTCAGGGAGGATGTTTCTAGTCGTCACAATTCTCCCAGAACCCTGTGTGTTCCACCTGCTGTTTCTTGGTAGCCTGGACAGCCCGTGAATGACTGTGCTTGATGTCTCTGCTCCCTTGTGTTGATGCCCCTGAATCTCTCCTTAGGTTCACAGACCCCCTTGTGAGAGTATTAGATTCCACCTTCAGAGGCACCTTCTGGTCAGGTAGCTCTCCCTGCGAAGTTCATCAGCCCTTCTCCTTCCTGTCCCTGCCTCCACCCACGGGTCATTCCACTCTGCAGGAGTCACTTCCCCTGAGGAGAGCAGCCTCCAGGCCTGGCTGGGTCTGCCCTGGGCCATAGACCCCACCAGTTTTGGAAATGGAGTATCCCTTCCCCCTGTTCCTTGGCATGGAGGTAAAAAGTGTATGTTCTTGCTTTGGGATTGTGTTTTGGAGAAAGCAGCCCCCTCTGCTAGTCTGTCAGCTTCCTTTGCTTTAAAGTAAAAGTTGGAGTTCCCGTCATGGTGCAGCGGAAATGAATCCGACTAGGAACCATGAGGTTGTGGGTTTGATCCCTGACCTTGTTCAGTAGGTTAAGGATCCAGCACTGCCTGAGCTTACGGATGCGGCTCGGATCCCGCGTTGCCGTGGCAGTTGTAGCTCCGATTGGACCCCTAGCCTGTGAACCTCCATATGCCTTGGGTGTGGCCCTAAAAACCAAAAAAAAAAAAAATGTGAAAGTTGCCTCATTTTGACTTTGAATTTGATGAAGGAGAAGGAAGGGAATGGAGGTGTTTTGTTCTTTTCTTTTCTTTTACTTCCTGGTTTCTATCTACAAATGTCCCCCACCCCGTAGAATAATGCATCATACCTGCTCTCAGATGAAGCCTGGTGGTCGTCTCTGGGCAGGTCTTTCTCCGAGCATCACCAGGATAAAGGAAATGAATAGCATCAACTCCCATGTGTAATTCTGGGTGCTGTGTGCTGGGCTTGGATCCCATCACTATGAGATCTCTTTTCTGAAACAATTAAGGTGACACGTGGGTGACAAACACAAAAACCTCATGGGCAAGGACTGAAAAAATAGTTTATCAGGATTGCTTTCCTGGTTTTCAAGCGTGCTCCATGCTTTGAACAGTGTGTTCAGCAGAGTGGGGGTTGGAGCCACTCCTGGTGCCACTGTCAGCCTGTTCTGCCCGTCCTGAACCACAGACCTTGTTTCTGCATAACCTTGTGATGGGAGAATTGAAAAGTGAGGTGCTTAATGGTAGAAAAGAGGTTTGGGACCTGTAGGCTGCAGATGAGCTCATGAAAGCCCTATAAATATTTTTATGATCCTTAAATTATCGCACTAAATAGAGTGAGTACTGTGCACTTTCCATTTTATTGGGTTAGAAATAGTTCACATTTTCCTCACTTGAAATTTGAACTAGAAATTTTGAAACTTGTGTTTGCACGTGGAGAGAATAGATGCATTAAGACATCTGTTCCCCCCCGGGGTCCTTCATCCAAAGGAGGTTCAAAACTGGGTGAGAGTAGAGATTTTTAGAGTCCTGCATACCCGCCCTAAATTCTGACTCTGTCATTAACCATGTCAGCAACCTGCCATAAGGGACTTAACCTCTTTTTACCACATTCTGGACATCAGTAAAATGAGCATCATAATAGCACCCATGCACATGCAGTGTTAGAATGGCTGTAGGGGCCTGGAAGTAGTGATGAGCGTGTCTGTCATGTCGTGAGTGCTCAGTAAAGAGCATGGAAATGTCCGTGTAGACGATGGTGATGGCTGCACAACATCGTTGTACATGGAAGTGGTTACAGCAGTAAATTTTATGTTACATATATTTTATCCTGATAAAAGGACTTTCTTCCCATTAAAAAAATTTTTTTTGTCTTTTTTGCCATTTCTTGGGCTGCTCCCGCGGCATATGGAGGTTCCCAGGCTAGGGGTCGAATCAGAGCTATAGCCACCGGCCTATGCCAGAGCAAGCCGCGTCTGTGACCTACACCACAGCTCACGGCAACACCGGATCATTAACCCACTGAGCAAGGCCAGGGATCGAACCCGCAACCTCATGGTTCCTAGTTGGATTTGTTAACCACTGAGCCATGACGAGAACTCCTAAAAATTTTTTAATTCATTTTATCGGAGTGTTGTTGACTTACAATGTTGTGTTAGTTTGAGGTATACAGCAAAGTGGATCAGTTACCCATATACATATAATACCTTCTTTTTCAGATACTTTTCCATATAGGATATTACAGAATATTGAGGAGAGTTCTCTGTGCGCTACAGCAGGTCCTGACTGGTTGTATGTTTTATACATAAGAGTCTGTATATGTTAATCCCACATTCCTAATTTTCCCTCTCCTTCAGGAATTTTTAAATCATACCCCCCAAAAGGTAGATGTATATATGGAAGAGAGTAATTTATTAATTTGTAAAAGACTGGTAGGTAGTTTACTGGAACCTAATATCTGGAAGGACTCTGAGTGATTTTTTTTTTTTAATTCTCTTCTTTAAACTTTTTTGGTTTTTGAAAATTCCTACAATAACATTATTTACTTCAACAACCAGAAAATATTAAAACAGAAGTCTAAATGAACAAAAGCATAGCTTAGTCAAACAATGACAGGCCACCCACCTTTTCAAGCAGGTCCTATGACTGTTTTCCACCTGCCCTAGTACTTCTCAGGGTTGATGGGGGCAGGGTGGTCAGTGCAAGCCCTCCTTGTCCTGGCCCCACCTAACCTCTAACCCAGTCAGCTGTCTACCATATCTATGGCCAAGTTCACTAGGGGATTAGCAGGGCAGTGCAAATGGTTCCTTGTGGCCCAGCCCCCTGAGCTGCAGTGACTACAGGTGCCGCATCAGTTTTTGACTCCCAGTTACAGAGTTTGGGAAACTTGGGGTTTTTTGGTGTATTTAACAAAGATGCATAGGCAGCCACAGGTGTTTTTCAGCCTCTGTGTTTTACCCGTGCCAGTGTGATGTGTCAGAACACCCGAGAGCAGAGCGGCAGTTGGCCCTGCCTCCGTCATCTCCTATCCTTCCACCCCCCCCACCCCCCTCCCACCTCCCACTTTTCATCACAGATGACTGAGATCCCCCCATGCCGCAGACACACACACCAGCGTGTTATTCTTGCCACAGCTTCTAGCATCTCTCCTAAGGCTTTATTGGGAAATCTACTTCTAGTTAACTTTAACCCCCTTTATCATCTCAGTGCCCAGCCGACTCCTAATTATCCCCATCACAAATGATTTAAAGATTTGACTTAGAAGTCCCCATGTGGCTCCGTGATAATGAGCCTGACTGGTATCCATGAGAACATGGGTTCGATCCCTGGCCCTGCTCAGTGGGTTGGGGACCCGGCATTGCCATGGGCTACAGTGTGGGTGGAGGACACAGCTTGGATCTGGCATTGCTATGGCTGTGGTGTGGGCCGGCAGCTGCAGCTGCGATTTTGACCCCTAGCCTGGGAATTTCCATATGCCGGGGTGCGGCCCTGGAAAAAAAATGAGAGAGAGAGAGATTTGACTTAATATGTTCATGCATTCATTCAGCAAATACTTATTAACCTACATATACTGAAACTTAAAACACACAGAAAAATAAAATCACAATCACTGGTGTTTCTGCACAAGGGAATTATGCTTTGGAGTAATTATTCTGTTGTCCTCATGGCATTATTAGGTCCCTAAACTTGGGCCTCATACAATATTCAGGCTGGACCATGTCCTCTTAGATGGGGACCCACACTGGTGGCATGTGACCCAGAGGAGCCTGAGAACTGCCCCAA